>NC_086183.1:10645000-11895000 GCF_023053635.1 Elgaria multicarinata webbii | reverse complement strand
CTCATGTTTGTCCACTTGCAGATCTTCGTGGGTCGTTTTGATGATGCAGTGATCCTCCCACGTGTCTCCTGCTCTATTTTCCAGTTTTAGAGTTGTAAATTAATCTATAGAAAAGCCTTTTTTAAAAAAAAGACTGTATTTGTCGGGATTTCCTACCATGTGCAGGAAAGTTGCGCTATAAAATGCCCACTAGAGGGTGCTGTTCCCATTGGTCTGTATGGGCCACACGGTCTCTGCTCTCTTTCCCTGTGTAATTTCAGCTCGTTCCCAATACGGAAGAAAGCTGGAAGCAAGAGCAACAGTACGTGATGGTAAGGAGATGCGATTCCCCCCCCCATCTGAAGATGCTCTAAAATGACCTAACTGCCCCACTGCTTGGGGTCAATGAAAACATCCGTTCAGTGGGGGTTGGGGGGAGGAATACAAATTGCACACTTGGGATTATTTGGAAAGGGACTGAAAATAAAGCTGCCAGGATCATGCCGCTTAGCGCAACTTACTGCACACAGATCTATGGTGCAGCCACATTTGCAGCATGGTGTACAGTACTAATTGCCCCAATCTCAAAAAAGGATGTTGTAGAGTTGGAAAAGATATAGAAAAGGAAAAGAGAATTATCAGGGTGTCGAAGCACCGTCCCTACAAGGTGAAGCGCTAGGGGTCTTTTTAGCTGAGGGGATGTAGAAATGATTGATGAAGCAGGAGACATACGATAGAGGTTTATAAAGTTAGGCATGGTGTGAAGAAAGTGGCTAGAGAGAAATGATTTTCTTCCTCTCTTGTCATACAAACACACACACCATTCATACACACAATCCCACACGCCCTTTCCAGTCCCACACATGAAACATTATCCTAATGTGGCAGGAATAAATACTGATGGGGGAATTAAGCAGAGAAAACTGCAGCAGCAGCAGCAACAACAGATGATTGTGTTAATTACATTAAAACATTAAAGTATGTAAATAATTACTGTGAAAAATCACAAAGCAGTGTTGATAAGAACACAAACATCCTGATATTGGCAAGCCAATTAACACCTGTGTTAATTAAATCGCTCACCCAGTACTAGTCTGCCATCTAGTGGATGCAGGCCTCCAACTCAATTTCTTCTTCCTTTATTATATTGCTTTTCAAAGCTTCTTTCATCTCAAAAGATCTGAAAGCTCTTTCCTTGGTTAATTAAGTAGGCCCAACCATGAGAAAGATCAGTATCATTGTCCCTCTTTGCCAGGTGGATAAGCGAAAAATATGCGGAGATCAAGGAGCGGTTTCAGAGACCAAAGAGCCATTTTCCCTCAAGGTCACATGCAAGTCAACACCAGAGCCCAGAGCCTTGACTCTATGACTCCAACTAGTTCTACCAAAGAAGAAGACTTCCTGCTGGTGCTATGGTGCGGCTGTATTTCCTGTAGTTCAAGGGTGTCACTGCTTCATTTTTTTGGCAGGCAGAAATCCAACAGGTGAAGCTGTTATCATTGTGTTTTTGTGGGCAGTGCAGCTATTACAGGCTAGAAGCCTCAGCCAGTGGGGAGGCAATCATTGCACTGCTGTTCATTAAGGAGGCCTGAATCTGTGGGGAGCTCTAACTGAAAAGTAGACCTGGCTATTGCATAAAGCCCAGAGAGGCTGTTGGCCAGCAGGCTCTGAAGGGTGGAAGTTGTGCTTCCCCCTCCCTATAGAGGTAGGCTGAGTCTGCAGTCGTGACATTCATTATATGTGGGACTTAACTTGAGCCAGGGTTTATCCCGGCTTAGCCACAGAACCAGTTTTGAAGGCCAGAACTCAGACCTGGAGCATAATAATATGACCAGGGTGGGGTAGGGACTGGGCTGCAGTATTGAACTAACATTAAGGAGACCCAGGTTCAAATCCCCCTTCAGCTGGGAAGTCCTTTGGCCTGCCATTATAACTCATCAGAGCCTACCTCTCTGAGTTGTTGTGAAGATGAAATGGAGTGGTGATGGTGGGGAGACCAGTGCCTTGAGCTCCATAAGGGAAAAGGAAAATATGAATATAATAAACTGATAAAAGGAGCCAGTGTGCTTCGCCCAAGATAGAGACAATTCGGAGTAACAGCTGGATTTTGTATTTACAAAAATGGGGGAATCAAACATTTCTGCCTTTCTTAGAATCATAGAATCCTAAAGTTGGAAGGGGCCTAAAAGGCCATCGAGTCCAACCCCCTGCTCAATACATTGATCCCACCAGTCCGAGATGCAACTCCAGGTGACCCCCAAAACCATCACATCAGCTGTGAGAGCCTTCTGTGAACCGCCAAACCCCGCACTATCCCTGGTCTGCAGTGGCACCAAGTTGTCCTAAGGAGAGCAGGTAGCGCAGGCTTTCCTTCGGCCATTGGCCTTGCCGGGCCCTGCCCCTCTGGAGGTTGCCTTCCACCCGGACGCCCCCGGAGTACCTCCAAGCGGGGGACAAAGTCAGAGTAAGTCCCCGATCTTTCAGCCGCGCATCTTCGCCTCTTTGCCTTAGGGCGGCCTCGAATCTGCAGATTCCACGCTGACTAAATAATGATGCCTTTGAGCATGTACAGAATGCTTTCCCCTAACTGCAGCCTTCCCGAACCTGCTGCCCTCCAGATGTTTTGGACTTCAGCCCCAGCCAGCATGGCGAACACCCAGGAATTCTGGGACTTGTAGTCCAAAACATCTGGACGGCACCAGGTTGAGGAAGGTTGCAAACTCCATGAAGTCCCCCGCAGATGTAGGATTAGAAAGATCTGTTGTTGTGAATTATCCGCATCCCCCATCCTAAGTGCGTTTTATTTTCGAAGTTCTACGAGGAGGAGGAGATCACAGCTGGGGGCGGAGCCCTCTTCCCAAAATGGGCGGGGCGCGGTCCCAACCTCTCGAGGGAGCAATTTTGCCTTATAGAGAAGCGTGTCCTCTAAGGCGGCCCGTAGCGTCACGTGGCTTCACCTGGGCTCAGGTGAGGGAGGGGCCCCGGACGCCGTTCACCTGGCTGGGCAGGTAATGCCGAGGCGGGGCTGGACAGAACTATTCCCGGGAGGGAGGGGGAGAAGGGATCCCCGTAGGGCCGAGGGAAAGCGAGCGCACCCCCGGGAACACCTGAGTGGGCTGGGGCTACCCCGACCTCCCTCTGGAAGGACTAGGCCCTGCCCAGGTGTGAAGAGCGGCACCACCCCCTCGATGCCTCCTCGCCCCTGTACTTCCGCCCGTGCTGCTCCCTCTCTCCGTCCTTTGGGTGGGTCCCACCTCTTCCTCCCACCCCCAGCCCCCCTGGGATCCTTCCTCGTTTATTTTGCATGAAAGCAAAAGGCTGAAGCCAGCTCCACTCTGAGGCTCCTGGCTGGCGAGGCGTGCCACTTGCATGGAGAGCTCCCCCAAGCTGAGTTGCAGGTAATCGGTTGGGCTTTGATTTGGGGTTGTGTTTTCCTATGTGCAAAAACAAGGAAATGCCCTTTTCACCCTCAATCGCATGTACGATTTGTTGAATTCAGTGGGAGGGGGCTTTCCCCCCCTCGAATAAGTACATGTTTAGGATTGCAGGTTTAAATGTAGAGGATTTTCCCTGTTGTTGTTTTGTTGTTGTTATTCTGGGAGTGGATTTCATCTGACATGACTCCTTCTCTCAGGTCAGGATTTGACTTCCTGTCGCCCCACCGCCTTTTCAAACGAAATGACTGCAAGTACTATTGATTACACTGAGAGTTACTCTTGAGTAAGAACATTCAGGACTGCATCTTTGCCAGAGGGCTTTATTGGCATTTTCAGTTTGGAAGATCAGCTAGCCTGATGCAGGGAGGTCTGAACATCTGTTCCTGGCATTTCTACAACCCACCCTGTAGAAGTACTATAACCTGCTACTCAATCCAGATTACATGTTTGCATGCATGCATGCTCGCTCGCTCATCAAGCATACAGCTTTTCTTGAGTTGCAAGTGTAGCCCCTAAAACACATTTACTCTGGTTCTCTGAAGATTTCCTGGAATGCAGAGTTAGCTACTTCATGTTGCCTTTGGTGTAGCAGCTGCGCTTCTAGTTCCGAATGAAAGCAAGCAAAGGGTCTTCCATTTGGGACCACTTTGATTGTATGGAAATTAAACGGTTGGGTGCAGAAAAAGCAGTGCTGAGGGTGACTTATCTGTGCACACTCACGCGATATACGTGTACAGCCTTGGTCCTACAAGGCAAACAGTCGTTTATACATTCCACCAGCTCCGTTTTGGTTATTTTATTTTAAAAGGCAGTGTGGCAATAGTTGCAGCAGTCATCAACTGGCCAGTAACAGGGATTGTGTAGGGGGAAGGGGGGGGAAGGATTTAAATGACAAATGGCAGGGATGGCTTCATCTGATTGTTCCAAATGGGATCCGACAGTGAGATCTTGTGTTTGTTCAACACACAGTTGTCTGCTTCATTCCTTCATTTGGAAGTCACCCCCTTGTTAAGCAGTGCAGAATACCGGCCATAAAACTTAACTGTTCCGACTGTCAAGGCCACCCTGGCTTGAGCCTCACATCTGAAGGTGCTCCTTGTTACTTTTGCAAAGCCCTTAATTGCCATCCTGCCTTCGCACTCCTCTGGATTTTCTTGCGTCTGTATTTAGTTGTTGCTAGAAATGGTGCTGGTGAAGGGGGGGTCCCTGCTCAACTGCCTTTCTGCACACAAATCCTGGGAAAGTCCTATTTCTTCCGAAGATCTCCCATTTCTCTTCAATGTGTAAAGTCAGCTTAATCAACCTTTCCCAACCTGGTGTTCTCCAGATGTCTTGGACTACAACTCCCAGCATTCTTGACCATTGGCTATGCTGGCTGGGAATGCTAAGAGATGAAGCCCAAAACATCTGGCGGGCACCCAGCTGGAGAAGGCTGGTCTAAACGATTATCCATGCCAACTGCACAATACCCTTCTACAGCGGGTGATGGTGAGGGCCAGCCCTATCATTGAGCAGAGTAAGGCAACAACCTCAGTGGTGAATGCTGGGATATGGGGGAAGGGCTGTGGCAGCCCTCCTGGACTTTTCCCTGTGTTGGAGGACGGAGCTGCATGTGCCGTGCAAACTACCCTGTGCCCCCTAAGCTGCCCTCGGATGCAGTGGAAGGGGATAGCTGTGTTGAAGTATCATTCAGACACCAGTTTCTGTATTGCTGAATTAGGGATGGGGACGGGTGGATTTTTTTCTTCACCTCAGGTGGCAAAATCTCTTTAGCCAGCCCTGCTACTTCCACTTATAAGGGATAAGAAAACTTGGATACTAGCCAGAACTATTTTAAAGTTAGCTAACTTCCAAATTTAAATAAAGAAAACATTAAAATTGTACATAAATGCAACAACAAAAAACCTACATTAGCAACGTTAGCCCAATTGGTCGAATGATTTCCTATACAAACTCATGCTGTGATTTTAAACACATTTACTAGGGAGTAATCCCCATTAAACACAGTGTGACTTGTTTCTGCATAAACATGGATAGGTTTGCACTGTTGGTGAGTTGGCCATACAAGCCCCTCTGGTGGAATACACCACAGAGAGGGTGCCATCACAGAGAAGCCCCTGTTTTTCATACACCACAGAGAGGGTGCCATCACAGAGAAGCCCCTGTTTCTCAGTGCCGTAGGTAGTGGTATCCAGAGCAGGGACTTGATCTTGGAGCCTGGGGGAGGGCGTGGCAGGTAACAGGGTTGTGTGTATGCAACAACAACACTGTGCAAGTCCATAAATTAAGTCTCAACTTTCATACGTTTTTAGCCCTTAAGGCTGTGAAAATAGGCTTGAAGGTGTGCCGGTAATGCTGGCAAAATAGAAGAATCCAGTTGAGAGATTGCCTGAAGGCAAAGGCTATCAATGGCTACTAGCCCTGATGGTTGTGTGCTATCCCCAGTATTCGAGGCAGTAAGCCTGTGTGCGCCAGTTGCTGGGGAACATGGGCGGGAGGGTGCTGTTGCACCATGTCCTGCTTGTTCATCCCTGGCCAAGGGCTGGTTGGCCACTGTGTGAACAGAGTGCTGGACTAGATGGACCCTTGGTCTGATCCAGCAGGGCTTTTCTTATGTTCTTATTTGTCCATGAAGTGTGTCGCATTTTTTAAAAGCAAGTCCTTAAAATAAATAAACACATAAATAAATCACAGCTTGCCCAATTTTAACCAATCCTCCTTTTGTCACAACTTGGCTACCTTTCTTCTCTTCCCCCACCTACTCACCACATGACATACTTACAGGAACATTCCCCAAGAAGGAGGAACTAATTCTTTGGTTTTTAAGAACATAAGACGTGCCCTGCTGGATCAGACCAAGGGTCCATCTAGTCCAGCACTCTGTTCACACAGTGGCCAACCAGCCATCGGCCAGGGATGAACAAGCAGGACATAGTGCAACAGCCCCCTCCCACCCACGTTCCCCAGCAACTGGTGCACACAGGCTTACTGCCTCAAATACTGGGGATAGCACACAACCATCAGTACTTCCTTTTATTTGTCCTGAATCTCCCACCAATCAGCTTCATGGGATGACCCCGGGTTCTAGTATTTTGAGAGAGGGAGAAAAATGTCTCCCTATCCACCTTCTCCATACCATGCATATTTTTGTAAAACTCTATCATGTCTCGTCTCCCCTTTTGTTTTAATCGTGCAAAGTAGACCATCTGCTTAATTTATAAAGGCTTCCTCGGAATACAGTTTGGATTACCTAGATCGAAAATTTTCAGTGTCCCATCTTTTGCACACAGTACATGCAGTTCTAACTTTAATTTCTATTCTACTGATTGAGGACTTGGATGTCTGTCAGTACATACAGAATACATGTGGTCAGGAGTGGAACTGAAGTGTTCTCTGCATGTCCACTTAGAAGTAACTCTCATTGAGTTCATTGCTGGTTACTCCCAGGGAAGAGTGTATTAGATCGCAACTTTAGTGTATTTACAGAACTTTTGTCCCTATCTCAAAATATTTTCTCCCTAGATCATCCTGCTCTCTCTCAGGGGTTGTGCAGGAGTGCAGAACCTATTGGCTGCTTTGCGGCCCATAAGCTGATGGGACCCCACCTCTTTGTCCCGCAGCCCAGCTGGGGTTCACTAGGAGATGGTTTCACCCTAGCGACAACAAGGTGAAACTCCCATATGTACCTGCCCGGACCCTAAGGTCATCCTCAGGGGTCCTCCTTCTCCACAAGCCCCTGCCAAAGGAAGTGAGGCAGGTGGCTACCAGGAGGAGGGCCTCCTCTGCTGTGGCACCCCAGCTGTAGAATGAGCTCTCTAAGGAGGTTTGCCTGCTATCTACACTATATTCTTTCAGACGCCAGGTGAAGACCTTTTTATTTTCTCAGCATTTTAACAGTCTATAAATTTAATTTTAACTGTGCTGTTTAACATTTGTGTTTTAAATTTGTATTTCTGCACTGCTGCTATTTTATCCTGGTTGTGCTTTTATATTGTATTTTAGATCATGTTTTATACTGTTTGTTTTATACTTTGAATGGTTTAAATTTTTGTGAACTGCCCAGGGAGCTTCGGCTATTGGGCGGTAGAAAAATGCAATAAATAAATAAATGGTAGACGGACCAGCCGTCAGGCTCTGTTTAAAGCTGCTTCCCATGTTCCTATAACCTGGGTGATCTGGATTCACCTTCCTCCTTGGCCATGATGAATCTTGGGCAATCATTCTCTCTCCACCTGACCTACTTCGCAGGGTGGTTGTGAGGATAAAATAGGATGATCCCCAAATATGCCGCCCTGAGCTTTTTGGCAGAAAGTGTGGATGGCGGGCTGGGATACACAGGTATTAGCTCATGATGTTTGTATATTCCCAATTCAGTGTTATAAAATACTCTAAGCTTGGGCAATATTTCTCAACTTTACTGTACTCACGTCCACTAGATACATGTGGACACTTTTATTAGCCTGCTAGTGTAAAGTCTTTGTTGCCATGGGTGCTAGTAGTTCTGTTCCTTTACCCCTTTTTTTGCCCCTCAGCACAGAGGGGTTCAAGAAGAACGAAAATGTGGCTCATACATAGTGAATCCCCCCTTCTGAAATTTGCATGTGGGGTGGACCCGCCTCCTTCCTCACACACCCCGATTGGCTGCCTTCACCCCTTTTTCCCTCCCCAGGGGCAGTGACAGCCTAACTGCACAGCTGTGCCTGGGGTCCGCCTTTGCGCCACACTGATTGGCTGAGCACAGCTATCCGTCATCCCTTTGGTGGAGGGGCTGCCCTGCCTGTTTGGCACAGAGGAAATTAATTGCTATTCAAGCTTGAGCTTTATCTTTTTTAACCCTAAAAAAGAAAATCAACCGACATGCTCATGATTGCTTTGGTAACATCCAGACTAGGTTTACTGTACTGCTGTAACACACTCCATATGTGTTGTAGACCAGGAATCCCCAGCGTTACGCCCACGGGAATCTCCAGTCGTGCCCACAAAGCTCTCAACTGCCTGCACTCTTCAAAAATTATTATTATGAGAAAACTTGAAAACTGTTTGGGGGGGGTGGCTCTCCTTCCTGTTCTTGAACCTGCTCCTGATCATTTGATTTGATTTATTACATTTATATACCGCCCCATAGCCGAAGCTCTCTGGGCGGTTTACAAAAGTTTAAAACAGAGAACATTAAAAAGTATACAAAATTTAAAACCATCAAAAACATAAACAGTATAAAAACAACAGTATCTATTTAAAAACAACAGTTCTGGGATCCGTTTTAAAAAAAACACTTAGCATTGTTAAATGGCTGGGGAAAGAGAAAAGTCTTGACCTGGCGTCGAAAAGATAACAATGTTGGCACCAGGCGAACCTCATTGGGAAGATCATTTCATAATTGGGGGGCCACCGCTGAAAAGGCCCTCTCGTTTGTTACCATCCTCCGAGCTTCCCTCAGAGTAGGCACCCGGAGGAGGAGGAACGTAGATGTTGAGCGCAGTGTACGGGTAGGTTCATGTTGGGAGAGGCGTTCCATCAGGTATTGTGGTCCCAAGCCATCTGTTTTGCAGGAAGAGAAGGAAAGAGTTGCTGTCTGGTCCCACCCTATCTTCTTCCATTCTCTTCACGCCCAGCTTCTAGCCTCACTATTTCTCTCTGCCAACCCCGTTTGTCGATGACCCTGTTCAGACGACACGCTAAGCCATGGTGGTTAAGCATTTTGAGCTAAACATTATGGCTTAGCATGTTGTGTGAAAAATTCCTTACCATGGAGGCTACATAACCATGGTTTAAACACACTCACTAACCATTTGCTGCAAAAGGGTTAGCAGCCTAACCATGGCTTAGTGTATCATCTGAACAGGCGCTCTGTTTCTCTCCCCTCTACTCCTTTGCCTTGCTCTTTCTCTCCCTTCCTAGCCTCACTCTTTGGGCCTGTTCAGACGACACGCTAAGCCACGGTTAGGCCGCTAACCCTTTTACAGTAAATGGCTAGTGAGCATGTTTAAACCATGGTTATGTAGCTACCATGGTTAGGAATGGTTCACACGACACGCTAAGCCATAACGTTTAGCTCCAAATGCTTAACCACTGTGGCTTAGTGTGTCATCTGAACTTGGTCTTTCTCTCACTCTTTCCCCCACCCTCTAGCCTTCTCTCCCTTCCCAGCTCCTCCTCTTCTTCTTTTCTCTCGTTCTTCCCCACCGCTGCACCTTCCTGGGCAGGGGCTCTGATGGCAGAGGAGGATGTGGGAAAGTGTGGCTGAGCCTGGGGTCAAAGTATGGGGAAAGTGTTCTTTCCTTTTGGGGGCTGGGCAAAGGTAGGGGTGTGTGTGTGCAGATTAGATGAGCAGAGCAATCCTATGTAGGCCTACTCAGAAGTAATTCCCATTGAGTTCCATGTGAGCATGTGTAGGACTGCAACCTTAAATGGGTATTTTGTTGTGCTTCTGTGAGTCAAATATGTGGATTGGCTTCGCGGTTCAAGGCCCTTCCTCCCCTGGCATTTAGTTTCTTAGGTGAATTCTTTGTCTGCTGACTAGCCAGGCCATCACAACAGCCATTCTGTGACTAGCCACATCCTCCGTGGGGGTCTGTTTGGTGGCCACAGAAAACCCTCAAATCCCCAAATGTTCCAAGATGTCCCAGAACAGTCGGGGACCCCGGTTCTAAACATTGACACATAAAGCTCCAGCGTTATAGCATCTTCGCATCCATTGTGTTTTGTGGACTCCGTTTGAAGTGCTGGCCTTGACTTCCAGCCCTCGGTGGGTTGGGGCCAGGATAGCTTTACCCCCACCTCAAATCTGAAGCTATCCGTGAGTCTTCATCGGAGCTCCTGTTCTGTGCCCCCTGACCATCCAAAATGTGTCACTTCCCAGGATACGGTCTTCTTGGAGGTTGTGCGCTACTTGTTGTCTGGACTGTCCTTCCTTGAGAACCCTGTTTGACTCCATCACTCCTGTCCTTCAGGCATTTCATGAAGACTTTGCTGTTCCAGGGCATGTCTGGGAATGGACAAACTCGGTGTGCTCTAATGCTGCATAATCTCGCTCTGCTGGGTTTGCGTTTGGAGGATGCTTCTTAATGTCAGGGGGGGTTGTTGTTGTTTTTAGTAACTGTAATTTTTAGCCCTTGGTGTGGTGGTGGTGGTTTTACATTGCGCTAGCCACCTTGGGCCTCCAAGCCACAGAGGGGCAGGATGTAACCTGTCTGTGCCTGCCCTCCCATCCTCCAAATCAGGTTCTGTCACCCTTTTGCACAGTCCTGCAGGTATGGCCTATGGGACAGCGAAGTTTCGTAACAGGAAGTGGCCCTTGAAGAAACAGAGGCAGCTGTGCGGCACGGGTTAGATGGCTGTCACAGGCACCAGACAAGTAAAAGGCTTAAAAGGAGGCAGACAGAACATAGGAAATTCACTGGCTTAAGCTTCGTGCACACCTGCAATCCTATTTCACCTTTTCTGTGCAGGAAAAGATCCCAGGGGGTTGATGTCCCAAATTAATTCCAGAGGCAGAGGGTTCCCTTTGGATTTCCCGCCTCTCAAGCACCAAAACATTTTTGTCTGGGCTAGATCTACACTACTGCTTTATAGCGGTATTGAAGTGCACTGATATTGAAATGTTGGGGCACATTCCATATACCGCTTTTGTGATATTATTTCCTGCTCTCTTTTTTATTATTATTATTCCCTATTATCCAAACTACCACAACAAATGTCATGGTGCGTCCTACGAGGTATAAACGCACAAGAGGGATCGTAATGATTTTACCATGATGGGATCGTAATGATTTTACTCAAGGGGGAGAACTGGCCCTGATCCAGTGGAAGAACTCAGGTTGCTGTGATCTTATGAAAATGAAAGTTATGTTTCCCACCATTAACTGGTAGAGAGAGGTGTTGTTGTTTTCACTGTAACCTCAATTAATCCGATGGGGGATTTCCTGACTGCCTTAAGGCACTGCAACATTATTTCTTTACCTTGCAAAAGGAGCATCCTTTGGTCTATTTGCTTATGGCAAATGATACCCCAGTGAGCCTTTGGCCTGGAGAATCTAGGGAAGGTGTAGGCTCTGTGGTACTGGAACTTCCTGGCGCTCTTGAGCATCACAAACCTAAGACACCTTCATTTGTCTCTGGGAAGCCCTAAGGGAATATAGAAGGAAAAACTTGTTAATGCTTTCATATGTGAGGAAATGAAGCACAAATGCCCCCAGGGCTCTTTGCACGTGCTGTTTATTGCATTGCTGTCTCTTGCACATTCTGGAAAGGCAAAGTGTGACGGTCGTCCTGCCTCTCGCAGATCTTTCAGGAAGTGCATTCATTCCTCTGTATGTGTGTGTGTGTTTGTGTATGTATCCCCTCCCCAAACGGATGACTTGGTAGCATGGGCACACATCTGCTCCATACCTGGGAAGCCCTTGCAGTTTACTTGATGCTGAAGAGAGCCTGAACATCTGCGAGAGGTTCCACGATGGGAGAGGGAGGGAGAGAAACTAGAATCTGGAAAACACAGTGCAGTGCTTCCCAAACTCTGATCATAAAGGTTCACATTGAAGAGCAGGAATAGTCCTTTCTTGTTTGTGCAGAAGTCGCTATCCTGAGTGATGAATGGAAAGAAGTCCCAAGAAGTGGGGTCTCATGCAGAGGGGCAACAGGAAGCCAATTCTGGCCCAAGAGATGTTGTTGCCCAAAACAGAGCACTATAAGGGCATAGCTAGACCAGACGATATCCCAGGGATTGCCCTGGGATCATTTCTGTGCGTCCACATCCCAGGCATCCCGGGAGCAGGGAGGGATGATCCCTCCCTTGCCCCGGGATATCAGCATAGCCTTTTTTCCTGCAGTCTCGGGATGATGAGCGGGTGTCCTGGCTCCTCGCGAGTAACTGCAAAGAGCAGGGCATGGGGCACAGAGCTCCTCAGAAGCTCTGTACCTATCGGGGGTGGGGTGGGTGAGGGGGAAGGTATTTTTTAAAAAAAAACCTTAGTTTTCAGACGAGCGTTAGTGCGCTCCTTCAAAAAACCAAATCCAAAATGGCGGCCGCGTGTAGACGAGGGTGACGATCTCACGATTATAAAATCACGAGATCATTGCTCTCCAACTCCCTCATCTAGCCATAGCCTAAGTTGCCTGCTCTTCCCCATGCCTGCCCCCCCCTCCACACACACACAACCTACATATACATGCTAGAGCTGCCACTTTTAAAATGGCTGTCATGGTGAGCCCAGGGCAGCTGCAAGGCTTTCAGAACCACACAGGGCCTTATCAGGAAGGGCCCCCCTCCAACCCTCTTTCTTGCTCCACAGCAGAAAAGGTTGGCAGGGGGATTTCTTTAGCTGCTGCATGGTGGAGGCACTTGGCATCTCTGCAGAGATGTGTCCAACCAGCAGGAGTAGCGTCCACAGTATACGGCAACCACAATATTTGATTTGGCTACTAAGACTAGCCAAGAAACAGTTGACACCTGACCAAACAGTTTCTTAAATTCCTATCAATTTCAAAATAATTAATCAGAATTCAACGCACTTTCAATAAGTAATTTACATTTAAATGGAAGTTATCTCCACAGTTGACTGGATCTTGCAAATAATTCAGAACTACTACTGTCAGATTGTATTGAATTACACATGATGGGTTGGTCCGGATGTACCTGAACAAGCTCCTCATATTCACACCATCCCACATTCTGACTTCCTTTCTCCCACTTTCGTTTTAGCGGCAAACCACGCATTGACATTTTTCTCCGTCTTTCATAATCCTTGAAGCTGGTGTCATCCTATAAAACTGTTTGGTGGGAGATTCAGGACAGATAAGAGGAAGGACTTCTTCGCATGGTGAAACTATGGAATTCACTTCCATGAGATATAGTGATGGCCACCAATTTAGATGGCTTTAAAAGGAGATGGGACAGAGTCCTGGAAGAGAAGGCTAGAATGGCTACTAGTCCTGATGGCTATATGCTACCTCCTGTATCAGAGGCACTATCTCTATGTACACTAGTCGTAGAGTTCGAACCAAGATTATGGCAACCTGCTTGATTGATAACTGGCAAATAGAGGGAGAAAACGTGGAGGCAGTGACAGACTTTGTATTTCTGGGCGCAAAGATTACTGCAGACGCTGACTGCAGCCAGGAAATCAGAAGACGTTTACTTCTTGGGAGGAGAGCAATGACAAATCTTGATAAAATAGTTAAGAGCAGAGACACCACACTGACAACAAAGGTCCGCATAGTTAAAGCAATGGTATTCCCCGTAGTAACCTATGGCTGCGAGAGCTGGACCATAAGGAAGGCTGAGCGAAGGAAGATAGATGCTTTTGAACTGTGGTGTTGGAGGAAAATTCTGAGAGTGCCTTGGACTGCAAGAAGATCAACCCAGTCCATACTCCAGGAAATAAAGCCAGACTGCTCACTTGAGGGAATGGTATTAAAGGCAAAACTGAAGTACTTTGGCCACATAATGAGAAGACAGGATACCCTGGAGAAGAGGCTGATGCTAGGGAAAGTGGAAGGCAAAAGGAAGAGGGGCCGACCAAGGGCAAGATGGATGGATGATATTCTGGAGGTGACAGACTTGACCTTGGGGGAGCTGGGGGGAGCGACAGCCGACAGAAAGCTCTGGCGTGGGCTGGTCCATGAAGTCACGAAGAGTCGGAAACGACTGAACGAATAAACAACAAATAAGGCCATCAAGTCCAACCCCCTGCTCAATACAGGAATCCACATTAAAGCCTACCTGACAGATGGTTCTCCAGCTGCCTCTTGAATGCTTCTAGGGTGGGAGAGCCCATGACCTCCCTAGGTCATTGGTTCCACTTTTGTACTGCTCTAACAGTCGAGAAGTTTTTCCTGATGTCCAGCCAGAATCTGGCTTCCTTTAACTTGAGCCCGTTATTCCGTGTCCTGCACTCTGGGAGGATCGAGAAGAGATCCTGGCCCTCCTCCGTGTGACAACCTTTCAAGTATTTGAAGAGTGCTATCATGTCTCCCCTCAATCTTCTCTAAGTTAAACATGCCCAGTTCTTTCAGTTTCTCATACCCTGCTTGTGGCTTTCCGACATGCAGCTGTTTAGCCATGGTGTGAACAGAATGCTGGACCATATGGACCTTAGATCTGATCCAACATGGTTCCTGTTATGTTCTCATGACAATATAGGAAGCAAGAGGGGAGATCTGGGCCCATGAGCAGAGGAGGGAGCACAGAGTTCATTCTAAATTAGCACCATGCCATTGTTTCGCCTTATTTATTGATTTATTTTTATTTGTGTTATTTATGTATATCCCACTAAATATAATAAAATCCCTAAGCAGTTCACATAAGTCTGAACTGATCCTGTATTTCTTAATAACCTACCTTATTCACCCATGTAAGCAGCAACCCTTGCAAAATTCTTGCCTTGAGCACTGTTTGAATGATCTTCATATAAAGAAAGTGAGGTGGTTGATCTCTGATAGGCCTCTAAAGTCTTTGGCGTAATGGACAGGGACATCTGACAGAAACACTCTGGAATTCCTTGTGCATGCAGATTGGGGCTAATTGTTTTATGATAAGCTCTGAATCTTTTTCTTAAGCAAGCAAGCTTTGAAACCCTCCCTGAACGTATGTGTGAATATCAGGGCCGGTCCTATCATTGGTCAGAGTGAGACGACCGCCTAAGGCAGCTGATTTTGGACATCATGAAAGGACAGCAAATGGCTTATTATGTCATTTATTGTATCTTTACTGCCAGAGAACGGGGGTGGGGCACTTGTGGGATTTTTGGCTTCAGTACCAAAACCGGTTGGCTAGCCTTGGGCGCTGTGCACCATGACTTGTGTGGCCGTGTGTGGCCGGTTGGGGGGGGGGGGGAGTGGAGTTGCTCATTTTCTGTCCTGCTGTGTAGCTTCATCACACCAGCATTATACTGTGCAATCACTGTGAATTGCAGGCAAAGGACTCTGACGTTTTCCAGTTTATAATCTGCTTTGACTGTGAAGCACTCCCATGCATCCTGCTTTAATTGGGGTCCGCAACCCCCGGGCCACAGACCTGTACTGGTCCGTGGCCTGTTAGGAACCGGGCCACGCAGGTGAGCTGCTTTCACCCACCCCCACCCCAGCATACCTGGGCACAGAGCGCCATCTCGCCTACCCAGCCAAAGCGAAGCCAGAACGCCGGGGTGGGGGCGGCGGCTTCGGAACGGCGCGCCCGGCTGGAAGCCGCTCTGGGAGAGGGACTTCCGGGCGCGCTGTTCCGAAGCCGCCCGCCTGCCCCAGCGTCCTGGCTTCGCTTCGGTTGGGCGCCCACCTAGCCAAAGCGAAGCCAGGACGCTGGAGTGGGGGGGCGGGCGTGGCTTCCCAAAACCATCCCCTCAACCCACCCACCCACCCCAGTCCGTGGGAAAATTGTCTTCCACGAAACCGGTCCCTGGTGCCAAAAAGGTTGGGGACCGCTGCTATAAAGCCAAAAGAATCGACCTATTTTGCTACCTGTTTAGGAGCGAATCTTTTGTTGTTTTCCAAGCGGCCACTGGGGGCGCAGGAGGAGGATTTGATATGTTTAAAGTACAAATTAAACAAATGCTTACATCTGCGTGAGTTTTAAAGACAAAGACATCAAAATAGGCACAGTAATAGATATTAAGGAGAGCTTTAAGCATACCAAATTTGAATCGGATTGGGTCATCCATTGATTTTTAATGATTTTTTTACATTTCCCCCCTTAAACCCTTTTCCTGGTATGCAAAGGATCTTAGGAGCGCTGCCACCCGGGGTGTGATTTAGCTAGCAACAACAACTACAGCTTTATGCTGTAGGGGATAATTCGAGGGAAACAGGTACATGAGATGAAGCCTTTAGACAAGAAAATATCTCGGGCTGGTCATGCACTTAGTGCTCCCATGGTCCTCACTTAAGCTACTTTTTTCATGTTTGGCCTTTGGCTTATGACCTCATCAAGGTGGCCACTTCCCCATCGCCAGAGAAGAAGGCACAGTTTTGCATAAGGCGTCTGTATGCTAATTCGGATGTATAGCAGATTTGGAACCCATGACTATTGTAATGATTTCCTATTGCAGGGCTTCAGCTATTGGACGGTATAAAAATGCAACAAATAAATAAATAAATATTGTTTAAATAGCAATACAGTGCATCTCGTTGTAGCGGGAAGACCGTGACCAGGTAACCTTTGCCTCTGCTGTACAGGTGCTAACTTCAGAAGGACAACTTCAAGGCTCCCATCTCTCCTCTGATTGTACTTGATCTTTAAGCCAGACTTGGATCAGACAAGCCTTCAGAAAGAGAACTGTCCCCTGTAAAGTAGGACACATGGCCACACTGCTTCTCATTCCCAATTCTAATAATATGTACCAGCATTTGCCCCCATTCCTCTTTCCCTGACCTTGGGAGATACATAATTATACAAATTCCCTGGAATATCTAGTTCTCAGGAGCCAACTTTCAATGCTTTGCATGAATACTCATGTCTATTTCTCCGCTTTTCTCCTCTGTCATCTTCCCCAACGCCTGTTTTAGATTTTAAGCTCCTTGGGAACAGGAAATTGCCTATTTCTGCAAGGTGCCAGGTATGCTGATGGCAATATGTAAACAGAATTTATGCTTGCTTAGAACCCATCCCCTGAATCAACTGATGGATAAAGCATTAATTTTTTTTACAAAAAGAATTAATATATTTTTTGTCTCTGCGGGCATAGGATCCTTTGAAATGGACGAAGCAGCTGCTTAGAGTCTCGATTAACCCCAAAGAAGGCAAGACGAAAGGTAAATAACTCAAAAGAAGTTGGGGTGGTGGAGATGAGAGAGATGGGAGTCAGAAAAAGTACAAGGTAGGTTAGATGCGTTCCGTTCTAAAAGACCTCTGATTCTTCCCTCGGGCAATCCTGTTCCTGCCCTTGAGAAAAGTTGAATTCCTAGCCCTGTACGAATGAGGCAGAAGGAGCGCGATTTCTCTTATCTTGTGCAACTCTGCTGGGTTTACTGTTTTGCAGAGTCCAGTTTTGCCAGGAATGGGGAGGGGCAAGGGGCCACACCCGATACCAAAGCCCCACCTCCACCCTAGACCACTGCAGATCTTATTCAGCCACCTTCTGAGACTTTGCCAGGGATTGTCCTTATGGGTCAGGATTCCCCAGTATTTTCCTGACCCCTTCCAAAGTGTTGGAAACTCTCAGGACCAGAATCGGGCTGCAGCCGGAAAACAAACCTGGCAACCAGCCTCTTCTCCCTCCCATAAAAGCTGGAAACTTGCTTTTAAAAAAAATAAAAATAAAAAGCAGAGTTTCCTACGCAGCTGAATTCTGCATCTGATTTAGCATTCTGTGCTTCTGCAGCATACGTGCGAAAAAGAAAGAAACATGTGATGCCTTCCATCTGATTACTTGAAGCTTTGTGCCATAAATAAAGTCTCTCTTCAGTGCCAGAGGGCCTTGTTTCATCTGATACATGTATGCCAGGGATGGGGAATGTGTGGTCTTCCAGATTGCAGTTCCCATCAACCCTCACCATTGTCTATGCTAGCTAGGACTGATGGGGGTTGCAATCCACCAACGTCTGGAAGGTGGCACGTTCCCCATGCCTCCTATAGGCAGTGCTGTGGGACGAGGAAACCGGGGCGGTTCCTGTTCAGCGCCCAAAGTCTCTCCTTAGAAATTTGACAGTGTTGCGTCCCCGCTTCTGAGTGATTGGACCACCCTGGGACATAGGGCAAGAGGAGGGAACAGGATCAAGGAGCAGTGAACTAGACAGAACTAACGCGTGTACAGTTTTTCCCCCTGTTAAGGCAGATTTCCTATGAACGATCAAGGGTGTAGGCAGAACCAGGACCTTCAGGGATGCAGCACCTGCATTGCTTTAGCCTCAGGGATGCTGATGTCATTGCTACCCACCTCAGTCTTCCCTATTCCCTCTGAGCTTAGATGAAATCATCCTAGCAGGCTTGCTGTATGAACCCAGCCAGGGTGGCTTGTTGCCATGGGTTATAAACCACCCAGAACCCTACAGCAGCTCATGGGTTCTGGGTGGCTTATTACCCACGGCAGCTAATCACCCTGGCCAGGTTCGCACAACACAACAAGCCGTGCTGCTGAGTGTAATTCTGCTAACACCCTGGCATGCAACTCCCATGACCAGGCTTGGTTAACAAGCTACCGTGGCTGATGAACCACCGTGCGATCATGCAGTCCCTGGAGGCAAAAATGAATTTCCCCAGCAGCAACGTATTGTCCCTTGTTAGAATGCGAAGTTTTTCGGGGTGGCCTGGTCTTTGAATGGGTAATTTGGACCCGCTAGCTTTACAAAAGACTTGCTCCTGGTGGAGAGGAAGGTGGCTAGAATGGGTTTGTTAGTATGGATCAAAGCAGCAGCCTGCATTTTGGGAGGGCGTGGCAATGGGAACGGTCACGATGAGCGTCTGCATTTCCAAATGCACCACGGTGTGCAGGGCAGAGGAAACATGCCTGCCTGCTTTCGGAGCTGCAGGTGGGATCTGCAAGAAAGTCGCACAAAGAGGAGAGGATTGTGGTAATTATTATTATTTATTTATTTATTTCTTACCCGCCTCTCCCTTTGGATCAAGGCAGGGAACAACATTAGTACAACAATACAATATATGTAAATCAAATACATAAAAATTAATTAGAAGAGCATATACAACCAATACAATATCAAAATAACAATCAAGACATCTTAAAATTCTTATTTTAAAATTCATCTGGGTAGGCCTGCCGGAAGAGGCTAGTCTTTATGGCTGTCTTGAACTCGGAGAGAATGTTAAGTTGATGAATCTCCTCCGGCGGGCCATTCCACAGCCTGGGGGCGACAGAAGAAAAGGTCCTCTGGGTCACAATTGTCAGCCTAGTTTTGGCTGACTGAAGTAAGTTCTCCCCAGAGGACTTGAGTATGCGGGGCAGATTTTATGGGGGAACACAATCCCACAGGCAACCTGGACCCAAACCAGGATTGTGTGGGATTCTGAATTGGGCGGTCAGTAGTTAATGCCCTTTCCAAGCCCAGCTGTACAGTCTGTTTTTGATCCTTGCGCCCCTGTGATCCACATGTGATCCTTTCTGCTTTGTGTGATTTCTGTGTGGATCCTGCTCAACAGCTCAAATATAACACAGAAAGGAAGGGGCCTTGATTGTAGAGGAGAGTCTTGACTTGGGAGTGGGGGCGGGGGACTGGGGGCGCTTGATTCCTTCCTCTTCCGGTGCTACTGCTCAGGTTATCTGGGTCCAGTGTGGCGAGAGAAAGAATTTTCCTCTGAGTGTTCCCCTCCCATTCCCAAATCAGGAGTCTCAACGGGTGGCAAGTCATGCATGGAATGAGACAAGGGCATCCCCAACACCTCGGCAGCTACC
The DNA here is from genome assembly GCF_023053635.1 of Elgaria multicarinata webbii. Classification (NCBI taxonomy): domain Eukaryota; kingdom Metazoa; phylum Chordata; class Lepidosauria; order Squamata; family Anguidae; genus Elgaria; species Elgaria multicarinata. The sequence continues at coordinate 11,875,250 of NC_086183.1, read as the reverse complement.
ACCAGCCCGCTCAAGATGTTGCTGTCCCCCAGAGGATCAACTCCCCCAAGGTGACCAACATCAGCCTGGAGGTGTTCAGCGGCTCCACCCCGGAGCTCAAGCAGACGCGCAAGCTCGCCCGGGACAGGAAGGCCTGCAAAGTCGATCCCAAAGACTCCAATGGGAGGGAGGGAGAAACCGACACCTTTATTTCTGACCCCGCGGAAGCTCCCCGGCCTCCGTGCTGCTCCACTCTGTCCCAAGCCTGGAGTGCTTACAAAGCCGTCTTCTGCTGCATCGTGACGTGCGGAGGCTGCTTCCGGGACTGCCGGCCCACCATCTCGTACTCGTACAATGATTCCTTGACTGAGGAAGGGAAGAGCTGGGAGCGCAATGGCCGTTTGCCCAGCAGCCCAGCCAGTAGCTCCCCACCGGAAAAGAACGGGAGCCAAACCAAGAAGAGCACGGTGGGCAGCAGTTTCAGCTACTCGGACTTGAAACTGAAAGGGATCCCGCTTTTTCCCAACCAGAACCCCAGCTCCCACACGGACACCGACTCGTGCTACAAGGAGCCTGTGTCGGAAAAACTCTCCCAGAACAGCGTAGAGAAGCAGCCTCCCCCCAATAGCCAGCGAAGCTCCGAGGAACACTGTTCCTTCGTCGAGGAGTTGGATTTTGAGAACGAGGACCAAATCAGCTCCATCTCCATGTCCAGCCGGCAGATTGACTTCTTGATTTTCCGGAAACTGACCGAGCTCTTCAGCGTCCACCAGATCGACGAGTTGGCCAAGTGTACGTCAGACACGGTCTTCCTGGAGAAGACCAACAAGATCTCGGACCTCATCAACAGCATCACTCAGGACTACCACTTGGACGAGCAGGATGCTGAATGCAGGCTGGTCCGGGGGATCATACGCATCAGCACGCGGAAACGCCCGACCCGACCCCGGGTCATTGCCCCGACCCTCCCGAGCCGGGAGGAGTCCGCGAACCGAGGCAACCCACCCGACAGCGGCAATGAGACCATGTTGGCTTCCGTGGTCGCTAGCGGAGAAGGTACGTGTGAACCTTCCGTTTCTTGCGGCGCTCCCAGGGGCAGAGGAAACGGTCCAGAAAAGCAGCTGCCCAAAACCATCAAGGGCTCTGACTGCCTCTTTTCAAAGGGAAGATTATAATATTTGGGCGGGTGGGGGGTTAGTTCAGCGAGAGAAACAACCAAAGAGTTAGGGGAGTGGGGGGACACTGTAGCAGAGAAGGTGAGCAACTTCTGCAGGTCTGCTGACTGGCTCCTACTCCCTAGCTGCACCCCTTCCTACCACTGCTGAAATTGTCACCACGCTGATGAATTTGCCAGTGAGGCTTTTTGCTTTATTTGCCATGGTTTAAGCCATGGTTTAAGGTGTCTACTGAACACGGCTTGGCTTTCTGGCTTAACCATCGTAGTTAAAACCATGGTTAAGGTGTCTTTTGAATGGGGCCAATGTGTGTGTAGAATGGCAGCATGGGGGGGGAGGATTAACTACCACTGCTTTCTTTTTTGACCACACGAAAGGGGAGAGAATGACTGGACACAAAGGGGGACGGAGCTCCTGGGTTTCTCATATTTGTGCCATCAGCCATGCTTCTTTCTTCCTTGCTGAAATTCCCTCTCAGGTGCAGCTCTTAAAACTGTAGGAGCCCCACTGATTTGTCATCAGAGAGAGAGAGAGAGAGGAGTGTAATATGTTCAAAACTGGGCAAAGAATTGGTTTTGATAGCCCAGGATGTTTTTGAAAGAAGAGATGAAGTTGAAAAGAGAGAGAATTGGATCTCGTCCTCGAGGGCTAAGAACTTGTCTAACACCCTTCTCCACATTCAGGATTAAAGGTGGATCCTGAGTGAGGAAAGATCAAAGGTGTCTTGTGGACCATTGTGGGTGCAGCAAACATCTGGAATGGGGAAAGTCAAGGGGGCAGCCTTGCTCTAGGGCAGTCCTTCTGGGAGGGTGCATTTCTGCTCATGTCCCACCGGTGAGCTCCCCACGAGGATCCGGTTGACCACTGTGCGAACAGAATGCTGGACTAGATGGGCCTTTGGTCTGATCCAACAGGGCCCTTCTTATGTTCTTACCCACAGGGCAGACAGTGGGAGATCAGTTTGGGGGTCTGAGATTAGAAAGCGGCTCTCCCAAATGGAGCACATCTGAGAAGGACTTAAAGACAAGCGCTTTCACTGTTATTGAGACCTGGTCCCTCCGATTCTGCATAGAGCCACCATGAGATCCCTCCGGACAACCACTTGATTCCCTGGTCTCGGATCGCAAAGCACAAGCTTGGGGAAAGACAGCTGCCCCTGCTCTCTCTATATACTTTCCTTCCGTAGACCAAATAAGCATGGGAGGCTGCATGGCCATGTATGCCACAAGTAGCTTCTTACTTGGGATTGCTTGATAAATGAGACGTTCATGGTGCGCGTAGAGAGCATGGGGTGAGCTCTGTCTTAGCAAATAGGTCCAAGCATGAGGGAAATGGGCAGATGTGGGACCCTTGATCCAAAATCTCCGGTCGGGCTCCGGTTTTGCTGGCCATCATTCTGTCTCTTGGCCTCGGTCTTGTATCTGCAAAATGGGGATAATGGCAGTGTAAATTGCAGGGCGATTTTGAGAATGAATAGAAGGGCTATAAACTGAAATAAATACAAATGTTGCTTACACCAGGGTCTAAGCGAAAGAGCGGTAGCATTTTCATAACAGCGAGCAAACTGGCTCTTCAGCCATCTCAAACCGGGCTTTGCCACCCGTTGCAGCACGTCGGGAAGCAGTGTTGGGCTGCAACTCCCTGCCCCCGTGTTAAATGTGTGCCTGCATGAACTGTGTAGTGCTTTTGCCACCTTCACACCCTTGGGGATATGCCCAAGATACGTGTACAGGAAACAACTCTGTGGGTAGGGTTCGTGTCCCTTCCCTTTTCAACCTCTTTGTGATCTACCTTCCAGATTTGTCTGTCCAGATATCTGTAGAAACCACTGCAGATATGCAAGCCAGGCACATGCGGCAGGGACGGCACAGCGCTGCAGGTAAGGTTTCTTCACGGAATAAACGTTGTTGTTCCTGTCTCAATAGCTCAGCCTTTCCCAACCCGGTGCCTTCCGGTTGTGTCAGATTGCAACTCACATCACCAGCATGGCCAGTGCCAGTTGCTGATGTAGGGGGAAAAACCGCACCAATAAGCGTGGATGCTAAAAAGAGAAATCAACTCTGGTGCTTGATAAACGTGTTAAAAACTATTTTATTCTTTAAATCCAAAAATGCTCTGCTCAACGTTTCGGACGTCTCGTCCTTCGTCAGGAGCTGGAAACAGCGGGTGAGAAAACCAGTGAGACACAGGAGCTCCTGCTAGCACAGCAACTGTTTCCAGCTCCTGAGGAAGGACAATACGTCCGAAACGTTGAGTAGAGTATTTTTTGGATTTAAAGAATAAAATAGTTTTTAACACGTTTATCAAACACCAGAGTTGATTTCTCTTTTTAGCATCCACAGTGCCAGTTGTACATATCTTGGACTGGAACGCCCGTCCTTCCCAGCCAGTGTGGCCAACGGGGTCAGAAGTGCAACTTGCTCCATGTTGTGGAATTCTGTCCAAAGAATGATTGACAACATCGTTTTTCCAATGTATTTATGAGCCCTTTTCAGAGAGATGCTGCGACGCCCCCCCCCCCCCCACACACACACAAGGCTTTGTCACGCACACCTCCCTCGGGCTAAGCACCACCACTTAAATACCTGAGGAAGGGGTAAAAAGAAAAGTATAACCTTTCCCTTATAGCAGAGGGAAAAGCTAAGGGGATTTGGAAAAGGCTTTTCTATGAATATAGCAGGCTGAAGGTTTAATGTAATGTGTTTATTTATGAACTAATAGAGCAGGAGACACAGCCAAACTGACATGTGGTTTTATGGTAGCAAAATAAAGAAATTTTTATTGTAGTTTACAGTTCTTAGTTCCTTTGAATTATATTCCAATCCTGCCTATTCTTAAGAATACTGGTAGTAACCAACCTTAGACCCTATGATCTTATTTTCACTCGCTCCTCACACAACTCTTGACAAGAAATCACTCAGCTAAACACATCTACCCTCCAAAACCCAACCACCAACTGAACACCTCGGACCACTCAGCTCCCCAATATATAGACTCCTCCCACTTTCCACAGCATCACCAACCACACCCACTCAGTCCAGCATTCCGCACTCTCTAGACATACTCAACTCAGACATACCTAAGAGAATAGAAATGTGGGTAATGCCACAGATGCCCTCACAAAGCAGCACACATTGTAAGGAATGATGCAAATATAGTTGTTGGAAGGCGCATCAGAAAACTCGCTAAAGTTTATAGTGACCCTGTTCAGATAATACGCTAAGCAATTGTGGTTCAGCATTTTGAGCTAAACATTATGGCTTAGCGCATTGTGTGAACCATTCCTAACCGTGGTGGCTACATAACCATGGTTTAAACATGTTTACTAACCATTTGCTGCAAAAGTGTGAGTGGCCAAAGCATGGCTTAGTGTGTGGTCTGGACAGGCCCAGTATAAAAAGAAAGCTGTTATAGTTAAGCTGTTTACAGCATTAGTTAAAAAGCAATGGAGTGGTCTTCAAGGCTCAAATAAATGCCTGTACTGAATGAGCAAGGTGTAAGTTGATTAAAAGAGATTTCTGGGTTTGCAGGGGCCACCACCGCAAAGGCCCTGCCCCTTGTGCTTGTCAGCACAACTGATCTTACCAGCAGGCGCACAAGCAGGACTTCTGAAGCAGACCTTTAGCGTAGGGGCAGGATTGTACCTCTAGACCTTTAGCTAACCTGTTCCCAAACCATTTAGGGCTTCAAGGTGAACACCAGCATTTTTAATTGAGGCTGGAAATGTACTGGGAACTTTGTTTTCCTCTCTCCACGGGCCACTTTGCAGCTGGATTTTCTTATTGACATTCTTTCTGTGCTATTTATGATGAAGGAAAAGAGAAGGCGTGAGCTGGAAGGGGACTGTAGCAATTGGTTTTACACAAGTGCTTGTTTTTTGTGTGTTTGACTTGTTTTCAGTGCTTGCATGATCTGATCCTTTCTTCTTCTTTTTACATTAAAGCGAAGTAAAACGCCTAATGAATGAATGAAACACATTTGGACTGTTCTTCCATTTAGACTCACTTCACCCTGCCTTAGCGCTCCTCCCCATCACAAGCCCATTACACATTTCTTCCTCTGGGCCTACTGACCTGTATAATGTATGCAAAAGCTCTTTTGTAACGTTATTCTCTTTCTGCTAGCCACGGAGAGAGGCAAAGTACTGTACAAGGTATGGAAGCTCTGCTCTCGGACTCCTGGAAGTGGTGCTCCATGCTCTGTTGGCTTCTGAGGTTTCTCAAGGCGGTGCCTGTGCGTTTTCAAGCCGGTTTGCACAGCCCTAAGGGCTAGGAACTTGCTCTTGGTTTTTTAAATGCCAGCTGAGACTCAACAGATTCTGAATTCTCTCCTCCAATAACAGTTTCCACCCAAGCCAAAGGCTTGGAGGATGGAGAGCGAGTGTGCATGTGCAGAGGGTCAGGGGAGGTCTCTAGAAATTAATATTGTTATTTTACATTTCTATACCGTCCCATCGCGGAAGCTCTCTGGGCGGTTTACAAAAATTTAAAACTATTAAAGATACAGTATACAAAGTTTTTAAAAAACAATTCACTTAAAACTCAACAAATGGACCGCACACACACAGACAACAAATATCTAAAAACAACTTTAAGCAATCAACCATAAAACAAATCCAGGACCTAATTAAAATTCATCGTACGTTGCCAGATGCCTGAGAAAAATGAAAGGTCTTAACCTGGCGCCGAAAAGATGTTGGTCCCAGGTGGGCTTCATCAGGGAGACCATTCCATAGTTGAACCCATAGTTGGAATTGGGGTGGCTGTTGTTGTTTAATGGACGGCAGGCTGCGATCTTGAAAAGGGAATCCACCAGATGAAGTGGATTGCAAAGAATCTCAGGTTTCAGTCTTTACTCAAAGGCAGGTTCTAGCGCTCACGGCTGCAGACATTTCAGAGGGCTCCCCTGCTTGTGTTGGATTCTAGCGGCTGGCTGTATACCTGTTACCCTTTCCATAGGTGCACATTTTTCCTTTCTTCCCCTTTCCCAGGTACTTTCAAACAGGGCTGTGCAAACTTGGAGACTGCAGGATCTACTTTGGGGTTTTTTTTTGCTAGAATCATGAGGTCCACCAACCTGCCATACATTTAGAATAAAGGGCTGGGATGCCTCTAAGTCAGGGGTGGGCAGACGTCCGCCTTGTTTGGATCTACTTTGTTTAATTATTAAAATCCCAAGATCCTTCAACTGGAGCAAGGCGTTAAAAAAACCCACACATGCAGAATTAAAGAACAGCCCAGGAATTTGCTTTCATTACCAGAACTGAATTCAGATCTTCATCCTTTCGCACAAAAGTCCACTCCTAGCTGCACCATGCTTCCTTCAATTCAGTCTAATTTAAATTGTAACAGTGATATTGTTGCTACTCTCAAACAACTGGGAGCTCTTGCCAATCATAGAATCATAGAATAGTAGAGTTGGAAGGGGCCTATGAGGCCATTGAGTCCAACCCCCTCCTCAATGCAGGAATCCACCCTAAAGCATCCCTGACAGGTGGCTGTCCAGCTGCCTGTTGAAGGCCTCTAGCGTGGGAGAGTCCACGGCCTCCTTAGGTCATTGGTTCCATTATCATGCTGCTCTAACAGTCAGGAGCTTTATGGCAAGCTGCCCAGTGATCTGCCCACCTCTGCTTTAAAAGGATGCTACAGACCTGTGTGGCTCTCCTCTTTCTCTCCCTCCCTCCCTCCCCCTCCTTTTTCCATCTGCCTCTTGTTCTTAAAGATGAAGTGACTGTCACATGTGACCTCACTGGTGTGCCTTAGCTATGCTTTAGCGCAGGGGGTGGGCAACTCGTGGCCCTCGAGTTGCTTTTGGCTTACCACGTCTCATCAGCCAGGAGTACTGACCCTCCAGGCTGCGGACCTCATTCAGCCCACAGCCCCCCCCCCCAATGCAGCCCATACAGCCTCTTGGAGTTCCTCCAAGGGGCAGGACTTAGGCTACAAGCCCTGCCCCTGGAGGAATCCCCTCGGAGGACATTCTTTTCTGCTGTCCCTGATCGAAGACAGCCATACAGCTGTCAGGGTCTCTTTCTCCATGCTGGGAACATGCCTCCTTCCAGCGTGAAAAGAAAAAAGGGGTTGGCATCATTGGGTGGGGCCTCGGCCACTGCCATCATCCAGCCCCGCCACCAAAAACAGTTCTGCACCCCTGACATAGCTCATGCTGAGAGCTGATGGCAGTTGTAGGCCTAAAAGGCCTGGAGGGCCTGCGCCTGCTTTAGGGTCACTTGACTTTGACAAAGGTTGAGAGCAACAAGAATAGCTTGCAGTCGAGCCGCGTTCTCTAGGCTCGATGCAAGACTGGCTGGGTGCAGTTCGTGGGTTTTATGTGGGGTCTCGGGTTAGTTATAAACAGGGATGTGATTTCTTGTACAATTACCATGTATGAGCATTGGGCTTGGGTTGTGAATGGCTCAGTTCAGACAACACGTTTCTCTACGCAGTGGGAAAACCCCACTCAACGGTTGAGTTTGTAGGGGGTACTCCCCACACAACATGTTGTAACTCCACCGTTGTGTGACTGTGGGTTCCTGTGGAGTTGAGTAAAATCCACTGTGACATTTGATTGACAGGTCCTCTGCCCTCTCTCCTCTCCCAGTCCTCCCGATGGTATCCCATCAGCCATTGCTGCAAAAAACCCAGCGGCTCTCCTAGAGCGGCACTCACTCTTTTCGCCACTCTTGCCAGGGAACTCTGTAGCCAGCGGGAAAAGTCAACGCAATAGGAAACTCCATGGAACCCACCTCACAACACACAGTGGTTGTGCAGGAACTCTCCTCTGCACTGTGTGGATATTCAGCGTGGAATGTTTTCTTTAAAAAAAAAAACCCACCATTGCATGGAGCTTTCCCTCCAGCCATCATATTTCTCAACGGTGGTGTAAAAACCATTGAGAAACGTGTTGTCTGAACTGGGCCAATGTCTTAGCCTCCGTTTCTTTATTTTTAAAGCGAGCCTTGAGCTGTTGTGGTTACAAAGGGACACTTAAAAACACACGCTGTGAGATCTTGGCCAGCAGTGAATGTTGACCAAGACTTCGGTAGTCTGTTGGGCTTTAGTGCTCTTTCTCTATGGCAAGCAGAAACAGGATTTTAAAAAATAAATAAAAGCCCATTAAAGTTTACATAAATACAAACAGATCCAGTTTTTTACATCATGATTTTTTTATTTTTAAGTCCGATGAATTATGAATGGATGCCATTTTCCCGGAGCGGGAGTGCATTTATGCTGTTTGCCCATTATTTTGGTGGCTGAGGTCTGTTGATTTTGTGCCGTTTCAAATGCCTTTTCATCCTTTTGGGTGGAGAAGGGGATTTCCAGCATCTGGCTCATGTCGTTTTTGCTTCAGCCAGACGCTTTAACAAACCCAGTGATATTTGTGCCCTGCTGTGGCCTTTCCTGAGCAGGCACCTTCCAAATAACGTTGGACTGCAGCTCCTATCATTGCCAGCCAGCATGGCCAATGTGAGTTGTATTCCAGCACATCTGGAAGGTGCCCGGTTGGGGAAGCCTGCCTATTACAATAGTCTTCAAAACATCCGCCTTTCATAGAATTATAAAACAGTAGAGTTGGAAGGGGCCTATAAGGCCATCAAGTCCAACCCCCTGCTCAGTGCAGGAATTCACTAAGGATCTTAAAACAAAGCCAATCTACAAACCTCCATTCCTAGTCATTTATTTGGGTTTTTTTGTTTGTTTGCACAGAACCTCAGAGTTCTTTTGGTGCAGATTGTAATACAGCCCTGGTTATAGTTATACCCTTTGAGCGTGCATTTGCCAGGCTTTGTATCCAATATGAACTTTTTTACCAAAAAAAATTCTTCTTTTTCTTCCCACCCCCTACCCACCCACCCCAAGGATCTCCACTGAGCACAGGCTCTTCTTTCCAGGACACAGAGACGGATTCCTCTGGGGCGCCTCTACTCTCGGTATATTGCTGAGAAAACGGACATACGGTAGACAACAAGGCTGCCACAGAATCCCCCTTTTGTAACTGACGAGTGCGATGCCAGTTTCCTTTGTTCGATGTTAAAAATTCAACTTGCCTCGTTTTCACTTGCGTTTTAAGCGAGCCTCACAAACGGGTGATGGAGATGTAGTCTCAAGTAGCAAAACGACGGGCAAAGGATGCCAGCATGCCCAATAGGCTGTGCCTTCCTGCAAATGCTCAATTTGCCGTTTTCCAAGTTTGATTCTGCTGTAAACCTGCCTTCAGATGACTAGCTGGTGCATTTTTATTTTTACTCTTTCCTGAGTGACTGTCATCTCTTCCAGCGCGAGAGATGTTAACTGAGATTATGTAGCAACGATGACCGCGTTTTGCACGTGTCTTTCTGTGTGATCGTTCCAAAGGATTTTGCAACTCCTGCAAAGCAATATCCCGCATGTTGACCTTAAATGTGTCCGTTTAAGCGCTTGAAGATTGCGACGGCGTGTTTCTGAAGCTTCAACACCTGTGGAGTCGTGCTTGGCCCAAGAGTCCCTCACCTGTGTTTTAGATGGACTGCACTGAGAGAGGAACCCAGTGGTGGCACGTCAATCTCCAAGCAACATGAGGCCATTTCCCAATGGTTTCTAACTAAGTTGATCCAAGACACTTGACCTCAGCTAAAAAAAAACTGGCCTGAACATGGCTTTGGGTGGATTGCTGGTCAATTGTTGAACATTGTTTCACCCTGAGTCAGAAATCAAGGTTGCAGTCCACAAGCAACTAAAATGAGTACGTTGTGGATTGCAACTGTAAAACTACAGGACTTGGCTTCAAGTGTAATTGTTGGTTCTTTATTTTTCTAACCTTATCCCTCACTACACCGCCAAGTGTTTTAAGTCTTGCAGGTAAGAGAAGGAGCAGGTGTATAACAAAGCAGATTATAGCTTTCATTGTAATTTCTACGCCCTACAATGCTATTAGGAAATGTCCCTTGATACGTTTTGTCTATTATGGGGAGAAACAGGGACTTTATGACAGGTGGGAAGGAATTCACAATATTTTTAGATGGGTGCATCTAACTTCAAATTCAAACTGGCTTGAAACCTGTTTTTTAGTGTCTTATCTCCTCTTGAAGTTGGGGCAATTCTTTTAGTAATTCGCATCTGCCCACAGAAATAATTATACCTGGGGTTCCTTGGTTGGGACCCAGGTACAGTTAAAAACGGTTTGAAACTGGTTTTAGATTTGTCGTGCAAATGTGCCAGAGAGCTCCTGACGAAATACACCCCTCTTGGAGCTGGGCTTTCCGCTTTGTGCCTGAAATCATGTCGCTTCTGCTTAAGCGGCAGAAGAGTTTTGAGTTGTAAATGGAAGTGTAGCTGCTGTGGGTAATTTCACCAACATCTAGGCTTCACTTCCACTGTTGTACAGCAGATTGATCCCTGGAGTTGGTTCTGCCCATCATTCCATCTTTCTCAGCATTACTTGATCAGTAGAATTACTTCAGCCTACGAACTAAGCTGCCATTACTACAAAGAATCCTAAAAGACCAAATGACATATTGCTGATGGAACAATGCAGCGCTAAGGTTGAAATGGGGTTCTTGTCTCCTGGACAACCAGCTGTCCCCTCCTACAACCCCGCCCCCAAGAGTGGCTCTCTGCATGCCTTCAAAGGGGAGGTGTTTCTTACGATGGCAGTGCAATAGGATTGTTGCTGGAGCTGCAGCCCCAGAGCTGGGATGTTGCACCTCAGGCTCACGGACCAAGTCCAGCCCACTGGGGTTCCCCATATGGCCACACCTCCTTCCCACGACCCCGCTCCTTTCCCACAGCTGCCAATCTGCCAATCGTTGGGTGGTTTTCCCGGCCACAGGGCTTGAGCCTAACTGGGATGAATGAGGATCACAGGGTGATGTTAAGAACGGAAACCGTGACCCAAAGCTCTGTAACTCTGCATACTGGTTTGGGAGCTCTTGCAAGCGTGTCTGTGTTGCAGTGCAGGGAGCAGAGGCAAACATGTCGCCCTCCTTCTCTTTTTCTCCCATCCCCCAGTTGCATCTCAGGCCAAAAGATCAGCACCGTGGAATCCCCTTTCCCTTCTCTTGCCTTCTACCACTGAAGCCTTGCTGGATGGGAGCCCCTGTCCGTATTTCTTCCCCTGCATCAGTCCATGGGGAAACCTTCCCACTCGCCAAGTTCATTCCTATGACCTTTTGGTGATTTTTCCAGTTGCTTATCTTCATTTTAAGCTCAGACCTGATCACTGCTGGTGTATAATTCCTCCCCCCCATCCCACCCTTTGAATGTGCACTCTTCATTGTAAATAACACACTGGGATGCATGAAGATGGTACGGTGCTGATTTCTGGAGTGTGCCAGTCTCTAAAGAATTCTTCAACGGCTCTTGTGGCTTTTCTATTCTTTTGCATTTTTCTCTCTGGTATGAACCTTGGCCTGCCTGGAGGGAAGGTTTGGAAATGCCAGGTGAGTTTGGGAGGGGAGCTGTTACTGAAATGTACATGCCTTTGATTCCTGTCGTGCCTTGGCTTTTTTTTTTAAAGAGAGCAAATGGACCCTTTTTTGTTTAAAAAAATGCAGAGGGGGTTCTTTTCTTTTCTTTTTTAAAGCTTCCCCTCTTCCACACATAGAAAGGGAGTAATTAGGGTGACCATATGAGAAGGAAGACCGGGCTCCTGTATCTTTTATTGAAAAAGGAATTTCAGCAGGTGTCATTTATATGCATGCAGCGCCTGGTGAAATTCCCTCTTCATCACAACAGTTAAAGCTTCATCGAAACAGTCACAGTGACCAGATGCAAAAGAGGGCAGGGCTCCTGCAGTTTTAACTCTTGTGATGAAGAGGGAACTTCACCAAGTGCTGCATGCATACAAATGACACCTGAAATTCTCTTTTCTATACAACTATTAAAGATACAGGAGCCCTGTCCTCCTTTTCATATGGTCACCATAGATTAATTTAATCTCAAGGAGCTTTCCTCTGGCTGGGGATGATGAAAGGCCTTTAGTTTGGGGAAAAGCCACAGGACAAACTAAAGGATGGCAACCGGATCTAGGAAAGGGTTAAGATTCTGCCTTTTGTAAATAAGGACATTACCTTTGCAGAGTGTTCTAATAGTTGCTTCTGGCTCTACTTGAAAATAAAATTTGGAACATGGGCTTGAGCATGTGTGTTTCCTAAAACGCAAGAGAAGCATCATTTCGCATGAAGAGGCTTGGGCCATCCAGCCATAGGCGTGCGCAAGGGATGTGCCGGGTGTGTCCAAGCACACCCTAACGTTTCAAGCAATAAATGCTGAACTGAGGGGGCCCTTGCGTAGGAATCCAGAGGGGGATCCAGATGCAGCGGGAACAGTTCTCCAGCTGCTGTCTGACTATTCCACCACACCAAATAACTACTGCATCTGAGAGAGCGCTGTTTCTCCTGGCAGCAGGAGCAAAAAGGGATCGCTCTGTTGGTAGCCGTCCTGCCACGAGCCACACTTGAAAGAGGCAAGGAGGAAGGCCCCCAAAGGCTAATAACACCTCCTAAACCTTTTCTCTGGCCAGTATTACCACAACTCCCCACCAATGTTGGGACTTCAGGAACATCTCCTTATCACACACACGCACGCAACTGCAATGGCCCTCTCGCAGTCATGCAAGCCAAACACGGAGTAGGACATCAGTGTCTAATAAATACTAAATGAATACAAATAATGTCCTTTATGACTGAGTGTTCAATAAATGTTCACCTTTAAAAAAAATCCCCTGGGTGCACATCCTAATGAAAAGTGCTGCGCACGCCTATGCATCCAGACCGTGGTCGTCTTCTCCACGGACGTTGAACCTATTTCAGCCCGAGGACGGGATTCAGTTTTGAAGTGCTTGGAGGCCTCATTGCAGTGGTGGGCGGGGGCCAAAAATACCAGCATACTTTGCCATAAAGCTCTTTCTGCTAGTAACTACACCGTAGGAGAGGCATTTCGGCCATTTGGAAGGGGGTGGGAAAAGATGCAAAAGCTGGAAAAACCACCCAATGATTGGAAGCCAGAGAAAAGAAGTGAGACCAGAGGAAGGGAGCCTGGGCAGGCCCATTTTTTCACTAGGAAAAATCCTCCTCTGCATCTCTGACCTTGGGAAGAACTCGGGGGCTCAGCACATGTACCAAATCAAGGGCTGCATGAATTGGTGGGTAGCCCTGTTTATGCGCCATTCAGTTTCTCTGGATCCCTAATTTTTAACTTTTTAAAGTAGCATGTTCACAACCCTGGTTGTTGTAAATTTCTTGTACAGCTGCTGCTTAAAAATTTCCTTTAGCTTTTATGGTTTGCGTGTTTTAATTATCGGCAAGGGGGAAAGTAAAAGAGCAGCCTCTTTGGGGATAAATGGTGGTTGCGGGGAAATTGTCTTATTACCCTGAAATGGTGACCAGCAAAACTTTGACAGGAGCTGCCACTACTTCCTTTAGCCAGCCAGCCTTCTCTACAAAATAGCATCCATTTGCGCCCCAAAACGGAATTTGTGAGTTTGCGTAAATAAACAGACTGGAAATGGTGTTCTTTGGACTAGCTTTCCCTAACCTGGTGCTCTCTAGATGTGTTGGACTTCAATGTCCAGCCTGGCTGAGGATGGTGGGAGTTGTAGTCCAACACATCTGGAGGGCACCAGGTTGGAAAAGGCTTGTGTCGAGGGGGGAAATGCTGTGGCTGGGTCTGAATGTGTCCAAGATGGGTTAAAAGTCTTTGACTCTCTGTCACAGGCCTGATATCTTCAGAGGAATGCAAAGGTTACAATGCACTCAACTTGAAGGACCAGTTTTCCTCCTTCTGTATTGCTAGAAGGAAAATCTACTGGCTGTGTCACCAAACGTGCACTCCACAGAAAAGTAATTTCAAGAGTCTTGCAGCGGCTCTCTCCCACCCCTGTTCTTTGTAATTAATTGTAGGCTAGATTTCCACATCCAGGAGAATGTGGTGGTAAAATAGACCGGGGTCCCCAACTTTTGGGGTTCGTAGGCACATTTTCAGAGACTTGTGGGTGCTCTCACAAAATGGCTGCCATAGGTGGCGTTTGCCCATCCATAAAATGGCTGCCGGGGGTGGGGGCAACATCCGGTCAAAAATTTCCCATTTCTCAGAAGGCAAATTGTTGGGGCTAAAAAGCAAACTAATGTGCCCAAGAACCTACGTACAAGGCAGAGATGCGGGGTAGGGTGGGTCTGAGCTTCAAAAACACAAATCTTTCCTTTGAATCCAAATAAAGATGGTCCAGGAGGGCAACCTTTGCTTTGCAGCATGCCACCCTCCCAGTTAAAAACATATATTTTTAAATACCTCAAACAAAATCAAACTTGGGGTGGTAGGGAGCCTGGCAGGTGCCAAGGGAAGTATCCATGGGCACCACATTGGAGACCCCAGAAACTGACTCTGTTTTTGAATGCTTCCTGATGTATAAAAATACCTTGCCAATAGAAATCTAGCACCACAAGAAAACGTCTGGGTCAGAACCTCTCTCCCTGATGGGCTAGCTTTCTTCGAGCAGGGAGGAACATAGGCGCTGCCTTATACTAAGTCAGACCACGGTGCCATCTAGATCAGTGTTGCTGCTGTACGCTGATTGGCAGTGCCTTCAGGATTTCAGGCAGGAGTTGCTTTGCTCAGCCATTTTTGCAGATGCCACAGAATAAACAGGGGTGGGTGGGTGTGTTTTCTGTATGCAAAGCAGCGGAGACCATTGGCAACCCTGCCATTGCATTCTACTGTGTATGTAAACTAAGTGCTATGCCTCCCACTGCAGTTACTGCTTCAGGCAGCTGATAAAGTCTGGCTTATGAAAGCTTCCTTTAGACTTTATGGTGCCACAAGCTTGTGTGTATGTGTGTTTGCTACAATAGACTAGCATTGGGTTTTGTCACCATAGTTGATGTCCAAGTTGCCCATTTGTTTGTTTTGTGTTGAGGGAGTCCAGCCTGGGCTGTAGAAATGGCAGAAGTGCGTTTGTCAGGACTCCTCACCTTTGAAGAGTTGCATTGATGATGGATTGGATAGATGAACAACAACAGCCTAAAAAAACCATTCATTCCGAAATCAGCAGTAAAATTGCAGCATTTCCCATTTCTCAGAAGGCAAATTGCCATATTTTGAACTAGTTGAAGTTTCCGGACTAGGCACAAAGGTAGCCCTATGTAGAGCGCATTGCAGAAGTCGAGCCTCGAAGTTACCAGCGCGTGCACGACCGTCTTTAGGTCTTCCGACTCTAGGAAGGGGCGCAGCTAGCTTTATTTATTTATTTATTTATTTATTTATTATATTTCTATACCGCCCAATAGCCAAAGCTCTCTGGGCGGTTCACAAAAATTAAAATCATACTAAGACAATCAACAGGTTAAAAGCACAAATACACAATACAATATAAAAAGCACAACCAGAATAAAAACCACGCAGCAAAATTGATATAAAATTAAAATACAGAGTTAAAACAGTAAAATTTAAATTTAAGTTAAAATTAAGTGTTAAAATACTGGGAGAATAAAAAGGTCTTCAGCTGGCGATGAAAGGAGTACAGTGTAGCTGCCAGGTGGACCTCTCTGGGGGAGCTCATTCTACAGCCGGGGTGCCACAGCGGAGAAAGCTCTCCTCCTAGTAGCCACCTGCCTCACTTCCTTCAGCAGGGGCTCACGGAGAAGGGCCCCTGTGGATGATCTTAAGGTCTGGGCAGGTACATATGGGAGGAGGCGTTCCTTCAAATAACTATTTGGAACATAGGAAGCAGGCTTATACAGAGTCGGACCATGGCTCCATCTAGCCTGGTGTTGTCGACACTGACTGGCAACAGCTCCCCAGAGCTTCTGACAAGTGTCCTTCCCAGTCCTACCTGGAGATGCCAAGGATGAGACTTGGGAGACCTTCTGCCTGCAAAGCAGGTGCTCTTCTACTGAGCGACGGAATGCATTTCTTGCATTTCTCTGGTGCATTTCAAGTGTTAACGTGAAGTGCTTTCATCTCAGAAATTCTTTCCCCAGCTCTATCTCATATTATTTATTATCCCTTTGTTGAAGCTGGAGGGCTGAGCCTGAGAGAACAGTAGGTTGCCCACGCCACTGCAATCCTTCATCCACCTACCTGAAAGTAACCCTCACTTAATTCAATTGGGCTTACTTCTGAGTAAGCAAGTATAACAGGATTGCTCTGTTATTGAGTTGGTGGCTGAAATGAGAGTTGAACCAGGGACTCCCCAACCTGGCACCTTTCAGAAGTTTTGGCTAGAACCCATTATATGATCCTCAACCAGAGTGGCGTTTTTGGACTCCACTTCCCATCAGTTCATCAACATCTGGAGGGCCAGAGGTTTCCCAACGGTGTCCTCTACTGTCTTTGTTTCCACTCTTCATTATGAACCATCGTTCTTGTTCTAGTCCGAGGTAACAATAGAACACAATGGACAGATCTCCTTTCCAAAACACTGGCTTATTTATTGTGAAATCATGAACCCGCTTCAGTTGGAACATGGCCATAAAACACCTATCACCTGTCTTTCCCTGAGGATGGCAGCACCACCACGATGAATTGGCTCAATAATTTCAAAAGCATTTTGCTGGATACAACAGAAGTAGCCGCCACTTCAAAACAAGCTGTTTTACTTAAAATTAATGTCCATCTAGCATGCAATGCTGGAAAGGATTGTAGAAAACATCTATTAATGGAGAAATGTACTTTTGCAATCTGCCCGCCCCCCAAAAGACTGTTATGGCTTTCTAAGATTTTATGTGATGTGCAAATTACTATCTAAAAATACTACAAAGAACTGAAACTTCTCATTCACGTAAATTTACGGAACAGGAAGTAATCTGTTCGCAGTGGTTTTTCAAATGATGGGGTTCTTTTGAAACTTGTTCCTCACCAGAAGTTCACTAATGGCAGAAAGCTTCCCTAAAAGATCATTTTTTAAAGGAATTAACGATTTAGGGAATTACCAAGTTTTTTCTCTCTCTAAGCCTGCATAGGATTGCACCCTAAATAAGTCATCTGATCACTGTCTTCCCCACTGTGGTGAGATACATTGCATTTCTACTGGAGTCATAGTAATGATTTGTAAAATTGCATCTGAACATATATATTGGCAAATTTTATGCAGATCCTTTGCACTATGCAGTGATTCATTAGCAGACAACTTGATATGCCTTCTCAGTGGTGGAACCTACTTCCCATGGTGGCCTTCGCCAGGGATTTATCTAACCCGTTTTTACAACCATCCAAATTGGTGGCCATCACTGCGTTTTGTGGTAGCGAATTCTATAGTTTAACTATGAAGAAGTCCTTCTTTTTATCTGTCCTGAATCTCCCACCAATCAGCTTCATGGGATGGACCTGGGTTCTAGTATTTTGAAAGAGAGAGAGATTGAAAGCTTAGTTACTGGAAGTAGAAACTTTAAGCTAAAGTATGCTGGTATTATTTTTGGTATTTCTGGTATTTGGGTCTCTTGCCCATCACTGGAATTTGGCCTTCAAGATGACAGAGGTTCAAGATCTTACTTTCCCTTAAGACATACTCATATAGTTGTGTACCTTCAGTGAGGACAGGACAAAGCAAAGGCAATTCCACTATAATCAAAAAGGAAAAAACCAAAGCAGAAATCGACAATATGGATGGAAAGGAGTCCCTAGAGGTGGTGACCTGCAAAGGGTGTGCAATGTTCGTGTTTCTGCCTGAGCTCAACATGGCATATACCTGCAACAAGTGCAAGCTGGTGGCACTTTTGGAAGAAAAAGTGAGAGGACTTGAGCGGCGAGTGAGTTCTTAGACCGAAAAGTGGAACTGCAACAGCAACAAGAAGCACATGAGATTGAAGAGCAACAGCCAGCTGAAGCAGAAGTGGAGTATGCTGAGGGGAGGAAAACCAATGAAGAGGAAACTCCCTGGAAAAGAGTGACAGTTAGGAGCAGAAGAATTAGAAGGCATTCTGCACCGGTGGAACCATTAGAGTTAAGCAACCACTTTCAGCTTCTGTAGAATGAGACTGAAGGACAGTTTGCAGAGGAAGAAGTACAGGAGACACCATGCAACAGTGATCAAGAGGCAGAAGGTAGGTCAACCAAGAAGAAGAGAAGAGTAGTCGTTGTGGGAGACTCCCTGTTGCGTGGGATTGAAACCCAAGTATGTCGTGAAGACCCATGGACTCGCCAGGTGTGCTGTCTCCCTGGAGCACAGATTAGAGATGTGACTGAAGGGTTACCGAAGCTCATAAAGCCCACGTACACATACCCCTTTCTTCTCATCCATGTGGGAACAAATGATGTCGCCAAGCAGAGCTACGAAGAAATCATTTCAGACTTTGAAGCTCTGGGAAGGAAACTGAAGAACTTTGGGGCCCAGGTAGTTTTCTCATCCATCCTCCCGGTTCTTGGAAGAGGATTAGAAAGGGAAAGAAAAATACTCCGGATGAACGACTGGCTTCGAAGGTGGTGCCGTCGTGAGAGTTTTGGATTCTGGGACCACGGGCTACGCTACTTGGAACATGGACTGCTGGCAAGGGATGGGTTGCACCTCACAAGGGCTGGAAAGAATGAGTTCGGCCACAGCATGAAGAACTTGATCAGGAGGGCTTTAAACTGAATCTTATGGGGGCGGGAGACGTAAATTTCGAGGCAACAATGGATGAAGGCCAATGCACCACAGTACAGAGAACAGCTCCAATAGTGTCCCAAAATAGTGTCTGCAACAATGTAGGAACAAAGCCAGACTATAAAACACATGGTCTTCGATGTCTATATACTAATGCCCAGAGCATGGGAAACAAACAGAATGAACTTGAACTCTTATTACATGAAGGCAAATACGACTTGATAGGTATAACTGAAACTTGGTGGGATGACTCCCATGACTGGAATATAGCAATTGAAGGATATAACTTGTTCAAAAAGAACAGAAGAAATAGAAAGGGAGGTGGAGTTGCACTATATGTTAAAAAATACCTATCCCTGCACAGAAATACAGGCGGATGAGACTGGGAGCCCCGTCGAGAGCGTCTGGATTAAAATAAATGGGGCAAAGAATAAAAAGAATATGATAATCGGAGTCTACTACTGACCACCCAATCAAGGAGAAGACGAGGACGAAAATTTTGAGAAACAAATTGCCAGTGTTTCAAGGAAGTGTGATGTAGTAGTGATGGGGGACTTCAATTACCCTGATATCTGTTGGGAGACCATTACTGCCAAAAGCGGCCCTTCCAAGAAATTCCTGACATGTATGGGTGATAACTTTCTCCTACAGAAAGTGGAGGAAGGAACTAGAGGATCGGCAATCCTTGACTTGTTATTGACCAATAGGGATGACTTAGTGGATAAAGTGGCAGTTACGGGAACTCTGGGGGAAAGTGACCACGTCATACTTGAATTCTTGATTATGAAGGAGACAAAAGTCGAGCATAGCCATACACGTACTCTGGATTTTAGGAAAGCTGATTTTAATAAACTCAGAACTATAATAAGTAAGGTCCCTTGGCAAGTGAGCCTAATGAGAAAAGGAGTGCAGGATGGGTGGGAGTATTTAAAAAAGGAAATTTTAAAGGCACAGTTACAAACAATTCCAACCAGGAGAAAAGATAGAAGACAACAGAGGAAACCAATGTGGCTCCACAAAAAGCTTAGAGATGACCTGAAAACAAAAAAGGATACATATAGGAAGTGGAAGGAAGGGCAGGCTACAAAAGAAGAGTACAGACATGTGGCTCAGAAGTGCCGAAATGGCATCAGGAAGGCTAAAGCTGTGAATGAGCTGAAATTAGCGAGGGATGCTAAAAGCAATAAAAAGGCTTTCTTTAGATACGTGAGTAGTAAAAGACAGAGGAAAGACATGGTGATTCAACTGCTTAATGAGGATGGCAAATTGATAACAGACGACAAAGAAAAGGCTGAAGTGCTCAATTCCTACTTTGCCTCGGTCTTCTCCCAAAAGCGGGTCTATGACCCCCCTGGAAAAAGTGAAACAGAAGTTGAGGGGGCAGGATTGCAGTTTGAGATTGATAAACAAATGGTCAAAGAACACCTAATTTCCTTGAATTAGTTTAAATCTCCAGGGCCCTATGAACTGCATCCTAGAGTAATGAAGGAGCTAGCAGAAGAACTCTCAGAACCTTTGTCTATTATCTTTGCAAAATCATGGATGACGGGCGAGGTGCTGGATGACTAGAGGAGGGCTAACGTTGTCCCTATCTTCAAAAAGGGCAAAAAGGAGGAACCTGGGAACTACAGACCAATCAGTCTGACATCCATCCCTGGGAAAATTCTGGAGCAGATTATAAAAAAGTCAATCTGTAAACACCTTGAAATCAATGCAGTGATTACTAGAAGCCAACATGGATTTGTCAGGAACAAATCCTGTCAGACTAATTTGATCTCATTTTTTGATAGGATAACCTCCCTTGTGGACTGTGGGAATGCTGTGGATGTCATATATCTTGACTTCAGCAAAGCTTTTGACAAAGTACCACATGACATTCTGATTAACAAACTAGCTAAAAGTGGGCTAGATGGAACAACTAATAGGTGGATTCACAGTTGGCTACAGAATCAGACTCAAAGAGTACTTATCAATGGAACCTTCTCAAACTGGGGAGAGGCAACGAGTGGGGTGCCGCAGGGCTCAGTCCTGGGCCCAGTGCTCTTCAACATTTTTATTAATGATTTGGACGAGGAGGTGCAGGGAACGCTGATCAAATTTGCAGATGACACAAAATTGGGTGGGATAGCTAATACCCTGGAAGACAGAAACAAACTTCAAAGTGATCTTGATAGGCTGGAGTGCTGGGCTGAAAACAACAGAATGAAATTTAATAGGGATAAATGCCAAGTTCTACACTTAGGGAATAGAAACCAAATGCACAGTTACAAGATGGGGGACACTTGGCTCAGCAATACTACAAATGAGAAGGATCTTGGAATTGTTGTAGACTGCAAGCTGAATATGAGCCAACAGTGCGATATAGCTGCAAGAAAGGCAAATGCTATTTTGGGCTGCATTAATAGAAGTATAGCTTCCAAATCATGTGAGGTACTGGTTCCTCTCTATTCAGCCCTGGTTAGGCCTCATCTAGAGTATTGTGTCCAGTTCTGGGCTCCACAATTCAAGAAGGACGCAGGCAAGCTGGAGCGTGTTCAGAGGAGGGCAACCAGGATGATCAGGGGTCTAGAAACAAAGCCCTGTGAAGAGAGATTGAAAGAACTGGGCATGTTTAGCCTGGAGAAGAGAAGATTGAGAGGAGACATGATAGCAGTCTTCAAATACTTAAAAGGTTGTCACACAGAGGAGGGCCAGGATCTCTTCTCGATCCTCCCAGTGTGCAGGACACAGAATAACGGGCTCAAGTTAAAGGAAGCCAGATTCCGGCTGGACATCAGGAAAAACTTCCTGACTGTTAGAGCAGTGCGACGGTGGAATCAGTTACCTAGGGACGTTGTGGGCTCTCCCACACTAGAGGCATTCAAGAGGCAGCTGGACAACCATCTGTCAGGGATGCTTTAGGGTGGATTCCTGCATTGAGCAGGGGGTTGGACTAGATGGCCTTGTAGGACCCTTCCATCTCTGCTATTCTATGATTCATCCCTGGTTTAGGACAACTAAGATCAATTAATGGGATCTGTCTTCATCAGGGTGCAGTGTTGCCTGCAGGGGGCAGCACTGAATGTCAGCATAAAAGGAGGCTCCTGTCCCTTCAGCACAACGTTATAGCAAGCGCCAGTAATGGAGAGGGCTCTCGGGCAGCGTGAGCCATTCAAGCAACAGAAGAGACGTTCCTGAAGAAAACTCAGAGCTCAGGTGCACAGGGGATGCTCAGGTGCATGAGGGATGCTAAAGACTTGCTCATAGTATGCACAAAAAAGCAGTGGAGGCTGGTGGCTCCGATGGCAGGAGCCGTGAATCCGCTCTGGGTTTCAGTCAGAACTCTAAAGGAGCTTCAGAACCATTTGCAGCAGATGCAAAATGGTTTTCAGTAGCCTTCCCCAATCTGGTGCCCTCCTTGATGGCCATGTTTGGAGTTGTGGTCCAACACACCCGGAGGGCATCAGGTTAGCAAAGGCTGTTTTTCTAAATCACACCTTCTTTTCATTTTGCAGCACAAACCTTAGTTTATTAGTACCTTAAAAAGAGGAATGACAGTGTGGTGTAGTGGCTAGAGTGTCGGACTGGGAGTCAGAAGATCTGGGTTTTAGTCTCCACTTGGCCATGGAAGCTCACTGGATGATTTTGGGCCAGCCACAGACTCTCAGCCCAGCCTACCTCACAGGGTTGTTGTTGTTGTGAGGATAAAATGGAGAGGAGGAGGATTATGTATGTCACCTTGGGTTCCTTGGAGGAAAAAAAGGTAGGATACAAATGTAATAAATAAATAAACAAAACAAACAAACAAATGACTTGCAACTTCACATAGACCCAGCACTTGCTTGCTCCTGCCCCTCTGGGAACTCGCTAACCCACTTGAAATAGATGACCTAGACCTACAAAATTTGGTGCTGGAGACATTATGTTTTATTTAGCTATCAGAAAAGCATGCCGGTCCTAGCTTTCACCTGGTGCACTTTATGTAGTGTCAATGGAATCAAAGTCCAGCTTACGTATTTTGACCTGGCATTGGCAAGCGCCTCTCTTATGGGGCAGTGCCCTCTGGAATGGGCAATGTGCCCTCCCACCCCCGCCACCTCCATCCCCCTGAAAAGCATCCTGTGTATCTTTACCCACCTGGACACACACAGGTGAGGAATTTCCAACTGAACTAAACACTTAGACCAAAATTATCATCGCCTTCTTCATGGTTCCATCCTGTGCCGAGAGAAGAGAAAACGCCACCACCCCTGTGTCTATTTCAGATGTGGGGTGACGACAGCCCCCTAACAAAAGGAGCATGCAGGGCATTGGGCTAAAGTCCATTCTCACAGTGCTTGTTTGTTTTCATAGTAGCAGGACACAGTAGACTGTTTGCACGACGGCCAGCCAAGGCCTTGGTTCCTGAACATTTTGGCCTCCGGTGACAACACTGCCTCAGCGGCATTCCACAGCAGTGGCCTTGTAGCAGAGGAAGTGGAGCGGGCCCTCTGAGCTTGTGCAGCGGAGGGCGAGCGACTCCCGCACCTTCGACGGCTCAGTTTTCCTCTAGCGCAGGGCACGTCTCAGAGATGCCTTGCAAGCCTGCGTCTGCTTCTTCAGAGCAGACGGTTCTGCTAAGTCCAGGGGAGCCTGCTCCCCCGTAACTACGCAAAGGGTTGCACACTTGAGTCGTGCTAAACGCTCCTAAGCGAAGGAAAAACGTCTTTTCAAGCTTCTCTGAGTGAAACTGTGAAGTTAATAGTCAAAGTGGCTTGACTGGGAATTCCAACTCTTGGCTTGCAAAGGCTTGCTTCGGGGTCAGTGAGGGAAGAGCCCGCCCCCTGAGATCTTTGTGATATAGGATGGAATATAAATATTTTAATTAATAAATAAATAACCTCCCTTATCACCTTATCCAGGGCATTCAACTGATTATTATGTGAACTTTCTTCTTGAGGATTGCAACAGGATGGTTAGAGCAAAAACTGAGAATTTTTTAGCAATTGCTATTAAAATGAGGGCTGCAATTGCACCCTGAGTTTTAAATTATATAATTTTAACCTTAACTGTATTTAACGTTTTATTTGCTTGGAGACACTGAGTTTTATATGTTAAAACTTTGTTTTTTCTTGAACTCTGGACATTTATTGTCTGTTTTATGCCTTATGTTCAGTTAATTGTTCTAAATTGCAATGGCTAATGGCTTGGTGCAAATAAAAATTTGATTGATTGAAAAACCCTCCCCAATTACCCTTCTCCTAATAGGGTAGGGTGACCATTTGGAAAGGAGGACAGGGCTCCTGTATCTTTAACAGTTGCATAGAAAAGGGAATTACAGCATTTGTATGCATGCAGCATACAGTTAAAGCTGCAGGAACCCTGCCGTGAGTGACCAGATACAAAAGAGGGCAGGGCTCCTGCAGCTTTAACTGTTCTGATGAAGAGGGAATTTCCCCAGGTGCTGCATGCATACAAATGACACCTGCTGAAATTCCCTTTTCTATGCAACTGTTAAAGATACAGGAGCCCTGTCACCCTTTCCATATGGTCACCCTATAATAGGGCTGTCTTTGTATTAGCATTTAACACAAGGACAATCGCTCCTAATCAGAAAGCAAGACAGATTAATAACTCCTGACCAACCCAGTTCCGATCTGCATTATTATTATTATTATTATTATTATTATTATTATTATTATTATTATTATTATTATTTTCTAGTAGGTTCGGCTGAGCTAAAATGGCAGGCCCAAGGACACCCAGTAGGCTTCCCAGCTGAAGGGTAATTTGAACCTGGGTCTCCTTGGTGTTAGTCCGATACTGCAGCCCACTCCCTATCCCACCCTGGTCATATTATTATGCTCCAGGTCTGAATTCTGGCCTTCAAAACTGGTTCCGTGGCTAAGCCCGGATAAACCCTGGCTCAGGTTAAGTCCCACATATAATGAATGTCACGACTGCAGACTCAGCCTACCTCTAAAGGGAGTGGGGAGCACAGCCTCCACCCTTCAGAGCCTGCTGGCCAACAGCCTCTCTGGGCTTTATGCATTAGCCAGGTCTACTTTTCAGTTAGAGCTCCCCACAGATTCAGGCCTCCGTAATGAACAGCAGTGCAATGATTGCCTCCCCACTGGCTGAGGCTTCTAGCCTGTAATAGCTGCACTGCCCACAAAACCACAATGATAACAGTTTCACCTGTTGGATTGCTGCCTGCCAAAAGAAATGATGCTGTGACACCCTTGAACTGCAGGAAATACAGCCGCACTGTAGCACCAGCGGGAAGTCATCTTTGGTAGAACAAGTTGGAGTCACAGAGTCGAGGTTCTGGGCTCTGGTATAGACTCGCGTGTGACCTTGAGAGAAACCTGCTCCTTGTTCTCTGAAATTGCTGCTTGATTTCCTCATATTTTTGCTTATCCATCTATCAAAGAGGGACAATGATACTGATCATTCTCAAGGTTGGGCCTACTTAATTAAGCTAGTTGTATTTTTATGGTCTTAATGGTTCTGACTAAACCACACAGAGAGCTTCAGCTATTGGGCGGTATAGAAATCTAATGAATAAAGAGCTTTCACATCTTTAGAGATGAAAAACGTTTCTGAAAACAACATAATAAACTAAAGGAAGAAAAATTAAGTTGGAGGCTTGCATCCACAAGGTGGCAGACCAGAGCTGGGTTTGCTATTTAATTAATGCAGGTGTTAATTTACTTGATTAATTGACTTAATTGAATGCCAGAGCATTTGTGTTCTTATCAACACTGCTTTGGGAACGGTCACAGTAATTACTTTACAAAAATTTATGATTTAATATTCGCACAATTTCTATTTCATTTCATTTTTGGCCTTTTGTTTCCTTCTGACCCCACTGCTTAAATTCCCCACTTCCTCTGCACCCAATACGTATCTATACTTGCCAGCTTAGGATAATACTTCATGCATCTAATGAAGTGGACAAGTCCTTGAAAAGTGAATTTATTTAACCAAAAGACTCTTTGCTGTTTTTGCCAAAAAAGATTGACTTTGCTCCCCCCTGGAAATTTAATACCCTTTCACCTCTAGTGCATATTCCACTGAAAATGTTTAGACAGACTTTCTAACAAGTGCACTGAAAAATAGTCAGAGTCTGTTAAAAACTATAAAATTACAAAATCCTATTTACTCAAAAATAGTCCCATGATTTTCAACGGCGCTAACTCCCTAATAAGTGCGTTTAGGATTCTGGTGTTAAAACTTGGGGAAGCTTTACTTTACTCACGTTGATAACCCCTCCTTTGAAATACATTGCAATGATGTCTCTTATGTTATTTTTTAGAAGATATTTCTACCCTACTCTTTAAAAGAAAAGTGATAGTGATTTGTCAGGGACTGGTACCAGAAAACTAGGGATTATCCCTAGTCAATTCAATTATCTGTCCTGAATCTCCTACCAATCAGCTTCATAGGATGACTCCAGGTTCTAGCATAAATAATGGGAATAAATACGTTAGAAACAAGCTGCAGATTTCCTGTCAACTGTTTCTTTATCGCCTGCTATGAAATCCCATCTTTTCTAAGTTTTACAAATGACTGCTTGTGAATCAAAGCTGTCTTTCAGCCTAAAGCCATGGACTTCAACCCCTGAAACCAGCGGAATAGAAGGTGTTTCTTTCTGATGACCTTGTCTTGTGCAATGCCTTGTATCATTGACTGCTCCATAGGAAGGGCATCAGGGGAACTCCCCCACATATATTCATTTTGATGTTTTTATTCAGTTTTGGGGTCAAAGCCACCACCACCCCGGAAGGGCTAATACCAGAACAGACAGCAAAATCACAAGACTGAAGGAAACCAGCAAATGTATAGATGGATTTCTACCAGTCAAAGATGCTCAATGGCTTTTAATCTATATCAGCTAATGAGATGAAGATGCAGTAAGTACATTTTACACTGCCGTCCTGAATCTGCTTACCTGGGAGTAAGCCCCATTGAACCAAATGGAAACTGCTTTTGAGTAGACCTGTATAGGATTGCAGAATTATTGAACTTATTTATTTGTGGCACAACAAGAGACTGAGTTTTGAATCATGTCGTTCTTTATTTGAAATCTCACCTTTGCCGTGAACTCACTAGGTGGCTTTAGGCAAGCCACTTTCTCTCAGCCTCATGTTAACACTTTTTTTAAAAAATGTAAGGACTGTCTATATGGCCCATATTCTGCATTAACTTAGTCTCATTTGTAAGTCCCTGCATGTTCCTTACAGGGAACTGTCACTATACAACAGGCACCAGGGACCAAGGAGGCACCCTGTATCTTAGCCTAAATGCTATGTGATCAAGCAATAGTCAGCATAGCACCACCTTCTGGAATTCACCCTCCAGGGGTAAAGCCATGTGGCCCTAACTCCCAATCGAAGGAGCTATCCAGAAGGAAATTGTGAATAACAGTAGCAAAAGCCGACAGGTCCAGAATTAGGGTTGCACCCCACCCCTCCATCTGCGTGCCCTGTCCTCCTCTCAGTACAGGCCATCCAACAGTTTCCAAAAGGCCATCCAACAGTTTCCATGCTATAAAAACAAATAGAAATGGATCCCAATGATCTGTTTCATCCAAATGCATCTGGAGTTGCTTGACAAACTCCCGCTTGGTGCTGTTATCCTGCTTAATATTTTATTACATTAAGAGCACAAGTTTGTACATGTCTACTCAGAAGTAAGTCCCATTGATTTCCAAGAGTCCCTATTACTAGGTAAGCGCATACAGGTCTGCAGCTAAATGTTTTTAAATGTGTATTTTACTTTGCTGTATGCTCTTTCAGGGGTACTTTCACATGGAAACAGAGCATCCGAGGATTTTAACAACTGTGTCTTAGTTGCCCACTTAAATAAATGAAATTCTGCATGGTTTATCTTCTGGGGTAACATTTTTTACCAGGCACATTTGGTCTTATTTGTTTTTATACCATTTTTCAAACATATTTCAAAGGATTAACAACTTCATCTTCTTCAGAGAAATGAAAGCCAGCGTGGTGTAGTGGAATTGTTGGGCAAAGGTCAGGGATACGTTGGGTAAAATCCAACAAAAGACCTATTTAGAAATTTCAAGGGGTCTACTCTAAATCGGATTTACGGCGGATTTTACCCATACATTCAAATCCGCCCGTCATGAATTGCACTGGGTGAGTGACCTTGGGCCAGTAATTCTCTGCCGAATCTACCTCGCAGGGTTGTTGTGAGGTTTAAACGGGAGAAAACGGTACTCTGGATTCCTTGGAGAAAAGACGAGCTAAAACTGTAATAAACAATTCCATGGCCTCAAGCGAGAATCAGTCCTTTAATAGATGTGTGTGTGCATATTTCAAGCCACATTACAACTAGCGCGAGTTTTTAACTCCACGCGCCGAGCGCGGACGAGTTTTCTGGAAGTTCCCGTCGGCCCTCCAGGCAGACGGTAACCACGGCAACCGACGCCAACCGAGGACCCAACGGATCGCGCCTGGCTTCCTGTCAACTCTGATTGGAAGAGCCTGTTGCCGTTTAACACAGAGAGCTCGGCGATTGGTCAAAAAAAAAATCTCCCGGAACAGGTTGACCGTTTTAGTACGGTTTCCGTTTCCGGGCGCGGCTCTGACAGTGCGTGCTGATAACGGGAGGCCCGAGCGGTGGTTGTTAAAGACGAAGTAAAAAAAGAAAAATAAACCGGCCAGCGTACCAGGCAGTGATGGGGGCTAGCGGGGAGGACGCGGCCGACAGCGAGGAGCGCTTCGACGGCATGTTGTTAGCCATGGCCCAGCAGCACCAGGGCGGCGTGCGGGAGGTAAAATGGAGGGCAGGAGGGGGCGGTTGGCCTTCCCTTCTCTCCCCCCCCCGGCTCCCTTTCTTAAAAGTTCCCGTTTCCGGAGTCTATTCACCCCCCTATCCGGCCTCGTAGTATTTCTTTCGCCTCTGGCATAATTCCCCTCCCCTCTGAATGCCAACAACATTGGGAGGGTTGAATAAATGCTCTTGCACTCATGTCTCACTGATGTGCTTTTCATAGGCCTCTGTAGAGAGCAGGATATTGGGATAGATAGGCTTTTGGTCTGATCCAGTAAGTCTGCTCTTACGTTGTTGTGGGTTGGATAGTGGGTGAACTAACCTTGAGAAACAAGAGTTGCATCCATTCAGGGAAGAAACAGAGAGAAAAGCCCAATTCAAGGTGCTGGTTTTAACCTATGAAGCTTTACACGGCTTGGGACCACAATAACTGACGGAACGCCTCTCCTGAGATGAACCTACCCGTGCACTGGGCTCAACATCTAAGGTCCTCCTCCGGGTGCCTACTCCGAGAAGCTCGGAGGATGGCAAAAAGGGAGAGGGCCTTTTCAGTGGTGGCCCCCCAATTATGGAATGATCTCCCCGATGAGGCTCGCCTGGCACCAACACTGTTATCTTTTCGGTGCCAGGTCAAGACTTCTCTTCTCCCAGGCATTTAACAATGATAAGTTTGTTTGTTTTTTAACGGCCCCCAGAACTGTTGTTTTTAAATGGATGCCGTTGTTTTTATGTTTTTAAATTTTATATACTTTTTAATGTTCACTGTTTTTAACTTTTGTAAACTGCCCAGAGAGCTTCGGCTATGGGGTGGTATATAAATGTAGTAAATAAATAAATAAAAGTATCCATAGATGTTGTAGAAAGCTGACAGGTTTGGATTGGAAGCTTCAAAATACCCCTGTTCAGGCAAAAGCTTTCAGTTCTTTTGGACTTCAATTCCCAGAAGCCACTGCCAGCAAGCCCAATGGTCAGGAATGCTGGGAGTTGAAATCCAAAACATCTGGAGATCTACACTCCTCCCCACCCCCTTTGTTTAGATAATGCAATAGGCTTTTCCTAGGACCTTCCTTATGTATTCTCGGGTCCTGGTTTTATGATCTAGATGGAAATTCCCTGTATTCTTTAGAAAAGATAAAAGTATAGGGACTGACGATCCAGTTCCGGCACCCTAAATGCACCTTTCAATTTGGCACATACAAGAATAGACTACATTGATCCAAGTATCTGACAGAGAGCAAAAAGCTTAATAAAACAAAAATATTAATTTCACCACCTAAGTATCTTAACCTGTGATAGAAGGTAATATCCCATCATAATATTAGAACTTGCAGTCACCTAATCAAACTGAGTATTAGGCTCAGAATTGGCATAATAACTCATGCTTCATAATTTATGGAATATCCCACCACTGAAAAATGATGTGAAGGCAACAAGCTTAGCTTAGAACATTTTTAAAAGAAGTAAGCAATTTTTTCAATCAAAGGTCTGTCACTATTAGACATAGGGCTGTAATCGCATAGAATGCTAGGCCAGGAGTCTAGAGAATCCTGGCTTATCGTTCACAAACTGGTTTTGTTTCTGCTTGGCTCCTTTTGCCAGGGGGCATGGCTAAACTAAACTGGAAGAAAAAGCTTAGCATGTCACCTAAAGTGGGATTCTTGGCTTGTTGCACCTCATACAAGCCAGGAATTGCAACCCAAGGGCAAACCCTGGCTTGCTAAAGTTTTCCTTTCTGATTAGATTATCTCTTCTTGCACTCAGGTTTTCAACAATAAGACAGGATTCTTTGGCATTCTGTCTTATTCCATATAAATGCTGCCCAGACAGCTAAATGGAGCATCCATATTTAGAGTAGTTACCTGATGCAGCGGACAAACAAAGCAAAGTCATTTTTAGGCTTCTGACATCTAGTCACTGAATTCAAGATTACATGGACCTTTTATGACCTCTAGCTATGGATTCATCTATTTATTTATTTTTACTTAATTGGGTTTGGGGTAAATGGTAGGTCTCTATCTTGATTGCTGGTCTTGGTAATAAGAAAGCAGTGTACGTGGCATCGCAGTAATGTAATTTGCTTCAGTTAGCATCGGAATGTGAAAGATTTAAAAACAAAAGTATTTTTATCCAGCTCACCTACTTCTGATTATCACTCTTCCCTCTCTCTTTCTGCTCTTGCACACTCTCTATCTGGTTAGCCATTCTCTTTCAGAGCTTGAATCTCCACATCCTGAAACCTGATGGAAATGGACAGGATCATAACAAAGCATTTAGAAATCTTTGCCCCGCACACTTCAACACTGTGGAAAAAGAGTCTGATAGTAGAGTGCACTCTTAGCAGCATTTTAATCTTTAACAATTGGTATCATGCATCCCTGCAGCAAGAACTAATCCAGTGGCAGTCTTCTACACTGCTGTTAGCTTAAAACTAATAAGAAAAAAACCAGATTTTTCACATAGGAAGCACACACCTTGTTTTAGTGCCAAGTGATGCTCCCAAAGGCCTGGTGAACGGGGGGCATGTTTTTGCTTTAAAACAAGGTGTGTGCTTCCGGCACCTTATTTTAAAGCAAAAAAAAACCGGGCTTCTATTCCCCACCCCACCCCACCCCAGTGTCAATTTGCAACATGGCAACAGTCAATTGTGGATGACAGAGTCTGCATATTTCTCACCTTGGCTTAAACAATTAATGTGGGGAAAGGAAAGATCAGGACGCGCTCTGTAGCACAGCAGTAGAATGTTTGCTTTACGTGAGTAAGGCTCCAGGTTCGGTCCCTGGCGTCTCCACTTAAAAGGATCTCTTCTCTGATCCCAGGACTTCAAAATGTCTCCCTGCCCATGATCTTGGAGACCTGTTGCCACAGTGGGCAAGTGTGAGTGGATGAATCACTGGCTTTATTCTGGTAAAGCACCTCTTTATATCCTAATATGATGTGGCTTGTGTAGCCTGATTGAAACTTAAAAAACAAAGCATAGCCTCTGGGCTCTGCAAGAGATTTATTCTTCCATTCAAATAATCTTTATTTTACAGGCAAGAGTAAAGCCGTTTTCTTGTTTCATATTCTCCTCTCCACTTTATTATTATTGTGTATCTCTCTCACCTCTGTTTTTCATTCATCTAGATCAAACCTCTGATCTTTTAAAGGGCTCCTTTAATGACTACTTAAACTGGTGCCCTCCTATTGATTTAATTGAAAAGGCATTAGTGGAAGTGGTCAGTGTGTCAACATAACTGCATTAAAGATTATTATTGAGTGGAAGGTCTGTCATGAGTTGACACAGCTAAGGGCTTAAAACTTCATATAAAAGATGTCCTAAAACCTTTGGTTCTTGAAGGCTCTAAGAAACCATGAATGGAACACATACTTTGTCCTGGTACAGTTTCTCATGGACTATTTTGATGGATACAGAATTCTGGGGGAGAATTATCATTGGCAGCTTCATTGACAACATCCTGTCTAACTCAGACCCTCTTTGGTGGGGCAGGAACAAGCTGCAAAAAGGAGAAGCTACCACAATTGGGTCGCCCATAAGAAGCATTGCCTTCTCGAAGAGCCCTTCCCCCCAACACACACACACACGTACGTTAATTGTGTAGCTTCAACCCTTGAAAATATCCTGTCTGTTTTTCATTACAGCTTGTGAACACCTTTTTCAGCTTCTTGAGACGCAAAACTGATTTCTTTGTGGGAGGAGAAGAGGGTGCTGCTGAAAAGGTACTTGATTTATTTATCACTTGGCTTGTGAAGAGGTGGTACCTCTTTGCGGCAATCTGAGCTGTTTCCCACAGTGTCATGTTGTGCCTCAAATATACCATAAAGATTCCCTTGATTTTGCTGTAACGAAGTGACATCGCATTTTATTATTGAACCTGGAAAGCACCAGAAGAGGCCACATCAAGTAGTGTCTGATCAAGTTTGTCTCTGTTCATGATAGCAGTTTCAATGAGAGGGGGTTGTTTGTTTGGAGTTCTTGGGGGCTATGCTTTGACCAAAGGATAGTTTGAAAAGCTGACATGCCAAAATGTACTGATTTAACTCCTGACAGACGCTACAGGATCAATACTTTCAGCTTGCTTTGTTTGTTTGCTCCTAGAAAGGCACTAAGTCCACTTCTGCAATGGTGGCTTTGTCCCCAAATAGCAAAGTTTGCCTAATACAAATGTGAACAGCAGCAGCGCAAGATGTCCCCCCTGCCTGAAACAGGAGAGCGTGTGCTGCCACCGCCGCCTCCGTTCCCCTCCCCCACCAGATAAGAGATTGCTTGCATGCAATCCATTGAAGAGTCCTTCCTCAAAGCGTGTCATCGTGAGGTAACCCTGGAGACTACCTGCACAGTATAGATATAGTCTGGGGGACTATCCCAGAAAGAGAGATTGGGCATGGTCTCCAGAGCGGCTGCCTGAGAGAGTCCCTCAAACAAGAGATTGACTGGGCAGCCTCTTAGGAGCGACGCATTGGCCACTTTGTGCAGCTGACCTGGCTCTCTGGGGAGGCTGCTCGCCTGCCCAGTTTTGTTTGCGAGATTCTCACAGGGCAAGAGATTGCGCAGGCGGCAGCCTCATGAGAGCCTACCCACTTGATCTCCCTCTCTAGTTGCTGCAGCAGGAAACAGGGCCATTATGGTGGCAGCAGTGCCCACAGGTACCTTCCCAGCCAGGTGTGGGTGTAATCTGCCACCCCTCCTGATTTGCCACCTGAGTAAGAGATTCAACCTGCCTCTTGAAAGGGCTGAACTTGAATATGAGGACTCCTGCTTGTGGTCTTCAATAATCTCTGAATATTTGGTACCCTTGCTGTTTTGGGCTGGGTGGGATTTGACACACCCCATCTTTAAATATGATAAATCCTATTTAATCCATGTTTTCTGAAAATCTTTGGGGAACTGGGCTGACTTTTACCCATTTTTATAATGGATAGGGATGTTTTATAATAAAATATTTAATTTCTATGGGGATGTGGGATTTTTAAACAATTGTCTTAAATCAGCGGTCCCCGATCCTTTTGGACCCGTTGGCACCACAACAAAATGCCTAATCAGTGGATCAGCCATTTGGCATCTACCTGTTGCGCCTATGGATCTTAGGCTGAATCTTATTCTGCCAAAAAAAAAAGTTTCATGGCTGTTGGACACCACACCTCTTTAATAATGGATTGTCTAATTTGGCAAATTGCTAGCAGTGCAAGACAGATAAAGCTTCTTTTAAACATATCTTTTGGCAATGTCCAGTAGCTGCTGCTTTTGTTGGGGGAGGTTATTACACAGGGGTGTTTTTTTTGTGCTGGAACAGTTTTTAATATTCACTGCTATACATGTTCTTTTAAATTGTTTACATGCTTCATGGAAATTAGCTAATGGTCAGCATAAATGGATTCTCTGTGCCCCTTTGACAGCTAAAAGACTGATATTACAATATTGGAAGGATAAATACTCATTTTCTATAATGCAATGGATAAAGGGTTTAACAATTTCAATATCTGAACAGGTGGCATATACGTAGATGCCAACTTCAATATTTGGTCCACTTGGATATTTGGTCCAGCTTATGTATAAAATTGTACGGTAGAAAGTTGTATACATTTCATACAAATCAATGTACGTATATTTTTAAAAAAAACACCCAGGAAAAATAGTAGCTAAAAAACGGGTGGCCGCAGGCAGCACATTGGGAACTCCTGTCTTTAGCAGTTTAGGCCCTATATGAGTTAGAGATCACTTTCATCCATATACCATCATTCACTCTGCAGTTTGTCAAGGGTAAGTTCTTGCATTCTCTGAGGCATTTACAGTGTTGGTCCATACTTTTTGTCTTCAGAAGGTCAATCAAAGTCCGTTTCTGAAGTTGATATAAGAAACTAAAGAGGGATTACTTGTCAGGATTTTTTCCCTGTACGGTAGGATCCCTTGAGCCTATGGAGCAAGTCAAGGAATAAAATCTAGACCTCTAAATCGGGTGGGAAACTTGTAGCCCTCTAGCTGTTTTGGCCTTACATCTTGCCTCACCATTGACTGCGGCTGATTAGGGGTGATAGGAGTTGGAGGCCACAAGTTACCCCAACTCTGATCTAAATGTTTGAGGGATTTCAGAATTCAAATGTTCCTTTTCCTGACAAAATCCCGACCAGTGGAGGAAACCAGTGCCCGTTACAGGACTGCACATCTTAGAGACATGGAAGCAGGAATTCATGCTGCAGAAAGATAAGGAGCATTATAAAGTTAGAATTCTTTCCTGCTTTTTAAGGTGGTGAAATGAGTTTGTGGAAACAAAGAGTCTTCGGATTCTTATGAGGCCACTGGATCTGTGCTGGCTAAGCCAACCAAGCAGACACTATTTAAAGATTATTTCACTTTTTAAAGAATAATAATAATCAAGAACAGTAGACAAGATTGTCATGTTCTTTCTTCAGTAGGCACAAGTCTCCAACATGTCACTGTCCAAAGGGCATACTTGATCATGTGTTACCAATTTCAGTGCCTCTGTTCATGGCCATTGGCTGCTGCATGAGCTGTGAAGGTCACCCAGCAGTGGGAACCCTTGAAATTCAGCCAGTTATGTAGCCAGATGACTGCGTCACCTTATTGGAGCAAACATGTTAGAGCCCTGACCCTCAGTCTCTTTCTTCTAAATTGTGGACAAAGGTAGCCTTGTTCATTCCCACTCTGGACTCTTGGGAAAGGGGGCAGATAAGTCATTTCAGATAACTTGTTTTAACTTCCAGCACCTTTAAGCCTCTTTTTAGAATTATGATTTGAGGAGAAACAAAGATTTACACTCCCACCCACACCCCAGTCAATGTGAATCTTTGCCTTTTTATAGCAAACAGTATGTACCTCTCTGGCCTGTTCAGATGACACTTCAAGCTCAGTGGTTAGCGAAACTGTGGTTCTCTGGGGTTAGCACTAACCACAAGCCGTGCTGTTGCACACAACACTTTAAGCCATGGTTAGAGCTACTAACCCTGCTGCAGACGGTCTGACTGTGGTTAGTGAGTGAGGAGGGTTTAGCAAAACGCATTGCACAAGACACCTTAAACCCTGCTTCGGAGATGGTGGAACTGGGAAACAGTGTGAACTTTCTATGTATAAAGTCCGATCCTTCCCCTCACCAAATGGATCAAACCCTGAAGGGCAGTGGGGTGGGGAGGAAGATGGTGGACCGTGTCTTCCTTTTGGAAGAAATCAGCCTTGAGTTTGCAATTAATTAGGAAACAGAAAAGATCCAGGCATTTTAGCTACTAGAGAATACTACTACTTCAATAGTTTATTTCCCCTTCTCTCCCCCAGTTAATCACAGAGACATTCAGCCGCCACAACAAAATGGCTCAGAAAGCAGAGAACGAGAAGAAGGCCCGCCAAGAAGCAGAACAGCGGGAAAAAGCAGAACGTGCTGCTAAACTTGCCAAAGAAGCAAAACAAGAAGAAAGTGAGCCAAGGATTAAGGAGCTCACTGATGAGGAGGCAGAAAGGTTGCAACAGGAAATCGACCAGGTTTGGATCCAGTTCATTATATCTGGCATGGAGGTGGAGTGGCATTTTCATTTTAATGGAAGAATGAGCATCTTGCTTGATAAGTTTGGCTTAATAAGTGACTTTCAGTTGGACAAAGGCTGCGTTTTAAGAACCATGAAAGCCTCAACTGCGACAAACAGTTCTGATATTATCTTGAGAGTATCTCCTCTCTGGGCTATAGTTGTTTCATGACTTTCATATCCTGACTGTATTTGGAAATCCCCCACTTTCACATTCCATGTGGTTGATTCATTGCTGGTGCTTTTATTGAAAGAGACAGAGTGTGTGGGTTACTGCTATGAATAGTAAATAACAGTGTGGTGTAGTGGCTAAAGTGTCAGGCTGGGAGTCGGGAGATCCGGGTTCTAGTCCCCACTTGGCCATGGAAACCCACTGGGTGACTTTGGGCCAGTCACAGACTCTCAGCCCAACCTACCTCACAGGGTTGTTGTTGTGAGGATACAATGGAGAGGAGGAGGATTTTGTATGCTGCCTTGGGTTTCTTGGAGGAAAAAGGGTGGGATATGAATGCAATAAGTAAAATAAAAATAAATAAAACACTTAAAATGCATTCATAGATCTCAACTAAAACTGGGAGGGGCATTTTATCGTAACAGAAAAAAGAGAAGAAAGACAACGAGATCCAGGATATCCCTGTTGAATCTGCTGAGAATCCAATGGAACCCCCTGAGCCCAGCAAACAGGTAATGTTTCCTTTGAGGCTTTTGCAGCTGTAAGCAGGTATTGGTTCCCATCTAAAACCTGCATTGCTTTAAGATGGTTGTGGGGGGCTGGTGGGGAGCAGTGCACATAATATGCCTACTGGAATGTGTGGAATTCTACGATTTATACAAGGTCTGCTTTGCGCTAATGAGCCCATGCAACATAGTCTTTGAAGTCTTCAAAACATTAGCAGGATTGTCTTTAACATGTAGGACGCCTGAACAAAAAGGTGCACAGATGACCCACGGCTTTATTAAGCTTGCTGAAAGTTGAATGTACTTAGAAGTATTTTTACATAATGTTTGTGTTGATTAGGATACAGATGAGGAGGAAGAAGATGAGAAGGACAAAGGCAAGCTTAAACCAAACTCTGGGAATGGGGCAGACCTTCCAAACTACAGGTGGACACAGACTCTCTCTGAACTAGATGTAAGTACAGTTTTTGGGGAGAACATGAAGAGTTTTGCCTTACAGGAGTGGATTGTCTCTGCTTGTTATATGACCATTGTTGAATCAGTGAAATACTTAATAATGAGTCATACGAAGCAGAGTCTGTCGAGTGTTAAGGGTGGAAAATACAGAAGGCAGTGACACTGGGAACCAGTCTGATTTAATAGCTGCATCGGATGGTGTCAACTTTGCGCACAGAAAGCAGTTCCATGTAGGGATGTGATTGGAAACCACCTTATAGATCTAAGGTGAATTAGATTTCCACAAATGCTTACCTGCACATTATCCACGCACGGGTGTCTCTGTAAGAATTCAGTACTCCCTCTTTCTGTCCTGTCCTGTCTAGCTGGCCATCCCATTCAAAGTGAACTTCAGACTGAAGGGGAAGGATATGTTGGTCGACATACAGAGACGGCATTTGAAGGTGGGACTGAAGGGCCATCCCCCTGTGATTGACGCAGCCTTATACAATGAGGTGAAGGTGGAGGAGAGCTCATGGCTGATAGAAGATGGGAAAATAGTCACTGTGCATTTGGAGAAGGTAACGGCAAAGGATCCAGCACTTAGGTTTATAACTAGTTTTGTTAGAGTGGTGAGTTCTTGCGTGTTCTGCTTGCTTCACATCTAGTGGTGATATCTCTTGAAGTGAGCTGACAGTCAGATTACTACTTTAGAACAATATTAACTGAGCCAGCAAGTCAAGTGGGCTACCGCAAGATGAACCACAAGAACACGATGTTATATGACAATCTTCGTTGGCTAATAAAGATAAAATGCCAGATCCCTAACGCATGTGCCCCATTCAGAGAAGATGCTCTAGGTGTGAAATGTATTGGACTGAATTCTACTGTCTCTTTTCCCCTTTAGATCAACAAGATGGAATGGTGGAATAAGTTAGTTCAAACCGACCCAGAGATTAACACCAAGAAAATTAACCCAGAGAACTCAAAGGTAAGTGCTGCTCCTATCAAATTTGTCCACTTGACAAATTTGCGAACACGGCTTCTAGAGCAGGGGTGGGCTACTTTTGGCCTTCCAGATGCTTTGGCCTACAGCTCCAGTCATCTCTCACTATTAGCTATGCTGGTTAAGGCTGATTGGACATCTGGAGGGTCAGAAGTTGCCCACTGCTTTTCTAGAGAAATGATCCTTTTGGTATCACCTGGTTGAGTCAAGTAAATGGACAAAGTGCATATTCTTCAAGTGCATATAGAATCATAGAGTAGTAGAGCTGGAAGGGGTCTATAAGGCTGTCGAGTCCAACCCCCTGCTCAGTGCAGGAATCCACCATAAAGCATACCTGGCGAATGGCTGTCCAGCTGCCTCTTGAAGACCTCTAAGGTGGGAGAGCCCACAACTGCCCTAGGCAACTGGTTCCATTGTCGCACTGCTCTAACAGTCAGGAAGTTTTTCCTGATGTCCAGCTGGAATGAGCCCGTTATTCCGTGTCCTGCACTCTGGGAGGATCGAGAAGAGATCCTGGCCCTCCTCTGTGTGACAACCTTTCAAGTATTTGAAGAGTGCTATCATGTCTCCCCTCAATCTTCTCTTCTCCAGGCTCAACATGCACAGTTCTTTCAATCTCTCTTCATAGGGCTTTGTTTCCCTATATACTTCAATATAAAGTATGTTGATCTAAGGAGAATAAAGTTACTCTTTTATAAGATGCAGTCAGCAGGGAAGGACTTTCTTCCATTAAAGACTGAGCAAGTTCTGGTTGCTCAACCCCAAGCCCTTGCTCAGGGGTTTTCAGTAGGATCTACTGCCTGGGAGACAGTGGAAAAGCTGGGGCAGGAAAGTGCCTCAATGATCATGGCTCCATGGTGAAGCTACAGTATTTTGTCCCTGATAACTAGTCTTTTAACGTGATCTCACTGTGAGGATTTTTGTAAGTCACTTTATATCATCCTTCCCCAACCTGGTGCCCTTCAGATAGGTTGGACTGCAACTCCCAGAATTCCCAGCCAGCATAGACATTGGCTGGGAACTATAGGGGTTGCGGTCCACCCCTTCTGGAGGGCACCAAGTTGGGCAAGTCTGCTTTATAAGGTTGGGATATGAATTTGTTAAATATGGACTTTCTCTAACGGGATCTCTTTCCATTTCCAAGTTATCCGACTTAGACAGTGAAACACGCAGCATGGTGGAGAAAATGATGTATGATCAGCGGCAGAAATCCATGGGGCTCCCCACGTCTGATGAGCAGAAGAAGCAGGACATATTGAAAAAGTGAGTAGAGCCCATTTGTGTGTCTCTTGGGATATATGAGGGAAAGCAATGATGCATCATCCTTCAGGTGAGCACAGAGTTGCTTCTTGTTGACCGGTGAATGCAAGGAGCCATTGTCATGAGAGATGGCTCACCTGTAAGTCCAGCCCCGCTCTAAGTCCAGCACGGAGGGCACTGTATGGACTCACGGGCCTGGCGGTGCCATCGCCACTTGAGCTATGACGTGGTGTCTCTGACTCTAATCTCCATGTGCCTCAAAGCCAGATAACATAACCTTTCCTTCCTCCCCCTCCCTCAATTGAAGGGATTACTAGACAGTCATATTTTTATCACTTTATTGCCCTGCTTGGCAGAGGCGTGCTCAGGAGCTTCCGTGAGTAATTGCCCTGCTAAGGCCATGCAGGGTGACGCTCTCTGGTTGGAAATGGGGTAACTAAAGGTCAAGCCGCTGCCTCAACATCTTCAGTGTGAGCAGGGGTAAAAGGGTTATTGTGTCAGGCAAGTGGGGGCGGTATCCAGCAACCATCTTCTCTTTTCATGGCTAATCTCCCCAAACATAGTCTTAATATTGGGAAGCATGAAATTCCGCTCCCACTTCTGTTACCTGTAGTAACTAATTCAAGCGGTGACGCTTCAGAGGAAATTCTTAGCACAGATGAGCTGTGTTTTAGCCCTACCCTCAGAGACACACCGTCCTAAGCGATGTCTCTTCCTCCCTCTTTCAAGATAAATTCCACCACGAATCCTCTTTTTTGCTTTATTGCTGCCACTGCCTTGAAGTAGTAAGGCGGCTGGTTTTAGTTAATAGTTCAGCTATTTCACATCTCAGCTCATTAAGGCTTCTTGGCTAAGTGCCATCTAGACCCGGTTATATATATTTAATTTGTCAGTTAGCTCTGAAACTTTACCCTTTGCCCGTTTTATTGGACGCAATTCTTCAGATGCGCTGCCAGAATGCCCCCCTCTCCACAGCAGCCCCATGTGCAGTTTTCAGTTGAGTGAGGATGCCTTCTATAAGACAACCTGTTGAATGTACAGCATATTAACAAGTCCAGAAAATACGTTGGGAGAGAATGAGTTTATTGTTTGAGTCTGCCAACCTAAAATGACTTGCCGTGATATCAAGTAACCAGTGAAGTCTATTAGAGCTTGGTCATTTGGGGCCATAACATCTCTCTGCTGTTGCTCACCTCTCTGGGCAGCTCAGTTACCTGTCCTTTCCCCCAAAGTTATTTATATGTATTTATCTAATGGAATGGCCTTGAGGGAAAGCCTTCCGTCTCATTCCATAAAATGGGAAATATATAAGAATCTAAAGAGTTATCATAGAATGATAAATAGTAGAGTTGGAAGGGGCCTATAAGGCCATCGAGTCCAACCCCCTGCTGAATGCAGGAATCCTCTGTATTATTATTATTATTATTTATTTATATAGCACCATCAATGTACATGGTGCTGTACAGATTACACAGTAAATAGCAAGACCCTGCCGCATAGGCTTACAATCTAATAAAGTTGTAGTAAACAATAAGGAGGGAAAGAGAATGCAAACAGGCACAGGGTAGGGTAAACAGGCACCGGGTAGGGTGAAGCTAACAGTATAGAGTCGGAACAAACTCAATATTTAAAAGCTATAGGGAAAAGAAAAGTTTTTAGCTGAGTTTTAAAAGCTGTGATTGAGTTTGTAGTTCTCAAGTGTTCTGGAAGAGCGTTCCAGGCGTAAGGGGCAGCAGAAGAAAAAGGACGAAGCCGAGTAAGGGAAGTGGAGGTCCTTGGGCAGGCGAGAAGCATGGCATCAGAGGAGCGGAGAGCACGAGCGGGGCAATAGTGTGAGATGAGAGAGGAGAGATAGGCAGGAGCTAGACCGTGAAAAGCTTTGAAGGTCAACAGGAGAAGTTTATATTGGATTCTGGAGTGAATTGGAAGCCAATGAAGAGATTTCAGAAGTGCATCTTGGATGCCTCTAGTGAGGGAGAGCCCTCAACCTCTGTAGGTCCTTGGTTCCATTGTGATACTGCTCTAACAGTCAGGACGTTTTTCCTGATGTCCAGCTGGAGTTGACAACAGACTTGTCATTTATGTGCCATAGTCATCAGTTTAGTGTACACTATTTTTCTATTTCATATGCTTGAAACACATACTTCTATTCCTTATATATATTTTTCCTCCCCACCCCCTTTGTTCCCCCCCCGAGTGTTAACATATCTGTTTCTTTCTCTCATTTCTGACTAACTGAAAACAAACAGAATTGTCACAATGACAAAACAATGTAAAGTTTGGAAGCCACGCTAAAGTGCGACATAAACTATCTAACTGGCATTCTTAATATGATTTGGGTGGCAAGGCACCACACTTCAAGAAGGATGCAGACAAGCTAGAGCGTGTTCAGAGAAGGGCCACCAGGATGATCAGGGGTCTGGAAACAAAGCCGCCCTATGAAGAGAGACTGAAACAACTGGGCATGTTTAGCCTGGAGAAGAGAAGATTGAGGGGAGACATGAGAGCACTCTTCAAATCCTTGAAAGGTTGTCACACAGAGGAGGGCCAGGATCTCTTCTTGATCCTCCCAGAGTGCAGGACACGGAATAATGGGCTCAAGTTACAGTAAGCCAGATTCCAGCTAGACATCAGGAAAACTTCCACACTGTTAGAGCAGGATAACAATGGAACCAGTTATCTAGGGAGGTTGTGGGCTCTCCCATACTAGAGGCATTCAAGAGGCAGCTGGACAGCCATCTGTCAGGGATGCTTTAGGGTGGATTCCTGCATTGAGCAGGGGGTTGAACTCGATGGCCTTGTAGGCCCCTTCCAACTCTAGTATTCTATGATTCTAAGTCAGAGCAAATCTGCCAGAAGAGTCCTGTGTTTTTACCAGGATTTCTCAAACTTCACCCTTCAGCAGTGGTGCTCATAGTGCACGAAGAACAATGGAAAACATCTTTCAATAAGCCAGGTGCTACGTGTCTGACCTGGAGCTAATAGTTCCCAAGGGCATATTTGATTAATTTGCCGTTGCTCATTTACAGCAGCAGGACGTCGTAATGGAGCAATTTTACTGATATTACTAATGGGAGGATTGATGTGGCATCATAGGTCTCGATCTCTACAGAGCCACAACGATAGCAGGGGAAACCACGACCTCTTTTCACACTGGAAGGACTGTGGCTGTTCTGCAGTTGATTGGATGTGTTATAATAGAGATGGCCATCAGCTGCATTCTGGGGGCTGCTTTATTTTCCAGACAGTGGTCCAAGGCCAGAAGCATGTGTTGCCTGGCTAACTAGACCCCCCATAGATGGTTAGGCTGCATAATACAGTTGCCTTCATCTGGCTGTAAAGGCATCATAGTTACAGGGTACATTGCCTCAGGCACAGCATTATATACAACAACAAAAAGATGTCACAATACAGTATGGAATCTCTCTCCTTCCAGCTTAAAAAGTATAAAAGAAACAATAATATTTAAAATAAAGCAGCAATCAACCAAAACAATAACTATTATAAACTATCTAGATGTCCTAGGAGATGCAGTGGAATAGAAATGCTAGAAATAAACAAATTCTGAAAGCAGCAACACAATGCTGCTTCAAAAGTCCTAGATAGATAATAATGCCATTTTTACCTGGCACCTGAATCTCGAGGATCAGCACCAGATGCACCATCCTGGGAATAGTGTTATTGGTTTCCGAGTGTACTTGGCATTGCGTTGCAGGTATTTTTTTTTTCTAGC
Organism: Elgaria multicarinata webbii; assembly: GCF_023053635.1. Classification (NCBI taxonomy): domain Eukaryota; kingdom Metazoa; phylum Chordata; class Lepidosauria; order Squamata; family Anguidae; genus Elgaria; species Elgaria multicarinata. Next base: position 11,832,145 of record NC_086183.1, on the reverse strand, counting down.
TCTCCCATCTTAATGTGCACCTCTCTCATTCTTACAGGTTCATGGAACAGCATCCAGAAATGGATTTCTCCAAAGCAAAATTCAACTGATATGGTTTTCCTCTTCTCCTTCCCTCTCTACCAATGCAACTTTTACAGTTTAAGAATACATGACCCAAGTAGGACAATACGTACATTTCTTCCAGCCTTGGAATGCTGTCAGCATTCGCAGCATACCAGGGTGTGCTTTCTGTATAAAAAGAGCTGTGATGGTTAAACTATCCTACTATTTAGGTTTCTGGATTTTCAGCAACAGTATCAGTCATCTGAGGCCAGAAGTTTTATTTTTGTGTTTAGGGCAAAATATTTCAGAGAGGTAGGAGTAAAGGAAAAGAGGAATTTCTTTTGCGCCTCTCTTAATGTTATTCTGACAGATCTAGGAAACTGTAATTCTTTAAGGAACTGAAGAGAGAGAGCCTCGATCACCCTGCAGCTCTCAAACTGACGGCGCTTGAAGTCCTCCATTGAATCACTCCCTCTAGCATTCCTGCTCCAAACCAAGCAAACCCTGCAGAATGCTAACTCAATGCAGCAATTCTGAAAGTACTTTCAGACATTGTAAGAAACACGAACAGATTAATCCATGAGTGCCTTGTGCTCCTTGCACTTGCACTGGAATCTCCAAAGAAGAACCCATGTAAGAGTGATGTACGTTAGCTTGTGCGGGTTGCCATTTTGGAAGTTACAGTAAAAGCACAGAAAGCAGCTCCACGAGGAATCCTTATAATTGCTTGTCGTTACTTTTTATAACCTCTGGTTATTCTAACATTGCAAGCATAAATGCATAAGCTTGGAGGCGAATGAGCTAGACTACCATGTTCATTTGTTTAGGATTTGGGGCAGATTGAAAAGAGATTAAACGGTGTTTTAGGCCAGTGCAATAAGCCACTGGGATCTGGCATATGGGTCCTACATTCATTATATCAAATGGATCTGTCCGTAGCTGTTTCTGCCAGGCCCTGTTTATAACCATTTCAGAGCTTTGATAATATATATCTGCTCCAGACAGTAGAGGTTCAACTTGCAATACTGATGTTTTGGGCTTACAAAACCAACATTTAGAAATAGAGAGGGGCTGTTAAATGACTGACTACTTCAAGGAGGTTGATGTGGACTCTATTCTTGCAGTACCGAAGATAAACTGATCAATGTAAATTGTGCTCATGACTTATGAACGGTAAGTAAGATCTTTCTGCTGTCAGGTTGGATGGCAGGCAGATCTCTGGCTTGCTGGAGACCAGCTACACACCTTGCTAGAGCTGTTCCACATACATTCCCCCTTCCGTGTAGGACATGCCAAACAAGAGCCTTCTGCATGTTCTTTGTTGCTTAAAAACAGCTTGTATTCTGCATGTACAATTAAAAAGGGTGACGTTTTTATGTATTGTCACTGCGTGTGTTCTGGTTTTTATTATTATTTATTTATATAGCACCATCAATGTACATGGTGCTGTACAGAGTGAAACAGTAAATAGCAAGGCCCTGCCGCATAGGCTTACATTCTAATAAAATCATAGTAAAGCAATAAGGAGGGGAAGAGAATGCAAACAGGCACTGGGTAGGGTAAACAGGCACAGGGTAGAGTAAAACTAACAGTATAGAGTCCAAACAACATCAGGTTTTAAAAGCTTTAGGAAAAAGAAAAGTTTTTAGCTGAGCTTTAAAAGCTGCGATTGAACTTGTGGATCTCAGATGTTCTGGAAGAGCGTTCCAGGCATAAGGGGCAGCCGAAGAAAATGGACGAAGCCGAGCAAGGGAAGTAGAGACCCTTGGGCAGGTGAGAAACATGGCATCAGAGGAACGAAGAGCACGAGCGGGGCAATAGTGTGAGATGAGAGAGGAGAGATAGGAAGGAGCTAGACAGTGAAAAGCTTTGAAGGTCAACAGGAGAAGTTTATATTGGATTCTGAAGTGAATTGGAAGCCAATGAAGAGATTTCAGAAGTGGAGTAACATGATCAGAGCGGCGAGCCAAGAAGATGATCTTAGCGGCAGAGTGGTGGACCGAGACCAACGGACTGATGTGAAGAAGGAAGGCCAGTCAAAGTACCCTAGGAGCCACGAGGTAATTAGCAGCTCTAAATAAAACTCTACTGTACCTACACTGTGTAATTAAACAGCATTTGTCAGCTGCTCTTACTCCAGGTCTCTTCAGACAGCTTTCAGCAAAGACTATATAACCTTCAGGAGAAGCTTTTGCAGCATGGTAGCCAGCTGTTTTCAACAAGCTCCAGGTTATGAGACAGTTCTCGTGCTCTAATGTTTTTCCCCTGCTAGAAATTGCAATCTCTCTCTCTCTCCCCCCCACCGTCCGCTTTTTTCTACCCTGAGCTCACTGCAGGCCATCGACCCCATTAATTTGTGTTTTATGGCCGTTCGCTGACTGCTGGACTTTCTGCCATGGGGCAATGGTGTAATATGTCTCTGTACTCCTTTTGTCATCTGAACCTTGGAAATGCTTTGATGGTCCACTGACCCTTGCTGGTTAGCACCCAACACAGTTTCCTCCTCTTGCTTGTATATTGTGCAAGTTATATGTATAGGAACTGATCCTTGCAAGTCTAATTACCCTATCTTCTGTTCATTGAGCAGCTGGGTGTGGTGCCATCTCCCAAGGGACCAAGAACTATGGGGCTGGAGGAAGAGATGCAGGTGCCTTCAGCATTGAGAGAAGAGTGTGTGGGTAAAGGAGATCAGACAATTCAATAGCTGCCCCTGGTAATGTGGAGCTGACACTGCCTGTGTGTTTTTATTTATTATAGCATTTTATTTCCCCCCCCCCATATTAGATTATGGAGATGTCACACCTGGTCACCACACACCCCCAAAAAATAAAACTGTAGAGCTGGAAAAAGTGCAGCAAAAGGCAACTAAAGTGTTCAAGGGGTTGGAGCATCTCCACTCTGAGGGAAGGTTACAATAGCTGGGATTGTTTAGCTTGGGGAAAGGGGGGTGCTAAGGGGAGATATGACAGAGGTGTACAAAATTATGCATGGTGTGGAGAAAGTGGATAGAGAGACACTTTTCACCTTCTCTCAAAATACTAAAACCCAGGGTAATCCCATGAAGCTAGTTGGTGGGAGATTCAGGACAGATAAAAGGAAGTAGTTCTTCACACAGCGCAGAGTTAAACTGTGGAATTCACTACTACAAGGTGTAGTGATGGCCACCAATTTGGGTGGCTTTAAAAGGGGGTTGGATAAATGCCTGGAGGAGAAGGCTAACAATGGCTGCTAGTCCTGATGGCTATATGCTTCCTCCAGGATTAGAGGCACTAAGCCTGTGTACACCAGTTGCTGGGGAGCATGGGTGGGAGGGGGGCTGTTGTGGGTCCCTGGCCGACAGCTGGTTAGCTACTGTGTGAACAAAGTGCTGGACTAGATGGACCCTTGGTCTGATCCAGCGGAGCTGTTCCATTCTTAGGCCACAAGGCTTTCTCTTCTATAGGAAACCCTGTAGCCTTGGCCTCTTAGGTGGCCTTTGTAGTGAGCTTATGGATGCTCCCCCACCCCTCCGCAACACCCTTCTTCATTATCAGCAAGGAGCAACCGTCTGAATTAAACAAACAACCTGCAGATAACTTAACTTCCAGGTTGCTTGTTCCAAGGCTAGAACTTTATGAGCTGTTTTGCCACTGGGCAGTCTTTGCAAGGCTGTAATCAGTGTGTGTTTGTGTGAGTGTGAACTCCTTGGCAGTGACCCTTACCATGTTCTGAAACCTGATTACACACCTGAAGCCTTGGTGCCATGGTACAGGCTGGGTTAATGACTTTGTTTATACTGATAAGGGCAATCCAGATAAGGCCGCCCTCCAAATCCCGAGTCTCCTGGCTCTGGCTGGCACCTTCATTGAGAAAACCTTTCTCTGTGCCACGTGGAAACTCCGCTACTCCCTAACCAATCGATGCAGGGCTGACTTGTTTTCCAATGAACTGCCGCTGGTGGTCAAAGGGGAGGTCAAGGCTACCGAAGGGGGTGGTTTCTTTCACCCCTTCCAAGGGCCTTATAAGCCGAGCTGAGAACAAGCAGATACAAGAAGGGAGGAAGAGACTGAAGTGACAAGAAAGTGCCCCTAGCTGAAAGTGCTGGAAACTAGTGCCCAGATCAACTCGGCAGCTGTGTGGAAAGCACTCATCCAAGTAGCAACCCAGTGAGCTCTGCTCCACCGTGGACATGGAGTATGAGAAGTGCCCATGCCACAACGAAGAGAACCAGAATGCTATTCTCTACACTCTTCTGAGCCACCGCGGAGGGAGCTGCAGCCCTTCCCAACAGCGCTGCTTGTGCCACAAGCGCCACACAGTCTGCCTTCAGACCCCCCAGGTCACCTGCCAAGCAGCTTCCGACGTCTTGGTGAAGACCATCAGCTTCATGAAGAACCTCCCTTCCTTCCAGCTCCTGCCTTGGGAAGACCAGCTTCTGCTGCTGGACAGCTGTTGGGCTCCCCTCTTCCTCCTGGGCCTGGTCCAGGAGATGGTGACGTTTGAGGTGATGGAGACTCCGGCTCCCAGCATGCTGGAGAGAATCCTCCTCGATGGCCAGTGCAAGAGGCAGGAGCTGCAGAGGGCACAGCCCACCCTGGCCAGTGTACAGCGCCTGCAGTGCTGCTTGAACGCTTTCTGGAGCCTGGACCTGAGCCCTAAAGAATATGCCTATCTGAAAGGGGCCATTCTTTTCAACCCCGGTAAGTGCTGCTGGAAAGAAAGCTCTTTGAAAGCACTACGTATTTCTCAATATGAAAAAAAAAGCGGGGTGTGTGTGAGCCTAGAAGGAAAACACGGATGTCTTTTCAATTGGGCCACAACCTGAATAAGGAACTTCTTAACCGATTCATCCTTCGCATTTTAATCTATTGATTAAATTTGCGCATGGGTTAAAGAAAAATGAACAGAAGCAAGAAGCATTAAACACTCCAGCCTTCCTCAACCTGATGCACTCCGAATGTTTTGGATCTCAATTCAGTGTGATCAGGAATGCTGGGAGTTGTAATTCGAAACATCTGGCAGTACCAGGTTGGGGAATGCTGATATATACCAACGCCAAAGTCATTTTCTTGGTGTCGATCCTTATATAGCCAAAAAGGCACCATCCATGCACAAGAGAGTGGTTATCAAGATGCATAGGACAATCCTGAGGTTTGTAGAAGTACAAAAAATGTTGGGGAGGGGGGACAGAGAAACCCTAAATTGGGGGTGTGGTGTTGGAGAGAATCCCGAACCGGCCCAAGGAGAACTGAACATGCTGACTAACTTGGGGAAGAAGGGAATGGAAAACAAAAGAAGGAACTATCCTGGAGGAGGGTATGACTGGCTGGCTGTAACTCCACACTGCAACATTTTGTTGCAGATCCCACCAGTATTTCCTTCCTTTTTAAAATATGTGTGCGTGTGTTATAGTAGGTATTTTGAAGAGGCTTTTGTCCTATGTGTTGCAAAAGGGATACAGCCTCTTTTAAGATGGCGCCTTCCGTCAGAACTTTTCAAACACACTTGTATTTGGGTTAGAGAAAACAAGAAGAACCAAAATCCACAATCATGTTTGTGTTGGAGATAGTGAGATGCAAAGAAAAGTTGGGTGAGATTGATGGAGAGGAAGGGCCAAAGAAATGGAAGCATAAAGGGGCCAATGAGCAAAGTTGGCCTTAGTCTTTTGGCTGCTTCGTGGGATCCAGTCACTGCCCCTATGTCTGTGATGCCTCCTTCAGCAGGAGGGTAGTGACACCAATATCTCCACTTTCCATATCGCTCCCTGGCGTCCTCCTATCCAAGCTGCTTTAGGACCAGAGCTTCAGCACAAGGACTTGCATCCTGTGTCTTGAGTCCATTCCCTGACCCCCAAATTTGCCATTCCCTTAAACTATGCCCTGATCTGCCACTTCAGTGATGGAGAAGGGCATGGCACCATCTAGTTCATCGGCTCAGGCAGCAAAATGTCTTGGGCCGACCTGGAGTCAAGGGAGGTTTGTGGGAGATCCAGCTAAAACAAGGATCAAGGAATGGATCTGTGACAAATGCAAAGCCTGCATCTAAAGGAGTCATCTGAAAACCAAACCGAAGTCAAATCTGTATGGAAAAAATAAGAGAGGAGCAGCCAGAATGGGATCCGGGTATTTTTGGCCTATGAACAGACCTTAAAATCATCCTCCTTCCCACCCTCTCCCAGCCCAGTTAAAAAGAAATAGTAAATCAAGTTATTGACAATTTGCCTCGTAATGATGCTTAAATTCTGTTGTCTGAAGTGACAGCTTCACCCTGTCTCATGGCAGGGTCAACCTGAACCAGGACAGGCATCAGGAAGTCTGTCTTACTCAGGCGGTTCTAATTTACAATAAGCTTTTACCTTATGTCCCTCTTTCATGGGGGCAGTTGAATGGGCAAATAGCTGGAAAGAACAACAGATTCTTTCCTCTTCTCAGTTTGAAGATACCCGCTGGCTGCTTTACCTGATAAAAGAAACACGTGGGAGGGTTTGAGATTCAGGGAACGACACGCACAGAGCAACCCAATCCATCCATGCAATCTCCCTGTTATAGAATTAAATGGAATTCATCTATTGCTTTTTTTAAATCCTGCCCTTCTTCCAAGGAGCTCAGAGACCGCATATGTGGTCCATTCCCTCCCCCAGGTTACTTTCACAACAACCCTGTGAGGTAGGTTCGGCTGAGAGATATAGGCCAGATCTACACTAAGAAGGATATAGCACTATGAAAGTATATAAGAGGCAGGAGCCACACCAAGCAGGATACAGCACTATGAAAGCGGTATATGGTATGCGCCATGGGCCCCAACAGTTGTCAGTACACTTCAATACCGCTATAAAGCAGTTGTGTGGCTCCTGCCTCTTATATGCTAATTTCATACCGCTGTATCCTGCTTGATGTAGATTTGGCCATAGTGACTGGCCCAAAGTCACCCAGGGAGAGCTTCACGGCTGAGTGGGAATTCAAACGCTGCTTTCCCCAACCCTGGCCCAGCCCAGCTTTTCCCCAATCTGATGCCCTCCAGATCTTTTGGACTTCAATTCCCATTAGCCACAATTAGCCTAGCCAATGGTTAGCAATGATGGGACTTTACTTGGCTGTTTTATAGTTTAGTAAATATAAGAAATCAGATACCTCTGGATCTGATGAAGTGGAAATTATCCTCCAAAGTCTGCGCCAGAATAAATGGGTTAATCGCTAAGGTGCTGCAAGATGTTTTTGAAAATGCTATGAGAACAAGTTTGGAGAAATGCTGGTTGCATGTTTTAAACTTGGGATTTAGTTGCATTTTCTGCTTGTCGGTGACTGCAATCAATTTTTTGAGCTTTTGATTAAACGATTCAGCTTGAGCGCGCTTGGCTCATTTTGCATAATTTTGTCTGCTTCCTAGGATTTAAACATTCAAATCATTTGATGTTTTCGTGCAATCTGGGGTTAACTTAGATTTTGTTTCTCTCTCTCTCTCTCCCCACCGCCCTCTCCCAGACGTGCCTGGTCTAAAGGCTTCCTCTTACATTGAGAGTCTCCAGCGAGAAGCGCAGAGAGCACTCCAAGAAGTTCTAACGCTTCTCCACCTGGAGGATCATGGCCGTTTCGCCCACATCATGCTGATCGCCTCCTCCCTGAAGTCCATCCCTCCCACCCTCATTACTGACCTTTTCTTCCAACCGGTCATCGGCAGCACAGACATTTTCGAGCTGCTTTCCGAAATGCTGATGATGAAGTAGCTCCTTCGGCCGCGACATCATGGTGCGAGTCTGGCTTCCGGGGCACCCACTGTATGCTCTGCTTTGTGCTAAATTCCAAGAGGCGGCCCAGCTCACCTGGATCAGACAGAAGAGAGCATGCAGCATCCTGACGATAACTTTCCAGAGAGACAGGCAGCTGCTTAGCAGATGACTTTGCGCATGTAGCTCAGAACACAAGAAGGTGACTTATAGCGCAGCTATACCTAGTGTCACCAAGTGTTTAGGACAGGTAACAACTGCTAGGCTGGGAGAGGGGGTTGCTGACAATTGTGTTAAGAGATTCCTGGCCCTCCCATGCAGGATTATAGCCTCCAGGATTAAGCTTCCTCCCCTTTTTTAAAAAAAACGTTATTAGAACTACATTTGTTGAACTATGGAACTCAAGCAGAAACTGACCTGCATTTTCATGTATTCAGTAATGAGTATGGCGGTCAGTTTCGGAATAAGTTCCATACTTTGTATTCTGATCCAGATGCGGATCCTTTGAAGTCAATTGGAGACAGGTTCTCAGAAGGTTTTGATATGAGCTGGCATCAAATACTGGGCGTTCTTGTCTAAGAATCATAATGTCCCCCTTGTATATGTGTTCGGACTATTTTTCTCTAATGCCTAGAGGCTGACTGGAAAAGAAAGATGCCTTTGAACATATATGCAGCAGGAAATGGCCAGATGGTTTTCGTTCTGAACCTGCTGATGGCTGCCTGACCTCCCTTATATGCCCTGAATTGTAATACTCCAAGAGTAATGATACAGAAGAAAACAAGATGGGTTTCCTCATATGACCCCCATTCTGTGTAAATCATTATGATACAGTACAGTTTCTAGTTTGGTTTGGGGCCCTATCCTCTATTCAACCTTTGCTTCCCGTGACATCTAATACAGCTTGGCCAGAAACCTTAATTCCTCTTAACCACTATACATTCACACATTGTCAGGTCTTGGGACAGTGGAAAAGGTGATCCATGGACACTGGCAGGCAGAGACATATCAAAGGGCTGTTCAGACAACATGCTAAGCCGTGGTTAGGCCGCTAACCCTTTTTCAGCAAATGGTTAGTGAGTGTGTTTAAACCACGTTTATGTAGCCACCACAGCTAGGAATGATTCACATGACACATTAAGCCATGGTTCACACTAAGCCATAATGTTTAGCTCAAAATGCTTAACCACCGTGGCTTAGCATGTTATCTGAACATCGTCAATCTATTCCATAACCAGTCTGATTTCCCCAGATTTCTGGCTATATTCATGTGAGTTGCCCAATGGGGTGACTTCCCCTCTCTCCGGATCATAGTGCTCTTCTATGCAGGGTTGTAACATCTTTGCACAGACTTCTGATGTCAGTATTTTGTGAGTGGGTGCTTCCTGGCGATGTGTATGTAATAAGATATTCTAAGTTATTATTTTTTTAAAAAAAAACCAAACAAATAAAAATGTTTTTGCAGTTTGGACCATGGCTGCTGTCATTTATGAAGACCAAAGAGATTTAGGCTTATCAGTATTTTCACACAATGTGTCCAGTTCTGGGTGCTGCAGTTTTAAAAGGATATAGACAAATTGGAACGGGGAAAGCGGAGGGTGATGAAGATGATCAGAGATATGGGAAACCAAGTCCTATGAAGAAAGGTTGTAGGAACTGGATACATTTAGCCTGGAAAAGCGAAGATTGTCACACAAAAGACAGGAAAAGTATGTTTTCTGCTGCACCAAAGATAGAATGAGCTTAGGTTACAGGAAAGTTGGTTTAAGATGAACATTAGAAGAAATGTCTTAACTGTAAGAACACTTTGCCAGAAGAACTAATTACCTTGAGGGGTTGTGGGCTCAAGCAGAACAGTGGTGGCCCAAGATGTTTTGCTGCCTGAAATAGGGTGGCCAACTGTCAGGATTTCCCCGGATTTGTCCTGGTTTTTGTTCTTTCCATGGTGTCAGGGGGGATTTTCTATAATTTTCAATAATGTCCTGGAATGACACACCTTCCCCTTTAAGGCTGCCATTAGCATGGCAGGAGGGAATGACATGCTTTCTTGAGGCACATCATTCCCCCTCCCCGAGCTCCAATTGAGGTCTTAAAGGGGAAAGTGGGTCATTCGTGGACATTATAGAAAAGGCCCCAATTGGAGTGGATGGTGGTGGAGCAGAATGAAATCCTTTCCCCTCCTCCACTCCAATCAGGTTCTTTAAGGTGGCGGGGGAATAACGTACTTTCTGCAGGACTCAGAAAGCTGCTTCCCCACACACACACTAGGTGTCCTCTTTTTTGGTTTCCCAAATATGGTCACCCTACCTGAAATGAAGGACAAGATGGCGCCCCTCCCATTGGTGTAGTGGCTAAGGTGTTGGACTGGGAGTCGGGAGATCCGGGTTCTAGTCCCCACTCGGCCATGGAAGCCCACTGGGTGACTTTGGGCCAGTCACAGACTCTCAGCCCAACCTACTTCACAGACTCTCAGCCCAACCTACTTCACAGGGTTGTTGTTGTGAGGATAACATGGAGAGAAGGATTATGTACGCTGTCTTGGGTTCCTTGGAGGAAAAAAGGTGGGATATAAATGTAATAAATAAAATAAAAAGCCTACACAATTGGAAGTTGAATATTACTTCAATTCTGGTAATAGAACAACATCTTCTCCTACACCTGAAGGCAGCAGGCACACAAGGCAGGCTGCATGTTACAGAGGTATCTCCTCCAGTACATTGCTGCCATCCCCCAACATCTGCTGCCTGAGGTGATAGTTTTACTCTGCCTAATGGACTCCCATCTGTTGGATTTGGATTTGCCTGCATTAAGCAGAGGGGGTGGGGGTTGGACTAGATGGCCACCAAGATCACTTCCAATGCTAAGATCCTGCGATTTTGTGTGGTTTCTGTAGCCAAAATTGCCCATCTTCTGCAATACTGAACATACAGGATTTAATTCAACACACCCTTTCCTTTCCTGAGTGGTGTTCAGGGAAGCTACTTTATGACATGGGTTTCCTTTGGAACAATTGCTCAAAGTCTTATTTATCAATGTATTAACTTTGAAGAAATTATAAGTGAAGCATCAATGAGCACAAACATTCCTGGCCCCTTGGCAGAATTCATATGAGCCAGTAGACTCAAAAGGTTGTGTCCAACGTTAGTTCCAATTTGAGTAAACCCATTGAAATGAATGGGACTTAAGTTAGACTTACACTGGACACAACCCAAAGCACACGTTACATGGCTTCTGCCTAATTTCATTTAGAAGAAATAGTATGCTTCCTCCCGCAACTTCTCCATGCTCATGCTTGCAGGTTTTTACCATGATCCAGAGCTCGCCCACGCATCTCAGTAGAGGGACAGATCCACAAAAGGATATACCCCCGGGGTAAAATCCAACATATGTCCTATTTAGAGTAGACCAAATCGAAGTGAATGCAATTTAAGGTTGTCATAACCTATTTGTTTTGATGGGTCTACTCTAGATAGGACTTATGAAGTTGACCCGTGATCTTCACTAAAGCAAATAGGAAAACAGGGTGCTTGACATGAGTGAGCATCAGTATTTGAAGGGCTGTCCTATCCATTACTAGTTTAAAAGATAAAGAACCATACGAACTGTTGACCATCATTAGTGAGCACAGAGCCAAAATGAAACGCGGCGTTACCACACTTTCTGCATATATAGGGTGACCATATGCCCAGATTTGTCCGGGTTTTTGATGGCAAATCCGGGAGGGGGAGAGGAAATCAGGATTTTTTTTCAAAGAGCAGCTCTAATGGGAATTAACAAAAATGCTTATAACTCTGTCATTTTTTAAGATAAAGACATGAAACTTGTCACAATGGTAGCTCTTAGGAAGGGCTTTAGTCATACCAAATTTGAAACAGATCCGTTCATCCATTGATTTTTTTAGGAATTTTTTAAAAATGGAAGTTTTAAAATTATTATTGTTTAAATCGTCATTTTTAAAGATAAAGAGATGGAACTTTGCACCATGAAAGGATTTAGGTAGAGCTTTAGCCACACCAAATTTGAAAAAGATCTGTTCATCCATTGATTTTTTTAGGATTTTTTTTAAAATTGAGGTTTTAAAATTATTTTTAAATCATCATTTTTAAAGATAAAGAGATGAAACTTTGTACCGTGATAGGATTTAGGTAGAGCTTTAGCCACACCAAATTTGAAACAGATCTGTTCATCCATTGATTTTTTAGGATTTTTTTAAAAAATGAGGTTTAAAAATTATTATATTTTAAACTGTCATTTTTAAAGATAAAGAGCTGAAAGTTGGCACCATGAAAGCTTTTAGGTAGAGCTTTAGACGTACCAAATTTGAAACAGATCTGGGGGCAGTAGCAAACCCTGTTAACAACAACAGCAGCTTGCAATGAGTGAAGATACAGTCAGAAAAGATATTTGAGGGAAGGGGAGAATGTAACACACAGAGTATAGCAAAATCCTCAAAGTACAGCAAAACCTACAAAAGTAGGAGTGAGTGAAGTTAATTTCAGATACATTGAATCTCTCACTTGTTCTTTATTTCAGTGATTTTAACATTAAGATGTTATGTAGAACAGATTTGTCTTAAATTAGGGTGACCATATGAAAAGGAGGACAGAGCTCCTGCAGCTTTAACAGTTGCATAGAAAAGGGAATTTCAGCAGGTGTTGTTTGTATGCATGCAGCACCTGTTGAAATTCCCTCATCATCACAACAGTTAAAGCTGCAGGAGCTATACTGTGACCAGATTTAAAAGAGAGCAGGGCACCTGCAGCTTTAACTGTTGTGATAAAGAGGAAATTTCACCAGGTTCTCCATATATACAAAGGACACCTGCTGAAATTCCCTTTTCTATGCAACTGTTAAAGATGCAGGAGCCCTGTCCTCCTTTTCATATGGTCACCCTACTTAAATGTGTGCTGTAAAATCAGACATGTGACCAAGGCTATGTTCGGGTGGGCACGCCCCCTTGGTACTGGACATGCCCCCTTGGGGGCGACCACGTTGTCCTCCTTTTTGGTTTCCAAAATATGGTCACCCTAGCTTTGGGAGACCTAGGAGAGCAGGCCTGAAAACCAGCTGGGAGACATAGGAATGCAGGCCTGAAAACCAGCTTTGGGAGACATAGGAGTGCAGGCCTGAAAACCAGCTTTGGGAGACATAGGAGTGGAGGCCTGAAAACCAGCTTTGGGAGACATAGGAGTGCAGGCCTGAAAATCAGCTGGGAGACTTAGGAGAGCAAGCCTGAAAACCAGCTGGGAGACATAGGAGTGCAGGCCTGAAAACCAGCTGGGAGACATAGGAGTGGAGGCCTGAAAACCAGCTGGGAGACATAGGAGTGCAGGCCCGAAAACCAGCTGGGAGACATAGGAGTGCAGGCCCGAAAACCAGCTGGGAGACATAGGAGTGCAGGCCCGAAAACCAGCTTTGGGAGACATAGGAGTGGAGGCCTAAAAACCAGCTTTGGGAGACATAGGAGTGCAGGCCTGAAAACCAGCTTTGGGAGACATAGGAGTGCAGGCCCGAAAACCAGCTTTGGGAGACATAGGAGTGCGGGCCTGAAAACCAGCTGGGAGACATAGGAGTGCAGGCCCGAAAACCAGTTTTGGGAGACATAGGAGTGCGGGCCTGAAAACCAGCTGGGAGACATAGGAGTGCAGGCCCGAAAACCAGCTTTGGGAGACATAGGAGTGCAGGCCCGAAAACCAGTTTTGGGAGACATAGGAGTGGAGGCCTGAAAACCAGCTTTGGGAGACATAGGAGTGCAGGCCTGAAAACCAGCTTTGGGAGACATAGGAGTGGAGGCCTGAAAACCAGCTTTGGGAGACATAGGAGTGCAGGCCTGAAAACCAGCTTTGGGAGACATAGGAGTGGAGGCCTGAAAACCAGCTTTGGGAGACATAGGAGTGCAGGCCTGAAAACCAGCTTTGGGAGACATAGGAGTGCAGGCCTGAAAACCAGCTTTGGGAGACATAGGAGTGCAGGCCCGAAAACCAGCTTTGGGAGACATAGGAGTGGAGGCCTGAAAACCAGCTGGGAGACATAGGAGTGCAGGCCTGAAAACCAGGTGGGAGACATAGGAGTGCAGGCCTGAAAACCAGCTTTGGGAAGGAAGGTTGTTCCAGCCTCTCTTGCCTATGTTCAGGGCTGCCCGTGAGCCCTTGTCTTAACTCTGGGAGAGGCTGCAGCTGGGGCCTTGGAGGATCAGCTGGGATCACACAAAGGAGCTGAAAGCCAGACAATTAATTAGGTAGACAAGGTTCAAAGGGAAGCAGTCAGTGGGGTGCAGCTCAGAAATAGGGGTTTCGACACCTTCTCTGAGAGAAAAGGAGGGCTCCCTGACCCTTCTCTTCTTTCTCCTGTGGAAGCAGAGAAGCCTCCTTCTCCAGGGTGACCCTATGAAAAGGAGGACAGGGCTCCCACATCTTCAACTGTTGTATTCAAAAGGGTATTTAGGCAGGTGTCATTTGTATGCATGCAGCACCTGGTGAAATTCCCTGCCCTCCTTTTCATATGGTCCTCCTACCTTTCCTTCTCTTTATCAGTCTAGCATTTCTCTGACTTACGGTTGTTAAGCTCTTTTATTTCCTGGGTGAGGCTGTCCATCTCTTCCCTGTTCCCACTGGGTCTTGGACACTCAGATAGGGGATGAAGAACTCCCAACGGGGGACCCAAGCAAGGTCTCAGGTGGGGGAGGGGAGGCACAAAAGCAGGCAACACAGGTGTGATGTGCCGAGTGGTGGAGATGAGCTGATGTGATCAGGGCTGGAGCAACCAGACCCACTCCTCTCTATGGGGCTCCAGCCACTGATGGGGTTTCTACTGGCTTGCTTTGCTTCAGCTGCTGGTGAGAGACACGCGGCCTGCCCACATGAAGAAGAGGTGGAAGCTCTCGAGAGCCTGGCTGGCGCACACCAGTCCAACCGCCTTCCAGCGGAGCAAGAAAGGCCTTCTCCACCTTTATGCCAACTGTAAGAGGGTAAGTGACAGACCACTCCCCAAGTGATTGCAGTGCTTCTTATTTATTTATTTATTTTATTTTATTTATTGCGTTTATATACCGCCCCATAGCCGAAGCTCTCTGGGCGGTTTACAAAAGTTAAAAACAGTAAACATTAAAACAAATATACAAAGTTTAAAAAGATAAAAAGCATAAAAACACAGTGTCCTTATAAGAACAGCTATTCTGGGGTCTGTTAAAAACAAACAAACTCAGCATATGTTGTTAAATGCTGTTAAATGCCTGGGAGAAGAGGAAGGTCTTAACCTGGTGCCGAAAAGATAACAATGTTGGTGCCAGGCAAGCCTCATCATGGAGATCATTCCATAATTGGGGGGCCACCACTGAAAAGGCCCTCTCCCTTGTTGCCATCCTCTGAGCTTCCCTCGGAGTAGCCACTCCGAGGAGGACCTTAGATGTAGAGTGCAGTGAGAGGGT
The DNA here is from genome assembly GCF_023053635.1 of Elgaria multicarinata webbii. Classification (NCBI taxonomy): domain Eukaryota; kingdom Metazoa; phylum Chordata; class Lepidosauria; order Squamata; family Anguidae; genus Elgaria; species Elgaria multicarinata. The sequence goes on along the minus strand of NC_086183.1, from coordinate 11,816,975 downwards.
AGGTTTATGTCGGGAGAGGCGTTGCGTCAGGTATTATTAGATGATTACTCTTGAGAAATCCCCACCCTTTGTTCACAGACTTTTAAAGGGCATTATAATCAAATCTTGTGGTTTACCTGTGGTTCCTCTGTCTGCTTATTTTGTTTTTGGCAATAACCGAACAATAGCACAATCTCTGCAGGTGTAGATGAGCTAAGGCAGTGGTTCTCAACCTTCCTAATGCCGCGACCCTTTAATACAGTTCCTCATGTTGTGGTGACCCCCAACCATAAAATTATTTTAGTTCTTCTCTACACGATCCATTGTCATGGGATGGTTTGCTAATGAAAATAATACATAACAATAGCTTTAATAATACAAAAGATGATACATGACATAGTTCAGTCAAAACAGTTTCCTAAGACCATCGGAAATATGTGTTTTCCGATGGTCTTAGGCGACCCCTGTGAAAGGGTCATTCGACCCCCAAAGGGGTCCCGACCCACAGGTTGAGAACCGCTGAGCTAAGGGGTATGGTCCCCCTGGAGGCTTGTGCCCAATTTATTCCTTCCCCTTTCCTTGCTTTTATGGGATGGCTGAATTGGCAATTTGTTTAGAGAGCTCATTTGGTCCAGTGTGTTAGGAGTAGGTTAGTTAATAGTTTCTTCTTTGTAACCAGCTAATTATTTTATCATGTTTAATTCTTTGAAGTTTATTGCACTTTTCCAGGTACAGTTTGTGTCTGAAATCACTAAGTGTTCTTACCCCTGAAATATCCGGGGGAGGGGGTTGACCCAGAAGAGTTCTATGGCGGACTTTTGGCTCAGAACTAATGCAGAGTTTTCTTCAGAAGGAGCCACAGGAAGTCTTGTGAGGTAACACAGTGGGGAAACTGGTGGGAGAAGTAACAAATTCCTTCTTTTTCTCTGTAATAGAAGCGGCCCGAATATTTTGTCGATGAAATCCAGGACATACTTGGGTCCACTGATATAGAAGTCAACTTGTTGGTTGTAGACTTTGCCCAGAAGCTTTGGCACTACATCCAAGAGGAAGATCAGGTGCCTCTGAATGCTGTGCTGGCTGCCCAGTACCACACCATGTGAGTATTGCCTACAATTTCTCCCTCCTGGGGACCAGCCAGTGGCCAGTCGATTCAGCACTTATGCTAGACTAGGACTCACTGACAGACTGATTCTGTGACGTAGCCTGTCAATCCAATCTAGTCCTCATGGGACTGAAGGAGGAGGAGGAGGAGGAGGAGGAGGAGGCACATTTTTTCTGGTGACTTGTCCAAGAACAGAAGGGAAATGTGAGAACTTCTCTGTGGTGACAGAAGTGGGGAAATGCTTCTGATTTTTCTCTTTGTTTCTTCTTTGTAGGAAATTGTCAAGATCTGAAAAGTTGTCCTGCAGAACTATTGGCTTCGTCTACAGCACTAGAAACACTGTGAAGTAGGAAATCAAAGATCTCATTGTGGTTCTGATGCATGTGAAGGGTGAGAATAAGGATGTGGCAGAGTTGAGGACCCTCTGTGTCCCTCAAAAGGCCTTTTAGCTTTCCCCATATCAAAGGTCCCTTTTGCACTCTAGTTTCACCTCATGGGATGGTTCCTCAACGTCCAATGGGAACTAGAGGGCAGCCTTCTGGCAAGGGACACTTAGAGCATGCAGGACCTGCTGCATGAGATCACGAAGCACCTGAGCAGAGAAGAGTGGGTGGACTGTTGGGGGATTTGCCCTTGCAAATGGCAGAGAGTGGCAGGGGATGGGGTGCTTGAAGTTTCATGTTTCTTCATGCTTGAAACATGAAGAATGGGCTTGAAGTTTCCCTCCAGCAACTTCCAATGCCCCACCCTTCCTATGTCATGAATTTCAGGGCACAGAGAGGGTCTTATGTACCAGACTGTAAGCTGCCCTTGTCTTGCATTCCTCCAGTTCTGGACAGCCTGCGCCCCTGCCGTCAGACCAATGAGACCCTCGGTCTGCGAACTTCAACGTTGTGAGGCCGAGAAGGTGGGGATACAGCCAGAAACACCTTGGTGAATCCAGGAGGGGCTAGAAATAGGAATATTGCTACTCTCTGAGCTTGCCCAAGATTCGATGGCTTGAGGAAAATTAATTGGGACTCACACGGATTGATAGAGACCTGCACTGGTGACAGGGAATTAGGAACTAGGATTGTTTTGAATTGTATTCAATAAAGTTTTTTGCCCATTCAAAATCTAAACGACTGCATTTCTCCTCATTCCTCTGGTTTGGGGATAAGTGCTAACTTGAAGGTTCTCATTTGCATGCTTTGTCCCATGTTGTAAAAGAAAATGATAAAAACTCTTAAATGATCATTCAATGAATAGTTAAAAGTGGACAGACCAGTTTTTAGTTGCAGATGTAGTTGATATAATTTAAAGGACATGAATCTTTTAGATCTTATTTTTAACAAATGCCAAGCAACTCTATGGAGGTCAGGTTGTGAATCCGATTCACTTCCATGTCCTGCACTGCAAAAATGCAATTGGAACCAAAATCCAAGGGGTCAAGTGCCCAGGGGAGGCACCCTGAGATGGAGCAGCAAATGGTGCTCCCCACCCCCCCACTCCAAGTCAGGTTGTATAGTATCCCAAGACCAGCCAAGTTATTAGAGTAATAAATTAAATAACTAACAATTTGCTGCCCCTTCATTACACTCAGAATCAGCTGCCCGAGACAGCTACAATTATGAAGCCATCATGAATCTTTTAAGTCTCAAAATCCCCAAACTGTTTTTAATGGGTCAACATGCCACCCTCCGGGGTGGGGGGGAAATGGCAAACCTCAACCAAAGCCTTCCTGGAGCAAGGAGGGAAGTAGTACGTAGGTCCATGCTGGAGCTGGAGCCAGGTATGCTTGCTACTAGAGCGGCAAGGGGGGTGGACCTAAAAGCAGAGAGGGGAGATACGTCTGCATTGAGATTACCCTGCAAGTGAAAAGCAGGGACTTTAGCCTAATTAACTAAACCGATAGGAATCACAGAATTAATTTTTTAAGACTGAAACAAAGTTTGGGCTTAATATTATGCCTATTTGTTTCTTTAATAAAATATCTTAGCCTGCCCCAGAGCGGCATGAAAAGGTCTTTAATGAAGCAGTAGAGGGTTTTTCTATACGAGATAATTTAAATACTGGATGCAGTGATATCTAAAAGAGCAGTGTTATTTCAGCAACAGAGACCAAACACATTATGTTAAACAGTGAAAAAGCATGGGCAGAAGGACAACAAAATAGGCATCAGCGAGCCTCCCTGGGGAGAGCATCCCATAATATGGCCACACAGTAGCCATTGTCTATTGGTGGGGGGCACCTGGAGAAGAGCCTTTGTCAACGATCTTGATGGCCCTGTTCAGAAGACGCCTTGAACCATAGCTTTAACCACCGCGAATGAGGCAAAAAGCCTTATTCACCATGGTTAAAGCTGTGGCTTAAGGTGTCATCTCAGCAGGGCCCATGACAGCATTGTAACACTCAGTCCCAGTTAGCAGTCGAGTGGCTATTTGCCATTTCCAAGATATCCTCAGAAGAAATCCCACATGCAATGCATCCCAGTATTCGGATCTGGAGGTGATCTGGGCCTGGATCATTAAGCGGAGGTGATCTCTGTCTGTGGAGGATCACAGCTGGCGCCCCAGCCTCAGCGGGAAGAAGGTGCTTCGTGCCATAGACTACAGATCAGACTACAGATGAGCTCCGTCAGGAAAAGGGCAAACTTGCCCAGGATGGGACCAAGACTGGCTCACAGTCTTACTGTGCTGAACAGCACTGTGTTGACCACAACTAGCGATGTCCTAAAAACCTCACCCCCGCCACCTTTATAGAATCATATGATAGTAGAGTTGGAAGGGGCCTTTGAGGCCATCGAGTCCAACCCCCTCGCTTCCCTTCCCCACTTTCAGCATTCAACTGCCCAAATTCCTACTCCTAACTGCCATTCCGCGCTCCCCCTCCCATTTCCCTTAACATTCCACACTCCCCCTCCCACAACACGACCCCCAAACCCCACCCCCTCCTCACATTCCGATTCATCCAAAGCCAAAATTCCATGCCTGCCCTGAGGGCGCTCAGATGGCCCTTCCCTCAGCATTCCACGCCCACTGCCAGGTCCTGCACACCTGGAATTGAGTGGAAGGGTTTCCAAGCCAGCGTTTGCCCCTTCCAGGACTGCACGAGCCTCAGAGCCTCTCCTTTTAGGAAGGTCCTGGCTGAATTGGACCTGCCATGCTGAACACTGCCTGGCAGCCCAATATGACCTCTGACCCATGGTTTGGTGACCCTCCCATTGCTGCTGCCTGCCACAGACTGAAACATCCCCGGAGGGATTAAGCCCCTCCTCCTGGCAAACCATAACAAACTTTATAACTTTTAGAAGTGATTTATTTATTTATTGCATTTTTATACTGCCCCATAGCTGAAGCTCCCTGGGCGGTTCACAAAAATATTAAAACCATTCCAAGTATAAAACAACAGTATAAAAACATGATATAAAGTATAAAACAGCAAAGTTAAAATTAATTTATAGACTGTTAAAATACTGAAAGAATAAAAAGGTTTCTGGTGTCTGAAAGAATATACTGTAGGTACCAGGCAAACCTCGTAGGGAGCTCATTCCACAGCCGGGGTGCCACAGCAGAGAAGGCTCTCCTCCTGGTAGCCACCCGCCTCACTTCTTTTGGCAGGGGCTCACGGAGAAGGACCCCTGAGGATAACCTTAGGGTCCGGGCAGGTACATATGGGAAGAGGTGTTCCTTCAGATGACCTGGCCCCAAGCCGTTTAGGGCTTTAAATGTTCATACCAGCACTCTGAATCGGGCCCGGACCTGGACTGGCAGCCAGTGAAGCTGGAAAAGGACTGGCGTGATGTGGTCTCGTTGGCCAGTCCCTGTTAGTAAACGTGCTGCCCTGTTTTGGACCAGTTGAAGTTTCCGGACTGTTTTCAAAGGCAGCCCCACCTATAACGCATTGCAGTAATCCAAAGGAGAGGTTATGAGAGCATGTACACCACTTTGAGATCTTAATGATATTGGGTGGGATATAAATGTTTTAACTCAATAAATAATAAAATAAACTGTAGCTAGGCCATCTCCATCCAGATAAGGGCGCAGTTGGTATATCAGCCTAAGCTGATAAAAGGCCACTGAATTCACCTGTGCGTCAAGTGACAGTTCTGGATCCAAGAGCACCCCCAAACTACAAACCCGATCATTTAGGGGGAGTGCAACCCCGCCCAGATCAGGGTGAACATCTCCTAGCCAGAAAAGGTGAACCACCGGCTAACAGTACCTCTGCCTTGTCTGGATTGAGTCTCAGTTTATTGGCCCTCATCCAGCCCATTACCGTGCTCAGGCACCGATTCAGAACAGCCGCTGCCTCACCTGGGTTTGATGAAAAGGAGAGGCAGAGCAGGGGGTCATCCGCACATTGATGACACCTCAACCCACATCTCCGGAAAACCTCTCCCAGAGGTTTCATGTCAATGTTAAACAGCATAGGGGATAAAATAGAGCCCTGGGGAACCCCATGGCCTAAATACCATGGCACAGAGCAATAATCCCCCAGCACCACCACCTTCTGGAATCGGCCATCCAAGTAGAACACAGGGCCTCCAACTCCCAGCCCAGCCCACCTATCCAGAAGGATATCATGGTTGATGCTATCAAAAGCCGCTGAGAGGTCCAAGGGAATTAACCATGTTGCACTCCCCCTGTCCCTCTCCCCGCAAAGGTCATCCCACAGGGTGACCAAGGCAGTCTCCATTCCAAAGCCAGGCCTGAAGCCCGATGGAAATGCATCTAGATAATCCATTTCATTCAAGAGTGCCTGGAGATGCTTTTGCCTTTGCTTCCTTCCCCCTTAAAGATGCCACGTCTTTAAGACTGACTTGTTTTTAATCTGTATACAATACTTTAATACATTTTAGAAACTTTATTGTTGTTGTTATTATTATTAATAATAATAATAATGCTGATGATGTGGCTGCTGGGATTTACTCTGCTTGGTGGGCAACACGTTGTGAAAACTGAAGAAGACCATTCCAATCTCTGCTTGGAAGATGGCACACATGTTCTCTCTCTCTGGGTCCCTGCCTGGAAGGCTAAATGTTTTCTTCTTTTTTCTTCTCCTGGCCTGGCTCTTGTCCCTTTGACAAAGGCTTGACATGCATAAATGTAGAAGGTGAAGCTTTTCTTGGTATGGAGATAAAGTGAGATAACATTTCCATGTCTTTGTTTTCTGTATGTGAGGCTGTGTGCAGGAGCCGGGTCAGTCAAAGAGTTGGCAGGTTTGCCTACTGGTTGTGCCCCATGACCACCCTGGGCCCTGAGAAGGCCACCGTACGTGTATTGGTTCGAAATGTGGCAGTTGCTGCTCTGCCGCCCAGTCCCGGGTGTGTTTACACGGTTGCCGGGTCGCTGAGGTTCTGATCCAGCCCACCCCATTCCGAAGTGTCCGTTGTTGCTCTTTGAATTTCTGGACGTCGTTGCAGGCAGAAGCGCCGTTGCATCGCTCCTGCCAACGCTCAGCTCAGCTCTGCTTGCCCGCACCTGAGCGCCACCTCCGCCTCAGAGATGGCCGTCAAGACGAGGTCCAGAGTGAGTGTTGACCCCCTTCCCCTGGGAGCTAAAGAGGTTTGTTGGGAATTGGGCTCTGGGGCTGGTTGGCTGTTGGATCAGGGCACTCTAGGATGGGGGCCCATCGTGCCCACTTTGGGGTGGCCCAGGTGGGCGCAACCCCTCTCTCCCCTTCCCCTCTGACCCGGGGGCATTTCTTCTCTCCTCTTTCTGCAGGAAAGGGAGCCGGGATGTCCCCTCAGCCTCCTGGACATCCTCGGAGAAGGAGATCCCCTGGCTTCGGTGAGGTAGGATATGCTGCTCCCAACCTCTGCTTCGCACGGCTTCAGCGCCACCGCCGTCTCCTTACGTCAGCCCCCAAAGCCAGGGCCCCGTGGACAAGGAGCTTGCGGTCTCGGTCGGCCTTCCCCAACCTGGCACCCTTTGGCTGGGGGACATGGGCAGAGGAGGGGGAGAGGCAAGGGGAGGAAGGGGTCCCGCGGAGCCAGTGCCATGCCTTGGGGGTGAAATGACGCCAGAGGGCTTGCGCTGGAAGCTCAAGGGCCGCTTCTAGGTAAGGACCACTCCCACAAACATGCTGTGAGTCCCCCTAGAGCAGCGGTTCTCAACCTGTGGGTCGGGACCCCTTTGGGGGTCGAATGACCCTTTCACAGGGGTCGCCTAAGACCATTGGAAAACACATATTTTCGATGGTCTTAGGAAACTGTATTGACTGAACTATGTCATGTATCATCTTTTGTATTATTAAAGCTATTGTTATGTATTATTTTCATTAGCAAACCATCCCATGACAATGGATCGTGTAGAGAAGAACAAAAATAATTTTATGGTTGGGGGTCACCACAACATGAGGACCTGTATTAAAGGGTTGCGGCATTAGGAAGGTTGAGAACCACTGCCCTAGAGAATCAGATCTCTGGGGTGCAAGCGGTGGGGTTGGCCGTTGCCTTGCTGGGCTCCCCATAGCCTGCTTCAAGGTGTATGGCTGTCCACTGCTGGAAGCAAGGTGCGGGGCCCGTGGGCCGACCCAGCAGGGCTCTTCCAGTCTTTCCACATTCTCAGGGCTTGTGTCTTTTTCTCCCCTCAGTGACCTGGAGCCAGAGGGATGTGGCGCTGAAGAGCCCATGGAGGTGAAGGAAGAGGGATCCCCTTCCGGAGACGTAAGCATACAGCAGGCCGGCCGCTTTGCCCAGGACCAGCCTCTCCATTGGGCCCTCAGAACCGCCCGACTGGTGGGGTGGAAGACAGGTGGAACCCAGGGGTCACGGGAGGCGGAGCCAAAGGACACAAGGGGCGGAGTCAAGGGGGCTAGTGGAGTGGAGCCGACTTGGAGTCCCCAAGAGTCAGCAGCCCACACCACCACCGGAAGAGACAACTGGCGCACAGAAGATGCAAAGGGGCGGGGGGAGATCACACAGCCCGCCCAAAGGGGACCCTTTGGACCCACAGTCTCCTCTCCCAGCCACAAGCCCCATTCCGGGGAGAGTGACGGGACTGAGAAGGAAGGCCTGGGTGGCCCAAGGGGAAGGATGGGCGTCCCTTTGATGCTAACCCTGATGCTGCTGGTGATGACGAAGAGACACACCCACAAGCAGACCTAAAAACACAGACAAATCCCTGCCATACAGGAGCACACATGCAGACCCACACCTACAAAGCCCAAATAGTATATACACAAAAGCACGCGAAACCCAGACCATACACAAACAGACACCAAACCCCCCTAATATGCACACACAAATACACTATACCACTCAAAAGCACACACAGGCCGTTGCTAGACCAGGCGTTAGCGCGGTGTGCGGCCCAGTTTCTCTCCTGTGCATCCAGATGATGCACAGGGGAATATGGGGTCAGGCTGCGCTAAAACCTGCCTTAACCCAGCTTAAGTGGATTCGCTTATGACCCGGTTTCTGCGGAACGTCTAACGGTCCGTGGCTTTTTGCGGCTGCTTGCTTACTCGCAAGTAGCCAGAAGAAGCCACGGACTGGGCACAGCGCTCATAGGAGCACTGTGCCCATCGGGCCAGGGGGGATCCCAGGGGGGGCGAGATAGGGGCCGCGGGGGAAGGCTAGACCTGGCAGGAGAGGGGGGGGAAAAGCGGGCATCGGGCCTGGCAAGCGGGTGGCGGGCAGGGGAAGAGTGGGCATCGGGCCTGGCAAGCGGGTGGCGGGCAGGGGAAGAGTGGGCATCGGGCCTGGCAAGGGGGGCAGGCGGGGGAAGAGCGGGCATCGGGCCTGGCAAGCGGGTGGCGGGCAGGGGAAGAGTGGGCATCGGGCCTGGCAAGCGGGTGGCGGGCAGGGGAAGAGTGGGCATCGGGCATGGCAAGGGGGGCAGGCGGGGGAAGAGCGGGCATCGGGCCTGGCAAGCGGGTGGCGGGCAGGGGAAGAGTGGGCATCGGGCCTGGCAAGGGGGGCAGGCGGGGGAAGAGCGGGCATCGGGCCTGGCAAGCGGGTGGCGGGCAGGGGAAGAGTGGGCATCGGGCATGGCAAGGGGGGCAGGCGGGGGAAGAGCGGGCATCGGGCCTGGCAAGCGGGTGGCGGGCAGGGGAAGAGTGGGCATCGGGCCTGGCAAGGGGGGCAGGCGGGGGAAGAGCGGGCATCGGGCCTGGCAAGGGGGGGCGGGTGAGAGAAGAGCGGGCATCGGGCCTGGCAAGGGGGGAGAGAAGATCGGGGACGGGGACAGGCCTGGTGGATGTGGGGAGGACGAGCGAGCAGGCGGGGGGGAATCAGGCAGGGGGAGCGGGAGAGGGGCTTTATTTTTTTTAAAAAAAATCACCTACCTTTCGGTGGTGCGCTCTGGCGCACATGGCCCTTTAAGGGGGGGGGAAATGGCGGACGCGACGGGGCTTCCCCTTGCTCCGTCGCGTCTTATGTCTGGAAGAGGGCGACGGCGCACGCTAGCTGTAGCGCGCCATCGCCCTGACTCCCTGCTGGATTATCCGGTAGGTCTAGCATAGGGTGACCATATTTTGGAAACCAAAAAGGAGGACAACATGGTTGCCCCCAAGGGGGCGTGTCCAGCACCAAGGGGGCGTGCCCACCCGAACATAGCCTTGGTCACATGTCTGATTTTTCAGCACACATTTAAGACAAATCTGTTCTACATAACATCTTAATGTTAAAATCACTGAAATAAAGAACAAGTGAGAGATTCAATGTATATCTGAAATTAACTTCACTCACTCCTACTTTTGTAGGTTTTGCTGTACTTTGAAGCTTTTGCTACACTCTGTGTGTTACATTCTCTCCTTCCCTCAAATATCTTTTCTGACTGTATCTTCACTCATTGCAAGCTGCTGCTGTTAACAGGGTTTGCTACGGCCCCCAGAGCTGTTTCAAATTTGGTATGGCTAAAGCTCTACCTAAAAGCTATCATGGTGCCAACTTTCAGCTCTTTATCTTTAAAAATGACAGTTTAACAATAATAATTTAAAAACCTCAATTTTTAAAAAATCCTAAAAAAATCAATGGATGAACGGATCTGTTTCAAATTTGGTGTGGCTAAAGCTCTATCTAAATCCTATCATGGTACACAGTTTCATCTCTTTAACTTTAAAAATGACGATTTAAAAAATAAGTTTAAAACCTCAATTTTAAAAAAATTCCTAAAAAATCAATGGATGAACAGATCTGTTTCAAATTTGGTGTGGCTAAAGCTCTACCTAAATCCTTTCATGTTGCAAAGTTTCATCTCTTTATCTTTAAAAATGACGATTTAAAAAATAATAATTTTAAAACCTCAATTTTTAAAAAATTCCTAAAAAATCAATGGATGAACGGATATGTTTCAAATTTGGTATAACTAAAGCCCTTTATAAGAGCTACCATTGTGACAAGTTTCATGTCTTTATGTTAAAAAATGACGGAGTTATAAGCATTTTTGTTAATTCCCATTAGAACTGCTCTTTGGAAAAAAATCCGGATTTCCCCTCCCCCTCCCGGATTTGCCATCAAAAATCCGGGCAAATCCAGTCATATGGTCGCCCTAGTCTAGCAAGGCCCACTCACAACCCTAATCATAGACACACACAGAATCCAAACCCCCAAATCATACACTCACGCAACCCTAACGTTACAAACCCCAAACCCAAACTATACACACACAAACACAACTATTAAATACACAAACACACGCAACTCACAAAGCATAAACATAGACATAGAGACCCCAAATTTTACACACACATTTCTCAAGCTATACACTCCCCCAAATGTACACACTCAAAGCTGTACACCCATACAGGAGCACACAAGCATACCCACACACAAACCCCAAATTGTATATACACAAGAGCACATATACCCCAAACCATAAACGCTCCCACAAAGATACAAACACCAATCCACAGATGCACCAACAAAACCCAAACCATACACACACACGTACAAACCTCCAGACCACGCACAAGATACACAAGCACAAACCTTTGGGGTGTACTGTTTACCGTGGCAAAGCGATGAGCTGTGGTTCCCTGGCAGTGGGGGGACGGCAGGAGAAGGCCAGCCCTGGCCTCTTCTCCCCTGGCCCAGCCTCCCTGGAAGGGCTCTGGGGCGTTTCAGCGAGGGCCCTCCCCAGCCCTCCCTGGAGAGGCCCATGGGGAGCTGCTGCAGGCGCATCAGGAGCTCCATCACTCAGCTGCGGCGCTCAGCAGACGCTGCTCCCCCCTCCCTCCCTCACTCCCTCCCCGCTGAGCCCCTGCTCCTGAAGGGGACTCCCACCCCGGGAGGAAATGCCAGAAACGGCCACCCCACATTCACCCCCCTCTGCATCCGGAGGCGGAGGAGTCTCCCCAGGAAAGACGCCAAGGCCTCCGGCTGCAAGAGGCCTGCCGGCCTTCTCCCTCCCCATGCCGAAGGCTCAAAGCCCAAGGGAACCTGGCCCTGGGGGGCCCAAACCCTCCCTTCCTCTTGAACGCGGGACCGGACTCTGCCTCCAGGCGGACCTCTGTCCTCCATGTCATCCACACCCGTCGGCCTCATCTCTCTTTCCTTCCTTCCCAGAGCGATGACACCCTGGCTGACATCAGCAGCATCGAGGACGAGGAGTGGGACCTCCCCCCCGAGGCAGCCAGGTAGCCTGTCCTCCGCGGAAGGGCGCTTCAGGCGGTGGAGGGCTGGGAGCACCTTCCCCCAGAGGTTCCAGGGGGATCCAGGGGTGGGGCGGGAGGAGAACACTTCGGAGGGGACTTGGTTCACCCTCCCCATGCTGCAACTGGGGGCCAGCCAGAGGAGCTGACTGAGCACAGCCCAAAGGGAGTCTGTCTTCACACTCCGATTGGCCTACCTGTGGAACTCACTGCCACAAGACGGGATGGCCGTTCGCTTTAAAAGGAAGGAGGCGCATCCATGGTGGGACTGGGCAAGCTCCGCCCTTCTCCATACCAAGCAGGTGTCGGGACGAACCCAGGGGGTGGGGTGGCCATGGGATGTTGCCTTTGCTCCTTCCTCAGGGGCTTCCCAGTTCTCAGAAGCATCCGGAAGGCCACCGTAGAAGACGGTGGATCTCGGGTGCCATCCAGCCAGGCTCTTTGGAGCTCCTGAGGGTCATTTCCCGCCCAGCTCCGAAATCCAGGCCCCTCCCTCCCTCCCTCCCTCCCTCCCTGCCTGCCCCAAGTGCTCTGCCTTCCCTTGGGGTCTGTCTAGCAATGGCTGCCTTTCCCAAGGCGGGAGCTGCCTAACCAAGCGTTCTCCTTTCCTCTCAGGGACCAGGAGGAGCAACCGCTGATGCCCAGCTGCTTACCGCCACTGGAAGAGGTGAGGCGTGACACTCCCGGGGGAACATTGGGGGCTTCCTTTGACCCACCACCTCTCTTACCCAGCCCCATTCCACTCACTGGCAACCACATCTCCGGGACAGATGTGACGTTGGCCAATCCGGGTGTCCAATGTCAGTCCCTGCGCCTGGCTGGCCGTAGGAAGGCTCTCGGTTGGTCCGGCCTGCCTGGGGGAAGTGCAGGGAGCCTGGCCTCCTGGCCTCGGCTGGGGACCCACGAGGGGGGACCCCTGGCTTAGGCCCAAGGCATCTCCTGAGCCATCACTGCTCCATGACAACATCGCCACCCGTGGAAGGATGCTTCTCTGGCCCGGTTTGCGACGTTGCCAAGGTTCTGAACCGGGTTTGCAAATGCCAATGCAAAACAGGGACGTGGCCACAGGGGCTTCGTTGGAGCCTGCAGCCTGAATCCATGCTCAGCTCTTCATCTGACGGCCCCACAAGGACTTCAGACATGCCGCTGTTTCCTGAGGTTGAGAGAGGGCCGGCTTTCTTCTCTTGAGTAGCGCTCATTCTAACGCTCCTTGCAAGAGGGCCGTCGATGTGAGCTGGCTCTGCGTGGCGTGACGGGGCGCTCCAGGTGGAGCAGGCCCTGAGGCTGGCTTCGCCTGCCCACTTGCCCCTCCATGGCCATCTCCCCATCCTCTTCCAAGTTGGCTTCCCTGTTCCCCAAGATGGAGCATTCACATGTTCTTTGGATTTCCAGACGGACCACGTGGACCAGCAGGAGGCCGAAGAGGCAAGGACGGGGGACAAGGGATGCCTGGGATTGCAGCTCCCTCGGGTGTCCCCGGAAGACGCCACCCTGAGCCCCAGCTGCCTAGGGCCAGTCAACCTGGCAGAGGTAAGGCCTGAAAGCCCAGCGAGGAGTGGTAGGACTTCCTTCCACGCCACCGCCTCTCCTGCCCACCTTTTCCCGCTCCCAGAACGTCCTCTCCTGGCCGGACGTGGAGATGGCCAACGGTCCTGTTGGGATTCAGGCACATCTGTGGGAAATCTCAAGAGGTGCCAGACATCATTTCCTCACTGAAACATCCACACTGACCCCTCACATTTTCTTGGGGTTTGCAGAAGGAGGCGGCCCAGGAGAGGATGGACGACATTTCATTCTTCCTGAAAACCATGGAAAACCAGGTAGGCAGCTCTGAACATACGTCAACAGGGGCGCCCAGAGCGCCCCCTCCCCTCCCCAGTGCCCCTTTCTCCTAGCACCCTCTGCGCCCAGCACATCAGTTTCCACGAGAGAGAATCCATGACACCGACATGCGGCCCCCGCTGAAGAGAACCCTTCCTTGGCCCCAGGGGCCGTTTTCTCTCGAGGCCTCGCCTTCCTGCCGCTCCAGGCCCCTCCCCTCCCTTCGCCCCACAGGTTCCAGCGGACCTAAGGGGAGTTCCCCTGCAAGAGCACTCAGGGCAGGGATTTCCCATTGCCCTCATCCAGCAGCCATCTTACATCGCCTCTGCTTGGATGTAGGAGCCGCCTGGGACAATGCAGGCAGAGATATTCGGAAACCTTTGGAGTTTTGCTTCCAGCAGGACTTCAGCCCTTCAGCCCCCTTGCTGTTTGCAAAGGCTCTGGGTGGACAGCCTGCCTTCAGCAACATTTGGGGACAGGGCAACCGTGGGTGGGTGGGGGGAGGCAGCGGCAGAGTCCAACCCCTGAGGGTCAACAGATCCCAGACTGCGGAGGAGGGCGGTGGGGAAATCCCCATTCCCAGGAGCCCTGGTGACGAGTCCCAATCTCCTCCTCTCCTCAGGCAGAAGCCACGAGGACCATTGGCAGGATCATCCAGTCCACGGATGACGTCACGGCACTGGAGGCCCGGTTCCCGGAACTTCTGCTGGCCTTGGTGAATAACATCATGCAAGCCGCCGGCCTGCAGAGGACGTCCGAGGGATCCGAGAGCCAAGACATCGGCTCCCTGCCTCCTAAGTAAGTCACGGCACAGGGAAATCGGGGGCAGAAGGGGGCTGGTCTCCCCACGCTTCAGTGGGCACGGGAAAGGCCCCCTGCCCCACGTTCCCCGGCAGTGGAGATGTTTAGGGCAGGGAGGCGTCCTCTGGGCACGAGGGCCCTTCTCCCCAGACATGCCATTTCCTGGCTGAAAAGGCCCCCTTCGCCCGGGCAAGCGGTGCCTCGGTGACTCTGGCCTCCCCCTCTCCTCTGCAGAGAAACGGTGGTCATCATCCAGATGCTGCTGAAGCGGGCGGCAGCACACGTGGCGGTGGACCCGGTCTGCTGGTACATCTTGCGCAGCCCTAAGACCTGCCTAGACGGAGTGGCCGTCCTGGTGAGGTAAGAGGGAGTGTGGCGCATTTTGTCCAAGGGGGCCTGGAGGTCAGCCCCTCCCGCTCTCCGCGAGGACGTTCCCTCGCAGTCAGCCGGGACTCTTGTGTGTTGCAGGACCCTCCTCACAGCATCGCCCTCCACACAGCAGGGCCTCCAGGAACACCTGAGGTCCCTCATTGAGAGAGAAGAACCCATGGAGCATTCGGTGGCAGCGGTGGCCTTCTTCATCGAGGTAGGAGCAGCCGTGGAGAGTAGAGGGGCAGAAGCAGTTCGTGTGAAGGGGTCCAGAAAACGGGGTTCTCGCACCTCCCCTGAGGGAGGCGGAGAACTCCCTGACCCCTCGCCTCTTCCGCTTGTGGGAGCAGAGCAGCCTCCTCCTCCTCCTCCTCCTCCTCCTCCTCCTCCTGGAGAGGCCTGGTTCCTGGGCAGGGCTGGCCGTTCCTCCTGTGCTCCCGCTGAGGTTTGGACATGGGGGCTGGGGTGGGGAGGGGACACCCACAGCCCCCGCAGGGGCAAAGCGACGTGCAGCGTGGCGGAGGTGTGCTGATGCGCTCAGGGCTGGAGCACCCAGACCATCGCCTCTCGGTGGGGCTCCAGGTATTGATGCGGTTTCTCCTGGCTTCCTCCATTTCAGCTGCTGCTCAACGACATGTGCCCTGTCTCCCTAGAGAAGACCTGGCCGCTCCTCGCGGGCTGGCTGGTGCACCCCAGTCAGACCGCCTTCCAGCTGAGCAGGAAGGGCCTTCTCCACCTCTACGTCAGCTGTAAGAGGGTAAGTGGCAGCAGCCACACACGAGCCCAGGAGTGGCTCTCGCCCTTCCTACTGGGGAACTGCCACTCTTCGTTCACCCACGGTTAAGGGGGGCCAAACGTGGCACCCAGCCACCCACCCACACTCACTTTCCCAGCAGCTCCTCTGTCTCCGTCTGCTGGCTTTATTTCTAGGCAATAACCGAAGTAGCAGGATGGCGGACCGGGCCCTGGGTTCGACAGCTCCTGTCGCATCCAGGGTATTGCAGCCGAGGGAGGGGTTTCTTGATGCTTCCCTGTCCGTAGCCAGCTCATGGTGGGATCAGGCATGATCCTTTCCGTTTTATTGCACTTTTCCAGCGGAACTTTGTCCCTGAAATTGCTCGCTGTTCTTACCCCTGTTGTATCCCGGCGGGTGGCTGGAAGTTCCAGGGAGGACTCTTGGCTCAGAGTGAATGCAGGGCTTTCCTCACAAGGGAGTCATCTGATCTCACCCAGAGGGCAACCTCTTAGGAGATAGGACAGGATCCTCCTTCTCTCCCCGCAGAGGAAGAGGCCCGAGGAATTCATCCAGGGCATACTTGGGTCCTTTGACGGAGACGCCACCTTGGCGGCCCTGGACTTTGCCCAGCAGCTGTGGTGCCACCTCCCTGAGCAAGAACAGGTGCCTCTGAATGCTCCGCTGGCTGCCCAGGTCTGCCTTCTTTTCCACCACGTGAGTATTGCACGCCAGCCCTCGAGGGGTGCTCCGTCCAGCACAGAAGCTGGGGCAGGCGTGACCGACGGAGACTCAGCCCCGGGCCCCGTCACTCGGATTCTCATCGGTTGGGGAAGAGGGCATCTCCGTGGTGACAGAGGCGAGGAAACGATTCTGACGTTCCTCTTTGTTCCTTCTTCGTAGGAGTCGGCTCAGGTCCGAAAGGCAGCCCTGCATTACTACCGGGTTCTTCTGCAGCACCAGGAACCTCATGAGGAGAGGAGGCGGAAGGTCACAGACCTCATAGCGGCCCTGATGCATGTGGAGGACGAGGATGAGGCCGTGGCAGAGGTGAGGCCCCTCCGTGCCCCTCCAAAGGGCTTCTGGCTTCCCCACGGCAAACGTCCTCCGTGGCTCTTGCGGATATTCACCCATGGATGCCACTCTGGCACTCCTGGGGATCTCAGCTCCTTAGTCTCTGTGCAGGAGCCCTTCCCTGCCTGGAGATCTCTTTTTCCGCCTTCTAGCATCTCATTGTCTGCTTCTGTTCCTTCGAAGGCAGCGAAGGACATCGCCCGGCGCCTGACTGAGGACCTGCAGTGGGACCTGCCCTGGCACGTTCTGGCGAGGGAAACCTTCAGCCTGCAGGAGCTGCTGCACAAGATCTCGAAGCGACTGGTAAGAGCCCTTCTCTGTCCCGCTCAGGCAAGAGCGGGGGGGGGGGGAACTTCCCAGAGGGCTCAGCGTTTGCGCTTTTCCGTGTCATCCTAGTTACGGTTCTACATGTCGAGGTGTGTGCTGGAGAGCGAGGTGTACGACATCATGACCTACTTCCGCAGCAAGCAGGCTTCAGTGAGGAGGACGGCTGCCATGTTCCTGGGTAAGAAAGCACAACCTCTGGGTCTCCCTTCATGGACAGCCCCAGGTCAAAGGGCGGCCTCTGGCCCAGCCTTGGAGGATGTGGGGCGCCCAGGAGAGGCCTGGCTCTTTCAGCGTTTGATGGAGCGCCTTATCCTGGCTGGGCAGGACCACCTGTGCCGTTTCCCCCAAGGCCCAGTGCAAGATGCGAGCCCCTGGAGGTGTTGCTCAGGCTGCCTCGGGGCTCCCGGGAATCCGAGGCCACTGGGTTCCCTCTGCGAGAGGATGGGATGCAGGACGTGGACGTGGACAGCTCAGGTCTCCTATGGCTCCCTCCGTGTCTCTCCAGGTCACTTGATGCACAAGGATGGCAGCGTCATCATTGAATGCGTCGTCGGCACCTATCATGCTTGTAAGTGAGGAGCTGCGGGTGTCACTTCCCCCGGGCGGAAAACTGTAGGGTGCTCAGCCCACGTTCCTCCCTTTCCTTCCACTTCCCTCCCTGGGCTGATGGCGGTGCGGAGGACTGCAGGGGATGGGTGCTCCCGCTGGCTGGGCATTTTGTGGCGCGTGGGTTGGTGTTCCCAGTAGGACTGCCACCTCTCAGGGCGGAAGGGGGGGGACAAGGTGTCCCTCCGGCCGCTTCCGAGGCCCGGCCCTTTGACGTGCGCTTCAGGGCCCGGAGAGGGTCCCCTCGGTGTCGCCGGGCCTGGCTGTGAGCTCCCTTTCTCGTGCGTCCCCGCAGTTGTCGACCTCCTGATCCGCGACAAGGACCCTGCCGTCAGGAGAGTCGGCTACCGGACAGGGGACATCCTGCGGAAGAACTTCGCTCTCCACTCCCGCCGCGGTGTGCGGGCCGCCGTCCGGCGCTTCGTTGCGGGCTGTAGGCGGACGAGGTACCCGCCAGAGTACGATGACCTCCCTGCCTGATGGAATGGTAATTGGAGCAGGACGGCTGAGGGCCTGGCGGGTTGCAGGAGCCCTCCCTCCGACGGGGCTTCGCGGCCCTTGCGGTGGCTGGATTCTGCTGGGCTCCACCAGTCTGGGGCTGCGCATCCATGAGGTGGTTCTATGAGGAGGCCGAAGCGCCGAGGAACACGGAGCTCTTCCCAAGCGGATGCTGCCTTTGGGATGTTTCCTCTGGCGGAAGACAGACGGGGCGGAGGGGTGGAGTTTTAGGGAAGGCTGGATTCCCTTCCGGTCAGGATGCCATAGTGAGAGAGGCTTATTTCTTGTGGACGTTTCACGTGAGGATTAGGCAAAGGCTGGCACAGCCCCAAATCTCTCCTCTCTCTCTCTGTGTCTTTCAGGAATGAGATCTCCTGGACTTCTGGCTCGGAACACCGCCTGGGAGCCATGCCGCAGCCCCCCAGGGAAGTGACGTGAGGCCGAACAGCGAGGGGGAATCTGGCTCCACCCCCTGAGCCCATGCAGCCCCACCCCTAGTCTCAGAAGGCCCCTCCCCTGCACAAGTGACCTTCTCTGGGATCCTTTGCTGGGTCAGGAGGGGCTGTGGGGCCGCAAGGGAAGAGGAAGGAAGGTCATCTCCCCTCACCTCCATCTGCTGGGGGGTGGAGTGCCCCCTTTTTACTTCTGAACCCCTTTCCCTGCTCCCAAACGGCCTCCGGGCCACCGTCCCTGCCCCCTTCCCCACCGGGATGTGCTGCTCCTCCTCCCCTCCCTCTCCGGCAGCCAAACCCCGCGTCTCCCTTCGTTCCCTGCCGCCTTCCCCAGGCAGTGTCAGCCGCAGAGCATCCCCAGAAGCAGAGAGGCCCCTGGGAGCCCAAGAGGCTAGTGGGAGGAGGAGCGGGAGGAGGTCAGGTACAGGGCAGGAGCCCTTGTTTGAACGCAGGTGGATTTATTAGGAATCCTTTTGGACTGTTTGTGCAAGCGGAAATCTGTTGGAAGTTCCTGTGGGACTAGCTGTCTCGCTCCCTGGTGTGGCCTTGAAGCCCGAAAGTCTCTCTGGGAACTTGGGACTGTTTTGGAAAGGAGGGGGCCCACTTTTTGAAGGAGTCACTTTGAATAGGCTTATAAGCGAGACTGCAGAGCTGAAAGCCTTGCTAGGTTCCATCCCTTGAGGCAAGGCCTGAAATCCCTGCTGTTTGGATTCCACCTCCGATTGGGACTTTGAAAGCACTTTGCACGTGGACGCGCTGCTATTGGGACTCTGGATTTCTAAGGACGGTGCCATGAGGAGAACTTCCAGCTTTGCAATCTCGCTTATCAGCCCCTTCACAGCCACTTGACAGACAGGTCCTCTGACCTGGGCACCATGCCCATGTGCCAACAGGGCGGGAGCGCACAAGCCACGAAGGTGAGGCTACCATCTCAGGGACCCCTTGACTAAGGGGGGCCCACCTTTCCAAAACACTCCCGAGTTCCCAGAGAGCCTTTGGAGCTTCAAGGCCACACCAGGGAGCCAGAGAGCTACTCCCGTGGGAGCTCCTACAGAGACCCGCTTGCCCAGACATCCCAGAACGATGCCTCATAAATCGCCCTACCTTCAACCAGGCCTCTGGCCTTGTACCTGGCAGAGGAGGAGAGGCGGCCAGGCCAGGGAGCAGCGGGGGTCTCTCCGGCCCCTGCCATTGCTGCTCCCCCGGTGTACGAGACGGGGTCGGTCAGGGAGCTCCTCCCGCCCTGGCTCCGCCCTCCCCTCTCCACAACTCCGAGGATGGGGTCCCCATTGGGAGGGGGCTCTCCTCTGCTTCCTGCCCCCCAAAAGCCCAACGCTCCCACCTGTCCTGGCCCGGAGGCAACTCAGAGACATCCCTTTGCCTGCTACGGTGGGGGCCGGGGCCAGGTCCTTGCTGCGTTGTGTGCTCTCCCCCCCTCAGGAGGAGATGCACCGGGGAGGAGGATTCTCCCGGCTGCATCCGGGCCCCACCACCACCACCCAATCCCCGCGAACCGAGCTGGACGTGGCTTCGGCTGCCGGAGTGGGAAGGGGGGAGGAGCAGAGCCGATGAGACTGACGCCGTTTTCTGGTCCTGCAGGTGCCCCTTGCCCTGGAGCCTCCTGGGACATCGAGGGAGGAAGAAGAGGCGGTCTGGAAGATGGGGCCCAGGAAAGAAGAGGCCGTGCCGTTTGGCCCTGCTCCGCGTCTCCTCCCTCAGGCCCGTTTCCAGCCTGGCAGCCTCCGGCCGGCCCTTGGTGCAGTGTGGGAGGTTCTGGTCGCCAGTTTCCATCTGGGGCCGCGTAGGAATTTTCCCCCCTCCAAGACCCACAGAGGGGGTTTTCGCCTACGCCGCACTGGCCAGGGCCGGAGCCATCAGGAGTTGAGGATGACGGGAGGCGACTGAGGACCCACACCGATTCACAGGGACCAGCACGGGCGAGAGCATGTAATGTAACCCTTTATGTAACCCTTTATGTAACCCTTTAAATTGTCATGAATAAACTTTGTTTCCCTTTTCAAACCTGGACTGTTGCCTCGTCTCCTCGTTGCTGGGTTCTGGATGCAAATCCCCTTAGGAAGCTTTTCATTTGCGTCTTTTAGCTGTCATCCCGAACAGATAGAATTCAGTGGAAACGTTGAGAATGATTCCTCAACCGTCACCAGAGAGTTACCTGGGCCCAGTGAGCAGCCCAGCAGCCATCTCCTGACCTGATCCGTCTCCAAAGAGCCCCAGGTGCAACAACTTCCAGCAGCCTCGTCTGGAGAGCAGTGATGAGAAGGGGGGCTTGAGCTGAGGCCTTGGAGCCCTCTGAGTCCTCATCGCCAGCTTCAGAGAACAGGAGAGGAGGGCAGACGGAGAAGAGGTGTGTGCTTGTGTGTGTGTGGGAGAGAGAGACACACACCAGAGAGGTGGGGAAGGTCTCTCTAGAGGCCTCATCCTCTGGTCCAGCACCTGCAGCATGAATATGTAGACCTGATGCGCCTCTAAGCAGTCCATCCAGGTGCGTTGTGAACCTTCACAGAGCGCTTTTGAGAGATGCAGCGGGGGCTGGGGAAGCCCAGTTTTGTGGCTGGGGCGGAGAATCCAAATGGCAGCCCTCTGTTCGCTTGGGGCCCCATGCTTAGTGCGGTTCGCCTGCACAGCCTTCTCCATGTTGAGCAGGAGCACCACGAGAGCCCTTCCACTGGGTTCTCTCCAGCCGTCTGTAGGCATTCTCCTTGGGTGCAGAATCACTGGTGGTAGCTATTTATTTATTGAGGTTTGGAGCAGAAGTTCCTTTGCATCTGTTTGGGCTCTCAGAGAGTACTTTGTCTTTTGGTAGCAGTAACAGTCAGCTAAATAGGCGCTAGCAACAGGGCCTGTCCTCATCATTTGCCTCAGTGAGGCATCGTCCACGTTCCATCCCCAGCACCAGATTATGTGGCCTCCAGTGGACAGGAAACGTTGGGTTTTTTCTGGAATCGGATCCACCAGAATGTGTTCCTGTGGGCACTAAGGCAAATTTCCATGGATTAGGTGGTAGAGAACATTACAGTTCCTTATTCCTTTTCTCTCAAACACCCGAATATAGACACCAAAAGCTGCTGCGGTTGAATAAGCTACCACCCAGCACTAGTTCGTTAGTGACATTTATTCTGGAGTGTTGAAAAAGATAAAAACTCATCAGCTGAGCCTATTGGCTGATCTACAGCATAAATTCCACCATTAATCCAATTCCTTCACACACACAAAGGTGCTTCTCCATTTCCCCATCAGGATTCCCCTAGGAAGTTTAGGTTTCCCCTGATATCAAAGTTTTCATTTGCATCTTTTAGCTTGAAACAAATGAAAAACAATGTTGAAGATTTCTATGCTGTGATTCAATTAGTAATTAAAACAGGACAATCCAGTTTGGGTTGCAGATGTGTAGCAAAAATAACTCGCTCCGTGGTGTACCAAGTCCAGTTCAGCACACAAGGAAGAGAGGAGAAGAAGTTTGGGTCAAACAGCGTTTATTCTGCAGAATAAAGAGGCATGGGCGCTAATTGCAGCAAAGCATGTGCCTACCTCGCAAGGGCGGTAGCTAGGTATTTACACACTTACCTTCTCAGGCAGCCGCATATGCAGGCACCATCTAACAGGAACTTTCTAGCTGAAAAGAAAGTACATGGAAATACAGTCTCTGTTCTTTTGGAAGGCATCTACTAAAAGAGATAGGTACTCACTGTTCTTTAAGAGAACATTCACTTGATTTCGGTTGCCTAAGAATTTCTTGGCTTCTTAGACATTTCAATTTTGCAACATTTTGTTAGCAACTACCGTAGGTTACTCTGGTTCAGAGCTGGGCACTTCTCCAGCGGATGTAGATGATACAATTTAAAAGGATATGAACCCTTTGGACTAGAGGGGCTTACGGGCATTTATTATAAAACATTCCTTGGTATTTTAGACTTTTTCTCTTTTTAAAAAAGAAATGCACTAACACAACAATCCTGTGGAGGCCGGGCCTCTTGCCAGGGCTTTCAAAAATGCAGCGGTAGCCAAAATCCAAGTGGTCAGATGCCCTTAATGCCCAAAGTAGGCTGAAGATAAAGCGCCTCCTCTACCCTGCAAGTAAAGGCTCACAGTAGCCCCAGGGCAGCTAAGTTCTTATAGACATAACGAGAGCTGGTGTGGTGTGGCGGCTAAAGTGTTGGACTGGGAGTCGGGAGATCTGGGTTCTAGTCCTCTCCCACTGGGTGACTTTGGGCCAGTCACAAACTCTCAGCCCAACCTACCTCACAGGGTTGTTGTGGTGTGGATAAAATGGAGAGGAGGAGGAGGAGGAGGATTATGTACACCCCCTTGGGTTGTTCATAAGGCGGGATATAAATGCAATAATAAATAAATGAAATAACAACTTGCTGCCCTTTCATGACACCCAAAATCAGCTGCCTGAGGCAGGCTGCTGCCACAATGATGAACCCACCACGAATGTTTCAAGTAAAAACAACAACACCCACTTTTAAGTGGATCGACATGCCAGCCTCCTGGGGGGAAATGGTGAAACACAGCCAAGGTCTGCCTGAAGCCAGGCGGGAAGTGCTGGGAAGGTCCGTGCTAAAGCCGGAGCCCGGTATGTGCGTCCATAGAGAGGGCAAGCTGCTACGTGGATGTAGAGGCAGGGCGGGGAGGTGTGTGTACGTGGACCTCACCCCACAGCAGGGAAGCAGGGACCTATTCCTGCCAGGAGATGTTTTTAAAGCCATTTAGAATGTGCATCTGTTAATATCAAGAACATTCCCCCGCCCCTAAATGGAGCAGCATAACCTACCTGAAGTCTTGCCCAGGGTCGTTGTGGCCACTCCCAAGGGTGCTGTTGGAGGAGCATGGCAATTAGGGGGACAAACACCACACTGCCGCACTACTGTCTCCATCTGTTGGGCTATTCCTGGCCACCACACATAACCGCGTGCTAGCCCCTTCAACAGCACAATGTCAGGATGCGCTTCACGTAGCCACTTCAGCGCAGCAGACCGACTCCCTGGTGGTACCGCTATCTGGGATCCCCATAACAGACATCCATCCTGGATACTCAAGGACTCTCTACACTGAGAGTAGGGTTGCAAATCTGTGCCTCCCCCAGCACTCTATCCGTTTGCGACCATTCTTCGTACTCTAAACAGAGGATCAGTCTCCCATTTAAACTTTGCTGCCTCTATTAGAGATGCGGACATCAGTTCAATCAGTTCAATGGCGCCAGCCAAGAAAAGCCTCGGAACGGTGCAACGCGAGGCGACGGGCGGGGCTGGGGGCTGCGTTCCCAGAAGTGCGGGAGCGCAGCCTCCAGCCCCGCCCATCACCTCGCGTCGCACATCTGGGACCGACGTGAGGCGAGTGGCTGGGGGCTGCGTGCGGGAACTTCCAGCGCGCGGCCTCCAGCACACACACCACAGCTCTGAGGAAGAAGAAGAGGAAGAAGAAGCAAGTAGAAGGTAAGACTAAGTTGTGTGTGTGTGTCTGTGTGTGAAAGTGAGTGTATGGGTGAGGGTGCCTGGTTGTTTGAGTGTGCTTTGGAATGGGTGATCCCTATGAATGGATGCATGTTTGCAGTGTGTGTGTGGCGGGGGGAGCTGTAGTTTGTTGCAATTTGTGGGGGATGATTTGGACGTGATATCCCTATTAAATAGTGCATTTTGACCCATAGACCTTCCTCCAATTTGTTTGATATAATTGGCATGATGTATATTTTGTAACAATAGCTGAACAATCTTTTAAAAATTAACAGGGTTGCCATTATCATCATCATCATCATTATTTATCTCTCTTTTCTTGCTTGTGGTGGTTTTTCTACATGAACATGATGGACTTTGCCAAGTCATGCTGTCTTTTACTGATTCAGAAATTTCCTGACTATTGAACATGTTTCAACTATGACTGATTTCTGGATGTTGGCGTACATGTAGGTTTTCTCTCTCTCTCTCTCTCTCTCTCTGAATGATATGATGCTGGTGACTGATGTGACTAACTTAATAATTGTAACTTTTTCCTGTTGCCATAGTTCTTTAATTTACATAGCCAGTGGTGTTTCCTCTTCCTTTTCTGAAACATTTTTGTCATTAGGTATTGCTATGTCAATGAGGTGAGTGTGTTTTTCTTGGTTGTTTTTGACTGTTATCTCTGGCTGAAGTTGAAACAAGCTAAGAGGTGCTAGCCTTTAGTCCATTGTGTTCCATGGCTAATGTTTGCAGGGTAATAGTAGTTTATACTCTTTCTGAATGCTTGGTTGCTTGGTTGTTGTACTAGATTTTTCTGTACTTGTACATTTTTCTGTACTTGTACTTGTACATTTTTGTGAACCGCCCAGAGAGCTTTGGCTATTGGGTGGTATAAAAATAATAAAATAAATAAATAAAATAAAATGAACTGCTTCATTTGTTCAGTGGTTGCAGTATGCTGAATCTGTGAGTATGGATATGAGAAAGGTGATGGGGAAAGAGTGTTACCCTATTTCTTCGATTCTAAGACACACTTTTTTCCCCATATAAACATCCCTAAAAATGGGGTGCATCTTAGAATCGCGGGCGTGTCTTAGGGTTTTTTTTTTTTCTGTTGGTGGTACTGAAATTAGGTTGCGTCTTACAATCGATGGCGTCTTACATTCGAAGAAATTCGGTAAATGTTAGGAAAGGTTAGACTATGGTCATCCAGTGAAGGATTTGCAGTCAGCAAAGATTATTTGAGGGAACGGGAGACTGTATCGCAGAGTATAGCAAAAGCTTCAAAGTACAGCAAAAGCTACAAAAGTATAAATAAATAATAATAATAATAATAATAATAATAATAATAATAATAATAATAATAGAAATGAGTGAAGTTAATTTCAGATACATTGTTCTTTATTCCAGTGATTTTAACATTAAGATGTTATGTAGAACAGGTTTGTCTTAATTGTGTGCTGTGAAATCAGACATATGACTAAGGCCATGTTTGGGTGGGCACGCCCCCTTGGGGCCTGGGCATGATGGTGGGCACGTCCCCTTGGGGGCTGGACATGTTGGTGGGCACGCCCCTTTGGGGGCTGGACATGTCCTCTTTTTTGGTTTCCAAAATATGGTCACCCTAAGGCAACTCTGATGTAAGTCACACCAGACTTTCCAACATATTTAAGCCAAAGCGATTTCACCTTAGTTATCTCCAACATAACTAGAGGCCCTACACTATGGCTTACTTAGCCTGTTCCTAAATCCGGCACTGGGCTGATGTCACTCTGCCCGCTGGCACCTCTATGGTGAAAGTCCTGTATACTTTGTGTTGGAATGGAAGATATCGAGTGGAAAAACCCAAGTGGATTTTAGACCCGAAATATTTTTCCATCTGTAAAAGAAGCAGCTGTATGATTCGTATTTCTTTGGTTCCCGGGCCTACGTTCCTCGCATTGGTAGACTTCGCCCATCACTGCGTTGAGCAACCTAGAATATGGGCGTTGATGGGCAACTCTAACTATTTCTCATCTCTATGATCAGGACTTCGGAGTCGACAGTAAGGACCCTCCTGGAACTTTGGAGCCGCGGGCTCCTGTCATGACGCAATCACTCTGCGCCTCTGACGTCACGTGATGTGCCTGTGGCGTTGCAAGATGGCGGCGCCCGACTCTGGTTCTTCCTCCGTCCAGCCCGGCAGCCAGTATTGCCTGGTCAGCGGCGTTCCGGCCCAGCTTCGCTCCGTCGATCTCCGCTCCTATTTCAGTCAGTCCATCGAGGCAGACGCTTTCCTCTGTTTCCATTACCGGCACCGCCCCGAGCGCAGAGATCCGGGGTCGGTCGCCCCTTCGCAGCCAGGCTCGAGCTGCTGTTGCCTGGTGATGGTGCGGCCCGGTTGGTCCCTCCGCCTGGTCCGTATGTACTCGGGCAAACGGTGGATCGATAAGAAGGGAGAGATGCTACCCGGGCGGTGCATTATCCGAAGAGTTCGGGTTTCCCCTGATAGAGGTATTGAGAGTTTCGAAGGGGAGGCTCCGGGAATGGTCCCTGCACTCATCTTGGATACACTTTGCATTTTCTTGCGTTTCATAGGGATCTATTTAAATAATAATAATTGGGCCCCATAGATCACATCCCCACCAACCCCAGGGTACCTTATGCCAAATGGTCTAATACTTTATGTATCTGATGAAATGGGCTGTAGTCCACAAAAGATTGCGCAGTAATAAATCTGGTAGTTTTAAGGGTGCCATAAGACTCAGTGTGTGTTTGCTGTAATAGCCAAACACAGATATATCTCTAGGGAAAAGTTTATTTCTTTCTGGAAGGTAGTGTAGAACGAGTATTGAAAACAGTATATGGGAAGGCTATGCTATGTAGTTTTTCTTAGCTGTTGTGTCTATATTTTCTTGCAGATGTTGCCGCATTTCCCTATAAAACCAAAACGGAGCTCAACAGAGCATCGAATGAAACTTTCACCCAGGATGACTTAAGACAACTACCTGAACTGAACCCTCCTCCATTCATGCCCTGTGGGAATGTGGGAACTCCTTTGAGCATTTTCTTGGATCTCATCAAAGCCTGCCGGATGCCTACCCGTGCGATCAGGAAACTGCAGTTGCAGTTCCTCAGGACTGGTTCTTCTCGCAGGTATGGAAGTGTACCGTTCACATATGAAGAAACTGAGACTATTGTTGAAGAGGAGCAAGTTTACACTGCTACAGGAGAGGAGATAACAGAAGGGGAGCACTTGCCAGGAGTGGGAATAGCTAACCAAGTCAATGACACAGAAGAGAGAGACTGGGGAGATCCAGAGAAGGAAGTAGCAGAAGAATCTCAATTGGACGACGTAAGTAGTTTCTTCTCATTGAAGTGAAGTTGTTATGCATTCATAGCTATTTTAGAAATGCAATTTTATTCGCTTTAAGGAAGGAAAAATTTTTTTTGCTAATATTTGTAAACTGCCCAGAGAGCTTCGGCTATGGGGCGGTATATAAATGTAATAAATAAATAAATATTTAGTAATCCTTACAAGCTTGGAAATATGTCCTTATAGTTCTGAAGTTCAAGGTCTAGTTTCTCATCCTAGCAACATTATTTGAACTGGGAGTCATGTACTTTAGCTGAGAAAGTTTTAATTTCCACAATAAAACTTCAGAGTGATTACCTGCGGGAATGTATGCTTTTCATAATTCCTGCCATCACAGTTACATTCTCCCAACCCGGCTTTTGCCCAGATTCCAAAGACCTCACCACCTCTTCACACTGCAAGTCAGACTGGAGAACACTGTTTCATAACCAAACTGAGGCTATGAATTGGTCAGTGGGTGGGAAGGTGTTAAGGAAGGATTTGAATGGCAGGTTTATCTGAGGTTTAATATACATGTGTGACTCTACCTCACAGCCTAGGATGTCTTTGCTTTGCACTAAAGGAGCTCATGGTCTCTTAAGAATTGCATGTAAGTGCATACAGGCCAGCATGGTAGAAAAAGGGGAGACGTAGGGTTGGGAGAAGAAGCTATGGGAAGGAAACACAAATGAGGTACCAGCAGTAGAGGTGAAGAGCTTCAGGGGAGAACTTTGATGGGAACCTGTTAGTACCTTGCTTGGATCTCACCTCGTGATCTGTTTACAGCCAACTATGGGTTTTTAAAATCACACAGTTAATCGGCTCACTAATGATGCCTGTGTTATAATGCAGCATCGTTTTGTGAATGGCCCGTTAAGATAATTATCACTACCAACATTTATGGCATTTCAGTTCTCCCTGATCTCACTGCTTATAGTTCCCCCCCTTTCCCTGCCCAGTATGTGTATACAAATCTGCCAATTTGCGGTTAACATCTCATGCATCTGATGAAGTGAATAGTGTCCATGAAAGCTTATGCCATAATAAATCAGTTAAGTCTCTAAGGTGCCACAAAACTTTCAGTTATTTTTGCTGCAACATAGCTGCCACTCAGTATAGATCTCTCCATATTTTAGAGCCACTAGCCTGTCCATGTCATTAGCTTTGTAGATGGAATTCATTAAACCAACAAGAAGGGTTTTTGCAGAAATGTAGTGAGTTCATAAACATACATACAATTGATTCCAAAGAACCATTGTATGATGTTCTGTGCATCTCTTTTGAGCTGTCAGAAAATGGCAGGTCGCTTATCACCAACAGACAACACGAACCAAAATGATTCTCTCCTGGGGCCTGTTCTGGTGATATTCCACTGCGGAGTGTCTATCTGCATGCAGTGCAATCGAGAGCGGGTCTCAGGCTTGTGCACCTCCCTCTGCTGCTCTTCTCATTGCGTGTGTGTAGAGTGTAATGCCTCAACCCACAGATCCTGCAGGTCCTTGAAGGGGGGATCTTCATGACACTTTAATTCGGACACTCTGAAAGCAAAGTTTGGATTACATGGTTAGGCAGATCCTGGATTCAAACAGACATGGTACCTCCTAGCTCAGGCGTCTAACTCGATGCACAGTGAAAGGGGAGGGAGGATGGGCAGACCCTCCCCTGATTTCTGCATGTGTAGAAGTTCCAGGGTGAGTACTGTCTGAGCAATGAGCTAATTGCAGTAACTAGCTGTACCCGGCGTGACATACGCCGTTGTAGCATATCAGCCTTGGGCCGCCTGCCCAGCTCACATGAGATTAGGCCGGGGCCTGGGCTCGCAGCAGGCGAGCGGCCTCCCACCCGCCCACCAAGGGCCCAGGCCGTGCCTCTCTCATGCTCCGGACTGTGGCGCTGCCCCCTTTGTGGTGGAGGGGAGCAAAGAGGCAGAAAGGGGGGTAGGATTACCTTGGAAAGCCCGGAGGAGTTGGGCGAGGGGCTTAGCAACCTGTATCAGCTGACGTTACACGTTACTGTTGCTTAGCAACCTGTATCAGCTGAAGCCTTTACAGAAACATACCTAAGCATTTTATATATAGAGATGTATTCACAGCTAGGCCGGTTGAGGTGGAGGAAGGGGTGGCGAGAGGATTCAGAGCCAAACCTTTGCTCTTATATTCATCTGTATCTCCACTCTCCCCCCTCCCACTTCCGCTACAGGATGACGACGATAGGTGTGAAGAGTGGGAGCGCCACGAAGCCTTGCACGAGGATGTCACCAGCCAGGAGCGCACAAAGGAACGTTTGTACGAGGAAGAGATTGAACTGAAGTGGGAGAAGGGAGGCTCTGGGTTGGTCTTCTACACGGACGCACAGTACTGGCACGAAGAAGAAGAAAGAGGTAACCATGAGCGAGATTCTGCCTGGTTGCCAAAAGTCAGGCTGCCTTTTCAAGAGTTCGCTTTATCCTGCATTCTCAGCCTCTCCCAACCTGGTGTCCTTCAGATGTTTTGGACTACAGCTCCCATAATCTCTGACCATTTGGCTCTCTGGCTGGAGCCAATGGGAATTAAGGACATAAGCGCCATGCTGGATCAGACCTAGCATCCATCTAGTCCAGCACTCTGTTCACACAGTGGCCAGCCAGTCATTGGCCAGGGATGAACAAGAAGGACATGGTGCAACAGCACCCTCCCACCCACGTTCCCCAGCAACTGGTGCACACAGGCTTACTGCCTCAAATACTGGAGATAGCACACAACCATCAGGGCTGGTAGCCATGGATAGCCTTCTCCTCCAGGAATTTATCCAACCCCCTTTTGAAGCCATCCAGTTTGGTGGCCGTGACTACACCTTGTGGTAGTGAATTCCATAATTTAACTATGCGCTGTGTGAAGAATTGTAGTCCTAAACATCTGAAGGCCACCAGGTAGGATGGGGTGGGGAGCTTTTGGCTCTCTGGGTGTTTTGCACTACAACGCCCACTAGTCCTCCCTACTGGCTATGCTGGCCAGGGCTGATGGAAGTTACAGGGCTTCAAGTTGCCCACCCCTGAGGTATGGGAAGGCTGGTGTAGCCTCTGTGAATTCTTGGCCCTTATCCCACCAGAGCCTGGTTTGAGGTGGGTCAGTGGGATTGTCAAACCCAGTTTAAAAAGGTTTTTGCTATTCTGCTTGTCCATCAAATGGCACTTCAAGGTGGCTTTACAACTTGTGCAAAGCTAAAAAATAAAACTAGAATAAAATCTAAGATGAACATGAACAGTCACCAACTAGGCAAAGGGTTTAGAAAATAGTGGGCTTATTCAGACAACACATGAAGCCATGGTTAGGCCGCTAACCCTTTTGCAGCAAATGGTTAGTGAACGTATTTGAACTGTGGTTATGCAGCCACTACACACTAACCAATAATATTTAGCTCAAAATGCTTAACCACCTTGGCTTAGTATGTCATCTGAACAGGGTCAGTATCTTTTGCCTCGTGTCTAAAATAAATCACATCTGGTAGCTTGTTATGTTTGAGGAGGGCTGTCTGCAGTCAAGGCACCCCACAGAAAGGCCCTTGTCCCTAATAGCTGCCCACCTTACCCTGAAGGTGGGCACACTTGGATCAGAGCCTCAATAGAGAACACCAATGTATGGGCAGGTTTACATGGGAGAAGGCAGTCCTTTACGTCAGGATTGGGGAGAAGGTAGATCTCCAGATGTTTGGGACTTCAACTCCCCATAGCCCCTTCTAGCATGGCCAAGTCAGGAATGCTGGGAGTTGAAGGCCAAAACATCTGGAGATCTATTTTCTGCCCATCCTTGCTTTAGGTGTTTCCTTCTGCAAAGACTATGGATGAAATGCTTCTGAATTCTATATCCAGCTTCAACACCTGCACAGAATTCATGAAGTGTTTGGCTGTGGTTAAAAAGAGAATGACCATGATCCGACAGTAGCTGGAGCGAGTTGACATGTTCTAACGGCTTGACACTTCACCTTCTGTTTGGCAGATTTTGATGAGCAGACAGCAGACGACTGGGATGTGGACATGAGCATCTACTATGACAAAGGTACTCGGGCTAAGGGCTCTGTGTGGGTGGGTGTATGATTCCAGGAATGGGCAGAGCCCAAACTAGTTGCATTCGAGAGTCAAGTTTATTGTAATTAGCAACCAGCCACAGTTTCGCATACATATGTTACCTTCATCCCCTCGGCCTTTGCAAGCAAATGCAGGGCCAGCACAAGAAATTTAGCAGTTCTAAAAGTGATATATTTATTAAAATCATTCACTAAGAAGTGCAGCTTTTCAAAGGGCGATCTTCCTTTCATCTGAACCAGCGAAGGGAAGGATATAAATGTTCCTAATGTCAGAGTAGACTTCACATTCGAAAAGAAAGTGAGTGATGTCTTCCAAAATGGAAAGGTTGACTGGTTTCATTTTAAAACTCCTGGAGTTTGGAGAAGGCTGAACTAAGCTGAGGGCCCTCCCCTTCCTGTCTCTGAGCCGTTAGGCTTCCTGCTCTTTTCCTGGGGCAGAGAGCGATATGGGATTTCCACTCGTTCCAGATGGTGGTGACAAGGACGCTCGGGATTTGGTCCAGATGCGGTTTGAACAGAGACTCCGGGACGGATTGGAAGATGGGTCTGTTCTGGGCCAACAGATTGGGAACTTTGAAAAATATACCAAGGTAAGTATAGATGTTGGGGCGAGACTCTCAGATGTTTGTAGAAGGAAATAGGGGCGATGTTGAAGATCCTCACTTATTTTTGATCTTAAAGGTTGCAGTTGGAAGGGCCTGGGCAGCTGAACGGGAATGTGCGTTTGTAATGCGAAGGGCAGAGTACATGATGGGTGTCTGGCTGTACTGGGTCCCTGAATAATAAGCTGCTTTGGAGTTCGCAAAGCCCTAACCTGGTTCCGATAATGAGGCTCTCAAGTTTCTTTAGCTTAAAATTGGGTTCCTTTCCTTATTCCAGAATCGATAATCTGTTGCAGCTTCCCCACTCTGGTGCCCTTCAGACGTTCCCAGCCATACTGGCTGGCATTGATGGGAATTGCAGTCCAACAACTAAGAATTTGTGCCTAAATCTGCTTTTTGCCCCTCCTCCCTCATGATCCCCTTTCCTTTTGTGTCATGTTTTTTAGATTGTAAGCCTGTGGGCAGGGACTGTCTTAAGAAATATTTTTGTAAGCCGCCTTGAGAGCCTTGTTTAGCTAAAGAACGGGAGAAAAGTGCTATAATATACACATCTGGAAGGCTGGTCTGTTGCTATAAAGACTTTATTTTTCTTCCTCCTCCTCCTTCCTCCAGGGTATCGGCAGGAAAGTGATGGAGAAGCAGGGCTGGTCTGAGGGCCTCGGCCTGGGAAGCAGCAATTCTGGAATGGCTGAAGCACTAGACAATGAGGGCCAGAACCCCAAATGCAAGAGGGGCTTTGGGTGAGTGTTCTACCCTTTAAAGGTGGTACATGCAAGGAAGGGCTTGAATCTCCCCATATAAGACGGCGATCTTCACAAACAGCGACCTCCAATGTGGCTTGATTGTGTTGGTAACTGTGTTCACACGAAAGGCCACCTATAAAACAAACTGATCTCAAGCATTTCGGGGGTTGTTTAAATAGGGTGACCACATGGAAAGGGAGGACAGGGCTCCTGTATGTTTAACAGTTGTATAGAAAAGGGAATTTCAGCAGGTGTCATTTGTAGGCATGCAGCACCCAGTGAAATTCCCTCTTCATCCCAATAGTTAAAGCTGCAGGAGCCCCGTCCTTTTTTGTATCTGGTCCTGCAGCGGTAACTGTTCTGATGAAGAGGGAATTTCACCGGGTGCTGCATGCCTACAAATGGGGCCTCGGGCTCATCTGCTTAATTACCCTGAACAGAGCCGTCATCTGTTAAATGCAGATAAGGGATGTCGGGGCAAACTGAATTTCCCCTCCCTTGTGCTGTGTCTCTGAAGGCTGAGTCTCTTTCTGTGCTTTTCTTTAGCTACCACGGTGAGAAGCTCCAGACTTTCACCAAACGCAAGAAACCTCGCGGGGACGGCACCACCCTGATCTCCACCGTCTACGATGACCCCCGTCCCGACGACACAGACCAGCAACTGCTCCGGCGTCAGCTGCCAACCAGCATGAAGTACCGGCCAGATGTGCCCTTTGTCCAGGCCACCCGCGGTGTTCATCAGAGCCCCAGTTCCTCCTGAGCGGCTGGCCAGCCAGGAGAAACTCTCGGACAACGTTTACTTTTGCAACGGCAGACATTTTTCTTACTGGCGAATCGTTCCAGCATTTATTTGTTTTAATGAACAGAAAATGAGTTACTGTAGCCCAAGTCGGAGCAAAATGTTAATTACTTTTATTTAAAATCTTGACAAACAGATACCTCTTGCGGCTTTTTCCGTTACGCTGAATTGAAGCGTTACTGCCGGTGCTGCCCTTGACTCACCTCACCTTCCTCTGCAGAGTTCACACATCCGCCCTGTAGCCGTTCAAGCATTCAGTCTTGCTCAGGCCAAGAGCAACAATCCTTTGCAGTGAAGAGGGCCACTCCAGGCACGAAGCACAAAAGGAGAGCAGTGGCTGCGAATTAGAAAACACGCCATTCCTTTTATTTATTTTTTTATTTTTATTTTTTTATTTATAAATTTTTATTTTAAGACACAAAATAAACATCTTACAAAAAAGAAACAACAACACAACATACTACATACATTTTGAATAAATGTTGAATACATATATATTGAGTAAATATTATCTATAACCTATCCTATCATACAATATAACCATTCTTAACATATAAGTGCACCCCCCACCTCGGGATCTATTCCTGCTTCCAAAATCTCATGCTTTCTTCCGCTGGCGGTTTCCCACTTCCCTTAGAGAACACAAATATTAGGAACTGTTTCCAAATTCCTTCAAACTCATTTATTTTGGTTATACCTTTCCTCCAGTTAATATTATAAGTCAATTTATCATTAATAGCTATATCCCAAACTTCTCTATACCATTCTTCAATAGAGTATTCCCCCTGAATCTTCCAGTTCCTAGCTACCCTCAATCGTGCTGCAGTCAGCAAACTCGATATCAATTCTTTAATTTCTTTTCCACATTTTAAATCTTCAAATAGTGACAGTAATGCAATTTTTGGTGTTTGTTCTATTTTCATTCCCACCATTCCTTTTAAGGAGTGGAGATAAGTGAGAGTCTTGACTGTAATAAAGCAAATTGAAATATCCCCAAACTATTGGCTGAGTAGCTGTAGGCCACATTCGGACGGACGCAATAGTCAACCCTGTGTGCATAATCCACTCCACGGATGACTATGAGCATGTGGCATTCAACGCAACATGCTCATAGTCATCCGTGGAGTGGATTATGCACACAGGGTTGACTATTCATCTCTTTCCCTCTGTCCTCCCCATGAAATGGTAGCGCTGGTTCCCACTTTCCATATCGGAGCGCCACCATTCCGTGGGGAGGGCCGGGGTGGGTGGGAAGAGTGTCTCCTGAAAGCCTCTCCCCTTGCCCTCGCCTTGCTTACTGTATTTTTATCCTGTTTCCCAGATAGCAATTCTCTCCTAAAGCCGCTCCTGTCAATAAAAAAAAAAAGAAGCCCAGCCTTTAGGTTTACAAACTAAAAAGACATGACACAGAAGGCATTGGGAGTGGAGGGCACGGGAAGAGGAGGAAGGCCTGCTTTTTCAAGACCAGAACAGGGTGCTGAGCTATAAGTGGGCATTTAAATGCACAGCAGGCTACGCTGATCTACCGTTGCTGGTGGTCCTGCTTCGATACCAGTCGGTGACTCTTGTTTCTTTGGCGGATGGCTGGGGCCAGAGGGCAATCGTTCCTCCTACTTCTGCCGTCTTGGCAACTGTCAGTCAGAGCTGAGTGTTTTGGCGAGAGGAGCCCCCAAGGGATGGCCAGGTCCATCTTCCCCTTTGATGTCCTTCCTGGGAAGCAGGGGGTACAGCCTCCCAGTGGCCCTACCTACCCTGGCTGATGCCAGAAGCTATGGTGTGTAGCCATTTCAAATTGGGGGGGTGGGACGGGGGACAGCCTATGCTTCCCTGGATGATGACATTAGGGCCACTGATTGGCACATGCAGAACAAAGCTGCAGGTATTACAGAAAGCAACACTTGCCTGTCCCTAGCAGCTCTTCCTGCTACAGTCTGGCTGTGCTTAACATTGGGGGCTTAGTCTTAGTGAGCCCCTACCAGACGTTCAGGCCAAGGGAGTGTTATAAATAGTGGAATGCAGTGGTTCTTTCCACATGGCCATAAGAATATGCTTTTCACAGCCTTCCCTGGTGCCCTCCAGATGTTTTGGACTACAATTCCCACTACCCCTGACTATAGGAATCTTTCCTAGGGCTGATGTGAGTTGTGATCTGGTTGGGCAAGGCAGTGATAGAGGCTCTCCTTTTCAAAGGACAGGACCTCCTTCCAAACTTCAGGGCTCTGGTGAATTTCCATCAGCAGAGGGCGCTGTCATTCGCTCTGCCGTCACCAGAGGGCGCGCCAAAAGCAACAACCAGAAAGACGCCGACGTGTCACTACAACTTCTGCTCTGCAGGGGGCGCGCGCCGCCCAGTTTACAAGGGCGTTTGCCCAATGATCGCGCAGTACGCTCGGAACCTTGTTGTCTTCGCTTATTTTTCCCCCCCATCCGGATGGGAATAAAGAGCGTACAGCGGAAGGAACAAACCGGCCTAAACGGAACCAGAATTATGTAAATCATGGCTGTCCTTGCTATAGAGATGCCAAGGGATAGAGCGACGCCACTCTTAATCCTAGCTAACGGGGGCTCTCCATTTTTACTATAGAAGTAAGAAAAGTTAAGAGTAACTCACCATACTATCTGGATAGGAAAATTCCAGGTTTACTTTGAACACCTCTCCCTTTTTTGGGTGGTCTTTCAGGGTGGAAGTGAGAATGCCCCACAGAAATCAATCAATGGGGAAACCTAAGGTTTCAGTATAGCTGTGATTGGGCAGCAGTGAGTCCACCTAGAAACAAAAGGCAGCAGCAGCAGAACAAAGAACCTCTTAATGACTCTGTTCTTATTTCCTATGGATGCTATTTAAATATATACATACACACTGAGAAACACAAGGTTTAAAACGCTTAAAAAATTGCCCTGCCAATACAGTTCATTAACCCCATATTTCTAATATGCAGTAAAAGCTGCAGGAGCCCTGCCCCCTTGACCACATACAAAAGAGGGTAGGGCACGTGCAGCTTTAATTGTTGTGATGAAGAGGGAATTTCCGCAGGTGTTGCATGCCTACAAATGTAATTTGTTATGCTTATGATATATAACCTTGAGTGTTAAGATAACTGGCTATTCTGCTTTAAACACTTTTGCAACTTGTCTTTAAGAATTTGTATTGGGTGTAATAATTTATACGTGTAGGAGCGTATACAGACGTCTCATGGTCTTTTGTTAAGTGTTTAACTGTACTCAGTGTATGCACTTGGGTGCTCTTTGGGCGCTGTTCATTTTCGCATGCCTACAAAGGACACCTGGTGAAATTCCCTTTTCTATGCAACTGTTAAAGATACAGGAGCCCTGTCCTCCTTTTCATATGGTCACCCTAATTATGCCTCCTCCTTCTCATCATTGCTCCTCCTTGCTTGCTTGACAGGCCGGAGCCAGGGAGCAAGTAGGCCGTGGCATCTTCTCCTCCTTCTCAACACCTCTGTGGTCTGGGCCAGAGTGAGAGGCAGGGGGACAAGCAGGTTGTCATGGTGAAGAGGAGGCCCAACTCCAGGAGGCTCTTGTCACTGGGGTGTGGGCCCTTGACAATTGCCCAACCATACCTACCCTTGATGCCAGCCCTGTACATGGCCCCCCAACTAGCAGAGTTCCTTTCTACCATCTCCTGGAGCTTTCCATGGACACGACTGGCTTCCAGAGCAGCTGTTGTCAATGCTGGCTCCAGCTTTTCAAGGATCCCTGGGCTAGACACCCTCAATATTATAATTCCTGTCAGCCAGGTGATTTAGGATTGCTCTGATAATGTTTAGTTTTGTATTGGTATTGGTATTAATAAGATGGTTTTGATATAACCAGCCTTGGGAGGCTTTTGCTCTGAAAGGTGACATATACATACATGTTTGACATAAAATAAAACAACAGTTAGTCAATTTGATTGCAGAGAACTATAGATTCTTATAATTTAATAAAACAACATTGTAGGCTGGTGGTGATGGTGAGAGAGAGTGGTTTACAACAGTCCTGCAAAGTAGCCCACAATTCGTATGATAATTATTTACTTATTTGTTGAAATTTCCATCCTAGCCTTTCCCCCCAAACTACCCAAAGTGGCAAAATAAACACCTAATTCCAATCCAATCCAAAAATACTTAAACAGGCAAAATGACAACATCAAAAACAAAGAGAAGATTAAAAACAGATCAAGGCTGGTTTGGATTTCCTGCTGCAAAAACTGAAAACCAAATCCTTCATGAACATCTCCCAGGTTGTAGTGTTAGGGTAAAAGCAATCATCAGTGTACTTAAATTTCTCCTTCCAACCCCCTTCTCGCATACAGGGCACATCGAAAAATACAAAAAAAATTTTTAACAAAAATCCAAAATATTTTTTTTACATTACTCACACGAACTAAGGCCTGAATTCTAAAATCTACGAAGAGTAGGACAACTTTCTGAACTGCAATCGCTTGTTCTGGGGATGGTGGGGGGGAGCTCAAACACCCCACTCTAAAATTATGGCTTTCTCCGTTATTTTCTATGGGCGTCTCTCTCTCCTCCTCCTCCTCGGGGGAGGCGAGACTTAAGGAGCCGGGTCAGGTAGACTGTTTGAGCGAGTTCAGTACCTAACTCTGATTTTTAGCGGAAGTCCAGCATCCATCTGCACTTTACTTTTTCTATCTCTATGTCGGATGGGGGAGGGGGGATGCGGTGTGACGGCGAAAAGGTTCCGTGTCGCAGTTGCTTGGGAGGTGAGAGACACTTTTGTGCTTGTTCCGGATACTTCTTAGCCCCGGTTCTTTCCTGCCCCGCTCTAGGGGCCCATTTATTTCTTCCCCAGTTTATTTAATGGGAGCTTGAAGTGGGTGGGGAGGACAACGGTTGACGGGAACTCTTTGTCTTAAAAGGGATGCTCCTCCTGTATCTTTAACAGTTGTGATGAAGAAGGCATTTCAGTAGGTGTCATTTGTATGCCTGCAGCACCTGGTGAAATTCCCTCTTCATCACGGCAGTTAAAGCTGCTCTAGCAATACTAGACTGACCAGTTACAAAAGAGAGCAGGGCTCCTGCAGCTTTAACTGTTGGGATGGAGAGGGAAATTCAGCAGGTGCTGCATGCATACTAATGATACCTACTGAAATTCTCTTTTCTATGCAACTGTTAAAGATACAGGAACCCTGTCCTCCTTTCCATATGATCACCCTACCTTATTTAACCCCCCACCCCCATGACTCTCCCTGCATTTTGGGGAAGGTCTTGCTCCCCCAACTACAGGCGCATCCCTTCAAGCCCATCAGAGCCCAAACCTCCACAAAACACACGGTTTTTGCTTACCATTATGGCCCTGGGCAGCTCATTCAAACTATGTCTCATTTCCCCCACAGAGCTCCCTAGAAGCAGAGATGTCTCATAGGCTCATTAAGAAGGCTCCAATCATTGTTTTTATTGGAAGGGGAGATTTTAGTGCATTTTGTATTATGTTAGGTTATGGGCGGTGGGTGGGTGGAATAGAACAGTCTGTTGCAAAAGAAAAGAAAAAAGCTCCAAGGAAGGGGAGCTTTTATCCACCCACCCAGCCACCCCAAAGTGCAGCAATATAAACAATGCTTTATCTAGTACATAAGTTATTGCGTAATGATGTAGCTGGTGGCAACTCAGGTCTATAGACTGCTCTTGCCTACAAAATAGTGATTACTACTTTCAAGTATTTAAAGTGCTTCACGTGCGTTAGTATCTAGTTGTAATCCTTACAACCCTATAAGGCAGGGATGGGAATGTGTGGCCCTCTAGATGTTGTTGAATTGCAACTCCCATTGTCCCTTAGTATTGGCTACGCTGGCTCTGGCTCATTAGACTTGTAGTCCAACAACATTGGGCGGCCATATGTTCCCCAGACCTGTAGTAAGGCAAGTCAGCATTGCTATGTGCATATTGCAGATGTGAGGACTGAGGCTGAGAGTGCGTAGCTTGCCTAAGCCCACCTAGCAAATTCACAACAGATGTGAGATTCAAACCTGGGACTTCCAGATTCATAGCTCAGTCTCTTAGTCATTACACTACTTTGGAACACTTCACAAGTTATTTGCAGGTAGCCATGCTGGTCCACACAAAACAACCTAAAAAGTCACAGTAGGGGAATACCTTTTATTAGGACCAGCTAAAATGTCATGAAGTAGTGAGCGAGATTTCAAGCTCTCTAGGACTCGTCAAACTGGACGTAAAGCAACAAAAATGGGAGAAAGCTGGACAGAAAAGCCTCAAATTCTGCACTCTTAAAATATACTGCTAGATTTTATTATGCAGACTTAATTAAACTGGGCAAACAGATTTCAGGTTGCACTATGTGCCGATACAACAGAGAAGCAGTAACTGCTCCCCTTTGAAATAATAATAATAATATTATTATTCTTTTCATTTATTTCCCATCTTTTCTCCAAGGAGTATGTGGATTGGGCTGCCCCCTTTATTTTCACAACAATCCTGCAAAATAGATTATACTCAGAGAAAGGGACTAGCTCAAAGTCACTTAGTGAGTTTTGTGGCCTGAATGGAGATTCGAATTCAGGTCTCTCCGATCCTAGACTAACAGTCTAGTCACTGGCTCTCTCAAAGACAGCAGTTATCTAGCATTACTCTACTGTTGCTTTGATATGTTGTGTTGTTATATGTATACTTAAAACGTTTTAAGTGTACTTCTAAATAAGTATGATCACACAAGTACTCTCACCAGGCAGCCAGAATTGGCTGGTTTCCTGATGGGTATACACTTGATGGCAAACACAACTTTGAGTGGTGTGTGGAACGGTACTTATATATTGACAT
The DNA here is from genome assembly GCF_023053635.1 of Elgaria multicarinata webbii. NCBI lineage: Eukaryota > Metazoa > Chordata > Lepidosauria > Squamata > Anguidae > Elgaria > Elgaria multicarinata. Next base: position 11,776,836 of record NC_086183.1, on the reverse strand, counting down.
CCTTTCTGTTGTCTTTTTTTTACAAATTATTATTAAGGAAAAGAAAGAAGCGTACATCATGTCCAAAAGCCGCAAGCCGTCCTCACTAGCCTTCGGCCAGGCAGTGATTGGGCCTCCAGGTTCGGGGAAAACAACTTACTGTCTTGGCATGCAGGAATTCCTTTCTGCAATTGGGCGCAAGGTAGCTGTGGTGAATCTGGACCCAGCCAATGAAGGGATTCCCTACCAGTGCGCTGTGGATATCTCAGAACTGATCACCTTGACTGATGTGATGGAGAACTTGAAACTGGGACCCAATGGTGGCTTGATCTATTGCATGGAGTATCTGGAGGCCAACTTTGACTGGCTGCAGGAGAAACTAGCCCAATTTAAGGGGCATTACTTCTTATTTGACTGCCCAGGGCAAGTGGAGCTCTGCACCCACCATAGTTCGTTGAGAAACATCTTTGCTCAGCTTGCTAAGTGGAACTTCAGGGTACGTCTGGCATAGAGATATGATCAAATCAAGTCTTGAACCAAGCTCTGTATTTTGGGCAAGTGGTGAACGATACTCTTAAGAGCTGGAGGAGATAAGCCTTGTAGGCGTGTTTGTGGCTTTTTTGAGGAAGTGGCAAGACTGCACTTCCACAAAACTGGATGCCCCTGGGGTGGGACCATCGGGGCACTCAGTAATAAGAACAAAGGATACCAAAGTCATTAAAGAGAAAAAATGTATTCAGCAGACCTTTTAAGTATTGCAGATGGGAGTCACCGAAACCTGGGACTTTCTGCATGCAAAGCATGTGGTCAGTCATTTTATGAACTTACACGGGCAGGCAGCCGCACACAAGAGCCCACTCAAAGACTCTCTTGTAACACACAGGAAGCAAGTGTTTATTGGGGTTGGAGGCGGCTGAATCTTCGGACCTTGTGCATGCAAAGCACGTACTTAGGACTTCCTCTTGCTCTTCCTTGCACTCCCACAAGCAGGCTCTGGATTTCCTTCTCTCTTTCCCTCCATTCCAAATTTCCTCCCTTCCTCCTCCTCCTCCCACCCATTCCCTGCTACTCCTCCGGTCTTCGTCTTCTTTCTCTCCCACCCACTCCTGTTGTTGGCATCTTTCTCCACCACCACCACCCGGCTTCTGCTGGCTGTACCTGGTGCTGCCACCGCTGCTGCTTACCTGCAGGTTCTCCACCCTCACCCCCACTTCTGATGCTTGCCTTCTGACCCCCCCTCCCTGCATGTCTGTGAGGTGTGGTGTAGTGGCTAGAGCGTTGGGCTGGGAGTCGGGAGATCCAGGTTCTAGTCCCCACTCAGCTACGGAAGCTCACTGGGTGACTTTAGGCCAGTCACAGTCTCTCAGCCCAACCTACCTCACAGGGTTGTTGTTGTGAGGATAAAATGGAGAGGAGGGGGATTATGAATGCCGCCTTGTGTTCCTTGGAGGAAAAAAGGTGGGATATAAATGTAATAAATAAATAATAAGTAAAGTCTGCCCACTTGCCCTCTTCCTCCGCACTCTCCTTGGGAGAACGGGAGCAGAGAGGAAGCCCCATGTTCTTATTCCTTGCTGCTGAGCTGAGCCTGGCAGTAGGAAGGAGCAGTGGGGTAGGAGGAACAGGTGCTGGTGGTGGGTTGCTGACCCCTGTCTTAGAGTGTACGTACGTGTTTGTATGTGTGTGTCTGTGTCTATCTGTGTGTGTGTGTGTATATATATAGTATATATATATTACTACTAGCATTTTTTTCCTTTCCCATGCTCACTGGAAGCCCTAACTACTTGGCTGATGCCGTAACATCTAGCCTGGATCAGATGCCTCTGCCAGCCAAGTTGGTGGCCCCACTGAAAGTGAGAACATGGATACCTGGTACTTTGTTTATTAACCTTACATAAAATGTTGTGAAAAACTGGAGAAGAACAGAAGTAAGACCAGATTTGCACCAAAACCATCACACTGCCCTGTCCTCCTGCGGTAAATACCTATCTAGAGGTTGACTTAAGGAAAAGCCCTGGCCAGTTACTTTTCCCCCCTGTGTTGACCTGCCACAGCCTTCCTCAACCTGGGGCGCTCCAGATGTGTTGGACTGCATCTCCCAGAATACCCCAGCCACCTGGGTTATTCTGGGAGATGCAGTCCAACTCATCTGGAGCGCCCCAGGTTGAGGAAGGCTGTGCTAGAACATCCCAGACTCGACACCGCGTTCGTTTCTCACTCTTCTCTCCCTTTCTCTTGTTTGCGCTTCGCAGCTGGCGGCTGTTCATCTGGTGGATTCTCATTACTGCACAGACCCCGGCAAGTTCATCTCCGTGCTCTGCACGTCCCTCTCCGCCATGCTCCACGTAGAGCTGCCCCACGTCAACGTCCTCTCCAAAATGGACCTGGTCGAACAGTACGGGAAACTGGGTGAGAGCCCCGTCGCAGGAAGGCCTCAAATGGCTGCGGAGTAGACGAACGAAGCCTCTTGCTACGGGGCGATCAGATGGCAGCTTCAAAAGATGTGGCTGATCGTGTCCCGTAGCCCGAGACGGGCCATAGCTGAGTGAGAGAGCATTTGCTTTGCTCATTCAATTCCTGGCTTTTCCACTGAAAAGGATTTGAGACCTTAACTACGTGTGATGTTAAATGTGTCATCTACAGCATTGTTCCAGCTTGAGCATTTTTTAAAAAAAGAAATAATAAGTGGAGGGGGAGCACTTTGAATCAGGACTGCAGCATGTGTGTTTGTGTGTGAGGTTTGGCTCTTCCATTCCCCGCTGTACTTCTTAACACAGAGCACAGTTAAACTGTGGAACTCACTACCACAAGGTGTAACGATGGCCACCAATTTGGATGGCTTTAAAAGGGGGTTGGATAAATTCCTGGAGGAGAAGGCTATCCATGGCTACTAGCCCTGATGGTTGTGTGCTATGTCCAGTATCTGAGGCAGTAAGCCTGTGTGTACCAGTTGCTGGGGAACATGGGTGGGAGGGCACTGTTGCACCATGTCCTGCTTTGTTGGTCCCTGGCCGATGGCTGGTTGGCCACTGTGTGAACAGAGTGCTGGACTAGGTGGACCCTCGGTCTGATCCAGCACAGCTCTTCTTATGTTCTTATGCTGCAATTTGGATGAAAATCCTTCACTCCGTGTGCTGCAATTGGCAACATAAAACAGCTCCCATTGGTGCTGGTGGATCGCAGTGGGGCAGGGAAAGATTACCCTCTTTAATGAGGTGGACAGGGAACGTGGGGCCTTCCAGATGCTGTTGGACTGCAACTCCCATGACCCTCCACCATTGGCTATATTGGCTAGGGCTGATGGGAATTGCAGTCCAACCACATCTGGAGGGCCACGCTTTCCCTGTGCCTGTTTTAGGAAGAAATGTTCGAAATGTTGAAAGCAGGCCTAAATGCTGGCTATATTAACAAGAGACCAGTTTCTGCTCTCCACTAAAATGCCCTTTTCTGGCCTTCAATATGTGCCTAAAAGACACAAATTCAGCAGGTGCAGTGAAAAGGTTCAGCTGCTGAATTTCTGCCTGTTGTGTGATTCTCAAAGATCCAGGTGACCTCTGGAACCTATTAGTATTACCAATGTGATTTGGCTTGGGGGGAATCCGCACGTCGTTCTGAGATCGCTTCTAAGCGACCCCAGTGCGGCGTGAAAGCGAGCGTGTAACTTGCCTTTTGAAGAGCCGACGAAGAGACGTCCTTCCCACCGTCGCCACCCACAGACCTCCTCGCCAAGCAGCGAGGAGAGCTCGGCTGAAGAAGGCGGGGTTGAGAGCGGAAGAAGCTCTCCACCCCGCCTTCTTCCCCCGAGCTCTCCGTCCCAGCCGGTGAGGAGGTCTGCGGGTGGCGGCGGCGGCAGGAAGGACGTCTCTTCGTCGGCTCTTCAAAAGGCAAGTTACACGCTCGCTTTCACGCCGCACTGGGGTCGCTTAGAAGCGATCTCGGAACGACGTGCAGATTCCCCCTTGATCTGCAGCAGCCTTCTCCAATCTGCTGCTCCCCAGATGTGTTGGACTACAACTCCCAGCATGACTGGGTGGGGGATACTGGGAGTTGTAGTACAACACATTTGGAGTGCACCAGCTTGGAGATGGCTGACTGGCACGTTTGTCCCTGAATTTCCTGAAGATTTTTCTGTTTTACTTCTCTTGCAGCCTTTAACCTAGATTATTACACGGAGGTTCTTGATCTGTCTTACCTGTTGGATCACCTGTCTTCTGACCCTTTCTTCAAGAACTATCATCGCCTGAACAAGAAGCTTGTGGAAGTGATTGAAGACTACAGTTTGGTCTCCTTTGTACCTCTCAATGTCCAGGTAACCAAGTCTCGTTGATGGGAAGCCAGTCACTGAAGCCTTGGAGCACACATCCATTTTTCTAAAGTCACTTATGCCACATTTGGACTTCTAAGGGCTCACCTCCTTCTCCTGCAGGAAAATTAATATTTTTTTGGATCTGTGGATTTCCGTTTCAGACTTGGGCTGTCAATCATCGTTATAGTATTATGGGGCAGTATATAAATGTAATAAATAAATAAATATTAAACGATAGTTTTGGTTAAATTAAATTAAATATAGTATAATTTAGTGGATAAGAGACTGAGCTGGGAAGCCAGGGGTCCCCAATACAAATTCCACCTGCTACGGGCTCACTAGGTAGACTAAGGCAGTCTTCTGTCTTTCACCCACAGGGCTTTTGTAAACATCACTGAGATAATGGCCACATTTCATGTAACGATAACCTAGTATACCTGTCTTATATGAATAAATTCCATGCTGGTGTATGGAGCCCATTCACTCCTGCTTTGTTCCAGCCACTCGTGCAAGTGGCAAAACAAACCAGAAAGGGTTAGCTTAGCATTATACCTGAACTCAGGATCCTGGTTTGTTAGTCCCAAACCAGCCAGCAATAAACCAGATTTGTTGTTGGCTTACGAATCCTGGTTTGTTTGGGAGCATCAAAGCAGCAAGCCAGGTTCAGACGTAATGCTAAGCTGACCATTTCTGGGTTGTTTATCCACTCACACAAACAGTAGGAGCAAAGCAGGAGCAAAGGGGTTGTTGGCATGTGCCTACCGCTCCCTCACAATAAGCCAGGATAAGCTAGGAATCCTGTTTTATCATTATATGCAGCTGTGGCTAACGTGTAAAGCTGCAACCCTATCCGCACTTACATAAGTCCCATTGAACTCAATGGGACTGTCCAAGTATAGGACATAAAGCACAATAAAAGCACCAAGAAGAAGCAGCAGCATTGATGATGATGTGAAAGTTTAAAATAGTATTTAGTTCAAGCATATACATTTGCTTAAACTGCATTCCAGAAAACAAGGAAACCACTGATTCTTTTTACTGGTAATGCAGTTGTGTATATTAGCCAAATTGGACAGTGATGCATAAGGAAACAGTTGAAATCATAAAAAAGAACAGGAGTGCTTTTATTAATTACTGACAAAGTAAAACTTGTATCTCTGTTAATATGCTGTATAAGCAATTTATTATATATTAATATGTGTGTGTGTGTCCCCTGAGCCCTTATATCTAGGGCCTGAGTGGGAAAATTGTGGCCCTCTGGATGTTTTGGCCTACATCTCCCATGATCCTTCACCACTTTTTATGCTGACTAGGGCTGATGGGAGTTGTAGTCCAAGACATCTAGTGGGCCACACATTGTCCACCCCTGGTATAGAATATCTCTATTGTAATATTAGAAGTTACAATGTATGGAACATAAAGAAAGGGTTTGCTTGGTATAATATATGAAATAATGTGGTTATAACATAACATTTTTAAATATGGAAAATATAGGAAGGAAAGTACAGAACAGTTTTCCTTGGGCAGCTGAATCGTCTAAGGCAGCCTTTCCCAACCTGGTACCCTCTAGATGAGTTGGACTATAATTCCTATTATCCCCAACCAGCATGACTTGCCATGTGGGCTAGGGATGATGGGAAGTGTAGTCCAGTTCATCCGAGAGCATCTGGTTGAAGAAGGTGGTTTGGAGTAAGAGTGACCAGAGAAGGTAGCACTGTCCCTGGAAGAAAACATCTATTGGTGCAGAAATGGTGGAAGGACCCCTGCAATTAACAGGCAAAAAGTTTAATACAGTCACTGGGATCCACCTTGTGAATTTGACTAGTTGAGCAGGACTCAAAACCCTTTTGAGTCTAGAAGGCTAAAAAAATCTGCTGCCAGGGAAATAAGTATTCAAGGATGGAAGAGCAGCTTGGGATTATTTTTTTATTAGTACACTTATATCTCACCTTTCTTCCATCATGAAACTCAAGTCAGTATTGCCTGAGTTTCCTAGCAGGTCTCCCATCCAGACACTGACCAGACTCACACCTGCTTAGCTTCAGCAAAATGGATGCATTATATACCCTCAGCCTATGCTCTGTATTTAAAAACTGCTTATAAGCCAGTTCACATGCTGGTTGCACCACCTGATGGCTGCAGCATCAAATGGAAATATGTATGGGTGAATGTTTTGACTCCCCAAGACAGCACTCCTATGTCTCATTGAACGTGAGGCTGCTCAGTGGAGTGTCTTTGCAAGTGATGATAAATCATGTGATGTGGATCATCCCTCTGAATAGCAGGATGAAATACAGAGAGGAATCCGTTCTGGCCCTCCGTGTGTTCTTGCTCTCCCCCTTCCCAGGACAAGGAGAGCATGCAGCGTGTGATGCAGGCCGTGGACAAAGCCAACGGCTACTCCTTCGGGGACTTGGAGCACAGGAGCCTGGGCGCCCTGATGTCTGCAGCGGTGGGAGCTGATTTCCATTTCACGTCGTATCCTTTTTGCTGTTTCTCTTTCCCTCCTCCCGCTCAGAGGCAGGCTGGGTCTTGCTTATGTGTTTTGGGAATTAATCATCCAAGATTTAAAACATCTACCAGCCAGCCATTGCGTTGCCATTTCGAGGGCTAGTTTGCACTGGCTGGCGGTGGCATTGGTGGCTTGTCAACGTGCTGGTCTTAAGTTGTAAAATCAAACCTGCACATAATCACTGTGTGTGTTGAAATCCGCCTATTTCCGCAGTGGTGGCCCCATTTTAAAAGCATGTCGGGATGATGGCAATTAACCCAACCTTTTGCAGACAGCGATAGTGTGTAGAACTAGTGCAGATGATACCATACTGATGGGCAGGAGCCTCGGACTGACACATCTGCATCTTGTGTTAGGTGAGATTGCCAAAGCCAACATATGTAATGATCCGAGGCGTGGGCGGCCGGACTCTAGGGCTAGGCCTCTGGGACCCGGGAGAACTAAAACATAACAGAGCCCCACACAAGACAGGTAGTCTGGAAAGGTCTTACTTTAATAATACTAGCAAGGTATGGCAGAGCCAGAGGCAACAGCAAAGTCCAGGCGTGAGCAGGATTCAGAGTCCAGGAGTACACGAAGTCCAAGCAGGGCGAGGGGCAAAAGCAGAGTCTAGGAATAGCAGGGTTCTGAGGCCAACGGTACACAAAGTCCAAGCAGGGCCAGAGGCAAAGTCCAGAAAGAAGCAGGTTTCAGAAGCCAAAGGCAAACCTGAGTTCGAGCAGGGCCAGAGGCAAGGGACGTGGTCATGACAAAACAGCAGTTCAGGCAAGGCAGGGTCCGGAGGAGCAGGCTACAACAGATCCAAGAGATTGCGTTGCTGTGGCAAAGGCTAGAGTAGAAATGCTGGTCTTATATAGCCCTGACCCTACCTGCTCCCAGCTGATCCACATCAGCCCCCATGGAGTATTGCTGGCAAAGGGTCTGAGCCCAGCCATCACTCTACAGCAGAACAGCTCCTGACAGGGGCCCTGGGCCCTGCGAATACTCTGCACTAGCACAGATCCTGACAAGATAGGCCAACCCATAAGATCTGGCTTATTAGTACAGATCCTGTCTGCTTTATGAGAGATTTATAAGAACACTAACTCAAGCTTTACAAGTAAGTTTCTAGCCCTGGGGGGCACTAACCAGAGCAAAACCTCAAAGACAGATGTAACACTGAAGTACGGAATCGCTGTCCCTTGCCGCTTTTGAAAGCAATTTCTCACGAGTGAGGCCGTGAGCAAAATTGTACCACCCTTTGATTAAAGGTTGAGCACCACTGGCGGGGGGGGGGGGGGGGGAGGGGAGGTCAGGCGAAAATCATTTTGCAGGCTGCTCTTAGCCGGAGGGCTGCCAGGTAGCCACCTGTGATCTAGAAAAAATACTTCTCCCACTTTCGTTCCAGGTAGCTCAAATTCCCTTTTTTGTATCATCCGCTACCTCCGATGCTGTACTTTGGAAAGTCCTCCTAGTAATTGGACTGTCAGCTACCTGTCAAATAGAGATAAAGATTGATGGATCAGCCTGCCTGCCTCTCACACTTTGAGCATCAGGCCGTTTGCTCCTTTCACCTTAACTCACCAATAAACAGCACACTAGCAGTCCAGGAGAAATATGTCCAGCCGCCGGAGGAGACGTTGGAGCAGGAAGCCATGGACGTGTAGCGTGCCTGCCGCAGCTGTAGCTGGTGACCAGAGCTTACCCTGTCCCAGATGCCTTCCCATCAGGGGTGTGAGGGGGGGTCCCCTGTGTCACTGGACCTGAAGAAGAAGCCTCTAGCAAACACAGGCTACCACAATGCAGCTCGTGCCCTTAGGTTCCTTCCAACAAGAGCTACCGTGCTGGGGTAATTGGGAACCTGCCTACCCGAGAGAGAGAGGCTTTTCTCTCAGGAAGATGGTCGTCCTGTGCATGGTTTGTAGCTGACCAAAGAAGAAATGGCAGTGTGTTGTGGTTTGGCACCTGTGAGCCCAGGAGTTGGCCACGTGTAGCCAAGATCAAATCTCCCAGCAAAGGGGCAAAATAATGGATGTTGCCATGAAAGACGTTTCCATACAGAATAACCAGAGAGATGTCCCTGCTTCTGTTTCTCTATTCTGTCCTTCTGCAACCGGGCGCTCCTCCATAGGGGTTGGACTTCAGCTTCCCATGGTTGATGGGAGTTGTGGCCCAAACATCTGGAGCGAGCCAGATTGCAGAAGGCTGCTCTGCCTCGTTACGCATTGCTCGGTTGTCACTAACTGCAGAGTTGTGCTCTGTTGGGGAGACTGCTGAATAAAAACATTTCCATGCTCTCTGCACCAGACCTATGCGCATCTGTTCCCTGGTGTGTAAGTATGGGCAGGCTTTTGGCATTTGGGGGGGATGTTGTGGCTCCCCCCTCCTTCTCCAATAGTAGTTTGGAAGAGAAAAAAGAACAGAAGAAGAGCCCTGTTGCATCACACCAAAGGCCTGTCCAGTCCAGCCTCCTGTTTCTCCCAGGGGCCCACCAGATGCCCATGGAAAGGCTGTAAGTAGGTCATGGGGGCCGTGGCTCTTGTTCCCTAGCAAGTGGTATTCAGAGGTAGGTCACCTCTGATCCTGGAGGCAGTACATAGCTGCCATTGATAGACTTTGTCACCTCTGATCCTGGAAGTAGTGTACAGCAGCCATTCGTAGCGTGATCAGCAGCCCTTGCTAGCCTTTGCCTTGTCCTTCAAGAATCTGTCTAATCCCCTGCTAAAGCCCTCTAGGTTAGTGGTCATCACTACATTCCTTGGAAGCCAATTCCACAGTTTAACTCCACGCTCTGTGAAGAAGTACTTCCTTTTGTCTGCCATGATTTCCCCATCAGCTTCAGCGGATGACCCTGGATCCTAGTATTATGAGAGAGGGAGAAAAGCTGCTTTCTATCCACTTTCTCCACTCCATACATAATTTTATACACCGATATCATGTTCCCATCCCATTACTTGCCTTTTCCCTAAACTAAGCAGCCCCAAATGTAACCTTTCCTTTGTGGTGCATTAAAAGATTAACGCATTTATTATGTTATGCGGTTTTGTGAACTAGAGTCCCATGTCACATTTGAGTATTATCTACAGATGGCAGGTGTATCTGAACATAGGCATAGATAGAACAGGGTAATGGGAACAGTGAGGTCAAAAGGAAACCGAATGCAAAAAATACAGTCTGTGACACTTACATTAAAGCTGACCATTCGCCACAAAACAAACATCCTAGCATTCCCGCACTAATTAACACCTGTAGGAGGATAGGAAGCCATTATCACAATTCAAACCACTGTTGATAGAACTGAACTCCTTGATAAATTGTAATCCAAGCTAGAGATTACATCTGGGTCATGTCTATCAAAGTGGCAAGAAGAAAGGCAAGGAGCATTTTACCAAATTATATTTGAGGATGGAGAAGCTAACCTCAAAGAAGTTGTGTGCTCTGTTGGGGGGAGAGGAGGGGGATTTCCCCTCCAGCCCCCTCCCCCATTAAATTTATCGCATGGTCCTTAGCAAGCTGGGTTTTAAGTGCTTAATAAATGATAAATCAGATATGAAATCACGAGCCTTTGTGGTGCTGAACTAACTGCCCATTGTCTTTTGCTGCCAGCCAATGTTACAGCACTCCTAAAAGTGCTTTCTTTGGGTGTTCCAGCCTGTTGCTTTCTACAGCTGTGGTATGTTCCTGCTACATTCCTGGGTGGGGCAAGAGGTATCTTCCGGGTTGCGGACATTCCGGATGATTCCCCAAAGGGGGAAGCAGGTAGGAGGGAGAAGCGGATGTGATCGCTTCTTCCAGGCTTCGCCACGCGCCTCTGACACGTCACATCAGCTCCTTTGCTCTGCTGGGTGTTGCTTCGCTGATGCCACAAGGGGTTGCTGTCGATGCAAGGAATGCGACTTTGCTGGGTGTGTCTTGTGTTGAAGTCCGTCTCCAACACAAAACTTGGCTGTGGACGAAGATGGCCTTAGGCCTATTCCCATGGTCTGTGTCATGAATGGGGATCTCCAGCACACACGGAAAGAGAGGCTTCGACAGAACTGTCTGCCTATGCTCCTCCTCTCCCACCACCACCAGCCAACCCCTGAGGTTGATGTGCAAAAAGGAAGAAAGAGATTTTGGAGCCTCCAAGCTGAAGATTCTCAGTTGATCATCTGGCGAAATTGCTGTAACATCTTAAGCCGCTTCTGGCTTGCCATGTGGCTAGTAATGGTAGAGAATTTCAGTTTGGTTTTGGTAAGAATTTACCAGTATTTGTCCAGTTCTCCATATTAGGGACAAGATGTATGTAAAATCTTTAAACATTCCAATCTGGGAGAAACCAGAACTGACATTCAGTGCTTTGGGTGCTTAAAAGCCTGGGTTTGAATCATTGGCTAGGTTCACACAACATACTAACTCACCATGGGTTATTGAGTTGCCCCATTGCAGTGCATTTTCCCCAGGGTGTCTTGTTAACCCTGCAGTGTGGTTTATTTTTCTCGAACAAGCCACCTTGAGAACCCATGGCTTCTTGTTGGGTTGTTCAGGGAGGTTAACAACCAAGCTTGTGGAAAACACATTGGGTTCAGAGAACACAATAACCACCCTGCGGAAATAGCACTGCATTCAGACAACACATGGCTCAACACCAACCCACAGTGGATGGGTTAGCGTATTGTGTGAACCCAGCCTCTGCATGCAACCCTATTAGTGCTGGACTAGAGTTGCCACCTCTTTTTCTGACAGGCTTCTCATCTTTAACAGCAGGTACATCATGTGCTTTTTCATGCTGGGAACAGCTGTACCGATTGAATTTGGCCAGTGCAGACAGGTGAGAATTTCATTTCAGTTTGGTTATCAGAATTTACCAAAACGTGCGACGTTCTACATATTTGGGATAGAGAAAAACACTTCAGGTTAAAAACACACACACGTGAAAACAGGAGAAGCAAAACAGGAAGGTTTTCTCAACCCTTCTTTGCAGTTCTCCAAGATCATGCAGAAAGTTTCTTTTGTGTGCCAGTTCCAAAACGTTTCTGGGAGGCTGCACGTGGTGTCATTGCCATGGAAATGCTCCACGTGATTGTGAGGCTTTACCTGGCATGCCAGGCTGTACCGTACGCCCATCTTGAGGTTGTCCAGCACACGGAAACCTTTAAGTCTGAGTTTGGGACCTTCTCTGGTGCCATGAAGTGGCAGGGGTCAGCCCTCCAGTTCTTCCCAGTCAAGGCTCCCAAAGGTGTTGGCATCAGCTGCCACCAGTTCACGTTTATGAGCTTTGCAAATTTCTTCCATAGGCGGAGAGCGCTAGCCTCAGATGGTTCGCTTTGATTTCCTCACCAAGGAGTGCCTTTCATCTCAGGCCGCCTGCACGCAGGCCGGTGGGCGGGCCCTTCTCACACCTGCAGCCCCGCCAGCCTCGGCAACTTCACTGCAGTTTCGCCGCTGAGCTGGGGCGGGGCAGGGCTGGGCCCCAGCAGGCCTGAGGCTTTGAGCCTCCTCTTCATGTTCTGTTGAGCCTCACAGGGTGTGTGCCGGGTTCAACAGCAGCTGGCGTGATGGTGGTGTCGTGCGTCAGGGCAAGGTAACAGTATCTGGCAAAGCGTGGCATACCTGCCCCAGAAATGTGGGTAGCATGGCTCCATGGGTTAAGAACAGGGGATGCCAAGCTAGCCTAGCTCAAAAGCAGCAATTTGCGGAGTCGCCTCAAGGGAACTGGCTGTGATGAAAGTGTTATGGAGTGAGATAAAAGCGCATGGATTGTCCTTCCTCTGTTACAGAGGAGCGTAATCTATTTGAAGGGAGGTCCTATCCAATTCTACTTTAAAGCTAAAAGAATCGTAAGAAAAGTTGGCCATCAGCTCTTAGCACCTGGACATGCAGGTCCCCTGGTCACAGTGTTCCATACTATAGTGAGATGTGCAGAAAGGGGGAACTAAAATGATCAAGGGGGCAGATTGTTTACCAGGGGGAAAAGACGCGTAAGGGGAAACATGACAGAGGAGTATGGAATTAAGCATGATGCTGAGAATGTGGATACAGAGACCGTTTCCCTCCCTCTCTCATAATGCTAGAACCCAATGGGGTCACTTCCCATGAAGCTGATTGGTGGGAGATTCAGGACAGATAAAAGGAAGTCCTTCTTCACACAGGGCATAGTTAAATTGTGAAATTCACTACCACAAGAAGCAGTGATGGCCTTCCATGTGGATGGCTTTAAAAGGGAGTTCGACAAATTCCCAGAGGAAATCGCCTATCAATGGCGAACTAGTACTGACGGCTATATGCTATCTCCACGATCACAGGCAGTTGCTGGGATACATGGGCGGAAGACTGCTGTTGTCTTATTTGTGGGTTTCCTGCGGGCATCTGGTTGGCAGCTCTGTAAACAGGATGGTGGACTAGATGGACCCTTGGTCTGATCCATCATACCCCTTCTTATGTTCTTATTTCAATTATAATAATTCTTTCTAAATTTGCATCTATACATATAAATAAACACATGCACATCTATGCAAATTTGTATCATCTTTGGTTCTTTTAGTTGGTGATGCATCCCAGTGTCTCATCACTGGTCAACCTAATTCTGTTTCATTTACGGAAGTTTATGGCGATTCTTCCATTTGTAACCCCCGTGTGTTTTCGCATTGCCTCCTCTGTCTTTTTTTCCCCCCAGCAAAAAAACCAATAAGGAGAAAAAGATGGAACAATGTTTTTTGATTGATAACACTTGGAGCCATCTGTTTGGAAGCACCCCAAGATATGGGAGATGCAGATTGATGGAACTGACACTCAACACCCAGGAGCAGATAACTCCAGTGCATATGTTGGCACTCCCAACATCCCCATCTCTGCCCTTATAGAGGCTTTCAGCTGGCTTGTCCCTAGACTGCCATTCTTTCAAACAGGTGTTCTTTAAGATATGGTAACTAGAACAATATCGCCGCCTGCTGACAGTTAAAGCTATAACTATACAATGTGCTTCAATGCACTTTAGTGCGATTCAGTTAACTCTTGAATAGGGCCTCTGTGTTCAATGTGTTCAATATGCAGGTAAATAAGGGCTCCAGAAGAAGTGTTAGACAGCACACTATAATGTGAAAGGAAAGAAGTCCACATAACACCATGTATCTGCAAGGAATATTCTGCTCTGTACTGACATTTGCAAAGAAAGCTATTGTCACCTTAAGGGCCCTCCAAAGTTAGGGCTGGCCCAGTGGGATCTCCCAGCCTTGCCATTGCCAACTGACTTCTGCATTGTGGGTAAGAACAGTAATTTAGGCACGCTTGTAGGCTGGGATGGTGTGGGGCTGGGCTCTTTGGAAAGGCCCATACCTGTGGCCTTTTCTCAAGCCAATTCACACAACAGGCACCCGCAACCGATGGGAACTTTCTCGGGCGAGGTGTAGCTTGGCGGTCCAGTCACACCTGCTCTCAGCTTCTTCCAGCCTCCGTCTCCCTCCACCCAATCCGCCCAAACGACTCTCTCGGCGCAAACAGCTGCGTTAGCAAAGATGCAGCTGTTTGGTGGCAGCAGGCTGTGTGACGAGATGCCCAGCCCCGCCACCCTGTGCAAACTGCTTAGTAACGGCTTTTCCAGCAAGCCCTGGCCCCCGCCCTTGGGGCCTCCCGGGAGAAGCCGTTAGACCGGCTTTGAGGTTCTGGGTGCCCGTGGCAATTCTTGCGTTTTGGCTCACTATCAACTCTTTCAAAATTGGGCAAGTCAGCGCCACGCTGCTCGCTGTTAACCCCTCGGAGGTGCTCAGTCTAATGGTGGTAGAGAATCTACATACCCTAACCCAATGTTTCGGGTTGAACTAGAGGAAAATATGTAAACCCAAATGCTTATATAGCAGCTTTGCCCAACCTGGTGCCCTCCATATGTGCGGGATTACAACTCCTGCAATCTCCGAGGTACCTATGGGGACAGCAGGTTGGAGAAGGTGGTCATGTAGGGTTAGATCCAGACGTCACCAGACGTACAATGGACCCAGTAAGATCAATGGGTCATCTGTTAGCTATGTCTAACTTAAGTCCTATTAATTTCAATAGGTCTACTCTAGGTGTGACAAAGTCTAGATCCATCCCATAAATACATGAAATATGGCAACTCTTAATTCACACATTGTAGCTGCATATCATTGAATTCAGAGCTCCATGGTGTGGTGGTACCAACCAACAGTTGATGGAAATGAGTCCCAAAGAGCCACTGTTTCAGACATTTTGGTAAAAATCATGAAAGTTACTAATTTTGGCTTCTCCTGGGCCGGATCTACACTACTGCTTTCAAGCGCTTTATAACAGTTTTGACAACTGTATATGGAGTGTGTTCTGGGCCCCAACAGTTGTCAAACTGTTATAAAGCGTTTTAAAGCACTTTAAAGCAGTAGTGTAGATCCTGCCCTTGTTTTACATCCTTGCCTTGGGCATTTGCAAATATTTTTCGGCATCCATGTACCAGGCACACACATACCTGTTCTCATTCATTGCAAAGCTTTAAGATAAACTTAGGGTGAAACTACAGGTAACATTAAAATACCCTTTCTGAAAAGGAGGCTTAAGCTGCCTAGTTTTATTTCGAAAGAAAAGCATCCAGGCAGGGCCCTTATCTGAATCGAAGGCTCTGCACCGGTTTCCTGCTGAAACTTACCCATGCATTTCCCAGTTGCTATTTGCCTTCAAAGGGGGTCAGTTTGCGGCAAACACCACCTTGGAGGAGGGCCAGTATCAGACCACTGGAAAGCCTACTCTGATCTCTCAAATTTCACAAGGCATGATCAGCTCACTTTCAGACCTATCTTTGCAGAAGGCCTCGACATCCACGGAACCTTTCTTGCCTCTCCCGCACCAGCTACTCATGTAACGAAAATCAGCGACACAAGGCAAAATTTTGGCCTTGAGCAAATTTGTAGTAAGCTGAAGTCTGGAACAGATGCGATTGGAACTAGGGATCTCCCGAACCAGAGGTGCAGAACCTCATTCACCCTGAGGGCGGAATTCTATTTCGGAAGAGCTCTGGGGGGACACTTTCTTGTGGAGGGGGGGAACACTTCCAAATGCCAGCAGATTTCATTTTAAAGCTCTTCCTGCAAGTAACTCAGCCTTGGGAGGGTATTTTAACCTTTTAGAATGGGGGTGAGGGAAAACAACACAAAAGCTGAGAAACTACCCCAAAATTGGTGGTTGAGAGGAAGGGGCGTGGCCTTGTGGAGAACCCAGAAGGGCTGGGTTGTGACCACCCCCTCAGAGGGCCGGATTTGGACCCAGGCCTGAGTTCCTGCACCCTGTCATAAACCCATTCTCACACAGCTATCTCCCTCTACCCTCCACCCAAGACTTCCTCAACCTGGTGCCCTCTGGATGTGCTGGACTACAATTCCCATCCTGCCTAGAGATGATGGGAGTTATAATCCAACACATCTAAAGTGCACCAGTTTGGAGAAGGTTGCGCCATCCTCTTCCCTCTCCCTCTCCCAAATGTCAACTGAACAAATTCCCACCAGCAACCCGACTGCCATTCCATGGTTCCTCTAACTCCCACCACCACCACCACCACCACACACACACCTTAACACTCCACACTTCAAGTGATCTCTTCCCTGCCTCACAGCTTCCTCTCGAAACACAAACCCCGTACTTGGTTCATTACAGTCAGGGCCAGCCCGCCCGTGATGCAGGGTGAGGCGCTCGCATCAGGTGGCAGAGAGTGAGGTGTGGCGAATTGTGCCACACTGCGACGCAACCTACCCCCGCCATGAGGGCCTGCCGCCACAGCCTCCAGCAGGTGCTGTGGAGATCCCCACCGTCCACTCTCCTGCCATGGCATTTGCTGCAGCGAGAGAGCGGCTGGGGAGGGGCTCTTTGGATCAGCCGCCCTCCCTCGCTCTCCCTTGTTGTGTGTGGCTGGGAACCTGCCACAAGAGCCGCCTGAGGCCTTGTGAACTCCCACGAGCGTTCCCCAACTGCTTCTGGCCTCATGGCTCTCCACAGTGATGACACGGCAGAGGCAAAAGTGAAGGTGAAGGGAAGGGGGTGGCACCGCGAAAGTCCTTGTTCAATCAATTAACAGATTATATGTTGCAGTCTTAATTCCCAATGACTCCCTCCTGTCAGGAAAGATGCCGTCACGTTTTACGTGAACTTAAAGCCTCTACTACGTTTTCTC
This sequence comes from Elgaria multicarinata webbii, assembly GCF_023053635.1. NCBI lineage: Eukaryota > Metazoa > Chordata > Lepidosauria > Squamata > Anguidae > Elgaria > Elgaria multicarinata. Next base: position 11,759,916 of record NC_086183.1, on the reverse strand, counting down.
AATGGCTCCATTAAGGGAGGATTTGGGAGTGGATGTCAAAGGCTCCACTTAGTAGAATGAGTAAGAGAGACCCAAAAAGCAGCAGGGCTGGTTTACCACATTTTGGAAGTAAGTGAAGCAATTCTTATCAATATCTAAAAGGGCGGGGGGGGCATAAGACCACTAAGTTCACGATCTAAAATTACTTAACTTCACCACAACTAAGTTCAGGATCTAAAGTTACTTCAAAACTGCATTTCCTACAACGGCTTTGGGTTAGTGGTATAATCATAATAGCTGGGCCTCAAAAATGTCTTAATATGAATAACTGTAAGCCAACTAAATGCCTTACAGAAAAGATCACAGCATTTTCACCAGGTGGAGATGGTGAAAAGCACTTGTGGTGGCTTCTATTGCCATTTCAAAGGCCCGCGAGAAGTGGTGGAATTAGCTAGTAAAGAGCCTTCCAAGGGTTAAAGGGTGACTCTTAAGTTCCAGTGACAACTCCAGGGAGGAGACTCGGCTGAGCTTTGCACTGGGTGTTACAAACAGGGTGAACAGGTTCAGGTTTATGCAGTGCTGCCTCCCACGACATTACATCAGACAAAAGACTAAGAGAGAGGCACGCACAAGCTCCCATGAAAGTAAGTTGCAGTGAGACACCAAAAGAATCTTCAGTTACATCACTGAAAAGATACCTCAGCAATCTAGAGCAAGGCATGTAGGTCATTCTGCCAATACGGGTGTGGCCGTCTGGAGGATTGCCAGCCACTGAAGGAACAATTGGTTGATCACGAGCACCTTCTGTGGTGCTGCAGCAAAAAGGACCAAAGTGCTCCTTGGCCGAACAAAACAGGCAAGGGATCCCAGACTTCGCAGTGACGAGTCTCCCCCAGTTCCAGGAAACAAGAGACCAAGCCTGCTCAGGTATTTACGTTTTACAGGAACAGCAGGCGCACATGTGTACATTGTGTACAGCGCCATCATGTTACAGGGAATCAGGTGCACAGCTGTGCCTCCAGCTCGTCCCCAAAGTCATTTGGCATTGCTTGCCCTGCCCCTGATGTCCACAACAAGGCAGCAGTGTTGGCTTTTTAAAAAAAAAAATCCAAAATTTGTATGACAGAGAGATTGCACCCCAAGAGGAAAAGAGAGAGACAGACAGACAGACAGATTGCACCCCGAGAGAGTGAGAGACAGATTGCACCCCAAGAAGGGAAAAAGAGAGAGAGAGAGAGAGAAATTGCACCCCAAGAGAGAGTGAGAGACAGATTGCACCCCAAGAGGAAAAGAGAGAGACAGACAGACAGATTGCACCCCGAGAGAGTGAGAGACAGATTGCACCCCAAGAAGGGAAAAAGAGAGAGAGAGAGAGAGAAATTGCACCCCAAGAGAGAGTGAGAGACAGATTGCACCCCAAGAGGAAAAAGAGAGAGAGAGAAATTGCACCCCAAGAGAGAGTGAGAGACAGATTGCACCCCAAGAGGAAAAAGAGAGAGAGAGAGAAATTGCACCCCAAGAGAGTGAGAGACAAATTGCACCCCAAGAGAGAGTGAGAGATAGATTGCACCCCAAGAGAGAGTGAGAGACAGATTGCACCCCAAGAGGAAAAGAGAGAGAGAGAAATTGCACCCCGAGAGAGAGATTGCACCCCAAGATGCTTTACTGCCGGCCAACTCCATGCTTCCAGTGTCACTATCTCATTGCCCATTCCAATTGCAAAACTAGCTCCTCATACACAATCCGCGAAGACCAAGGACTTGTCTTGAACCCGCACCTCAGCTGGGGAATTGCCCAATTGGGGAAGAAATACAGCCACAAAAGAACGTTTATGGCATTTTTACGACACCCCCCCCCCAACTTCCTCCTCCAGAGGCACTTTAGAAAAATCATTGTAACAGACCCGATAACAGTTATCAGACCGCAAATTCACACCATCCCTATAATCTCTTAGGAGCATCCAGTGCCTTACGCTCTGCCAGATTGTTTCTGCTTCTAGCTCAGAATCGGCTACTCCGGCTGGCTGTTTTGGTTCGCTAGGGAGTCTGGGAGAGAAAAGCTCTTTCCCCTCACCTGCTACCTGATCCTTTGAAATACAGCCGGCAGCAAATGAACCTTGGACCTCCAGATGCTCTACCCCTGACCGCCGGTCCCTCCCCTAATAAATGATTGACTCGCGGCAGCTCCTATCCAGCGTCTTGGGTAGAGGGCCCCTTCCCAGCCCCGATCCCCGAGATTCTTTTAAACTCGAAATCTATATTAATGTAATCCCTTTACCAGGCCAACTCAAAGATCACCCCCAAATGTGCACGCTTTCGAGATCTAGAAATCTCTTCATCAGGCGAGACGTCAGAAGAAGCTGGTTGGGAGGGGGGGCGGAAACAAGGGCAAAGGAGGCAGAAAAAACACTGACTGCAGGTAATCTGCATAGTCAGCAGGGCCGCCCCAAGGCATTTTGCTGCCTGAGGCGAAGGACAAGATGGTGCCCCTTTTCATTCTATGTACAAAAGCCAACTGGGCTGGCAGGTGAATCTTCCTTCGATGCTGGCAATGGCACAGCACCCTCCATCACACCTGAAGGCAGCAGGCTAACTTAGGGGGTGCAGAACAGGCTGTGCGGCTCACAGCTCTCTCCTCCAACACCGTGCTGCCCTCTCCCAGCATCTGCCGCCCGAGGCGATTGCCTCAGAGTCCAGTCAGCCAACCTCACCCCCACCAACCATCCAGCCTGCTTTTTGTAAGAACTTGCCTAGTGAAGAAATCTGGAGATCTCAAAAGCTTGCACATTGTGTGTGTGTGTGTTCTTTGAGTTGGCGCAATACAGCAACGACAGTGACAGTAAAAGCAGGGAGTTGGCTGGCAATGAAGCATCTTGGGGCCCTGATGCAAGCTAGCAGGGCTGCTGCCTTGAAGGGCGATCCTGCTGTATGCCTCCCTTTTCGTTGTGCACACGGAAGCACACACTTGCTGCATGCAAAAACACGGCAGAAATGTGAGTGGTGGACTCATCTCCTCTGGTCCGGCTCAAGAACACCCCAGAACTCACTCGAGTGGATGCTTAGGAACTGCTCCAAAAAGAGGAAATGCATCACCACAAAAGGAGGATAAGGGTTCACTTAAAACTTGCATGTACTAATTTAGAGATATAGATGGAAACTTAGAAATAATGGCAGTAGGGTAGAAATGCAGCGCTTCTCGCCATAGTGTGGAAGACAGGGACCAGGCAGCAGCTACACAACTGCTAAAGGTGGACAGTAGTTCTTCTTCTTCTTCTTCTTCTTCTTCTTCTTCTTCTTCTTCTTCTTCTTCTTCTTATTATTATTATTATTATTATTATTATTTTATATAGCGCCATCAATTTTCATGGTGCTGTACAGAACAAAATAAAATACAAAACACTCTGCCATATGGCTTACATTCTAAAATCACAGTAACAAACAAACAGGGAGGGGAAAGGCCAACCAACATGGGGGACAATAAAACAAATAATAAAAACTAGTATCGTCACACTACAGATAAGCTTTTAAGAAAAGAAATGTTTTCAAATAAGATTTAAAAACTGTGATCGACGTCGCGGTTCGTAGATGCGCTGGAAGAGAATTCCAGGCATAGGGGGCAGCGAGCGAAAACGGGCGAAGAGGAGCGAGAGAAGTAGAAACTCTTGGGCGAGTAAGAGACATAGTGTTATTAGAGTGAAGGGTGCGAGCAGGACAGTAAGGTGAAATAAGAAACGCGAGATAGGGAGGAGCCAGACCATGACAAGCTTTAAAAGTCAAAAGGAGAAGCTTGTATTGAATTCTGTAGGAGATAGCCAAGTTCATTGGCTGAAATTCCCTCTTGATCACAACTGTTAAAGATACAGGAGCCCTGTCCTCCTTTTCATATGGTCACTCTGTTGTTATATTTTAATTAGAAATACATTTCACCAGTTCAGTCTGCAGATCAGGCACAAATTTGAAAAACCTGTTCTCATTTCTTAGGGTTCTTTATCTTTAAACTGGAGTTGGACTGGGCAGCCTTTCAAATAGAGGACACCTTCCGATAGAGGACAGTTATAGTAGGAGACATGGCCACCCTAGTTATTTCAATGGATATGTCATGCTTAGAGTTGCTCCATTGAAACCAATTGGATTTAAATTAGTCATTGATGGGGACACAAGTTAGTCATGCTGTCTGGATCCAACTCAGTATCTTGTGAAAAGCTGTCTCCACCTCTTTTGCCATGACCCAGTTCTTGACTCCATTGTCCCCATAGAGCAGGCTTCTCCAACTGACCCCATTTCAAGATGGGCTGGATTCCAACTTTCATCATCCTCAGTCACCTGGCTGAGGACAATGAGAGTTGTAGTCGACCCGTCTTGGAGGGGCACTCCGTTGGAGAAGGCTGGCATGGAGTCAGGAACAAACTCATTGGAGGAATCCCTCTTGCCGCTTTTGCTGACTGAGGTACCATTGCATAGCCGCAATCTCACCCAGCCACTGTTGACTAGCAGGCATGCGGCGGAATCAAAGATGGGGCCCACATGGACATTCCGAAAGAGTTCCTAGGAGAAGTATTTGGGCCAGGGCATGGAAACCACATGGAGACCTCATTGACACATATTGTCCACTCCCAGTGCACAAACCCACTTAATTTGTGCCACTCACTGTCTATTGGGCGGTATAGAAATGAAATGGTATAAATACATACGTTCAAGATGCAATGAGAGAGACGCTAATGCAACAGATGCCAGGAGACTGTGCTGGCCCAAATCACATCAGCCCCACCCTTCTCCAGCCTAATGACAGGCTCTCCTTTGCCTACTTGCAGCCGCTGTGGCTCAAACTTCAGCTCACCGCATCAGCCTACCTCCTTTGGTTAAACCCAGGTTCACCCCGATCACGCAGAAAGCACCCATTGCCAAAATGTCTTCCTTCCTCTCTCCCCCCACAGCCTGGTTCTGGAACACAGAAAACCGCCTTATGCGGAGTCAGACCATCTAGCCCAGTATTGTCAACACTGACTGGCAGCGGCTCTCCAGGGTTTCAGGCAGGAATTTTTCCATCCCTACCTGAAGATGTGGCAGGTTGAGCCTGGGACCTTTTGCACGCAAAGCAGGTGCTCTGCTGCTGAGCTACGCCCCTTCTCCTACAGGAAGTGAGTATGGTGGGAAGGTGGCCTTATAGGCCCCTTCCAGCTCTACTATTCTATGATCCTATAAGTTGCTCTACAGCAGGGTGGCTGCTTATGAATCGCCCCCCAAAAGGACAACAAAATAAGGCAGCCATTTCCATAAAACATGCATACGTTCATTTGTCTGGATAGTTGCAAAGTTAGAAATCATTACAATTTAAATGGAAATACAGTCAATCTTACTATAGTGCGGAAGATTATGACCGGGTTGACTTGTGTGTCTGCTTGTTCAGCCTGCTTCCCAGGTGCTCATTGTTGAAGGTCAACTGTTCTTAGAGTTCTTCATCTTTAAACTGAGAGCCAGTGTGGTGTAGTGGTTAGAGTCTTGGACTGGGAGTCAGGAGATGCAAGTTCTAGTCCCCTCTCGGCCATGGAAACCCACAGGGTGACTTTGGGCCAGTCACAGACTCTCAGCCCAACCCACCTCACAGGGTTGTTGTTGTGAGGGTAAAATGGAGAGGAAGAAGAGGAGGGCTATCTATGTACACTGCCATGGGTTCCTTGGAGGAAAAAAGGTGGGATATGAATGTAATAAATAAACTGGACAGGACAGCCCTTAATAAAGGAGGACACATGGGCTCCAGAGCCTTGGGAAAATGCAGAGACCTCAGGGAGTCCTGCTAAGCTCTGCATTAATCCTTTCATGATCCGATGAAGCTTATGCAGCGTTTATGCAGAGCCGATAAGTTTAGGCTGACTCTTCTTTCAGCCGCACCTGCCTTGCGGGGCTCCTTCCACACAAACGCACCTGGGATATGAGATGGAAAAGACGGACCTTTCACCCCACTCCCATCCACCCCAATATGGGCAGGCGGAGTGAGCTGAGAACTTTTCATGGCACACCCTGCATCCCCCAGACGTCCTCTTTCTTCCGTCGCTGGACCACTGCTGGTTGAAGGATGTGACCGGAAGCCTCACATCCAACCCAGGGGCAAGTCTTTTCGTTGTTCTTTCCGTCTTTCTTTTTTATGACCTCTCCTCCTGTGTATTCAACACGATGACATGCAGAAATTAAAGCAGATGGGCGAAGGGTTCCCCATTATCACTTTGTTCCCATGCTGGTAAAAGCACAGGGGCCAGGCCAGCAAAAAGATCAGAAAAGGGGGAGGAGACGACACAGCCAAACACAGCCAGCGTCAAGGGTGGGCATGTTGAGCACCTGTCAAGGGCCCACAAAACAGTGGGGGGGGCACAGAAAAGGGCCCCTGGAATTGCTGCTCCTGTTAAGCCAGCAAGTGGTAGAAATGATGAGGAAGATGCTGAGGATCAACAGCAGCTAGTGATAATACTGGTAGGGAGGTTGAACTCATTGATGGACCCGGGGGGGGGGGGCATTAAGGGTGTCTTGCCCAAGCACCGCATCCAAACTTTACAGGTTCTCAGTTATACAGTCATGTGAAAAAGAAAGTACACCCTCTTGGAATTGTATGATTTTACATATCAGGACATAATAACAATCATCTGTTCCTTAGCAGGTCTAAAAACTAGGTAAATACACCCTCTGATGAACAACACATGACATATTACACTGTGTCATGATTTATTTAACAGAAATAAAGCCAAAATGGAGAAGCCATGTGTGAAAAAGTAAGTACACCCTTACTGCTTCCATAGGAATTAAGATGCTAAGTAGCAGACAGGTGCTGCTAATCAAATGCCCGTGATTAATTGATCATCAGCAAGTATGACCACCTCTATAAAAGTCGAAGTTTTTTCAGTTTGCTGGTCTGGAGCATCCAGGTGTGTGTTAACACAATGCCAAGGAGGAAAGACATCAGCAATGATCTTAGAGAAGCAATTGCTGCTGCCCATCAATCTAGGAAGGGTTATAAGGCCATTTCCAAACAATTTAAAGTCCATCATTCTACAGTGAGAAAGATGATTCAAAAGTGGAAAACATTCAAGACTGTTGCCAATCTTCCCAGGTGAGGACGTCCCAGCAAAATCACCCCAAGGTCAGACCGTGCAATGCTCAGAGAAATTGCAAAAAACCCAAGAGTTACATCTCAGACTCTATAGGCCTCAGTGAGCATGTTAAATGTTAAAGTTCATGACAGTACAATTAGAAAAAGACTGAACAAGTATGGTTTGTTTGGAAGGGTAGCCAGGAGAAAGCCTCTTCTCTCTAAAAAGAACGTGGCAGCATGGCTTAGGTTTGCAAAATTGCATCTGAACAAACCACAAGACTTCTGGAACAATGTCCTTTGGAGAGACGAGACCAAAGTGGAGATGTTTGGCCATAATGCACAGCGCCATGTTTGGCGAAAACCAAACACAGCATATCAGCACAAACACCCCATACCAACTGTCAAGCACGGTGGTGGAGGGATGATGATTTGGGCTTGTTTTGCAGCCACAGGACCTGAGAACCTTGCAGTCATTGAGTCGACCATGAACTCCTCCGTATACCGAAGTATTATAGAGTCAAATGTGAGGCCATCTGTCCGACAGCTAAAGCTTGGATGAAATTGGGTCATGCAACAGGACAATGATCCCAAGCACACCAGCAAATCTACAACAGAATGGCTGAAAAAGAAAAGAATCAAGGTGTTGCAATGGCCCAGTCAAAGTCCAGACCTCAACCTGATTGAAATGCTGTGGAGGAACCTTAAAAGAGCTGTGCATAAAAAAATGCCCTCAAACCTCAATGAACTGAAGCAAGGTTGTAAAGAAGAGTGGGCCAAAATTCCTCCACAACGATGTGAGAGACTGATAAAGTCTTACAGAAAACAATTACTTCAAGTTATTGCTGCTAAAGGTGGTTCTACAAGCTATTGAATCATAAGGTGTACTTACTTTTTCACACATGGCTTCTCCATTTTGGCTTTATTTCTGTTAAATAAATCATGTCACGGTGTAATATGTCATGTGTTGTTGTTCATCTGAGGTTGTATTTACCTAATTTTTAGACCTGCTAAGGAACAGATGATTGTTATTATGTCCTGATATATGAAATCATACAATTCCAAGAGGGTGTACTTTCTTTTTCACACGACTGTAGGTGAATTTGCTGGAGGTGGCTGTCCGGTGTTGGAAGGTAGGGTGGCCATATGGAAAGGAGGACAGGGAATTTCAGCAGGTGTCCTTTGTAGGCATGCAGCACCTGGTGAAAGTCCCTCTTCATCACAAGAGTTAGAGCTGCAAGAGCCCTGCCCTCTTTTGTATCTGGTCAAGAGGGCAGGGCTCCTGCAACTCTAACTGTTGTGATGAAGAGGGACTTTCACCAGGTACTGCCTGCCTACAAAGGACGCCTGCTGAAATTCCCCTTTCTGTGCAACTGTTGAAGACACAGGAGCCCAGTCCTCCTTTCCATAGGGTCACCCTATTTACTACCCTTTTCCTGGCTAGGGCTCCTATACCAAAGATGGTGAGAAGTTGTGATCCGTTGAGCCAAGTGCTGTAGGACTGTCAGCATTCTGTGCGTTTAAGAACAGGTAAAGTCCCACCATTAGGGCTTTAACTAGTACTGAAGCCCTAGCACTGCCCCACTGGGAAGCCTACTCAGACACTTTTTAGCATCATGAACCACACACACTGTTAACCATCAGGCCTAGAATTCTGAGTTTAAAAAATTAAAAAGTTGAGATATTCAGAAAGCTGAATTTTACAGCAAACACCTCCTTTTGCTGCAGGACTATTGATTTGCAATGTACCAGTCAGAGGCCTGGCTAGCTAATCACTTTCAATCTGCCCTTTTCAGTGCCATGTTCAGACATCACTAGGGTTTCCCTGTTCTTTTTTTTTACAGGCAGATCTCTTCTATGTTGAAGGAATGTTGTTCACTGGCAGAGCCCATATTTCAAATGCAGGAGGTCTCTAATTCAAACCCTGTAGCCTGTCTCCAGATTGGTTTTTTAAAGGCTGAATTAGCAGATGATGGCAAAAAACTTCTTTTCTGAGACCCTGAAATTCTGCTGACAGTTGGAGCAGACTGGTCAGACAACACAGAACCGGATTTGGCGGGGGGGGGGGAATACTCTTCCCCAGCAAAGGCTAGTTCTTAGCTTCTCCCTGTGTTCCTGCACAACAATCAGAAATTCATCAGCACAGCAGTGATGAAGAATAACGCCATGTGTCGGATTTCTGCTTTACGGAGAGTTGTTGCAACAGGCCTGCACAGCTGCAGCCTGTCAGGTGCTTCAGACAGTGCTGTCGTGACGCAGGGGCATGCTGGGCAGTTGCACGGGGGCCCCATGAGCATAGGGGCCCCATGCTAATCTATGCACAGACCAGAATTTAACACTAATTTTAACATTTGCAGAAATGAAACGTAATGTTTTGAGTGGAGCACAGAGAGCAGCAGAAAAGAAAGAGAAAACGAGAAAACTTCCAAAGTTATCATCTTGGTTCAATCCAAGTGCAATGTCAGCCACTGATTTTGTTGGCGGTACCAATAAATATAAGTTTATTTTATCGATAATTTACATTTTTATTCCTGTGAGTGGTTGTGTAGGCAGGGCCCAGTGCACTGCTTTGCCCGGGGGCCTCTAATGCTGTTAAGACTGCCCTGGCTTCAGATGCTCCACACTTCCTGAGAAAGTAGGAGGCCAGTGGGCTGCCAAGTAGCCCAAGAGAAAAATGATGGTTTGTCCCTGCTCCTCTGCCTTTAAGAGAAGTCTGGTATGCAGAAGTCATCAGGTGCAGCTTTCTGTCTTGTGACAAGAAGTTTGAAATGCTCCACTACCTCATGGGTGAGGAACCTCAACCTGTGGGCCAGATCCGGCCCTAATTCAACCCCCTGCAGTTTACCAGATGGCCACACCTCCTTTCCCCCAACCACCAATCAGTGGGTGGTTTCTCGGCTTTTGTGCAGGGTTTTTTTTTTTGGCCATTCTAAAAGCAGTTCTGAAAGCTTGAAATGCCTCTTTTAAGGCTTAGTTACTGGTAGTAAGAACTTTAAGTTCAACCATGCTGGCATTTTTTTTATTGGCTCCACCCCATTTTGCATGTTGTTGTTTTTAATTGGCCCCACCCCATTTTGCATGTTCTTTTTTTTTAAAAAAAATGGCCCCACTGCTTTTATATGTTTTTTTTAAAATTGGCCCCACTGCTTTTGCATGTTTTTAAAATTAGCCCCACCCCTTTTTTGCCCTGCCTCCTCTGCCATTGGCCTGCCCCACCACTGGAATGCACCCCCTTGTAAGCTTCAAAACTGAATTTAGCCCTTGGGGGTGAAAGAAGTTCCCCAATCCCTGCCCTACCTGGTAAGCCTTACCAGTTCTTGCAGATCAGAATTGCAGGAGAAATAACACAAAATTACAAAAAGTATTTGGGGGTGGGGGGGAAGGGAAGCATGCTGATATGAATATTCTACTCAGGCTGCGGGGTTCACATTTGCCTTAGCACAGAACTGGGTTAATGGCACAATCTACACACAGCTCTAGTCAAAGCTGGGAAAGAAAGAAGACTGAAAAGTGCAGATGGGCTGAAGAAGAGAGAGAGGCAGGAGAAGAGAAGGATGCTAAAGGGAGCAGCTGCAAAGCCAGGGAAACCTCGGCATAGACACACACACACACACACACACACACCAATTTCGTTGCAGCTGCCTGGCCCTCCCCTCCGCATCTTGGCGCACCCCGGCCCCGTTCTGCTGGCTGAGACGAGTTCATAGCCCAAGGTGGCATGACTGGATTTTGCTACAATTAATCGGTCAAGTTGAAACTAGTGAGAAACCCCAACACAGCTTGGATTGCTGAGCTCCACCCAATTTTGGGGAGGAATTAAAACAGGAAGGGGGCCAGTTCGGGAGCCGTCCCGCTCCCCCTATTTCCCAGAGGAACAGAAGAGGTGGGTGTGGAAGCGTTGTGGTATGTGCTAAATGCTTTGATCCAAATTTCTCTGTGGAGCGGAGAGGCTGCCGTTTTCGCTTGGAAGTGCATTAACCCACCCAGCGTCGTCTGGCTCAACGTGTTCGTGACGGATCTCGGAGTCCATCAGAGCAGGATGTGTCTTCACGGGGTTGCCAATTCCTTTCCTGACAGAGGCTCCTGGGCCTTAAAACAGCCACATGACTGGAAATAATTCCTCAGACACAGAGGCTGTAGTTCAGGTGATGTGGCCTGTGAGGACCCGGCCATGTCAGGAATATTCCTGGCCTCCTCCCTGTTTTTTCAGCTTTCTTAAAATGAAACAAAACCGCCAACACACACACCCCTCTGTCCCAGTTAGATGTGGGACATATAAGGAGAAGCATGTGAACCGTATACTGCCCAATTGCTGACTAGCAAGTAAGACAACAGAAGGACTTGGAGAGAACAATCCTATGGTCCCTGGTAGAGCGTCCGAATGATCGTAGGATGGTTTGGATTACCCCGTTCTGAGATTGGAGACTGTGCTCCGACCTCGGAAGAGGGAGTCAGAGATCCACCCCCCTCTCTAACCCATCGCAGCCCACGGAGAGAGACCCATGCTGGCTGGCTCTCCAAGCTGACCTCAGAGAGGGGGAAAGGGAGGGCATTCTGGTGGGTTGGGGCAGGGAGGAAACCGGAGAGGCTAGGATACGAGATATCCTGAGCCTCCTTCTCGCCGCCTCGCTAGACGAGCTAAAAAGCCTGTCTAGTGAAATCTGCAGGGCATGGTGGGGAGGTGAAGATGGCCTCTGCTGCTTCTCCCTCCACGCATTGGAAGATCAGATGCCTCCTGGTTTGTCCACCAAGGATTGTGCTCAAAAAGTATTAGGTTATCTATATTTGCGTTCTGGCTCTTTCACAATGATTCCCTAGGCCACCTCAACACAAAATGTCTGGCAAAGGCCCTGCTCAGGTTCAACTTCCTACCTTGCCATGATGGAGAAGGTGTCGCTTGTTGAATTTTCAGAACAACATTGGCAACCTGGAGCATGTTTAAAGGAGGGTGTTCAAGAAGGTAAGGGGGGCTGGAAATCAAGCACTGCGAGGACTGAGGAACAGTTGAAAGAGCTGGGTACATTTAGCCAAGAGAAGGGAAGAGAAAGGAGAATCATGACAGTGGTGGTCTTCAAATATTGTTCTCTGTTGCTCCAGAGGGCAGGACTAGAGGAAACATTTTAGCTAAACTTTAGGAGAAATTTCAGGAGGTGTTGGGCTCTCCTTCACTGGAGGGGTTTAAGCAAGGGCTTAATGGCCATGCTGTAGTTGCATCTTGCATTACGGATCCTGCATGGAACAGGGAGTTGGACCAGATGATCTCCATTGCCCCTTCCAACTCCTATGACTCTGTGCATTCAGCCAACTGGGGTCCAGCTGAGATTACCACTCCCCACATTTTTACTGCTCCTGCTCCTGTATCTTTAACAGCAACAACCCCTCTCAGAAAGAGAGAGAGAGAGAGAGAGAGAGAGAGAGAGAGAGAGAGAGAGATCTCGTAGAGGCAAAGCTTTTTCCTGGCATGTAGAAAAGCTGGATTTTAATTTTTGTACATCATCCTTGATGACACAGGAGCAGGGCTAGCAAAGACCATGTGGGAACTCTAATTCCAGCACAGTTATGTAATTGAGAAATCGGAGTTCAGATCCCATCTTTGTTGAGGAGCCCTTGGGCAAGTAGCTGTTGCTATTTCTCAGCCTTTCTTCCCCTGGCAGCAAGGCATGAACCACAGGGAGAGGCCTAGCCACTGAGGAAAGGATGGCTACTACTTTTGATCCACCCAGAGCCTTAAGGACAACATTTAAATGAATGAGTAAAGGGGTGTGTGCGTTCTATGGGCCAACACTATTCCCTGGTTCCATTCAGACCCGCCACTGCCAAGTATGATTCCTACCAGTTCACATCCAAGATAATGGTCATTATCTCTGCCTGGGGAACACCTTGTATGAAGAGACATCAGACCCTACCTTCATGATCATCTTGCATGGTAACCCTGGGCACACACTTAATGCCAATTAAGTACCATCTCTATTAATGCACTGAGTCAGCAACTATACCCTTGTGAAATTTTCTCTGCTCGTTTTCCCTAGGCAATTAAGCATGTTTGATGAGCAAGGGCATTCTCCGCCTCAATCAGCCATGGGAGGAGGGTGGCTGCTGTTGCATCAGCTGCTCCAACACCTCCTTCCGAGTAAGGCTTAACATCGGTCTTCTAGAAGCGTACCTGTTAGCAAGTCCCTTTCACCGAATGACAGAACTTCAGAGGCAAAGGCCCTAGGCAGCGGATCTTAGTCACCGTTAAGGCACAGCAGAGCAGACGATGTGAGCCATAGGGCAGGATCTGGCTGAACGTTCTCCTGCTGAGTTGCTCTGTAACCCAATTCCAGTTCATGTCAATGAGACTTGCGCAGGAGAATTTCCTGTGTTTGTTAGACCCCATCATCACTGCCTGGCAAGTTTTAAAAGGCCAAAGTGTAGGAGCAAAGTGTAGTGCTCATTAATTAAATAAAAGGGATATAGGTGATCCAGAAGAAATTGATTAGCTCAGCAGTCCTCCAAAAATATTTTTTTGACTTGACCACTTGAAAATTGTTGGGGGGGGCGTTCTCCTCTCAGAGGACTACTTAATCAACATTCTTTATTTTATAAATCAAAGCATATACACAGGGTTATATACAGTCTAACTTAAGTCCCTTTCATTTTATTTCATACTCTAAGAATAACCCATTATTCATATTTTAATAACATTTTTTTCTTCAGTGTGAGATGGTGATTGGCAACAATCAAGCAATTCTTAAACTGTGGTCCAGGGATGGCCAGTTGTCCCTTGTGCAGTTTAAGTGATCCTTTGAAAAGCTGGAGATTTAGGTCCCATCACATGCTGAAGAGGCGAGCCACATTTCCACCACAGGCTGAAGAAACAAGCAGAAAAAGCCGCAGTGGAAATGTCAAAGAAAGCCCAAGCAGAATGCTTGACTCTTCTTCCTAGATGAGGGGTGAGTTAACATGTGGGCCCACCTAGCCTCTTTTGCACATGCACTCCACTCACTGTCAAATTGCTGCCGAATTTCGGCAATGCAGCAGCGGCAAAAAGCTGCACCTTCACTTTAAAACAAGGTGGGCGGGGAGTGTGCAGCTGGCTTTAATAGAAATTCACACTTCCCAGGGCTCCTGGATGTATGATTATGCATTAAAAGAAGGCATGCAGTCCATGAAAACAAAAAAGGAGCTTTTTTTGCTGTCACCGAATTTCTGTTGAATTTCTGCATCAAGTTGGCAGCAGCTATTTTGGCCGTGGGGATGCAGCTCAGAGTGGATTCTGTGGGTGGGAAATTGGGCCCTGGACCCTCTAGATCCCCTGGCCTAGATGCAAGAAGCTTTGTTGGATGATAGACAGAGAGGACAAACATAGCAGTAGAGTTTTTATTCGAAAACCTTGGACACAGCTTCTCACACGGTGGCCACGAGTTTAGGCGCAGGTGCTGAGCTTCTTCCAGCCTGAGGAACGAATTTCATTTCAGAGAAGTTCTTGCGGGCAGTGGTGGGGCGGGGCCAAATTACCAGCATCTTTTATCTTAAAGCCATTACTGCCAGTAACTAAGGGGAGACCTTTCAGCACAGAGCAAAAACTGCACAGAAGTTGGGAAACCATGAAACGATCAGTGGCAGGGGAAGGGGGTGTGGTCATGAGACAGGGGTGTGGTCACAGGAAGGGGCGTGGCCCTCTGGGGAAACCTCAGAGGGCCGGAATGAGCGCCCAGGCGGGCCAGATTTGGCCCTTGGGCATGAGTTTCTGCACCCGTAAGATAAGGGAAGTGATGGCCTGCAAAGGACAAGTAGACGATAGAGAAGTGGTCCTCAGTATGGCAAAATTTAAGAACCACCAGTGACAGAAGTGCTGCTGGCCATGCTAGAGAACCCTGATTCACCAGGAAACACACAGACCCAGGATTTGTAAGTTTCTAACCAGCTGTGTAGCTGCATTGCATGGGTTTGATTTGCAACAATGAGTCAAGCGACAATATTCATCTTCAAGTAGCACAAAGTTCCACCTGCTGATTTAGAAATCTAGCCAGTGTAAGGTACAGACTTTGGGGGTGGGGGTGGGTTGCAGAGAACATAAAAAGCAAAATAAAAGAGTGGTCCTCAATACCATGTTTAAGAATTTGTCAACTTATAGGCATGTGGGGAAACGCTTGCCTCAAGCATTTCGGTGGCAGTGGAAACTAGATGTGCCTTTGTGTTCCTCGAAGATCTAAATGTTTATGATTTCATGCTTCAGGAGGGGCCAGTTCCTAAAATTACTCTCTTTAGTTTGATAATCCTTTAGGCAGAGCTCGAAATCAAACAGTTGGATAGGTCAGGTGGACTGCAGGCTTTTATCCAGGATGACTTATAGATCAGGGGTATTCAGACTTATGGGTTCTGCTCTGTTTTTAACAGAACCCCAGATCCATTAATCAGAGCCAGGCGAAAGAAAGTAGATTTCCAGATGTTTTGGACTTCAGCTCCCAGCATTCCTGACCGTTGGCCATGTTAGCAAGGGCTTCTGGGAGTTGACGTAAAAAAATATATATCTGGAAGCAAGATTCTGGCTGGACATCAGGAAAAACTTCCTGACTGTTAGAGCAGTACGACAATGGAACCAGTGACCTAGGGAGGTTGTGGGCTCTCCCACACTAGAGGCATTCAAGAGGCAGTTGGACAGCCATCTGTCAGGGATGCTTTAGGGTGGATTCCTGCATTGAGCAGGGAGATGGCCTTATAGGCCCCTTTCAACTCTACTATTCTATGATTCGATGATCTACCATCTGCCCACCCCTGAACGTGAACCCAATTACTGCATATTCCAGGACATCCAAATTACTATAGATCAGGGATTCCAATGCAAAGAACCGAAGCATTCAGTAGAGCAGCACACAGTTCTGGTCAAAGGCATCCAATTTTACAAGTGAGGAACATTGAGGTTAAGCAGGTACCACAAGGCTAGAAATTGTGTTTTGTGTTTTGTGTTTGTTTTAGAATTTTCAATGTTACTTGCTATCGTTAAACTATTGGAAGTCAGAAATCCTTGCCAACGTACAGCAACTCATCCAGAGATCTAACGAGAGATCCCAATCTACTGGCAATGCCTGATATAAGCTGAAACTCTGACATTATGTTTCTACTTAAGGTGAAACTGGAAAGAGGGCTTTTATGATTTAGCAGCTGGGAGCCTGAGATATTTCTCGCTGGCACATCTGTGGTCTGATATGCCCGCTCAGCACCATGGGTGCTGTCACAGAGCTCCCTGGTCTCATACCACCACATGAGAAGCTGTGGCCCTTGCAAAAAATGTCCACGCTGCACCTCCCCCGTCCCGGGACCCTTTGGAAACTGAAGCCACGTTGGCATGCAGAGGGAAGGGTTGTAACTCCGTGGCAGAGCACAGACTTTGGATACAAATCCCCGTAATGTCCAGGTAGGATTGGGAAAGACCCTAGTCCGAAAACCCAGAGAGCCACCCCCAGTGAAGATGAAGCAACTGTGAAAGCTAGAGAGAAAGTAAAGAAGTTTGAGGATCTTCAGATTCTGGGAAATCCTCTTGATAATTCTCTGTGACAGAGGCGATGCAGTTTCCCAATACTTTTGTTCCAGGAATGAAGTGGAAGGGTTGAGATTTATTTTTTTCCTAAAGTAGTGATTTTCAGAATATGTTCCAAAGGAATCCTGATGGGTTTCTTCGTTTTGTTATTATGTGTCTCAGGGGTTCCTCTGAGGACATCCATAGTGGCAGATAAGCTTCCCTGAAAAACTGTCTGTCTGCTATGACCAAAGTAATATAAGAAGCTACCATACATACACTCAGTCCATTGGTCCAGCTAGCCCCGAATTGCCTACTGGCAGTGCCTCTCCTGGAGATGCTGAGGACTGAACCAAGGACCATCTGCATGCCAAGCACTTGCTGTAACCACTGAGCCACAATCTGTCTCCCCGGTCAATGTACAGCCCCAGAAGAGATTTGATTATGTTCTTGATTCTGCTCTCAGTTCCTGTGGGAAACCAGTAGACTTGGCCAAAAGGCAGCCCCGCTCCCCAGTATTCTGCAGTCCAATGGGGGTCCTCAGCAGATGGGTCAACATGAAAAGGTTTCCCCAAATGTTGACTTTAAACCAACCAACCGACCCATAAATATACTGGTCAAAACAGCAACCATCAGTGGGATTCACTCTCTCCCTTCTGCCACCTGAGCCAGCCAACAGCGTTTGCCGCACACAGAAAAGTGAACACGTGTTTTTCTCCTGAGTAAGCAGTATCCTCCGTTTTCCACCCAGATCAAAGCCATTCCTGTCCCTAACAGCCTCTCCTCGGGGCTGTTCTGCTACTCCACCCTCCTCCCTCCCTTTCCCAGATAAGGCCCAAGCGCGCCTACAAGTTGCACCGCTCTTGCTTTAGGTGTAACCTTTCTCCCCACCCCTCACTGAAGCTCTCAGGAGCGCCTCAGATTTCAGACGCGCCAGAGAGAAGCTGTCTAGCGTGCATCAACCTGCT
Organism: Elgaria multicarinata webbii; assembly: GCF_023053635.1. Taxonomy (NCBI): domain Eukaryota; kingdom Metazoa; phylum Chordata; class Lepidosauria; order Squamata; family Anguidae; genus Elgaria; species Elgaria multicarinata. The sequence continues at coordinate 11,742,390 of NC_086183.1, read as the reverse complement.
CTCTGTACGCTTTGCTTAGACTTGTGAGTTTTCGGGATCTCCGGTTCCCATCCTACGGCACGCCAGCAAACAGGTTCTGGATGCCACATTTCCACCCCGCCCCACCCCATTCCTCCTGCCCTGGGAGGCAAAAACGAAATCGAAAAACTAAAGACCAGAACTACGAAAGGCAGGCGTAGAAGGGAACTTTTATTGGGAAAGAATACGGCAGCAAACCAACTCAGTAACACAGTAACAAAGAGGCCCTCGTGAGATTGCTATTCTTAACCCACTCAGAAGAGCTGCCCACCCCAGCCGCCCCACAAAGTACCCACCACCGCCATCTTCTTACAACAACAGGATGCTAAGGGTGAGAAAACCCTGCAGAATTGGAACCAAAGGTGACCGCTCTTGTTTTAACTCGGCTCAGCTCCTATTTTGGTACCGTTGCCATGCCAAACGACATCTAGCTTCTCAGGTTGTTGGTTATGTTTTAATTTTTGTAAACAGTTAAACACTGAAACAATATATCTATATCTATATAATATATATCTCAGTCCTCTGTGACAAGTCAGGACGAGCCTTGTGTTAACCGAGTGCTGCACCAGACCCAAGAGTTTATACAAAGCAAGGCGCTCCAGGCTGCAGTAGGGGTCACACACCAAGAAGAACAGGGGCCAAGGGGGGACAGAGGTAACCCCAAAGCTGCCACGCGAGGAGGGTCGGATAAACGTTCGAGTCCCGTGCATATGAATCAGTCCCTTTTTTGCTGTCTAAATCCCAGCCGGAACTTTCAGGAGCTGGGGACACATCTTATAAAAATAGGGTGGCTTGGGAAAGGGAGGAAAAAAGAGAGAGATTGAGACGGGGAGTTACCGTCGTTCTGCGATCTAAAAAGTTCAGTTCTTGGGCTCTTCGGCAGCCTCTCCCCCTTCTTCTCCTGAGCATTCTGCGGTCCATAATGTGAGGTTGTCTCTGAGAAGCTGCATGATGAGGGTGCTGTCTTTGTAGGAGTCTTCGCTGAGCGTGTGGAGGTCCCCCATGGCTTCATCGAAGGTGGTCTTGGCCAGCTTGATGGCTTCTTCTGGGGCGTTGGCGATCTCATAGTGGAAGACCGAGAAGTTGAGGGCCAGGCCCAAGCGGATGGGGTTTGTGGGCTGCATCTCCTTCTTGCTGATGTCCATTGCTTCTTGGTAGGCTTTCCGGGCGTTGTCAATGATCTGCTTGCGGTCATCGCCAGTGGCAACTTCGGCCAGGTAGCGGAAATAGTCGCCTTTCATCTTCAAGTAGAAAACCTTGCTCTCTGCATCACTGGCTTTCTGGATGAGATGCTTATCCAGCAGACCCAGGACAACGTTGCAAACACCCTTCAGCTCCTTCTCAATCTTCTCCCGGTATTCACTGACAAGCTGAGTTTTGTCGTCTCCTTCCTCGGTCTTGTGTTCGATGCTGGAGACGACCCTCCAGGCGGACCTCTGACAGCCGACCACATTCTTGTAGGCGACGGAGAGGAGGTTGCGTTCCTCGTTTGAGAGCTCTGCTCCATCTTCCACCACGGCCTTCATGAAGTCCGCCATGTCCTCGTAACGCTCGGCCTGTTCGGCCAGCTTGGCTTTCTGCACTTGGTGGTTCCTGGCCATCGTGGGGGCTGTGGAAGGGAACGCTGGGCGAGGAGGCCGGCTTTTGAGAGGGATCAGGCAGCTGCTTGGAGAGCCGTCAGAGTCTCTGCTGAGTTCAGCCGCTGGGATCGGCTTTTGGCTTGGCGTCTCAGCCTGGAGCAAGAACAAGGCGTGGTGAAGAAGCTCTCAATGAACCCTTCCCCCACTTCCGTTCGTGCAGCCGCTCCTTAAAAGGAAAGCTGCCGTGATTCACCTTGGAGCAAGAGAGTGAATGAATGCGTACCTGCTAAGGATGAGGAAATGCAGCCCGTTCCGAGACCTCTTGGGCAAGAGACCGCTTGTCCTAGCGAAGGCTTTAGTAGAAAAAGAAAAGATGGAGCCACAGGGTAGGAGCTCAAATAAAGCATTTTGGTTTCCCTCCAGGGGGCAGTGCACCAACCCTAAGCCGACCCCAATGTTGGCCCTGTTCTGATCTTCAACTCCCATCATCACAGTCAATGGTCAGGAATGCTGGGGCTTGTAGTCCAGCACATCTGGAGGACACCAGCCTTGGGGAAGGCTGTAATATACCTTTCGATCTTCCTCATTTTCTAACCTCCATTTGCCGTAGTTCGATGAACCTCAGACTTTGTGAAATGTCGCCCCGCCTTGTGAACTTGTGTCCGGGTTATATGGCCAGCGGAATCGAGCGGTCAGGCTTTTCCTGGAATGCACCACTGCAGAGTGGAGGGGTGGCACGTTTGAATGCTTTGCCTTTTAAAAAGAAAATAATTAAAACCCTGCACATAGTAAACTAGCATGTCAGGGAGAAAGGTTCAGCTGGGAATTTGGCCTGACATCTTGGTTTTGCATATCCGGGGGCGGGGGGTAGTTTGGAGGGTGGGGAGAGAAGGTATTCAAATTTGGGGAGGGAGGAACCATGTACAGACTGAAGTGGTACCTCCCCAGGAAAGGCTTTATCACTTGATTAACAGCACAGCCCCATACATGTCTACTTCGAAGTAAGGCTCACTGAGTTCAATGGGGCTTACTCCTAGATAAGGACTGCAGCCTTAATTGGATCCTTACCCTTCCTCCTGGGTTATTATCCAGATTAGCGCCAGTAGTGTCAGTAAATGTGTGGAGATCTCCGTGACACTGCTAAAGCAAACAGAAAAAGAACCCTAAAAGAAAACCTAAAATGTGTATTGCCAATGGGGACTCATATGTGATAGGTTTTAAATCAGGTTATGGGATAGTGTGTGTGTGTGTGTGTGTTCTGTTTATGTTTCCAGCTAAACTGTTTTTATTTTATGCAGAATACTGGACTTTTAAGGATTTCACCCTTTTTAAACTGCCCAGAGAGTACTGGGCAACATACAAATGGAATGAATAAAATGAAATGAAATCCCACCACCATTTCTCAGAAAACGTGAGTCAAGGCAAATGGATATTAAAATACAGTAAAATACTGATCCCCTTCTCTTCATCCCACAAATAGGGCTGGATGTTAGAGCCAAAATCCAGGCTCTTGCAGCCCAGGGAAACACCTAATGACCACCTAGGGGGCAGCAAGTGATGGGGGAAGCAGAAGCAAATTCTATTTTATCCCTGTAGTCATGACGGTCCTCTGATTTAAGTGAGTTTAAAATGCAAAACTGCAGATGCTTAAAGTATTTTTGTTTTAAAAGGATTGTCAGATATATCGGGAATGTAGAAGCAGTTGTAAAGCATAGAATGGTGGCTGGGCAGGGGGGACACAGAAATTATTTTTTACAGTATTTATATACCGCTCCCCATTCAAAATTTCAGAGCGGCGGACAGAATAAAAATACATTAAAAGTACATTTTAAAAGAAACAAAGTGCAAAATAAACCACAGCTGGTCATTAAGAGAAGGCTTCCTGGAACAACAATGTTTTCAGGAGGTGCTGGAAGGAATACAAAGCTGGCATCTGCCTGACCTCCAGAGGCAGGGTATTCCCTAGGAGGGGGGCCACCACACTGAAGGCTCTTCCCCTGGTGGACTCCAATCGCACAATAGGTCTATGACCTCAGTGACCAGGCAGGTTGATAGAAATGTTGGTTGTGAGTCTTTTGACTGAACTAATACAGATGGTCATTTAAAGATACTCCCCATAAGACCATCAAATCCAGGGTCCAATATGGCGTAGTGGCTAAAGTGTTGGACTGGGAGTCGGGAGATCTGGGTTCTAGTCCCCACTCGGCCATAGAAACCCACTGGGTGACTTTGGGCCAGTCACGGACCCAACCTACTTCACAGGGTTGTTGTTGTGAGGATAAAATGGAGAGACGGATTATGTACACCAGCTTGGGTTCCTTGGAGGAAAAAAAAAAGCGGGATATAAATGCAAGAATAAAAATAAATAAATAAGTATTACCCAGTTGCACCTCTGATCTCTGTTGCCCCTGCCCTGGCCTGTGCAGTTGTTCCTGACATTGAATCAACAGACAGCAGTGAAAATCTACTTCTTCCCAGAAGAAGGGTCCCAGAGAACAGCAGAGGTTTGCTGGGTCAGACCAAAAGGCCAACTAGTCTAGTTTCTGATGGTGGACAGCCAAATGCTTCTGGAATCTACAGTCAGGGGGCTGGAGGCAATAGACCTACCCTGTTGTCTGTCCCTGGTATCTGGCACTAAAAGGTACACTGCCCCTGAACATGAAGGTTTCACTTAACCGTCGTGGCTAGTAGTCATTGATGGGCTTTTTAAAATTTATTTGTTACACTTCTAATCCACTTAATAACGAATGTTTAGACAAATTCACAGAGGGCAATTCTAGCAATGGCTATTAATAGATATGCTTGTGGAGTTAGTTGGGTTTCCATTTTTAAGCAAACTGACCTGATTCCCATTTCCAGGCCTAACACGCACGTCAGAATGGAGTCATCTTTTGGCTTTCACACTTTTCCAAAGTTTGTGATACAGTTCTCAGACAGAAAAATGTACCAAAATGTATATAAAATGTGTATTTTTGGTTAAAACGCATGCAGATGTGCTCCCCCTCATTGTGGAACGCCCTCCCCAAGGCAAAGGCCCTTTTTCTCCCAGGGATTTTAAAGGCCAAGTTTTTAGATCTTACAGCTTTTCTTAGATATGTCTCTGCATGTATATATTCCCATGCTATCTGTCATTTGTACTGTATTTTATTCTTTTAACTATTTGTTTTGTATGTTATCCTTTTGACTTTGTAATCCGCTGAGTGAACATTTGTTATTAGGCAATTTTTTTTAAAAAAACACTACTTGGGATAAAATGCATACAAAAATGCATGTCTCAGAAAAAATGCAAACGAAAATGCATGTCTCAGGATAAAATGCATACAAAAATGCATGTCTCAGGATAAAATGCATACAAATCTGCACATGCAATGGAACACAATAAGATCGTCAGTTAGAGGCAGCAGGAATTGTGTGGACTCAAGAGCACTGCGCTTGTTAGCAAGTGTCTGCCTTTAAAAAAAGCTTCCAAAATGCATTTCCCACACCTAACAATTACTTTACTGTTTGACTGGGAGAATCGGACTTGTCTTTTGAGAGATGTGTATGTGTAAGTGTGCACATCTGTTCACACTTGACGATTGCAGTCTTACGTGATGATTTACATATGTGAAACGGCCACAATAGAAAAACATCACAGACAAGCCCTTCCATTTCCTCTTCTTCTTCTTTTGGCAATTCTCCTCTTTCTCCCTCTCGCCTGCCCACTCCCAGATTCAAATAGAATTCCAAGATCAACCAGTAACTTCCCACCTGGATTTTTCTTTTCTTTTTTACGCACACACATGCACACTCCCTACAAAGAGGCTTTAAGAAACATTTCCAGTACATTCTCGTCTGTTCTTCACTATTCTCCGCATCAGCCCGTGTGGAGCTATCAAAACGTTTCTCTCTCTCAAAACTAAACCTGTTCCCGCTTGTCAAGGGAAGACTTTTCCTTTCTTCTGACACTGCCAAAAAGAAGAGAGGGCGTGGGCTGGAGAAGGAGGCCAGCTCGATGACAAATTCCTTGCACTGCAGAGCGCTTTGGGGGCCTTGGGTGATACATCCCAGGTTAGCCATGGGATGAGACAGGCGGGGCTGATAAGTCAGCCGCTCCAGTTAGAGAGTGATTGTTCCATCGGGGGTGACTCATGGCCAATCTATGCAAGTGATGTGTGAGCAAAACTCCTTCATCGTGGCTTAATCCAATGACACAGACCGGCACTTGGAGACGTTCTTTTCAACCCGAGACAGGGTGGGAGCAGGCGACGCCTACGGCGGTGGAAAAGAAGAAGCCAGGAGTACCAAAGCATGCCTGGACACCTTCAAGGACCTTTCCAGAACTGTAGCAGGGATGTTTCATTGAATACAACCACAGAAGCAGAAGGGGCTTGCCGGCTATCTAGCACATCCCTTGATGCAAGAATGTGCTGTTAGCAATCCTAACAGAGGGCTGTCTAATTTCTGCTTGAAGACCTCCGGCAAGAGAGAGCTCACCACCTTAATTGGTTCCATTGTTGAACTGCTCTGGAAATGTCTCATAATGACCAACTAGAATCTACACTCCTGTAACAGAAGCCCATCTGATCAGGTCCTGCCTTCCATAACAGCCCTTCAGGTATTTCAAGAGCAATGTATTCTTGAGGGCCACTCCATTCTCCAGACCAAGATCTAGCATCTAGACATTGCCAGAAATGGATTTGCAATAGATTTAGGACAGACATGGGTCCTTCTTCGCACAGCACAGGATTAATCGCTGGAACTCACTGCCACAAGATGTGGTGATGACCACTGGCTTAGATGGCTTTAAAAGGGGATTGGACAAATTTATGGAGGATGCCTGTTGGGCATGATGGGGAACAATAGCAAAAGAGGGCTATTGCCCCCAAGTCCTTCTATTGCCCCCAGGGGGCATCTGGCTGGCCACTACATGATGGATTAGATGGACCTTTGTTCTAGTCAAGCAGGACTCTTATGTTCCTAATGTTCAGATTAATTGACACCCCGACACATACAAGTGTTCACTATAGTTAAATTCCCATAATGTCCTACTAAAATCTTCCACAGTTGTGGAGTATTCGTTCTCTGTTTCCCTTGCAGTTGCTTGTACTTTTCAGGCTTGTCTTTTCAGCATATGGCAGAAACATGGGTTGCCTCTTCAGCATGTGATGGAAACTAAGCCTCTGGCCCTTCAGCAGTTTCCTCCATTGGTTTCACTGTGGCCTTGGAGAGCACCTGAAAATGTACCAAGGACAACTGATGGTCCCTGGATCACAGTTTAAGAATCACTGCTCTCAAGTAGATAATGTTGTTCCTGCAATGTGTTATATGTGAGGCTGCTTTTGAAGACCTCTTGGGAACTTCACCTAGTTCAAAATACAACTGCTAGGCTACTAAATGGGATTAGCCATAGGGAGTGTATCTTACAGGCATGCAAAAAGCTTCACTGGCTGCTGGTCCATTTCTGGGCAGAATTTAAAGTGTGGATAGTTCACTATTAAGTCCTAAAACGCGTGGGACCTTCTCTTGTGAATCTGCTTGAATCTTACCTCCAATTGGAGGCCTTTCTCCTGAACCCCCTCACCATGACATGAGGTGGGTGGCGACTGAAGGAGAGGGTCTTCTTGGTCGTGGCACCCTGTCTATGGAATGTTTTCTCCAAAGAAACTTGCCTGGTGCCAACTCTGATGTCATTTCATTACCAGGCAAAATCTTCTTTCCTCGGGCATTCCAAAATGTGGTGTAAAGATCATTTTAATAGTGATGTTATATCTGTTCCGCCAAATTGTATTGATTTCTGCGACCACTGCTTGTGTTTGTTTTGTGTTTTAAGATTCCGGTTTACACAAACAGGAACTGTGACAAAATGTTGCAGTGGGGAGTGCTCCTTTTTCAGGGTTTCAGTTCGCCGGCTGTGCTCTTTTCCAGCACACTCCATTACATCCCCCTTCCCCTGCATTTTGTGACCACTGAGCACAATCAGTCTTCATTGGGCTGTGCTTGTTTTCTGCTCTCTTAATTTCTTCTTTTCTATATTTCTGCACTTTGTGGTTCACCCCTGCACATGCTGATGCTTCACTTGTGTGTCTCACTAGCCCCCCCTTTTTTGTCAGCACCCACCAGTGGTCTTTGCTATTACAGTTGCTATTAATGTTGTTTGATTCTTTTAATAGGTACACAGGCCTGAGAGTTTTGTACTGAAGGGTGGCATAGAAATTTACCATATAGAGAAATATTGGGCACGTGGACAACCAGTTGTCCTCCAGTTTGTTTGTTTTTGAACTGCAACTCCCATCACCCCAACCAGTATAGTCAATGTTTGGGGATGATAGGAATTGTAATCCAACAAATCTGGAGGGTACTAAGTTGGGGGAAGCTGCACTAAGATATATAGTATGTTCTTTTCCTTGTAGTTTTTGTGCACAAGGTACTTTTGACTCTGCATGCGGTGCGCGCGCACACACAAATTTCATGCGCTTGGATTCAAAGTTGGGGAGAAATAGGGACCCCCAGGACCTAGTGCTAGTCCAGGGCCCATCATAGCCTTGATCTGGACTCTCTATCAAGCAGCTTCATTTAGGCCCCATTCAGATGACACCTTAAACCATGGCTTTAACCATGGTGAATAAAGCAAAAGGCCTTATTCACTGTGGTTAAAGGTATGGAATAGTCTGCTGGAGGAGACTCATCAGCTTGACAGTCTTTTAGCGTTCAAGAAAGCTATCAAGACTGTTCTCTTCCAGCAGGCCTATCCAGGGAAATTTTAGGATATTTTTATTATGTTTTTAGGATGTTTTTAAACAGTGTATGCCACGTTCTTAATCAGTATTTTGTGTATTTTGTTTGTTGTTGTTCGTCTTGATCCAATCAGAGAGGTGGGTAAGAAATAAAGTTGTTGTTGTTGTTGTTGTTGTTGTTGTTGTTATTATTATTATTATTATTATTATTATTATTATGGTTTAAGGTGTCTTCTGAACATAGATTGGCTTTCTAGCTTAACCACCATGGTTAAAGCAGTGGTTTAAGGTGTCTTCTGAACAGGCCTCTATGGTTCTGCAAGTTCCAGACTTTTTTCCCTCAAAGAAGTTGTTCTGTTTTAAGGCTAAGGCATTTCCCCTAGCACTCAAATCACAACAAATCAGAGTTGCTGCGGGGAAATATGCATTCTTTCCCCAGCTAGCAAAACCACTGGGACTCGGAACGGTGTGTGAAAAATGGTTGCACAACTTATCACCGGCACAACAACTTTGATTTCTTGATTGTACAATTGCCTTTTTATAGAGGAAGTGGCACAGAAATGTTACAACAAGGAATGTCACAGGAAAACAAATTAAGTATTTGGGACTCAAACAGCTGCCAGATTCTGCACTAAGATAGGAGTTTGAGCTACAGTTGCCACCTCTTCACATTCCTGTAGGTTCTCAAGGGAGTGTCTTGTATCTCATTGCAGAATCGCAGTACACTTAATTATACGCTTGCGTAGCACTTTTTAATGACAAAATAGAGCTTCGGCTGCCATTAGCAATGGCACTGTATTATGCATCGAACATTCCCCCCTTCAAAGTTCTTGGAAAGTGAAATTAGATATTGGGTGATCCTCTGTCTGCGCAGTCACATCGCTGTGCAAACAAGGGCCCCCAAAGCCAGCTGCTTGGCAAACATATTCACAAAAGGTCTTAAATGTTAAACCCCTCCTAACTCACTGACTGCTGTGAATGAGGAAGCCAACTGCTTTGCAGGACTCCAAAGGTCTTTCGGTTTACCCTTTACTCTTGGACCGCAGTGGGGAAACCTCTTTCAGACCTAGGGCCAAATTCATGTTATGGAGAAGCTTTCAGGGGCTGCATTGCAGTGGTGGGCGGGGCCAAAAGCAAAATGGGCAAGGCCAAAAATGCAAACATGCTTTAGCTGAAAACACTTCTTGCCAATAACTAAGCAGAGGAGGCATTTCAACGTTTTAGAATGGGGTGGGGAAGGGGGAATTGCAAAAGTCAAGAAACCACCAATCGATAGATGGTTGGGGGAAAGAGGGCTTAGCCCAAAGGGCCGGATTGGGACCCCAGGCTGGTAGAATTTGGCCCCTGGGGGTTCAAAGGAGGTCCTCCGCGCCTGTCCTTGATGGAATAGTAATTGCTGTGACCTACATGACCAGTTCACCAGCTATTACTCAGGCCTTAGCTAAACCTACCTAAAAGTCCGGGGAAGAGGAGGGGAGACCTCACATTGGAATTAACGCAAGATGTCACCCCCGTTTACACGTAAGGTGCAGTGACCTCAGGAAGAGAGGCATTGCGCCCACCATTTTTAAAATCATTTTTAAAGGAGACGGAGCGCACAAACGCTCATGCGCAAAGGTAAGTTTTTTTTTAAAAAAAAATTAACTACTTTCCCCGCTCCCCCCACCCTGCCCCCAATGGGTGCAGTGCTCCTGAGGAGCGCTGCGCCCCATGCGTGGAGCTGGGTAAACCCAAGGAAATGGACCACACGCTCTGTGGTCTTGGGCTCAGCCCAAGATTGCGGAAAAAGCAGGCCCAGAGTGTAGGGTTGTATCCTGGGGTAAGGGAGGGATGATCCCTCCCTGATCCCGGGATCCCCTGTGCATCATCTGGACGCACAGGGATGATCCCGGGGTTCACCCCGGGATATAGCTTGGTCTAGCTAAGGCCTCAGTGAGCATCATCACTCTCTTGGGATCGATTCTCTGGACTGTTTTACGTAGGAATTGTCCCTCATTCTTATCTAAAACCCTCTTTTCCCAAGTACGTTTTTTCTGGGTAGTGTAATTTCCATTTGGTTTCTTGCTGTTGCTGCTGCTAAGAAGTACAATTCCTGGGGGGGGGGGTGCAATAGAGCAGAACAGCCTTCCCCAACATGTGCCCTCAGTATTTATTTTATTACATTTATATACCGCCCCGTAGCTGAAGCTCTCTGGGCAGTTTACATATGCATTGGACTATACTAGGGTGACCATATTTGGGAAACCAAAAAAGAGGACACCTAGTGTGTGTGGGGGGGAAGCAGCTTTCTGAGTCCTGCAGAAAGTACGTTATTCCCCCGCCACCTTAAAGAACCCAATTGGAGTGGAGGAGGGGAAAGGATTTCATTCTGCACCACCACCATCCACTCCAATTGGGGCCTTTTCTATAATGTCCACAAATGACCCACTTTCCCCTTTAAGACCTCAATTGGAGCTCAGGGTGGGGGAATGATGTGCCTCAAGAAAGCATGTCATTCCCTCCTGCCATGCTAATGGCAGCCTTAAAGGGGAAGGTGTGTCATTCCAGGACATTATTGAAAATTATAGAAAATCCCCCGACACCATGGAAAGAACAAAAAACAGGACAAATCCGGGGAAATCCTGACAGTTGGTCACCCTAGACTATACTTCCCATCACTCCTGCACAACATGGCCAATAGTCAAGCTGGCCAGGGATGATGGGAGGTCCAGTCCCAAGATATCTGGAGTGCACCAGGTTGAAGAAGAGTGCAATATCAGGTGTGCATGCACATGGCCTCACCAGCACTGATATACCGTTACGAGGTAGGTGGAGTCACCCAGGTTGTGGGTTGCCATCCCCAGAGAGGGCTGCCTGCTACCTTCTTTACAGACACTTTGGCACCACTGGGTAAAGATGTTTTTATTCTCACCGGCCTTTTAAAATATGTGGTTTTAAAATCACATTTAAAGGTAATCTGCTGTTTACCTTTCCTATATTTTTAGCTGTGTTAAGAAACTTGATTACACCTCTCCATTGACATTTTTCAATGCTGCAATTTGGTTATTTTACAATATTGTACTCTAATATTGTTCTTTGCTATTTTATGTTTGTGAGCTGCTCAGGGAACAGTGCTATTTGGTGGTCTAAATAAAGAATTGAAACTGGGCGAGAACTCTCGGAAAACAGACAAGGGTTTTCTGAATCCTTGCCAAAAAAAAAAAAAAAAAAGCTTATAGTTGCTGAGCTAATTCCAAATTGAGCAGAGGAGTCTGCATAGCTGTCACTGGTTTGCATAGCTGTGACTAGCATTCCAGTCACTGGCATACCTGTTGGCATCAAGCAATTATCACAGCACGTTTAATTAAACTATGGAATTCACTACCACAAGATGTAGTGATGGCCACCAATTTGGATGTCTTACCACAAGTCCATCTCAGCATCATCCTTTCAACAGTGACCAACCTGTTGCAACTAGAAAGAGTAGTGCCAACTCTGTACCTGGAGGTTCTGTCTTATGGTTATCAGCCATGTCCACATCAGAGAACACTTAAGCATCTGTAGAGCTCTTTCAAGCATTGAAAGACGGTGTAAGGTCAACAAAAAATATTATTACACCTATTGAAGGCAAGAGCTGAGGCTAAGGTGTAGGGTGCCCATGTGTCCTCTTTTACACAGGGCATTCCATTATTTGAAGGACTTCCAGAGGACTATCCTTCATTTGAAGGCCTGTCCTGTACAATTCTGGATAAAAGAAGAAAAAAATCCATAAGGACGGTTGACCATCAACAGCACCTGAGCAGCACACTGACAGGTCATCTGGTTTCACTCTTTCAACTATGGCAAGACGGACTGCATTCCTCTTTAAATTCTAATAATTCTAATGTGCATCTGTATATATGAATTTGCTCATGCACTTCGGTGTCCTTTTTTCATGAGTTAGTTTTGGCGATTCGTAAGTGACTTGGCTACAATTTCTTTTTCCTGCAAGCTCAGCTATAACCATCTACTGAAGCTATGGCTAAGGGAAGATCCGAACTCCTCCTAGCCCTAAAGGCAGAGTAGCAACGTAGATTCTCTTTCTGCTCCACAACCCATTCAGGGTAATGCTGACAAGCCATAATGATGGCAGTGACCTAACTGCAGTTCTTTCTCTTTTTTTATGAGCTTGGTTTCCCTCACTGTAGAGCTGAAAGGATGCCACAGATCTGAGATCTGGCTGATGTCTTATTACTACCTCAGAACCCACCTTTCCCACAAAACATACGCTTCAAGCCACCAAACACAACAAAGTTTGAATTAATAATAGAACTGCCTTTGCTCACATACTGCCCTTCTTATCTTTGCCTTTCCCACCCATCCCAACCAGCCTTTAAACTGTGTGCAGTTTTTGGCTTATGCTGTAAGGGTACAGCACACAGCAATGAATTAATTAATAAGGGAAGGCTCAAACTCCAATTCAGCAAGGCTCAGTAAGGCGTGACGGGATGTAAAACATCTGGGCGGCAACTTTGCACCTCTGTTCTACACACTGTTGTTATAAAGAGGAGGGGTGCCCCATTTCATCAAATTTCAGGCTGCATTCACTCTCCACTAAGAAAAACCAATGTGCTGCACCAAGGTCACCCAAACTTCTCTCTCAAAAAAGAAAAAAAAAGCCAGGTCTTGCTCCAGTATAGTGAAATCGTTTCCAGATGTTGTGTGTCGAGAAATCCCTTTCCAGATTGCCTCATTGTCCAAGAGCTTCTGCACATTGTAGAGGATTCTTTGAGGTATGTTCTAGGTTACTCTTAACTGACATGGGGCACAGTCTCTGCTCCACTTAGAAACATAGGAAGCTGCCTTCTACTGGGTCAGACCGTTGGTCCATCTAACTCAGTATTGCCTACACTAAGTGGCAGCAGCTCTCTGGGGTTTCAGAGAGAGGTCATTCCTGGCATTACCTGGAGATGACAAAGATTAAACCTAGGATGTTCTGCATGCAAAAGTCCCACTTGAACAGAGTGGGAGACCTAGAACCACACTTGGAATCAGCATCTAACAGCCTTCCTCAACCTGGCACCTTCCAGTTGCTTTGGACTATGACTCCTATCAGCCCAAGCCAGCATGGTCAATGGTCAGAAATGCTGGGGGCTGGAAGGTACCGGATTGAGAAAGTTTGCATACAACATCCTGATGCAGCTTCCAGAGTTGCTATTTTAATTTTCCACAGTGCTCTCGATTACTCATTACTAAACTGTGGCACAGTGACAAATTTAAATTGCAGCTCTAAGTCACTGGTTGCAACGCTGTTACCTGCCATGGCCCATCAAAAGAGGGGATCCATTAGAAGGTTCTTTACTACAGAGTGTAAAACTTGACCCCTTTAGTATCTCTGCCTACAGGGCACTCAACATATCTGCCTAGAAGGCACCCAGCATCTCCAACAACTAAACCCTGTGGCCAGTAGAAATGAGCACAAGTTGGTAGTAAGGAACCCCGTCTTTCTAGGAAGCTTGGTTGCTACTACTAGTCTTCTTGTAAATGACCCTGATAAGCTTCCAAGGCTGAGCAGGCTCCCATGAGTCACCATCCAAATACTTATGCTTTTAGGTTCTTCCAGACAGAGGCTCTTGGGATGACCAATCAAAAGACATTGTGCAGCTATTCCATCCTTTCTTCCTTAATGTTTTTTTTTTCTGGAGCGAAAAAAGAGGGTAGAAATGGTGCAAGAAGACAGAAGTGTTGTAAGTGGATGATCCTACTCCCCATAACATATAATACAAGCCTCCTCTAGAAGCATCTAGAAGAGGCGCGCAGGCACACACACATACACAGGCGAACACAGAGCCGTGTATGTTGCACTCTAGCATAAGAAGGGAAAGGGAAACTGATAGCTACAGGCACAGGTGAACATAAAGAGGATGTTTCCATTGAATTAGCACAGAAACCAGACAGCCATGGAGTAGGAGAGGAGAAATTTTATTGTTACAAAAGTGAAAGGCATAAATGGATTTCAAACCCTACGTAACTACAGTTAAGGGGGCCCAACGGGGTTGGTTTTGTTCTGTATTTAGGGCTTCCGGACAATCTCCCTGTTCTCTGTTCTGCTCCTTGACCTTACGGTGAGACAAGGGCAGAATTCTCTATAGGAACAGTTAAACACTATAATATACTGTTAGTTGTTTTGAGGGGTGGGTGGGGAGGAAAGAGAGGAATCTAGAACAATCCTAAAAAAAACAAGCTAACTTATTAGCAAGTTAAGTGTTGAAAAGTACAAACTCCAAACTAACTACACCCAGGGGCTGTGCATATTGTCTCTTCATACGGAGCTCGAAAAAGCAGCTCAGGTTTTTAATCCACAACCTCTGAAAGTTCCTGCTTTGCAGGCTGTAGTAGCTGCACTTGTGCATTTCAGCAGGCTGGGACTGCGCACTGATGTGACCAGGCCCTCCTCATTCTCCCACGGTAGCCCAGGACAGAGCCAGGCACAGCAGTCTACTTTTGCTCGAGAAAAGCAAACAAAACCATGAACATTCTGCACCAAGGAAAGCTAAATTGTGCAGCTTGTATAAATAATGCAAGTTGAGTTATTTTACATGATGTATTTCATAAATTTGCATAATCCTGACTTCACCAGTGATCAAGGGAGGTATGTAGAGCACTGAATCTCCATAAATCTGGGTACACCACCCTTCTGACTTCTGAGATTTCCACAGAAACAGCACATACTTGAAAGCATCTCTTTAAACCTATACGTTTTAGACCTGGCTTTAAAAAAATATTTTGAAGATTTACAGGAAATCAAATTCTGCATCCATTACCATGTTGTGTTTTTACCATATGCACGCACGCACACACACACACACACACACACACACACACACACACACACACACAGAGCCCTGAGTTGGCTCACAGTTCTAGTGCATCACATTGTATTTAAACAGATGCAAACTTGGACCATATGCACCAAGAAGGAATACATTAAACACAAGTGCAAATACAGCCTTAATGGAGCCTCCTCTGCGGCTAGACACCACACTGTTGGGGGAAGAGGAGGTGTCTTAGACTAGCATATCCAATCATCTAGATAACTAAAAACATCTCCCAGGGACTTTGAAGCCTTGAGACATCTTTGCTGCAGAATAAGGCTAGATATAGGAATCCTCTCATGGCCTTGGTGTGCTTAAGTTGCTGGAGTCCATTTCCCCCCAGATATGGGTGTCAATAGATGCCTGTTATTGCACTTGCAGCAGGTGGCTTGTATGGCTTTAAGCTTCAAACCCTACAGACGGCAGGAGCACCTCCAGGCCTCGAGGATTTGGAATAGCTTTTTCCTTGTGCATGGTGGCATCTCCCTATGCTTGCCATGAAGCGGGAAGAGATGCAGCAATATAAAAATTACATAGCCCTGGAAGGTAGAGAGGCACAGGTGGTGGCAATGGCTGTACTTTCAGATATTGGACAGGGCCTCTTGGGTTCGCCTTGGGTTTTGCCACGAGGCGCAGAGGATCCTCAAAAGCTCTTTTGTGCCCCGGACACACTGGATGTTCCCAAGCAGTGAAAGGGGAGAAAAAAGGAAGAAGAGAAAAGAAGAGGATTAGTAAAAGGAAGCACCAGAGACAGAAAGAAGGTTAAAGGAATAGCGCCTGCAAGGAAGCTAGAGAAGAAGAAGGAATAGATAATGGGAAATTAGTGCAATCTGGGGAAATCTGGAATGGGCGCCATTTTGGTAAGGACCACTCTTCATTATGAAAGATTTGGAGAGGAGAGGAGAAATGTCAGGAGAGGGAGCTATATAAGGTACATCAGACCAACACAGAAAGGAATTTCAAACCAAGCTTGATTAGGTAGGAGGAAAGCAAAAAAAGAGATGGTTTCTGAAGAATGTGACACATGGGCATGCAAGGGTCCGGGAGGGAGAGGGGTAGACAAGAAAAGAATACCTTCTCATGACGTTTATATAGCAAGATACAAGCAGAGGCCAAGTGTGTGGGTTACCTCCCAAGCCCTTTAATTCATGACCTTCCTTGGCAGCCATTTTAACTACAGCTTCTGTTGCCACATCAGAGGTGGGAAGAAATGTCCTGAAGTTCTTGGTGGATCTTAAAACTAGAAACGGGGTGGCAAAGGACAATCTAATGGACCCCATCAATTCAGACATGCAGGCAGCCAACTTTCTGTAGAGCTGCAGGAATCGGCATTTCCTTTAGGACTACCCTATCTCACCACACTGTGCACACGACCACCATGGAAAGAGAGACTTTTTCAGGTCCTGAGCATTCGGGCCATGGGGAAACACAAGGAATCAAGCTGCATTTTGCTTGGAATGAAGTCTGCTTCTGTCCGATTCACCACTCTGGCTTGCCCCTGGGAGTGAATATAGGCAGAAGGCTGGAAAATCCAACCCAGCACTTAATACTCCCCTTGCTCTGCCCTGCCCAGCACTTCAGCAAGGAGAATGCCATTACTGCTGCCTGTTCAGCCACAACAGAGACAGCTGGCTTTATCAGCTAACAGAACCCTCATTGCTTCAGCTGATCCTCCCTTTGGTTGCTCTTGCCATGGGGGGCAAGAGAGCAGTAACAGCTTCTCCCTGCTAGAGTATTGGGAGGGGGGGCAGACCAGGGCAGGGTGGGGGGAGAGAAGAGGAAAAGAAAGAGCGAGATATTAGAAAATTTCTCCAGATTTCTCTTTGCTGATACGGGGAAAAGGAGAGAGATGAGAAAGGGTAGAAGCAGGCCTGATTACATGCATTTTCCCCATCAAAGGTAACATACAAACTAACCCGCAAATTACATAAAATCTTATGACCATCTTTGTCAGGAAGCAGTCGCAGCAAATCCTCCTGGAAGCTGGGTGAAAGCAGCACTTCGAGCCAAATAAACATTAAAATATCACCATTTACGAGTTGCAGGTCTGCCAGATTTGTCTCTTATTCCAGAACGTTAACATGTTTAGCCCATCGCAAAACCTCAAGGCACATAGCATGTTTCATTTGTTATACAAGAGTTCAGTACTTCCCAGCACAGACAATGAACTTTTCATACATTCTTCTTCTCTTTCGGAACAGACTCCAAATAGGATTCGGATGTGGAGGGGAACCAAATGGACAGCAGTGACAATAGTTAGTTGCTGGAACATCTACACATCTAATTCAACATCGTCATTAAACAAATAAAGCGTCTTGATAATTACTTACCAGCAATACACACACGTACACATGAGAAAGGATTACGTCTCATTTTGGGGAAAATGAGATGGCAACAAAATGAGCACCAGGGAGGGTGGAGGCAGCAGCCATTAAACAGCAGGGCCAAGTTGGCACATTAGGTCCTGGCTTTACACGAGAGTTTGGGGCACGGACACCCTGAACATTAACTGGGGTTTCATCTTGAGAGCTTGCATGGAGTAATGGTGAAGAGATGGAGCTGGAAACCAGGAAGTCCCCAGTTCAAAAGTCACCTCAGCCACTGAGGGTGAGTGGGCCCAATAGGCAAGCCACTCAAGGCCAGCTGACGTTATGACTACTCTGAAATAAATTATTTCAATTAACAAGGACTTCAATTCCCAGCATTCCTGACCAGTGGCCATGCTGGCACAGGACTTCTGGGAGTTGAAATCCCAAACATGTGAAGATCTACCTTCTGCCCACTCTGGCGATAAGGAATACTGAGATAATGTGAAGAACCTCAAGAATTCTAAGGGCCCAATCCTATGCATGTTTAGACAGAAAAAAGCCCTACGAGTCCCAGAAAGTCATGGTGGGAGTTGTATGACTTGTTTGTGCTTAAACATGGAAAGGATTGTGCCCTACAGCACTATATAAATGCAAAGTGATGCCTTCTAGTCTATGCTGCACCTTAACTAACCATGGTGATAAAACACAGCATCCCTCTATTACAAAATAGGGGCAAGTGGTTGGTGTGCAGCAACCCTTCTTCATCCTTGACCTGTATCCCATATCATAACCTACTCTAAGAGCCATCTCCTACTAGGCTTTAGAAATTAACTGCTAAGTAGCTGAAATGGGGTGCTCAGGCATCTTCATTTAGTACAACCTCTATTCTACCCCTAGTTTGCAACTCAATTTGCACAGCTGAGAGATCACCTAGAGATTTCTGTTCTATTTCCTATTTTTTCATGGTAACCACTGGTGCACGGGAAGCCATTTTCAACGGGCGTTCTCATTTTTCTGTCCTCCAAGCAATCACGGAGAAAGTGGACAGACCCATAGCCTAAAACTGTAAGTATATCATACATGTTCCATGTAATGACAGCTTTAGCACCACAGGGCCTGTCACCTTTTGGGGATGCGATAGTAGAAGGCACTATGAACTTTGCTCAAAACCCTCCACACCTGCAGGCTGCCTTGCTACCCATAGGCCTCATAGCTCTTCACAAGGCTTAAGCTACCGGTGGGATGGTTTGTAGGCACACAACAACAGCCACACAGACTGGAGGGGGGGGGGTAGATGGACTCCAGGCTTGAAGCAACTCATGCGGTGAGAATGGGATGATTCACTGGATGAGGGCGAGAGGGGAAAAAAACCACGTTCTTACCAGCTAACTTTCAGAGAGCAGTACTAACCCATCCTGTGGGGAGGGGCTATCCCATCAGGCAGTGCAAGATATGGCAAAGTCCTGGCAAGCATCCTCCTGAAGAAGACACCAGAGATTATGCACCATGGCAGTCTCGGGGTTTGGGAAGTAGAATGGGGAGCGGGGTGGGGAGAGAAGGAAGAGCCAGAGTGCTGTCCATCAGCAGTGGAATGCACTTTGGCCAATGAGAGGGCAGCTTAAGTTATGGCTACTCTGAAACTCTACTACAAAACTATTTCAATTCATAGAGAGTAGGCTCCCCCTGTCCCCTCCCCTCCCTTCCATAGATATTCCCCAACCACAGGGGAGAATGCTCAGCAACTGCTCCTATGCCCGCTAGGTTCTAGAACGGTCATGCAGGCAACAGCCTGAACTGGCAGATGAATTGCCCTAAGCTCAGCGTCTTGCCACAGAATGTAACCAAAGAGCGGCCATCTTAATATGACAAAAGGAAATGCAAACATAAAACCCAAAGCAATTAACTCTTTAAAAAGTATTTTTTTTATTACAAAAGTAAGTAACAAAGGGAACTCGCTTCAATACCGCAAGAGAGTTTCCCCACACAAAGGTAACACTGCTACAGTCCTTGCCTCCCCCCCTCACACAAACGTTAAGAATGTGATTGTGTGTTGAAAGTTGGCCTGAAATTCCCCTTCAACAAGAAGAGCTTCCTTCCCTGAGAAGTGGACAAGGCTACCCCTCTCAAAGCGTGGTCGAGGATGGGCTTCAATTGGTGTGCCTAGTTTATATAAGCCAGGAACTATCTCTCCCTCCTTTCTCATTATGTTCCTGGAAAGCTGTACAAGGGGGGAAGAAGAGTGTTTCCAATTTATGAACACCTCCTGAAAGCAAAGCTGCAAGCCTTT
Organism: Elgaria multicarinata webbii; assembly: GCF_023053635.1. Lineage (NCBI taxonomy): Eukaryota > Metazoa > Chordata > Lepidosauria > Squamata > Anguidae > Elgaria > Elgaria multicarinata. The sequence continues at coordinate 11,722,647 of NC_086183.1, read as the reverse complement.
CTGCACGTAATGCCGGAGCTATATGGGCCTCAATGGAAAGGCTACTTTTGGAAGTGCACCATCACAGAGGAGATTGTTAATGCAGCTGTACTGGGAACAGCAGCTGCTCAAGAAGGTGATGCAAGAAAAAGAAAGAAAGAAAGATTCTCATCATGGCTCCAAGCATCTTTCACGGCAGAAGTGGCACAGCAGCCTCTGCAGGCTGAACGTGAAGGTTCAAGCCCGTTATTATCAAGGGAATGCCCCCACCACATCCTTGGGTTTGGCACATGCCTTAATGGCACAGAATACAAGCACCTGCCTCATATATCAGCCGGCATATTGCTTAGAACTGCCTATATTTCACAGGATAAGAAATTCCCGAGACCAGCAACACTCCAAGAGGTGTCCGTTAGCAAAACCTTCAGTTCTGCACCACGAATGAGCCAAATGCTGCCCATCCGGATGCAGTCCAAAGGGCAGAGGATCATGCATTCTAGCCCAGACATTTGATAGCTGGAAGCTGCCGTGAAGTTTCTGAACCCCATCAGAATGTCTTGGTATGGTGCTCTTAAGTGCAGCTCCAAATTCTAGAAAGGGATTGTTGATTATGTGCACTCCTCTGTCTTTCTTGTAAGAATTCTGATTTGTCAGGCAAACAGATTGTGCAGCAAGCATACGCAAATCATCATCACGATATAAAATAAAAACAGGCAGGCATAGAAATGCCTTTGATCTCCTGCAGGAGCTGCTTCAACTCAGGGCATAGGTGCAAAGAGAGCTCAGAAATGCTTCCTCTATTAACACCACTCTTCTTAGAATGGAAAAAGGTGCAGGTCAGCTAACAAAGTATGCGACACTGAAAATGGTAATCACCTCCTTCCCCCGCAAAATGCACATGCAAACAACGGAGGAAGGAACTGTGACAATTCTGTTTTAACAGGGTTGGGTAAGTTGCCGCCCATCTTGGGGCAGCCTTACAAATCTCTCTGACATTGTGCGTGATCAATGGAAGAAGTCTGCCACGTGCCTGTTTGCCACTGTTGGCCTTCAAGGACATTCTGCTAAAGGGGGTGGTGCTACTCCAAACCACTGATGGATGTCACACCTGGCCCTGAAGAAGCAAAAGGGAAGACTCAACTTGTTCTTTCTCCAATCCCTAACTTAACAGCTTTTAGGGCAAATTCCTGAGATATGACCTCAATGATTTCAATTTAAAAAGCCCCGTAATGTTCAAGCTTTCTTGATCCTCTGCAGAAGTGGGGTAGAGAAGGCACATTCACACACTTGATTTGTTCCTTTGAGATTTTAAACTGTCTCTCACAAACTCTAGGTCAATAGGGATGAGGAAGATCTAGCCCCCACAAGTCCATATGGGCTGGTAGAGACCAGGGAATAACAGCTTACACAACCTTTTGTTTGTAATTACTTGATACACAAATTCCACTGCTGTAAAAAATAATTTAAAAAAATCTATCCTGGTTTCTAAATCCCTTGAACACAGGTTTTTATATAGCAAAACCACTTTAAAAAAAATACACCTTAGAAAAATCTACAAAATGTGTGCAAAAATACCCAGCAGCTTTTAATAAACACATTTCAAGTATTTAACATGTCTTTAGCATTCCTATTTACGTCAAAGGCTCACACAACAGGATGGGAGGCACAGTAAGTCCAATAGGAAGGATCACGACGCTTCCCTCTTTATATGATTGGTCAACAATCCAAGCGAATGGACTCAACTTCCTACAGTAAAAAATCAATTTGGTTTTGGATAATGCAGGAAGGTTTCTCTCTGGATTCCTCCTTGAACACAGCCTTTGGTCAACGTGTCTTCTATGTACAGACCTTCAGCCCCCACAAAAATAGCTCTGCTATCTGTACACACCAGGTGACTATGCACCCCCTCTGTTGACATCATTTCAGAAACTCAGATGGGTTTGCTTAATTTTCTTCTAACTATTAAACAAATAACCTCACTGGGCTGTGTTCAGCCTGTTGTCGTAGTCCTCATTCAACTGAAACAAAGGACAACTCTGGGTCAGTTCCCAGAGTGAGAAACCATTTTCTGCCACTGATCCAATAGATGCACTCATGATCCTTCCTAGGGATCTTCTACTCTATGCATCCCTCTAACTCCCACCAGTAGGAGGAGCAGGAGAGTCTTCCCAGGCAAACCAGCTTAGCAAGCCACACTAGCTGCTAGGCAAGGAGTGCTGTGTCCTCAAAACGGTTCACCTCTCTGCCTTACAGCTTGGGCAAGCACCCATTATTCTTCATGGTGCTCTTGCGGCATGGCAGGAAAGACAGACTAACATCAAAGATGTCCACTTTCACCAAAGAGCAAGTTTTAAAATAATCTGCAGTGCAGTTTAGGGAGATGATACCTCTGTTCCCCCAACCCCTTCCCACTGCCGGATCCCCGTGCAAACGACTATGCTCTTTTCAACCAATTCCTGCTGCGGATCCTCCAAGAATGGATGGTTCTCAAGAAGCTGGCATCTCCCAACCATGGGCATTTTTGGCTCTAAGTTTCAACCCTCTTTTCTCCTGTGTGACAGTAGGGCCCACTTAGAGGCTTAACTGCAACAGTCCACAAAGTTCAGGTAAATCCCACTGGGTAAACACCAAACCAAATAAAAATCAACCAAGAGACGATGGCATATGGTTTGAGTAGGAACTTTGGAAGCTCTGCCACACAAGGTTGTCCTGCCTGAGCCCAGGAAATGTTAAATGAAGGAGAGGCACCAGCTGGAAGTAGACATAGGCACAGGACTATGTGTCAGCACTGCTAAGGATTGGCTCATACCATGCTGGCATCAGATTTCGTTCCAAAGGAAGGGATTTCACTCTTAGGAGTGGACGGGGTCCCAGCATCTGCCTGGATAAATCCTCTTCTGTCTATTAGACTAGGCAAGGGGAGAAAGAAAAACAAGTAAAGGAGTTAGACTGGTAATTAACAAGCCAAATGAGCAGCAAAATCCCTCTTTTTCACTTGTTTATAGATGAGGTGGGAATTCCAATCTGCACTTGGGTAATAAAAATGAAACCAGGGGCACTATCTATTCTGGAGCCATGCACTAGGAGTACAAGAACATGTGGAATAAAAACATATATGAACCTTTGTAAAACAAAATCTGCAGTTAGCATTTTAACATCAAGCAGGCCAGAAGTATCCAATCATCACAGAACTCCTTAGAGCAAGCCAAAAATGGGGATATTTAGATAAATTTCTCCAGCCCCCCACTAGCGAGATAAGAATCTAGCACCCAGTAAACGAAGTTCAACCAACTTTTCCACTTGGTTTGGATGATACGGCGTTCTGCCCAATGGAGCTACTTTTAAATTGCAGCTAAATACTAAATAAGTTTTGCGTGGGCCAGTAGTAGCTTATTCACCATTATAGTTTTAGACTGGGAGTCATATTGGTGTGTTACATATTTAACCTCTCCAACATGCCTGGATCCAGCTCCAGCTGAGAGCGCCCCACCCCTCCTGCTACCAACTGTCACTGCTGAGGCCATCAGAGGGAAAGGAAGCAGCAGCCAGGCACTTCTCCATCATGCCTGGATCTGTATTAGAGGGAGAGGGAAAGGAAGCAACTGCTGAACTTTGCAACTATCTAGTCCCTGAATTTGCTTCCCCCCCCTCTTCCCACCCAATCCCCTTTGCTTCTGGTGTCATGTTTTTTAGATTGTAAGTCTATGGGCAGGGACTGTGTTAAGAAGTATTTTTGTAAGCCGCGTTGAGAGCCTTTTTTGCTTAAAAGTGCTATAATATTTAAGACATGAACTGGGGGGTTCACAGTGACACTGGTATGAAAAGCAATGAGAGTATTGATTGGTTTAAAAAAAATTGAACTGGAAGAATTCTAACTAGTCGTTAGACCACAGGCTTGCTCAACAGGAGTGCTATGCTTACATCCTATTTTGGGAATACCTGCCCTCTACTCTGCCAGAAGAGAAGCACATTTATTTTTTATTTTATTTATTTTTTATTGCATTTATATCCCGCCTTTTTTCCTCCAAGGAACTCAAAGCTGCGTACATAATCCTCCTCCTCTCCATTTTATCCTCACAACAACAACCCTGTGAGGTAGGTTGGACTGAGAGGCTGTGACTGGCCCAAAGTCACCCACTGGGTTTCCATGGCCAAGTGGGGACTAGAACCCGGATCTCCAGATTCCCAGTCCAACACTCTAGCCACTACACCACACTGGCTCATGAAGTATCATGGACTCTCTTAGACTTTCAGGAGACAAGCAGAATTTGATCCAAAGGCTTAAAGCCTCTTTGGCATTCAAGGAATGAATTTTTGCTGTGATTCTGTAAATATGAAAAACAAATATGGACCAAGTGGATCTCTCTATAATTTGTTTTGAGGATAATACCAAGAATAGGACCTAATAGAAGCATAAGATCTCACTCAAATGATCCTTCCAAAAAGGTTGCATGGTTACGTGGCTGACCCTTTCTAACAACTATTCCTCTTGTATGTACTCATGGATCCTACGAGGAGTCATCCCACAAATGCCACGTGCAAATGTTAGAATCATCTTTCTTTTTGTCCAACTCTGCCCCCTTGTGACTACATGAAGTTAGTTATGATATCAGCAAGGGGCCAGGTAGTTTAAAACTGCAACTGTAAATATAGGAGAACTGTAGGCTAGCTGGACTTGGGTGTTATCCTGAGGAATTTCCAGTGAGCCATTGACAAATTCCCATAAGAGCGTCAGTACTTTAGACAAAGAGGGCGTAGCAGAGAGAGATGGAAAGTGGGGCTATTCCGTAAATTCTGCTAAGATACGCTAGCATAGACAACTTCTAGCGCAACACTGTTGTGTCAGCAAGCACTATCGCCACTCTGCTAGGGGTCATTTACATTAGTGCGATGGAATTCACGTGAGTGCAACATAATTTAGCAGTAGCTTCGCACTGGATACTGCCCTGAGTTTGCTTTTCTTCCCCTTCTTTCCTCATCTTTCCCCCCCTTTTTGTGTCATATCTTTTAGATTGAAAGACTGTAGGCAATGACAGTCTTGTTTTCATTGAGCATATGTGAGCCACTCTGGAAGCCTTTTTGACTGAAGAGGGGGGTAGAAATGCTTCAAACAAATAAATATTAGCCCCATGTTCAGACACTGAAGTCTGATGTATTTCCAAGGTTGGGCTGAATGAGGTGGCTGCCTCAAGAGGCAGACTGTGTATGCTATTAAGGGGTAGGAAATTACATTCCTAGTGAGAGGAAAGGGGAGATTTGGATTCTCTATCTCACACACAAAAACATCTCAGGACAGCTCTACATCTTTCAGCATTTCACTGCTAGTTTTCCTGTTTTCCCACTAGCTTAGCTCTCCCACCTCTTTCATTGACCCTTCCCTGTTGCTTCCATCTTCCCAGATTCATGTTTTTGCACAGGGGTGTGTACGTGTTCATGTTGTTTCAGTAACTCTCTCATTGGAACGAAGCAGCAGCCATTGTCTCAGCCAGTATGGATACTTCCTGCACTTAGCAACTCCCTTTGGGAACATGCCTGCAATCCCATTTCACTCAGGGTGGTGGGCCATCTGCCTGTTCCTGACATCCTGGCTGCGTCCCTCTGTTTCTTCCCTGCATGAACAGCAGCACAGTTCAGGAACGGGAGGCACCCATGGCAGAGAAAAGGAAACATCCCTCCTCAATCCCACAATTCACACGTAGAAGTGAGCTTCCGTCTTTTTTCTGTCCCTAACACACCTCCTCTCCAGGCAGCATCTTCCAATAGTCTAGAATAGCTGCTAGTCAGTCTCTGTTCCCACCTGAATGTGGTTCCGGTTCACATACACAAACACAAAATGAAGATGATTCAGGTTCATTTATTGAACATTAAGGTGCAGGGTCAATTCAGGAACAAATGTCCTTACCTGGGATAGAATGGTCCACAGAGCACTGCACAGCAGTTGGTGAGGATACTTTTATGGCTGTAGGGATTGGCAAATTCGGAGCCTCTCTTATTTGACCATGCCCCTTTGAGCTATAATCCAAAAGAGACGAGCTGGTTAGGAAAGACCAAGAGAGGGAGAAGACAACGAGAATCTTTTGTTGGGCTGGCTTAGAAAAGCATTTCCTCTGTTTTCAAGAACTTTCCCTAGTTACTGGCAGTGAATTATTTCCCAGCTACTAATTAAAATGTTCTGATTAATCAGGCAGCAAATTTTCAAAATACTATTATTTTTAGTACAAGTACTTAACAAAAATAGCGCATAGCAAGGGCCACTTTAGAAGAAACATCCCCCCTTCTCTTCCTCACAGAAGGGAATGCCTTCTAAGGCGGGGCTTGATGAAATGCAGGCAGGGATCCTCTAATTTTTAGATTCTAAAAAATTAAGAAAGTAGGCCTTTTTTCTTCAGAATGACTATTTATTCATAAAAAACATATGCAGACTTAATTGCTTGATTGGAAGTCATACAATTAACTGACTAAGATTTCATTAAGCGTGTGACTTCCCCACCACAATATACTTTAGTTAGAAGTGATCAACCAAGGGTGAAATTCTTTTGATTAGACATGATGCATTCATTCATCTAGAATCTACAAAGGTATCACCAGCTTTTTTAATGACAAGAAAAAAAAGGGGAAAAAAAGAAAATGTCTTTCCCTTCTACCGTACACTGGAATCTAGGGATGTTTTGACCCCAAACATTACAATGGCACATCTATGTAATGAAAGAACAGGATTTTGAGTGCCATCTTTTGCTTCCTTAAGGGATTGGTTTACAGCTCTAGTAATTGTTGCTTGGGCTTTCCAGCATCTATTCATGAAAGGAGATGCAAATATTCATACTCACATCCTCATTGGTCGTCAGGTTGGAGGCAACTAAGTAAGTGTGAAACCCTGAGAGGCCAAAAATAGACCAGACTGAGAAAAAACAGATCACCAATTCCAACACAGTGAGTGGAGAATCAAGGAAGGAATAACAACTTGTGATTATAGGGAGTTTGTTCTCCTCAAATTCACAGAACCAAAGATATACCTTCCATCAGTTTACCATCCTTCAAACTCATCTGAGCCACTTTCAGCATAATTTGTCATGGAAAGATGGTGGCCAGCATTAATTCATCGAATCAATACCCATTTTGTACATGAAGAACAGAAATCTCCAGCTATGTACTTGTAGTATTTTATACCCCAGTCCTTTAGAGGATTCTTAGACTGGCTTATAGGAAAAATTAAAAGCCATAAACAATACAACAAATAGTAGAAATAGAGTAAAACAGTGTTGAATAAAACAGCATTGCCCTATCAACAAGTTAACACAGAGACCTGGGAAAATAAAAGTCTTCACCTGGCATTAAAAACATCTAGATCTTATGCAGAATCAGATGGACACTTCTGTAAAAGGAAAACAGGCCATGAATGAAGATCATGGATCATAGAAAAGGATTATTCACCCCCTATGTAACAGGGCCTATGAGACAACCTCCTGCTTTTGCTGTATGAGTGGTCATGGGAGTTTGACTATCCCTTACTTTGGGTGTTCAGAGAGTACCTCCAAGGATGTTTTACATTTTAGAATCCATTATGCTAACTAGCTCTTTTTCAGTCCCCCACACGGAGGAGGGGAAGGTAGAACAGACACTGAAAGGATATCTTGCTGGTGTTGCTTTCAAAACAGCAAGGAAATCATTTCCCTGGGAGCCTGCAAAGCAAAGAGAAAGAGGCACTGAGTTGAAGAAAGCCATTTTCTATTTCTAACCATGCAGTAGGTCACATGATACCAGAAATTCAGCACAGTCCCTGACACCCAGGATCTCAGTAAGACAGAAGCAGCAAGGCAAGTTTTGAGTAAGACTGAATAGGCTTGCCCAAGTTTCATGTATTAATGAGCTTACGTAAAAATATTTTTGTTACCACCCTCTGGCGTGGCCTTAGAGCAGCCTTTCTCAACCTGGGGTGCTCCAGATGTGTTGGACTGCATCTCCCAGAATGCCCCAGCCAGCTGGCTGGGGCATTCTGGGAGATGCAGTCCAACACATCTGGAGCGCCCCAGGTTGAGAAAGGCTGCCTTAGAGGATCTCAGATTCTTCCTCTCCCCTTTATTGCCTAAAAGAACTGTGGCATATGGCTTTGAAAGGCACTCTGGTTTTGGCTTGCGCTCACCCAGACACCTCCAGGAACCCAAGAAGAGCCCTGCTGGATAAGACCAAGGGTCCATCTAGTGCAGCATTCTGTTCAAACAGTGGCCAACCAGCTGTCGACCAGAGACGCACAAGCAGGCCATGAGTGCAACAGTACCCTCCCAACTATGTCCCCCAACAACTGGTGTACATAGGCTTACTGCCTCTGCTACTGGAGGCAGCACATAGCCAATAGGACTAGTAGCCATTGATAGCCTTCTCCTCCAGGAATTGATCCAACTCCCTTTTACAGCCAGCCAAATTGGTGGCCATTGCTACATCCTGTGGAAGTGAATTCCATAGTTTAACTACGCGCTGTGTGAAGAAGTACTTCCTTTTATCTGTCCTGAATCTCTCACCCATCAGTTTTATGGGATGACCCCAGGTTCTAGTATTTTGTACACCTCTCTCACGTCTCCCCTTAGCCTCCTTTTTTCCCCAAGCTAAACGATCCTAGCTGTTGTAATCTTCCCTCACAGATGCTGCAGCCCCTTGATCATTTTAGTTGCCTTTTTCTGCATTTCTTTCCAGCTCTGCAATATTATTTTTTAGGTACGGTAACCAGAACTGTACACAGTATTCCAAGCGTATTCACACCATAGATTTGTATAAAGGCAGTATGATAGTGGCCGTTTTATTTTCAATTCCTTTCCTAACTATGCCTAACATGGAGTTTGTCTTTTTTTTTTTTTTTACAGCAGCCGCACACTGGGTTGAAATTTTTATTGAGATGTCCACTACAAACCGAAGATCTCTTTCTTGGTCGGTCACTGCTAGATCAGATCCTGCCAGGGAAGTTGGGATTTTTTGCCCCAACATGCATCAGTTTACATTTGCTTACGCTGAACTGCATTTGCCATTTGGATGCCCATTCTCCCAGTTTGATGAGATCCTCTTGGAGCCCCTCACAATCCCTTTCTGTTTTAACCATCCTAATTAATTTGGTGTCATCGGCAAACTTGGCCACTTACATCACTGTTTATTTCTAATTCCATTTCATTTATAAACAAATTGAAAAGCACTGGTCCCAATACAGATCCCTGTGAGACCCCACTATTTGCTTCCCTCCATTGGGAGAATTTACCATTTATTCCTACTCTCTGCTTTCTGTTCTTTAGCTAGTTACTGATCCATAAGAGGATCTCTCCTCTTATTCCATGACTGCTAAGTTGGCTCAGGTGTCTTTGGTGAGGAAGTCTGTCAAAAGCCTTTTGGAAGTCCAAGTAAACTTCCCACTTAGGACATGCTTTACTAAAAGCTATACTTACGCAGAGCAAGATGGGTGATGACGCAAGCAAAGATGAAGGCTGTCAGGAAGGAGAGAGAGAGGATGAAGGCATAGAAGTATCGATAGTTCCGCTTCCCCACGCAGTTGCCCACCCAGGGGCAGTGGTGATCAAACCGTTCTGGGGGGTGGGGAGGAGGAAAGACAACAAGGAGACAACATTAAGTTCACTGGCATCCCACACACCCAAAGAGGATGCTCAGCAAAATCATTGAAGCAGGTGACAATCTTAGGACCAGACTCTCTTTCTGCTAATATAGTGAGAGTAATGGTGTTGCTGTTGTTCTTTCTAAAGGGGGGCTGCAGCAATTTTAAGTCTCTTTGTCTTAAAGCAGGGATGGACAACTTGTGGCCCTCCAGATGTTTTGGCCTACAATTCCCAGCAGCCCTAGCCAGCACAGCCAATAGTGAAGGATGATGCAACACACTTTTTACGGGTTTCTTGGGAGATTCATTAAATACGTTGGCTTGGAATCAGATGGTCTTTGGGGATCATTTTCTAATGCCCCACATTGTGAGATGTAAAGCTGAATGAGATGGGGGAAAGAACCCGTTCACATTGTTCTTCCAGCCGGAGTTAATGTTTTCATTCAAGAAGTTAGGATGCCAAGTGGACCTGTAATTTGCACACGCACTGAATTTTCCAAGACCAGATAGCAAACTTGACTGAAAAAGCTAGCTTGGGCTGGATGAACAGAAGCTGGGGGTTGTGGGGGTGGAGAAGAGTCAGTCCTAATATGGGTGCTCCAAAAGTCCAGTGGACAAATTCTTCCCTGACACGGAAGTTTTCTTAAGATGTGGGTAGTGCAGTGGCAGGCAAGCACACAATTAGTTGATTTCAGTATATGATGTTATGCATCTGCAAACCTCAAGCCCATAGGGGTGTATGTATGGAAAGTGAACTTGAGAACAGGACCAAATAGGCATAATTTGTTAATTGTAGGAGTTTTGGTTGACTATATTTGCGTTATGAATAAAAGCAATCGTTATGAAGAAAAAGCAGGATTTGTTTTGTCACATTTCAGAAGTCATCCCATGTGTGCATGCACAGAGGCACCTGTCACCTCTGCAACAATCACATTAAAAATAATTAGTGTTTTTAAAAACTCACACTGCTAATTGAAGCATTTAAATTGGTTAATCTAGATTCTACCCAACCAAGTTTATGCTGCGGCTCTACTACCAATTAACAAATATTTGTGGCAGCAAAAAGCAGATTTCTCTTCAGCTGGACTGATTGGTGATACCAAAAGGATTTTGTCTTCCCTAGCTATGGGCTGGCTTTTTATCAAGCAACTGCTTTATCTTATACTGTGGCTGCTTGATGATCTAATAGTAATAATATTCTCTTGTTTGGATTACACAGGGCTGCCTTTGAAAATGGTCCACAAGCCCTCAACAGCTTCAGGATAGGTTACCAGAAGGATAATCTCCTACCATATATACACCTGCCCAGACCTTAACATCAGGCTCAGCAGTCCTTCTCTGGGAGCCCCTGCCAAAGGAAGTGAGGCAGGTAGCTTCTAAGAAGAGGGCCTTTTCTGCTGTGGCACCCCAGTTATGGAATGAGTTTCACAGAGAGGCCTGCCTAGCCTTTACATTTTTTATTTTCCCAGGTACTTCAGTTTTTAAGATGCTATTTTAATACTGGTGTTGTATTTTAAATCTTGCACTGCTGCTAGGTTTGATGTGCCTATAATTTTTATTTTTTATACTGTAGTTTTAAATGTTATATTGCATTTTATGTCCTGTATTTTACAGTTTAAATTGTTGTGAACTGCCCAGAAAGCTTTGGCTACTGGACAGTATAGAAATAAAATTTATTTATTTATTTATTTATTTACATTTATATACCGCCCCACAGCCGAAGCTCTCTGGGCGGTTCACAACATTTAAAAATAGTAAACATTAAAAGTATACAATTTAAAACACACACACACACACACACACACACACACACACACACACACAAAAACAGTATAAAAACAACAGTATCCATTTAAAAACAACAATTGTGGGGTCCATTAAAAACAAACTTAACGTTGTTAAATGCTGTTAAAATGCTGTTAAAAATGCCTGGGAGAAGAGAAAAGTCTTGACCTGGCGCCGAAAAGATAACAATGTTGGCGCCAGGCAAAATAAATAATAAAAATAAATTTAAAAAATACTATCTTACTGATGCTTCCGGCATAGTGCTTCTTAGCTTTCCGATTGTGGCAGACTATAATCGCGAAGTGGAAGAAATTCAGAATATACTTCTCAACTCACGGTTAGAGAAAGCTTAGAAGGGATACAATGATTTTGTTTGTTTCCCTTCCACACAGTTGTTCATTCGGGCTATCAACGAAAATGGTGCCTTTACAATTAGTTCAGTTCATCTTTTGTTACCGTGGGAAAATCAACAACACTCACCTTAATAAGAGACTGCAGCTGTCAAGCTTAAGAAAAGACTTGGGCAACAGAAGCAGGGGAAGAATACTTGAACCAAAGCCTAATCCAACTGACAGTAGGCAGAGATTCTCTTGGAAGCATTCTGGACACAGTGCAATAAACATTTTTACCAAGAAGCAAAATGCCAGAGAGACACTTTGAAAGAAGAGTGGGGAGAGGCAGGCCGAGGCTCCAGATCTGAGCAAGCAACTTTCTGGTTGCTGTTCTCCAGGCTAAAGTGTTGCATCCAAATCTCCCCTCAGCCTTTAAGCTCACTGCGTGACCTTGGGTACAACAGCCTACCCGATGTCAACCTACCAAATTCATACTGCAAATGGATATAACATGTAATTAAAAACAGCACAAGTTCTATCCGTTTTTGCCTACTTGGCAGGGTTGGAGGAGTGCACATTAATTTACTGCTGTCATTGTCAGGTCTTGGGGCAGTGGGAAAGGTGATCCATGGACACTGGCAGGCAGAGACGTATTTACCCTTCAAAGTGCCTATTCAGACAACACGCTAAGCCATGGTAAGGTCGTTAACCCTTTTGTAGCAAATTGTTAGTGACCATGTTTAAACAATGGTTATATAGCCACCGTGGTTAGGAATGGCAAGTCATGGTTCACAGGACACACTAAGCCAAAATGTTTAGCTCAAAATGCTTAACCACTGGGGTTTAGCATGTTGTCTGAACAAGGCCATAGTGAAGCTGCTTTTTGAAGTAGGTCAACTGTCATGTCCCAACCATCCCAAATCTTGGAAAGTCAGAATTTTGTGAGAGTGCTAAAACTGTTAGAAATCCCAAGCCCCCTAACAGAACTACATCTGGCAAGATTTTGGGTGGAACGAAGAGAGCAATTAAATTCAATTTGTATGTCTTAAGTATCTTGGAATGAGGGGACAAGCAGAAACACAGAGCAGACAAGATCCCATCCATATTCATTCCAAGTCCTATTTGGCTCTCATTCTTTTCTAGGCCTTTTGCTGATAAATTGCTCATATTTTCCTACACAACCACCAAGGCTAGGAACTTGCTTTCATTTTAGAGTCAGCATTCATGTCTGATCTAGCCTTTTATAAAGTATATTCCTCATTCTGCAGCACAATCATGGTCAGGCACAATAGAAGAGTCACGAAACAAGGATTAGGTACCTGACATTAACAAGTACTCTAGTCACATGGTGTATTTGGACCTTGGTCCCACCTTCTCCCCCACAAGATACTGTCTCCTCCAGCTTCAGTTTTGCTTAGCACTGTGAGAGAGTGCTGAGGAAAGGGCTTATGCAAGTACCTGAATGTCCTACCACATCTCTTACTGAAACACCTTTGGGAGGCTGCTGGCCCAAGTCCGCCCCTCCCCAGGGCATGGCTGTTCTGTGCCACTGGAGTCATTTCTTGGGTGAGTGATTGTGTTAGCTCTCTACTCTATGCAACCTGCACAACCATACATGTAAATGGCTTAAAAAAGTAATCTGTATGTAGACAGGATTCTTCACATTTTACTCATTAGGCAGACTGCCTGAGAAGGAAAGAAAAACTGCACAATTCAAGCATCCAGGAATCTACTTGAAAAAGCTGGTGTCTTACACAGACCTGCCCTTGCCCTGAAGCGCTATACATACTGGCAAGAGTTAGCAGTTTGGGTGTGCTCAAAACTTTTGTTCACGTCTTGATATGCCTTTTAACATTTATTTTCAACTAGTACATGCTACAGGAAGACTTCGCAATTACAAATGCCTCAGGAATGGAAAGGATTTGGGGCTGAAATTCCCTTTAAAGTGGAAACATTTTTGCCACCTAGCCTGTCTCCTAAATTTTCAGCAACTTTTCATCACCCTCAACATTTGCCCATCACCTATCGATACCTATAGACACTCAGCAGATCCCAGCATGCCTAGGAACTCAGCCATCCCTCTCATACGTGCATCCATCCTCCCATTGGCCCAAAATAATGCTCCTCAGTCAATGCAATGCGTCAGTCAAAATCTGACATCAAAAAGCTCTGTGTTCTGCTTCCAAAATGTATGCATTTTTGTTTGCTTGTTTAATAAGAGAAGAAAAAATGTTGACTAGCTACCTAGTTCATTGCAACAGACGTTAAAGAAGCAAAAGTCATGTGCATTGAGAAATTTCACATGGGCTTTGCATTATGTATTCTTATCCCAAGATTCTAGAAAGGTAGCCAGGTTAGACTGTTGCAGCAAACACAATAAAGAAACCTAGGGGCACTTTAAAGACAACAAATCTTTGTTCTTCCAAGATCGAAGCCCTTACATTTGCTGGGTGGGGTGGAGAAAGCAGGAAAAGAGAATACACACTGTCTGCAGTCCAAATATCTTTGCTTCAGATGAGGCAGAAAGATTTAGCAGCTGAAACCATAACCCTGATTACATGTAGGACACCTCCCTCTGAACTTACCTACACAGTTGTCACAGACACTGCAGTGGGAGGTCCTAGGAGGACGGAACATTTTGCAAGTGTAACAGTATTTCAACTTCACCATGTACTTGTTTATAACTACTTCCATGGTGCGGGCAGGTGGCCGATAAGTGGAGGTGCCCAGATTGTCTGTGAAGGCAAGAATATCCATATATTAGTCTCATCCCAGATTGAATCACAGGACTGGATGGAATCTGGCAATCTTCCTGTTGAGTATCCTGCCCCAAAGCAGGACCCATGGCATATCAAACACTGACCTCTCATTGATCTGAATTATACCATGACATCTATTTTTGCAATGCTTCTGTTTAAAGAATACATTACTCCTCTTGTCTCAACATTAACAGTCACACTGAATTTAAGGACAGATGGAATGGAATAAGTTTCAAACAAACAATCCATGTTCAGAAGACACATCTCAAAACAGAAAGGTTAGCTTGCCCCTTCTGCCCCTTCTCCATTGCACTTGTGGATGCCCATGCATCTAACTCTTTAGAAAGATGAACAGACAGTCTAATCTTGTGTATGATTTCTCCAGAGCATACCGTCTCCAGTCCTTACACCTACAAACCTGGCTGCAACATTCAGCAGAGCAGGCACCATGCTGCATGGAAGAGGAATTCAGAATTGTGGGTTTTGTTTTGAAACTAGGGTTGGACAGCTGGTAAATGATAGACCACTGGCCAATTTCTGGTAGGCTGCCCCGAATCTGCTAGTTGCTTGGATTTTTGCAAAGAACACTGGATTAGGTGGACTGTGGTCTGATCCATCAAGAGCACTTCTTATATCCTTAGGCAAGAGCCAGGCTTCAGCATTTTCTCTCACCATGGCGACTAGACCGTCTCCTCCCTGAGAATGACTAATCCTACTCCCAACTTTGAAGCTGCAAGGGTAGGCTGAGATCATCCTAGCAACTCCATGGCATTCGCCTTCTCCCATACAGTCCGCCCCGCACACTCAGGTCCTCTGGGGTGAACTTACTTCAGTCAGCTAATACTAGGCTGACATCAGTTTCCCAGAGGACCTTTTCTTCTGTCGCCCCCAGATTGTGGAATGGCCTGCCGGAGGAGATTCGTAATATTAACTCTCTGTGTGATTTTAAGGCAGCTTTAAAGACTAGCCCTTTCCGGCAGGCCTATCCAGATCAATGTTAAATCAAGAATTTTTTAAGATGTATTGATTCCTGTTCTAATGTTGTTCCCCGCCTCGATCCAAAGGGAGAGGCGGGTAAGAAATATAATAATAATAATAATAATAATAATAATAATAATAATAATAATAATAATAATAATAATTCCCCAGTTCCAAGGTTGGGAAGAAGGCTTGGAGTGGTTTGGAGTGGTTAAGATGCTCAAAGCATCTTGGCCAAATGGGTCCAAATAGGCAAGCCACCCCCTCTTTCCTGCACCACAGCAGGAAAGGGAGACCTGGGGTTCTTTTGGCTGCTCCTTCGTGGAGGAGTCCCTCCACCATGCAGTAGCCAACGCTGACACCCTCTCTGCCTCTCTTTCCAGAGGAAGAGGTTTTTTCCCCTCCCTTACCATTGCCTGATGAAGGAGGCCCTCCATCTCTCTTACCTAAAAAAACGGAATGAGGCCTTACCTGGCCACTGTTGCACTAAGCAACAGCCCAACTAGAAGGGGATAGTCAGGAATGTGGTGAGCACAATTGTGGACGACTGACAAAAGTACATCCTTAGATTAGGTGTGCCTTAGCTAAGAGATCCTAAGTAAGCACTCTAGTTTTTTTTAAATGTGATGTACGTTGGATAGTATCCAATGTTAGTCCTACATACAGCAGACACATTGAAATGAATGGGCCTAACTTGTCTCATTCATTTCTATGGGTCTACTTTATGTAGGACTAACATTGGATACCACCTATTGATTGCCCATACAGATTTGGGTAAGACAACAGAAGCAGCATTAGGGAATTCTAAAAAGCCCCCAAAAGGCCGTGAGCCTTATTTTTGATATTCCTGCTTTAAATCCTCTCTTTATAAGCCATAAACTGAGTTATCATACAACATAAAGCATGCCTACTTTCCTGTGCACGAACCTCATCTTCATGGTTCTAGCTAGCATCATACTGTCAGGCTAGAGCTAACTAAATGAAAGAAGCAGCTGAACACAGCCTCCAGCTACTTTTTCCCAATTCTGTTGCACAATAATTCTTAACATGGTAAAAGAGTTTATTTTATTTAGGCATTTCTTAGCTGCATTTTCTGCTGTGCATAGCACCCGAAGTGTCTTATAGGTTAAACATATATACAGAAACCCCAATTAGCACAAATTAACACATCAAACACACAACATAAAACCACAGCCAGAAGCAAATCCAGTTACTTGGCTATAAACTACAGTACATTTAAAGATCATTTCATTAACTCGCTTCCCAAGCAGTTCTAAGGAAACGGGGAGGCACATCTGGGAGGAGGCATTCCCACAGGTACACGGGTGCCAGATCATTTAGAGGAGTAAAAATTAACTTCACAACTTTGAACTGGACCTGGAAGTAAACAGGCAAGCAGTGCAGTTGGACCAGAATAGGAGTAATATGCAACTCATTTCTAGCATATGACTTAGGCCACAGCTAGACCTAAGGTTTATCCTGGGATCATCCAGGGTTCTCCCCTGCCTGAGCACTGGATCCCCTGTGTGTCACCTAGATGAACAGGTTTGACCCCTGGATGATCCAGGGATAAACCTTAGGTCTAGCTATGGCCTTAGACTCCAACCAGTATCCCAACTCCAAAATGCACCTAGATATATGAGTTTGGGCCCATGTATTTCATTCCTTACCCTTACATTTCTATTTCTTTTCTCTAAATTAGCTTCCTATTGTCCTTTAAGTTGCAGTTCAATCTCAGGTCTAAATAACCAATTACAGAACATATTGTCTTGGACTTTAGTGCATGAATTAATCGTGGCGAACTCTCCATCCATCAGATAGCGCCTCACACTGTTTGCAATTCCCCAAATGCATCTGCAGTATATTCAAGTAGAAACAGGTATTTGGTGCCTCAACCACAAAGAAGAGACATGGAGAAGAGACTGTTTTAGGATGACCCTTCAGATCCCTCAGATGCAGGAATTGGATCATATAATCTTCAAGGAAGCAGTGATGTGCAGTGGAAAATTTTCAGAGCTTTTATTTTTCTGAGTAAAGTTTTCCATTTCATAAGTTCATTAGTAAAAATGAATATATGCCAATTGCAAATGGAATATTAGGCAAGCTTGGCAGTTTCAATGTTGTAATTAATACTTTTCTGGTGATTATCAGAAAAGCATACATATTTGTCACTGAAATACATATATGTCAGAGTGAAACAGCAAAACTGAAGGTGCCCCCAACAAACTTAGAAGAGAGCTGAACTTTGTTGAAATATATGAGTAGTTGTCAGCACACAAAGTTCTTTGAGTTGTAAAATTAATTAGTGTGTCAACAGTGTTCAGTAACTTTGTTTCCCCCCCCCCCAAATTTAAGCAATGTTAGGTAAGTACACACTATTGTATTTAAATTTTTGGTAGTATTCCCACAAATAGTCTACATAATATAACATTTAAATCATATTAAGAGTGCTCTAATTTCCACCCCTCAAATATTTCAGATCAATTTTTTTGGGACAAAAAATAACATGGGGTAGGTTTTGGGTATGTGTGTTTTAAAAAGCTTTGTTGTTTACTAAATACAAGTATAATAAACATGATAAACTAGATCTGTCTAGGGCAGGGTTGGGCACTGTGGCCCTCCAGGAGTTTTGGCCTATGGCTCCAACCAATTCTAGCTAGCAAAGCCAATAGTGAGGGATGATGGGAGTTGTAACCCAGAACATCTGGAGGACAAGTTGCCCACCTGGTTCTAGGGCATCAGAACATTTTCCGATCTATGGTAATTAGGTCAATTTGTTGCTTAGCAAATTAATTTAATTTGCATCATGGTACTTTTCAATTCAAACTGAATTTTTCCTAGACAAAATAACTTATTCTGCATTGGAAAATATTCTAATTTGAATTTTTCCAGAAAATCCACAACACTGCAGGTAGGACAGACTTCCTCTCTCATACATCTACATTACCTGTCCCATGATCTTTAATACACAGCATTATATGCAAGGTAGGGTGGGGCAAGATGAACATTTGAGGCTCTACTCAATGGAGACTAGAACCCAAAAAGAACAGTGATCTTCCAGTGTGACAGCCTTGCAAGTACCCATAAAAGCTACACTAGTCTGTCTGGCCACAGAAATCAGTATCAACTCCTTCTAGCATTAAAAAACTCCACAACTTTGTAAGGCTCCTAACTGGTCACTTGGAGGCAATTCCTACTCACCACATGTGAACAAGAAGGAGTGAGAGAATGTTTAACTCATTTATAAAAGTTAATCTATTCAGCCTTCAAACGACACAACGGACAAAAGACCAACACTAAATACCTGGCCCAGTTGGAGAAGTAGAAGACGTTAGCTGACAGTTATCATTACCAAAGCCAAAATACATCATGAAATCCAAGTTCAACAATCACTGGCTGCATTTGCACAGAATTCTGGTTTAGCGATTGAGAGCAAGTGTGCTAGTGTATGCTGTTGGATCACTACTACTTAGCTCCTTCTGCCTGCAGGAACAGCCACGAATTCAACAGCAAAAAACAAAACAAAAACTTGTTTCAACACAATGCTACACTTTTTCTTTCTTTAATTCATTTTTATTGCATTTATATCCAGCCTTTTTTCCTCCAATGAACCCAAGGCGCCGTACATAATCCTCCTCTTCTCCATTTTATCCTCACAACAACAACCCAGTGAGGTAGGTTGGGCTGGGAGTCTGTGACTGGCCTAAAGTCACCCAGTAGGTTTCCATGGCTGAGTGGGGACTAGAACCTGGATCTCCCGACTCCCAGTCCAACACTTTAGCCACTACACCACACTGGCTCTCTTCTTGGTGAGTTCCTGGTTATTGCAACATGAGCCAAGCTGGATCTGGGATTATCTGTGATTCTGGCTTATTTGGATAAACATGGTCACTTGAATTCTGGTTTATTTGGGTAAACATGGTCACTGACTGCATCAGACTTTATTTCAAGCATTATTACAGAAATGGAATGGTTGGCACAATATTTGAGCCAAGAAACACACATTCTCTTCCTGGTTAACTTCATATTCAGGTTGCTGGTAGTCAGTTGTGAAGGTTTAATTTATTATATTGTAGAGGTTGGTATTTTCACTATGCTTATCTTCCCAGTTCGATCTGTGGATGATTTTAGTGGTTGCTAAATTAGTTAATAGTGGCTTTTATCTATCACTGTTATATAATGGCATGCTTTTAATTGTTTGCTGTACGATAGCTAATGTTTTTATGGAATTTGGTAGCTGCCTTGAATGCTATCTGGCAGAAAGTTATCATACACATTCTTTCAAACAAAACAAAATATTATTTCCCCCTTTGATAGCACTGTACTGGCCCACCTCTCATTGAGCCACAATTACAAAACAAAACAGGCACATACACTTTATTAGTGAAAGCCACAAGAAAAACAACTCAAGCTTTGTGACAGGGTAGAGGAAGCAGAACTATGTTATCTGGTTGAGTCATCTGGGAAATCGGTCACGTTACCTACGAAAGGTTAGATACCAACGGGAAGTTAGGCACTTGCGATTTTGCTTCTTTGAAGAGAACACACACTGAAGTGTCATGTTTTTTGATAATCACTACTTTATGTTCCACCTTGCTACTGTGGATTCATTCCCCTGGGTCCTAAGACTCCATTTTTCGATCTAAGACCTTGGAAAGGTGACTACAAGGCCTTGCACTATGCTCCTTGAATCAAAAGAACATCATAGAGTTTCATGACATGGACAGGACCTTGGAGCCAGTGAAAGATCAGGCCACTGCCCTCTGCCACAACTCTGTTACTGTCTGGCCTTCCTATTCTGCTCTAGCATGTGGCATTCTGGCTCCAAAACATAATAACAAGATGAGGAGGCAGCAAAAGCAACAGCACATGAGATTGGCCTGCTGTTCAGCATCGAAATGAGTTTTCACTAGAGAGGACTTGTGGCCCTGATTTCATGTGTCTCTCAGCCTAATTTCATGTGGGGGGGGGGGAGCCCAGAAAGGGAGGAGGAGGGCAGGAGCCCAAATGGACAAAACAATGGAAGGAATGAGGAAAGCTCTCTGCAAGTGATCCATCCAGATTTTTGGCAAGAGTCATTTATCTCTTCTGCAGGGTGGGAAAGAAGGGAGAGAGAGAGAGAAGGAAGACAGAGAGAGAGAGAAGGGATGTCCTCACTCACCACCAGGATGCAATCCCTAACAAATTACTCCAAAAGGAATGCAGCTCTCAACAGAAAAAAAAAGTTCCCCACCCCACCACTTAATATCTGGCAAACCTAGTACCCTGTCTCCTCCTCTAGGGCTGGCCCAGACTCAGGATATGAAGATGCCCAAACAAGGATCATAGAATCATAGAATAGCAGAGTTGAAAGGATGTTGGATACCATCAGATATTGAGCAGTGCCTTTGAACTTTTCCCCATAAGTAAAAGTGCAACAACTAGAATCTCACCAATCCATTTCTCAAGGTCAGCAGCTTCACTGGGGGTGGCTCTGGGCAGGATACCAGGGTCTCTGAAGCTGGTCTGTAGCAAAGAACTGATGACAAAAAAGAACAGGATGCCAGCAATGATAGGAATGGCCAAGGTCAGGTTACGAGCCAGGAAGGGGCAGCTGAAAAGAAAAAATACACTTTTTAAGTAGGACCTCTCCATTCACTGCATAAGCTCTTCACTCAGCAGCTAGTTTCTCTTTCTGCCTACACTAGCCCCTACAGCTAACAGAAACCAGCACAACATGTTCTTATTCTGGAGGATATTATTATTATTATTATTATTATTATTATTATTATTATTATTATTATTATTATTATTATTTCCCACCTTTTTCCCAGTACTGGGTCTCAGTACCTTGAGTCCCATGTACCTTGACAAGTTCTGTAGAACTTTTAGGAGAAAGTGATAAAGGACATTATGGACAACAGAAGATATCTAATTGGGCATTTGTAGTAGAACTTGTAGTTATAACATATTCCTAGGGTTAATCCTTCCCTGTTTTTCTGGGATCTCACAATCTATTTTTTTCCTTAAAATTCTGCAGTAAGCAGATCAACAAACTGGAGTTAAGAATATTTCCACTCCATGTTCTCTTTTCAGCTCCCAGCAGAAGAAACTATACACCCCACAATTCCATTTCTGAGGCCAGGCCAGTTACAGGTGATGACCTAACATGTTTTTTTTACCGATTGGTTTCCTCTTACACATATAATCATCACCTTTGTCATTATTTTATTAACAATGGATACAGACCCTTTTTAATGAACAAAGAGTTGAATATATTTGGTCTGATTTCTACCAAGCACAATCCCGTGAGATAGGCTACCACTATTCTGTTTAACTGAACGATAATGGAACCATAAGTTACTTGTCAAAGGCTACCCCATGCCAGTATAATTGCATCAAGACCTGTTAATACCAAGACAGATCTGGATCACACTGGATCAACAATCATGCAGCATGGGAAAATATAGTTGATATACTGGTTACAATAAGCTTAACTCTCCATAGCAATATCAATTCCTGTTGCTAAAGCACAACAGTTTCCGCTCCACAACTCAAGGCTGAAGTCATGCCTTCGGCAATACAGCCCCATGTCTCCACCAACTACTCATTCTTTTGGCTAAGATCAAGTACACTAACTATTTAGAGCTATGGTCTGGTGCACCAAAGTGGTTTGGCAGATCACTGGAAGTGTCAGCCTGATGTAAGGAAGCCAGACCCAAACTGGAACATTCAAAAAAGAAAAAAGAACAGGAACTCTGTTTGGATCCAGTGGTATCAATGGTATTTAAATCCTTATTTAAGTTCAACGACATGTCACTACATCTGGGAGGGAAATTATTGGTGGAGAACCTGAATATGCTGGGTCTTGAGTTGTCAACGGTAACCATGGCATTCTTTTTAAAAGGAGTAGGGGGTGGTTGGTTGACTTGAGCAGGGAAGTGGGAGTGAGCTGTGTGTCGTGAGGGAAATTAAAACTATTTCTGTTCTGTTCTTTTCAGGAAAGAACAGATTTGTAAGAGATGGGATCATTTGGCAGAAAGACAACTGCAAAGCTGTGGAAAGTGCAGGGAATGAACTGATACCAAAACACTTTGTGACAAGAGGCACCGATAGGGTTGTCAACCGAACAGGCAAAAATGCCCTTGCCTGCTCCTGTGACTTTTAACAGCATCTTGGTCCGAACAAAACAGCAGAAGCTTTGCACAGCATGGAGATACACACCAACACCTCTTAGTGCCTGCACATCAAGCCACTATTCAAGGCACAGCTGCAGAGGCTGGCTGAAAAAGTAGGCAACCCTATGCAATGGAGGAAATTCAATGCAGACCCTGCTCCCTCCAGAAATATTTTTTACATGGAGGAATCCTATAATAAAGCATATTTACTTGAAAGAAATCCCTACTGATTTCAATGGATTTTTCTCCCAAGACTCCCTCCCTCTTGTCTACATAAAGGGGTCCAGGATTGTTTCAACGGCTAACATGAAAAAATCTCCAAGTTGATTGTCTCAATTAATATATTTTATTTACACAGAGGCTTAGGTAACTGCCTTTGGACCCCTTTTTATTGGTTAGGAAAGCAATGAGTATCTATTCTTTTATTCCTACCCCAGCAGCCCAAGCCAACACAATACACCTGAGCTGCCCAGTGCCCTGAGTCTGTCCATGCAGTCAGGGCAGAGGATGGTAGGATGTCCTTGAACCATAGATATAAAGATGTAGTGTAAACTAGGCAGAATGGTAATGTGTCCTTCCAATTCCAGCCCAATCTGGGAGACTGCATGGTCACCTACCCTTAAATAACAGGGGTCCAAAGGCAGAGGACTGAGCCCCTAATTATCCCAAGGCTGTCTTCCTCCTTTTGATTTGCTCCAGTTTTTTTAATCTATCTGTCAATCCAGAGGTGAAGCCAGTTAAGATGCTGTCATGTCAACATAAGGAGCAGCATTAACAAAGCAAAGTCAGTTTCTGAGACCAAGAAGGTGGTTTCTATGTGCAAACAACTGCACAGAGATTACAGGGAGCCAAAGTAGTGTGGTTAGCTGCACAAGCAGCCAGTGCATGTACAAAGCAGGAGGAAGATGACAGCATGCACTTTGTAAATCAGTGATGGTTACTGTGCAAAAAGACATACACCACAATCACACCAGTGACTCCAACATGGGCTGGTTAAACACTTGATACAAAACTGACCCACAGACTTAGGGTTGTGAAGATAGAGCTTATGACTCCACTTTCCTAGGTTGAAGATGCAGGTGTCTGCTGTCCAAAACTGCAAGCTCTGAACTCTAGAGCCTGACTGCTAAAAATCCAAGATTAAATCACCGCCAAAGACAGGCCAAGCTGGACACGCAAGCAGAAGCTTTAGACAAGACCAGTGCTCTGGGGAATGAAGCCGTTTACATAAGGAAAATGGAAAATACTGCCCCCCCCTCCCCACCCTGCTAAAGGATTTTACTATTATAAGCACTGATAATCACACGGACTCCAACACATACACGGAAGCCGCCCAAATACTTCCCGTTACCCACTCCTGAGAGGATTAAAGGAATATGATGCATCTCCCAAGTTCAGTTGTGGAGCTACACCAGATCAACATCAATATCATCTGCTACAGCTGTCCCCTGAATTTTCCTTTCTGCAAGGACAGAAGGACATTCAATAAGCCCTTCACATTCATCCCTGAATCCTTTAGCACTCTTGCCCCACCCCCAGAGTCATTAATCTCTGTAGGCAGATGCAGCCCACCAGTCAAAGAGGGTGCATATAATGTAAGATGTGACCCTTAAGTGGTGATTTAACAGGGGAGCTAAACACCTTTCTTGGGGCGGGCGGGGAGGGGGGATATACCAGGCACCATGTTGCAAAGCTGGCCTCTAAGGTGCTTTTTCCATCCCTGACTAAACACCTAGTGCAAAAAGCCTAACAGGGCTCTTAGACTCATGTTAGATAACAGATTTATTAATGATCCCTTCTCACAATACAGCAGTCATATAAAGGCTGCTGGAAAATGCCTAAGTATAGCAGCTGAATAGTCTGAATTGTCCCCATACTGCTGTCATACTACTAGTGGCATAGGAGACAAACCATGGAGAACAGATATAAGCTGAGACATCCTAAATGGCTCACCACATGGATCAACAGAGGCAGCTTCAAGCAGTCTCCATGTGACGCGATATCCTAGGACATAGCCCGAATTCGATACATGCACACGTATACACCTGCCTTCATAAGGCTGCATTTGGAAGATCTTCCCTCTCCATATACACAAGCCCCAAATGGCTTAGAATATGAGTAGGGAGAAGAGAAATAAGCCAGCCCAAAGCTCACTTTCAATAGCAAAACTGTATTTGCATTAACATCCTACTTCAAGTAAGTTAATATTTCCTAGGGGCTTTTTTGCATCCCACAAGGCAATTATGCTACTCATTCACAAGTATACAATAATGAATCCTACCCATTCTACAGGTCCTTCACCATCCAAAAACACAGTGTGCCCTCCGGTTAAGGATTATAGTTACTATTACAAATTTGTCATTTGTTATAATAAACCTTGTTTTACTGTTGAATTTGGATCGCCTAAAAGAAAGGTGTCAGCACTAAGCCACAGAGCCTGAGCTTCCCAAATCACATATGAACTGGGGCTATTATGCTTTGTATATGGAGAAGGCAGCACCTCTCAGCATGTACAGAGCATCCTTTTGTCACTATATCCAGCCCCACTAGCATTGAGGGAAATGGATTCTGAGCACCTCTTTGTGATGATTAATTTATAAAAGTGTTTAGGAATTCAAAACAACCAGAGATACACAATACAACAGGAACTGTCACTCCTACCACACCTCCATGCTGGCTGGGGATGATGGGAGCTATAGACCAACACATCTGGAAGAACTCACTACCTCAAGATGTAGTGATGGCCACCAATTTGGATGGCTTTAAAAGGGGGTTGGATAAATTCCTGGAGAAGGCTATCAATGGCTACTAACCCTGATGGCTATGTGCTACCTCCAGCATCCAAGACAGTAAGCCTGTGTGCTCCAGTTGCTGGGGAACATAGGTGGGAGGGTGCTGTTGCACCATGTCCTGCTTTGTTGGTTCCCAGTCAACAGCTGGTTGGCCACCGTGCGAACAGAGTGCTGGACTAGATGGAACCTTGGTCTAATCCAGCATGGCACTTCTAATGTTCTTAAGGCTGGTTGGGAATCATCTGCCTCTCACAAGTTGGCTTCTTGAATGCTTCTGTCATTTGTCCCAACCCCTCTTCTCTCCCCATTCCTTTTTCCTTGTGTGTTGTGTCTTTTTAGATCGTAAACCTGTGGGCAGGGACTGTCTTGTCTAACTGATTTTATGCAAGCTGCTCTGGAAACCCTTTTGGCTGAGGAGGGGCATAAAACTATTTCAAATAACAACCCCTTAAATCAATGCAACCTCAGATCTCTTAAAGAAGCCAGTCATCTTTCTTCATTTCACTTCATTTGTTACCTCAGGATAACTAATGATGAAAATATTAACTCAGGTTTGCAGGGCTGGGAAGATGAAGCGGGGGAGAGGGAACCAATTTGCCCCTTTGCCCCATTGGTACAAAATCTCCCCCTGCCCCCAACACAGGCACGAGAGAATGAGAACCCAGAGCCTTACCCATTCATTTAAAAATTTATACCTTGCTTTTTGTTATACTTTGTTGTAAACTGACTTGAGGGTCATAATAATTCAAAAACAAAGGAATTAAATAATATCTTGGTGGAGTGGAGCTGCAAGAGAAGCTGGTGATACATAATGTTAAAGTCTCTCCCCAGTTGTGTGATGCTGCTGTCCTTACTGGGCTTTTTCATACATAAAAAGCATGTAATGCAGGACCCTTTTGTTATGCAGTATGCTAAAGTTTGAAGAGTTTATGATCCCTGACGTGAAAACATCTCTTCTCTCAAAGTCCCTTACTAGGGAGGTAAGTTAGAGTAAAGGATATCCTACTTCTTAAGCAAAACATCAGGGCTTTTGGTGGGATGCTGTAGTGAGCGGCAAACAGAACTAAGAGGTGGCCAAAGAACCCATCTGAAGTGAAGTCTCAGGACGCCTTGACTGATAGGAGAGAGCTTACTGGCATACCAGGCAATGAAGAACAAGCGGGGGGGGGGGGGGGGGGGGAAGAGAGATAAAGGGAGCCAAGAGACCCATTTTATTGCAAAACCAAAACTATCAGAGATAGTCGTCCTCTCCTAAACTTCCTATAGGTCCCATTTTTGGGAGCAGGGATGTGTACACTGTAAGAATAGAAGAGTCGCCAGTGCACAGTTGGATTAAAAGGTCCATTTTATTGATTAATTCTTTTGGGGGGGGAATTGGATTTCAAACATTTATTGCCTTTCGCCCTTCATTATAATATGTTGTAAACTGGCTCTGGGTTCATAACAATTCAATACAAAGCGGTTATTTTATCTTAGAGGGGAGTAAGGCCTGAACAGAGATATACAACCATTCTATCATGATTTCATACTTCAAAAGATTACCAAATATGTTACAAGGATAAACCAAAGAAGCCAAAAATAGTATAACCCTTTACAAAGAGGGTTTGAGATCCTCATATTCTTCCCTTCCACTACTTTTTTGACTGGCTATTCTGAATATCAGATTGAAATGTATTTACAATCTCATATTACCTAGCATGGATGGCTATGTTAAGTCACAAATACACCCTATTTATTTTGGGGACACCCCTTCTAAACGTTAAGAGATCACCAATCATTGTTATTTATTTATAGTCCCAAAACTGAATGAACCATTTCCAATCTTGTTCAAAATTATGAACAAACCAAGGAACAAGCTCTGGCTAGACACAATAACCCAAGATGATTTATTTAAAGTTGCTATAAACTATAATTTCATGTAATAAATTAAGTCTAAGAATCAAATTTATCTTCTAATACTTTGCATAAATAATTCTACTAGCTGCAATTATATAAAACAGTAGAGTCTCCTTATCCAGGGTCATCTGTCCTTTAACATACACTAGCAAGAATACTTTAGTGTCAAGAGGTAGTTTCACATTAAGAATTCTGTTTATTGCTGCTAGAATTATTTGTTTTCAGGGATTCTTAACTTATTTACCCTGCCACCAATAGCAGCAATAATCTTCTCTCTCTTTGCCACATCTCCAACCACCATGAGAATAATTCTGCTGCAGCTTCAATATTTTTAACAGAATCATATACCACTGTGCCATCACCATAACACAGTTTTCTTTTTAAAGACATTGCTACTGTCTATCTAGTTCCACCTAAATTTCCTACAATCCTATTGATGTTGCTGTTTGAAAATCACTATTTCATTTTGTGAAGTACCCTAGTTTATCCTTCCTAATATTTAAGACAATATAAATAAAATTGTGATAATGATCAATTTTATTTCTTAAAATCTATTCTAGCTGGTCTCCAACTATACCAAAATGTCTAATTGGAAGATATGCCCCCACAAAAGGTGACTATACTTCTCCCATCTCTTCCTGAAATAGTGTGAACAACCATGTTGCATCCAGTATCTATACTGACCAAATCCCTGCTTCATCTAACTTTGAAAAGATCCAGGCTGACCATCCTTGTTGAATTGGGGTTAAAAAGAACAGAGGAGATTGGTAACTTACCTGGGCATAATACTTTTCTATCTGTCCAATATCCTCAAAATTACTGGTAGTGGTATGGTGCTTCTTTCCACCACTTCTCGTCTGTTTCAGGATGTAACAATAGAAGTGCCTCTAGAGATGGCCTGCTGAAATGTGATTCCTGTCTAAATGTCCTTCCTGAGGTCCTTCAGGCTTTTTAAACAGTTTGTAACAAAAAACAAATATTTGGGAGAAGATTCTTGATAACTGATATTCATCCAAACCAAGCAAGATTTAATTTTGATGACCTACTCACCTCTGCGAAAATCTATATTAATTTAGGTTATTTAAGACTTTGGGGTTACAAGAAAACCTAATCTCAAATAATAGTTATGTTTATTTTTATCTGTAAAGCTCTTTAAATGTTGGATGTGGTTAATTTCTTCCTGAGGCAGGAAGAAAATTAAAAGTTATGTTTCCACAGGATTAATCTTGAAACTGGAGACCTTGGTAAAATCCCCAATGATTTTAAAGACGCCTGTAGTTCTACAACTCTTAGGGCTGTATCATCTGTAAACAAACTTATTTTAGCTTCGTGGGCTTGTAGGTTAACTCCTTTAATCTTGCTTTCCCTATTTGCTATTGCCAATTGTTCTGGATATAAGTTAAACAAATAAGGGGACATGTAACACAAGGGTTTGTTTAAATAACTGAAAAGAATGGAAAACTGTTCTATTTATTATGAGTACAGCCTGCGGCTTTGCATATCTCAAATCAACCCACCGAACAAAATTTGGTCCAAATCCAAAATTATTTAATGCATATTTCAAACATCCCACTCAATCCTATTGTATACCTTTCAGCATCCACAAAAGTAATAACTGCTTTGGTTTTCTATCAGTTTAACTGATCAATAATATCAACTATTTTTTAAAAATTGTCTACCTTGTATAAATCCCTGCTGATCATACTGGATGATATTGTGCATGACCTTATCAAGCCTTGGTCAATATAACTGCAAAGATATTATATTCACAGTTTAATAATGATATGGGACAGTAAAAGGAATCCGGAACGGACCTTTTTCTAGACCAAGAATAGTAATTTTTGTGTCATTCCATGAATTGAAAAAATCACCCATTCGGTGGGCAAAAAAGACTGTATATTTTGGTTGTTAGGTTCATCAGAAGTAAATAACTGAACAAAGAAATCATCAGACTCCTCAGTACTTGAGGCCAAACCTCCCTTCTCTTTGTAACCCTTGGAATAATCTCCAAGGGTTAACAACCTATCTGTCTTATTCCATATCTCAAAAAAAAAGGGGGGGGAGGGGAGATGCTGCTTAATAGACAGAAAATCTTTGACTCTTTTAATTCTAACTTTTTATTCATTCAACTTATCATTCAGTTCTATTGCCTTTGTTTCTAACACATCTTTTTGCCCTGTTGCACCTTCTGCCTTTTCTGCACCCACTAGTTTCTGTTCCTCCTTAAGTCACATCATCTTCTGTTTCCTACCCCTAAATTTCCTTTGTGAGTCACCCATTATGAAGTCTAGAAACCTTTTTCTTTCAGGTACACTGTTGATCACTACTGCTATTCCTAAAACAAAATTAAAAAGTAAAATCTTGAAAGGAAATTCCCATTGGTACCTAATCTAGTTGTCATAATTCTTCTGTTATTTCTCTGAATTTCTCTCTTTTGACTAATGTTCTAGACTTTAAAACACTAAACACATGTAACCTTTAATCCTAGGACTACCTTCTCCAAATAAACTATTAGTTACTTCATTTTAAAACTTCCTCTTTTGATCATAACGTCCGATGTCTAATATTTTCCTTAGCCATGATTAATTTAATCTATACATTGAATCAAGTACAAAATCTTCAATTTCTGCTCCAGTCATGGTAGTAATTCATACATATATGATTAGATATAATCATATATTTATCATCTTCCACTTTCCTTGGGAACCCTCTTACAATGTCTTACATTGTTATCAGGTTCTGACATAAAGACCTGGTTCTTTTAGGAACATAAGAAGAACTGTGCTGGATCAGACCAAGGTGCATCTAGTCCAGCATTCTGTTCACACAGTGGCCAGCTAGCTATTGATGGGAAAACCACAAGCAGGACACAATGCAGCAGCATCCTCCTTCCCATGTTCCCCAGCAACTGGGGTATATAGGCTTACTGCTTCTGATAGCATATAATCATATAGCCTTCTCCTCCAGGAATTTGTCCAGTTCCTTTTTAAAGCCACTGAAATTGGTGGTAATCATTTCATCTTGTGGCAGTGGTTTCCATAGTTTAACTATTAACTGTGTAAAGAAGTACTTCCTTTACCTGTCCTGAAGTTTTTGCTGTTGGTTCTATTTTTTTCAATTAATGTCTGCTAACCCATTTTTGAGATTCTGAAATAACTTGGCTCTCTCTTCATCAAATGCCTTCTAAATGCCCATATCCAGTTCTAATGTTTTAACTTATCCTGCTTGGTTATTTAAGTTGAACATTCTTTGCTCCCAACTGAAGCCACCAGCACAGCATGAAGGCAACAACCCCCTTCCCTATTCCCAGAAATATTGCCCCTGAACATGGACTATAATTACCTAATATTAGCCACTCTTGCAATCCTAAAGATGAAGTGGATTGATGGGGCCCGAGAGGCTGCAGTCCTATTGTCAAGGTAATATAAAGGAAGTCAGTATGGAACAGTGAATAGAGAGCTGGATTATATGGGAGACACAGTTTCCCATCTCTACTCAGCCATAATGCTCACAGGATAACCTTGGATCAGGAAAAATTTGGTCACCACAAGAATAAAGGAGCTGCCCTGAGCATTTTGGAGGAAGGGTGGGATTAAAACATAGAGTTGTATCCAGTGATGTCTTTGTCAGTACACCCAAATTTCACAGATCTTGAAAAGCAGAAGCAGTAAGCCTATGTATACAAGTTGCTGGGGAACATGGGTGGGAGGGTGCTACTGCACTTGTGTCCTGTTTGTGGGTTCCTGGCCAAGAGTTGGTTGGCCACTGTGTGAACAGAGTGCTAGACTAGATGGACCCTTGGATTTGATCCAATAGAGCTCTTATGTTCTTATGTAAAAGCTGCTCCTAAGGATTGGGAGAGCCTCCAGAACAGAATGGGATATGGCATGAACGACTGCAGCAGATATGGGGGTTCAGCAAGGAAAAAAAGGGCAGGGGGGGGAAGGATGCCTCAACTTGGAAAAGCACTTTCTGCTAAAATAAAGCTACCACAGGAGGAAACCCACAAGGAATAAAGAAAAACTGTGCAGTTATATATACTCAGAGGCAAGGCCTTTCCAGTGATGGTCCCTAAAGCATGGAATGCCGTTGAGAATAAAGAGTGATACATTCCCTCCCTTCCTTTCAAGAGAGAGGGGGAAATCTCTCTATTTCCTGGGGGCTTTTCTGTATGATGTTGCCCAACAATTTGAGGTTGATGCTGTGCCTTTGGGCTTACGTGCAAACACACACAATAATAAAGACTTACAGCACCGGAAAGAATTAAATGGATTTACAGTGGCATAAGCTTTCATGAACTAGATATCAGTCTGACAAAGTGGGCTTCCACCCACAAAAACGCAAGACCACTATAAGACTGCAATCCTATGCATACTTACCTGGGAGGAAACTCCATTAAAACTGAACATAGTGGGGCTTACTTCTGAATAAACACTACACAGCACATCTGCTAAGTCTTTCAGGCTGCAGTCCTATATCCACTTTCCTGGGAGCAAGTCCCATTGAACCCAATGGGGCATCGTTTAAGGTAGGGATGTACAGGATTGCACTTGTCAGATTGCCACAGGCCACTTTTTGGGGATTTGCTTTGAGGGACCAAGAAGGCTACCCCTCTGGAATCTGCTGTGCCACTGCTGATCGCAGTTTTAACCGAACGGTGGTGGAGGTAATAATAAATGTAAATACCGTATTAATAATAACAATATGCGGTGGTGGTGGCGATGCTCCGTTATGAAGATCCTTGGGGTTAAAAAGGAGCGTACAAATTTTGCATATCAATAAAATCAAGCATAGGGGGGCGGGTGTGTGCCTGCTCAGGTCCCCCCCCCGGGGGGGCTCCGGCTCCTTCACCCACTCACTTACTCGAAGGCGAAGAAGAGGCCGCTGGTGACCACGATGAGGCCGAGCGTGAGGAGGAAGACGCCGCTGTGGCGGGCCAGCATGAGGCGGCCGCCGCAGTAGAAGCGGTTGCGCCCGGGGAAGACCTCCCATTTGCGGCGGGGCCGGTGCGCCGGGGTCGTGGTGACTCCCACGGAGGCCGGCGGCGGCACCGGCGGCTCGGAGGAGGGAGGCGCGGCTGGGGTGCCCGGAGGAATCTGCCGGTATTCGCATTCCTTCATGATGGCGGCGGCGGCGGCGGCGGCGGCTGGCTTCCCCGGTCCAGACCCCACCGAGCACCGGCAGCGCCAGGACTGCCCGGCAGGCAAGCAGAGAGAGAGAGAGAGAGAGAGAGAGAGAGAGAGAGAGAGAGGCCGGCTCGGTCGCCCCGCCCCTGGCGGCGACGGCGGAGAGAGAGAGGAGGACGGCCAGCGGGAACCGGCAGACACACACCCCCACTCGCCGCGGCCGCTGCCGGCCGAGGCCTCCCGTCGCAGCGCCCCCCTCAAGCCCGCCGGCCAGGCGTCCGCACTGCAAGAGCCTGGCTGGGCTGCTCCCGCCAATTTGCCTCAGGAGGAGAACCGCGAACCTCTGACGCGCCAGGCGGCAGCATCCCTCAGTTTCGCCCGTTCCCAGCGCCTCGTTATATACTTAAAACAACAACAACAACAACACTATTGCTAGGAAGCAAAAGTCCCATCGGGCCTTCGGCTTCCCAGGAAACGTGCACGGAGTGGGGTTAAAAGGTTTCTGGGGAGTTGCGACCTTTGATTTATACAAAAGATGAAAAATAATCCTTAGGAATAGCCTCTGTTCATGTGCAGAGTACTTTTTTTTTATTTGTACCCAGCCTTGGTACTAAAGGCTGGGTACAAATGGCACTAAAGGCATTTCCTTTTGTAAAGTGGGTGGGGTTGTTAATATTATGGTTACCTCAGAGAGAGCATTCAAATGGGCACCTTCCCCCTCTCATACACACAACGCAAATATATTTGATTAATCCAGACATTAAGAGCTGCTCTGTTAGAATAGACTGAAGGCCCACCATGAAAGCAACACACCTTTCCCTGTTGTATCTCTCAATATCTGGTACTCATAAGCTATACTATATCAATCTGGAGATTCAATTTGCTACCATATATCATTCTCTCATTTCTGTAATTCAGAGCATCATGAATCTTTATGTAGCCCAAACCTGCCATCCACACACAAGACAGAGGTATTAGTAGCATGCATGTGTTTGCTTTCACAAGTTTTCTCAGTGCATCCTACAAATGCAGCCAACACTCCCATGCAATGTGGCTGGATCTACACTACTGCTTTAAAGCGCTTTATAACATTTATAAAGCGCTTTAACTGCTTTAAAACGCTATAAAACTGTTAAAAAGCGCTTTAAAGCAGTAGTGTAGATCCGGCCTGGGTTTATGTGTGCAAACATCTACTATGACAGCACATGCATGCATGACCAGAAAAATGGCTCAGCTGGAAATGATTTATGGCTAGAATCATTTAAGATGTTTCCACACATGAAGTCTAAATAGGTATAAGGGGAGTTTAAAATCTTCATTAGGCAGGAAACCGATGTGATTTGAAAATGGTTCTCTTTTGCTGACTATCTTTCTAGGTCAGAGGTGTTAGTTTGGTGATTCCCGGTTTTTGTACATCCCCCCTCCCCCCCGGTTCTAAAAGGCCAAAATGCCTTTCCTAAGTTACCAACAGTAAGAGATTTAAGCTAAAATATGCTGGTATATTTGGCATTGACCCTGCCCATTTTTGTCTTTGGTCCCACATAACCACTGGATGCAGCCCCTGCTCTGTAACTGAATCAGGCCCTTGGTCTAAAAGAGCTTTAATATCACTGTTCTAGTTAGTAATATTTATACGTTTGTGCACAAATACACTTCAGAATGCCTTGAAGGTGCTTTTTCATCCTTAAGGCAAACATTCAAGACTACATGGTAAGGATTTGTTGTCCTAACAGCACAATCTTTTATATGCCTACTCAAAACTAAATCCCACGGAGTTCAACCGGGGCTTATTCCCAGGTAAGTGGGTATAGGATGCAGCCTTAATCACATATTCAAGGTGACAAAGGGCTAATTTACATTTATCGTTATTCTTTAATACTGATATTACAATGACTTCAGCTCACAAGGCTCACAAATGCTCTTTCTATAATGTTTATTGCTGCTCCTATTCGGATTTAAAGAACAGAAGTAGATTTAAGTTACTGTATATCCATATTCTGCAATTCATCCACATGTAAGAATAATGGAATTGGAATTTTGGAATAATGGAATTGGAATAATGGATTTTTTTTTCTTTAAAAGTTACGTTTGCAAACTTCTACACCATGTATGTGAAAATTGGCTTACTGAGGTGTACTAACTTGTTTAAAAAATAAAATCTGATAACGTACTTCATGGACACAACTAATAAATTAGAATAGAACTTGAATGGGTGAACCAAATTTCAATACAATTGTAAATGAATGGTTTTAGGAAGGTTAATGAAGATGATGTTATTCCCACCCAACAACAGAAGATCATATATTTTAAAGGTTTATTGATATTAGCATGCAGAATATATTAGTAAATCTTGTCACTTACAACCATTTTAAAATATTGTAAGCATTATTTTGCTGTGAAAGCTCTTATCTTTTTATGCATTGCCTACATAAAAAATTCTGGTTGTATTGTTAATACAATGCCATCCTACCCCTTCAAAGCCAGAAATGTCCAAACCAACTTAAAACAGATGAACTAACATAACCTGTGTAGGAGCCTTCCCCAACCTTGTGCCCGCCAGATGTCTTGGATCTCATCTCCCATCATTCCCAGTCAGCATGGCTAATGTCCCCTATATAAGGTAATTGGAGAGAAATTGTTTGCTTCTGCATTACTGAAACAAAGGTGTGGTCAGAAGAAAAAATGGTTTTGCCTCCTAAGCGATGACACATTCTCTGTTATATTTACTTGGTAGTTGGACTTTACATGGTCAGTGGAGAAACAGATCAAAAAGCACTCACACTTAGTTTCTATGATCAACATGCCCCCATTGTAGTGTAGCAGTTCATCTTATAAGGAACTCTGCTTGCACGGAACTGCAGTGTGTTTCCATATGCTCTTGTTTTGAATTGTTTTTTGGTCACTCAAATGAGGAAGTATTGTGAAGAGCTCCAAAGGGATCTCTCTAAGCTGGGAGAGTGGGCATCCAAATGGCAGATGCAGTTCAATGTAAGCAAGTGTAAGGTGATGCATGTTGGGGCAAAAACAAAAAACAAAACTTCAAGTATAACTTAATGGGATCTGAGCTGGCGGTGACCAAACAAGAAAGAGATCTTGGGATTGTGGTGGACATGTCAATGAAAATGTCCACCCAGTGTGCGGCCGCTGTAAAGAAGGCTAACTCCATGTTAGCCATTATAAGAAAAGGAATTAAGAATAAAACGGCCAGCATCATACTGCCCTTATACAAATCTATGGTGCGATCACATTTAGAATACTATGTACAATTCTGGTCACCACACCTAAAAAAGGATAAAGTGCAGAAAAGAACAACTAAAATGATTAAGGGGCTGGAGCATTTCCCCTACAAGGGAAGATTACATCAACTGATTTGTTTAGCTTGGAAAAAATGAGGCTAAGGGGAGACATGATAAAAGTGTACAAAATTATGCATGGTGTGGAGAAAGTGAATAGGGAGACATTTTTCTCCCTATCTCAAAATACAAGAACCCGGTGTCATCCCATGAAACTGATTGGTGGGAGATCCCGGACAAATAAAAGGAAGTTGGCACACAGGAACAGCTCTCTAGTGAAATCCTTATGTCCAGAGGAGTCAGACAGGGCTGTATCCTCGCACCTGCGCTGTTTAATCTGTATATAAACGATGTTGAGGAGGCCCTGTCAGATCACAAAGGACACTTGCCCAAACTTGGTGCAAGGAAAGCTCCTATTCTACTCTATGCAGATGATGCCATTATTCTCTCCCGTTCTAGACCTGGTTTGAAACATCTTTTAATGAAATTTTCTAACTACTGCTTGATTAATGATTTGAAAATTAACTTTGGGAAATCCAAAGTTATGGTTTTTGAAAACAGATTTTCCCAACGCCGGTGGTCCCTTGACGGGCATACCCTGGAACAGGTTAAAAACTTCTCATACCTGGGGTTGTCATTCCATCATACCCTGTCTTGAAATGCCCATAGATCGGCCACCCTTCACAAAGCATTAGTTAGCTCATCTGCAATAACACGTTTCTTTTTTACCAAAGGGGGCATGTACATACCATCTGCCATCAAAGTGTTCAATGCGAGGCCTGCTGCCCAGCTCTTATATGCCTCTAATATCTGGATAGGGGGATTAACATCTGAGATAGATAGGCAACAGACAAAGTTCCTAAAGACCCTTCTTCAACTCCCAAATTGTGTTCCCAATTCTGTACTTCTGTTGGAAACTGGGGAAAGCTCTTTTTCACTTCGGGCCTGGTGGTATGCTTTAAAATTTTGGATGGAAGTTAGTCTCTTTGGGAAGGGCTCAGGTTTGCTTCCATATTTGTCCCAGGATAACTATGTGAGCAGCTGGTCCAAGCTTCTTGCCAGGAAGGCAGCTTCAATCGGTCTCTTCCCCTTTCCTCCTCAATCTGGTTTTGAATATTGCTCTCAAATCTGTCAGATTGTGGGACATAGCTTTTTGCAATTTGCGCACCCGCTCATACATTTCTTGTTTTCCCAGTGCAATGTATGTCCATTATGTTGGGCCTTTTCATCTGGCTGATTACCTAAAGAACCTGTAGGTGGAGAAATACCGCAGTGTTTTCTCTAAGGCCAGCTGTAATGTTTACTTTACTGAATTACTTCGGGGCAGAGCTGCTGGTGCCCCATTTCAGGAAAGACGGTGCCCCTGTAGGAATATGGAAGTGGAGATGATGGAGCACATTTTTCTGTCTTGTAGCTTTTATAATCAGGCTCATTGT
Source organism: Elgaria multicarinata webbii (assembly GCF_023053635.1). Classification (NCBI taxonomy): domain Eukaryota; kingdom Metazoa; phylum Chordata; class Lepidosauria; order Squamata; family Anguidae; genus Elgaria; species Elgaria multicarinata. Next base: position 11,685,525 of record NC_086183.1, on the reverse strand, counting down.
TCTATAATCACCCCATTGCTGTGTAAACTGCCCAGAAGTTCAGATAAATTCTATACTAAGTTCCTGCTGGAAGACAAGTCCCCAAAAGTGACTTTGGCTGTTGCTAAATTTCTTATAGAGGTGGCCAGTAGAGCTCTGTATTAGATGAAAGGTGACAGTAGTCTTAATTTGTCTTATGTTTTATGTCTGAGTTTTGCCCTTCATGAATCTGCGGATCGTAATAAAGCGATGATAATGAATAAAAGGAAGTACTTCTTCACACAGCACATAGTTAAATTATGGAACTCACTACTACAAGATGTAGTGATGGCCACCAATCTGGATGGTTTTAAAAGGGGGTTGAATAAATTCCTGGAGGCAAAGGCTATCAATGGCTACTAGCCCTGATGGTTGTGTGCGATCTCCAGTATTCGAGGCAATAAGCCTGTGTGCACCAGTTGCTGGGGAACATGGGCGGGAGGGTGCTGTTGCACCATGTCCTGCTTGATCATCCCTTGCCGATGGCTGGTTGGCCACTGTGTGAACAGAGTGCTGGACTAGATGGACCCTTGGTCTGATCCAGCATGGCACTTATGTTCTAATTAGAATTTGGCCATTTGCGAACATGAGACTAAGTACATCTAACTGTGCATGATTTAAATATATGTGTGTGTATGCCTCTCTGTGTGTATGCATTCTTGTATTTGGTGAAAGTTGTAACATGATACATTCCTATGAAGGCAGCTGAACTATACTCCATCCTTCAATTAAAAAATGCCTAAGGCAGCTTACAATGAATATTAAAACAAGAAAATGTAAGAGAATAAACAGTTTAATCTTTTCTTTTTATATAAACAAATGGGGACAGCAAATATAAATGGTATTTAAAAATCCCATTCTCCAAAGAGACAATAAAACAATCCCAGATTTAGCAGGCTAAATGCTTGCTGGAAATGAAAGGTGTTCACAAGATAGTGGAAAAAGCATCAGAGAAGGAGTGAAGTGGCCCACCCTAAATGGAATTCCCAACCCTAGGCACAAGATTACATGTTCTCTTGCATCCACACGAAATGCACCACAGATATTGGCAAGATGAGAAGCGCCTCTCTCGTTTATCTTAATGAGCATGCAGTTTCATATAAGAGGAGGCAGTCTTTTAGGAACCCTGGTCCTATACTATTTCAGGCTTTAAATGTAATGACCACCACTTTGAATTGGGCCCAGAAACTGACTGGAAGCCAGAAAAGTTCTTGCTAAAGTGGGGAGTCACAAGTTCTCAATAATCCGTTCAGCTCTGCTATATTCTTATGCTAGTTCAGGGGACAGCTGACCTCAGGCTTGCAGGATCTGCTTTGTTTTTAACTACAATACAGATGGGGCTGTCAGATAATGTGCAACTTGATGGCCTGCAGTGGGCAAAGGAAGCTGAGCCTGCTGCTACACAGTCCCTTGACATCAGTCAGGTTGGTAAGCCTGTTAGACTGAGCACTAAAAATAAAAGCTATGAGAAGATCGAAGCCAATGATACCAAAGCTCTAAAAAAAAGTGAGTGCTGGAAAGAAAGACAGAGATTCTTCTATCAGCCAATCAAAAAGAAATGTGGACAATTATAGTAATGGACGAATGGATACTGTAATTCTATCTGTAAACAACAAACTTCGTAATAGTAAGATAAACATTCCCAAGCCTGCATGTCCTGTTGAAGATTCTAGTTGCGTGGATTCTCTGGAGGAAATGGTGCCATTGGACAGCTACAGTTGGAAAGAGAAGTATAGTTCCCACCACTCTTACAAAACCACAGGTTGCACAACATCTTGGATAGACCTTGCTCCTCCAAGCCATGTCAATGGTCGTAATGTTTTGACCCAGGAAGTAAAACAAAAGTCTAGCGGAATGTAAAACTAGTAAAGTAGATCAGGCAGGATGGAGCTTCCTCCGGGCTCCAAGTTCCAGAACTCTGCGAGATTCTCTTATTATGGATGTTACTGAGGTGCCACCACCTCTGTTTAATTTCTTAGCTATATGCCCCAACGCTCCTGATTCTTCTTCAGTTGGCCATTCTAAGATCGTGTTATCCAGCTGCCAGAACTCTGGTCATTCATGTTTTATGCTTCTACCTGCTAAAGATCAGGGGAGCCCAGAAAGATCCTCTGCTTGCCAAAAATTTTGACAGTCTCCAAGAAAAATGATGCGAAGCTGTTAGCTTCCACCAGACACGAGAAAAAGACAGTACAAGCAACACCTGAAACACTCCCGAAAGAAAATGAGAACAAAGTACTGAAAGATTTGACCAACGCTAGCCCTGATTCATGCCGTTCCATCCCTCTAGAAGTCTCTCCAACACAGCCAAGTAGATGGGGAAAAAAGGAAGTTTCCTATGCAGAGCCCAAGATCAACAGAAAACTGAGTCGTGGTGACCCGTTTACAGTTACTGACTTCCTCAGCTCCCCTATCTATAAAACTAAAAGATAAATAAATGAAAGTCGTGACTCAGTTAATATGGAACTTATGAACGAAAGGCATCCTTGTGGTTGGAGCAGCATGGAGCATTGTAGTAATAACTGGAACTTTACCGCTCTGCTAGATTTTACAGAGTAGCACTTTCTGTTGGAAAGAAAAACTGTAAGAGAATGGAGGGAGGCAAACATTTCGGCTATTTTTTCAATGTTCACTGTTTTTAACTGTTGTAAACCACCCAGAGAGCTTCGGCTATGGGGCGGTATATAAATGTATTAAATAAATAAATAAACACAGATCTACCAACTGGAGGCAGGTGCAAGGACACACACTCATTTTGAGTACTAGAACTGAACTCACAGTCCTTCCTCACATTTTGATGTGGAGTCATTTTATTGTTCCCCTTGTTGAACCATTGGGAGCCAGGAATCCTTGCTGCTCCACTTCAGGTCACCCAGAGATCTACCAGCAGATTCCCAATCTACTTTCTGCCCACCACTACTCTCCTCAGCCAACATATATCCATATTGTTTTTTAATTGCTTTAAGTCCAAGGAAAGAAGTTACAATGAAGGACCAGCCCCAGCAGCCAATAGGAAAGTACATATCCCAGAATACACTTGGTGAGAGTGGTACACTGTCTCCAGTTGCTCAGGAGTGCCAGCACAGGGTTTTCATTCCTGCTCCAATTAGGAGAATTCCTTAATGAGTGTTTCTCGGAGTGGAGTGCTCCATGCTGTGAAGACGGACTTCCATTCTGCATCAATATTTCATTGTCATAAAGCAGACAAGCAGAGAACCAATAAAGGACTGGAGAGGAGGAACCCAAAAATCTGGTAATGACCTATTTAAAAGGAATTTAAATGAAGAGTTATTTTCCTGACCTTGTGCCTGAGACCTTTCAAAACAATTCCAACATAAGTAGCCCTCTCCCACTCCACCAACTTTTCAGTAAGCACATAATGCACACATATTAAGCAGACATACAAATTGGCATATTGGCCAGCAGTCTTGGGGCTGGGTCAGAATGTAGGTTTTCTGTTCTACCCAGAAACGGACTAGATATAGGCCCTCATTTTTCAGTGCACATAATCACATACCACTGGTTTAGTATACTGCCTTGTCAATTTGCAGTCACAGTTTCTAATCCTGCTCTCAGTAGTTAAAGCTGGTTGCTTGCTTTTTTAAAGAGCTGGTGTAGAATACCAGTTAAGAGTATCTGCTATGAGTCCAGCACTACTCAGTTTAAATTGCAACTCAGCTATTAGCTAATCAGAGGAATGTAAGATACTCTCAGCCTCAACACCTCAATCTCTGTCAAAAAGTCAGACTGCAAGTCCCTTGGGGGCAGGACTTCTTGCTCATTTAATTCATGGCACTATATAAACAAATACTACTAAATGCTTCCCATCTCCAATGTGTAAAACAGGGTAATAACATACCTTGCTGGGTTATTCTGAGGACAAACTGTAAACACATTTTGTACATTAATAGTGCTATTTATATAAAAAATGCATTCAACTGTAGGGTGGAATGCAATACAACAGCCATTTAAAAGAAAGAAATCGCTGCGGGGGAGAAATTGGCAGGTGATATGGGAGAACAAGGTGAAGAAAGATGAAGGCTTCAGATTAAATACAAAACATCCTCAAACTCTCAAGTGTTTTTATTGCAAGCACAGCTGGCCAAACAGCATGTTTGGATGACTGAGAAATTGCCCATTATTGAAGGGTAAAAAGGAGGTGGCCAACAAATTACTGAATATATTATGAATTCAATGAATTATTATTGCCATAATACAATTGTTAGTCCTTAAGGTGCTACATGACTATTTTTGCAGAAACAGGCTAAGGCCAACCTTTCTGGAAGTTGTCACTATATTTGATTTATGCAGGGGCATTAGACTCACTGTTGCCGTTTGGACTGAAGGGTGACCAAGAACACACCAACATTCCCCCTGCAGCACCATAACTCCAGATCAATAGTGGTGAGCAAGCGGTCTTACAGGGAACCTTGTCTGCTGTTTTTTATCTTCTCACTGAGGAATCACTGACCTGGCATAAGGGCAATTTGTGAGTTATTTAACCTACTGCTTGCAGAAACCTAGTGGGAGTGAGGGTGTGTGCTGTCTCTGGCTCGCTCATCGCACCCACTTTCAATTAGCAACCTACTATTGCCTTGTTCATAGACGGTTAGTGTGATGTCCAAACCCACTCTAAACAACACATCATTAACTCAACAACAACCCATGGTTGTTGTTAGGTTGGAAGTGGGGCGATCGTAGGTTGCTAACTGAAATCAGAAGTGACAACCATGATGGAGGCAGTGGACTCACTCCCACTCATGCCAGACAAGCACAGGTTGTTATTATGTGTGAACCGGCCATGTGTCCTGCTCTTGGAGATGCTCTAAATGCCCTAGGTTAAGCGTGTTCCTTGATACTATGTTTACTCCATGCCAATTCTGTAGGTAGTTTGAAACTTTGCTTCTGCCACATGCCTTTCAGCATGGATCTTCCGACATACCCCCCAACTTCTGGGAAACTGACCACCAGATTCTCAGGAGGCTTCTTCTGAGTAAGCTTTCACTACGCAAACACATAGTAACATTTGCTGCCAGTGATCTACAAGAATTCCCTACTTCTTCTTTCTTGGAACTTTCTCCCTCTTAAATCATCTTGTATCACTTCCAGGGAACAGTGGATAGCCATTGATACTTGCCATCTTTGAAGAATTCTCTTCATCTAGGAGAAAGTGAGATGTAGATTATCCCAGTAAAAACTCTTCTGGGATCCAGACAGCTGCATTCAGCTCACTTAGCAGCAGGTACTTTGGAAATACCATGTTTACTCAGAAACAAATCCCAATTCCTAAAACTGCAATCCCAACCATACTAACCCAGGAGAAACCCCCATTGAACTCCATAGATTTGCTTTTCAGTAAACATGCACATGACCAGGCTGCACACCTAATAGGAGGCATTTATCCCTCTCTAAAGGTTGTATTAGTTTCAGCTGTGCACCCACACCAAGAAAGAACACCCATCACATTTTAGACACAAGGACCAAGTTCAGGGGGATGTTTTTTTCTGATATGCAGCACAAGCTGAATTCGCACAGCACTGATTGGCTGCCTTTACGTCAAAGCTAGTCCCTCCCACACCGTTACAGGGCAGACTTTAAAGCATTTATAAAGTTTGCCCCCCACCCTAAAAAAAACCCTGAAAAAGGAAAATTGCTGAACGTTTGAGCAGATAACCATACAAGAGTTTGAAAAGCCAGAACAAAATGGAGACTCTAAAGCATTTGGAGCTGGGGGATACATCCTCAGTCCAGAGTCTGGTGCCTGTGCTCTTTGAGAATGAAGGGCAGGGATCAGAGCTCACCTTGCAGCAAAACAGCGCACGGGCACTCCTGTTGCCATGTACATCTCTACATGGCCCTGCCCAAGGCCAGCATACTCAGACTTAAAAGCAGGGAAATGCACCATTTCCACAGGGCAACCTGGTCCTTCACCCAGTTCCACTGCCATTCTTAGAGATACAAGGTTCTCTCTGCTACACAGTTCAAATTCAGCTGCTCTTACTAAAATATTATTTCTCTTATTGGCAAGAGTAAACAACTGTTTTTATTTTATTAGAGACTTTTACATATTTGAACATAGCAATCCCTTACTCCTTGTTTCTCCAGGCTGTGTTTCTAGTTCCTTTTTAAAAAAATTATTCCTGCCAGTAGTTAACCCAAAGCTAGATTAACTGCACAGTGGCAGAGAATGTAAGAACTCAATTTATATTGAGTCAGACTAGCCCAGAATGGTTTACACTGGTTGGCAGCAGCACCCCCAGGGTTTCACGCAGAAGTATTTTCCATCACTTGCTACCTGATCCTTTTTTTACCTGGAGATTTCAGGGACTGTACGTGGGTCCTTCTGCATGCCAAGCATGTATTCAACCACAACCTATGGTCTCTAACATATTCTATATACTAGTATATATTCTTCGTATATATGGCTCCTCAGGTTTTATCTCCACTTAAGGGATGTCAGTTTAACAGAGCTGGGAAAGCCTGAAGTTTCTTGATATCACACATTACATTTTTAGGTGTTTTTATAACATCTCTTAAGATGTACACCTTTTTAAGATGTCATGTAAATGAAACAAGTATAAACAGGTACTACACTTGGTTAGAAGCTGGGAGCGGCTGCAACTCACTGCTCAGTGTTAGGCGCTACATATTGTGGTCCTCAGGAGCAGCGTTCACGATCTGATGCTGCCAGTCAAGACAGACAATAATGTGCTATATACACCTTTGCTCAGGTGCCATTAAGCTGCCATCACTATTTGCCCTTCCCCCAGGAAGAATCTGGCAGACTCACCTGTACATGCATGCAAAACGTCCCAAACACCAACAGAGCTGTTGCATGGACCATGTAAACAAATGCACCCGGAGAGGAAAAACCAGCAGCCGGCTTGTCAGAATCTTCACCTTGCATCCCTCCAGTCTTTCTTCTCAGCAGGCCGAGCATTAGGCAGTGCCAAGGGTTTGCAGTGAAGTACCACCAGGCCGCCCATGAGCCCAGCACAATGGCAGGCGCAGCTAGTAGGAAGTTGGGGATCTGTTTGAGCTCAAAGTACCTGAGGAAGCCGACGTTCCAGTAAGCATCTTGAATATAGGTGTAGAGCACAGGAAGGTCCCAGGAGCACCATGGGGATTCCTCACCATCTGAGGTGGCTACACGATACCCCTTATCTACAGCCAGCTTCAACAGTGGCTCTGGCACAGCATGTACTGGGCTCGCGTTGGGATTGCAGAATCTAAGGTAGGCAAAAAACTGAAACAGAGCAAAAGGTAGGAAAACAGAGGCTACCATGACCACCAGAGACACTGCCCAGTTTAGGAATTGAGCTAAGTTCTGCAGCGGCCTTACCCCAGTTCCTGTCCTTGCCTGGAGCTGGGAGGCGAAGTGTTTCATCTCCGAATAGAGGAGAAATCCAGCATTGATTAGTCCATTGGAGCGCACGCCGGTGGCTAACGAGAAGAGGAGGGTGCTGGCCCAACGTTGCTTTTTCTCTAGCTGCCACATGGCAGCAAACACTAAGAGAGCAAACATGCTTTCTGAATAAGCAGCTGTCATAAAGACATTAGCGGGAGTGAGGCAGAAGAGGACGGCTGACAGGAAGGCCTTCTTGCGGCACTGCAGGACCACACAGCTGAGCTCATACAGAGTCCAAGATGCCAAGACAGAGAAGAGGCCATTGAGCAGAGCTGCAGAGAGGAGCAGGCGGCTCCGGAGACACAGGAAGCCACTCAAGGGCCACAGGGCCGTTTCTGCTGCCACTCGCAGGCTCAGGGGAAACAGGGGGAAGAAGGCGCAGTTGTGCTCATACACATAGCCGTGCTCGGCTATGAACAGGAAGTGCTCGGCATCCCACCGTGACAGGCCTCCCAGGAGCCATTCCAAAAGCCCATCGCAGAACCCAGACTCGGACAAGCGGGGTGGAGAGAAGGCGTCTGCAACGTGATCAGGGATCAGGAAGTTGAAAAGGGCCTGGGTGGGGGAGAAGAAAAGGGCAACTAAGCTAAGACCTTGTTCCTCATCCTCCCACAAACAAGATGGAAGACGTGAAAGTGAACCTTCCATCATGTGCAGCAATAAGCAGGAACGTAGTGCAACATGGAGCAGCACATTAAGCGATCTATTGTGTATGGTAGCCTTTCCCAGACTGGTGTCCTCCAGATGTGCTGGACTTCAACCCCCATCATCTTCAGGCAGCCCAACACATCTGGAGGCACCAGGTTGGGGAAGTCTGGCACATGGTGTGGTTGGAGCATTACAAGGCATGAAACATTTCATATGAACCTGGGAAGACCCACCTTTTGTTTTTATTGTTTGAAGGCTTGTTTCAAGTTGTTACACACCACCTTGATGACTTTTTAGCAGATAAAAGCAGTGTAATATAAATAGTAATAACTAAAATGAAATAAAAAAAGCTCTGCAGAGCCGTGGAACATGCTGGGTGGCCTTGCAGAAGTCTGTTGCTTGGCTTAAACTGTCTCACAAGATTAAGAACCTAAGAAGAGCTGGGTTGGGTGGACCAAAATCCATCTAGTCCCTGTGTCCCTGTGTAATGTGCTGTTGTCGTGCTGTTCAGAATATGATAAAACAATGTACAGAGTGAGATGGAAAAACTGAATTGGCAGCAAAAACTCTTGAATTGCCCGTCAGTGGCATCCTGATGGCAACTGTGTGGTCTGTAGCCCAGTGTACAGTGAATTATTATCTAATTCATGCATTGACACTCCTTACTTGATGGCTACAATTCAAAAGATGAGTTGCATGTGTGAAACTACCATCACAGATCAAACTCCATGGACAGAGCCTTGCTTCACCTCAAATAGAGGCTGCTTCCAGACAAGGTGTTTAGTGTCCAATTGCACTGCTTCAGCTAGATGGCTTCTGGAAACCCTACAAGCCAGGTCTGATGGCAACAGAATTGCCACCCTCTTATCCCCCAGCAACTGATACTTGATGGCATACAGCCTATGAACATGGAAGCTCCAATTAGCTATCAGGGCCAACAGCCACTGATAGAGATCCCTTACTCCATTAATTGTCCAATCTCCTTTTCAAAGCTATCTAAGCTTAGGGTTGTTTGGGCGAGGGAGAGATAAATGAGAAATTGGTTTATTGCACTCTTACTTTATTCTCTGGGTAATTCTGGAGCACAGCTGACTCATCTGCTTCTTTGTAGCAGATTGACTCAGTGTACATTAAAAGCTGAGATACTGGACAAGGGCCGTTCCACTGCTACCTTATATTTCCATGCATTACATCCCCCTGTATTTCAAACTCTCTGTGCTTGCCAGAAGCAAGCTACTTAATGGGTGTATCCTCTCCACTGCATATGATTGATAAGACACTCAGTTGGATTTAAACATCTTACCAAAAAGGGGGTGATTCACAAAGGTAATTGCTGATCACTTGGTAATTTGCAGATGAATGTGTCCATATTTCTTCTACTTGGAATTATTGTGGGTGCTTCCAGACAGCGGGCTTCAAGCGCTAACACCAAAAAGGATTTGTGCAGCTATTCTGTCTTTTTTGCCTTAACAATTTTTCTTTTGGTAAGAAAAATGTTGGAAGCAGTGGGAAAACATGGCAGGGCTAAAAATGGAAGATGTTATTGTCTGGAAAAGGAAAGGAAAGGAAAGGAAAGGAACCTCTCGTGCAAGCACTGAGTCATTACTGACTCTTGGAGGGACGCCAGCTTTCGCTGACGTTTTCTTGGCAGGCCTTATAGCGGGGTGGTTTACCGTTGCCTTCCCCGGCCGTTATTACCTTTCCCCCAGCTCGCTGGGTACTCATTTTACCGACCTCGGGAGGCTGGAAGGCTGAGTCGACCCAAGCCGGCTGCCTGAGAACCAGCTTCCGCTGGGATCGAACTCAGGCCGTGGGAAGAGTTTTGGCTGCAGAAACTGCTGCTTTACCACTCTGCACCACACGAGGCTCATTTATTGTCTGGACTTCCCATTAAATGCTATGAATGAAGCAGTGCAATTGGACACTAAACACCTTGTCTGGAAGCAGCCTCTATTTGAGATGAAGCAAGGCTCTGTCCATGGAGTTTGATCTGTGATGGTAGTTTCACACATGCAACTCATCTTTTGAATTGTAGCCATCAAGTAAGGAGTGTCAATGCATGAATTAGATAATAATGCACTGTACACTGGGCTACAGACCACACAGTTGCCATCAGGATGCCACTGACGGGCAATTCAAGAGTTTTTGCTGCCAATTCAGTTTTTCCATCTCACTCTGTACATTGTTTTATCATATTCTGAACAGCATGACAACAGCACATTACAGGCTCAAGAATTGCCCAGGATACTACCGAATTTCTTCAATTCTAAGACACACTTTTTTCCCCATATAAACATCTCTAAAAACGGGATGCGTCTTAGAATCGCGGGTGAGTCTTAGGGTTTTTTTCTGTTGGTGGTACTGAAATTAATGTGCGTCTTACAATCGATGGCGTCTTACAATCAAAGAAATATGGTATCTGTGTCCTGAAATGCAGGGCATCTCAACCAGGTAGTGAGCCAAGCTGCCTCTGTGCACCTCCTCCAATAATGCCAATCATGGCACTCTCTCTACAACAGGGGTGTCGAAAATCTTTCAGCCCAAGAGCTGAATATGGCTGGGGGCACAGAGGGGTGAGGCCAAAATACCAACATACGTTAGCTTACAGTTCTTATGGCCAGTAACTCAGCTTTAGGAGAGGCATGGCAACCTTTTAGAATTGGGGGGGGGGGGGGAACACACACACAAACACCGGGAAACCACCTAACTATCAGTGGTCAGGAAAAATGATAATGACCATCCAGGGAATTCCAGAGAGCCGGAGAACCCCAAGTGGGCCAGATGTAGCCCATGGGCCTGAGGTTAGACACCCTTGCTCTATAGTTGAGGCAGGCGTTCGTGGAGCTACGGCACCCTAAGAGGTGGCTTAGTGTGCCGCTATGATTGCATCGACCCCGGCTATGGAAAGATGGCCCCAATCCACGTGGGATGTACTTGTAGATGTTCTGCCCAGGTTTTGGATGATGAAGCACTGAAAAAACTGTTTTTAGAAACATCTCTCGTCTTTAGGGCAAAATCTGCAATAGGGGAAGCCTTTGCTTTTGCCACCAATGCTATCTTCTTACTGTCCTGTAGCCCTGCTCAGTGGGACTGCAAATATGATGAATAAGACTCATGTAAGAGGGGAAAGGTTAAGCACACATTAGCTTGGAATCCTTGCAACAAGGTTTTAGCCACTGCACCAGCCTTCCTCCAACATGAGGCCTTCCAGATGTATTAACTGCAACTCCCATAATGCCCAGCCAATGACCGATTGGGAATTATGGGTGTTGCAGTCCAAAGCATCGGGACGGCACCAGGTTAAGGAAGGGTGCATTACATTGCCCCAGCTCTCCCGTATGCTGAGGCTAAGGTGCTCTGGAAAAAACAAACGAGGAAGCACTCCTTTGAGTCTGCTGCGTACACCTGGTTAATCAGATGGTAAAAAGAAGAGTAGGCCAAAGGCTACAATGTTTAATATGTGCCAAGATATGTTGCCAAATTTTTTAAAAACCAATCAATTCACTGTGCGGACATAAGACTCAAAATGTCAAACCAAACCTTTGTGCGTTCAAACTGATGTGTTGGAACAAGAAATGGGAGAGCCACTGCATCTAATGAAATTAAACCTAATACAGGCAGTTGTACTCTTATAATAAAACCTTTGCTTGGTGGTGATGACTGCTTGGCTGGCCAGACGGTTTGGAACTACAAGTTCAATCGCAGCTTTTAAAGCTCAGCTAAAAACTTTTCTTTTTCCTTAAGCTTTTAAAACTTGATTTTGCTCTGACTTTTATACTGCCTGTTTGGTGCATTCTCTTCCCCTCCTTATTGTTTTATTATGATTTTATTAGAATGTAAGCCTATGAGGCAGGGTCTTGCTATTTATTGTTTTACTCTGCACAGCACCATGTACATTGATGGTGCTACATAAATAAATAAATAAATAAATAAATAATACAATTCCTCTCACCCTGCAGTGGCTGACTCATACCCAGGCAGAGCAATGCAGGACCATAAGGAGTTCTCCTTATGGCAGCGTCGCGTCCAGTAGTGTCCAGCATTAGAACTTCCATATGGATCTAACACAGATCTCAGGTACGGCCCCTATAGTGGCTGTCATAAGGGACGTCCCAAACTCTCTTAAACTTGCCTCACTGACACGGAAAACCTACCCAGGAGCAAACCTCGTTGAATACCATGGACCTACTTCCAAGTAAACACCATGTAAATAAACTACAGACTTTGGCCAACTTATGGTGAGATTTGGCTGAAAAGTGGTACAACAAAGGGATATGGGAAGCTGCCTTCTATCAGGTCAGGTTAATCATCCATCTAGCCCAATATTGCCTACTCCGCCTAGTAGTGGCTCTCCAGTGTTTCAAGCAGAGAAGGTCTTTCCCACCTCTTGCTACCTGATCCTGTGACCTGGAGATGGCAGGGATTGTGCCTGGGACCTTCAACACGCAAAGCAGGTGCTCTGCCACAGTGTTACAGCCCCTCCCCCCCCCCATGCAGAAATGCCTAAAATTACAAATAAATACATAAATCACTGGCCCAGGAAAACCACCTAGGACTAACTTCAAGAGCCCCATAGGAATCCAAAAAAATTCGGGGTGGGGGCAGGCACAAGAAAGAGTTATGCATAGTGTGGAGGAATTGGAGAGAGACTCGAGGCCAACCAATAACAGTGGAACTGGCAGGAGATTTGTGATGGACAAAATGAAGCACCTCTTCCCACCATGCACAATTAAGTTGTGGACTGTGGCTTTAAAAGAGGATTAGGCAAATTCATGGAGTTGGAGGAGGAGGAGGCCTATCAGCAGCTATCAGCTCTATATGGAACCTCCAGCTTCAGGGGCTGTCTGCCACTGAATACCATTGCTGCAGGGCAAACACCAGGGGAGGGCTGTTACGTGCTGGCATGCTTCCCAGAGGCATCTGGTTTGCCACTGTGGCACCTGGGATGGGGGACTAGTTGGACTTCTGCTGTGATCCATCAGGCGTCTTCTTAAGCCTTTGAGATGTACCAGTGCAAGACTCCCTCTCCTGCTCCCAGCCTAGTTCCCTGCAGGTCTTAGTGCAGATTCCCTTTCCTCCTTTCTTCTTGTATCTTAGTCCACTCTTGGATAAATTCCTGGAGGCAAAGGCTATCAATGGCAACCAGCCCTGATGATTGTGTGCTATCTCCAGTATTCGAGGCAGTACACCAGTTGCTGGGGAACATGGGTGGGAGGGCGCTGTTGCACCATGTCCTGCCTTGTTGGTCCCTGGCCGATGGCTGGTTGGCCACTGTGTGAACAGAGTGCTGGACTAGATGGACCTTTGGTCTGATCCAGCAGGGCACGTCTTACGTTCTTACCGAAAATAATCCTTAGCAATGACTTACCTTGCCTCTGATTTATCCTGATTTTCTCGCCCCAAACTGCTATGAATTCCTGACACCTATTCATCCCGTTTGCTTTAGCCTGGACGAACGCCTACAGGCTTCATTCCAGCTTTGGTCTGAGACACCTCCAAACGCTTCTGAGCTTTGATACAAGTGTAGACTCATTTTTACTCTGCTAATGATGCAGGATAGCTGGCTTTCTTGCTGCTATCACAGCAGGCAAATTAGGAACAACATTCCCTCTGGCATAAAAGCAGCGTTACTGGTTCACGGCTTGGATTCAGTCGAGAGCTTATGAGAAATAGTGGTGTATATCCTTAGCAAAATGTGCAAGATGCTCCCTTATTGGGGCCTCCCTTGCTGTGGTGGTGAAACTATGTTACATTTAAATAAGGAATTTAAATGACAAATGCCTGTTGAGTAGAGAAATAGCTCATGCAGCTAGTTTGGTATTCTTCTAGACACCAGGAGCAGCTGAGGAAAAGAAAAACCTGCCCTCCTTCAGAAAGTTTGCATGGAATCTGATCCCTAGACACGAATATGGATGATTGAGAAGCTCCAATTTTGTTTGTGTTGTTTTAAGTATGCGGTCCTCATGATAATTGAGGAAAGACATTTGAAAGTATATAGACTTTACTTCCCAAATTATTGTGAGGGGGGCATGCTCTCATGCTGAAACAGGACCACTAAAGCTTTCTGTGCATCCAAACTACCCTTTCACAGAAGAGGCTTCCTGCTGCGTCTCTGCTTCACTGCTCTTCCCTTGCCTCCTTTTAATCAGCCTCTAGGAAGATAGAAAGCTGCCTTATATGGAGTCAGATCATTGGTCTATGCAGCCCAGGCATTCTCAACGCTGATTGGCAGCAGCTATCCCGGATTTCAGCCGGATTTTTTTCTGGCCACCTGGAGTTGACGGGGAGCAAACCTGGGACCTTCTTCATTCAAAGCATGTCCTTCACCACTGAGTTAGAGCCACTCCCTTACGCTAGAGCCTGTGCGGGGGCACATAATTCTTCCCAATCTCTGCATTTGGAACTCTCAATAAGTCCTGATACAGAGAGGCAACAGAATTCCCTACCCACAAAGGAGACTGCCAATCGTCCATTTGCATGGGTCAGTGCTCTGGACTTGCCTCCTTCCATCCAGGACTACAAGACTGGGTGTGGACTCCACTAAGGCCAAGCCTTTTTAACTCATACACTTTCCATAAGTAAACCTTTTGGGATGTTAAGAAATGAAGTGTGCCTTGGGTGCCCAGCATTTGGAAAAATCAGACCATTTCTTAGACAATACCTATGAAATGGTCAGGTGCCAGAGATCATGACCTGGGGACACTGGCAACACGATACCTTGTCCCCTGGTGTCACCAAGGAACCCATCAAGGAGAGGGAGCTTTCAGACTTATCTCTGATGTGCTGCAGTGCCCTGTAATGGTCAGATATGGTACTAGGCTTTTCTTAGCCCAGCCAAACCAGGTGACCTGGGGAACCAAGAGGGACCTAGTTTGCCCTCTGTAAGGGCTATTCCATGCTTAGTTCCTCAGTCAGAGCAACTGTTCTGTGAGCAAAGGTGTTAAACTGTCTTACTTTTAGCCCCCTCCAGAACATAACCCCCAGATGGTCTTAAGACCACTCACATCACCTGCCTTTGACCCCTGGATTCTTTTTGGCCTGCTCCATACCCAGACCATGGCCTGGATGAACTACACCATTGGTCCCTGACCTTGCTGGGCACTGGCATAAATATCCCAGTGTTCAAGGAGCAGATCACCTGTACTTTGTATGGCTATTCATTCCACTCTCAGAGCCTCCAGTCTTTTATCCTCTGTCTGGGGGGAAATGTGTACGCCCAGCTCAGGAGCACACATTTATCAACCAAGGTCATGCA
Organism: Elgaria multicarinata webbii; assembly: GCF_023053635.1. NCBI lineage: Eukaryota > Metazoa > Chordata > Lepidosauria > Squamata > Anguidae > Elgaria > Elgaria multicarinata. Next base: position 11,670,196 of record NC_086183.1, on the reverse strand, counting down.
AAAAACATAAGAACATTTGCATTGGTTTCACAGTTTAACACAACCATAGGGTTTGAATTTTCTTGGCCCAGGATTCACATATTTTGATGCACACCAGAGGGTCCTTCACATACTGCATTTATATGTATTTTTTTAAAGTCAACCAAACTAGGAAGCCCCCTGCCCCCTTTCTTCATCAGGAGTTTAAAAGTAGACTTGAAAAATGAGGATTCTCAATGTGATTCATCCACTTTGGATAGAATCTCATTTAATCCATGCCACAGTACAATATACACATGAATTGGAAGATGACTTGAACAAAATGAATGAGGGAAGTATTTACCATGTCCAGATTTAAATTAATGACTATTTCTGTATTGGGTAGTCGATATAGAAAGTTCCATATAATTTTAGGTGTTGATTCTCAACCAGGCTGAAAAGCTCTAATGTTATCTCTTTGATTGTTCTCTCTCTCATAGGAACCTGCCTCATACCAGGTCATACAATTTAAGAATGTAAGAAGTGCTCTGGTAGATCAGACCAAAGGCCTTCCCAGTCCAGCACTCTGTTCTCACAGTGGCCAACCAGACACCCTTGTGAAGCCCACAAGCAGAACGCGGGGGCAAGAACATCTATCTTCCCACTCACGTTCTCCAACAACAGGTGCCTCCGATCTTGAAGGCAGTATATAGACATCATAACTAATAGCCATTGACACCCTTTATCCTCTGAAGAATTTGTCTAATCCCCCTTTACAACCATCTAAGTCGGTGGCTAACACCATATCTTGTGGAAGCAAATTCCACTATTTAACTACATGCTGTGTTAAGAAGTACTTCCTTTTTGTCTGTCTTTAATCTCCCCCTGCCCCACCTCCCCAATGCAGCTTCGCTGGCTTCGCTTTTACAGTTTGCACATACTGGGTTGCCATTTTCACCGAGCGACCCCACCACAACCCTAGGATCTCTTTCATGATCAGCGACTGCCAGCTCAGACCCCAAGAGCATATACATGAAGCTATTTATTTATTTATTTGTACCCTGCCTTTCTACCCAAAAATGGCATTCAAGTTAGGATCTTTTTGTCCCACCAAGCAATGCTTTACACTCATTTACACTGAACTGCACTTGCCATTTTAATCCCCATTCAACTATTTTGGAAAGATGCTTTTGGAGTCCTTCACAATCCACTTTTCTTTTTGTTTTTAGAACCCTGAATAACTTGGTGTCATCGGCAAACTAGGTTGCCTCATTGCCCAACCCTAACTCCTATGAAGAAGTTAAAAAGCACCAGTCCCAACACAGATCCTTGGGAGACCCTACTTCTTACATCCATCCACCCTAGTATGGTCTCCTCTGGATGGCAACAGATCTCTGGGCTCTTTCCCATCATCTGCTACCTGACCCTTTAGCCTGAAGATGCCAGGGAGTTTAGTCTAGGAACTTCTACAGACAAGGCATGTACACTAACACCGAGCTATGGCCTCTCTCAATGCACGGCAGATTATTTTCTTCCTGAAATGAACCTGATATTTAATGCCAATGATGGGCCATCATGAATTGGGCACAGAGGAATTGTATTTCAGTAACTGTAATCATCTGCACCTGGTGTTTGGGGACTTGCCTGGAGAAGAAGCGTGATGGCTCTGCAAAGCACCGCAAACCAAACCACTTCTCGGCAACGGGGGTCCTTTCCACTCCTCAGCGGCATCCGGACCTGGGAGGCCATCAAATGGGATACTGCTGCCTTCTGTGCAGGGAATTCCACAGAGCGATTTCGAAACCTGAAATCAGATCACAAGCTTGTGCCACATTTGTAAACGACAAGCACGTAATGGTTCGAAGACTCACTTGCCAAAATAAGAGAGCTGGTGTGGTGCAGTGCTCAGAGCGATGGGCTAGGACTAAGGAGACCCCGATTCAAAGCGGCCGTAAAAATTCAATGGCTGACGTTGAGCCAATCAGTCTCTCAGCCCAGCCTACCCCACAGGGTTGTCGCAAGGATAAAATGGGAGGGAGAACCATCCATACTGCTTGGAGCTCTTCGGAAGAAAGGCTGGATACAAATGTACTGAATGAACTCTGGACTGCACTACTTTAGACTGTAGGCAGTGTTGTATTTTGAATGAAAAGATACTCCCAATGTAAAACTAGTTCCTGCATGTAGTATTCTTAAGCCCATGGCCAGTGTGGTATAGTGGTCAGAGTAGGCGTTGGCAACATGGTGTCCACGGGCACCAATGCACCCCCAACCATTTTTCTTGGTGCCTGCCAAGGTACCCTACACCTGCCACATATTCCCCCACACACGCACAAAAGACATTTGGCTCTGAAAAAGATTTCTTTGGTTTCAGACTATTGTTTCAAGGAGTTGTTTAGTGCGTTGGAGCTCAGACCCCACCTCGACCTTGTACCTTTTGGGAAAGCTACTTGTCCTTTGCCATGCCTCCCATGGCAGCCATTTTGTGGTGGTGCCTAGGGCAGTTTCCCAAAGTGCCAATGGTCTGAAAAGGTTGCTTACCCTGGATCAGATTCTTGTATCAGGACTCAGGGGATGCAAGTTCCCCATCTCTCAGCCTAGGCTACCTCACAGCGTTGTTGTGAGGATAAAATGGGAGAGAATGAGGTACACCATCCAGAGCTTCTTGGAAGGCAGATTATGTCTAATAAATATACACCCGAGGTCTCAAACTATAGTCTGTGAAGAGATTAATTATTGCAGAGAGAGCCGGTGTAGTGGCTACTGTTGGACTGGGAGTCGGGAGATCCGGGTTCTAGTCCCCACTCAGCCATGGAAGCCCACTGGGTGACTTTGGGCCAGTCACAGACTTTCAGCCTAATCTACCTCACAGGGTTGTTGTTGTGAGGATAAAATGAGAGGAAGAGGATTATGTATGCTGCTCTGGGTTCCTTGGAGAAAAAAGGTGGGATATAAATGTAATGTAATAATAATAATGAAATACGTATCAAATGATGGGAACGGGCAGGGAAACGTGGCCATAGAAGCAGGGCTGCCCAGTCTCCCTTCCTCTTGCTCCTGCTCCTTTGTCTCTCCATCGTTTGGGACTCTCAACTTAGTCCCAGGTCCCCCAGGTCTTGGGCTATATTTCACTGTAATGCCTGCGGTTCAGTTCTCTAAGCCCACATTCATCCCTAAGCTGTTCCATCTAGGCCTGAAACACATCAGTCTTTGCTCCTCTCCTTAGCACGAGGGGCACTGGTTGCTAGGCATACAAGCAGCTCTAAGGGCAGAGTGGGGAATACTGGTGTCCGAGGGTGATCTGGCTCTCATCTACAAGGATCCCAAAGGAGTGTGTGCAGTATGCAGCTGTGTGTAGACTGCAGAGACACTCTGCACAGACACACACACACCTTTCCTGGGGCTGTTGCATCATACAAGTCCACCCTCTATATATATCCTACCCATCATAATGGGAAGTTGGCAGAGACATGTTGTCTAGTCGCCCCACTGACAACAACAAGGCACACCCTAAGGGTTAAGTAGAACCCCTCAGCCTGTTATCACAGAATATCGAACACGCTTGTCCTTGCACTGTACGGACAACCAAGCATTTCTCTGGAGTGGATGCACAGAAAGACGTAGAAAATCACTGTGTTTAAAAACAAAATGAAGCAAACCCTCATGCAGATTTAAGCCTAGCAAATGCCTCTGGTTTTCTAGCCAGGTCTCTGGTGCCAAGAACAAACTACTCCTCTTCTTTCTACCTCACCCATATTTTTATTCTTCTGTTAATAAGAGCCTGGAAACCCATAAGCCAAATGACAGGATTTTTAAAAATCCTTTAAAATGAGGAAAGAAATGAAATGGTTTTAAAGCACTGCACTGCAGACTGGCTACCACCAGGGGGCAGTAAGCACTCACTGTGCTGGTACCTCTCCCACACCTTGCACTACTGTGGCCATCAAATTATAGGCATAAGACAAGATTCCTAGATAAAATCCATGGCAGAGTACACAGTGCTACAACGGAATTTACCGTATTACTGTAGATTAAAATAGAGATACTCCAGAGTAAAAATCACTTGGAATTTCATTCTCAGCAAACTTCTGCTAATATGATTTACATTATTCTCTCCCCCATTTCTTTTGACTTAGAAAAATAAATTATTATTTCTTCTATACCACTCCATCGCCGAAGCTCTGGGCAGTTTACAAAAGAAATTTAGTTTGTTTCCCCTAATTTTCCAGCCACCTTCATTTTCTCAACACAAAACTGTCCCCCACCCTCTTCTTCTTTTCATACAGCCTCTACAGAGACGGTGGTTCAAAAGTGTTTTCCAATTCAAATATACATGCAGCATGTTTAAACAGAAATTTTTTTTAGTGGTCTGAGGTTAAGCTTCATTAGAACAAAACAAAAGAACTCCTGGAAGATTTAACTTGGTTTACCATTTGGGAGACAAGTTTCCTTTTCCTCAAAGCATTTGGGCTGGGTTGAAGAGCCTGCTGTGCTTTTATAAAAGCTGCGGGTTGCAGATCTGTATGGGTTCTCATATATATATATATATATATATATATATATATATATGAATGATTTGTGTTGTGACATTGGTTTTTTGTTTTGCTTTTGCGTGTTTAGTGTGGCTGCTTTGGCTGCCCTAAAGCCCAGCAAGGCAGGACATTAATTTAAAAAGATAGTATTGACATCTTCATTGAAGGCATGGCTCTGGGCTCCTCTCCCATTGGAGGCGAGGTAGGTGGCTACCAGGGATAGGGTCTTCATCTGTGGAATACCCTTCTCCATCCATTCATCTGGCACCATATTCAATTGGTTTTTAAGCCCCAGGAAAAACCTGCTTTGTTTTTCTGGGTTTTAATGGCCTCTATTGCAGTCCTGGTTTTACTACTGCTTTTAACTGCTGTTGGTTAGATTTCATTGTATTGGTTATTGATATTTTTAATTATATATTAAATTATCTTATGAGCTATCTTAAGAGTTGAAGATTGAAAGGTAGGGTAAAACATTTAAAATGAACAAAAATAAAATTAAAAAGAGCGAAGCCAAAACATCAGTTTTAGCTTTCCAAATTCTGAGCTATTCATTAGATTCTCCTGGGCTTTAGGCGCTACATATGCCTGCTCAGAAGTAAGGCATAATGAGTTCAATGAGACTTACTCTCATGTAAGTGAAGATAGGATTGTAGCCTAAATTGAGGTTCAAAACAGCTTGAACAACAACATACAACAACATGGCCTAATTCTCCATTTCCTTGCATTGGTTTTTTTTAGACATCGTAATATTTATTTATTTAAACAAATATCCCTCCATAAATGAAGAACTGCTTTTCCCTGCTTTGGAAGTGGTGAAAAATAGCTTTGCCTTAATTCCAATAGATGCTGTTATGATCTTACTGTGATATATAATAAGATTCGAAGCAAAGAGATGAGATCCAGCCAATAAATCCTTACACTAATATCACTAATCGTTGTCAAAATGCTAATATTGCTAAACTAAGGATGTACCACCCTGCCTGCTTCATGCTCCCCATTACATTCTCTTTGAGGTACAATTCAAGGATCATCTCTAACTGACATCACTTCAGTGCAATCACTCAGACTGACCACTGGCAACTTTTGCTATTGTTTATCACTTATTTTGTGTGGGTGGGGGGGATAAGCCTGCTTCTCAGCAGTGCCCCCCTGAAGCACTTCTTTTGTATCTGTATTGTACTTTTAATTTGCAAAGTGTTTTTATCCTATTATTCCCATGTTACAGATGGAGAACTGAGGCCAAAACCAGTTTTCCCAAAGCATACATCAGCCTTGATCCAAAGAATCAGTAACACCGTGGCTTCCTGAAGCCGATTATTATGGCCTGTAATAAATAACACAGAGCAACAGCACAAAGTGTTTGCGGTTAGTTTTCAACTGTCAATTTTTCAATTTTTCACTGTCTAGCTCCTTCCTATCTTTCCTCTCTCATCTCACACTATTCCCTCGCTCGTGCTCTTCGCTCCTCTGATGCCATGTTTCTCACCTGCCCAAGGGTCTCTACTTCCCTTGCTCGGCTTCGTCCATTTTCTTCTGCTGCCCCTTACGCCTGGAACGCTCTTCCAGAACATTTGAGAACTACAAGTTCAATCACAGCTTTTAAAGCTCAGCTAAAAACTTTTCTTTTTCCTAAAGCTTTTAAACCTTGATTTTGTTCTGACTTTATACTGCTAGTTTTACCCTACCCTGTGCCTGTTTGGTGCATTCTCTTCCCCTCCTTATTGTTTTATTATGATTTTATTAGAATGTAAGCCTATGCGGCAGGGTCTTGCTATTTACTGTTTTACTCTGTACAGCACCATGTACATTGATGGTGCTATATAAATAAATAATAACAACAATAATAATGATGATGTCAGGCAAAGGCTGCCATCCGACTATCACTCAGCCAGTGCCCACAGTGTTTGTTATGCTTGTACACAATGAAACAGGCCCTGGAACCTCCAGTGTTGGCATGATTATATTAATTCTTATGGCTGGTGGCCAAATCAAAGCTGGGTGGCAGCAGGTAACTACTTCCAAAATATGGAGTATTTTAGCATCATGACTGCTTTGCCAAAGGGAGCTCACCTTGATATGCTGTTGAATGCAAATTAGTGACAAAACATTGGAAAAAGACAGCCTATCTATCTAGGCTGTCTAGGCTAAAGATGGCAAATCTAATTGGGTAAAAGAGCAGATTCACACAAGTAACCCAGAGTTTATCCCCCACCAAAAGGGGACTTCTTCCTGCTCTCTCATGTAGTTACATATATGGATCCCCAAAAACATTTTCTTTTTTTAAAAAAGTGCTTTGTGCTAAAAGAAGCAATGGTCTATCTAGCTCTGCTTACAGCAAGTGGAAGAAGCGTACAAACGGATTCAGGCAGAGGCCCTTCATAAGTGTGAGGCCCTAAGGTCTTTTAACAGAGCACCTGGGACCTGATCTATAAAATACATGCACTTCACCTCTTGAACTATAACCACCACTCAAGTGTGGAAACATGAGAACACTGGCAACCATTATGGACTGAGGTTAAAGGCTGAGGACAATTAAATCTTCAAAGACAAATGCAAACAGTAGGGAAGGGGTACTTTAAGAGCTAACAGAAGAATCCAAATTCCTCTCCTACCCTCCAATATCAAAGTTGTTTCATGGACTTCTTTTTGCATTTTGCATCAATTTCTACTTCTATTAAAACTCCCACTGTTCCAGATTGTGTATCTTCCTTTGATTCCTCTCATACCCACTCTTCTCATTCCCCCCATCTATATAAGCTCACCCCCACTCACCCCGTCACTTTATTCCTGGCCTCATGTCTCGTGTGCTTTCTCTATGCTGCCCCCTAGGCTTGGAACAGCCTCAGTTCATTGTTGTTTTCCCACCTCACCCCCTTTGCAGTTCCTCATAAAAACCCAGTTCTTTAGCAAAGCCTTTCTTGAACAACCATCTTACCTGTATTTTCACCACTAAGTATGAGGACAGATTCATATTTTAAGAACGGCAAAAATAGCTTGATGGTGCCATCACTGCCCTCTGAATAAATGTACCTTTTTTTTTCTTTTGCTGAAGCATACTTTGAAAAAACCAATACATCTGAAGGTTTTCAGAATGGTTAAATCTGAACCAAGGAAAAGCTGTCTATGGTGGGTGTCTTTTTGCTAGTGCCCATGCCATCACCAACGCCCAGCTACTCAAATTTCCCACAGTAGCTTTTTAAAATGTTTGACCGAAGGGCCAACCTTAATACTCATATGCACCACTTCCAAACCTTTTTTAGAAGGGTAGGTTGGACAATATTCTTTTAAAAGGGTACTTGGGGCAGGACATATTGGATTCAGGGCACAATCCTTGTGATTGCGCCCTTGTTGATCGGAAACCCCAAACTCAGAGGCGTCCGATCATCCAATGTAGGGCAGGAGGTGCAGCGGAGGCAATCTCTGCCTCCCTGTCCTCTCACCCTGCTAAAAAGCCCATCTAGTGAGGGCACCTCAGAGGGAAAGGTAAGGAGGCTAGAAGAGGCTCAGGATAACTCATATCCTGGCCTTTCTAATTTACTCCCCTCTCCTTGGAACACCCTCTTTCCCCCTCCTCCAAGGCCACTTTTCTGAGCTCAGAGAGCAGCCAGCGTAGTTCTTTCCGCACCAGCTGTGAGGGAGCAGGGAAAGAGGGACGGATCTCCTACTCTTCCTTAGGAGGTCGGGTGCTGTCTCCAACCTCAGAAAGGGGAATGCAAACAATCCTATGGTCCCTGGGATGCTCGACCACAGGATTGCTCTCTCCATGTTTTACTTACTGGTATCTATGCCTGTAACACAAACTGTGATACTGGGTTTATACTGTAGATGAAGGCGCTGTGACCAGGGATCACCCTCAGAAATCTCCATCCGCGTTCATCCTGATTTTCCCAAACTACATCTCCACTACTCATTTCTAAAGCCCCAACTCCCCACCACTGTCCTTTATATTAAAATGTAGATTGTGAGGTACCCGAGCAGAGACACTTTTGCATTGTGTCTGGAACAAACAGGAGTTTTTAAAAATGGGTGCAGATTAACAAAGCCAAGCAAACTGTTTTCCTGTAAAGATGAAATACAAAAAAGACTGTATTTTAGGTGGGGAAAGGCATTTACCTGTGAAAGGCATTGATTTACTTAATTTTTTCTCTATTTGATCCAGCCAAGCAACTGCTATCTATAGGGGAAAGGCACAACAAAGCACACAGGTTGGAAAAAATAGTTTTTGAAACTACATAAAATGGGAGAGTCTAAAGGGAAAAGTTGTAGCTAATATGGCAATATTTAAAAGCTACATAAACTCTGCCTGGATCTAGCTGAGAGCCACCACCCCCCGCCTTCTGCTACCAACTGTCACTGCTGAAGCCATCAGAGCGAAAGGAAGCAGCAGCCAGGCACCTCTCCATCATGCCTGGATCTGTATGAGGCTGTTAGAGGGGGGGAAAAGCAGCTGCTGAACTTTGCAACTAAAGAATCTAGTGCCTAAACTTGCCTTCCCCCCACTCCCTCCCAATCCCCTTTCCTTCTATGCCGTTTTTTTTTTTTAATTGTAAGCCTGTGAGCAGGGACTGTCTTAAGAAATATTTTTGTAAACCGCCTTGAAAGCCTTTTTTTGGCTAAACAGCAGGATAAAAATGCAATAATAAACTGAATGGTTGAAGAGTTGCTATTTTAGTCACCTGAGAGTCTATGACAACTGACTTGCCTTGTACACAGCAGTCTTATCTGCCATATTTATGCCAATGTCTGATTTTCAAAAAGGGTATCAGCAAACATTCAGAAGGCCTGTAGTGAACATAGCATGTAAGCACTGCAGATTCTAGCCTTCCTTTTACATACATATATGTGGCAAAGCATTAGTTATTGTGTAATGTGACTTAATTGCGTGATGGGTCGACATCTCTCCAGAACCAATTACTCTCAGATGGGATATGGCAGCCTGACCCTATATGTGTTTACACAGCAGTAAGTCCCACTGAGTTCAGAATTATTATTATTATTATTATTATTAATTGCATTTTTATACCGCCCAATAGCCGAAGCTCCCTGGGCGGTTCACAAAAACTAAAACAATTCAAAGTGTAAAACAAACAGTATAAAAACATGATATAAAATACACATTAAAATGAATTATAACATACCATGCATGACTAAAACATCCTGAAAACATTCTAAAATTTCACTGGATAGGCCTGCCGGAATAGATGTCTTTATTGCTTTTTTAAATTCTAAAAGACTGTCAAGTTGACGAATCTCCTCCGGCAGGCTATTCCACAGTCTGGGAGCAGCAGAAGAGAAGGTCCTCTGGGTAACAGTTATTAATCTAGTTTTTGCTAGCTGAAGTGGATTCTTCCCAGAGGACCTGAGTATGTGGGGCGGATTGTACGGGAGAAGGCGATCCCGCAGGTAGCCTGGACCCAAACCATGTAGGGCTTTAAAGGTAATAACCAACACTTTGTACTTCGCCCGGAAACTAATCGGCAGCCAGTGAAGAGATTTTAAAACTGGTGTAATGTGGCCACCCCTAGGTGTACCAGTGACCAGCCTGGCTGCGATATTTTGGACTAATTGAAGTTTCCGGACTAGGCACAGAGGTAGCCCCATGTAGAGCGCATTACAGAAGTCAAGCCTCAAAGTTACCAGTGCGTGCACTACCGTCTTTAGGTCTTCCAACTCTAGGAAGGGACGCAGCTGGCGTATCAGCTGAAGCAGATAGTAGGCACTCCTGGCCGTCGCATCTATCTGGGCTGTCATTTGGAGCGACGGATCCAGAAGCACCCCCAATCTGCGAACAGTCTTTCAGGGGGAGTGTAACCCCATCCAGAACCGGTTGACACACCTCCAAACCTAGGTTGTGGCCTTTGGCAGCGAGCACCTCCGTCTTGTCTGGATTCAGCTTCAGTTTGTTTTTCCTCATCCAGCCCATTACCGCCTCCAAGCATTCATTCAGAGGAGACACACTATCCTTAGCTGACGCTGTTATTGAAGGCATAGAGAAATATATTTGGGTGTCATCAGCATACTGATAGCACCCCGCCCCATGCCTCCAGATGATCTCTCCCAGCGGTTTCATGTAAATATTAAATAGCATTGGAGAAAGGATGGCACCTTGTGGTACACCGCACAGCAGCTCCTTTTTTGAGGAGCAGCTATCCCCAAGTATCACCATCTGGAACCTGCCCGAGAGGTAGGACTGGAACCACCGAAGGACAGCGCCTCCAATTCCCAATCCCCTCAGGCGATCCAGAAGGATACCATGGTCAATGGTATCGAAAGCCGCTGAGAGGTCCAAGAGTACCAGCAGGGACACACTCCCCCTGTCAATACTCAGGCATAGATCATGTCTCTAGTAAGCCTGCATTGGATTGCAGCCATAGGCCAGTTAGCTTTCTAGCCTAAAATGTCATTTTACTATAGGAACCGGTTGCTGCAAAGGGAGGTGCCACAGCGATTTGCTTGCATAAGGTCCTATGTTCAGGCTTAAGCAACCCTAGTTAAAAGAGCATCAGGTGATGAGAAAAAAACCCTGCTTGCGATCCTGGAGAACAGCTGTTACAATACTAATATATGGATTGCTATTCAGAAATAAAGCATGCGCTTTATTTGTACAACGTCAAGATTCAATCCCTCGCATATCTTAAAAGTATCTCAAAGAGGGCTGCAAAACACTTTTGCGTGAGGCTTTGTGGGAGTTGCTGCTGCCAGTCAGAGCAGATAGTGCTAGACTAGATGGATAAAGGCTCTGATTAAAACCAAACGAACACAGGGAGCTGCCTTATACCAGGTCTGGCTGTTTGCCCATCTGGTCCAGCACCATCTCCTCTCAGGGTCTCAGGCAGGGGACTTGCCCATCTCCTGCTACTTAACCCTTTTTAACCAGATGAACCAGGGCCTTTTGCATGCAAATCATTCATTTGTTATCACTGAGCTACAACCCCTCCTTGCCTGCATGTGTACTTGCTTAGTCCCACTTCTTCTTCATGAAGCTCAGGACAGTAGTATACATCCCCCCCTTCTTATTATCCTCCCTTGTAATACGGACTAGGCTGAGACAAGACGAACTGGCCAAACTCACACAACAAACTTCATAGCTGAGCAAGGATTTGAACTTGCCTGGGCCATAAAACTCGCAGGGTGAACTTGGGTCAGTCATGTTCTCTCAGCTTAACCCACCCCGCAGGGCTGTTGTGAAGATAGAAGGGGCGGCCCCCTTCACGCATCCTGAGCTCTTGAGAGGAAAGGTGGGATAACCCTAGTCCAAGGCTCCCAAGTACTACGCCACACACCTCGGCTAGGAAAAGGGCCCAGGGCCAGGAGAGCAACAGCGTGGGGTTTGAGCGCTGGGAGGGAAACCGGGCAGGCGGGCGGGCCTCTCCCTGTGGGCAGCAAGAAGGGAGCCCATAGGACAAGCGGCAGCCAATGGGATAAGCCCTTATAGGAAGGCGCTTATGGGGCGAGCTTGTCAGGGGAGGGTCTCGGAGTCAGCCCCCTCTCCGTCGTTGACGGGAGTCCCAAGCCGCCGCCTCCTTCACCTGAGCGCTCAGCGCAGGGACTTCGACTCCCTCTCACACCACAGCCTCGGCTTGCTCCATTTCCGGCCGGCGGCGAACAACTTCCGTTGGCAAAGGGCCCTTGGCGCCTGCGCAGTAACGCGAGGCAACCGCCCTTCCGGCGTTGGAACATCGACGGGATCATAGACACGGTGGCGTGGAGGGGTGGGGAAAGGCTCGAGTGGCTGCGCCAAGGCCCATTTGCGTCCTCCTCCGCTCATGACCTCCGCTCTAGCTTCTCCTCCTTTCTGTCCGCTCGCCTCTCCAGCGCGACTTTCCTGTCAGAACGCGCCGGCCTCCCGCTCTCGGGCTATGAGGGGAGGTGGAAGAGAAGGAGGCCTGTGCGAGGCTTGTCCTGAGGGAGGGAGGGAGGGAGGGAGGGAGGCGCACAGGTGCCGCCGCCTGCTCTTGGGGTTTTGCCCGGGCGACGGTGGCTGCCTTTGTCCCCCTCAGGCTTTCCTTTCCGTCGCCTCTTTCCCCGAACACGGCGGAGCCCCATGGCCCCTCACCGTCTCTGGGGCTTTGCCTCGGCCGGACTCGTCTCCTCCCTTCTCTCCCCCCCCCCCCTAAATTCGGTCTCAAGAGCAGTGAGGAAAGCGCACAGGGGCCTGAGGAAGTAAGAAAAAAAGCTGAGAAAAAACATTATTTTTATTTGTATCCCGCCTTTCCCCCAATACCGGGACTCAAGTCGGCTTTACAAAGTTAAAAGATATACTATTAAAGCATAGGAATAGACACAGGTTAAAATATAATTAAACCAGCTGTATTATTAAAACATTTTTAAAAATTAAAAGACAAATAAAAAAAACTCACCCAGCACTTTAACAGAGGTCCAGACTATTCCCAAAGGCCTGCCAGGAAAAAAAAAAGATTTTGCCTACCTGCAGAAACATCGCAAAGAAGCCAAGAGAAAAGGTGGGGTGGGGGTTAAGCTGAGAAAGAAACCTGAGGTAAAGAGACATAAGGGGAGAAAAGCTAGAATTGGAGGTTGGGTTGGCGGAGAGAAAAGCAACCAGAGAAAACCTGTTAGAGGGAAAACAGCCAGAGAGATAGAGATAAAATCCATAAAAATCAGCCACAGAGAAAGAAAGCACATGCACATATACCCACGCCAACATACAGAAAGGGAGGCACCCCCAACATTTCGTGGTTGGCTATGCCCCCCACCCCACAGCCATTTGTGGTGGTATCCAGGACACTTGAACTGTCAAATGTACCCCTGGGCTTGAGTATCATCATAGATCTTGTATCCAAAACTTCCATTTAGAGGGTTTAAAAGAAGAAGCCGCCACTATTGGCCATGATTCTGTCCTATTTGGTGGCAAGAGTGACATTGGTCTAGGCTTTGGTGCATGTAGGGTAAAAACCCTGTATGTTCATTTGCATTGGGGAAAGGGGAGGAAACTGTCAGTGTTATACCAGAAGTGACAATAAGGGCTGTTCTTTTGTCAGGTCTAGGGGGAGATTTTGGTAATTACATCACCACCCATGCTTTGAAAGGGATAGAAGAAGAACCTCGTGGAGAGGACTTAGCCTGTAGGCAAGGGACAAAACGCCATGTTTGTTAAGGGCAGTAAAGGAGGGTGCTGCAAGGGTCCTTCAGCACCAGGCAGCTCCTGTATCCTTCATATTGAAGTGTGGAGCTGCCATAGGATATACATATGAAAATATTTACATTGCTTATGCATAGTTCAATCCAAAACTAACTCCCAGCAGAAATTCAGAAACTTTACCAAAAACTAAACCCTTGTGAAAATAGCCCAGTCTCAGTGTAACATTTCTACGCAGATACGCTCAAGAGTTATGTAAGTAGAGCTAAACTCAAAGGACAAAAAGTTACTATAGTTGACCTTAGTTCCATGCATGTTTTAAACAGTGTTAAATTAAATATAGGCCTAAAAGAATGTGTGAGTGAGTACACCTCCACAGTCTACCAGCAAATATCTCCAAATACCTTCACCCAGCCTGAATGGTTCCTATCAAAACCTTGCATCCGCTTGCCCTTTGTGAACCTAAAATATGCAATGTTGTTCACACATTTTAAGGGATGATGAAATATTAAAAGGTTTAGAGGCCTTATTTTTAATTCATTAAAAATTGCTTTTTGAAAAGTGCAGCATGGAAGCTGGCAGGGGACAGTTGTCCAGAAATACAGTTACTGTGCTTGGAAAAAGGGCAAAAGATGGGAAACACATATTGGAGAAAATACTCAACTCTATCCAGCTTAAGGAAGGTGCTATAGCTTTCCAGCAGCCATTCACACTCATCTCCCCCCTAAACATTTCATTAACACAAAGGTTGACCATACATTTGGCACATCAGTGGCAAGTGCAAGAAGCCCACATATCAACTCCACTGGTTGCTTATTTGTGGGCTTAATTTACAATGCTGGTATAAGTCTTAAAAGCCCTAAGGGAGCAATCCTATGACTCGTAGCATTTGAAGGGCCATAGGATATTTCAGATTCTCAGCTTCGAGGTCAGAGACAGCACTCTGACCTCAGTGCTGGGAATCAGAGCTCCACGCCCCCTCCCTTAGCCCCTCACAGCTGGCACAGAGAGAACCATTCTAGCTGCTCTCTGAGGTCAGGAACCCAACCTCAGAGACAGGGAGACGGGGGCATTCTGGTAGGCAAGACAAAGAGGAGACTGGAGAGGTTAGGATATGAGCTATCCTGAGCCCTCGCCAGCCTCTTGTCCCCCTCCGGAACGCTCCAGCTAGATGGGCTGGGCAAAAAAGCTGGTTTAGCAAAAATGCAGAGTGGGAGGAGCAGGGAAATGAATATCATCTCCATACTCTGCATTGGATGACCATGAGCCTCCTCAAAGATTCCGTCATTGTCATAGAATTGCGCCCTAAGTGGCCTGAGACTAGCTTACCTCAAGAGCCATTCCCCCCATATGAACCTGTCCAAGCATTGCACTTGGCCTGTTGTCTCTCCCATTCATCATTAGAGATTCAGGGATCAAGGCCTTTTTCAGCATGGAGGCTGAGGCCTTAAATTGTCCTGCCAGGCTGCTTTTGTTTCCACTCTTCGAACTTTGAAAATTCATATATTCAAGTAGGCTTTTATTGTTTACCGACCTGGCTTTTTAAAGATTGTATCAGCCTATGGATGGTATCTTGTAATTTTTATGCATATTCTGTAAATTAGGTTTTGGCCTATTTTAACAGTTCTGATTGGATTGAATTTTTATACTTGAATATATATGGTATACTAATAGCAAACTCATTCTCCGAGTGTGGATCCTTATGTAGCCCAAGCAGTACCATCCACATGTGAGAAGGAGGCATCAGCAGGCTTAGGGTAAACACAAGGTTTGCAGAAGCACCCCCAAAATTAAATTAAAAATAGGGGGGGAACCCTTCAGGGGGGACTCTTAAAAGCAGCCCAATGGGAACTGAGCATGCTCAGTGGGCACAGAAAGCTGACATGTCTGTTGGGGTAGGGGACTGGAAAACCAGGGTGGGAAGAGGGGATAGAATATAGTATCTTGGAAGAGGGGATAGCTGGCTGGAACCCTGAATAGGAGCATTCCACACTGCAACATTTTGTTGCAGGCCCCACTAGTTTTTCATTATTAGAATTTATAGCCCACTATTCAATCAAAATCATTAGGGCAGCTTACAATACTATTATTAGAACTAAAGAAAATAGACTAAAACATACAATCAGTAAAAGATCCTTAAAGGAAGCATGTAAACCGCCCAGAGAGCTTTGGCTATGGGGCGGTATAGAAATAATGATGATGATGATGATGATGATGATGATGGAGACATGAGCCAGGAAAGAACAAAGCAGCATAAATAAATAAAATATTGTAAGGTGGGTTGAGTATAATTCCATATAGAAAAGGTGTGTGTGTGGATATCTATCTCCATCCCTCATGTAGCTGTACAGCAACAGCTTTCCCCAACCTGGTGCCCTCCAGATTTATTTATTTATTTATTTATTACATTTTTATACTGCCCAATAGCCAAAGCTCTCTGGGCGGTTCACAGATGCATTGAATTACAACTCCTTTTGGCTGGCTGGGGATCATGGGAATTGTAGTTCAACACATCTGAAGGGTGCCAGGTTGGAGGAGGCAGCCGTGCAATAAGATATTTTACAGCTATTTCTTAGGGCGTATTTAGACCGGAGCTTTTCCACAGTGCCACTCCTTGTGCATCAAATCAGAAATGAAGGAAATATGTCTGTGATTTGCAGTGTAGTGAATAAATGCACCTCAGCCTCTCCTTAGAAGGGAACATGTTCACATTGTGATGTAGCAATATTCTCCGAATTTATTTATTTACAACATTTGTATATTGCTCCACATCTAAGCAGATTCTGGAGCAGTGAACGAAAGATAAAATGATACAAAGATTAAAATAATAAAATACATTATTGTTATTATTATTATTATTATTATTATTAACAGAGTGCCAATTAAACAATGGATGTTGAAGCAAGGAAAAGAGCTGTTTTCAAGAAGCATTGAAAACAACAGTGCTGGCTCCTGCCTGACCTTCAGAGGCCGGAGTTCCAGAGGAAGGGGGCCAACACACTGAAGACTCTTCTCCAATTGGGTGGACTCCAATTGGGCCACAGATCTGTGTGGGACCACCACACAGATGCTCTCTGATTACATCAGGGATGAGGCAGGTTGGTAAAGGAGAAGGCGCTCTCTCATCTTTTGCATTCAACCAAATTGCATTCATAAGAATCTCCATCATTCCTCATAACCTTGCTTGGGTTCTCCAGTGAGAATTTCAGGCATGGTAGATAACACAGCTGGTCCCCTATTAGCAACCTTCCCCTGCAATATTTGGAACGTGTTTGAAGGCACGCTCCGTTCCTGCTGAGCAAGATGTAGGCCTGTGCAAAAGTGTGCCCAGTCCAGACATCTCTGCAACTTGCAGGAATTGTGATGCATACGCACACACACACACACACAACATCCTTGATAAGCAAAATCAACATAGAAAGAATTAGTTAGGTCAAATAACCACAAAATCCCCGGCTAATTCCCAGCCCTGTTTCTAGAGTTGTTTTCAGACCGGGAGATGCCAGACATGGGACCTTCTGTATGCAAAGCAGGTCCTGGACCACTGACGGAGCCCTGCTGAAGCCTGCGCTGTCACAGAGCGATAGCAGAGGACCATAGGAAGCTGCCTAGTCAGACCCTTGGCCCATCTAGCTGACTGGTAGTGGCTCCCCAGGGTTTCCAACAGGATTCCTACCTAGAGATGTCGGGGATTGAACTTGGGACCTTTTGCATGCAAAGCATGCGCTCTACCATTGTGCCATGCAGTCCCCGTTCCCTGCCCCCCAATCTTTCACCTGCCCAATTACTGTGAGCTCACCAAGAAGCCATGGTTCTCAGGTGGACCTCCTTAAAGAGCTACACGCAGTAATTAGAGAAGGTGAAAGACCCTCATTCACTTGCTCTAGTTCAACTATATCTTTGTCAACTTGGCTCCCTCCAGATGTGCTGGACTGCAACTCCCATCATCCCCAGCCAAGGCTGAGCTAGACCATGCTTGTGTAGAGAACTCTGTTCAACTATGTATTCCTAATTTTCTTAGTACAGTCGTGTTAAAATCACAACTTCATCAGCTTTGGGGGCAGGACCTTCAACCCGTTCCCCTTTGCAAATCCCTGAGCCTTGCTCATGCTTTGGTCAATTGTATGCACACATATTTCTCAGGATTCCATTAGGTGGAATGAATCTGCTGCCTCTGGCAGATGATTTTTGGTGTCATGAAAGGGCATTACATTTTTAGATAGTAAAAATACAAAAATATATTTAATATCAGGAAGAGGGAGAGGAAAGTGTGGGGTTTTCTGCCTTGGAAATAACTTGTTACATGACAATTGCTGCTCCACCTCAGGTAGCAAAGTGTCTTTCTTGAGTCAGTCCTGGCTGTTTGAGTGCAACATTACCTAATTGAAAAGTCATCTGTCTTTGATGATCCTACCATTTATTTGAGGTTTATGGCTCAAGGTTCAAGCTATCTTGTTCTTCTTCGTGGTCTCTGTGCATCACACATATGGGCTCTGCACCTGCGCGGGGCCAGGTTCGGAAACTTCTATAGCTGAAAACGTTTTAGGCGGGAACCCCTCCCCCACCGTCCACTGAGCATGCTCAGGGGTTCCTGCCTAATCCCCTCAGTTCTCTTCAACCGCCTGTAGGGTCAACAGCGTTTGGAGACTTCTCTGTTTTTGGTATCGTTATACCTTAGCTGAATAATACTATTTTTCATCCTTTTCTAAACCTCTACAGTTTTCTAATCTTTTCCTATCTAGTTATATATATAAAAAAGATTTTTTACTGTTGTTCGTTACCTCAGCCTTGGTGCCTATGGCACTACAAGGCCTCTTCAAAAAGTGCTCCGGTTGTGGGCAGAAGATTTCCCAAACTGACGGACATTCTTGGTGTTTACTGTGCTTGGGGGAGACGCATGTCGTCAAATCCTGTTGTTTTTGCCTAAAATTCTCCAGGCAAACCAAGAAGAACCGATCAGATCGCCTTTGGGCGTTACTGTGGGAAAAGACGTTGGAGGCAGTGGAGAAACCGAGTATGTCTCGACGCTCCAAATCTCCCAATACCATGGAGTCGATGCCCCAACCTCCTCCTTCGCGGAGTGATGCCTTACCGGTTCACCCCCCTTCCTCCTCTCTATCCGCTTCCTCAAAAGCGGCCAGGAAGATATCTAAGAGAGCGAGAGAGCATGTTGGGTCCGAAGAACCCCAACGAAAGAAAAGTAAACTAAAATCGAAGGACGAAAAGAAAAAATCGACAAAGTCAAAACTGTCGATACCGATGACTCCGGTACTGACGACTTCGATACCGAAGCGTCCTATGGCACCGAAGAGCCTGATATCGAGGCTCTCCCTGCAGAAAACGCCTCCAATACCGGCAAGTCTGATACCGATACTTTCGGTACCGAGAGCCTTCTCGATACCGAGACGGGCAACTCCGTCTTCTCCACCGGCCTTGACGCCGTCACGAACGGAGCAAATAATGCCTTCTCCGGTACCGTCTCTCAATATCATTACGGTACCGGCAGAGGAGACAAGTTTAAGGGCATCAATCTCGGAAGGAGAGATTAGAGGCTCCTCACAAGATCCGACAATGGCAGAAGAGGGTCCTACCTCCCCTCGATACTGCCGTACCAATAAGAGGATTGGAGACATAGGCGAGAGCAAGACTTTTATTATTACCAGGAGCACTATGCCCCGTACCCGCGTTTCCGGCAACCCCCATCTGAGACAGTTTCCCGCCCTCCACCCGTGGAAGATACTGTCGCTATGCCACCGCCACCGCAGCCCTCGGTACCGAGGCCTCCGCCTCAATGGGTGCAAACTACAGCACCGACAACGGCGGTACCGTCGCAGGCTCTGCAAGCTTTGCCCGCGGCTAGAATGAGGGGAAGTGCACTGGATGAGCTCTCTGATGATGATTATCACTCAGACTCCTCTCAGGAACCATCACCTCTACCATCAATCCCTTCACCAGATGATTTGGTGATAGCCACAGATGTTATTTCACCTTCTGAGGACTTGACCCATTTCACAGATCAAATGCAAAGAATGGCGAGGTCCCTGGGGATCAAAACTTCTCAGCCATTGGAGAAGTTAAATGATCCAGTATATGACGACTTACACTGTGAATCGTCTACCCCAGCGGCAATCCCATACCTGCCTGTGCTATTGCGCACAGCCCAACAATTGTGGAAAATGCCCTCCTCTATGCCACCAACGTCAAGGAAGCTTGATAACATCTATAAGATTCAAGAAAAGACAGCGCCGTTCCTTTTCACCCACCCCAAGCCTAATTCAATTATAGTTGAGGCATCCCAGGGACGCACTCAGAGAAAACACAACACTCTGGTTGACAAGGAGGGTCGTAGACTGGACGGCTTGGGAAGAAGAATATATTCTTCTACATCTCTGTCACTAAGAGTGCACAATTACCAAGCCACCATGGCAAAATATCAGTCCTTTTTATGGGAGAAAATGGAGCAGATACCTTCCAGATACCTACCTCTTTCTGGATACCTTCCAGATGATCAACGAGAACTGGCAAATGTGTTTTATACGGAAGCCATGAGACTGTCACGCCAACAACTGAACACAGCAAGGCACGCCACCAACTGTGCCTCAAAAGCAATGATAGCCTCCATTGCATTGAGACGGCATGCGTGGCTTAGGTCTGCAGGACTATCACAAGAAGCACGCACACGCATTGAGGATCTCCCCTTTGACGGGGAAGGACTCTTTCACTATTCCACGGATGAATCCATGAAAAGCATACAGAAGGCCAAAAATATGGCTAAGAAAATGGGGATTGGTCAGCAGCAACAACAACTTCAGAGACCATTCCGCCAAAGACGCTGGCCGAGAACGCAACAGCAGTTCCAACCAAGGCAGCAGCAATTCCAACTACAAGATCGTCCCGCTACGTACCAACCTCAGGGTCAGTACAGGAGACAGCAGTACCCAGGATGATTCAAACAAAACAAGAGCAAGCCTGACCCAAATCAAAGACGGCGTCTTTGACTGTCACGCACCAAACAGCTTAACACCTAAGTTTGGTGACATCCTTGCCCCTTTTTTCTGTAATTGGACCACTATTACAACTGACACATGGGTCCTTAAGATCATCTCTCAGGGCTACAAAATAGAATTCTCCAACCCCCCTCCCCTCGGAACCGCAAGGTTCTCACCACCTACAGACGCTCTGTTGCAGGAGACTTCGTCTCTGTTAGAGAAGGGCGCCATAGAGCGATTACCAACTTGCACAATAGGAGGCGGGTTCTATTCCCGCTACTTTACGGTTCCGAAGCGGGATCGGGGACTGAGACCTATTTTGGACCTTAGGGAGCTAAACAAGTTCATCAACCCTAAAAAATTCCAGATGAACCCTTTAGCAAGCATCCTACCTTTCCTCTCTCAAGGGGATTGGTTCACGTCTATCGACCTTAAGGATGCATATTTCCATGTTTCAATCTATCCCCATCATCGTCAATACCTTAGGTTCATAGTAGGGGAAGATGTTTTCCAATTCAAAGTGCTTCCTTTTGGGCTTTCTACTGCCCCCCGAGTTTTCACAAAGTGTATGGCACCAGTTTGCGCCTTTCTGAGGACTCGAGGGGTAGAGATCTACCCCTACTTGGACGATTGGCTGATAGTGGCTAATACGGAGCAGGAAGCCGCCCGTAATACCCACCTCACCATTAACCTCCTCAATGAATTAGGCCTTTGCATCAACAAAGAAAAATCAAACTTTCAACCAACTCAAAAAATAAAATTCCTTGGAGCAATTCTGGACTCAACCCGCTCCAGGGCTTTCCTTCCAGAGGATAGAGCTAATACGTTAATTAAACTTGCAATTTAGCTCTTCCGCTCTAAAATCACCTCTGCCTTCCAGGTGCAAAGGTTATTGGGGTTCATGGCAGCAACGGTCAACGTTGTCCCTTGGGCGCGTCTGCACACGAGACCTCTCCAGTTGTGGCTTCTGCGGGAGTACGACAATACATTGGACGCTCATCGAGTGAAATTGTCGCTCCCTTCCAAAATAAAGGACACACTCCTTTGGTGGACGGTTTTGTCCAATATCATACAGGGCTTAGACTTCAAACCCCCACTGCCATCTCAACATCTAATGACAGATGCGTCCCTATTGGGCTGGGGAGCCCACTGCGGGGATCTAACCAGCGCTAGAGCTCCCTCGACAGAAAAAGACACATCAATGTCTTGGAGTTGATGGCTATCCAAAAAGCTCTGTATGCCTTTCAGCAGACCTTATCGGGTCATGTAATCCAGATCCATACAGACAATATGGCTGCTGTCTGGCATATAAACAAGCAAGGTGGGACGAGGTCTATGGACCTGATCTCCCTCACTCTGGACATTTGGCATTGGGCAATTGCCCACGACATGACTTTGTCTGCCATTCATATCGCAGGCCAGGACAATATCCTGGCAGACGACCTCAGCTGCACCTTTGTGGACACGCACGAGTGGCGGATGAAAGATTCTGTGTTGGACATGATTTTTCAGGCATGGGGACAGCCTGTAATAGACTTATTCGCGTCACCAGAGAACGCCATCTGCAACCGATACTGCACATGGGCAGGCCACGGAGCAGCATCTCTGGGAGACGCCTTCGAGAGGACGTGGACAGGTCAGCTTCTGTACCTGTTCCCCCCTCATACCTCTTCTCTCAAGAGTCATCGTAAAGCTGTGCAGCGACAACGACAACGCCATCTTAGTAGCACCTTGGTGGCCAAGGCAGCCGTGGTTCACTCCGCTACTCAAACTGTCCTCAGCGGAGTATATCAGACTGCCTCAATGTCACAACCTCATCTCCAAGGGGAAGGCTCATCTTCCATCCGGATATCCAGTCCCTAAACCTAACGGCTTGGAGAATAAGGCATCGCTAGACAACCAACCACTGCCTACTGATGTATGGAACATTATCCTAGCAGCCAGGAAACCAGCTACTAGGAAGTCATACGAAAAAAAATGGACAGCATTTTCTGCCTTTACTCTCAGTAGAAACGAGAACCCGTTTTCAGCACCAATAGCAACAGTGCTTTCCTTTCTTTATTCTTTATTTAAAAAAGGACTTAAGTTCTCGTCACTTACTTATTTATTTACTTTTATTTATTTTATTACATTTATATACCACCCCCCCAGCCGAAGCTCTCTGGGCGGTTTACAACACTTAGAGTTTATTTAGCAGCTATCTCGGCTTCACACCATTGGATTCAGGTCTGTTCGGTCTTCACACACCCTTTGACAAAGCGGTTCATGAAGGGCATGAAGAACACCGTTCCACCAGTTCGCTCCTTTGTTCCTCAATGGAGCCTCTCCATGGTGCTCAAGGCACTATCTGCCAAGCCCTTTGAGCCTCTAGCAAGGACGGACTTGCGGTTGTTAACTTTCAAGGTGGCATTCCTTGTTGCAGTCACATCTGCTAAGTGTGCTTCCGAACTAGCAGCACTCCGCATTGATTCACCTTACACTGTGTTTCATGCTGACAAGGTAGTCCTTAGACCGGACCCAGCCTTTCTGCCAAAGGTTGTGTCTTCCTTCCATCTTGGGCAGGACATCACGCTCCCAATTTTTTTCCCTTTGCCGACGTTCCCTATTGAGTCTGCTCTACATACCCTGGATGTAAGACGGGCCCTTGCCTTTTACCAGTCCAGAACTGCCACCCTCTGGAGATCCCAAAGACTCTTTGTTTGTTACGGGGGCAGGCAAAAGGGACTTCAGGCATCTCCGCAGAGAATATCTGCTTGGGTGGTTCAGACTATTAAGCTAGCCTATGAACTCGCTGGCCTCCCGTTGGAGGGTAAGGTGCCTTCTCACGCCACGAGAGGAGTGGCCACCTCTACAGCCTTTGAAAAGGGGATCGCTTTACCAGACTTCTGTAAAGCGGCTACCTGGTCAACTCCACTGACTTTTGCCAGCCACTACCGTTTGGATGTCAGATCGCGTAGAGACTGCGCTTTTGGGCGTGCCATCCTATCAGCAATTCTGTGAGATTCATCTATGACCTGACACCACCCACCTCCGGTAAGTCAGCTTGTTAATCGCCCCTTTGTGTGATGCACAGAGACCACGAAGAAGACAGGTTGCTTACCTGTAACTGTAGTTCTTCGAGTGGTCATCTGTGCAGTCACACAACCCTCCCACCATCCCCACTATGGTGTCATTAAAATATTTGATCACCTGGTGGTTCTCCTCAGCGAGACTGTTTAGGCGGTTTCAGGAACTGAGGGGATTAGGCGGGAACCCCTGAGCATGCTCAGTGGACGGTGGGGGAGGGGTTCCCGCCTAAAACGTTTTCAGCTATAGAAGTTTCCGAACCTGGCCCCGCGCAGGCGCAGAGCCCATATGTGTGACTGCACAGATGACCACTCGAAGAACTACAGTTACAGGTAAGCAACCTGTCTTTCACCCCACACTTATTCCTATTATACAGATGGGGATCCTGGTTGGCTGGGGATGTTGGAAATTGTAGTCTGACACATCTGGAGCACACCAGGTTAGGGAAGGTTGCCCTCTCTTTTTACTTAAGTATAATGCCTTCCAATAAAAGGTTATCAATGTGGCTTACAAAGATTTTCATATACACCCTTTTCTTTGAGAATCTTGCAAGCCTTATCAGACAGATGGTATCCAACAGCTCAGTACTTTTGGTTGAGAAAGCTGGAGAAGGTGCTGGGGAAGTAATTGAGATCCAATCCCCAGTCATCTGGCTGCATTACTGCCACAATGGGCTCACAGTGGCCACAGATGAAAAGCCCCCCCCCCCCCCGCCCTAGAAGTGTACACACCAACCAGGCCATCTTACTGCTAAAATGCTATGTGTACAAAACTGGCACAGGTTTCTCCTCACCTAAACCTGGCTGAAATTTAAGAAGTTCTTCTCTGGGTGTTGCTGCCTTCAGAGATTAGGGCAGCGCTCAGAAGGAGGTGCCCCAGTTCCCCCAGGCAGGCTCATTGGATGCCAACTCTTTTATTATGTTACGTGTAGCTGAAAGCTTTACATGGCATGGGTTACCTCGAAACCTCCATGTCCTGCATCCATCTGCCCAGCTTTTGAGATCAGCTACTGAGGCCCCTGCTCGTTTTCATGCCCGTAGGCAAGCACAGGTGCCAGGGGCCCCTGGGTGGTGGAACCATAGTTGTGGAACTCCCTCCCAATGAAGACTTGCCAGGCTCCCTCCCTTTCTGTTTTTTTTCAACAGATGGTTAAGAACTTTTCATTTAAAGTAGCAGCCAGATGTTTTTAGAGGAATTGTAGAAGCAGTGCCTTAGCAGTTTAACTGTTGTTTTAATGGTTACTTTAACTCTTTTGTTTTATTGAGTTTTCTTTTATTCTAAGCTGCTTGGGTTATTTTAATAAACAGGTGGGATACAATTGATGAACTAACTTTTAATTCTTCCAAGGCTTTTAACAGGCGATTCACAGCTAATGGTTTTATGGCCTTACTCTCTGTTCTTATGTGATTTTTTTAGATTGTTTTACCACTGCTTTTCATTTTAAATGTTTCATTACTGATTTCATTGGGCAGATTTCATACTGTGAAACATTTCATTCACATTATTCATTCATGAGCATATTGTATTTTATATTATGGTTTTATACTGTTGTTTTATACTTTGAATGGTTTTAATTTTTGTGAACCGCCCAGAGAGCTTCGGCTATTGGGCGGTATAGAAATGTAATAAATAAATAAATAAATAAATAAATTACTGCTTTATATTGAATACTGTAAACTACTTTGGGTATTTTAATAAAAAAGTGATAGATAATATTTAAAACGTTTAAGAAATAGAAACCACAGTTGTACACTGATGGTGCTATATAAATAATAATAATAATAATAATAATAATAATAATAATAATAATTGTTGTAAAGTCGGGATGGGGCAAAGGTATGACCCTCCAGATGTTATTGGATTACAACTCTCAGTGTGTCATAGCCATTGGCTATCATGGCTGGGGCTGATGGGAATTGCAATTCAACATCTGGAGGGCCACACATCCCCCAAGTTTGCTGTAAAGGGTATTTAGTCTCACTTGGTATGGTATTCTGCTACCATCTTCTCTGAATAGTTAAAATGCCACTTCTGACACAGATGTACCCTTCAAGATTAATTCTTTGCCTTCTCATGTATTTTTACCCGAAGTTATCCATATCTAAGCACAAGATAAGCAACCACAAAGTGGTCCTGCCTGAGATGGGAACTGAACATATTTCTACCAGATCCAAGCCCAACACTCAATCTTGTGGCTCTTCAGCACACATAGCAGAACACTCATCTAGACATTTAACAATAAAGGGGGGGGGGCAACCCGAGGCAGCAGTGACAACGAGAAGGGAGGATGTTGCTATGTTCTTTCCTCTTTGCCTGAAGAAGTTGTCTCTGCAGACCACCACAGGACCTGGTTTTTAAAACAACACATACATACACAGGTACACACAAAATCCTCATTCTCCAATCCTTTTTGTCCTGGAGTGGGGTGGGTGGGTGGATGTCTGATGTACATTTGGCTTCATCTTGCACTTTGCTTTGGAGGTTTGGGGCAGCTTTGATCTATCAAAGCAGCTTCTCTTAAAAGGATTCCTTCGGTGCCTTTTATAATCTGCATTAAACTTCCTTGGCTGGACTACTGAGCAATTAAAATGGAGATGCGCTCTTGCACGCAACATGGTGGCCGAAACTGAATTTATGTAGAAAGTTAGGTGGTTCAGCTCACAGTTCATCCTAGGAAAAACTCAAGAGGAGGAGCATGTCAGAGCTAGGATGGTCTACTGGACAGTGTTGAACAAGTGCTAAGGAGATCTGGATTCAAATCTGAATTCAGCCATGAAGCTCTCAGACAAGACTCCTTCACACAAAGCACAATTAATTTATGGACTGCTATGAGCTTAGATGTCTTTAAAAGAGGAATGGACAAATTCTTGGAGGGTACGTCTATTGATGGCTAGAAGTTAAGATGGCTTTCTGGAAACTCCAGGTTAGTTGAGAAGCAGTATGTCACTGCACATAACAAACTATTCGCTCCAGGATCAGAGCTGTCATGGCTCTGAATACATTGCTGGGGAGCAACAGTGGGAGAAGGCTGTTGTCTTCATGTCTTGCTTGTATCTGGCTGGCCATGGTGGGGAAAGAGCATTCTAGACTAGACAGGTCTTTGGTCTGATCCACCAGGGCTCTTACATTCTCTCAGCCTCTTCGAGTACTGAAGATTGCTGCAAGGCTGCATTATTTTCCTGAGAGAAAGGGAAGGATACAAATGTGGTATTTCATGTTAAGCTTCTCTCTCTTTTTTTAAAGGAGCTAAAAGATTTATCAAGGTTTCCCATCTCCGTTGAGCTCGAACAATTATCCATTTTTGCCTGCAATGCATTTGTTTCCATCTCTATTAGGCAGGTCTCCCAAAGCAGCCTCCTCCAACCTGGGTCCCTCTGGATGTTTTGGACTCCCACTCCCATAAACCCCAGCTAGCATGACCAATGATCAGTGATGAGATGTTGCGGTAAACAACATGGTCATGTTGGCTGGGAATGATGGGAGTTGCAGCCCAACGCATCTGGAGGGCACTAGATTGGATGGTCCATACTAAATTAGACACATTCGCTTCTTGGTGAAATCAGTGATATTTTAGTTACGATTTTACTTTTCACAATGATTTCAGTGAGACAAGTGTGAATAACTGCAGTTTGCCAGTTTGGAGCCTCTTTGCTGTGGCTGTACTTCAGAAATGCGGAAGATGCTTCGTCTTTTACTTTATTTTATTTAGCTCTCAGGTGCTGTGCACATTATTTGCTGGAAAGGTGAGATACACATTTAAGAAACAGACATATTAACCTGAACTGCCATAAGCCAAAAGAGAGCAAAGATTTGACACACATGAAGGATATTCCAATTGGCTTTGCACATCAGCTCACAGCTTTGATACAGGGTAAATATTTCAAGTTAGAATAGGTAGCTTCATATTCGTAAGGCAAAAAAGGGCTCCTAAGAGGTGTTCATTAAGTAGTTGTTCCTTACACACATATAGTTCAGCTGAACTCTCACTCAAGTATATAAATCCACCCTAAACCCTCCTCTCTCTTAAACGGTATGTCCCTGGATTAGATTGCTTGTGAGGAGAATATTGATTTGGCCCATTTTTAGCTGACCATTCAAGCTATTCATTCACAAGTCTCTGCTACTCCTGACTTTGCATATTAGTGCTAATTTGGAAATATGGTTCACTGTATTCCTTGTTGATCTTAATTCTCTCAAAGTAGATTATTGCAAATTCTTATGCAGTAAAAGAAAGACTTCACAGAACCATAAGGCTAAAAAAAGATCAGCCTCCTGTGCGGAGGCAAGATTCTGAACCCCCCCAAACTGATTGTTCCATATAGTATGTTTTCTACCAACATACACACGCCCCTTTAAAATCTGCAGATGCTATGAGCAGGTCTGATTTATCTATTCTTAGAATGGAAACATCTTAGGCATGTTTTGGGGCCCACGGGGAGAGAATGTTTAAACCTGAATGCTTGTTCCAAAAACAAAAGCTTGTTCCAAAAAAACCCTGCATTGAGCAGGGGGTTGGACTCGATGGCCTTGTAGGTCCCTTCCAACTCTGCTATTCTATGATTCTATTTTTCCAATATTTGAAGAAAAAAAGTTTCCTTGATTTTGAAACAGAAATCCTCTAAAGTTCCCTTTGAAAATGGTTAGTCCATCCCTTTGTCCCAAGAGTATTTTTTCTTCGAAAAAGTATTTAAATTTGTAAAGTCAACCCTGATTACATCATGTGGTTGATACTAGGAAGCCCGTGTAGCCTTGTACAGCCATTCAAAATGAAAACTCTCACAAACATCTTACCAAGATTTAATGTACATTTATTCTTAACACGTGGAACATATAGTATAAAGATTTCATACTGAATAAATGATATTCATTAAGCCAAAAAAGGAAAAAAGGGAGGAATTTACATCAAGTTTTTTAGCTACATCGTCTGAAATACAAATATGCAGAATTCATCACTGAAAAATCTCAATTGTGTTTCTTCATCAGGAACTTCAACTGAACCTAGAACTTTTTCACACCTCGATTAGAAAGAAAAACAAAAAACAAAAAAACCCCAGGAAAAATAAAACTATAAGTTGATTGGCTGCTGAGACAGCAATGACTTTATACACAGAGACCTGTACAGCATCCTCCAGAGAAAGAGAAAGAGAGAGAGAAAAGAGAGATGTCTGGCAAGAGATTAAATAATTGGTGTCTCGCTTTTGCAGGTCATCAACTCGTTTAACTCGTCATACTATAAAGGGGTGGCAGGAGAAGGGGAACAAAACTGCAAGGAGTCTGAGGGCATGTGCAATGTACAACGTCATATATATATACACACGTGGCAGCTGTCAGGCTGCAGCTAAAGGTTAAAACCAGTTCTAAGAGGTGATCTCAGGGTTATTCATACAATCAAGGAGGAAGAGAGAAAGAGGTCAGGGTGTTGTAGGTTCACACATGATACTTTGGGGGAAAAGCCTTTTTTTCTCCTCAACATTAACTAAAAACATTTTTAAAAACTACAGCTTGCTGCTGATCCAGCCTTTTTTTTTTCTTCTTCAATGTGAGACATTATTACAGTATGTTTACAGTTTAAGGTGTACAGTACATGAAGTTCTACACTCTACTGCACAGGCCTCCATTGGACAAGGTCTGTTCACAACTGGTAGCTTCTTGGTTCCTGCAAGATTGTGAATGTACAACGATAAACCACACAAAGAGTTCAGCAGTCACTTTTTTGTCCTTCAGAGTTTACCTTTAAAAACAGTTATGAAAGTAGCGCCTGTCGATGCGATAACAGGACAAAGTTGTTTTCCCCAAACTCACTGTAAACAACAGCAACTTTGGTTAAAATAAAAAAAGTCTTTTTTTTTAATGTAGGCAGAACTTTTGTCTCCTTGAACAGGGGGTTAGGACAGATCTGAAGGACAGAGGTGAGGGAAGGGGGAACATCTTTTCCCCAAGGTAGAAGCAGGACAGCGCAGGGCAGACAGTGGATTCTGAGGTGGTTTTGCATAAATAAAGGGCAACAATCAGTTTCTAAGTCCTCCACTCACACACACGCACACAGGGGGTATAGGCATCCCACGGCTGTCATGACTGGCCAATTAAAAACAGTACGTCACAAATAACTTGTGAAACCAAGGAGTTCATCAGAGGTGACACGGAGATGTCCAACAGCCGTGACTCATATAACGTGAACTCAGAGTGGTTCTCGTCCACTTTGGCCAGGGCGAGCAGCGCCCGAGCTGCCCGGCGCATCATGTCCACACTGGTCGGCTCAAAGGGAGGGTTTTGCATGTGCATCAAACTGGCTTGGCTCTGCTGGAACTGAGTGGCTGCCAGGCTGTCCTCCAAGAAGCCTAACAAGTTGCCAATGCTGCCCTTCTGCACAGCAATGGCTCTAGCTGCCAAGCTGTCGCCCTGTGCCAAGTTGGCCAGTAGTACCACAGCCATCTCCCGACACACCGGGTTCTTTCGGTCGCTGAGGAAACGCACCATGGTGCCGTAGAGTTTCTCCAAGCGACTGAAGGGTGGCGTTGCAAGGATCAAATCCACATTGTTGTCCTGGATGCTGAGTTTGCTGAGGGTTTCCAAAACCAGTCTCTGAGGGGAGAGGACAGCATTAGGCCCCAGGGTTGGAAAAGGATCTTGGGCTTCTGCTGAAGGACAGACCGCCCAATGGAGGAGTCCATCCAGGATAGGCAAACAGATGCTCTCTGGGTAGGGAGAAAGGTCCAGCTGGCCAGAGATGTTGGCTAGCGTGACCAAAGTGTTTTCGCGCAGCATTTCCAAGCAATCCCACCACCACTCCACTTTGTTGCAGCTCACGCCTTGGTCCTGCTCCTCTTCCTTCTCGTACGTCAGCGGCGCCTGTTTGCGTTCTGGATGCTTATGGTGCAGGAGAATCAGTTTCCCTAGGATCAGCAGCAGGCCAGGGTGTTTAGACATCTCAAAGTCATTGCCTGGCACAAACGATAAACTCCTGATGATGTTAGACACACAGATGCAGCGCTTAGATAACGAGTCCTGCCAGTCTAGAAGTGTGCAGAGGGGTGTCTCATCTTTACTGTGAGGTTCGTCTTCCAGGATTTTTATGTTTCTGTGGCTCTGAGCTGGACTAATGCCAAATGGGAATTTGCTGCTTTCCTTTGCGGCCTCCACATTTCTGACCCCCTCTTCCGGCAATGAGCCTGGTCGTGCCGAAAGCATGTCGTCCATGGTCGCCGTTATCCTTTTCTCTGGAGGGCCGTTGGATGGAGGGGACTCTCCCTCTCGGGTGACCGGGCTGGCCTCCGTCACGGAGCGTTTTCGCAAAACAGAGTTGCAGGAAGCTCGTTTGTGAGTCAACGACAGCTCCATTTTGCTTTCAAAGTGGGTTTGAATGTGTTCAGTGGTGTCTCCCCCACCAATCCTCCAGTGCAGCAGCCCACTCTCAAATTCCTGTACCCGGCCAAGTTTGTCGGAATAATCTACCACAAACGGGTCGTTCTTCTGAACTATCTTGACTGGAAGCTTGTCAAATTTACTGACTAGCTTCTCCTCACTCTCTAGTGGTGCCGCAGCTTTATTGGCAAAGGCAGCCTCCTCTTCCCCTTCCTCTTCCTCCTCCTCTTCCTCACAGTTAGTGCTCCGTGGCTCCTCTTTCTCCACTTCTTCGGAAGGAGGACTCGAAGACTTGCAGAACCTTTCAGGATCCAATAGTGTTCTTTGCCCTGGATCTCCCACCTCATATTCCTTCAGGATTCCAAAGATTTCTATCAGGCAACGCCGGAAATATTCCACTAGTAGCTCCAACAATCCTGGCAGCTGCAAGATGAAAGAACATAAGAGCAGGTTAAGACTAGCTCAATACAGACAGGTACGTACAAAGATGCAAACGAAAGACATGTAAAGGAGTCAGTTGACACCCTTACTTTCTCTCTATATGTGTTCTTTCTCTCTCTGCACTTTGTTAAGAAATCCACATCTTTTCTCCGTTTTCCAGATGACCACTTATCACCTCTTTTTATTGTTATTTTACAAGTCTCTCTCCTCCACAAGCTCATGCATAGGCTCAGTTCAGACAACACGTTTCTCTACGCAGTGGGAAAACTCCACTCAACGGTTGAGTTTGTAGGGGATACTCCCCACACAACATGTTCTAACTCCACTGTTGTGTGACCCTGGGCTACCGTGGAGTCGAGTAAAAGGCAATGCGATGTTTGATTGACAGTTCCTCCGCCCTCTTTCCTCCCCCAGTCCTCCCAATAGTATCCCATCAGCCATTGCTGCAAAAAAACACAATCCCGGCAGCTGTCCTAGAACAACACTCCCTCCTTCCGCCACTCTTGCCGGAGAACTCTGTAGCCAGTAGGAAAAGACCACTCAACAAAACGGAAAACTCCATTGTGCCCTCCACACAATACACAATACACCCATTGTACAGGAACTCTCCTCTGCACAGTGTGGAGTGTTTTCTTTTTTTAAAAAAAAAAAACCCAAAAAACACTCTACTGTAGGATGAAGTTTTCCCTCCAGACCACACATTTCTCAATCATGGTGTAAAAACTCCACTGTGAGAAAACCACCGCTGAGAAATGTGTTGTCTGAACTGAGCCATACTCTTCTTCCATACTTTTAGGGTGCACCCTAAGACAGAAAAGGTCCTATATCTCCTAGCATTCCCTCAGCCAGCCATGTAGGGCTTTTTTCTGCCTAAACATGGATGGGACTGAACCCCTACTGCTCTACTGGCTAGTGAGAAAATGAATCAACAGAGGTTCCGAAGAAGGTGGACATAGCTTCATAGTAAAGCATGTACTTTCCACGTAAAAAGTCTAAAGTCCAATTAAAGGATCTTTCTTAGAAGGTAGGTTAAGGGAAAACCTCTCTCTGCCTCAGGCTTTGAAGAGTTGCTGCCAGTCTGAGTAGACAGCACTGGGCTAGGTGGGCCAAGGAAAAGGACAGCTGCAGATGTTCATACAAATATTAAGCATAACCATTGTGAAGCATGATGGAAAGCACCAGAAGGATGAAAATCCAAAGCGAGGCCAAAATTCAAACTGATTTTCAGAAAATAGGGGGAAAGTGTACTAATTGTGCTCAACATGTTTCTACTTATGGTCTTTTGAGGCCAGGGTCTTACGCTGTCTTATTACTGCAATTCACGGAGAACACATTGTATTAGGTGTATTCAGACAGTGTGAGACGTTCTTGTTCTTTTAGATAACTATGGCTCAGTTCAGACGCAATACCAAACCCTGGTTTGGCGCTCTGTGGAAAAAGCTTGGTATATGCCTCAGTATCAGGCAATTCTTCCTCCTGTGCTGCAGTTCTTTCTTGCTCTCCCTAGTTTTAATCAAAATCACATTTTAGCATTACATCTGAACTGGCAAACTATTGTTTGCACCTGAACAGCAATCTGAATGTTGGTTTACAATCCTGGTTTGGGCTTGTCTTGCGAATCAGGGTTTCATCATAGTTTCATCAGGACAAGTGCAAACCAGAGTTTTGCCAGGCTGGAAGTAATAAGAAGGAGGGAGCTGCAGGGTTAATCGTCCTTCCTGTGTCCTAAGTTAATTACAGACAATTGAATTAGAGGAAAACTGTCACCGTTTAGACTATTTCCAGAGGATTGGTTGCATCAAACGCCACAAAGCACTGTGAATTACCTTAGAGTTTAACACATTTATTATGGCATAAACTTTCATGGACTCGAGTCCACTTCGTCAGATGATGCAACCTGACAAAACGGACACAAGCTTTTGTGGACTAGCACCATCATAAAATGGTTAGATCTTTTAAGGTGCTACAAGAATCCCCCCTTTTTTTTACAGACAAAGACAGTTGAGCATGCATTCCTAGACTAACTACACACAACAGTTCATTTACTAATTGGCAAGTCCCAATGCTAGAAGGGCTTGGGCTGTATTCTGTCCAGCATTTAAAATTCTGCACAGATATAAACTGAATCTTATGACCAGCATAAATTTTACAAATTTGCTCAGATTTGCTTACATTGCATAATTTGTTTTGTTTCTTCTGTTCATACAAAAAGACAAGGAGGCAGAATGGGGAATTCCATAACCTGACTACTAGAGATCCTACCCAACTCGACAGATTTCAAGCCTAAGAGCTAGACGTTTTTCCTCTGTGAACTATTCTCAAGCTGACTAGTTCCACACTCCAGACATGAGGCATGCGTCTACCCAAATAATTTGCTTATATCTTCCAATCCCAATTTCATATTTCAAAACCCTGTTACGAAAAGGTGTCGACCCACCTGGCTGAGGTTGAAGGTCATAATGCTGTTGTCATCATAGAGTAGGATGTTTATGGTATCTAAGGCCCACGTACTTTCAGCCAGCAAACCAGACTTCAGAGACATCATTACTCGCCATGCTTCGGGAGTTCCTGCAATATACAAAACATATTTTGAAATCCATCAGCTCCCAAAACTGCCTGACCCCAGCTTTCCAAATTCTACTGGAAGTAAAAACAAGTCCACCCAACTAGCTAGACCTGCATTCCCAATCCACAAGGAATCTCTCCTGCACAAAACCCAACGTGCTCTTGCATGGCTTCCAGTGATTTTTATTGGGTGTGCATAGGGGGAAGAACATCCCTGCACATGCTGGGTGGGTACAGGGAGCCACAGCAAGCCAGAACACCAAATTTCCAAACTGTCAGAATGGGAGAGTTCCTTCCCTTTCATATTATACATCGGCGATCTATCAAAAGGTAACTCGTAGCCTGGTGGACACCACCCTTCCCCCCATCAACACCAGAGCAGCGAAAGCTCAATTACCAATATCTTTTGTTGTGAGACGTCGCCTTTGCTTCAGCACAGGTTGCGTCGCTTCCACAGACCCAGGTGGGAAGGTGATGTCCCGCCGTATCATCGGAGGTTGTACAGTTGCTGGTGTTATATGCGAGGCTGGAACAGGCGGCCCGGCCTTCTGCATCTTCATTCCCGAGTGCAGGAATGGAGATTTACTTGGAGAGGTGCGGTTTTCCACCGGCCTGGGAAGAGGTGCTGGACTAGATACCTGAGGAATGTGATTCTGCATGCTAGGCTGGGTCGGATAGTTGGGCTGGGGCGGCCTCGTCATCGGGGGCACGGGGGCAGAGGGACCGTAAGGAGGCTGGCGGTTGCCGTGAGAAGGCCACGGCCCCTCGTGATTGACCCTCTGGTCTGGATGTAGCATTTCATCCGTTCGATTCACGCCGTGATACGCAGGCCCCTGTGGGGCAGAGCCAGTGCCTTGCCGGTTGGGATAGCTGTAGCCCATCTCATTACGCCCTTGCCACAGGGTGCCTTGCTGCGGGCCCTCTGGAGTGGACTGTATGGGGCCGCCCATCATCTGAGGAGGCAGGTTTTGCTGTGTGCTGGAGCCCGGGGGAGCAGAGACCCTCTCTCGGCCAAACTGGAATGGGAACTGGTTCTGTGGCCCAGCAGCAGGTCGGCGGTCGGCGGCAGGGTATGTGTTCCCATACTGGTTATATATTTCCTGCTGGGGAGAAGGCTGAGCGCTTTGCTGCTGGCTAGTGGGTTGGGTTTGCGCCGGAGGCAGCTGCTGCTGGGCTTGGCCCTGGCCTGTGCTGTACTGTACGTTGTATATCTCCGTTTCATGTCGCTTGGCTGGGGGGCCGTAGTTGCCATCCATCGGCCGTTTGTAATTCTGGAGAAAGAGGGAAGGAGGGAGGGAAGGGGAGAGAGAGAGAGAGAGAGAGAGACATTAGCCCTATAGGTAGGAGTTGCAGTATTCATGGAACACTCTGAATGCTTCCTCTCATCCTTTTCAAAAGGGTTCTCTGATGGGTATATGTTGATTTGGTACTAGGGAGCTTCAATTGGGATTCTTTCCATGGGCCAAAATGATCACTCCCCACTTGCTGCTTTAACCAGCTGGACAGGGTCCCCCCCACCCAGACGCCATTGGAGGCAACTGCTCTGTGAGGACTACCTGCTCAGGTGCAGCAGGAGATAATCCATGCTCCTCTAGTCTTACTTGCAGTGCCAAGAATGACAAGAAGCCCACCGTTTCTGACTAGGCCCCCACCCTGTGAGCCCAACAACTTCCAACTACATTACAGGCATGTCAAGGAAGGTGGGGTCACCAGGCTATTTGCTGGATGCCTCCAAAGGCCAGTTTTTGAACTATGAGCAGCCTGTTTCCATCACAGCTGGTATTACAGGAATTGTGTAAGATTAAGAATTGGTGTCTGTGTTACTTTTAATTTTCCTTTTCCCTCCTCATCTCTTTTTCCTTTTAGGTCATGTATTTACAGACTGTAAGCCTTAGAGGACAGACAGTCTTGTATCTACTGATCTGTATTCTGCAAGTCTCTCTACCTGAAGAACTCGGTATAAATGCTTTAATGAACAAGCAAACATATATTATATGAATGGCCCAGGATGGATGGAAGAGGCTTCCAATAAACTATATTGAAAGCTAATCTTATTTTGCTTCCCGTTCATTCTTTATTTAGGACTATTTCAAGGCACTGGTTTCCTTTATATATTGGGAGGCAGATAATACAAACATTGTAAAATCTAGGACTCAAACTGGGGAGCTGGATGTATGTTTTGTCATTTAATTTATGGTGCTTGTTTTCCAAAGCTTTGCCCACACCAGGGTTCACTGTACTTGATCACTGTAGTAACTGGCAACCCTGACCATAGCCACCTGGCTCCAGGCCAAAGAAATGAATTGTGGCAAGATATCTGTGAAAAGTGTGTGTAGAATTATATCAAAACCAAGAACAGAGTGAGAAAAAGGGCCCAGTGCAAACAGCCAGGCAAGCTTCCGCTGCAGGAATTTTATTATTAACCTTTCACTCTTCAAGGGTCCTGTTATAATGCATCTTTTAAGACAACGCTTTGTGAATAACCTGGATTTTTTGGCTATAAACCAAGTTTTCCAACTGTAAACATCTTCACATATAAGTGATACGCAACTACATTCTGTCTGAAAATATTATCCTGCCAAGATTGAAAATAAAAACCATACACAAAATCACACAGGGATGAGGGCATATTAAGAAATCCAGAAGCTGAATTCCCTAAAGGTAGATCTTCAGAGAAGGGTGTGGGTGTCACTCTGAACATCTTCAGACTACAGTTTAGTTTCTCTTGCTTACATTTTAAAGCCTATATTTTTGCAGATATGTTAGTTCTCAACCAATAGAAAAGCCTCTGTTTAACGTGAAAGCATTTTATTTCCTTTGCAAAATCCACAGCGAAAGATAGGCAAAGCCTGATTAAGGAAGGCCTACAGTTCCTTGGGATCCAGAATATCCATGATAAGGTACTCTACAACACAAGCAACTACTGGAAGACACCTCGCCCCCATAAAGCCGGAAAACCCACCATCTATTAAACTAAGCCATACTCTCAATCTCCCAAAGATATTTCCTTGCAGGTCATACCACCATAACTCTCTATCAGTCAAATTTCAAAACCTCCAGGAGCTCACCTGCTGTTGCTGCTGATACAGGGTGGTTTGTTGGCTTGGAAAGGGGCTGCCAGAGGATGTACCTTGAGTGGAAAATTGATTGCCATAGGAATCATGCCTGCAGAAAAGATCAAATCATTAATTTTCTTCCCAGATGCACAGAACACCATGACATTCATCTATTGCAGAGGCTGCACGGATGACACAACAGAGGTGTGCGGGGGGACCTACCGCTGCTGCGGCTGTTGAGGATAGCGGCTCGGAGAGTACATCCCCGACTCGGGAGTGGAAGGCATGATGTTGGGCTGGGGTGTTCCGGTTCCGAGGTTAGCTTCAGGTCCCATTCCTGCTTCAGTCCTATAGGTAAACACACACACATACACACACACGTTTATAAGACAATATTTCTAGTCCTCCTCTATGGGACATAGAACCTAACAGGACAATCACCATTGGAAGTAAACATACAATTTATAGAACTCTTGTTTACACCCAGGGTCCTCACCCTTCTGCAATTACCTATATAATCAGATGCTGAATTTCTTAGAATTTTAAAGGCATTTAAAAACATGCTTATTTGTCAAGTCTGCGGCCATGTGGATAAGCTTCTGCAGTTCACAAAGCAGAGGTGTGAACCGGGGGTGGTTCTGTTTTGCCAGGCTACAGAGCCAGCGGGCAACAGGGGTAAAAAGACCCAGTCACTCTGTGTTAGTACTACAGTGCCGTAATGGCATTTAGGATACAGGGAGGTAGCAGACGAAGGAGAAAAGAGAAACAAACAACTCAGGGACTGAGAAAGAACCTGCAGTTTGTTCAATTATCTGCCAGACAAACCCCAGGTTCAAACCCCGGGTTAAATGAACCATTGGTAAGCATTAGGTGTGAACCAAGTCAAAGAGCATAATCCTCCAATCCTTTACTTGCTCATGCCCAGTCCTCCTGGCACCAACCTGCTCCTTAAAAACCTGCCCCACCCACAAACCTAAACTCAGGTATCTACATTCTGTGGAAATTTACATTTCAGGGGCAGGGGACGACGAAGTACATTGAGTGAACTTATGCAAGATAAGAACATCTGCACAACAAGGAATTGCTTGGTACAGTAGTGTAGGATCAAATGCATGTAGAGTAAGTACTCACCTCACTCTGTCATAAGGCCCATAAGGATAATGTTGCCTCTGCCCCATGGCCATATTACTCATCCCTGGACCTGTAGCGCGATTATAAGGATCACCCATACCACTGTTGGGGCCCTGCCCTGAGGACATAAAGGGATCACTTCCTGAAAGTGGAGAAAGAAAACCAATCAGAATACAAGATCCATACCCGTTTTCAACAGCAAGATGAATAGCTAAATTGGACAAATATATATTCCACACAACTACATATGGAATTAGAGGGCCCAGCAAGTGCAATGGCTGTGTGCTCAAGCATGAAAGGTATCTTCACCTTTTCTCATACTGCCATATGGATCCTTATTTGGCTCATAGGACATGCGACCCATCATGTCGGAAGTATTCATGCTGGGTTGGTACCCTGGGTTTGGAGTCATCGAGTTCCTCTTCTGGAAAGTGGGGTCGCTGCCATCGGGAAAGGCATCCTGAAGGCCTACTGAATTACTCCTGATCCAACAGAAAAGAGGAACTCTTTTAATCTCAAATTGCACATTGATGCAAACAACCAGCAGTTCCATGAAGTCTGTTAGCAAAGCTGTAACTAGACATAGCAGCCATTTGGCAGTAGTAAAAAGTGGCCGTGCAATACCTGATGCCTTGCAAAGGGGGCATTTGACTGTGTGGCGTTGATGCAGGAGTTGGGGGTTTCAAGTCTCCTCCTTCGGCCATGGAGCTACTGGTGGACTGAGGTGTCTGAGGACCCTGCATGGAGCCTGAACCCGCTGCAAGTGGAGAAGAGAGACATCAGCCCCATAGTAAGTAGAAGGTATTATGCAAAATCTGCAGGGATCTCAACCCGGCAACCTCAAAGAACCATCCACCCAACCCGGCACAGTGTCTCTGTGGGTCCACACTAAGCATTTTGAGAAGGCAGAACCTTCTCTCTGCTACACAACATCCTGCCTGTACTGTCCAACCATGTATGTACCCAGATGTTCCTAAGCTTAATTGGAAAACACTGTGCTCTAAGACCACGTTATGCACAAATTCATGTGTTCGAGAAGCAACGTCTTGAATAGCGCCTTTAGAAGTAGGCAATTCTACACCACACACACACACACATACGGCAAGGAAGGCCAAGTTGGTAACACCTCAGCTCATCAGGGGGATTCATGCTCTGCAATGACTCTGCAATGACTGACAGATGGGACAGCCATCTGTCAGGGATGCTTTAGGGTGGATTCCTGCATTGAGCAGGGGGTTGGACTCGATGGCCTTGTAGGCCCCTTCCAACTCTGCGATTCTATGATTCTACATCTCTGTAAACACAACACAAGTCATCCCCGTTGGACTCTTCCCACGAAGCCCGAGACAAACCCTCCCACACAGGGTCAAGCAAAAGGGATCAAGCGGTTACTCTTCTCCCATTCGACACAAGGTCACCGGAAGGCCTGCTTGAAATCTGGGAAACGGCGAAGAAAAGAGCCAGCTGTGCCGTTTGCCGAGCTGCCCTGTTCCAGCCCGAGGGCAGCCTCCGACGGTGCCACCTCTCTGGTCGGGACGCTCCTCGCCGCTCGCGGGAGCCAAACTCTTAATTACGCTTCCCATCAGTTACCCCTTTCGGCACAGATCTCCCTCGCCTCAGCCTTGCAAGTTGATGAGTCATTTCAGCTATTCATTAAAATCCTCTGGAGGTCACAGGCGGGTCATGTTTGTTTATGCCCCACCTTCCTGGCACCCTCTCCCCGTGCTCCGCTGCTCCCTCCCAGTCTGGGGACATCTCCTGAGGAGGAAGGGCAGAGGCAAGCCCAGCAGGGCGCTTCATTCACAGCCCCTCCCCCAGCCCCCCTCTCCCCATTCATGCGCCTTTCAGCTCCATTCCGTTCCCCTGGGAATCCAACAAGCGCCGTCGCCCCAGCGGCATTCTCATCCACTGACATCAGCAGGAAGGGGTTTCGAGCCAGGCCCTGCACCGCTACCGTCTGTTGTTGGTCCCCCCACCCCCTCCCCACCCCTGCCGTCCCTCCCAACTCACAAATTTACAAACTGCTGGAGGGGCGCCAATTCCATACGCTGTGAATCCAAGCCTAACTGGCTGTGCTTCTCAGGCCACATGTTGCCATTCATTCATAACCAGGAGCCAGAAAAAACCGAAAGCAGGGAGGGCGGGGGGGGGGGGGCGGGGAGAGGAGGAAGTTCATGCCGTAGCAGTGCAGGAGTCAGTGCCTAACCCAGAGGATGCAACGGATGCAGCACACGCAGTGCGTGGCACCGTGAATGCCTGACCGAGATGCCACCTGCACATATGCAATAAAGAGAGGATTCTGACCCTGGCACCGCCACCTTTCCGGTAACCCCGCATTGTCCTTCAGATGCACGCCAGTGCACAGGACAGCCCTGTCCAATAATGGGAACATGGCCATTACCTAGCCACACGCATTAACCTCTCAACGGAAACTGCACGAACTAAAGCAGGCCGGGACCTTTAAAACTGAAAGAAACCTGAGACGGACCCCGTAAAGAGCTGCACGTCTTTGGAAGAGGAGCAGCTTCCAGAGTGGCAGCGTGTCGCCGCAAAAGCAAAGGCAACTGTGGCACCTTGAAAGACTAGCAGCGTTATTGTAGCGTAAGCTGTCGTGGACTACTGAAGACAATGGTTTCCTCCACCCAATACAGGTGGGCCAGAAAAATCTGGGATGATCATGTCATCACCAATTGCTCCTTTCAAACAAGCTTTCCAATAAAAAGAGAAATAGGACAATGTTGGGGATGGGTCCGGATTTACGCTGGATCAATTGTGCCGGTGGAAGCAAACCTCCCTGTCTGCTTCTTCCCATGACAGCTCTTCCAGCCCCCACAAAACACTACACAATGAGCCAGTTCACACATCGCAACATTGCAGAAAGCTGCGACTGAATATGCATGCTGGTTTCCAGCCACCCACCGGCTCCCACTGAGATAAATGTTATGCTCTCTGAATCTGGAATTCTGGGTTGTTGGGAGACAGACCAGAGACCCATGAGGAATGCACTAAATCCATTATCCTAGCCCATTACAGTTTAACTTTTTTGGTCTAAAAAACAGGACGTTGTATTCTAGACGTGCTACAAGGATTTTTTTTCATGCCTGAAGCTAAACAGAGACGGGAAAGTCGGATGGCCACTTGTCTCTCCACATCCATGCACAATCTCTGCAGGTCCTCCATTTTCTAAGAGCTACCCTGCCTGGGGCAAGTGGAAACCACCCCGCAGTTCTCACCCACACTCTAACACCCTTACAGATGTCATCAAAATAGTGAGCAAAACACCAAAAGACTGCTGAGATCATCGTTTTGAAAGTGTGCCTTTAAAATAGGTAGATGTAACTGAAAAGGACACAATTCTAATTTCTGATAGAAATTAGGACCTCGCTGAGCCCTTGTGGTCTGTTTATATGGGCTGTGGTCTACTGGATACTGATCTAGATACGGCAAGGCAAGCTGAATATACAAAGGGCTTCAGAAGTCA
This sequence comes from Elgaria multicarinata webbii, assembly GCF_023053635.1. NCBI lineage: Eukaryota > Metazoa > Chordata > Lepidosauria > Squamata > Anguidae > Elgaria > Elgaria multicarinata. The sequence goes on along the minus strand of NC_086183.1, from coordinate 11,628,518 downwards.
AGCTTGACTCACCTGGAGATGGAGGCTGTATTTTGGGTTGCGACTTCTTTGAGTCCGTTGCAAAGATGTCTGGGGGAGGGTCTTCGCCTCGCTCAATCTTGCACTCAAAGGCATAGAGACATTGGATGTACTGCTTCTTCAGGGAGCTGGCTGCACTGCTAGAGGTGCCCACATTCAAATTGGTTGCTAACTCACGCCATTTCTTGTTTTTGTTAACCTGCACAAAGCCAGAAGGGCCAAGTTTTGTTTGTTTGCGTTTTAATCGAAGTCACATACCCCTTTCCAAAATTTGCTACAGGTAAAGAAATAGGTTTCCCTAGAATGGTTTGGGATGGCAAGAAAGCTTTGAAGTACAAATCATTTCCGTAGCTTTGCCCAGCTTGGTGCCCTCCAGATGATTGGAATTCAACTCCCATTAGCCCCAGCTGGCATGGCCAATGGTCAGGGGTGCTGGGGAGGGCAGCAGGTTGGCGAAGGCTGCACACACGGTTTTCCTAACCATGAATTAGAAGGGAGCAATACGCAATCTGGTTGTCCTTCTTAGGGGACAAACAAATATTTATTTATTTATTTATTTATTTATTACATTTCTATACCGCCCAATAGCCGGAGCTCTCTGGGCGGTACAAAACACAATCACAAGTTCAACACAAACGCCATGTACCAATAGTCAAAATTAGGGGGGCTGTTAATAGCAACATTACCTTGAGCTGGATGAAGAGAAATAGATAAATGGGAACTTGACTGACAGTAGGATGAAAAGAAGCAACTACATTCAACACACAACCTTTAAGAATTTTTCTTGTGAGTACTGGGAACTTCTATATTAGATGTGGCACTGTGCATCAGACTTGGGTTATGATGCTAGATATAATTGTGCATCTTCCTAAGAGGTACGCTAAAAACAAAAGGGGCTACTAGCAAATACAAATATCTTCCTTACATTTGATCCAACTGCACCCCCATTACTGTCCACTCACTTGAGTCAGTCCTCCAATCTCCTTCACAGAAACATAAAGCCGATACAGGTCTAGGGGTTTCCGTCCCACAGCTGGAAGATTGGTCATGCCCATCGCTTTCTCTTCTGTGAAGGCCAAATAACGGTCTACCCACATCTTTCTCTCTGGCTCACCGCCCAGTTCGTATAGTTTAGTAATCTTCTCATTTGTGGTAGTGGAGGAACTGGATTTCTAGGGGGGCGGGAAAGGAAGAGAATCACAGAGCAATTGAAAGCATGACTTGAGAAAAGTTTCATCTTCCAAGATCATCTCATAAAGCAGGAAAAGAGAAAGAGAACCTCCCCCAGAAAGCTTTATTAGTTGCACATGACGACAGCTAAGCATTGAAACGCAGCCCGTTTCAGTACTGTGGAAATGTAAGAGACACTTTAAGTTATATAATAATTACAGATTTGATCCTTTCCTGGGAAGGGATGATCTTGCCACATTTACCTACGTTTTGGTAACATCTCAGCTTGATTACCATGATATATGGGTCTGCCCCTGAAAACTCTTTAGAAATGTGAACTAGTTCAGAATTTGGTTAACGACTAGGACCTATTGGAATTTACACCTATACTTAAACATCTGTCTCCCAGTTTGTTTCCAGGCAGAATTTGAAGTGCTGCTGTGTGTGTGTGCGTGTGTGTATCTATAAAGGCCTACGCAGACTGGGACGAGGGTATCTGAAAGACTGTCTCCTCCCATAGGAACCTATACAACAGTTGTCAGAGGTTATTCTTGGATGTTCCCATCTTCAAAGTCAGACAGGTGGGTGCTGGAGAGAGGGCCGCTCCTGTGCAATTGTGCTCCACCTGTGGGCTATCAGCCTGTCACCTTTGGTTAACTTTCAGGCACCAGGTGAAATCTGCCCTGTTCACCCAGGTGTTTGGTAATTAATGGCTATTTATATTAATTGTTTTGGGTTTGTGTTATTGTGGATTCATTGTAATTTCCTTGTTTAGATTGAATTTGTTTTCTGCTTTGCTTCATGGCTGCCAGAAATGCTCTTTTATTTTCTTTTATTATGCTAGTTGCTGGTGTGCTGATACTGTGTTTATCTGCTGCTTTACGGCTTGCTTATTTATACAGAATTGTGGTAATTTTGCTGTCGTCGTATTATTATTATTGCAAGCTGCTTTGAATACTGGGTTTAGGGGTGGGAAACATTAAAAAACCAGCATAGAAATATTTTTAAATAAAACAGTCTCTGTCTCACTGTACATTAAATATAAACCAATATTTAATACAACCCTTAGAAACAAATCCAAAGAGTCTATGCTAGATACAAGTTTCAAGCAAATGCAACTTTGCAAATAAAAGACATTACAGAAATAGAATGTGTCTGAAGGAGACGGAAATAGCGCCACTTGCTAAGAATGCTTTAATTTCAGTCTAAATCAGGGCTGGTCAACCTCTGGAGGTTGGGTGGAGCCATACTGCCCCTGGAACCCACCTCTACCCTTATTGTCAGGCTTGCTGCCGTCGCCAAAAGGGCTGGTGAATGTTGGCGGCAAAAAAGGTGAAACTTCGCAAGCAAACAGGAGGCATGGGGGCCCTTTTTGCTAGCAGAATCAGGCTCCCAGAACCTTCCCAGGAGAACAGTTCTGCTTGCAAACAAGGCAAGCACCCCAAGCATCCGGCTTGCTTGCAAAATTGTACCTTTTGTTGTCGCTTTGGCAGCAAATTTGGCGGTGGTGGGAACAGTGTCTTTGACATGGCCACCAGTGTCTCTGCAGAGGCCACCAGTGAGGGAGGAAGCAGCAGCCAGGCACCTCTCCACCGTGCCTGGGTCCAGCTCCAGCTGAGAGCCCCCTCCCTCCTGCTGCCAACTGTCAACTTTAACTGCTGAACCTTGCAACTAAGATTGTAGTGCCTGAATTTGCTTTCCTTTCCCCCCTCCTCCTCCTCCCTCCCAATCCCCTTTCCTTTTGTGTCGTGTCTTTTAGATTGTAAGCCTGTGGGCAGGGACTGTCAAGAAATACTTTTGTAAGCCACCGTGAGAGCCTTTTTTGGCTGAATGGCGGCATAAAAATCCTTAAATAAATAAATAAATAAACAAACAAACAATAAACAAACAAACAAACAGGCCAGCCCTGGGCGGAGGGAACACAGAGGCCCATAAGGCCTGCCACGCGTTGCTTACCCCAGTCCAAATGTACCAACACCTGAAGCATAATCATTTAGACACAAGTCCATCTGTTTCCAGTTATTATGCAACAAGAGAGAAGTCAAGCAGAACAAACAAGACAATAAGGTATACTCTAGGAGAACCTTTTAAAATTTTAAATTTTAAAAAACTGCACAGAAGACTTGGAAAAGCTGTGACATCATTAAATCCTTGAAGAAAGAAAGTTCAAACTCAGTGACTTTTCTTTCTATAACCCATAGAAATGGGATACTCCAGGTAGTAACATCCCTCGGGATATTAAGGCAGGACCCAACTTAAGTTTCCCTTCACCCAACACCCGGAACGAGATACTACTGTGCCCAAGAGCAATCTTCAGTAAAAAAATATATCTCGTTTCCCCCAAATGCAGCCTATAGCATGGGAAGTAGTCATAAAGCAAGAAGGAGAGCCAGCATTCAACATGTTAACTAGTATGTTCAACTGCTCTCAAACATCAGATCTTCTGGCCATAAAAGGATGCCTGCAACTTTGAGAATGGGCACATTTTCTGCTCTCTCACAGCAAAAGGTCTTGCATGAGGAGCACCAATCTGGTTCTGAAGAATCGAACAAAGCCTGAGCCACAATATGTGAGAACACAGTTGAACGTATTACTTGAGTATGTTAACAGACACCAAAATCTGGACCCCATAGGAGAACAATATGTTCATGACAGAACACTGAAACAACCCCCAGCCCCTGAATTCTGAATTTGTAGAGGTGACAAAAGAACAGACCAATGAAGAGAAAGATGCAGTACAACTAATTCATCAAGAGACAGATCAAGGAAGACACAAGGGGTTCTGAGGCAGAGACAAGAGTTTGAAGGCATGCAGCGACTTGACGAAATGTGGGTGGAGCAAGAGAGCCCAATATTTTTTAGAAGTATCTGTACGCAGGACAGAAGGGAAGTGATGCCCTTTGACAATGACAATCAGTCCAGGTGGGAAGGAAGGATTTATATACTGTTGCCTCTATGAGTGTGAAATGTAGAAGACATCAGGGGAAAACAAAACATCCTGATAACTGTGCTTGGTCAGCCTTCAACCTATTAGTTGCACTATCCTGCGTGAGGAACAGGCTCTTGATAGAGAAAGTTTTGATTTGTTGAACAGAAGCAGAGGTGTGAGCACAGTTCCCAAGCAACCTGGCCAGTGATGATGTGCAATATTGCTTCAAGTTTGGTAGAGCAGGACTAGATGAAAGCCTCTCTGGCGTACCACCATCTATCAGGCTAGCGTCAACCACTGAATCCCATCTTTTTTTGGGTGGTGCCCCCCACAAGCTCTGGAATCTGTTACCAAATTCAGTGCAGCAGATCCAGGAGACAGGCCCTTTTTAAAAGAGCTGTCAAGAACACTTTTTTCAGGCAAGCCTTTTATAACTAAGATGTCGTTTTCATGCCAGCTCTCATTATATTGCTATTGCTCTAATTTTATGGATACTTTATTCTTCTTTAATGGCAACCTGATTTCAGAGTTGTTGAAAACAAGCTAGACACCTGCAAAATGAATAGTCACAAGACTTCCATGCTTATCATCTAATGTAGAAGACTTCACACCAAGGAAAGGTGTTATTTGTCTTGAAAGAAATGGCGGACGACTGGGCCAAGTAGCATCCTTGTCAGGGTCAGATGCTTTGAGTGAACTCTCAGCCTTTTTGTCATCCATTTTGAGAATGTTCCTCTTGGGTTCCTAAGATGCCTAAACTTGAACCAGTATGACATTAACCAGCAACCAGCAGCTGTATGAATCTGTCATTGGGGATGGGAACACAACACACATGCATACACCCAAATGTATTTAAACTGCTCTTCTCTCACTACGGGAAGTTACTGCAGAAAAAAAAAGACAACAATCACTCCCTGGAATTATTCAGAAGCAAATTTCATCCTTAAAGGGACAGGGAAGGTCCACTTGATCCAACATACGAGAGTCACTCTCCCCATTCAATCGATTTTCAGAGTTGGCAGCGCAGGGGGTGGGAGAATCTTTTATTAGGAAGTCTTCCTCTTTGAGAAAATGGTACAGTTGTCTGGATGTCAAGTTCAAAGAAATGTAGACACACAGGCTTTGGGTAATGTGTACTGAATTCTTACATCGCTCTCCTTCCATTGCGTCCCCAACCTCTAGCACGTGGAATTGCAGAGTCTTCAAGCAGGAAGTTTACAAGGTGCCAGGTAATCAAAGTGTGAGGGCAGTTTTGAGTTTGAAGGGGTCAAGCTAATCTGCAACTAAGTTGAAAACCAATCCGATCTAGCCTAGTGAAGATCAATGAAGCTATCTTGCTTAGCTTTGCCAGTATTTTGCTATGAGAAAGTCTGAAGGACAGAGGGAAGGTATCTTTGACGTGGCATTGTCGTACAGACGCTAGCAGGCTCCTTGGTCAGCACAGCAACTGTGTTACTGTACTTGTTCTATATGTGGATTTAGAGAAAATGCAAAGTTTTCCTGAACCCTGCTGTTCCTCTGCTTTGCTGCCATTAAACGTACACATCGGTAGTTTGGGTGTGGGGATGGTGGTGAGGAGGAATCCTGCAAGGCTTAGACCCCAGAACTACCATTTTATGATGGCTGACCTATTTAACACAATTAACCATTTTGGTTTAGAACCCATATCTGGTAATGTCTCAAGTTCTTTCCTGGAGTACTGACGTAGATTTGTATGTTCTTTGTGTGTTATATTCAATTTGGGGGAAGACATGAGTTTACTGTCATGGAGTTTCCTTTTTAAAAAGGCAGGGACAGAAACACTAAAATAACGCCTTGGAGGTTTTCAGCATGGGCTCCTCACTTCATATTACTTGCATTTGCAATTGTCTGACTCAATTCTAAAAGTCTACTCTCATACTACATCAAGGAAGAGAAGGTCCTCTACATCTCTCAGATGGAAAAATGAGAATCACTGAATGGCTTACTTCCATTAGGCTATATTTGTTAAAAACTTTACACACTCAGTTGACACTCAAATGAATTGTCCAGATCTCTCTACAACGTCCTTGGCAAGCCAAGCCTGTCATCTATGCAAAGGAATTAAAGCATTCTAGCTGCTAACCTTACAGGTAGATTGCTACTGCAAAATACTGAGGAAGCCAAATTAAGAGCTAAATGCCATGCAGAATTTAGAAAAATCTGAAATCCTTGTACTTCTCTTGTCATAAAAGACAACAACATTTGAGTGTTAGAGCTAAATACCATGCAGAATTTAGAAAAATCTGAAATCCCTGTACTCTCATCATAAAAATTAACATTTGAGGGCCAGATCAATCCTTGGGGGAAAGAAATCTCTTGTGAGCAAAATGTAGCCAGGATGGGCGAGTTTGTGAGCCAGATTGCAATGTTTCAGCCACTGTGTTGTGATGCCATCATAACATGCATATGGATGGGATATTCTGCATAGAACATGGTCACATCTCCTTGAGCTGATGCAGATCTACTTTGATAAGAAGATGCGAGTAAGCCGAAGAATTGCATGCTCCCTACCCTCTCTGGAGCAAATTCCCTCCTCCTACCCCAACTAGCTCACCTAGTTGTGAGCTACAGTCACAACTAGCCAGGATACCCAATTATCTAGGATTTGAAACCATGTCTGTACCAGCCCTTTCAACACTCTTGCCTACATGGTATGAAGCAACATCATCACGTCTTTCTACTAAACCAGGCACAGCCAACGAAGAACACAATGGAAATTAAAAACAAGTGAAAAAAGATCCACAGAACTCCTAGTTGTTCAGAAAACTTAACTCCAGCAAAGCTTGTCCATTTAGATCAGAAATATGATTAGTTGTTCCTGTTATTACTGCTCACTCCACTACAAAGAGCATATGAGGGAAGACTTGCTGACTACTATTGCTAGGAAGACATTTTTCTGCACCTTCGAAAGTTGTTGCTGGTCAGTAAACTGGTATGTGGTTGTCTTTTCTACACGTAGGAGACCTACGCCAAATGCTTGAGATGCTGCATGGTTGCACAAACCTCTTTTATAAGGAAGGTCCACCAGTGTAAGAGAAATCAAATCAGAGGTAGAATCAAGTGGTTTGGAGTGAAAAGCTCTGCGTATCCATATACTCCACCTGCTCAAAGGCCATGATTTATTTATTGGAGGTAAATCCCTTGCAAGAAGTATAATATACAGTAAGAAATAAGGAAGAATATTAAGCAGATATGGTCCAAGTAAGTGCCAGGCACAATGAAAACTAGTTCTAAAAGTGTTATTAGATATGCTCTGAATTTGCATGAACAAAGGGGCTCATTTGGAAACACAGAAGTTAATGGTGTCACTATTGAAAAGTACCATCTCCTCTTGAAGAGCAACAGTGTGTGGCATAAAATACTTAACAAGAAAAGGCCTCACTATTTCAACATAACCTAATTCCATAAGATACAATAAAATGTCAAGAGATCCAGGCACACAGTTCTTTAAAAACTGGTACACAAGTCATTCTGTCCAACTTCTGCAGCAGCTCCAGAAAACATTTTTTTAATTTTTTTACCTTTGACTTGGATTCAGCTTTTGGTGTTCCATCTGCCTTATTGTTCATTTTCGCTGCAGGTGTTAGTTTAACATCTCCAAGTCCCATCATCTCGGGACTTGCAGCCATCCCTAGAGAATGAAACACCGACATGAGAATGTTTTCTAGGGGGCCATCTCAAAATCCAAGGAACTGGGGTACGACTGGGTACAGTGTGCCTTACCTGCAGAGTTGTTGGCCATATTCCCACCCATTGAATACGGTGGGCCCTGGGGATTGAGCATGCCGGCCATGCTATTAATTCCTTGGCCATAGGGAGGGCCAGTTCCCATCATTCCTCCTTGGTTAATATGAGGGTAACCAGATGGCCTGAAAACAACACAACTATATTAGCAATAATGACTGTGTACAGTTACAAAAGCACATGTAGCTAGTAGATGTTTCCTGATTAAATTCCCAGCAGATACAGGTAGGCTGGTAAGAATCTCTTTCTTCACATAACTGACACTGGCTATCGTATGCCTGACCTGCTGTCCCACTGGATAGTTTAAAAAGAGGCTCAGGTCTATCAGAGCTACCGCAGGGCAAACACAGCTCTTCTCAATAGTTAAAAAAACCTCAAATTTCAGATATTTATTTATTTATTTATTGCATTTTTATACCGCGCAATAGCCGAGGCTCTCTGGGCAGTTCCCACTAGCGTAGACCTCTTTCCCCAAGCATCCCAATACTGTGCATTTGGGAGGCTTGTAGTATTTTATTGGCTCTTCCAAGTAACATTGGTAAGGGGAAAATGGATTCCAACAGAGACCTAGTTCAGATGACACGCTGTGGCTGCCATGTTGCATCTCCAAACCCACCCAGGGTTTGTCATGTCATGTGAACCCAATGAGAGTGGGTTATGCAAGGATTAAACACCCTCCCCCGCACATAACCCATGGTCTGTTCTAGTGTTACACGAGGGCTGTTCACCCTCGCAAAACCCACGCCTGGTTTGTGCAAGTGACAACCCCCGAGAGGGGTGGGTATTTATTTATTTCACTTCTCTATCACCCAACAGCCGAAACTCTCTGGGTGGTTCACAACAATCGCATATTCAAAATGGCAGCTGCACACACCGCAGCCTCACTGCGGGTTAAATATTCCATGGTGGGCTGTCATGTTGTGGGAACAGCCCCACAGTCTAACGAAAGATAGAAGATAAATAATCCAACGATTATTCTAACCCTCACAAATACACATCCCCAAAAGAACTTTTAAGTAGGAAACAGACGGAGCAGGTGCAAGGAGTTACTGGGAGAGGCTTAAACTGCGACCTCCTTGGGAGACGGTTATCCCACACACTCAAATGGATCAAGGCACAACAGGCGAACACTTCTCCACCTCCGCTCGCCTTGCTTAGCCAGTGCCTTAAACTATGAGGCTCCTCCCTCCATCTTGTTTGGTGGACTAGAAGTGCTGAAGGATGCCATCCCCTCCTCCCTCCGGCCCAACACCAATTTGATGTATTTCTGCATGCTTGGAACTTCCAAGATCATCATGTACCTGCCTCTGTTCTTTTTCGCACCCAAGAAGAGAGCGAGCTTTACCAACCCAGTGACTTGGCCTTTTCTCTGCTTCAAACAGGGGTGGGTGGGTGGTAGCTAACAATGTTTTATCCTGGATTTAGGGAGATATCTGATGAGAACATACATCGAGAATCACTGTTGTTGTTTTTTTAAAATGATTAAACTCTGGGGCACCCTTCCTCAACCTGGTGTCCTCCAGATGTGTTGCACTACGCCTCCCAGTGTCTCCCAGGCAGCATGGCTGGTGGGGTGTGGGGTGGGAGTTGTAATCTAACACATCTGCAAGGTACCAGGTTGGGGAAGGCTGCTCAGGGGGGATCCAATTCAGAGACAACGTCTAGAAGTTGCGTGCAACAAACCCTCCGCTGCTCACCTGTTTTGGATGGAGTTGACAGCAGCATGCATCGCAGCAGCAGCGGCGGCTTCTTGTGCTTTCCTGCCGCCTGGCGGAGGACACATCCCACTCCCTACTTGGGGAGGCATGTTAGCCATGTTGGGTCCATAGGGCCTATTCCCCATGGCAGCATGGCTCAATCCTCTCCCCGGAGGAAGCCCAGGATAGGGTGGTACACCAGTCTGCCCATGGATCTGACTCCCTGCTCCCATTGGATTCATGGTTCCTCCCATTCCTGGGCTGGGGTAATTTGCATTGGGCATAGCATTGTAGTTTGGCTGCCTGGGATATCCACCTACAGAGAAAAGGGGAGAGTGATCAGCAAGATTGAATGGTATTCTGGCAATTCATTTATTTTACAAGTTCAAGCTTCGGTTTATTTATTTTAAAAAGGCACATGAAGAGGGAGAATGTTGGCTTCCCAAAACAGAACGATAGTTTAGTCCACTTTAGAATTACAACAGTACCAAAACCATGCCGAAGTTTTCTGTGCATTGTTTCGCTACAGCTCTCATGACTGAGCTAATCAGAACCACTGTCAAAGACTAAACCAGTGAAGAAAACACATCAGTTGAAAGAGAACTGAGGAGGTAGGCAGAAGCTCAATGCAATGGACGGTGGGGGAGGGTTCCTGCCTAAAACGTTTTCCTTAGCTACAGAAGTTTCCCAAAATGAGCTTTGCACAGGTGCAGAGCCCGTACATGTGATGCACAGAGACAACGAAGAAGAAGAAGAACACAGTTAGTTACCTAACTATGTCAGCCAGGTAAGAGGCACTGAGGTAGAAACGGAGGGCCACGAAGAGCCCAATAACCCACATAGCCTCCTTCCCATAACCAACATTGTAAGACAGCACGTCTTAAAATCTTCTCTATCGGTTTTTGTTGCTGGTTTTTAAATTAAGCCTAGGACTCAAAATTTCGGATAGAGAAAGTGCAACACACCACATGACTTTAATCCAGCACATTGTTTAACCTCATCCATGGCAAGACAATAACAACAGCAAGACAGTAAACACTTTCATTTTCTTTATTCATACATTTTATTGGGAAAGTGATTTGGCATTATAAGGACAAGCTGCAGCAAGCCTTCGGCTTGTGAGCTCCCCTCCATCTCCTCCAGCGTGGCCATGGAGAATAGATTGGAAGCTTCCACTTCCTTTTTAATCACAGTTTAGTGTGTTGTCCAAACCCTAAACTGTGGTTAATCTTAATTTTGGTTCTTACTCCTATGGTTTGAGGTTGGCTCATTTCAACAAACCGTAGTTAAGATTAACCACAGTTCTTCACATCGGAACACGACAAGCTGCAGTTAATAAAATCTGGGAGCAAAAGGCTTATGAACTGCTCAAAGTTGCATGAGAAGGGAGGGAGGGACGTTGCCTGAGGCTCACTACAGCTTTCCCCTGTAACAGTAAACCATGGTTTAGCTTTATGTGTGAACCAGCTCACTGTTTAAGCACTTGCTCTTCATCCAACAATAGATGCAAGCCATGCTCATGGCTTCCATGTTTATTAGAAGCGTAATGCGCTCACCTTGAGGCCCATATTGACCCCCCTGAGGTCCATAACTGCTCATGGAATTTTGTTGGTAAGGTCCCATGCCAGCATGCATCTGTCCTCCAGAAGACTGACGTGGAGATAAGGCAGAGCCAGGCTGAGGGGAATTATATTGTGGCATCTGTGGATTTCTCTGTATGTAACCTACTGGAATAATAAATTTAAAGTGATATAGTTATAAAAGTAAATTATGCAAAAAGGAAATATGCATTTAAAACATGCCCCTACAAGCTCTGGAGACCTTAAATTCTACACAAACGACATTCTTTGTAAAACTTTTATAGTAGTAACTTTAAAAAATCAATGACAATTACAAGTGCCACATGGTAATTTCTTAATTGTACCAAGAACTCTGGCAGAACTACATTTTTTAGCTGTCACTGCAAGTTCTCTGTGATGACTGCTAAGTTACTTGTACAGCTTAGAGATGGAGATGATGAGGTGAGCAAGAGAGACACAGGCACAGGGTACTAGATAGCTTCTTCTCAATAACTCTGCCCTACTTCAGAGAGGAAACAGAACTCTTGCTTGCTTCAAGGAATTATTTGAAATTCAGAGTTCATTACAAATATATCCCAGGAAGCATTTTATCCATTCCGTCCAAATAAAAAGGATGAAACATTTTGTCCAAACGAGATCCAATCAGCACCCCAAAGAGCAAACAACAGCCACCTGAACCAAATGTTCATGCCCACGCGGCAGTATTCCCATTGGTTGCTAAAGTTACGAAGTAACTTTTGGGTCTGCTGCCAGGCTACAAGCAATAGCTTTGAGGTGGTGTGGTAAAGGAAAACAAATATTTCTAAGAAAAATAACAGTTGCCCCAAGATAAAAACCCACTTTGTTTCACAAAGATGTGTTTGAGTCAGCATTGAGGTCTGGACCAATTCCCTACTTTGTCTCATAACAATCCCTATAATTCTTTATGTGGAAGAGAACTATTTCAAAGCCAGTCATTGGTCCCCAGACTGGTACTTCAATCATAGTGCTTTATTATAACATTTTTGATAGGTTAAAAACAAAACAAAACATGGAATGGCATTAACCGTAATCGCACACACACCTCTTTCTGGGGCAATGGTTGACTGATTCATGGAGGGATGCAAGATGCTGTCTGACTGGCCACTAGGTGGTCGAGGTGGCATCTGGTTGCCTATGCCACAAAGAGAAAATAAGTTTATCTGTAAGGATACTTCCACCTAATGAAAAATCCCACATCTTCCCACCCACCACTGAAAGGACAGAAAGCTACAGTAGTACCTCACAAAGACAGAACACTGATTCATAGCCTGCTTTATCCTTAAAGTTGATAAAGCAGTTAACATTTATTTTGCTTACCTATACAACATTATCAATCTCATTTACAAACCGTGGAGAAATAATCAGCCCAAACTCACCCAACAACTGACTGAGATGGAATCTGAACCCCAGTCCCACGTCCTTCTTTATTTGTAATTTATTTATTACATTTATATCCCAACTTTCTTCTTCCTTTATCCTTACAAAGCCCTTGTAATACAGGGCTCTGTGAGGATAAAAAATAGCAACTGGCCCAAAGCCACCCAGCAAGCTTTGTGGCCAGGTGGAGATTTGAACCGGAGTCTTCCCACTCTTGGGCTAACCATTACACTGCACTGACTTCACACTATCCAGTGGACTTCATTGACTGCCTGAACTTTAACACACGGGGGTGGCATGCAGGTCACCAAATAAGGTTTTACCTGGAACTGCCGCAGGAGAGAGTGGGCCGGAACGTGACTGGGCAACACTCGCAGGAGATCCAACTGGCGATGGAGAGGGTCCTCTGATGCCTGGCAAGTGAGGAGAGGTATGCGGAGAGAAAGGAGACTGAGCTGGATTACTCTGCTCTCCTTGACTGCTGGAAATCCCTGATGTGCTTACGCCAGGACTCAGTGCTCCTTCTGTACCCATGGGCAGGTCATCTATTGAACCAGAGAGATCCTACAGAGAGAAACAGACAAGCATGTCACAAACAAGAAGAGAGTACTGCCATACGCCATGTTATTTACTACAGAATTTATGGAATTCTCCACTAGACAGAGGCTGATGTTGGTGTCAACTAGGAATGCTACAACACAGTTCTAGGTGGAAATCGCCAATAGATTTTCCCTCCTGGCCCCCCTTCTAAGTATCCCCAAATGCCATCTATGAAATGCTTCCTAAGCATCTGGGCAGCCAGCAAGAGATAAGGCACCGACAATCCTTTTTTCTTAGTTGATAAACTTTGTTAACAGCAAATAAGAAATGAAATAAATCTTTTAAATGAGCAGTTCCCACAACTGCCACAGTGACTTATACAAGACCAAGTGGGTCTGAAAATAGTCTGATCATAACTAGAAGTTATGAATTTTTAAAAATCCGATTAACCTCAATCTAACCCCATAATTAAGAGCTGATAAATTGTTTAAGATAAACTCAAGAAATCCTCTGGGTTTCCTTAAGGTTTACAACTCTCTTTCTTAACCAAAATTTACTCTACACCAGACAACAAACTGAACTAATATTTTTAGCCCACATCTTTTGGTCAAACATCAGAGGATGCAGAGAGGAAGCCAAAGTCCATCACATTCAATCTCACCATGAAAGAGGGCTAGCAACACCCTACAACAGAGTACTGCCTGATCCCCAACTAACAGACACTGAGAGCCTCAACCTTCAATACAACCCTCTAACTTACAACCATTATTATACTGTTTTGTTACAGCATCACTTAGCAACAAGCATGTCATATGAAAAAGTGGTTCCTGCTACTTTCAGTCATCTGCTATTCATCTCCATCAGATGCCCCCAAGTTTTTCTACTAAGTTCCTTACTTGTGCCCCCCTCCATCACGCAACACCACAATTGCTCTGTTAGATGATGATCCATGCTTCCAGTGGGTTATTATGTTGTCTGAATGCAGTGTGTTTTCTGCAGGGTAGCTTGTTAACCACCCTGAACAACCCAACAACGAAACATGAGTTTTCAAGGTGGCTTGTTCAGGAAAAATAACCCACACTGATTGGTTAACAAGCCATCCTGCGGAAAATGCACTGTGTTGAGACACGATAACTCACAGCTCAACAACAACCCATGGTTCAACAACCCATACTCAACCACTGCCATTCATAACATGGTTATGGAGGCACATTCAGAAGGTGTTACGTAGAGCTAGAAACAGCTCCTCATATTATACAGAACTATTAATTTTCATTTGTTAAAGAGCCAAATGGACGGGTACTGTAAGAAACAGGAGTCAGTGGACACCCTACAGAAGTTGCACATTAGAGGGCAGGCATGGACTGCAAGCGTAGGGGATAGGGGTAGGGCAATTATTCAAAGCAGGAAGACTTGAAAATGTGGGCCCCATGCCACACTTGAACTGATCAACCCCATTTGAGGTTAGGCCCAGCTCTCCTTTGAGTTAGGCCAAGCCTCACATCCTTCCCCTCCCAACAGTCCTTTCTCGTCCCCTCCCAAAAAAACAGGTGGTAGAGGTCTGGCCCACTCACCTGCTGCATGTTGCCCTCACCACCCCAAAGTAAGGTGTTTTTTTCCCCTTGAGGAAGGCAGATAAATACAGAGCAAGGGGGTTGGGCTGCCTGAATCTCCCAAATTGAATACTAATATAAAATAAAATAAAATATCAACATCTGAGCAGTCTTGATGGCTTTTAAGGATGAGCAAGTGGGTGCTTGTCTATCTCTCCTGCAGAAAAGTACACACTCTGAAATTATGGAGAAAGCAATCCGGTGATGTCCATAATTCCAAAACCACAAAAGCAACTTCCTTCACAAATTGCACAGGCAAAGTAATAAGAATGCTGATCTAGCTAACACAATTGCAAGCACTCTCCAGCATCCACCTGTCAGATAACAAGAGCAGTCCGTTCTCAGGTACGCGAGGGTTCTAGAACGTGGGGAAGCTAGAACGTGGGGAAATGCTAACAAGTGATAGTCCTGCAAGATACCCAAACTTCATTTAATTAGAAAGAGTTGGGATGGGGTGGGGGAAAGATGCTTGAAAATCAAGTGATCAAGTAACTAGTTTGTGAATCTAACAGGTATGTGATGAGAAGTGTATCAGAAGAAAACAACACTCTGCTTTCCACTGGAATCCATTAAGGCAGCCTGGGTGTTACAACAGAATATTTGCATGTGAGTCCATTTGCGTGTGAGTCCACTTCCTGGGAGGCTATGAATGTTAGGTTTTCCCGAGCAAGCACTTGCAATGAAAGATGGGATTGTGTACAAAGCTCCTATAAACAGAACTTTTATGAGATCCTATGAGCTCTCTACTGATGAGCACATGCATGATGGGAAAACAATGCTCTCAGGCTGAACTGAGAAAGACAGGCTTGAAGGCAACCCTAAACACAGCTCTTAAGTGCTCTTCATCACTGCCATCCCAAATATGAGCCTGAACTTAACAGGTTTTCATTTTGTACAGTATTTCTTCAGGGTACAAGTGCCCAATTGGCAATTTCAGACTACAGAGAAATTACCTTTCTTCTGGCCTGCCAATTAAAACTGAGCTACTCCTTGATATCCTAATCCAAAGCCCTTAAGTTTGTTCCCCCTTCTGTGGTGGAACTCCATTCTAAGAATGGCTTATTGGAGAGCAATCTTATGGCCCCAAAAAGGGAAGGATAGGATAGTTTGGATTCCTGGATCCGAGGTCAGAGGCAGCACTCTGACTTCGGACGCAGGAGTCTGAGTTCCGTTCCCCCACCCAGCCGACATAGAGTGAACCGTGCCAAGCGCCTCTCTGAACTCACAAAAGCAACCTCGGAGAGAAGGTGGGGTGGGGGAGTGGGCACTGAGGAAATGGGGTTATGAGTTATCCCCAGCCTTCTTCTCTCCCTCTCTGCAGAGCCCTAGCCAGACAGGCAAAAACAGCTGTCTAGCAAAAATGCAGAGCAGAAGAAACGCGGAGGTGATGGTCACCTCCACGCTTCTCCCACTCTGCGTGCGATGCCCGTCAGCCTCCAATGCTATATTCTTTTAGAACACCAGGTGAAAACCTTTTTATTCTCTCGGTATTTTAACAGTCTATAAATCAATTTTAACTTTGCTGTTTAAAATTTGTATTTAAAATTTGTATTTCTGTACTGCTGCTGATTTTATCCTGGCTGTGCTTTTATATTGTATTTTATATCATGTTTTTATACTGTTGGTTTTATACTTTGAATGGTTTTCATTTTCGTGAACCGCCCAGAGAGCTTCAGCTATTGGGCGGCATAGAAATGCAATAAATAAATAAATAAGTTTGGAGGCTGGCAGGCATGTGGATAGGACTGCGCCCGTAAGGTCTGTCTGGACTCGATCCCATAGTTGGCCATGAACTGGTTACAAGATGTTAAGAGTAGGATTCAGCCTGTGCCACCACGTAGCTCTGGACAAAGACGAACAGCAGGGAGGCCAGCCCTACCAGGCTCCTTCCACTGATACGGGAGTTTCACCTAAGCCCGATAAAAGCTTACTGACCCAAGCTCTCTTTGGCAACACCTTTGCCTCACCCTCTACTTCGCAAGAGCAGAATTGGAGAAATATTACCCTATCTGTGTGGGAGCAGCTTTCAGTGAGTGCCTCCCGTGTGGCTGGGGTCACATTTAAGTGAACCAAATGAAGGGGGTGGGGGCTGACTACATGTTCCCCAAAGAATCAGCACCCCACCATAAGAATCCCAGCAGCATGCCCATTCCATGGCAAGGATCTTGTGATCGGCCCTCACCCACATGATGGGATCATTAAAATGATGCCCTGGTCACGTGGGAGGCACTGGTGGAAAAGTACTTCTCACATAGCTACGGTTCTGTTGAAAAGGGCCCTGTCATACTGCATACTGTGGTAAAATATCAGAATAGAACCAAGAGCCCTATTGAACTGAACGGGGTCTGCATACATGAGATCATAAGTATTGCCTGGCTGGAACGGACTACACAAATCCATTGTTGCGTTTCTATCAATAACTAGTCAAAATGCCTCTGGGAAGCCCGTGAGTGGAGCATGGAGACGAAAGCCATCGCGTTAGCCCCAAGTATCTAGTAATGAGTACCTACTATGCTCTCTCCCATGCCATATACTCGCAGGTATTGTTAAAAGTAGCGCCACATTACACAAATACGTACAGGCACAAGCTCAAGCCAGAATATGCACTTATGACCCTAGAAGTCTGAAACTGAAGCTCACAAATATCTTCTAAAATCCTTGAATCACACCACTTTAAATTCCACTTGCAATATCTATTAAAGGTGAGGGTGTGGGGATTTTTGTCCAAGACATTTGGAGGGCACTTGTCTGCGGAAGACTGATACAGGGATAACTATAAATGCTTCCATGGATATGAAAGACCTGTGTAGAAAAAGTAAACTGGCGTGCATTTTACACACCTAAGGAAATTATCAAATGGCTGTTTCCCGAAGGTTGTGCTGGGGGGGGGGGGGGGCGTTCAGCTTCACCCCATGGTATTTATGCTTTCGGGTCCCACAGAGTTCCATCTTGTTCCCCATGCTACTTAACATCTACACGAAACGGAGGAGTGATGTTGTCCAGAGATTTAGATGCAGTGCCATCAGTATACTGATAACATGCAGTCCTATCCTTTTCATCACAACCAGGTGAGGCAGTGGAAGTGCTTAATGGCCATGGTAATGGACTCTCAATCCAGACAAGATGGAGGTGGTCCATCTGTCTGGGTGAGTGAGGTTCAAGCTGTTTTGGGAAGGGTTGCACTCCCTGTAAAGCAGGGCTAGGCAATGGGGCACTCATGGGCACCAGTGCACCCTTGGACACCTTTCTTGGCACCCGTAGAGTACTCTACCCTTCCCACTTTTTTAAAAAGAGTAACAATGTTTCTTACTGGCCGCTGGAATTGCTTCAAAGAGAGGTCCTCTAGCTGCTCCTATCCTCTTTTCTCATGAGCGCCTCTGAGCTGCACATGGGATTCAAATGAAGGTGGCAAGTGGCTGCAGGCCAATGCTTTCATGTGCAGTATGCCCACTGTGTGTTCGTGCCCAGGGTAATTTCTCAAATGGTCCAACATGACCACAGGGCCCTAATGTTTGCCTACCGTGCCCTGAGTTTTGCCTACCTGGCCCAAGTTCATAGCTTAGGAATGCTTATAGATCCATTTGTGTCATTAGACGCACAAGTGTCGTCTTTGGCATGGAACGACTTTTACCAGCTTAGTTAGGATCCTGCAACAGCTAAGACCCTATCTGGATAGAGAGCACCTAGCTTCTGCAAACCTTGCCCTGGTAACCTCCCATTTAGATTACTGCAATGCATTGTTTGTGGGGTTGCCCTTGAAGATGATTTGGAAACTTCAGTTAGTACAAAATATGGCAGATAGGGTACTGGCTGGAACTGGGGAATATGATCACATCATGCCAGTATTATATTATCTTCACTGGCTCCCAGTTCATTTCTGAGCCCAATTCAAAGTGCTGGTGTTAAACTACAAGGCCTTTCACAGCCTGGAGCCACAGTATCTGAAGGCACATCCCTTCCAGTATATTCCTACCTGAGACCTGAGATAATTATTACAAGCCCTGCTCCATCCTGAGGTATGGCAGGTGGCTGTTTGGGGGCAGCCTTTTTCAGCAATAGTTCCCTAGTTATGGGGAACTGTTGCTTTCCCAGAGAGGCCTGCCTGGTGCCTACTTTGTTATCTTCTCAGCATCTGGTGAATATGTTTTATTCACTCAAGCCTTTTAATCCTCTATATTTCTGCTGCTGTGCTTTTAATTAGTTTTATCTTTCCTGTTTATAGTTATTGTACTGTCTGATTTAGCCTCTGCTGCTTTTAATTGATTGCTTTATTAACCTGTTGCTGTTTTTATGTAGATTTTGAATTTTATGAGGTTTTTATTGTATGTCACCATGAGAACTGTAAGCTACACTTTCTAAAGAAATGTATTTATGCTTAGCTGAAATTTTATGTCTGCAAGTCATGGGAAAGGGTTTTACCAAGATCCAGTTCATTCAAGATGGAAAGTTATTTTACTGGACCATTTTGAGGTCCGATGCCATATTATAGAGAACATCCGAAAGCTTAGGCTATATCGGTCTTCTCTGAGCCACGTGCCCAAGGACTGCTTTCAGGAAATTGGAGCATGAAAGCAATAATAACCTCTTCCAACCATTAAAATCTATGGCTGGCCCGTCTTTGGTTCTTTGTTTTGGTGTTGTAACGTTTTTTAAAAGTGTTAAGTATTTCACAGTTAAAAGTCATTTTCAGAGATGTCAGCACTGATAGGTCAAAGAGAACAAAAGGGCCATAGGGGGAAAAACCCTGAGTCTGGTGGTTTATGCCAACCTCCCCTAATCTGGTGCTTTCCAGATGTGTTGAACTACAACTATTATCCACAGCCACTGGGGCTGACAAGAGTTACAGCCCAACACATCTGGAGAGCACCAGATTGGGGAAGGCTGGTTTATGCTTAGTGTGCAATAGCAACTTCTGATATCAAACTGGGAACATTAAGCATGTCATTGGTGAAAGATCCTTTTCCCTTGATGTTTTACCCTTGAGTTACAGAGCTACCCACAAACCATTAGATGAAGCATAAGGTTTTCCAACCTGGCCCACCCACAACACAACCACTATTACTTTGCTTCGAATAGTATCATGTCATCTTTTGCCATGAGAGGAACTCATATGGCCTCTCTTCCTGGTGCAATTATTGTGAGTTGCACATAACAGGCCACTGAATATTCTGGAGGATGGCCTGTTAGGTGCCCTTTGCTAGAAACCTCAGGCATTGTTAATAAAATAAATAACCTAAGAGATATAGAGAAGAGTATTTAAACAAGAGGGGAAGATCCAATAACAAGTGGTGCTCAGCTAAAGATATTGTTGCCATTAAGAAATATGTTAAGATGTACTAGAACTAGATAAAAGTACAGCAATTTTTGAAACAGTAAAATGTTTGCTCTGGATCATCTCAGAAGGTGTTCTTCTCTCCACCCAAAATATCTGAAATATCTTCCAAAGGAGATTTGTGAAGCTTCCTTTTTAATGACCAAGCTCTTGGCTAGCAAGGCCAATAAAAAGGCAGAGGTGACAATACCAGGAAATCCTATCTCGGATGTCTTCGTTCAAGAATGGTCTGTATAGGAGAACAGAAACGGAGCCGAAGACATTGCCATTCATCCTAAACAAAAAGACTATTCACACATTGTTCTAGACTCCCAAACGCATGTACGATGAACCACTTGTACGCAGTGGCACCATAGGGCTCAGGCCGACTGTAACCATGCATGGAAACCACTCTTTTGGTGGTGATGGTGGTGGGGCATCCCTGGTGATAGCAGGGATGTTACATCCCTGTAACAGCAATCAGCTCAAACCATGTAACTACAGAAGTAGTTATCAGCATAGAATTCTACCCATGTGGTTCAAGACGCCTGTGGTGACCATGTCACACTTTAGCCAGAGGAGGTAACCTGTGGACAAATGCGTCTTCCAGCAGGGCCTTGCTATCCAAAACGTTGACTCCAGTGATGTTGCTAATACAGTAAGAAGTATGTGTTGAAACGTCGTTTCCTAAAGCTCATCTTTTAAAGTTGAAAGGGAACGTGATGTGTCATGTGAGCCAATGAAATAGATCCGCATTTTAAAAGGTTTGAGTTCATTTTTAGGTTAACATCTAGATTTATCATTGCAGATGGGTGCAGAAACTTCAGCCCTCTGAGGGGCAAATCACAAGTAGTGGGGGGGAAACCTCACACACATACAAAATTGCACTCCCAATGTCTCAGCAGATTCTAATTCAAAAACCTGCAGTGCTTGTGGATTAAACTAGTGGGGCAGTTTAAAGATCTTTTTACAGAGCTACCGTGAACTACACAGTATCAATGCTAAGCAAAGCTCTCTCCTCTCTTTCTTTGAATTAAGCCAATAAGGCAAGAGAAAACAGGAGGTGCAAATCAACAGCACTAACTCTGCCAGCATGAAGGAAACGTCTTGGTCTGGATAATTTCCTCACGTGTTTTGAATGAGTGTGTGTGTGTGTGTGTGTTTAATGCATTTTATTGCTCATCTGCCATGCAGATCAAAAATGTTGGAGGGATTCCAAGTATTTCACACAGAAATCTCACACTCCAGGCTGGCTCCAACCCCAAAGCCTTCGTTTCTTCACTTGAAATACTGCCCAGTGTTATTTTGGGATGTGACCTGATAGCGGAAGCCCACAGGGACTCCGAAACTATAACTGTTCCAGCTGCGATTGGTTGCCCAATTCAACCTTATGCCAGCAGGAGTTTGTTCATGCTGCTGGTGAATAGGGAATCAGCCACTAACACCACCTTTTCACACCAAAACAAAACCATGCCTGAAATCAAACAGCCCCCGGAAAGGGAGGGCTAAGTAAGGCTGCCTCCAAGATGAAACTGGAATTCCCAATACAGCCAAATACAAGGCAACAGAACAGTCTCGGAACACGCTGTAAAGGTTTGGCTGTGAGCGTGTGGGGTTTTCGTTTTTGTTTTTTTAAATGCAAGTACTAGAAACCCCAGAGACTCCAGCATTATTAAGTCTGGATTAAAAGGTGCCATGTTTTATTAACTTATTAGGCTAATAACCTTTTAAGGATTTTAAGGCTGGTTTGGGGGGTCAAGTTGTTCTAACAGTAGAAAAGATTGAGGTCGATGCCATGATGTACTTCTATGGGATTTTGTGAAATGGTGAAGCCTTTGGCAATGATGGGCTAACTCACTCAGCCATTGGGCTGAGCTACTCAAGTTCTAAAGGGGAACACAAAGACTTCATTCTCTATTTACAATATTTATGTACCGCTCCATATCTAGACTAGAGTCCAGAACGGTGCACATGGGAATAAAACAGTAAAAAGATTAAAAACAGAAAATTAAAATTGTTCAATTTTAAACAAAGGACCAATAAAAACAGTGGCTGGTCAGTTGAGGAAGGCTTCCTGGAACCTAGCGTTGGCACCTGTGTGACCTCCAGGAGCATGGAGTTCCAAAGAGAAGGGGCCACCACACCAAAGGCTCTTCTCCTGGTGGACTCCAATAGGGCCATGTGGAACCACCAGGAGCATGATGCCCTCCAATGACTTCTGTGACCCTGTAGGTTGGTAAGGGAGAAGGTGCTCTCTCAGGTACCTTGGTCTCAAGTTGTTTTGGGCTTTGAGAAGGAGTACTCACATGGGCTTGAAAAACAGGAGCAAGGGGCCTGAAGTGAGGATTTGGGCTTGAAAAGGGAGTGGTCCAAAGGAACGGGGAGAAGAGGAGGCGAGAGGAAAAAAACCATAGAATCATAGAATTGTAGAGCTGGAAGGAGCCTATAAGGCTATTGAGTCCAAACCCCTGCTCAATGCAGGAATCTACCCTAAAGCATACCTGACAGATGGTTGTCCAGGTGCCTCTTGAAGGCCTCTAGTGTGGGAGAGCCCACGACCTCCCTGGGTCATTGGTTCCATTGTCGTACTGCTCTAACAGTTTGGAAGCTTTTCCTGATGTCCCACCGGAATCTGGCTTCCTGTAACTTGAGCCTATTAGTCTGTGTCCTGCACTCTGGGATGATCAAGAAGAGATCCTGGCCTTCCTCTATGTGACAACCTTTCAAATATTTGAAAAGTGCTATCATGTTTCCCCTCTGTCTTCTCTTCTCCAGGCTAAACATGCCCAGTTCTTCCAGTCTCTTCTCATAGGGCTTTGTTTCCAGACCCCTGATCATCCTTGTTACCCTCTTCTGAACATGCTCCAGCCTGTTTGCATCCTTCTTGAAGTGTGGTGCCCAATACAGGAGAAAAGAAAACTGGGAGAGAGAATGGGCACAAAGGGAGCTGCAGGAAACGCAGCCGTAAAGTGTTCCAGATTGAAACAGCCAGCCTAATCTTTGGTGGCAAGACCCCAGCGTAATTATAATTAGGTAACTCACTCAACAGGACATACACATCGAATATACACGTTAGACAATATCTAGCTGCAAGTGTTCCCAAACAGTACAAGGTGGCATAGAATCAGATGCCCAGTGGCACAAAACACCAGATATCTAACATTAAGAAGTGAACATAAGAGCTGTGCTGGATCAGACCAAGGGTCCATCTAGTCCAGCACTCTGTTCACACAGTGGCCAAACAGCCATCGGCCAGGGATGAACAAGCAGGACATGGTGCAACAGTATCCTCCTGCCCATGTGCCCCAGCAACTGGCACACAAAGGCTTACTGCCTCGAATACTGGAGAATGCACACAACCATCCATCCATTCATAACCTTTCTAAACTGTTGCTTCGCAGCTTTAGGGCATATGGTATAAACAAGTCAATTTCTTGATAATGCCTCTGCAGATCCAGGACTATATGCGCATTGTGTTGCTTTAGTTAGATTAGGATTTAAAAATAGGATTTAAATGTTAGGAAACGTAATAAAACATGTTGTACTTGAAATAAAGCTAGCTCTAGATTCATAATAATCTGCTCATAAGAATGAATCTGTTACTTTAAAACTTTCTAAACTATATACAGGCTTCTACATTTTCACTCGCCACGTGAACATGCTACCAGCCCCAGTGAGCATGACAAGTGACCAGCCTTCCTCCTAACCTTGGACCTGCAGAGATGGGCAGGGATCATCCAGACGCTTGTACAGGAATTCCGCCCCCACTATTGGGGTTCGGGCTGCATGTTCTGGGCAACGGTGTAGCCAAAGCACCTGTGTGCCTTGGTCACACAGAGCCAAACACAGCCCCTTCCCCTCCCCTGCTCTGCAGCACAAGAGGTGGTAGGGGGCTGCCACACCTTGGCAGCACCACTCTGAGCACCTCGCCTTTCCCCCCAAAAGGGCTGTAAGAGGGCTTTTTTTGACAGCTACACTCAATACCTTCCTAGGAGGCAGGAAAGGGACAGGAACGTGGCTACCACAACTTTGGGGTTATTTCCAAGGAAGCTATAAACAGCGGATCCTTGCTTATATGAAAATATTTGGAGAGAAAGTGCATGTGCACACGGCTAAGCTGTTGGACTGGGAGTCAGGAGATCCGGGTTCTAGTCCCCACTCAGCCACGGAAACCCATTGGGTGACTTTGGGCCAGTCACAGACTCTCAGCCCAACCTACCTCACAGGGTGGTTGTTGCTGTGAGGATAAAATGGAGAGGAGGAGGATTATGTGTGCCACCTTGGGCAAATTGGAGGGGGAAAAAAAGCAGGATATAAATGTAAAATGTACACGCTTTCTCCAACAATGCTAACTCTATTGCATAAGCATAAACTTGTTATGGAGTAGATCATGGAATCATAGATCAAGCGGTTCAGCTCTTCTCGTCTTCTACAAGAGGCTTATTCATTTTTATAAGCCCTCATATTCTACTGCAACCAGAAACATATTCAAGGTATCTTTACATCTTAGCCTGAGCGAAGAATTTTTGCCAATGTCTAACTTCAATGAAAACGCCTAGCTTTCATGGCTGTGGAGATGACCACTAGTGGCACTGCCATTGAAGGTAAGAAATGAGGCAGAACAGAAAAAGACAAGAGAATCTTGTAACACGTGGTTTTCAGGCCCATCCTTGATTCTCTCAAATAAAGGGTTCTAAATTAGAATAAAGGAACCTACTTAACAAGTTCAGTCTGGCGTGCATCATAATCGTGAAAGCAACATGCAGGATCCTACATTACGCAAGTCTCAATGACTTAGTTTACATCAGGCTTCCCCAATGGGATGACTGCCAGATGCTCTAAACCACAACTCCCAGCATTCCAGACCATTGGCCATGCTGCTAGGGCAGACAGGAGTGGAAGCCCAAAACATCTGGAGGGCACCCGGTTGGGGAAGACTGGTTTACATCTCCCCCCTGCATCTCTTGGCAAATGATTTTCAGATTATTATACTAGGATTATTATACCACCTTGTGTTTGCGCAAGCCTATGTGTTTGTGCAGGTGCATAAATGTCTCACAGTTGTAGTTCCCCAATTGTACCATTGCAATTTCACCAGGAGTTAAGTCTACAAATTTAAACAGGAATTGTGCGCAAGAAAGAATAAAGCTGGCAACTTTTGGGGTTCCTTCTTAAAATGTACACATGTTCTGGAAGTGTTTTTTTTTTTAAAAAAAAAAGCCCCCCTAGAATCATTGTGCAAAGTAATAATGCACCGAGGACTCCTTTATCATTGTGACAGCATCTCCATCCAGCTGATATGTACATTAAATCACCTTTAAAAGAAAAAGAAGGGCAGAAATGATGGAAGGAGCATTTTAATTCATTCTCTCTCTTTCAACAGAGGGAACTCTCCATTTCTCCTCCTTCGCAATAGGAGTTTCTAGCTTCTCTACAGTACATCTGTACTGACATTGATTGTTTCAGGATGGAAACCAGAACACGCCGAGGGTTTTGAGGCTGAAAAAGGAAGCAAAAGCTCCTTCTTCTAGTCAGGCTTTAGACAAAACTGGTAGAAGCTGCTTGCTGTATCTGCAGTGCAGGGAAGAAGGGCTTGGAAAAGAGGCTCTGAGGAGGAGGAGCTTGGTGTGTGTGTGTGTGTGTGTGTGTGTGTGTGTGTGTGTGTGTCACACGAGAAATTTCACTATAATTGCAAAAAATAACCCATCTAAGCAAGTTATCAGAGGGAGGGGAGAGAGAATGAATGGACTCTTCAGCTGTTTTGGTGAAACTAGGGACAGAAAAGGGAAGGGAGAAGAGCTGCTGGTTTTACCACACTCCTTCAACTAAAGACCTTGAAAAAAAGGGGGGTTAGAGCCAGCACTGCTACTGCAGCAGCCATTGATTTTTCAGAGGTCGATACTCGACTCCCACAGATCTGCTCAGTAGGCGCGTTAATCACATCCACTGCTTCTGCTCAACACCATTCCTCCCCCCCGCGCCTTTTTTTTAAAAAAAAGAAATACCTATAAAAATACATCCTCAAAGCTCCAGCAGTAAGTAAAGACTGATAAGTCTCATGTCCTTTTCCCTTCGTTTTAAAGAGGAACACTGAGCTTGTGGTTGAAGGCACAAAGTAAGAGGGGAAAGCATCATGACAGATGCGCTCAACAAGATGTCGCTGGAGGAAAAGCCCACCATATGCAGGAAAGCCAGCGTTCTCCTCTTCCTGGGGGACTGAGAGAAATGGATCTCTTCTGCAGGCAGCAACCCTCCAAAAGCTAGTTTCTACTTAACCCTTCAAGGGCCCCTACATTGTTAAAAGTGAGATGCAAAATACAGGTAATGGGCAAGGCATGTAATTTACACAGCAGTGTCAGAAAGGCTCAGTAGTTTGACTCCATCTCGCCAAGAGTAGTTAAGAGCCTGGTGCCAGCAGCAATTCTTATCCAGCTGGTCTCTTGCAATGTTCTGAGAAAGCCTGCCAGGAGTGACCCAGACTTGCTCCAGCTTGAAGCCGTCCTTTGCTACCTGCCACAGGGGCACTAGCGCTGCCTCTCAGATGAACAGTGCTGTTGCCATCCATCACAAAGGAAGTGGAGACCTGGCTCAAACTGGGAAGCTGCTTGTGTTACTGTCGTCTGCCAAGATAAGCTAGGAAGGGGTCCATTAAGAGGAGGAAGGAAATCAAAGAGACAACTGCTAACCCAATTGCGCTGAGCACCGTAATCCCCAGGTTTCTAGAGGGTTAATCATGGAGTCAGTGGCCCACTGACGACCAACAAATGTACTGCAGCATAA
The DNA here is from genome assembly GCF_023053635.1 of Elgaria multicarinata webbii. Lineage (NCBI taxonomy): Eukaryota > Metazoa > Chordata > Lepidosauria > Squamata > Anguidae > Elgaria > Elgaria multicarinata. Next base: position 11,601,717 of record NC_086183.1, on the reverse strand, counting down.
GGCTTTATAAGTGTTAACCTATGTTGGCAGGTATAGACACGTATGGGTATTTGATATATATTAGGGTGACCATATGGAAAGGAGGACAGAGCTCCTGTATCTTTAACAGTTGTACAGAAAAGGGAATTTCAGCAGGTGTCATTTGTAGGCATGCAGCACGTGGTGAAATTACCTCTTCATTACAACAGTTAAAGTTGCAGGAGCCCTGCCCTCTTTTGTATCTGGTCAAGAGGGCAGGGCTCCTGCAGCTTTCACTGTTGTGATGAAGAGGGAATTTCACCAGGTGCTGTGTGCATACAAAGGACACCTGCTGGAATTCCCTTTTCTCAACAACTGTTAAAGATACAGGAGCCCTGTCCTCTTTTCCGTATGGCCACCCTAATATATATGCAAGGAGGTCAGAAGGAAAGGAAATGTAAAAAATACAGACTGTGTCAATCACATTCAAGTTTAAAAGTATGAAAACAACACTAACACAGACACTGCTCCCTAGTATTCTAAGTTAGGGAATCACATTTATGTTCTGAGCTGCAGGGAATGATCAAAGACACTGAGGCAAAAGTTTGTACTTAACAGAGGCAAAACATGGGTTGAATATTCAACCCCGATTGAGAAATTGCTGCATGATTTCCAAACTCAGATACTATGACCTCGTTGCATGTATGAAACTCATTGGTTTAAAAACTGATGGATTGTTCTCCACGAGTGGGAGAGGGCCTCTTCTGCTTTTACTCAGAACCCAGCTCCTGCTGAGCATGATATCTGAACCTAGACCACTGGGTTGTTTAGGGGCTAAACAACCAAGCAGTTAACCCATGGTTTGTTGCTAGCTGGGGAATGCTGGGGGTTGTCAGGCTTTTTTTATGTCCAACATGCATAGGATTATGCCCTTATCTGACACAATTGCTCACATCCATTCTGATTTGGATGACACTATTAACACAATGCCTGTTATAAGAAATGTTCAATGTCTAATTTCATGGGATCTGTTTCAAATACGATTGCCTGAAGAAATGGACAAAATCTTTGGAGAAATGCATTCAACCATCTGCCTAACTGACCTTTGGTGAACGGTAGTTAGAAGAACAATTGAGCCAAATGTTATTGAGTATCATTAAAGAGGTTTTCTGCAAAAGCAGCTATCAGTGTCACTCGACCCATCCAATGAAAAAAACAAAACAAAACTAATTGAAATTCCAATTTCTAAGTGATTAGGCAGGTAGTGGTGAAGCATCTCCAGGATTCCTTGGAAGAAAGAGATTTTCTTGACCTGTTTTTAGTTAGGGTTCATAGCAGAGACCACCTTAGTGACACATATGGACGAACTTTGTCTATAGCACAACAGGAAGAGCAGGACCCTGTGGGTGCAACTTTCGGCAGATTTGATATTCTTGGCCATCAAATCCTTCTGGGTTGCCCACAACCATGAGGGCATGTTTTTTGTAGCTGCTTTGCTCCCATCTTACCAAACGACGACAGAGGAATTATTATTATTATTATTATTATTATTATTATTATTATTATTATTATTATTTTATATAGCACCATCAATGTACATGGTGCTGTGCAGAGTAAAACAGTAAATAGCGAGACCCTGCCGCATACGCTTATATTCTAATAAAATCATAATAAAACAATGAGGGGAAGAGAATGCAAACAGGCACAGGGTAGGGTAAACAGGCACAGGGTAGGGTAAAACTAACAGTATAAAGTCAGAACAAAATCAAGTTTTAAAAGCTTTAGGAAAAAGAAAGGTTTTTAGCTGAGCTTTAAAAGCTGCGATTGAACTTGTAGTTCTCAAATGTTCTGGGAGAGCGTTCCAGGCGTAAGGGGCAGCAGAAGAAAATGGACAAAGCCGAGCAAGGGAAGTAGAGACCCTTGGGCAGGTGAGAAACATGGCATCAGAGGAGCGAAGAGCACGAGCGGGGCGATAGTGTGAGATGAGAGAGGAGAGATAGGAAGGAAAAGCTTTGTAGGTCAACAGGAGAAGTTTATATTGGATTCTGAAGTGAATTGGAAGCCAGTGAAGAGATTTCAGAAGTGGAGTTACATGGTCAGAGCGGCGAGCCAAGAAGATGATCTTAGCAGCAGAGTGGTGAACAGAAACCAACGGACTGATGTGAGAAGGAAGGCCAGTGAGAAGAAGGTTGCAGTAGTCCAACCGAGAGATAACCAATGCATGAACAAGAGTCTTGGCAGAAGAGACAGACAAAAATGATCGAATCTTGATTATATTAGGAGACGACAGCTCTAACCCACGGAATTTATCCTATAGTATATGGCAAAGTTTCATCTTGTCCTATTTTTTTTAAAAAAACAAACAAACATCTATATAGAACCAGGGAGAGAGATTATCTGCTTTAGAGTCATCAGTATTCTAATGACACCCAACTCTACTTTTCATTGTGGAAGATATAGGAGGAGGAGCCAGTTCTTTGGACAGGTGCTTGGACACCATTACAGGTTGGTTAAGGGCTGAGATTCAAATCCATATTGATTGATTACCTCCGAGGGAAAGTCAGGACATTGCTAATAGTGGACCACAGCTTTCCCCCAAAAGAGATTCAGCCATGGGGCATCCTACTTTAATATTTGATTCACACTATCATCTCAGATGCTAAACCAGCTGCAACCCTTTCGCTTGGATCAGGATCTTCCTTTCGTTTGTCATGCAGTGATAAACATCCGCTTGGAATACTGCAACACTCCGGAACTAGGTTGCCCCTGGAAATGGTTTAGAAGCTTTAGCTACAGCAGACTGCTAGATTTTCATTATTATTTTACAGGAGTTGCAACTAATGTTACCTTCGTCTTAGTGCAGGGCAACTATATGCCTATTCTTTTCAGAGCTTTATTTAACTTGCTGGACCTTGGCTTTATAAAGTTCTTAATGGCTTGGGTCCCAAATACCTTAGTGAAGAGATATGATACATAATGGGAGAAGGAATACTCCAAGTCATCTGGCAGGGGCTTGGTCTCCTTTTATACTACCTAGAACAAAGAGCGTTTAGAGAAGGGCTTTTCCCACGGTGTAGTGCAAACTCTACAGAATTACCCCCACCCTCCACAGGGATTTAGATTCTCCCCCCCGCCCCCATCCCTCCTTGTGCAGCTTTCACTGTCAGGTGAAAACTTTTTTCTTTCTGCCAAAGCATTTCCTGAGTTCACAGAGTTTGCTGGCCTTGTGTTTTCTTGATTTTAGGGTGGCTTTATTGTTGTTGTTGTAGTTTTTTAAAAAAGATTTTATTGAGTGCTTTGTTGGAAAAGGCAACAGAAATTTTATAAATAAAAAATGATTGCTTGGTGGGGGGATATGCAGTTGCTATGGCAATAGCTTTTGCTGTCTTCACTGCTCTTTCAATACAAGTGGGGACCTGTGAAAAATGTCACAGTACATGTGTCATACTACTTCTTCTTTGAAACCATCCCTTCTTTGACTTTTATTACAAATCAACAAATGACATTTTGAAAAGCAGAGACCCATGAAAATTGGGAAGGGGAGGTGGAATTAGGCTCTGAGGAAGTCTGCCCTCTTACGGCTTAAAAGACCTGGGGTTTGTAGGTGGGAGGTATAAGTTTAGAAGAGGCATCCTCAACATCCATGTCCTCTCCAAGGCAGGGATAGGCAGAAGGAAAATCTCCAGATGTTTTGGATGTCAATTCCCAGAAGCCCCTGACAACATGACCAATGCTCAGATATTAGGAACTGAAGTCAAAAATATCTGAAAATATTTTTTATGCTCACCCATCCTCTAAGTCCAATGCCGCTGCTGCCACCTTGACCTTGATCTACCCATCTGAATTTTAAGATGTCTGGCTGGCTGTTATTTTAATAACGTATTAGTTTTTATATGTTTTAATCAGTTTTATGTATTTTATAATATTTGGTATTCCATGTTGTTTCTCGCCTCGATCCAGAGGGAGAGGCGGGTAATAAATGAAATTATTATTATGATCATCCATTGAAGTATGAGGAGACGGTCCTTAGCATATGAAGCTTCATGGAATTAATTTCTCTCTTTAATTGAATGGCTGGATTGTGCACATTTGGTCCTTTTTTACTTTGGTTGGGGGCATATTATATTCAAATGACTTACAATATTGGTCATCCTGCTACATAGAATGCTACAACGTGTTTGGATATGAAGGATCTCGTCTGTGCTTTGTTTTGACCAGATGGACCTTCCAAGGCCACAGAACTGAAATTAAGCTGCTGGCCTTGATGGAACAGGTTAGCTGAGAAGCAGCAGCCATATTCCCAAGACATCCTCTGGGTAACTATGGTAACCAGCCTATTGTGGCACATTGGTCATATGCCACGCTAATTATTAGCCACAGGAGGTCAGAGGTGGCTAGGTAAGTCATTTATAGATATGTCACTTTTTGTCATTCCAAGCTTCAGGAGCATCTTCATTCCTGGTCAAGTGAACCAGACACTAATGGATGGGTCTTTGCAGAAATAGGGAAGTACAATACATATGCAGTTCCCTTGTCATTTCCAGTATTCAAGAAATAGGAAATGCTAACTCTGCGTAAAGTGGCTTGGTCCAAAAGCTGGGGGCAGAATGGGGACCCTTTGAACAAAGGAACCTCAGTGACGGTAACCGGGTTCCCAGTTTCGGGTTTCCATCTTCAAGACCTTAACAACGAATCTAGTACCTGCCCTCTATGTACCCCATTTATAACGACTGTGCTTAAAAAGATAGAAGCTGTGTGCAGGGGTGCAGAACAGAAAATCAAGTTTTAATTGTGTTTGATGGTGATAGGCGATGCATTGGACATACAATAGAACAGTCTTCCTCAATTTGGTGCCTGCCAGATGTCTTGGACTACAACTTCCACCAGCCCCAGCCAGCAGAGCCAATGGTAAGAAATGCTGGGAATTGTAGTCCCAAACGACTGGAAAGTATCATGTTGTGGAATGATGCAATACAGGATCATGGATTACATTTAAATGGGCTTATAAAATTACTAAATTCAGTCCAACAATGCTATTTTATTGAGTTATTAAACAGAATTCTGTGAATATTGGAATTGGACGTTTGACCAATATAGAATTTGGGGGCACTGTTCTGCAGCGGTTCCCATCCAATTTGGCTGAGTGTTCCCAGAAAATGGTGCTGAAGAACTGTTGCTTGACACCCTGGCCTTTGAGGTTCCTCAAGGCTCTACTTATTCCCTATGCTGTTTAACATCAACATGAAGCAGTTGGAGGTCATTTGGAGTTGGGTTTCATCAGTGCACTGATGATAGCCTGCTTTAGCTTTCCCTCTCAACTGATGCCGCCAAGGAGGATGTGGAAGTCTTAAATGCAGTGAGGGATGGATGTGGGTGAGCAGACTGAGGCTCAATCTGGATAAGACAGAGGCCCTCCTGGTCAGTAGATAATAACCCATGGTTAGGAGTACACTTGTTCTGGATAGGACAGCACTCCTTCCAAAAGATCAGATACGCAGGTTGGGGGTGCTCCTTGATCTAGTGCTGCTCCTGCCAGATCAGGTGGCAATGATGGCCAGCTTTGGCTGTTGTACAATGGCGCCTCTTCTTGAGGAAGGAAGTTCTAACAATAGCAATCTCTGATTTAATCACCTTCCGCTTAAGATTACTGTAACCCATTCTACTTGGGGCTGCCCTTGAAAATTGTTCAGACTTCAGCTAGTGCAAAATGTTGCGGCTAAACATTTTGTCTAGCACATACTTTGGATATCACATTATAATGGACCTGGATCAACTTCACTGGTTTCCATTTTGGTTCCAGGTATAATTCAAGGTGCTGGTTTTGACCTATAAACCTCTAAACGGTTTGGGACCAGGGCATCTGAAGGCCTGCCTCCTACCATATGGATGTATTCATAATTTACAATCAATACAGGTTCTATTATATGTCCCATCATGTAGAGAGGCTAGGTTGGTGGATACTGTAAGGACAGGGTAATTTCAATAGCATAAGAACGTAAGAAGTGCCCTGCTGGATCAGACCAAGGGTCCATCTAGTCCAGCACTCTGTTCACACAGTGGCCAACCAGCCATTGGCCAGGGATGAACAAGCAGGACATGGTGCAACAGCACCCTCCTACCCATGTTCCCCAGCAACTGGTGCACACAGGCTTATTGCCTCGAATACTGGAGATAGCACACAACCATCAGGGCTAGTAGCCATTGATAGCCTTTGCCAGGAATTTATCCAACCCCCTTTTGAAGCCATCCAGATTGGTGGCCATCACTACATCTTGTGGTAATTAGAGTATCCCAATTGTTGAATTATGTCCCAAGGGAAGCAAGGATGGTTCCCTGGCTATTTTATTTTAAAGAGTTTTGTTCCACCAGGCTTTTAATATTGCTCGATGTTGTTTTTATCGTCAGCCCAAATACACCAGTTGTTGGGGAACACAGGTGGGAGGGTGCTCTTGCACCTGCATCCTTCTTGTGTGTTCCTGGTAGACAGCCGATTGTGAACAGAGTGCTGGACTAGATGGACCCTTAGTCTGATCTTATGTAACTTTGCCTTTCATTGTTATCTCAGAATTTATTTTATTTATGCTCCTGTGTTTTATGATGTGACTTTTTTAATGGCAGAATTGTGTATCACCCTGGGTGCTGGTTAGGTAAAAGAATCCAATTTAAAATTAGTCTTTTATCCACCTCTTTCTCAATCTCATTCCTCTCACCCTGGCTGCTCTTGGATTAAAGCAACCAAACACTCTTTGCACTGATTTAGCTTATTTATATGGGGCAAGCAACAACACCGCTGTGGCTCTTCTAATTCAGTGGATATACAAGATTAAGAAACAGCCACTCTTGGGAATCCAAGTTCAGAATTGGGTATCCTCTAGCAGTTTTCTGATTGAATACCAGCCTACCCTGCTTACAGAAGCTGGGCTCAAAGCAGAACAAGAAAGAAATGCCAGTACTGCTTAGAGGGCCTGGGCCTCTTGTCTAATCAGTTCCCTTCCAAGTCGCAGCTGGCTTCATATTTCAGTTAATTTTCTAACCGAAATTGTTCCTAAGAAAACAAAAGCTCCCATCAGGGGAATCTGTAACGTATACAGGCAGGAAGCCATGCTGAGCCACCAATGACTAGAATAGAAACAGGAAACGGGCCCCGGATCGAGCATAGAGTGATCTGCTGCAAACACGGCCTCCTGCACGAAGCACAGGGACAGCAAACTGCATCAGCGGCTCAGAGCAGCATGATTTATAAGGCAGGCCCTGATTGGCTGCCCCTTCGGAGAGAATCAGGCACACAGCCTTCTGCGCTGCTCGGAACGGCCATGACTGACACAGCCGTGGGGGGTGGGGAATTTCCTTCCGAGCACCAGGTTAGACTCACTTCGTTCAGAAGTGGGAGCCAGGGGAGTGCCACATGGACAAACGGCAGATCAGTTCCAAGAAGCAGGTCACACTCAGAAATCATGTCACTGGAATGACGCTAAGATTCCTAGTGAGAGATTTGCTAGTGGCTTTAGAACACATTGTTCGAATGCAGAAAGGCTACTTGTGTGCTGTTGTTTTTATTAAAGCTGAGAAAGGGATTGGGCTCCAGAGAAATAAAAAAATAAGATGTGGGTAGTCACACGCATAGTTTGTTTTGCTATTAGTCTTCCCATGCAAATGAGCAGAGTCATTCAACAGCCAGCTCTTATAGGAACCTTTCTGCCAGAACAATTTGGGAGGCACTGATCCGTCAAACGCCATATGGATCTTTGGCACTGTGTACTGTGGGACCATTTAGAGCAATGCCTAGACAAGTTATAATTAGCAAGCAGATATTATTTTCCCATGAATTTATGAATTGCTGGGCCCAGTTCCACATTACAAACGGAGGGAAAGGGAGGGCTTAGAACCACATTAAGAAGTATATTTTGTCCATGCTGCATAATCTAAGCAAATGACAAAATTCATAGCTCAAATACAAATTTGAAGAGAGCAGGCCTCTCTTTTTTTGCAGAAACTTTGGGTATCAACAAAAACACATGAGCACAATTATATTAGCTCCTCTAGTTAGCCTCAAAAGCATTTGTTTTCCCCTTTAAGAGCAGCAAGCTTGAAACGGCTGAGGACTGACCAGTTTTAGTCAATAAATCTTTAAACATAAAACAGTGCTGATGCATCTCGTAATGGTCTTCCACAGAAGTTGAAATAGGGTTGGCATATCAGAGTTATGCTTGATACCCAAAGCCTGGTCAGTCAAGTTCAAAATCTCCCATTTTGAACTTGAGACACACAGTTTCTTGAACATCATCTTTGCAACTACTGGAGGTGAACAATTGCTGGTATTTATGGCTGGGCCATGCAATGCATTCGTATTTGCTGAGCTATATGTATACCATGATTCTGTGCAAATAAGCGCAGATATGTGGTATTTGACAAAAAAGCAACTTTGAGACACTCCTTTTTTTTAAAAAAAAATGCAAGTGTTGAGCCCTTACGACACTGATGACGAGATGGAAAGTGCTTGAGCAATGCCTGGTGAAATCTCAGAAGCTACGTTGAGTGACTGAAATTTCCAGTGGCAACGGGTAGAACTTCAGGGCCCTGCTTAGCTTCTTGCTCAAACACATGGCAAGCAGAATTATTAAAATTTACAAAGTTATGCAAATATGTGGAGTTTGCATCATTTATACCGATTCCATGTACTGGCAATTTAGCCCTATAGACCAGGCTGTAGTCCTGGAACCTACAATTTCTGCAGACAGAATTGGTACAAGTGTGCTTTTTATATTGTATTTTGTATTTGGGTTTTTAGATTATTGGTTGTTTTATCATGTTCCTCATGGCTTTAATTTTTGTGAACCGCCCAGAGAGCCTCGGCTATTGGGCGATATAAAAATGTAATAAATAAATACAAGAAGTGAAAGTGTCTTTACCTTCAAAAATGAGGGTGGTGAAAGCCTGCAACTACAGCATTTTTTCATGTTCTCAATCTGCTGAGATGTAAGTATGGTGAGATGGGTTACCGCTTAGCCTACCACTATATGCTATTATATGCTTCAAGTACAGATACAATCAATTCTGAGTTCTAGGATTCCAAAGACCAGGTCTATAGCAGCCATCCCCAACCTGGTGTAGTCTAAAACATCTGGATGGCAACTCCCAGCATGGCCAATGGTTTGGAATACTGGGAGTTGTGGTCCAAAATATCTGCAGGGCACCAGGTTGGGGAAAGGTGGTCTATAGGGATGGTTGCTGGGCTTTTATTTCAAGACACTTCCCTATATGCATAAACTGCTCTTGTTGAATGACACTCTCTGGTTATAAAGAAGTAGCACTTACCACTACAGTATCTGAAGAAGGGCTCACCACAGATTCCAAAACTTTGGGACAGAAGACACACTCCCTAGTCCAAGATTTGGGTTAGCTCCTTGTTATGGTACATGCTTATGGTTTATATTCCCATCTGTGAAATGGGGAGCAGACTGATGCCCGGATAAGACATGCAGAAGGCCTAGCTGCATAAAGCCCCACACCTTAGCATCTGAAGATAAAGGTGAGGTTTGGTATGGACACATGATTAACTCAAGCTGTCCATGAGAATCCACTATAATCTTGAGGCAGAGGGGTCCAGGAATTATATAGGCAAATGCATGCCACTGTTAAGGCAGACCAGGTCACTGGCCAGAAACTCCCATTTTGCACTCAGATTCTGTTCATGGGGAGCAGAAGAATAGCCTGGAGTTGCAATAAGGGCTATAATGTGAAGGTATGAGGCATGGATGTGCGCAAGTTCCCAGTGGTGGCACATCATAACACCATTTACCAGAAGCAGAACTTTATAGTGAAGCATTCCACTAAACTACAGCATCAGATTTGAAATCCCAAAGACAAGGCAATTGTTTCAGCCCATGTCAGTGAAGGCTACAGGGGTGCGGGAAGCACATCAGAAACCATGCAAGGTAGGTGTTGCTGTGTTTGCATGCATAGTTGCAGGACCATTGCCTGGGGAATGACATGATTGGTAGAAGAGTTACACAGCTGTAGTGGGTATGTCACAGTTCCTGCATTTAAGACTATTTGGATACTGTTACAGTGTTGGTGCATCACTGTTGATTGAATACAGGACACCAAATGGTTTGCACCAATGCAACAGAGGCACAGCCACCACCGTTCTTAACCTGATCTCAAGAAGGGGCTTTTTAGCAAGTGCAAATTCAGATTTCAATTAATTAAGACAACCGATACATTCCCAGAACAGCCTCACAATTCCCCTTCAAGAATGCAATATGGTTTCAAAGTGTCAGATGACTATCTGCCATGTCTTGGTGTTCAGCTGCCAAGCTTGAATGCAGAAAGAAAAACCACTTCAAATATTAATTAATAAGACTTATCCACACCTAACCATTATTGGGAAGTCTCCTAGAGCATAAGACAAGGTACTCTTTTTTTAAACAACAACAACAACAACACACTTCATAATATGAATGTTCAATACAACAAGGATTATTTGCTTACACACACTTTAGATACTATCCTTGTCCTCCTATAGGTAAGTTTATATTTAGTACAATTCTAATGTAAATGAATTTGAAGGAGACTTCAAACTAATTTTTCAAACTATTACCTAGGGAAGTTATTTGGATACAACAGTGCTTTAAACAGCATTAGCAACAGAGTCCAGTGCAGGCAACATTTAAACCGGTGGTTACATCGAATTAGCACAGCTAAAGTCCACTGACACTTTAAAAATATTTTTGTTTCAGTTACATTTAAAGTTTAACAGTATACTTCCTTGTGGTTCAGGACACGGCTTAGCAGCACAGCATGTCCACGGTTGTGATAATTTCAGCAGCAAACCCAGCAAACCAGCAAAAGCTATCTATTCAGTACGTACAGATGTAGCATTAGACTAGAAATAGTTTCTTCATGCTGAAAATGAATCTACATGTACATGAGTAATAGAAGAGATGATTCAAACAAAATAAATTGATGTGGGTTAGTTACAGAGGTGGACATTTTGTTCTACAAATAGGGCTGTATCAGAAATGTCAAGATGAACCACACATACATGTTTATTTCCAGCAGGACCTGGAAGTCCCTGGTTCAAATTGCATCTCAGTCATCCCTAATTTGGACTATTATTGGTTTCTAAGCCTTTGACATTTATGCTATCAAGTCTGAAAAAATGTCTATGCAACAAAGGACATTTAAAAAACTTAGTAAGCACAGTCAGAATTCACTTAACCATGGTAGACTGCAGGATCACACCCTCGCCCTTGCTTGCTCCTTTCCAGAATACAAATTCCTCCTGCTCTGCATCACTGTTAAGTGTTGTAACAGCAGCGATGTTCATCATAGCTTGTGTGGCACGGAGGCCAAAGGACTGAGCTATGAATCACAAAGCACTTGGTTCAAATCCTACCTCTGCTACTAGTTTCACAGAGCACAGAGTTTAACTATGGGATTCACTTCCATAAGATGTAGTGATCTCCAGCAATGTGGGTGGCTTTAAAAGGGGATTGGACAAATTCATGGAGGAGAAGTCTATCAATGGCTACTAGTCCTGATGGCTATAAGCTACCTCCAGTATCAGAGGCAATGTACCTATAGACACCGGTTGCTTAGGAACATGGGCAGGAGGGTGCTGTTGCTTGCTTGTGGGACTCTTGGTTTGATCCTGCGTGACTTTGCTTATGTTCTTATTGTCTAAGGCCATCTTTCAGCCTCAGCTCCCCCACCCACATGTTATATGAACGTAATAAAAAACACAGCCTTACAGGTTTGTTGTAAGAATTAAGACAAACGAATGTCAAAAATCTGGAACACTTTGAAGCACTAAATCAATACTATTGTCTATTATTTGCAAGGGTGCCAAAAATATACTAGGAACAGTACAGTAAAAGGAGCATACTGAATCCAGTCCACATATTCCAACATTTAATTAGCCTCATCCACAGTCAGTATTGGTGCCATTGCAATTAACCACAATTAAAGAGTGAAATTTGGACTCCCAAGAGGAGAGGGAGAATGTGATCTCAAGGTGCACTCCCAATTGCTTAGCCATGGTTAAGAAATCAGATGTGTTATTATGTACACCAGGCTTTTTTAAAAAAAGCATTTCAATTATTCTATTGAATAACTGCCCAGGTTTTTATGGGTCTTCATATATATTTTTAGTGATTTTAGCCACCTTGAACTCTTAAGGAAAGGCAAGATAGAAATGTTTTAAGCCACCAATATGAAAGCCAAAGTTCTCAGAATGGGGAATTTATTGGCCAACCAATAGCCAAGATGCATGGGTCCAATGAATCAAAGATGGGCAGTAAAAAAAAATGTTGACTTCTGTGCAACGTCACCACTCTGCCAAGAGATACTCAACAGCAGAATGGCAATTTCTGGAACACAGATATGTGAAGTCAGAAGTGGTCTATACATCCTCCTTGCACTGGCATTGCCCACTCAGAAGTGTTGCATCATTGTACAGCCTGAGCAATCCACAGACCCTTTTGTATCCCCCTTTTTGTATACCCAAACAGACAATATTCATCAGGTTGTTAAATCACATGCTGCTCAATATCATAGAAGTGGAGCCAGGAAAAGAAATATGAGAACATCCTATCGTCTTACCAGAAATGTAAAGAAGAGTAGTCCTAGTCTCTGCATAAATCAGATCGTAGCAATAAAAATCATACCACTTCACTATACCAACTAGTGCATCTGACCATTTATATTAGAACTATGATGTGTCAACATGGCAATTAGGACTGTTCTTTCTTGACATCTAGTGAAGATAGTTTCATCATATTTTGAGCTGTGGCAAAGTTATTCTAGCCTAGTCAACATCTTGACCTTATTTTTATTGTTCCCAATATTTTACCATGCGTATTACTGCTAGCAGATTATATCATCACTCAGAACAGTTAAGTGCTCCTAGAACACTGCCAACCAAATAAATTATTCCTTTAAATTAGAGCAACAAGACATGTGTGTGTTAAATCCAGCCTTTTTAGAGGTGTCAAGCTAGAGGTGAAGAGGTGTGATGAAAGTAGCATTTATGGCAACAAAATATGCTGGCAGGTGGGTCACTTTAGGTGACGCACGTTAGGTTGCTGTCGCACACACTCTTCTCAAGAGTGACCCTTCCGAAAGAACAGGGCTTTAAATACAAGGAACTGAATAGAATACTCAAAGTTTTCAAGATGAACAAGAGTATGTATAAAGAAAAACAGGAAATTGCAAAATATTCACTTCTGGTCATAATCATGAAGCCCTAATCCAGGGGTTTCCCTAAATTGCTGGGATGCAGCCTCCCACAAAGTCTGATCACAAATACTGCAGTGCTTGTTCAGACAGATATGCTCTTGGGTCTTCTAGAATTGCTGAAGTATATGCCTCTGCCCACATTTTAGGCAAATTCACTTTGGGCTGTGCTATGTCTGTACTGCACCATTCAGTTGCCATCCAACTGAGCAGGGCTAAGAGAAGAACAGGGACAAGGCTCAGCTCATGGCTACTGAACAAGTCAGATTTAATAGGGCTGTTGCCCAGGATATAGAGCATAACCTGCAAGTGGTATTTCCAAGGACAAGGTTCAGCTTTTGACTACTGATCACCACTGTTCACCACTCTGTTTCTGTTCACCACTCTGCTGCTAAGATCATCTTCTTGGCTCGCCACTCTGACCATGTAACTCCACTTCTGAAATCTCTTCATTGGCTTCCAATTCACTTCAGAATCCAATATAAACTTCTCCTGTTGACCTACAAAGCTTTTCACTGTCTAGCTCCTTCCTATCTCTCCTCTCTCATCTCACACTATTGCCCCGCTCGTGCTCTTCGCTCCTCTGATGCCATGTTTCTCGCCTGCCCAAGGGTCTCTACTTCCCTTGCTCGGCTTCGTCCATTTTCTTCTGCTGCCCCTTACGCCTGGAACGCTCTTCCAGAACATTTGAGAACTACAAGTTCAACCACAGCTTTTAAAGCTCAGCTAAAAACTTTTCTTTTTCCTAAAGCTTTTAAAATTTTGTTCTGACTTTTACTGTTAGTTTTACCCTACCCAGTGCCTGTTTACCCTACCCTGTGCCTGTTTTCATTCTCTTCCCCTCCTTATTGTTTTATTATGATTTTATTAGAACGTAAGCCTATGCTTACATTCTTGCTGTTTACTGTTTTACTCTGCACAGCACCATGTACATTGATGGTGCTATATAAATAAATAATAATAATAAAAAAATACTGAACAGGACAGATTGAATAAGGGAGTGCACAGGATACAGAGCACAACCTGCAATTGATGCAAGCAACATTTTCACCTACACACTGAGGGCTCACAATACCTATCAGTAAAGGTGGGTGTGTGGGAAAATAGTCCTTCATATACGAAACAGCCAGATGTGAAGCCGGCCATGACAAAGGATTTCTGGATTAACTCGTGGCTTTAGGAAATTAGATGTACAAGTTAGAGCAGAGGCCTTCAATTAGTGGGTCATGCCCTGACCTCAGGTGGGTCACACCAGCAGCATCGTCTCCTTTTTTGTACTTATTTTGGGTTAAATTTAAAGGAAGGGAGTAAGAGAGCAAGAGAAAGGCAGAGAGAAAACTGGACGTATTAGGTGGGTCCCACATGCAGACCTCCATGATCCCACTCGCCATCCTCACCATAGTAAGCCTCGTCACTCCCACCCGACAGGAGATGGAGAGGGGAGAGATACAATCCCCTCAGTTGTGCTGAGCTTCAGAGGACTCTAAACCTCAACACAACCACTACAGGGAAGATCCAAATGGTCAGCTGAAGAGGAAGCTGAAGCTGACCATTTGGATACCGGGTTACAGAAGGACTCCAAAGTGTGCGTTTACTGCCTACAGACCCCAGCCTTTCTGGTCAGAGGGAAAAGCTGGGACACGTTTGGGAGGTGGGTAGCAGAACTACTTCAAGTGCTCAAACAAATCCTAGCACCAGGTTTGGAGCTAGAGTGAAGGAGCAGGCAGGGTCCTTACACTGAGCTTCATACGCACATAGGGAGCTGCCTTATTCTGAGACAGACCACTGGTCTGTATAGCCCAGCATTCAGTACTGTCGACACTTGACTTACAGCGGCTCTCCAGGGTCTCAAGCAGGATTCCTTGTGCATTCTAAGCATGGGCTCTACCATTGAGCTACAGCCCCCCAACTTCCAAGATCCTCCGATGCCGAAACTGCGGGACCCTGTCAGCCTGCTTTTCCAGTGCTAAACTTAGAGCTGCGGGGTGTGGAGCAGGGCATTGCCCTGACCTTTCACAAATGTACAGTATAAAGTCAGAAACCAACAGCCCAAACCTATGGATCTCTACTCAGAAGTCAATCTCACTAAGTCCAGTGGGGCTTTCTCCCAGGTAAGCATGCATAAGACTGCAGTGATATTGGAGTAAGCCCTACTGCACACAGTGGGATTGACTTCTGCCTAGGATAGCACTGGAAGGGAGAGCTCTTGGCAGGTAGGAGTTTGGTTTGGTTACCAATGCCTGACAACATCTGTGGACACCCAGTTTTCTTGCACTTTGTGTTCTAAAATCTAAAGAACTTGAAGACTGCTGAGTTGGGAGAATGCAAGAAACTGCCAAGCTCAGTCCGAAGAAGCCAGATAGAAAATCTCAAATCCCTAATAAATATTAACACTTTGTAGAGCATCTAAGGACTTCGTCTGTCCAAGCCTTAGTCACACAGGTAAGAGGCCTTCTAATAACCCCACCCTTAAAGAAGCTGAATTTCAGCAGATTGCATGAAACAACATTCCACTGTTGTTTTCAAATTTGAAAACATGCTTACTTTGCTCTGAACAAGGGTCAGTCCACTATAAAGCAACTTAATTCCAACAAATGCCAAAGAAAGGACTGGAAGGCAGAGTCACCGCAGGACAGAATGAAACTGCTACCCACTATGCCAGTTCAGCATTAGAGCAATTTCTCCACTCGCTTTAGCAGCAAAGCCTACAGAAAGCGAAGACCCAAAGTCTGGTCAAATGGAAGGACATGAAGGACAACAGCTCATCACGGAAGGGGAACACTTCCTCTTTGATCAGGGTCTGAGGAGTTAACCCCCCTCCCCCAGTAATGGTGTTAACAGCAAGCTTGTTTTCATTTCACAGCAGGCATGATTCGATTCTACAACTTCCCTCACTTCAGGGTTGGAGGATAAGAACTACATCCCATACTACTCAAGAATATGTATTTTTTATTAATACGACTTTTACTGAGCTGTTGCATGTTGACTTCCTCTTTAAGGAGGATCTAATAAATCTTGTAAACATATAGTAAGCGCAGTTTCTGCCATGCACCAAGTTCCTTGGCATTTTGTTCATGCAACGGCAAATTTGAGAGGCGCATGACTCTGAAAGCCACACACTCGAGCCGAAGTGGAAGCAACCAATTCTAGGTCAGCGGCTCAAACTCCCCTTTGAGCCTGCTGGGGGCAGTCTCTTGAGGAGCAGCTTGGCGCTGGGCCAAGGCACTAAATAGCTTTTCCAAACACTACGAAAAGGCTGTCTTTTCAGGAACAGGGAAGAGCTATACATATGAAGTCATTAGCCTACTAATTATCCCCCTCATGAGACATACACAAGATATAGCAACGGCCATAAATAGGCAGTTCTATGTATGATCTATTACATCACCCACTACTGTACACTGATGGCCACCAAAAATGAATTGGACCACCACTAAAAATTTAAACCCTCAGTCTCCCCACCATATTTAAGGCTAGTGTTTGACTAAAATAACAGGACCAGGTATCTAGCAAATGGCTTCAGGACATGCGAGGCTTAGAGGCAATAGCTGACCAGCATCTGAAGGTACAAAGCAGATTTTCCCATCTGCTGAAAATCAGGTCAGCCTTGTTGACTTCATCAACCAGTTGATTTCAGAAGCCCTAGAAGCAGCTAAATCAACAGCAGCAAAAAAAAACCCGCTTACAACACAGCAGCAATTTCTACTAGAACATGTGCCGACAAGAGTTTACTACAAGAGCAAGCAATAGCAGAGATTTCAGCATATATAATCTCTTAAATGTCAGGCATACTACTATAGCCTAAGTAGGAATTTGACTGGTATTCTAGAATATTTGGGGGTGGGTTTTCAGGGTTCTACAGTACATGGAAGTCCTCCTTTTTCATTTCCATCTAGAACGCTGCACACAATGAATATCCTGATGTGCCTCTAATATCTCATCCTAAGCCATTTTCAAGACTCACCGGCAAGCTAGAGGGTCTTGACTGAAGATTCAAATTCACATCTTCTTGCCCTTTGCTGGAAGCCATTGAGGCAGCAGATGATGCTTGGGACCCAAATGAGTCTTGTGATAACTCCTAGAATGCAAGAGACCAGTCCAATTAAAAAAAACAACAGGAAAGCAATTGTATCCTCACTCTGGTTCACAGCACTGACCATAAGAAGTGAAAAACTGTTGTATCTCCATGATTGGCTCCAATCAACTGCCTCAAATGATGGCTGTAGTTTCATTACAACTGTCAATAGCAGCATGCATTGTTGCCTTTGAATCATGAATGAAGGATGATAACAGCAATTCTCATGCCCCACTGAAGAGTTTGTCTTGTAAGCACTTTCATGACTTCAGTCTTTTTCCTGTGACTGCTACAGCTACAGGTTAACTGCCCTGAAAAAGCACCTAAGGAGCAAACTTTCCAGAGCTACAGCCAACCAAACACAGTTGCATATGCAATCGAGAGGGCCAGGATCAGGTGAGAAGTGGTCAACTTTGCACCTTTCTTGTGACTTTTAGAGTACTGGCTCTTTAAGGCAAGAGGCAATCAGATGCCTCTAAGCTCTAGCTAGCGGATACCCTAAATTGCCTTGCTGTGCTTCCCAGATGAGCAATACAGGAGGGGCTCTTGGGCAGCTCTCTGTCTCTGCAAAGAGATAGGGAGAGAGAATGCAAAGACTAGCTGCTCCCACAAGCACTCTGCCATTCCTTGTGCTTGGAAACATGGTAAGTGCTCAGACACTTAGCTCCCTGGCCCATAGCCCACTTCCTTTCCCTACCAGTGAGACAAAGTGGAGGCAACAACTCTGTCCAGATCTTTCCACACCTCTGGCGTTAAACTGAAGGCATGGAAAGAGACCCAAGGCAGACCTTTGTCTCAATCGTGCAGAAAACTGCTGGGCTGAGGTGCTAGCCTTCCTCCACTCTCTCTTATGCTTCCCATGGTCAGCACCATAGGGCTGCACAAAACACACGCAGGGGATTTTGAAACAGAAGAGCTCTGAGCTCTTTAGGCTCCTGTTTCATTTTCCTTCAACATGGTTTTACATTCAACAAACACACACACACACACACACACACACACACACACACACACACCCTCATTACCTCTCTCCTCTTTAGTAACTGTGATGAGCATCTTCGTTCTGACAAGCACCTTAGCTTTTATCTGCTATTTGTCCAGTTGCTTACATCCAAATTTCATGTAATCTAAAGTCCCATTTTTGACAGCCAGTGTGGTGTAGTGCATAGAATATTAGACTAGGACAAGGAAGACCCAGGTTCAAATTCCCACTCCACCTTATGAAGAACAATGGGTTACTTTGGGTCAGCCATTACCTGTCAGCCTAACAGGGTTGTTTGCAAGGCTGAAATGGGAGTGGGGAGGAAGAAGAGAAGAAAAAAGAACCATGTGGACTCCTTGGAGGAAAGATGGGATACGGATGTAATAATATATCTAATTCAGGCCATCCATGATCTGTGGTATCCCATATACCTTGGCATAAACCCCACTGTTTATGCAGTTACAAACTGAAAGCAAAAGAAGGTGCTTTATTGAACTTCCTGGTGGGAGGCATATAAGGCTATATAAAGCTGTGTTCGGTTTGGTGGGGTGTGTGAAGGTCTGACCCAACTGGAGTTTGCAGCTAACGGTACTTCATGCTTTTACACATCTTGATGGCCACTTGGCCCCTTGCCATTCTGCATTTTTACCTCTGCATTAAAAGCAGAAAGAGCCTACGCAAGCGTGGAAAGGTCACAACCGAGTCTCATCGGTTACCGTAACGGCACTGTTTTCCTAAGAGATACAGCAAATTTGTTCCGCGGCTGGCCATGTAAAGACCGGCTAGCAGACGGAAGACGTCCTACCTGTGGAGGTGGGAAGCGCTGCTGAGAATACGCCGACTGCTGCTGAGACTGGGACTGAGGGTAAGATGCCGACTGTTGGGAAAGCGCCGAGGTAGCAGACTGCTGAGCTTGCTGCTGCTGCTGCTGCTGCTGCTGCTGGTAGGGTGACTGTGACTGCTGCTGAGCGTAGGGAGGCTGACTCTGTGGATGCTGCTGCTGGGCTGCGGCCGGCTGCTGAGGATACGGAGATGGAGACTGCTGATGTGGTGGTTGGGACTGCTGCTGGGAATATGGGGGCTGGGATGACTGAAGCTGTGGCGGCTGAGACTGGGCTTGCTGTTGCTGATAAGAAGGCTGAGCGTGGGGGGTCTGAGATGGTGGCTGCTGGGCATAGGGAGGCTGCTGCTGTTGCTGGGGATGAGGACTCTGCTGGTTGTAATAGGGAGTCTGGCTCTGCTGCCCGTATCCACTCGGGCCCTGCTGTCCGTACGGAGGGATCTATATACAAGGGAGAAAACACACACACAAAGAGCAGCAGATCAGGAAGGTGCTGAACAAAGGACTGGAGCTCAGGGAGAGGCAGCCGACAAACCACCTCTGGAAGGTTAGGATACCATCACGGCTGGTTAGAGTACAGTGCAGAAACAGAACGAAAAACCGCACACACCTCTTGGTTGTTTACCTAGGACAGGCTTCCCCAACCTGGGGGGATGTGTTGGGATCACAACTCTCATCATCCCCAGTCAGCATGACAAGCTGATCTAGTGGCACCACTACATCATAAAGGAACATCAGGTACCCTTGCTCATTACGCTGGGATGTGGTCACTTGTTTTACGCAAAACAGTAACCGTTTTATCCTATTTCAGGTTTTAAGCATCTACTACCAGTTTATGAAGGTAAGCATACGATTAATGAGGAGTGCACTTTTAAAAGACGTTCATTTCGCTTTACCTGCTGTGCATAAGAGACGCTGCCCATTGCAGCTTGCGTCCTGCTTAGAGTTCCCATTGGGTATCTCTGGGGAGTCTGTGGCCCGTATGGCTGTCCTGGATATCCATGGCCTTGCTGTTGGCCTGACTGAGGTCCCTGCTGTTGTGTGTATAGGTTGTTTCCTCCATAAGGCTGAGGTCTCATCTTCCCCATCTGATCCATTGGGCTGGATGGCTAGGAAATAAAATAGCAATATTTGTTACATTCGTAAGAAACTATCCAAATGATGTAACTTCTTACTCACAAAGGACTGAAATATCACTTCAAACAGACACACGGCAAAATTCACACACACTTTTTACTACCAGAAAAAGTTGCCAACCAATTAACATTCACCAGCAAACTAAGAAGGCAGAAGAAAAGCCAACTCTTGACCAACTGAGACATAGGCATCATAGTATATTACTACCTGCTCTGGGGAAAACGTACAGCTCTGGAGTAAGTTACCTTACTACAATAATATATGCCTGGAAGTTTAGAATTATAAATATATATTTTTCTTCACAACAAAAATATATTCCCTATTTTTTTCCAGCACTGAAAGTCAAGGAAGTTCTAAGATCATGAAACAGTTTCATCCCACAAGTAAGAAAAGATAAGATAAGCAATTATGCAGACGTTTTTCATACAACCACCTTATTAAATTAGTCTGTACAAAAGAAACCTTTCATTATCCTCATCCTCATCACTCCAGAATTTACAGTCCTACGAGATAACTCAAATCTCACAGGAGGGAGGGAAGGAGTGGTTTCCACCTGAAGACCATACTCAAAAGTAATCTTTCTGCTGCATTCACATCAGACAGGGTCTTACTCAAAATGCCCATGGCTGTGTAGAATCCATCCAGTCCTAATAGGTTTACAACAGTACAAGCACTCAGTTCTACTTAGTTGGCCAGTGTGTTTTAAGTAGAGGCACACTTGCTAATACAGGAAGAGGTTACACATAGCATACATAAATACAAAGTAAAAGCAAATCCTAAAGCAAAATTACGTTTATTAAATTTCGGCTACCGTTGTTATCTAACCCCCATTGTCAGTCAATTTGCTCCTTCCTCAGGCTCCCAAATAAATATTCCAGCTCTTTCCTATTAAGCAGGTATCACCATCTTTCCAACATTCAAGAGGTCTGTTTGGCAACAAACTGGCATAACGTTCCAGTGTTCTTAGATGTTATTTAGTATTCTAGATTGCTAATGTATCTGCATATCATATAAAACAGAGCAACTTTTCCATTTGACTAGAAGTTAAATTTTGGGGTCTGAAAAGCAAATTAAGAAAACAAGATTCCTCCTGCAAGGCAAGCAAATGGCTTTTAGGAGAACATATTAATACACGGTACTTTCCTCACACTTGTGTACAATATAGTCAGTATGATGCTAAAAAGATGGGTTATTGACAGCTTTAGATTTCCAAGGAGTGGTTTAGATGCTGTCTTTATATAAATGCCAGAGAGTTTCAGCTATTGGGTGGTATAGAAATGTAACAAATTAATGCTATTGATGTACATCCACATATTTTGGACTACAACTCCCAAAATCCTAATCACTGTCCTTGTTAGCTGAGGCATATGAGGGCTGCACTCCAACACATCTGTAGGGCAACAGGTTTCCTACCCCTAATGTAAAATTAGTTCTTAGGTTAACTCTGGGTTGTTTAACCCATGAATAACCCATACTGTCCAAGTTCACACATCAGGAAAAAAACTATGATTGGGCCAATCGGAAGTCACATATTCAAATTGGAAGCAGCCTGATTGTGGCAAGTGTTCCAGCAAATTGTGAATTAACCCACGATTTGCCAGGGTTACACCTGAACAGGTCCAATTATCTCAACTGGTGGTTTTGGGAAGGACATCTTCTGCCAACACCATCTTGCCTTCTTTAAAATCTGGAAAAATAATATGCAACATGGAACCCACAGGTACAAATCCTGTGTAGATTTGTGGGGTGTGGGGTTGGGGGTGTGGGGTCTAAAAGTTTCCAGGTATTAAAGTTTGGTTCACAAACTACAGTAATGATATGTGTTGGCCATTCCTCAGATGTTCCATTACAGTCCACCACTCTCTTGCACTAGAATTCTCTATTCTTCACCAGTGTGGTGTAGTGGCTAAAGTATTGGACTGGGAGTCGGGAGATCCGGGTTCTAGTCCCCACTCAGCCATGGAAACCCACTGGGTGACTTTGGATCAGTCACACTCAGCCCAACCTACCTCACAGGGTTGTTGTTGTGAGGATAAAATAAAAAGGAGGAAAAAAGGCGGGATATAAATGTAATAATAAATAAATAAGATGTGAAACTAATGTTGATCACTAAACATTGACGTGAGGAAGAGCTGTCAGAGCTCAATATACCCTCCGATATTTTACAAGAGACAGAAACTGCCATTGAGAGGAAAATGTGATACCAGTTCATTTGCAAGAATACTTCAGGATAAAATAAGGAAATACCAAACCCTGACTGCAAAGAGCTTGAGATTCTTTTTTGGACTGACACAGGAAATCCTTTCAAAGAGGAAACCACAGGAATAGATTACCATGATTACACTTCAAACACTAAAGGGCCTTCCACAGACACACATAACAGAGGAAGGCACTGCTCCTTGATCATTGAAACCCTGACCCCCTGCTTACAACTCACCTATATTCAAAGAAATTGCAAGCAATCTCAGAATTGCTGGTTCCACAGCACTTTCCAAAAACCCAAATCAGAACAAAATGAGAGTACTGACCATCACACACATCTTCAAACTTGTTCTCCTTGCGCACAGCTGCTAATCTGTCCCAATGGGTCAAATGCACATCTACATTCCATGAAGAGCAAAGGCACCAATTTCTATACCTTTCCTGATACAAAAAGGCGTAAACTGAAGCAACCCTGGAGAGACTGCAATTATCCTGTGAAATGCCACTTGGCGGTCAGGCACAAGGGGTAGCTTAAATATTTTAGAAGCAGCATTTCTCTCTTCCATCACCCCTGAGCAATGCATTTTAACACACATGCAAACAGAGCAGGTTAAACTTTGTAGACTCCAAACACAATGCGGCCTCTTCTAAAAGAGGTACAGGCTGTTCCAATGCGGATATGAACGCCTCCTCCCCCAATACTTGTTAGGGGCAATTTATATAACCATCAAGCACACAGAGGCTGCTGGAAATCTGATTTAAAGCAAAGGAGTGCACTCATTCTCTACCTGTGGTGAGCTTTTCATGTTCAGGCACCACTATACATAGGATATTTTTGAGACTTACAAAATGCTACCGGAAGCATGGCTTTGCAGTGGCATGCTAAAGGAGAGTCTGTGCTTAACAGTTGCGCAGTCTGGCCTCCTCCTGGAGGAAGCCACTGTCACTTTCCCCATTCCCAATCCACATTTGCACAGTAGTCCGAAAAAAGTGGCTGCCTTGTAGCCATATAACTGGCAGCGCTATTACTTTTTGAGGGCGAGTGATCTCAAACAAAACAAAGCAAATGTTTTCTAGATGCAAAAGCCTGTTATGACAGTGCCACAAATTCAGTTTCTGATAGCGAAATAAAGCAAAGAGACACTAATATAAAGCACTTCATTGTTCAAGATTATAGGTATTACTACACTTAATTGTAGAAACGGAGAGAGAAAACAAGAATCCTGAAGCACTTGTAAAATGGCTGTGTGCGTTAAAGGCAAAGCAGAATTCTATCCCTCGGATTATGGAGAAAATGAAAAACCCACCTCAGATCTGGAATTTATTCCTGACCGGATTTGTCATCTGCTTTATAATAATAATAAAAAAAAAATAAAGTTTTTTTTAAAAAAGAGTCTTGCTGGCTCTTTAACGGAGAGAAGCCCTAATTGATTCCCACAGTAATTAACCTGCATTTTACCTCAGAGTGTGCTAGTTAAGGAAGTCAGCACAGCTATTTATAACTCATCTCAAATTGAGGGCAGACTGCCTAAAATCTAACACATCCCAGCTGTACTCCTGTTTGAACTGGGGCCAAGGGAATTTTTTAAAGCAATCTTGGCACTGAATGAATGACACCAACACTATGAGAGCACGAGTGGTTGTGTTGTGGTGACGTAGCAGCGGAGGTGGAATGGGAAGGGGGGCAAGTGTACTGTAATCCCTCTCCGGCGTGCTCCGAGTTCATAGGCCCCAACCCTGCAGTCCCTGTACAGTAAAGCCAGGAACCACCCACTGAGAGCTAAACACAGGAAATGTCTTTTCCTCTAAACGCCTTTAAGTGAGAAGCACATGGCTAATCTGCATAAAAGCAAAGCCACACCACCCCTGCCAGGAAGGTTAGCGCTTCGTAATCTCTGACCAGGAGGCTGCCTGCCTCAGAGAACTTGGACCTGCGCCTGATAACCCAGAAAGAGCTGAGAGAACAGATGGGTAAGGGCCCCAAGCAGCAACAGCAACGGGCCACGTGACTCTCCACATGGCCTTGAAAGCACAAACTATTGTTTGGCGGCTGGGCTCCTGTACAAAGACGGCAAGACTGCTTTCCTAGGCAATCCAAGGAGAAGCAGCAGCTGTTCCTGCCGCTTCTGCTATTGGACCCTGCCACGCTCAAGCTAGTCAAGAGGACAGAGACCACTGAACCCCTGGGACCTGAAGCCACCAAACGGATGAAAGCTCTCACCAACAACACACAGATTTAATGCAGCTTGGCAAATGCACAGATGCAGTTTCCATCAGCTCCCCACAGCTGAACCCAGATGGGATCATGGACAAATGAAAGGAAGAAATTAGATTTCTGCTCAAAAAAAGAAAGAAGTGTTGTGTTTGTGGCACAGGGAAGACATTATTTCAGTGTGTGTGTGTGTGTGTGTGTGCGCGTGTGTTTTAAAGGTATCTGAGGTTCCAAAGAAATGATCAAGTAACTTTTTAGGTTCACACTGCCAGGTTTAAAACAAGAATAACTTTAAAACAAAGAGGGGTGATTGGCTGCTACCCATTTGCTTTTATTACAACAGTGTTCAAGGCTTCAGTGCAATGGCTGAAAGACTGGCTGTGTTCAAACATAATCATTTGGCATTATGAAAACGAGCTGCACCGAGCCCCAGGCTCACATGCCTCCTTTCTCTTCCAGAACAGCTTCCACTTCCATTTTAGTTTAACCACAGTTTAGCATTACATCCAACCCCCAAAACGTGCTTAAACTTAACTATGGTTTGTTGGAACAAATTATGGTTTATGATGTAGAAGCTTCTTTGCGTCTGCACTGGAGAAGGAATGGGGAGGAGGGGAAGCACACAATCCTAAGGCTTACTGCAGCTCATTTTCATAATGCTGACCATGGTTTAGCATTACGTCGAAATAAAGCCATTGGGAATCATGCTTTCAGAAAAGCTCACATATTTTTGCTTAGTTCTAAGTAATAAACAGAGGAGTAATGGGCCATATTAGCTTGACATTCAATAAAGAGCACTACAACCCCCTCATTGACAAGGTAAGATGCATATGAACAAAACCATGGGGTAACCCTGATTAAGAGAAATTGTTCCCTACCATTTAGACGTCTTGCGCTGTTTGGGAAAACCAAGAACTGCTTATTCACCTTGGATTCCATGGTATACATTTGAAATTTCCCCCAAAGGTAGAACCCATAGAACCAGAAATGACACATCTAGCTGTAGTATTTCAGAATTGCAGGGAAGAAATCTGGCACATACACACAGAGAGATTGGGCCAAGGTCACCCAATAAGATTCATGGCTGAGTGAGAATTTAAACCAAATCTAGCACACACTCATTTACTCTGCATTAGCTTTTTATGAAAATTCCTAAGCTGTAGCAGCCTTCTAGCATACTTGCACTTGAAGCAGGGGAGAAATTTCAAAGTGACACAAAGCACATGCCCCCAAAATTCTAAATGGAAAACCCAGTAACATTAACTCACTGTGGAGCTTTCAGACACTATTTAGCCTCTTCATCTGTAAAGTGAAAATGCAACCCACATCATATAGAGGATGAATCATCATTAAGTGGGTTTTTTTTAATCATCCAAAACTCCCATTCCAAACTCATAGTAAAGGAAGCACTTCAAATTAGACATGAGAACTCTATACATGCTTACTAATAAAGGAAAGAAAGGAATTACAAGAGAAGAAGACACCACCCTTACATTTTCCCCATGGTTTTGTATATCAAGGCAAAAAGAAAAAGAAAAGCCAAGTTGGGTAGGAATGTTTTTGAACATTCTTCCTCTCTTCAATGCCCTCCTCAAACCGTACCCTTTTCCATAAAGCCTTTGGCACAACTCTACAGTCTGCATCCTCTACTGAAACGAAGCTCAGGTATGTGTAACTGTTCTCGTCGCCTTCTTCCTCACCTCCCTCTATGTTTAGCATGACAAATTTTAGACTGCAAGTTTCTTAGCGGAAGATCTCTGTATTTGTTACCTGAAAAGCACCACAGACATTGATTAACAAGGCATAAGCAACTCATTCTTGCTCATGAATTATTCCCCTTCCAAACAAGGCCTCCTAAACAGAGTTGAGCCATGGCAGCCATTGTTCTGCCAATTTACTGTGTGAAGCTCAATCCACACACAACTATGAAAGGTAGGTGGGTTTTTTTCCAAAATGAATGGTTTGTTAGGAAGCAGATAAGGCTAATGTAGTTTCTGTCAACTAGGGATAGATGAATCGGACAATTTCCAGTCTGTGTCACTTTTGCACATGCTCACTACAAATCTATACAGTCTCATTTCCATCATTAATCTAAGCTTTTTTTCTAAATCCACATGAAAATCTTTATTTAAATGCACATTCTTGAAGGGGTTTTTCTCCCTCAAAAGCATTTCCTGTTTTTTTTATGCCAAGAGCTGCATCAAAAAATTCAGAAGTGCAAAATCCAATGGATAGCTATGTTCTGATCCACACATTAATCCAGGAGGTACAGATTCAGATAGATTCACATCAGAATTTGCAAAGATTGAATTTCTCAACCTTCCCTACTTTCAAGGCTTGGCAATAGTAGTACCAGAAGCAAGAGAGAGTACTCAACAGTAGCAACAGCAGTGACAGGATGAAGTCTATATCAGATGTTCTGAAACTATGGTCCGGAAGCTCCATTCAGATTGTAGAAGAGAGGAGAATCACTTGGTTCGTACAAACAATCCATGGTTTGTGAAACATAGGTTGTTTGTGAGTGCACCTGAGCAAATTTGCTGGTTCCCATCCACTTGCCCACTTCCAAGTAACAACCCAACTTCCTGGGTTGTTTCGTGATATGCGAACCCTGAAACTGTGAGTTGTTTAGGGGTTAAACAACCAAGAGTTAACCCATGGTTTGTTGTCAGGTTGAAATTGAAAGCAGAAGTGGCAAGTGGGAGGAGGCAGAGTAGTTGTTCATTCACACGAACCTCCATCAATTCCTGGGTTAAATAACCCAGAATTAGCCATGACGTGTGAATCAGGGGAATATCTGTCGACCCTGTGTTTGACTGGTGGTTTTTTTCTGAGATTGACCCAATCTTTACCAGAGCTGTTTTATCAAATGGACTAACAAGGTTTTGGCCCATAATTTTCATAGTATGTTATTGGTTTCCCCTCTAAACATTTACTAGATAAATGGACCCTTCTCGGAGGCCTCAAGTAGGGCCCATGAAAAGATGGCAGTGCTGAACGGAAGGGGGGGAGAAGCTTAAAATAAGAGCTAAGCTTTGATTTGTAGAAGAAAAAGGTAAATACCCACAATTTAAGAACTCATACAAAAGGGGGGTCCTAACAGACTGGATTATATCTGCATATGAATAAAACCAACAGTTCTCCCCCCAAAAATCCATTCTTTGTTTTAAGATGCCTAAATGTACCTGATTATTACTTTAAAAGCTAACAAGTTATTTTGTAAGAACTGCCTAATTAAACAAGTATAGGGGTTTTTTTAAGCGATCAAAGCAATTTTCATCTTATCAATGAAAATCAACTGAATGTTGCACCTCTTTCTTTCATTGGTCATGTATTTTTACAGAGGACCAAGACACTTACCACCAGTGATAATGGGAGGCAAGGGTTCTGAATCGTCTCTCTTATAGGAATTAGCATAAGAAGCAATACCACACCAACATTTTTGATTGTGCCAATGGTTCTTAACACTGATAGCACAAGTTTTTCCTATGAGCCACAGTAGCTGAATCTGCTGTAGCAGCCACATGTAATATTGAAGTTATGACGCATATAATATTGAAGTTATGATTATGCAACTGGGGGTCAGCAGTGGGGAGATCATATACAAAAGACCAAACCATGTGTATGTTTGTTGATAAAATATGCAGAGGCCTTTGCAATTTCTTCCCATCTAATGAATAAAAGTCTGGGATGATTGTCTAGACATGCAATAATAAAAAGGGGATGATTAACAGAAGGCCTTTCAAACGATTACAGTTAAACTTCAGCCAGCTTTCTTGGCAGGAAACTTAAAACACAAGAGTATAGTAGTTCAACCATTCTACTCCAGTGGTCTAAGTGACATCGCCATACAGAATAGTTATATGAACCCCCAACTTTTCCAAGTTCACTCACCTCAACCTCAAGTTGCAATAGCTTCCTGTCATTATGTGTACACAAGCCAAATGGATATGTACCCATCACAAAACTTCAACCAGCCCTTGCATACAAAAGTAAAATCCTCACAAGTCACTAGGGATCAGGGAAGGAAGGAACAAATTGCTTAATTTTTAATCACTGTAGGAGGAAAGATCCTATGTGGAATCCCACTACACCACATGAAAGAAAAATGCCACAGAATGAAAGTGTGGCTGTGGATCAAGGTGGTGTACTCATGTTGGGAGTGAATGAGTTTAGAAGTGAGAGATTTAGCTGACTTTAACATCATGCTCTCATGCTGCTGAATGCCTCTGGAGGAAGCAGACAAAGAAGGTTGGTATGCCAGTCATGGGATTAGTGGAGCAAATGGGTTGGTGAGACAGTGGGGCAATTAAAGCAAGGATCAGGGGATAGGGAAGAACTAAAGGCAACTACTGAGAAGCAAAAGAGGAAAAAAATGCTTCTAAGAAACCTACAGGAAGGAGCAAAGGCGAGAACAAGGGGAAGGTGTATGGAGTCGAACACTGTAATTCTCTCTCAGATGTGGCGATGGTCAAAGTAGAAAGGTTAGACTAGCAATTCTTAGAGAAGATGAGATTGAAAGAGTGGCAATGGGTGAGGGTCATCCAAAATATGTAAACCAAAGTCAGGGAAGAGAAAGGAGGAGGCAGCTCTGTCAGAGGTTATCACAACGTAACTGTTGAAGTCACCAAGTAGCAGAAGCGAGAATGTTTCAGAGAAAGAGAGGCAATCCTAGCAACAAGGCCTGACATGAAGGTTGAGAGAGCGAGCCAGCGGGACAATACAATACAACAACACAGAGATGCAAAAGGGGAACTCTGAGAAGCAATGGAAGGGTGGACACCTGGTAGTGTTTCACCAATGCTCTCACCATGACTTTTGGGGCAATATACAAAGAAAGGGAGAAGCAACAATTGTGAGGTGGGGGAGAACTGACATTTCAGTAGGCACAACGTAGTCATGGGGGGTATCTGCTTTCTGGGTGAGAAAGAAAGAATTCAGAACGGGGACAGGTAGACATCAGGCTTGTAAAATCTTCTTTCTTACTACATAGAGATCCACCAACCAGAAACAGGGGCAAAAGGCACTTAAAATTAAAGAATTTGGAATCCAGGAACTTAATCGTCTTTCATACAACAATCCACTCCTGCCCCCACCTTCTTCTTTTGAGCAATATAAAATGGGGTGTTCTTTGTTGTTGCTATTGTCAAACAATTGGAAATTGGGAAGTCAGAGCCCTGGGGAATAAAATCCTCCTGCCTCAGAAGCTGTGGGCCTGGGTGAGGGGCCAGGTTCTAGTACTATGAGGGGGAGAACAATGTCTCCCCAGCACTGTGCATAATTGTGTACCCCTCTGCCATGTCTCCCCTTACCCACCTTATTTCTAAGCTAAACAGCCCCAGCTGCTGTAACCATTCCTCATAGGGGAAATGCTCCATCCCCCTTCATGATTTTAGCTGCCCTTCTCTGCACTTTTTCCAATTCTACAGTGTGCCTTTTTAAGGTGTGGTGACTAAGAGTGGTCACACCATAGATTTGTAGAAAGGGACAGTTCTGCTTCCATGTTTCCTGGTCATTAGTGGTAACTCATAATTGTCCTCGATGCTCAAGGCTACCATCCAGCACAGTCAATCCCAGGCTAGGCAGAAAAGGAGACAGAACACTAGATGTAACATGGCATCAACGTCCAGCCCTCTCCCAAAGCAAGAGAGCAAAGAAAGCCCAAGCCTCAGAACTGAGCAAGGGGAAGTTGATCACCTCCTAAGTAATTAGCTGCAAGGCCTGGCTGCTCTCATATTCCTATTTGTTGGTGGCAAATCAAAAATCA
Organism: Elgaria multicarinata webbii; assembly: GCF_023053635.1. Classification (NCBI taxonomy): domain Eukaryota; kingdom Metazoa; phylum Chordata; class Lepidosauria; order Squamata; family Anguidae; genus Elgaria; species Elgaria multicarinata. The sequence goes on along the minus strand of NC_086183.1, from coordinate 11,571,307 downwards.
AATAAGAGTGTTAATATCTTCTGTAGCAGAATAAGGATGACGTTTCTAGTCAAGCCACGGTCCGAAGGCTCTCCCAATCTGGATACTGTTCCTGCTCACTCTTTTAACTCACAACCAAACAAGGCAAGCAGCTCCCAAAAGAAGCTAGCAACCAACTGGAATAATGAATGGAAACGTGTATTTGTAAAATGCTGTAATTAAAACAACTTTACTATCTTGGAATTAAAACACATCCTTACTGCCCACTGAGATCCTTGCAATTTACAGGTCACAGCTCAAATCAGCTTTATTGCGGAGCATCTGTAATAAATAATACCAGGGAGCAGGAATCTAGCTCCAATTGGTCTGAAAGTCGAAAACTTAGTGCGAGTTCAGAACCAATTTAACTCGTCTCTTAAAAGTTTGTTACATGCTGCTCTTAGAAAGTCTCACATGAAGTTGTGGCATGAAACCGGAGAAAACAAATATACTCCATGTGTTTTAAAATGGTATACTACAGCAAAAGCTTATAGTTGTATTAAGAAGCTTGCACCAGCCATCTACATGTTAACTCAGATGGATTAATTGGACCGCTTATAAAAGCAAAGTTAGCAACACTAGGAGTTGTTCAGCAGGGAGGGAGGGAGAGAGAGAGATCCCTGTCTGCAGATGAGTAGATATTGAAATTCATATTATGCCAGTGCCAGGGGGGAAGGAGGAACAGCCGATGCTGCAAAGCTTTCAGTAGTTTAAGAACAAGTATAGCAAGAAACCAGAATACTAAGAGGCAGGGCCAATTTTACTCTTATAATGATAGCAAATCTTGACGCACAGCTCTCCTACTGATTTTCAGACACCTATTTTCATATCTAATAACAACCTTTTTTCTGGATAAGCATCCATTGGTTGTATTCAGATGTCATTGTAAATCATGACCACAGCTTTATCATGACAGGAACAAACTTAGCCTCATACTTCCTCCACCTTCAGAACTGCAGGGATGAATTCAAAAGCTTTTGCCTCCATTTTTTTTTACTAAACACAGCTTGTTGCGTCATCTGATCCTGACAAACTGTGGTTAATTTTAACTATGGTTTCTTCAAACCACAGTGTCAGTGGCTAGTGGTTAATCTAAAATGGCTTTTGCTTCTCATGTCACATGAAGATAATTCTTTTTGATGGTGCTGCACTGGACAGCCATCAAGTTGTAACTTTGTAGACGTGATACAGCACTACTTTTGTGCTCAAAGTGTTTCACATACATTTCAACATTCCTTGCAAAAAACACAAAAGGCCATCCTTGCTATATTACAGATCAGGAGGAGGAGATTGTTCAGGCAAAGTGAGAGAAAGTCACCCAGAAAGCTCAAGGCTGCTAGAGGACACCAAATCTAAATTGGTGTCCTCTAGCTCCCAAACCAAACTCTTAATTGCCTTTATATCAACTGCTGTACAGGTTTGAATTCTGCAATTCTATGTTTTATTTGCACTGTTACTTAGTTTTGGGGCAATGACCACAGCACCAATGCTTTTGGTATTCATTCTTCAATTCAGAGCCGACCACATGTTTCCAAGGAGCCTCAGGGAACCTTTAATTATTTCGTATTGTATGGTACTTTACAATTATAGCATTTTTATTGTTAGATAGCTTTTCATATTCTGATGTTTCATTTGTTTCTGTATATTAGCAGCCACTTTGGGCTTCCTTTTGGAAGGGAAAGTATGGCACAGACATTATACTGGAATACTATTACAACACACACACACACACACACACACACACACACACACACAGGTGTTTTGACATCAAAATAATGGAAATATTCAACCTCCTCCACAAAAAAATGAACTTTTGTTTTCTCCCCAGAGCTAAAATAATATGTGATCCTGATGGTCAGAGTCAAAATACACTTTGAAAGGAATGATTATTGTAAAAGCCAAATGTGATCTATAGATCTAGTAATCAAGCACCCTTTAAATCAGAGGTGCCTTTAAATGGAGGGCTGCACCCCCCTGGGGGATGTGGTCAGTGGCCACATACTGGTAGTAAGTGAGGCCAAAGCCAAAATTGGGCAGAATACACATTCACCCAAACCCCTTCAGTAATCTTAACATTTCCCCTGCACTACCACCCCTGGTACTCAACAGGAAAACGCCCGGGCTGCCAGTGAAGGAAGAAAGTTATCTGTTCCTCCACTGGCAACATACTTGGCTCCCCCGCTGTGTGATGAGGAAAAGGCTTCTCTTTCTCAGCACAGAAATGCAGCGAGCTGAAAGATGGGGGGGGGGGGAACACACTCTTCCTCCATCAGCAGTTTGCTGTGAAGGGCAAGGAGTGAGGCTGAGGGGACAGGGCTGGAGATTCCCTACCCTTGCTTTAATTAAACTAGCAGAGGTAACAAAAAATGATCTTTGCATAACCGATGGATATCCCATCGATAACTGCATCCCTGTACGACATAACTACCAGTTAAGACACTGGCTAGGTTCACACAACATGCTAATCCACCAGTATGGGTTGTTGTTGAACCATGGATTATCATGTTGTCTGAACGCGCGTTTTCGACAGGGCTGCTCATTAACTATGCAGTGTGGCTTGTTAACTAACCTGAAGAACCCCATGGGTTCTCAATGTGGCTTGTTCAAGAAAAATAAACCATACTGCATGGTTACAAGATACCCTGCAAAAAACACGCGATGTTCAAACACAATAATCCACCCTTCGGAAAACATGCTGCGTTCAGACAACATCAATCACCCTGAGAATACACTGTTCGGGAGACAAGTTAACCCACCTTACCGAAAATGCACTGGGTTCAGACAACACGCTAACCTATTAGCTAAACTAGGGATTTGGGGGAGAACCTCCCCCTACCAAATTGGCACTGCAGTATCACTTAAGACCTTAAAACCATCACTTTTAAAGCAGTGTGTTCCAGTCAACAGAAAACACACACCTTTCATACAAATCCCATTGCAGTGCAAATCCCACCTGAGTGAATTTGGATATGTCTCACTCTCTGATCTGTAAAATGAACAAGTGACCTAATGTGAGAACAGACAGAAACAGTAAAGCATCCTGCACTGGACAGTTGCTTAATATAGCACAAGACTTGCAGACCATGTGACAAGTTAGAGACTTACCCAACACTGTACGAAATCTGTGGAAATATTTGCCATATCGATCGTTTCAGAAGCAAATAGCTTTTAATAGTTAAAATCCTGTTCTAGAAAGAGATTTGTCTAGCTTGGTATTCATGTTTAATTATTTACATCAAGTTAATAAATACCAGTTATTTCTCTTAGAGCTATTCAGGGTACACAGTCCTACAGCCTTCTGGACTAAAATTCACCAATCATCATTCATGAAGTCTGACTTACGAGACAAATATAAAAGAAAGGCTGCCTATAGCTAGGATGTTCCATCATACAACTGTGTTGAGATGATAGGATGGCAATGAGCAACACTTTGGGGGTGTATTCAGGACTCAGTCACCCCATCATCATAAGGCCTCGGGCCAACTGGTTGGTCAAGGCAATAGCCATGAACTACATTCCCAGCATCTTCTCTGCCCACATAATGAAGAAGCCTTTCCCCTACAGAGGCGCACGCTACAATCAAGTAGTATTTTAATAGTTCTACCCAAAAGAGTAGCTGAACTTAAGAGTTGCCCACCTAGTAAGATTAAGCCATGTGTTCTGTTATTGATTTTCTACCGTCAACTGCAACATGTATCCCCCAAGCAATACCTTCTTGACTTTATAATTGCTTCCACCCCACACCAAATCAGGGTAAAGTAAATATTTGCCTTATTAGGTCAAGTGTTTAAACAAGGCACAATTCATCCAAATTCCCTCTATTTCTGAGGTTTAGTGGTGAGTGCTGTCGCTTATGGAGCCAAAGTAACACCCCCCATGCACAAGAGGGCGGCAAAAGAGGCTTGGGGAAACCTCCGAGGTGTATAAAAGTATAACAATATCTTCTTCAAGAACACCCCCAAAACAGCCCAATGAAAACTAAGTATTCCAGTGGCCACAGAATGCAAGGGGGTGGGTTTGGGGGCAACAGAAAACTGGATGGGTCTCAGTTGCAGGTCCCACAAGGGAGCAGGATCCAGTCTAAGGAAGCCCATCCTATCTTTCTCCTGGTTATTCCACCAAGCCTGTGATATTTAACATCTATTTTATGTCCTTTAACTGGACAAATTGCACAGCTTGTCAAATTATGAATACTTATAGTTCTACCTACCAAACAACGTACACATTTACTTCTCATCTCATGGGAATGCACTGTTCTGACCAGTAGCTTACTAGCACCTTGCATTTGGGACATCTGCACACTAGTCCTATGCATGTTTAGTCCTCAAAGTAGTCCTCAAAGGGACTTGCCACCGGACAAGTATGCTTAGCAATGCAGCCTTAGGCCTGGTTTGCATGAAATGACAACCAAACTCTCAGTTCCAACTCTAGTTTGTTGGGGGAGAGACAAACCAGAATTCTGTGTTTCAGTATCATGATGAACAACTGGGGGATGAAGCATCTCTGAATTCAGCTGCTCCCACCAGCAGGAGGAGCCAAGCAGGGGCACTCCAGCCATGGTGACTAGCACGCTGGGTCGTTCATGACAACTCAAGAGTTTCAGAAACTGCCCTGGATTGTCACTGCATACAAACCAAGCCAGTGGCCCCATTCAGAAGACACCTTAAACCATGGCTTTAACCATGGTGGTTATGCCAGAAAGCCAGGCTGTGTTCAGAAGACACCTTAAACCATGGCTTTAACCATACTGAATAAAACAAAAAGCCTTATTCGCCATGGTTTAAGGTGTCTTCTGAATCAGGCCTTAGTCTTCAAATAAATGGTTATGCTCAGTGCAGATAGTGTGCATGTGTACTGAGACTCAAATAGAAATCCATGTTTTGCAACAGATACAACTTGTGTGCAATTAATTTCAAATTACGATCTTAATGTAGCTTGACACAGATCATGAAGACAAGTTAAGCAAATGTACTGCATACTATTTTTCTAATAATTAAAATACAGAGATATTAAAATTTAAGGAATTCTACACAGTAAAAGTGTATTTGACAGGAAAGCTGAGTTAGACTCAAGTCTACTTTCACTGTTTGGAAAGTCTGAAGCACTTTATATTTCTCCAAACCAGTGTTCACTCTTTAATAGTCATATAGAACATTTCTCTCATCTGTTGTTCATTCCTTCCACTCCATGGATCTCCTAGGCAAGAGTCAATATGAGCTCAGGAAGGCAATCTGTACAAAGAAAAGACTATCAGACATTCATTCACCGGGCAGTAGTATTGCTGAATACCCCCAGCTCACTTAAGAGACAGGAAATGAGTTGAAACTACTACTGCTATGCTTAGTGAACATACAAATATCTAAATTGCAGGACAACAGAGCTTATCCAATATTTGGCAAGAACACATCTCAATAGCATTTATCAAACTTCTACAGATTCCGACTGAGTAACTTCTTGAAATCACTACTTAGGCTTTTCAGAGCACCAGAGAACACGGCTGTATCTGAATTGCAGTTAATATCAGGTAACATGTCAATAAACCCACAAATAAAAATGATCCAATCGTTTCAACACTTTCACAGGGCCTGGATTCAATGGGCCAATGTGCACATCACGACAAGCTGCCGTAGGTTAATTAACCCTCAGGGACACCGCAGCATGTGCTGGCTGCCATTTTGAATATGCAAGCCCTGATCAGCCATTGCCATGGCCTGTTGTATCGTGCGAACCTGGGTGGCATGGGTTTTGAGAGGGTTATTTAATCTTCGCACAACCCCCACTACCTGGGTTCACATGACACAACAAACCATAGCAACTGCCAGCCAGGGCTTGCATATTCAAAATGGTGGCCAGCACATGCTGTGGTGGTCCTGAGGGTTAATTAACTCAGTGGCTTGTCGTGAAATGCATACGCAGTCCGTGCATGTCTCATGTTCCCCAGTTAGGGAAACTAGAATACTGATTCACATGGATAAGAGAAAGATAAATATACTTTCAAAGAAGCTAGGAAAATAATATATTATTGCACTACTTCACTCTAGAAACTCGGGAGTACTTGATTCCTCTAGTAGCAAAGTTGTTATAGTTGCCAAAGTTGCATCGTTAAACTGCTGAGCAATGCCAAGACCTGCAAGTCCAGGTGCACAGAGAAATATGAATCCCTCCCCAACCCATACCTAATTATATCACATGGGCAGATCACTATACCCTTTTGTAACAAGCAATACATTAATCCCGAGAGAAGCAGTTCTTCCTGTTCCAGCCCTGTTGGTGCTTATTCCTCCCTTTGCGTGCCTCACAAGGCATGTTTGGGCACTATTACTTTAAACACAGAGCATAAAGGAAGAAATGAGCGCTGCGTCGAGGAGGAATGACCTTGTCGTTAAGGCACAAGTCTAGAAATCAAAGAGCTGGGTTCTATCCCCAGCTGTTGCCCAGAGTGATTGTGTGAGTCTGTACAAGTTAAAACCTCTGGATTTGCAGTTTCCCTTTATGTAGAAGTAGACTACAAGAGGACCAAACACACAAAAAGTTAGTAATCCACAGAAAGCTTTCACTGACAAAAAGCCACTAACCAAACATTTCTATACAAATTTAGTTTGATGACTGAATTGACAGGTCTGTATTGTTGGAAGAGCTATTGAAAGCTATTGGGGGGAAATGCTGCGTCTAAATCTGCTGAAAGATTTTTAGCCTCTCCGCTGCTCTCCAGCACCTCATGAACTGTTCAAGCACAACGAAGCCATTAAAAAGTCACCTGCTTTATTGTACAAAACCAGGGGCGGGGGGGGGGGGAGAATAGGAAGGAAGATACAACCTATAAATTTACATCATATAAGGAAAAGACAGCAACCTCATTAGTTTCACTTAGTATTTCTGAACTGGGAGGGCCTCTTGCTCAGTAACGTAACTTATCCCCACCCCTCACCTGGTTTTCCATGTTTTTGTTCAGTCCTCACTGAGCTGTTTTGGGATCCTCCCTCAGCAGGGTTCCTCCCCCCCCCCCGCCCCCCCGCACACACATAAAGATCTGTTGTACTTCTACAAACCTTGAGGTTTCCCTGAATCTGGCGATACCTCCCTTTAAAAATATATATTATATTATTTAATTAATTAATTTCTATAACACCCACTTCCTAATAGCCAAAAGCTCTCTGGGCAGTTTACAATGCTTGGATGGTGCATTTCGGCTACCTAAGTATCCACACTAACCTCTGAAATTCAGAAATAGAGGGAATGATACAGACACGTACATGACAACACATACTGTCCTTTACTTATCGTAAATTTATACTTAGAATATAATTTTCTAAGATAGCATAGCATCTAGATAGCTATTCCACCTTCATTTTAGTTGAACAACCACTCTTTCCTCCCTCCCAAAGGGAAATCGGAAGATGGTGTTCTGGATGGGGTTGTCCTTATGTAGTGATATGGGGGTGGAAGATTTTCCTGGGGAAATTTTCCAAAATGGATTTTTTTAAAAACCAGTGTTTTATTTTTCCTGCAGAAAATTTCCCATTTCATAAGTTCATTGACAACAGTAAAGAGATGGCAAATACAATTTAAGGAAAACTTGACAGTTTCAAAATTGCAGGTGAGTGGTGGTCAGCATAGCATGCACAGCTTTGGGGGTTGCTAAAATTTATTAGTGCCACGGTTTTTTGGTACCTTTGGGGGGGGGGTTTCTAACATTTAAACAGTGTAAAGAAAATACATTCTACTGTAAAAAAAATAAAGACAACTTTTCTAATAAAATTTTCTACATATTAAAACATTTAAATCACAATAGGTGTGCTTTAATATTTTTTCTCAAATATTTGAGGCCAAATGCTTATGGCATATTGGAACAAAAAATACCATGGGATATTTGTTTTAAAAGCTCAATTAGATCATTTTCTACAGCAGCACCTGGTGCACTTTAGATTTTTCAGACTTCAACTTCCATCAGTCCCAGCTAGCATGGCCAATAGTCAGGAATGCTGGGAATTGTAGTCTCAAAACATCTGGAGGGCCACAGATTGGAAGGGGGCTTCTCTGACACAAACTGAAAATTTTCTGATACAAGTTAACCTAATTTAGGAAGTATCTAAATTCAAAATTTTCTGGAAAACCCATATCATTATCCTTAAGGAATAGGTTCACAACCTAGGGATGCTTTTTGATCTGGTTCTTACTTTAGATGCTGATGTGACATCAGTGGCAGAAGGCATCTTCCACCAGTTTTGACCCCTCCTGGACAGCAATTACTGGCCAGAGATATCCATGCTGTGGTTGTATCTAGACTATATCAGCGCAATGCATTGAATGTAGGGCTGCCTTTGAAAGCTAACTTTAAACAACAGCTTGCACACCGTAACAGCAGCTAATAACTAGAAATAGCTGCATGGAACAACCAGCTACTGTTAAGATGGTTCCACTGGTTGCCAGTGTGTCTGGGCATGATGCAAAGCACAGGTTCCAACTTCACAGCCCTATATAACATGGGACCCAGGTGTCAGAGGGGACATGAAACTGCCTGTACACTGAGATCATTGGTGAAGACACCCAAACAGGTGCCTCCACCTTCAAATGGAGAAGCCATTGATGACCAGGAAAAGGGCCATGGTCTGCTGTGGTGCCTGTTTATGGAACCTTGCCTGGCACCAAATTTTGTTTTAAGTATCAGATTAAAACAGCTATTCTCTCCATAGCTTTTAAACAGACAGGAAGATGAGGTTGGCCTGTTCCTTCAGACATCTGTATGATATTGGATTCCACTACAGTTTTATGTTGCTTTTCTATCTTTTTATTGCAATGTTATGGGTTCTTAATTGCGTATGATTTTGCTTTTTACAAGCTGCCTTGTGGATGCCCGATCTACCCAATTTTACAATGTATATACATCTTAAACAAAATAATACATAGGCTCACACACATGCCTGCCTAGTCACATTCAATGTGTTATACAGAAGTAAACATATGCTTTCATCTCTCCTGCCCTACACCTCATTCTTAGTAGACCTCACAGAACTGCAACCAACAAAGTTCATAACACAGATTAACCTGGTTCGCACATAATGACAAACCATCAGTTTAAAAACCAATGGGTTGTCATGCTTAAGCGGCAGTGCTGCTGCAGCACCTCTGCCTCTTCAGCATTATGCAGCAACCCACAATTGGCTCCTTCCCAGGTTGCTGAGCATCATGTCTGAACCCAGACCACTGGATTGTTTAGGAGCTAAACAATCCAGCGATTAACCCATGGTTTGTTGTTGGGTTAACCGCTGGGTTGTTTAGCCCCTAAGTAATCTAGTGGTCTGGGTTCAGATGTTATACTCAGTAACCTACAAAGGAACTGATCATGGGTTAATGAGTTAAAGCAGAGGAAGTGGTTAAGCTGCCATTGAGTCAATGTGGAACCTAAGGCCACATTTTGGAATTATAAATACAGAAAGATAGAATAAGGTCACACCCCTCCCACAAAAAAAATCTAGTTGAAACACCTGCCATTATATATAAAATTGATTTTTAGTCTAAGGGATGGATCATCCTCTTCATGGATCTTCCTCTTAAAAAAAGAGGTCATTCATCAAAATTTATTAATAACAGGTTTAAGTTACAATTCATAATGAATACACAGCAAAGATAGCCAGAAATCCAGCCCAAAGTACCAAGTGCTGGGGGAATCTATTAACAGAGATCCTTGAAGAACTGCATCTGTCAGAGTGAAAACATGGAGATGGGGACATGTACCTTTGTGCATGCTCAGCCCTACTGAACTCAAATGCGAACCCTATAAATGTGTTTTTCCATTTCAGCCCCAGAAACTCTCTGGTAGAGGTTAGGTAGAACCGTACTTTTTCACTCTTACAAATAAGACGATAAAAAAATTACCAGCCTGTCAAATTTATACCATCTGTGGCACATTAACAGCCTTAGAAGTTTATCTACCACTCACCTGGAAGCGATTCCTGCTCTGTATGGGAAAGTAGATGAATGTCTGCTTATAAGCCTGGTTTGCTTTCATATATGCATGCATACATCTTTAAAGATTCTGTCTTATATTCATGTGTTTAGAACAGGAATTCTGCTCACTGAAATCCATCTCCCTCCACCCTAACCCTGAGACATCACAAAGATAATGATCCAGTGCAGATGTTATGCCCCCAATCTCCTCACTATGGTCCTCTCCCCACCACCAGCACCAATGAATATCCTCCTCTCTTCCCCAAGTGTTCTGCCTGCACCAAAGTTAACAAACCATGGTTTGTACCATAGTTAAAGGCGAACTCTGTTGAAAGATAACTATAACTATGGTTAGTGTTGCTATCAGTGTGGGCGTGACACGTGCAGCATAGTTAAGTTCAGAACAACAGAGGGAAGGAATTCATGCTTGAAAGCCCATGACACACTACTGATTTGCCAACCATGATAGAAGATGGGAGCATTGCATCTTAACCAAGACGTTGTTCAAAGAGGTAAAATATTCAACCAACTACAAAGGAGCAACAGAGATCAGCTTTCCCATCAGATTTTCTCTTTTTGGTTAATATTCTCAGAGCCAATAAACTGTCATTAAACGCCTTGTTTTAGACAGGAACCTCTTAAATGGGAAAACTGCAAGTCCTTAAAGACATAGCCAGCTCTAGTTAAAATGAGCCTCATTTTCCAATTTGAATCTGAGAAGCGTTTAAAAATTCAGAAGGTTTTCCTCCTCTTTTCCAGCACTTTTAAAAGCTTCTGATGCCAGGGAGATCTCTCCCTACAGGGCACAATTTGTGAATGAACTATTACAGCATTACCACTGAACATTAAGCTTAAAAAAAAAGAGAGAGAAACAGATGAAATGACAGTGGAAAGAGACCGATTAGTTTAGAAAATTGGCAGGAGATTCTGACCAGAAATGGTTCATAAAGTAACAGTCCCATTGGCTCCTCAGTACATAACTTGATTAAGAGCCTCGGCATAATATTATTACTATAAGAGTTACTGTATAAATTAGTAAAGAGAGGGATGGAACAGCCATCACCAGAGGTAAATTCAGCACTTGCAAGACAACGTGTTTTGACTTCACCAGCTATTGCCCTCGAGTTGGACAAGCTTCATTCAGGGGTGGGAAACATGGAACCGGTAGACTTCTCAGAATCCCAACCTTTCAGAAACAAGAGTACCTCGCCCTGATGGCTACAGTTCTATCTATATGTGATGACTTGCCATGATAAAGCAACAAAAGCCAGTAAAAAGCAGTCTCAGTTTTATTTTGTGTGTTTTTAAAAAGACACCTTCCAGTATCAATTTAGAAAATACAACCGCTTTCTATTTCTAAATTCATTCAGAATATAGTCACTGTGGTTCAATTTGGAGACTTAGGTTGTTCCCAAATTCACTCCTGTATTCATGGTATATCAACAGAGCAATGTCCCTACCTGCGGTTTGTTAATTCAGACATGATGGCAAACCACAATTAGCAAAAACGTTAGTTTGAATTGCGATAGTTTGACATCCCCCTCAAACATTATAGTTTGGAAAGTAGTTATCTTCAGATATTTATTTATTGCATTTTTAGACCGCCCAATAGCCGAAGCTCCCTGGGCGGGTCATGGTTTTATTTATAATTTTATAACCCTTCTTTACCACAAAACAGACACAATGTGGTACACAACAAAAAGTAAAAAATAAAGTACGAATACAACAAAAGTAACTAAAAAAGGCTACTACAACACCGACTGGGCTTAGGCAACATGACAATTAACAGTGGTTTAAATAGTCGATGGTTGGTTATTTAACCCACTGTGGGTTATCACATTGTGTGGAGGGAATTTTTTAACCAATGGTTGGTTATTTGGCCAAAATAACCAACATTGTGCAGAGTTGGTTATCTGAACTACTGCTGGTTATTGTGTTGTGTGGAGGGCACCGTTGGTTATTTCGTCAGCCAGAGTCACAAGGCAAGAGCTGTCAAGGCAGCGACTGCCGCTCTAGTCCAACCGACAGGATAGATTTTTGGCAGCAATGGCTGATGGAATACTAGCAGGAGGACTGAGGGGAGGAGAGAGGGCAGAGATGAGTGAGTCAACTCAGCGTGGACTAATAGTCAATGCAACTCTGATCCCAATCCACTCCATGGTTGATTATTATCATGTTGTGTGGGGAGTACCCCCTAGATAAATAACTGCTGAGTTGATTATTACCCCACCATTGACTATTGTGTTGTCCGAACATAGCCACTGTCTTAAGTGTTAGCTTAAAAGTGGGTAATGAGTGGGGAATTTGTTTTACAAACCATGGTTTAATGTTCCATCTGAAATGCAGCTTGTGGAGTTTCGAACATATCAAAGATTGACATTAAGCACACCCATGGAAGTGATACATGGTATATGTGGATAAAATACATTTCAAGCTATTCTCCAAAGGTACAATTGTTTTATTTACAGCTCTAGGTGTTGGACAGATTGCCCATCTCTGCCAAGGAGTCATTTGTTCCTGGCAGGACAGTTGACCAAGTTAAGGATGTGTAATCCTTTCTTATTTGCAACTACGGCATTGCACCGACCAGTTACTCAAGTGTTAAATTAACTTGCCCTGAAACAATTCTGCAAAACAATGTCATTTCGTCAACATCTTTTCAGTAACCACCCTTTCTTAAGCCAGAAGTGTCTGTAGAGCTACAGCAATACCAGGCACCTAAAAATCTAGTTTTGATATCTAGGAATCTCAAAGACTTGTCTTGATCTGAGCATTCCTTCTTAGTGAAAAAACATAAAATTGAAACAAGCATATATACATATTCCTATGTCACATTGGGCTACTTATTTTCCAATGATCTTTTACTGGGTGAAAAAGCTCCAATGTTTTTGCATACATAGCCTCACATCTTTATAATATTAGGTATAGATTGGCTCACATCTTTATAATCTAAGGTATAGATTGGCTCAGTTCACATGTTCCAATAAACCAGCATTGTTTAAAATTCTAAGTTATTGTGAACACAGCAGCCTGCTGCAAGCGGGAGTAACTTGACAACCATCTCTCCAAGGCTTCGTTAGCATTACATATGAACCACGAACTGTGGCTTGTCTCTCCCTTTACAAGCCAGAGGAATTGCCCAACAAACTGCAGGTTATTTCTCTTGCTTGTCAGGGGAAAGAAAAGCCAAAGTTCCTGGTTTGCACGTAATACTAACCAAGCCCTGCCCAGAAGGTTCTGGGTTGTTTAGCCACTCCTACTACTATAAACTCATAAGTAAAAAATCTGGGTTGTTTTGACATGTGAACCACACCATTCAGTAGGCAGGAGGATCATTGAGTGCTTAGAAGAATATCTAAATTTGGCCAAGGAATATTTTTTTAAAAAACACAAAATATTTAAATACTTCACTATTCATAATCAAAGCAGGACAAACTCCTATCTAAACAGACCAATTCAATAGCATCTCCTTTAAGATACGGGTGGGCAGAAGGTAGATATTTGGGACTTCGACTCCCAGCATTCCTGACCATTGGCAACGCTGGCAGGGGCTGCTGGGAATTGGTTCAAAACATCTGAAGTTCTACTTTCTGCCTGTCACTGCTTCAAGGAATTGAACCCATTAAACCTATTCGTATAAATCATGAAAGTCATATAGATAGACCACCTCATCAAAACAAGAGTTTATACCAACTTCCAGACAGCACACAGCCAAAACTCAACAAAATGAAAGCAGGACATTAAAAACAACAACACCTACTACCTATTAGGGCACAATTTCTGATTCCAAGGTATCACAGCTCATTGGCAGCACAGAAACACTTAGTGCCAATTTGGTGTGAAAATCACATTTTTAACATTTCCATGCTTCACTTATTGTTAGAGTTAACTGTAGCCTCAGCACCTAGAGTCCAAAGGCAAAAAGGACCATTTAATCTTTTGTTAGCAGACCATTTAAAAACGGAGTACAGAAGAGATGCAGCAAAAAAACAGTTGATGAGCACACAGCTACATGAAATTTTGCCAAGAGGTGAAGATTTTAAAAAATAAAATAAAAAACCAACCTCCAAACAGCCACCTTTACTGTTGGATCTTCATCCAATGGCCAGTTTGGGAAGATGAATGTGCCATCAATTTACAAGTAAATCTAAGCTGTAGCAAAAAGCTTAGACCAGGTAGGCAGCCTGATGACCTCCAGATGTTGTGGACTACAACTTCTCTTCTACAACCCCTGACCAATGGCCATGCTGACTAGGGCTGATGGGAGATGTGATCCAAAATATCAGGAGGACACCAGGCTGTCTACCTCAGCGTTATTGCAATACCACCCCCAACATCCCCATTTTCTCTAGATGCCCTAAAGATTCCATTGCCAGCCACTCAGAATTGATCAGGAACTCTAGATTTCCACTTTATACTTTGAGACAGAAAGTCTGTTCTCTTTACTCAGTTTGATGTTTCCAGGTCAGAAATGTCAGCCTATGCAGAGAGTGCCTGCATCTATCCCAGAAGCAGACACCAATACTGAATATTTGTATCCATCAGAAAAGCTCTCTTCAAAGCATACATTCTGAGTTTATATGTGTGTGTATAGATATATATGGGGGGGGAGGTAATCTTAATGTATTGTATTTCATTTTTAGAGTTTTGTTGATTGATTTTAAGTATATTTCAGCCTCCCCTCAAAACAATGAACAGATAACAAACTGTATTATTGATATGATAGCTAAACACAAAAGGACCAAACCTGACTTATTTAAAGTCACGCAGTGAGCTAAAGAGACTTAACAACACAATACTTCTGAGTTAACATGCTCAGGAAGTTCCAGAGTTCAGTGGGTCTTACTCCCTAGTAGATGTGTTTAGCTTGGATCCTCGGATGTAGAATAGAAACCAAAACATGCAACAGAGTGCTAAAAGGAAATAGAAATTAGCGTATTTCATTTCTGCTCTTTTGCTCCTGCATTCTTCCCTCCACAACCCAGACACTTAACACCTGGAACACAGATCCATGTAAGGTTTCACAGACCAACACTGAACCCAAACCTTAAGAAATTTCTCAACATCTCCTCCAGTTTTCAAACAAATTATCTGTCCACTAACAGAGTAGGAACTCTTCCCTAAATCTAAATTACTTTTCCACCAGCCATTAAATGTTGTCCCAGATGTACATCATTCCCTTCCCTCTCCCATTCTACACTCAAAGTTACTCACATGCATAAATAGTTCACTTACATTAGACATCCTTACTTATAAATTTTAGCTCACATGCTACTACTCTTTCCTCAATTAATTCCAACTGTCCACACACTGTAATTTAATTAGTATTTCCTCACCCCTACATGGGTATCTTCATAAACAAGCTTTCAGGACTAGAAGTATTTTTAACCATCATTGGGATGCAAGGGTGCTACAGAGTAGCCAGTTTCTCTAATACAATGTGGGATGCAACACAAACATGATATGTGAACCAACACACGTATCTCATTTGTTAAATATCTGCCTTATTTTTTATGTGTGCCTTAAAAGCGTGAAGTGTAACAGAGTTCAACATTCATCTTCCAGGTAGGCAGCCATGATTGGCTGCAGCCCCCTGTTGAAAATACCTGGCTTTGCCAACCTGTAGCGTGTGAAATAGCTCCAAGAAATATGACCAATGGTTCAACCCCATACACAAATAATCATCACAGTCTGCCTTGTGTTGAACAAAATCCTCGAAGTGATTTTAAAATCCTGCTTCAATAGAATTAGCTCAAAAGACAACATCTTTCTATTTCCCCCTCTCTTGCCTCGCTGTGTCATATTCTAGAATTGCAAGCTCCTAGGGACAGAGGCCTGTTTGTTGTTATTCTATAGTGCCATGCACAGTGACAACACTATATAAAATAATAATGACACTAATGTATGTATGGAAATAGAAATTCAAGAAAAGACTGTATATGCATACTTTTGAAAAGAAAAATACGCCTTGAACTAATTCAATATTCATATTACCATGGTAATTAAGTAACACAAATAATTTTTAGCAACAAGGCAGCAGAAAATTGAACAATTCAGTGCCACAAGTCGTTACCTAGATCCTAAAACTACTAAGAGTCTAGCAGATAGGTAGCTAGATCATGAGAGAATTGCTGCCTCTTGATAGAAACCCCCTATATAAATGCCAATGAGACAACTTGGTGCATCTTATATACTCAAAAATTTAAAAAGCCTGTTCATATTCCAAATGCATTAAAGATACTACTAAATATGTATGTGCTAATTAATATATATCCAGCAGGTAAATACCAACTATTTCCATACCCTCCTATTCCTCACTCTCATATTGCTACAGCAGGCATTACTTTCAAGTAAGCTCCTATATTAAAAGCGGACATGCAACCCTTTCCCCTCTAAGGAAACTGTTCTGGTTAATTTTCTTCCAGAACAAAATGGATGTTCAAATAGCACTAATTTTGAAAATAATGAATAAATAATATTTGCACTATTTCTGTTTCCGCAGCTAGAGCTTCAAGATGAAAAGGGTCAAGTTCTGCTGGAAACCGAGGAACCCTTATAAACTTAAGAGGAATCACTTATATCCGGGAAAGTCACAAAACCAAAACAAACAAATTGGTTTGACAGAAAAAACACACCATTGTTGCTTCAGCCCCACAGAATCTACTCCAGGCTGCATAAGGCTTAACAAGCAAAATAAATCCAAGGTACAACAGAATGCCATCGCCGCCTCTTTTGTTTCAGGCACAATGCAAGGAGGGCAGCCTGCCTGTGGATCTGCTCCTGCTGAACCTCCTCAAGGTCACAGCCAATTTCAGCTGTGGAATAAAAAAAGGCAGAAAGTGGCAGTGATGCTCTGGGTTATGGCTGGTAGAAAAAGCAGAGTGTAAAAGTTTATGAGCTCATCAGGATTGTTGTACCATTACATCAGAGGCAATTATAAATGGCCAAGAGCAGGAGATGGGGAGCCAATCAGATCACAGATAGGATGTCAACCTAAGACCAACTGTCTCCTGGCTTTGACAGAAGGATTTTACCTCCATAATTCAAATCCCAAACCAAAGCAATCTGCACTTACTACTCCAATCACTGAACTGTTTACCAGCACTTCCAAGCAGAAACTCAAGGCACTAGGCTATCTAAAAAGGCTGCCCAGAAAATGGCTTCAGCCAGCCTGGACGAAATGAGGGTGTCAGAGCAGGTCACTTGCCCTCTTAGCACCCCCTGGAAGCACAGGGGCCGCTCAATGCAACCCACACCAGGTGGAGGGAGGGGAGAGAAAGGGAGCAGAGAAAGAGTGGAGCACACCAGACCTGAACAGCAGCAGTCTGCTCAGCACACCCTCTTTTTCCCCCAACCCGGCAACATGGAGCTATTTTTGCCACCCCAACCCCTCCCTCCCCAGAGGTGGTGATGGTGGCAAGGCTTACCTCCCCCCACCCCCAGGACCCCCCTCAAAGCTCACAGCTGAAGGAGGAAAACGAGAAAGGAGAAAGGCTCTCTCTGAAGGAGCTTACACAAAGGCTGGAAAAGGGGAGGAAGGGAAGGCAGAGAGGCAGCCATTTTAGAGAGACAGAGGAAAGAGACAGACAATGGCAGCTCCCGAGCAATGTGGGCCTGAAGACGACAATACGAGCTCTGCCACGTTCAAAGGGCACCCCAGCCCCAAAGACGGGCGTCCTCGCACTCCCACGGCCAGGGGCGCCCTCGATCCTCTGCCCTAATCCCAGCCGGGCTGCCCGCCCAGCCCCCAGCCCATGTGCGCTGGTTGCCCCACATCCCTCTCGCCCAACCCGAAGCCTTTTTTTACCTGCTGAGTTCTGGTGAGCGGCTGCCCTCCTCCAGCGCTGCTGCTGCCGGGGCTCATGGGCGCGTGGTGACTCCTTTGTTGGCCTCCTGTGGCGGCCGCCGCTGCCGCCCAGCCCTGGCTGGTGCCCCCGCTGTACTGAGAGGCTATGTCCGCTGCTGCCGGGGCCTTGGCCGTTGCTCCCCCGTCCTGGGGCCCGCTCCCGTAGTCGGCCCCAGGGTACCCTTGGTAGCCCCTGGCCGAGCTAGGGGAAGTGAGCAGTTGGTTGAGGGTGGGGGTCGAAGTGGGCTGCGGGGTGGCGCCGCCGCCGCTGCCTCCGGTTCCTCCGCCAACGGCGGCCGAGGGCCCCATGGCCCCGAAGCGCTGCTGCTGGAAAGCCGCCGCGGTGGGAGGTTTGGCCCCGGCTTGCGCGGGGCTCTGAGCGTTCCCCCGGGGGGAGCTCAGGGCGTAGGCCTGAGGGGGAGGCTGGTAGGCACCCGCGCTGCGCCCGGCTGCGGGGTAGTAGGAGTTGTACTGGTGGTTGGGGAAGCCGTGCTCCGAAGTGCCGCCGCCGCCATGCGAGTTCTGGGGAGGGGACGGCCCTGGGGGGGCCCCCGCGGGCCCCGAGTACGGCTGCTCCAGGCCCCCGCTCTGCAGCGCTGCCATGCCAGGGCTTTGTTGTCCGCCATGTTGGTGGAAAGCAGCGGCCGCCGCGACGGCCGCCGCAGCCTGGGCGCCTCGGCCGTAGGGCTGCCCGAAGCCGTAAGCTGGCGGGGGCAAGGCGGCCGGATGAGTAGGGGGAGGCTGCTGCTGCTGCTGCTGCGGCGGCGGCTGTTGTTGCTGCTGCGGCGGCGTCCCCACCCCGTCGCTGCTGTTGCTGCTGCTGCTGCCGCCGCCGCCACTACCACCACCGGGCGGCTCCGGGAGGTTATTGTTCAGTGTGGCGACGGGCCTGGGGCCCGGGTTGCCGTTGGAGCTCTTCAGGTCGGGCTCGGCCCCTGCGCCCCCGCCATTGCTTTCGGCCCCGTCCTGCAGCTCCTTTCCCGGGGGACCTTCACTTTCCGACTGCTTCTCTCCGCCGCGCTCTGCCGCCACTGCCGCCGCCTCGCCCCCCGCCTCCTCCGACGAACAATCCCGCTGCTGCGCCTCCGCTTTCTTCAGCTCGGACGGAGCCGGGGCGCCCAAGCTGCTGGCGGCGGCGGGGGCCACCTGAGCGGCCATGATCCCCCCTCCCCACCCAGCCAGCCCCCCTCCCTCCTCGTCCTCCGCCCCCGACCTACTCCCTGCCTGGCCGGCCGGCCGGCACAAGGCCTCACCGCTCTGCTCTGCCTCCTCCTCCGCCTCCTCTTCGTCGTCGTCGTCGTCCTCCCCCTCGCTCAGGCGGCCGTGGCGGCGGCGGCGGCAGCGGCGGGCTCGTCGGGACAACGGGCGCTCATTCCTCGTCCCCCGGCGCGGCGGGCGAGGCGCGGAGAGCTCCGGCGGGCTGGCGGCGGGTGCGAGGGGCCTGGCCCCACTGTGCCTCCTCGCTCAGTTGCAGCCGGCGAAGAAAGGGGGAGGAGGAGGAGGAGGAGGAGGAGGGAAGGGGGAGGGGGGGCAGGACGGGGCTCCCGGTGTGGGAGAGGAGGAAGGGAAAGGGGGACACGGCCGGGCCGGGCGCGCGGAAGGCAGCCGGGCGGACTCTGCCCCCGGTCTTCGGAGCCGGGCGGCGCGGCCGGAGAGGCGAGACTAGGCGAGCCGAGTGGCGGCGGCTTCCGACTCTCGTCCGCCGAGTCCTGCTCACTCCGACACGAGGCTCAGCACTGCCATTTTACCCAGCGCCGCGGCAACCTGCCAAACCCGGACTGGAATCTGGCCCGGACTGGAGCCTGCTTCCCCTCCCCCGCCCCACTCCTCCGCCCTCCTTCCTCTCCTCCCTCCCTCACAAAGGAGGAGCTGCCGGGCCCTGGACGCTTTCAACTCAGCAAGGCTGAAGCTCGAAGCGAACAGCAGCGGCGCCTCGGCGCCCGCAAAACCCGCCCCGGATCGCAGGGCCTGAAGGAGCGGAGCTCTCTCGCCTAAGCCACAAAAGGAAGCTTCTCTGCTGACAAAACACACAAGGCGCGTTGGAAGGAACCTAGGTGAAGGGAACTGTTCAGAGAGCGAGCGAGAGAGCGCACCCCCCTCCCTCAATTCCCGCCAGTTCTTAGCAGGCTTGGTAGGGAATTCTCCCCCGGTGCCCTGCTCAAAGCACAAAGACTCCCGTCAGCCAGGAAAGGCCAGGACTCGTGCCTTTAAGGGCAGGAGGGATTAACGAGGCACAAGCAATAAAGGCCTGAGAGAAGGGCAGCTAGAAGAGATCAAAACTTCAAGGAGGAGAATCCTGGTGGAAGAAAGCTTGGGCCACCACGTCCTTAACGTTAGGGCAGGATGCTCGTCGTTTAAGTACTCATTGAAGGTGAAACACCGTCTTGTGATGCGTTCACACAATCCCTGCCAGAGAAACTTCCAAGTCTGCAGTATTAAGCATTGGTTTTGAAATGGGCTAAATCCCACTGAACTCAGGAGGCCTTACTTCTAGGTAAACATTCTGATGGGTGCTGCAAGGTTGTGTCCAATGGGCAGTCACACTTTGCTCATTGTCCATGATAATGGTCCCTTATTTAATTCAAGCAAATTCCTAAGTGGCCTTAACTTCCCCCGGGGGATTGCTGTTCAAGGCTGCAGGGAATTCTGAGGCATCCTTCTTGCACATAAGCTTCTTCGATCTGCTATCAGAAGAGCATTTGAGTCCAGGGGCATGCGCCAGAATCTCCTACAATGTTGAGTGGATTGTTAGATGCAGGACTGATAGCATGCAGCATTAGTGATGCATGCGTTCACTGTGTGTGAAGCCTATGTGTATTCAACTGGCCTCTTGCTGACTCCCAAATGTGTGCCTTTGCACTGAAGCAGGATCTCTGCATTTTCTCTTCTACCAGGTGACTTTATCATCCATATTATATTATCAGGCGTGTGCAAGGTGGGCCACACAGGAGAGTAAGTAATATGTTCATGAAAAAGAGTTTCAGACTCCTCAGGCAAGCATACAAGAACCATAAAAGAAGAGGCCGACACACAACACCAGGATATTGTTCCTGCAGTTTTGGACTTAGGCAAAAACTGCAGTATGAGGCCAAAGTCCAGCCACCAAATCTCCTCAGTCAAATGTTTTCTTGGAAAAAAGGAAAGGAACCTCTCGTGCAAGCACTGAGTCATTACTGACCCTTGGAGGGACACCAGCTTTCGCTGATGTTTTCTTGGCAGGCCTTATAGCGGGGTGGTTTGCCGTTGCCTTCCCTGGCCATTATTACCTTTCCCCCAGCTAGCTGGGTACTCATTTTATCGACCTCGGGAGGATGGAAGGCTGAGTCAACCCGAGCCGGCTGCCTGAAACCAGCTTCCGCTGGGATCGAACTCAGGCCGTGGGGAGAGTTTCAGCTGCAGAAACTGCTGCTTTTACCACTCTGCGCCACACGAGTCCTCTACAAATCCACTCACCTAGGGACCCCTTCCAGTTATGGCAACAGCAGGCAACTTGTGGTCTTCCAAATCTTCTAGCTTGCAACTCCCATGATCCTTCACTATTGGTTTTGTATGCCAAATCACTGAGGGCCACAAGTCGCCCACCCCCTGAGTTATGGCCATCTCCAGTTATGACTTCAAAGGAAGAACAGCAGTAAGCTCTTTGAAACATCGGCATAAAGTATCACGCAACATTATCCAGACATTTAACCAGTTCAATTAACATTAAGATATCTCTCCCATGACTGTTCCTGGAAGATCATCTAATAATTATTAATTACTAATGGACTACTCTTCACTTTTTTCTTCTACATTGTAAGTTTTATGGCCGACTTTAGTATTTATCATTATTAATTCAATTTATTAACCACACATTTAGTACACTAGGGTTTGCACCAATTATTCCAAATATGCAATTGCTCTTGTACCCATGACCTGTGTTCGTCCAAAAGAACGCACACACCCTCTTTTTTAAGTGTCAGGTTTGAATGACTACCCTTGAACGGATTTCTCACTTGTTAGATTTTAGTATGTCAGAAGTGGACACAACACTTCAAAACATATCCTTAAGACTTTTGTAAGCATGCACAACAATGTCCTGAATTTTCATTTGCCTTGTGGTCACATCACATTAATGGCCCAGTTATCTTACGTTCGACCAAGACTGCCACTCCCATCCCACTCTGTCCTTCCATTCTGGAATGGGAGTGTATAGCCTCCATGAACAAAATAACAAAAAGTTCAGTGAAATAGTGAGCCATAGTTTAGGGGGAGGGGTGAACATTGAAGTAGACTTGCCAGTGTTTTTGTTTTAAAATAGTTTTGTGACAGCCCCCATACTTGAGTGATAAGGCAGAGGAATGTTCTTTTTTAAAAAAATGAAAATAGAGCACAAAAGAACACCAGAAGAGTCCTACTAATTAGACCTATCTTGTCCAGTATCTTTTTTTCCACGATGGCCCTCTTCTGTTGTTTCCCAGAAATTGGTATTCAGAAGTGTACTGTCTTTGATCTTGGAGGTAGCATACAGCCATCATGACAATTAGTTGACATTGAAACAAGTATGGGGATGGGAGCAGGAGATGGCATTGCATTTCTCCAATGATGTTACAGGCACTAGCCAATACATGCCATCAACGCTTGTTCAATCACATTCCATTACTATGATAGACTTCCTAGCATGGAAGGGGAGGGGGTGTCATAATTTCCCAGCAACAAAATATAAACGTTGGTGCACTTGACAAGACTGATTTCCATGCAATAGATAAGATGGCAGTGGAAGGGAAATATTTAGATCCTCTAAAATTGACAAGAGTGACAACTGCACAACTATTACACAATATAATTTATCATCTTGAAGAGAGAGTGAGAAAATCTTAGAAAAGCAGAACATCTTAAGAACAAGCAAAATTCTACCATGAAAAAATAATGCGTACCATACAAAAATATCTAGGAAAGGGTTTAATTTGTCAGAGGACAGAAGACATTTTAATCAGCAGCTTTAGAATTCTGTTCTAGATTCAAATCCACTTTAACAGTACTTGGTGGACAAGCTATTTCTTCCTCAGAAAACCGAATGTTTTCTAGATCTGCAGTCAATGGCTCTTTCATAATTACTACTCATTCAGCAAGGTTCAGAGCTTGATGGTAGAGCACCTGCTTTGCATGCAAAGGGTTCAGTCCTTGACATCTCCAGGTAGGACTGGGAGGGACTCCTTTCTGAAAATGCACGACGCTGCTGCTAATCAATGAAGATACTATTGAGATGGATCAACGGTGTTTCCTATGTTCCATTTGGCCTATTAATTATCCACTTTTAATTAGGATGTATTCAAATACAATTTGAACGATCAAAATGGCATCCACAACACAGCTGAACATTTTAAGAAAATTAATACTTATAAAAACATCAAATGGCAGTCTGCATCTTAGAAGAGGCAGTCTCTTTTCACATGAACATAAGAAGAGCCATGCTGGATCAGACCAAGGGTCTATCTTGTCCAGCATTCTGTTAACATAATGGCCAACCAGCTGTTGAATAGGAACCCACAAGCAGGATATGAGTGCAACACCACGCTCCAACCCATGTTCCCCAGCAACTGATGTACATAGCCTCTGTTCCTGGAGGTAGCACATAGCCAGCAGGACTAGTGGCTACTGATAACCTTCTCCTACAGGAATGTATTCCCCTTTTAAAGCCATCCAAATTGGTGGCCATCACTACATCTTGTGGTAGCAAACTCCATAGCTTCACTATGCTCTGTGTACTTCCTTTTATTTGTCCTGGATCTCCCACCAATCAGCTTCATGGGATGACCCCAGGTTCTAGTATTTTGAGAGAGGGAGAAGAACGTCTCTTCTAAGATGGTACATGCTACAGCATATACAGAATAAACTGGTTTCCCACTACCCCTCCACAAAGCTACTGTTTTATTCACACACAAATGCATGCAGATTTAACTCTTGTGATTAATCAACAAAAGATGCAATCCCAGGTATGCTTAAACAGAAAACGTCCTACAACTCCCAGCATTCCTCAGCAAGTCTCTCTCCCACCCCACCCCGGTTGTTAAACATGCATAGGATTGTGTGCTAAAATGTCTTGAATCATGTGATAGACCTACTTTTTATAACTCCAGTATACCCCATGATTCTGGAATAGCTTTTTTTTTTAGCTTTAAGGGCCTCATCTTGCAAATATTCATTGTATAGATCTGAATACACTGTCCTACGCACACCCGTGTATCACTACCATCTTGTGTGGTATCTTTGTGTTGGATTTTAATTGTTGAGAGTTCCTTTGGGAGCAAATCTTGGCTCCTAGTACATTTATGGCACGTTTCAAGTTCCACAATAGGACTAATGCAGAAATAAAATTCAAAACAAACATTTAAACCATATGTGGTACATCTGGCGTGTCTGCATGGAAGAAAATAGGTCCATCCATAGCAGAAAGTAGGATGTAAGTCAACAAAGGTAATAGGTAGCAATTCTGCCTGCATCTTGGAGCAACAAAACCATATTGTAAGCTGTAGGCAGAGCAAATATTTTGCTATACAATGTATGTCTGATTCTGAAAAGTAAGAATGATGATAATTATAGTTGTATTTATGGAGTTAGAAAAACCAGTTATAGCTGTGTTTAAGTATTTTTGCCTGTAAAGGTACCAGGCAGGATCAGGGACTCAGATTGTTAAATTCCACCCAAATTTAGGAAAATACAACCCTTGACTAGAAAATGTTTAAAAATCTTAAATGAAATACCCTATTTAAATAACGGCACAGATTACTGAACACTACAAACTCTACAGTTATCCAAGCCTTGATCATTGGGTTTCCTACACCTATGTGGGAGGCTCTGGGTGCATGCATATGCTCATACATCTCATCACCACAGCAGAAGCAAGAGTCAAACTGTGGATTTCCTGATTTGTGGGAATTCTGACTTATCAGGATCAAGTAGGCTTGTCTCTTCCTGCAAGTAGAAGAGTCAAATCACAGACCCTCCATCCATGGTTTATTTATTGTGACATCTGAATGGTAACTCAGGCTTGTATCTCCAGGGTCATAAACCAACAACAAATCACAGCTTGTTTGGGGAAAGACAAGCCAGAGTTCACAGACCCTGGGGTAATCTGACAGTGCTCTTTTTGGAGTGCCTTCTTCATCTGAAGTTATTTATTTATTTAAGGATTTTTATGCCGCCATTCAGCCAAAAAAGGCTCTCACGGCGGCTTACAAAAGTATTTCTTGACAGTCCCTGCCCACAGGCTTACAGTCTAAAAGACATGACACAAAAGGAAAGGGGATTGGGAGGGAGGAGGAGGAGGTGGGAAAGGAAAGCAAATTCAGGCACTACAATCTTAGTTGCAAAGTTCAGCAGTTACAGTTGACAGTAGGAGGGAGAGGGCTCTCAGCTGGAGCTGGACCCAGGCACGGTGGAGAGGTGCCTGGCTGCTGCTTCCTCCCTCACTGGTGGCCTCTGCAGAGACAGTTGGTAGCAGGAGGGAGGGGGCTCTCAGCTGGAGCTGGACCCAGGCACGGTGGAGAGGTGCCTGGCTGCTGCTTCCTCCCTGATGCAGATGTCAACCCGGAAGATGCTCCTTTGGTGGTGATGACCTAGTTATGGAATGCCGTCCCAAAGAAGGCTCACCCAGTGCCAGCATTGTTATAAGAACATAAGAAGAGCCATGCTGGATCAGACCAAGGGATGATCTAGTCCAGTGTTCTGTTCACACAAAGGCCAACCATCTGCCCACGGAGAACCCACAAGGACATGAGTGTAACAGTACCTTGCTGCCCATGTTCCCCAGCACCTGGTGTGCATAGGCATATTGCCTCTGCTGCTGAAGGTAACACATAGCCTTCAGGACTACTTGCCATTGATAGCCTTCTCCATGAATTGGCCCAACCCCTTTCTTTTTAAAGCCATCCAAATTGGTGGCCATCACTACATCTCATCTTGTGACAGCTTGTCTTTTAAGCTCTAGACAAAAAACCCTTTTACCCAGATATTTTAAGGGCTGTTTTTATCCTTTCTAAAAAATCTGTTGCTTTTATTGTTGGTTTTAGTATGATAGGAAGCTTCCTTATTCCAAGTCAGATTGTCCATCCAGCCCAGTATTGTCAACTCTGACTGGTAGCGACTCTCCAGATTTCAGGCAGGAGGTTTTTCCCATCACCTGCTGCCTGGATTCTTCTAACTCAAGACAGCAGGGATTGCAACGGATGTCATCTACTGCTGAGCTATGGTCCCTCCCCTGGTAGTTATTTCTTTTTTTCATTTATATCCCAACTTGCCTTCACGGAGCTCAAAGCAATATACATAGCTCCCTTACTCCATTTTATCCTCATAACTATCCCGTGAGATAGGTTAGGCTGAGAAATAGACCAGTCACAAAGGTGAACCAGTGAGCTTCACTGCCAAGCAGAGATCTGAACCTGGGTCTCTCCAGTCCTAGTCCAACAATCTAACAGTTATACCACACTGTTTCTTTCAGGTTGGCGAGGGAAGAAGGAACATGGGAAGCTGCTTTATACTGAGTTGAACCACTGGTTCATCTATTCTCTGATTGGCAATGGCCCTCAAGGGCGCTGCTGTTGGACTCATGTCCTAGTTGTGGGTGTCTCGTGGGCAGCTGGTTGGCCAATGTGTGAACAGCATGCTAGACTACTTCTATGGCTCTTCTTATGTTCTTCGTAGACTGAGATAGGAGTTAGAAATGCCAGGTATTCTATGCTTTACCACTAAGCCAGCATCCTCCAGATGTGTTGGAATACAACTCCCAGTGTCCCTTAGCCAATATGGGAGTCACAGTCCACCAAATCTGGAGGGCACCAGGCTGGAGAAGGCTGCATTAAGCTATGGCCTTCCATTTTGTGTTGCGTTTTAACTTTTGTGCTTGATATTGTTCGCTCATCGCAGCGGAATCAATTGTGACGAAGGGTGGTATATAAATCGTTCAAATAAATAAATAAAATGCAATAACTAGAAGCTTAAGGAAGGAGGATGCCAAAAGCCACAGGGAGCCAGCTCCTCCTCTCTGAGAAGGACAGTTTGTCACTATCGCAGCACACTTCCCCCTCCCTCCTCCTCTCCTTTTACTGGATACTGAGCACATGGCTTCCTCGGCAGTGCCAGCTCCTACTTGCTTTGATACCACGGTTCAGTTAGCTTCAGTCTCCCAGATGGCAGTACAGGCCCACCACCGCTAGGTTGGCTCCTATTAAGTGGAGTTTCATGAAAGTGGTCCCTGCCATTTAACACAGCACCAAGGCAGTTTAGCAAACCTGGTCTAGATTAGTCTGCTAAAAGAGGAGAGGAACAGGGTCTCTCCCATAAAACACACGTTTCTGCCAACTGCGCGATGGCAAATGTGGACTGAATCGTTGACATGGAAACGGGATTGGGACACGCTCTTCTCCCTCATGCAGCGCGCATGCACGGCGCGCGCACACACACACATACACACACGCACAGCCCTTATCATTATCCCTGGCCCCCAAGCAGTCTGCAAACAAGGCATGGAGCGCTTTGCAGGAACAGGACAACATTTCAGCAATAAATGCTTCCAAGGTTGAAAGCAAGAGCAGAAAAGGAAAAGGGTGGGGGAGAAAAGACACATACTGAGGAAAAGAGACTGCTCTTCTTCCTTTTTTTTTTAAAGTCAATTGCACTGCATTCTGAGATACCACAGGACCAGGAACAGGAGACCCATCTATTATTTATAATTAATAGAGTGAATTACAAAATGCGGAATGGAGTCCAGGCACGGGTGGGTTTACTTTATAAACCAAGTGGATATTAAGTAGTTTGGAAGCAAAATTATAAATCCCCAATGGGTGTGTGCTGTCGTGTGCTACTCTTCCTTTCCTTTGTGCATAACCTCCCTAGGATTTTCAAACATAACCATATTCTTCCTTCAATGCTCTCCTTACAACGTTAGGAAAGATCCAAATAATATGGGCATGTGTTGGGATCTTGATTGGACAGCAGCAGCTGCAGTACTTGGGCTGACATGGTTGCTAAGTTCCACCGAGATCTATCATGCTTCCTTTCCCCCCCCCCCCCTCTCATTTCCAGCACTGACACAAGGCTGGTGGGGGTGGGTGGGATGAGAACATGGTGAGAAAGTGTTAACAGTGGAAACTGATGTGGAGTTTGAGCACAAGGCAACAATCCATTTGCTGAGCACAAGTTGCAACGCTCAAAGAATGGCATGGATTTTAAATGTGAGTGCCCTGCTGTCCACCAAAGTTAACAACCTGCTTTGGGGAACTGCAGCAAGGACCCGTCAGACTGCTAAACCTGGGCATAGAGGTTTGACTCTGATTTTACAGCGACTTCCAAAACTTTGGGCTGCATATTAAAAGACAAGAAAGTGGATTGAGTCTGAGTCAAGGAAATCTATTATTTTACCAGCCCCAGCCTGTGAACTCCAAAACCTGGAACTAGATCTCAGCGAAGGGAGATGGAACGGAGCCTGCGGCGCATTCAGTTCCTGTAATATAATTCCCGGCCTGCAGGGGCTCAGAGGAGGGAGTGCAAACTGAAAGAGCTAGAAAAGTAAGAGAACAGACACTGTGCCAAGCGCGCGAGTCCATTTTTTAGCTTTTAACGCGCTTGTTTTGTGACCTCTACGCAGTCTTGACGTTAATAATTTAGAATAATATGAATGCAAGAGTGTGTGTGTGCGGTAGTTCAGCATCTAGATCTAGAGTGAGCGAGAATGGGGAGAAAGGGCAACTATGACATTACACAGCATGGTAAACTTGATTAGCACAGTAAACATGGAACCTAGATCAGACCTGGGAGGTTTTCTGAATGTTAAAAAGCCATCTAGCCTGAACGGCCAATTAAAGATAAAAATTTGCTTTATGACAAGTACGCATACCCACACCAGAGTTTAGGTATCAGCCTCTGTTGATGCTGAGCATAGTTCAATAGAAGAGCAAATTTATCTGCTGTATCACTGGCTGAAGGTTTATAAAACCACTGCCTCAGATCAGGAATTCAACCATTTCTAGAAAACTCAAGAGTTTAGAAGTCTTCCAATCTTACCTTGGACTTAAAGCTCCACCCGATGAGTTTTATTGCACACTCGTTACTGGGCATTCACGGATTCCTTGGAGGTAGCTCACATGACGTTGTCTGCCTCTCGCACGCTTTCCGCCCCTTCTGGTCTTCCTTGCGCCGCAATAAAAAACAGAAAAACGCCGAAATATTTTTTAAACCGAAGTTGCTGCTCTCTCCTGGCCCCCATCTATATGACAATGGGATTGCACCTCATTGAATGTAAACCCGAATTTTCGTTGATTCAAATCTAGGTAAAGAGCGTCACACTGCATCAGCAACAGTGATTTATCTCCTAAAGATTTTTTTGTAGTGCAGTTATTAATGCGCACATACGCACATACGATGCTACGGAGGAGAGATGAGGGAAGATATACATTTTATATGCGGAGCTCCACAAATTCATAGAAGAGACAAATTAGGAGGGGGGGGAAAGGAATGAGGCAGCAGAGGAGGATGCGAGAGAGGAACTGGAACACGTCTCCTCCCTCTGACTGCCTGTTCCCCCCTGTTTGTTTTAATAACCTCTATATGCGGAGCTTCGCAGAATCATAAAATTCAAACTGAAAACGTCACGAAGGAACAAGGTAGTCAATAGGTGGGAAGGTGGGAAATCGGCCAATCACTTTGTCCTACCCTGAAAGCTATGCCCACATTTCAAAATGCGATTTAACACCCCCAACGACACATAACCCTAACACGGTGCAAACTCGGAAGATGATCCAAAGTCGCGGTAAATCGCAAATGTGAATATGTGCATTATTGTGTTAGAAACCCAGCGCTACGGCAAATGGACGGCTGTGTCATGTGTCCTGAAACATTAATATGCGCATTTATATTGGGGTAAAGTAGCTGTATAGACAAGCCCTTGCTGTGTGTGGGAGAAGCAGCATGTTCACAATGAGGGACTGAATGGCCCTCATGCACCTTGTTTACTTCCTGTTTGAAAACAGGAAGTAACTGAGTGTCCATGGAGAAGCGACGGTAGCCAGCGTTGCATTTTCCTAGCAACAATGGCCTAGTTTGCACATCACAACAACCCAATGTTGTTTGCCACAACATACAAACTGGGAACTCTGATTTGTCTATTAAGAGAGTTGGTAGTGGAGATTGTGCTGTAAGCCAGTATGTTACAGGGGATGTTCAGACAACAGGCTAACCCACAGTCAGTGGTTGAGTGTGGACTATTGTTGAACCATGTGTTGTTTGCTGAACCATGGGTTTCTGTGTTGTCTGAATGTCCACAGGGTGGCTTGTTAACAATGCAATGTGGCTCATTTTTCTCAAATAAGCCATCCTGAGAACCCATGGCTTATTGTTGGATTGTTCAGGGTGATTAGTAAGCCACACTGCATGGTTTACAAACCACCATGTGGACAGTCTACAGTTCAACGAATAACCCATGGTTCAACAACAATCCACACTCGTGAGTGTGGGTTAATGTGTTATCTGAACAGCCCCAATGAAGTAAGGAAGTTGTACTAGGACTGGGGAAACCCAGTTTCAAAGCTCTGCTCAGACATGGAGCTCACTGGATGACATGGGGTCAGTCACTAGCTCTTAGGCTAATCTACCTCACATGGTTGTTGTGAGGATCAAATAGGGAAGAGGAGAACCATGCGTTCTTATTTATTTATATACCACCCAATAACCAAGGTTCTCTGGGTGGTTTACAGAAAAAGTTTTAAGCTGTAAAAAGAATTAAGACATAAACATGAAATCTAAAAATAGCATAAAACAGGTGGAAGGGTGGACTATAAAACATAAATACTTATATAAAATGTAAGTAGAATCAAGAGACTTAAGAAAAATGTTAACAGACAGGCTGTTTTCCACCAGTGTCTTGTTTTTCTTTTTCTTTTAATGTTCTCATTCACCACCTATGAGTGGTCGTACTTGCTAAGGGGGGGGGGGGTCTTTCTGCAGTAATAGAAAAGGATTTTCCTCCCCAGTGTTCATGCAGCTTTCCCTAACCTGATGCTCTTCAGATGTTTTGGATTGTAGCTGCAGATGTTTTGGACTAGTGCCAATGATCCGGAATGCTGGGAGCTGTAGTCCAAAACATCTGGAGGGCAGGTTGGGAAGCAATTGGGGAAAGTCTGCACAGATGGGTGGCGTGGTCTCTCTATGCTACTAACAAATTAGAACAAATTATGGCATCGTACCACACCATCCTCTGCTCCTTCAATACTTCTTGACAACTTAATATCTGATCTGCAAACTTAGCAGGTTGGCTCCCTTGGTTTTTTTCTTCAGCATGGTTTTTGAAGGTCTGTGTATAAACAGATGCATTTGAACAGAAGACAATGAGAAAGAAGCACAACCCACACCACATACTGTGTTCTCATAAACACTTATTGTATTTCACTGCACACACATTTTTCATGCACACACACACAGACGACACATACTATATACATCAAACATCAAACATCAGCCCTCCAGAATATGATAGCTGCTTAAGGGAACATCCAATAAACGCAAAAGAAAACCAGTACTACTTGGTAAAAAGAAAAATACTGTCCTCGAAACCCGCTTGAAAGCCAGTCCATTTATTTTGAAGCTCTAATTTTTGATATTAGGGCTGATAAAACAGAGCTGATCACATATTTGTTCCCCTCTCCTCCTTCAAAGAGTTAATCGTTCCACCCATGGGTTATTCTTATTTTATCCTCAGAATTGATCTATGAGTTGGGTTAGACCACGATATTAACCCCGGCATCTCCCAATTAATTCCATATCTGAGTGGGAATTTGAAGCTAGTTTTCCACATCTAGTCTAGCCATTACACTACATCGTCAGACTGGCATAGCAGTACATTTAAACTGGAGATACCCCTGTGCAATTCAATGCATTAAATATCCTACTTCACCCCCTTCAGGGTTTGAGCCTTCAAACTCAAAACAGCTTCTGGGACTAAGACACGGTGAATTTTGCCTGAAAATAATTTTCTGTGGAAAATTCTTCACAATATTTTAGAAGATGATCATGGAACAGATTCTCAACAACAAAAAAGTGAAAGGGTTTGGCAAAAAGTGCCTGGTTGCCTTACCCAAGGTTTGTCTGGCAGATGATCAAACAAACTGTGGTTTGTTTTCTAAATCCCAGAGTTTTTGCCCTCTCTCCTCCTTCACCTCCTTCACTGTTGTACTGGCATGTAGAGCAACTGTTGTTGTTTTTACCACTCTTGTCCACTGCCTTTGTAGTCTGGCAATACAACCCAAGAACAACCTACGGTTCTGTGTTCACATGGCTTAAATAATCCAGAGTTCACAACCCAACGACAAACCGTATGTTCTCTTTCTTTTGTGTTAATGCAGCCATCTTCACACATCACGACAAGCCAGAAATTCAACAACTCATACTATGGATTAGCATTATTTGCAAAACAGGCTTATGTCCACCACATAGATGTCACGCCCTTGGAAACTTAAAAGATGTTGTACATGAAACAAACAAAAGGGAGACACCTACTTTCTATTTTCCTGAAACAAGTAGTTTTATACAAAACATTAATATCCCAAACTCTGTCCATTAAAAAAAAGAAGGTCTACCTGAAAATGGCCCAGTGAGTTACCACAATAGGAAACTGAAGTTGTCAGGGCAGTGCCACAGGCAGCAATTTGAGGAGAGCTGGGAACCAGGAGCGATGACGTAACGCCAGTAGTAAGGGCCAAAAAGCAAGTCAGGACCAAAGTACAAACCAGAATGCAGGGCTGAGGAGCAAGTGAGAAGTCAAGGACTGAAGAACGTCAGGATTAAGGGATCAGAGCACACCAGAGTTCAGACAGTTGTTGCCTAAGCAAGGCTTAAATTGAACAGGAAGCTTTCTTATATAGTTCTTCCTGTCCAGGAGGATCCAATGGCTAGCCTTGGGGGGAGGAGGCAGTGGCGCACAAACCTAAAGGCTCCTGTTTGATCTCTTGCAGCTCTTGAGAGAAGCTCAGCCAAATCCGATGCATGTTTACTCAGAAATAAGTTTCACCAAGTTCAATTAGGCTGATTCCTAAGTATGTGAGTCTAGGATTGCAGCCTTCAGGATTTAAACTGATCTCCCTTTCAAGCCATAATTCTTGACATGGGGGCAGCTTACTCAGAAATATCATATGTGCCAAAACATCTGGAGGGCCACAAGTTGCCTATTCCTGCGCTACTGGATCCACAGGTGGCAACTGTAATGAAGGAATGCTAGCTGCAACCTTTCCTTGAGAACGGTGACTTGGCAACGATTCTACACTTCTTGTAAAGCCTTAGAATAGAATGCCATAACACACTGTACGTGAGACTGCCTTCGAAAACTGCCCAGTATCCTTCAACTGCTGGCTGGTGGGTCAATCAGTCAAAGGGTGCACATAACACATGTGATTAAATAATTCTGCTGGCTCCCACTTAGATGCTGGTCGCAATTCAAAGGGCTAGTTTTATTCATTCATTCATTTACTGAAGTTCTCTGGGCAGTGTCCAATACATTAAAAACACGCAGTGCAGACATTAAAACAAAATAAAAATAGTGCAGAATGCAACCAAGATAAAACCACCAGCAAAGAATAAAACCATTACAACATCATAAAACCAAATTACGACCAGCAGAGAATAGAGTACTAAAAGCACTAAAAAAAATGTCCTTAAAATGCCTGGGAGAATAATAAGGCCTTCACCTGGCACTGGTATGACCATAATGTAGGCATCAGATGAGCCTCTCAGAGAACATTCCACAAACGGGTGTCACCACTGAAAAGACACTCTCTCTTCAGCCACCCGCCTCGCCTCATTTGGCGGGTGCACCTGAGGAGGGCCTCCAATGATTATCTTAATGTCTAAGTACCGTATTTCTTCGATTCTAAGACACCATCGATTGCAAGACACACACTAATTTCAGTACCACCAACAGAAAAAAAGCTTTGATTCTAAGAAATAATAAACGCCCCCGCGATTCTAAGACTCACCCCGTTTTTAGAGATGTTTATATGGGGGGGAAAGTGTGTCTTAGAATCAAAGAAATACAGAAACTAAATAGTTTTATTTATTTTATTTTCATTTATTACATTTTTATACCGCCCAATAGCCGAAGCTCTCTGGGTGGTTCACAAAAATTAAAACCATGAGGACATAATAAAATAACCAACAATCTAAAAACCCTAATACAAAATACAGTATAAAAAGCACAACCAGGATAAAATCATGCAGCAAAATTGATATAAGGTTAAAATACAGAGTTAAACCAGTATAATTTAAATTTAAGTTAAAATTAAGTGTTAAAATACTGAGTGAATAAAAAGGTCTTCAGCTGGCGACGAAAGGAGTACAGTGTAGGCGCCAGGCGGACCTCTCTGGGGAGCTCGTTCCACAGCCGGGGTGCCGCAACAGAGAAAGCCCTCTTCCTAGTAGCCACCTGCCTCACTTCCTTCGGCAGGGGCTCACGGGGAAGGACCCCTGTGGATGATCTTAATGTCCGGGCAGGTACATTATGAGAGGAGGCGTTCCTTCAAATAACCTGGCCCCAAGCCATTTAGGGCTTTGTATGTTAATACCAGCACTTTGAATCGCCCGGACCTGGACTGGCAGACAATGAAGTTGTAAAAGTTGTAAAACGACTTGATTTGTAAGGCCTAAAATAACTTGGATCCAGGATATGTGATAGGGGGAGGAATGCCCCCTAGGCACATTGTATTTTATTCTTCTAAATATTTGTGCTGTATTTTATATTTTAAACTGTTCTATGGCATTTCAGTCTTTTAGATAATAATAATAATAATAATAATAATAATAATAATAATAATAATAATAATATTGTTACCCGCCTCTCCCTCTGGATCGAGGCGGGGTACAACATAAATGCAAACACCATATAATCTGTCCAGAGAACTTCAGTAGTTATTATTTATTAGTTAGAAATGTAATGAACCGATAAATAAGGCCACTTGGTTGGATTCCAAGTACCCTCTTTATCTGACCATACAGTAGTAGGCACAATGAGCCTTCTTATGCAACTCCCTCCCCCATGAAGTCCATCAGGCCTGCTCCCTTGTTGGTTTTAGAACATTATTAAAGACGGTATTGCTTTAAGGGACAACCCTATACTTGAGTTACACTGGTTGGAGTGCCTTAGGATTTGACGGAAGGTCCTCTATGCTGGTGGAACGCTTAGGCCATAGCTAGATCTAAGATTTATCCCTGGATCGTCCAGGGGTCAAACCTGTTCATCTAGGTGACACACAGGGGATCCAGTGCTCAGGCAGGGGCGAACCCTAGATGATCCCAGGATAAACCTTAGGTCTAGCTGTGGCCCTAGATGCATTGCCACCATGACAGATATGCTGACGGAATTCCCCTGATTCACTGGCAGAAATGGGGTTGAGTCATGTTTGGGCTGTGAATGGTATGGAGGAGAAGTACATGTCAAACCCTATAACCCTTTAATCTATGCCCATGCCCCACTGAAGGCACAATTTTAGACCAACCCATGGAAGATAAGGTTATCAATGGCTATTAATCATGCTGGCTATATATTACATCCAGTATCGTAGGCAATATGTACACCACTTACTGGGGAACATGAGTGGGAGGGTGCTGTTGCACTCATGACCTGCTTGTGGGCTTCCCATGGGCATTTGGTTGGCCACTACGTGAACATAGCGCTGGACTAGTCAGGCCTTTGGTTTGATTTAGCTTGGCTGCTTTTGTGTTCTTATGAACCCCTGGCCTGGTAGGAAACATCACTCTCATTGACTTCAATGGGAGGGAGAAAAACCAAAAATAGCTATGCCTGCATTGATGACTGCCCCACCCACTTCCCCATGACAGGGCATAAGATATGATCTAAGTCAACATCCAAGCAACTGCACATCACCATCAGCAGACAAGCCCCACACATGGAGACTGTAACTCAGGCGACAGGAAGCACACCAAGAGAATGTATCTCTTGGCCTCATCTTTAGTGCTCACAAGAGGGAAGGTCTAGGGACGGGAAAGTGTGGATAGGAAGACAGCACAAAAGGAGGGAGCACTCTGCACAAAACAGCCTGGCTTCAATTTGGAACTTGAGCGCATTGCTAACAGTTCTCTACTCACTGTGAGTGAGACTCTCGACACAGCGCTAAACTCCACTTCACTCCAATCACGGGAGAGTGGAGCAGACACATCCCCACATGCAGGTGAGCTGTCTGTGGGCAAAGGCCAGACTGCGCACCAACCACTCATGAGCACTTTTTACCTCGGAGAATCACAGCCCTGATGCAGGGAGCAGAACAAGTAGACACAGTGCACACACAGTGATTCACTGCAACCCCCGAGGGGGTGGTACACTCACAGGCAATGCAGTCTTCTTCCCCACCCCACCCATGGGAGGTACGGGGAAAGGAGGCTGAGGTATGAGCAATGGCAGAACACCCAGATGTTCTCTCTCCTTCACAAACATCTGTTGTACATGCAGGTTCAAGGGCTGTATACTCCAGCTGCTGCTAGGGATGTACGGATTTTGTAAAATCCGTTCTGTCTGCATTTTGCAGATTGTCAGGCACCTTTTGTTCAGTTGCCTGCCCATTAGTGGAATCAGATTTTTTTCCAATTTCCCATACTTGCGCAAATTCGCACCTGCACAACCCCCTCCCCAAATGCACATTTTTATGCATTAGCCAATGAGGGAAATGCACATTTTCGCCAGTGGTTTTTTTTTAAAAAAAATGATGAAGTTTTCTATGATTAAACTGCATAAAATTCTGGAAAGTAAAATTCTGAAAAGCCCTTGTTGTAGGGCTCCATCACACCAGTGATTTATCACACACTCGCCATGCCTGGTATGCTGTTTTGCAGTACTCACATAATGTCGTCCACATCCTGAACTGATTTCGCTTCTTCCCCTTTGAATAAACCCCATTGAACAGTGAGAGACTTACTAAAATGGTGTTTGCTTAAAGGTAAGCATGCATGGGATTTTAGTATGACTTCGATGCAAATGCAGTTGAAATCAATGGGATTTACTCTTGAATAAGAGAACCAGCAGATCTCTATTTTATAAATTTGGAGATGCACAGCTTTGCATGATCAACGAAAAGGAAAAGCGATCCTTCGCACTGGTGGACTTCCAGGAAAAGCATTTAAGGGAGAAAAATGTAAAAAAAAATATTTAAAAATCAAGAAATGAACTGATCTGATTCAAACTTGGCATACTGAAAGTTCTACTTAAGAGCCATCATTGTGCCAATTATCTTTAAAATGTACACAGATGCAAGCATTTTTGTTAAATCCCAATTTAAAAATTCCTTAAAATCAAGGGATGAACCGATCTGATTCAAACTTGGGGTGGCTAAAGCCCTACTTAAGAGCTATCACCATGCCAAGTTTGATCCCTTTATCTTTAAAATGTACACAGATGTAAGCATATTGGTTACCTTGGAGCAAAGGAGGGGACCTGACCACCTTTACAAAAGAAATTAGTTAAAATGATTGTTCATCTGCCCACTCTTTGAAACTAGCAAAACAAACCTTTGCTTCTCCTCTCCTGTAAACCTTTCCCAAGGGGTGGGGCGTGGCAGGAGACTTCACAGGCACAGTAGCGCTCCAGGTGAAAAGATGCATGAACTGAAAGAGTGCAACAACGCACAGACATGAAAGTGCCCAGTGCTCGACTCGCTAAGAAAACCGAGGGGGAAACCGCAGATGAAAACTGGATAAAAAAAGTAGGTGTGATGGAGCTCATAATCTTTACAACAATCCAAAAAGGTAGGCTGGTGTTGTCCTTACATTACGATGGGGCTGAGGCTGAGAAAGAGCGGCTTGCATGAGACCGCACAGCGAGTTCATAGTAGAGGTCAATCAAATATGAAACTGAGGAATTCCTAGTTTTTAGGTTGGCCACAATACTACGCAAGGAAAGGCCTTTGATTCCCAGAATGCCATCTTCATTATCTTATTCTGTGGTTTCTGTTGAAACAATTCCTACTGGGGAGGCCTTGGAAAAGAATGCCCTGCACATCGAACAGGAAATTCTCAGGAAGCTAATGTTGGAGTTATCACACCTCCGCTATAGTTTTAGCAAAGTTTCTCCCAACTTGGCGCCCTCCAGATTTTTTGGACTACAACTCCCAAGATTCCTGACCATTGCCTATGTTGGCTGGAGTTGAAGTCCCAAACCTCTGGAGGGCACTAGGTTAGGGATGGCTGTTTCAGCAATACTTGCCAGTGAAGTGATCAATTAACTTCAACTGTATGATTAATTAAAAACATTAAGATTACCCTTTCGCTTTTTCCTCTTGTGTCTGGGCATCCCATTCTTATACATATATACACAAAAATAAGACCCATTGGCATATTTGGGTCTTATCCTCTAAGTAAGTATGTGTAGGATTGAGCGAAAAGGGACTTTCACCCACAAGGGTTAGACTGCAATTGAATACCCACTTACTTGAGAATAAGCTTATTGAACTTAATGGGACTTACTTAGAAGTAGGTGAGTAGCTATGTTTAGGGTTGCATTGTTAATCTGAATAATAATAATAATAATAATAATGATGATGATGATGATGATGATGATAATAATAATAATAATTCGTACCCACCTCTCCATTTTTATCGATGCGGGGAACAACAATAAATGATAAAATACATAAAACTGAATTAAAACATAATATACATTGTTAAAAACATCCTAAAAAACATCCTAAAAATATCTTATAATGTGAATGCACATTCTGGATTGACCAAGGTATATACGTCATATCTAAAAATGTCTCTTACTGTTCATTCTGCAGTAATATAACTAAAACACAGCACACACCGCATGAAAACAAGCTCAGAGTGACTTATAGCACAATCCTATACATGTTTACGTGGAAATAAGTCCCACTATGTTCTACGGACCTTACTGCCAGGGAAAGGCACATTGAATGGCAACTGGTGTCATGTGTGAAAATGCGAGTTTTCTCAGTCATTTTGTTAACCTCTGAAGTAATATGCAAGAGGATTGGTGTTATATTACTATACCACAGTAATAACTCATTTACATTGCTAGAATTAAAAACAATATTTGAATCTGGATATATTCTTGGTTTCAAGACAAAACAAAAAATCGTATTTTATTTTGGATGTTAAAACGTTTCATGCTTTAGGCATGCAAATGTATACAGAAGCCTCTCTTAGAAGCTGCTTTTTTTTTTTTTTAACAGAGCCCAGATGCTGGTCAGGATTAAGGTTACACCAAACACATTCTACCCTGCCATTTTCCAAACAAAATGAAGCAGACAGAAAATATGGACAAGGAGCTAATAGGAATGGAGCATTACTAAGAAGAGAAATCCTGCTTTATTTCACCAAGGATACAAATTTCACCAAGGATAAATTCAGCAGGACTTACTTCGGAGTAAACATGTTTAGGATTGTGCTGTAGGAGAAAGTGTTTGTATTCAAGGAGAAAAGAGTCATAAACTTAATGCAAATTGATGTGCATTGAGGAATTATAACCGCTTTCCCTACCATTCTTGACTCTTAGAGATAAGGTACTCTATAAGTAGTATATGTTAGTTAAGCATCTGCCACTGTTTCAGTTTTGAAACCCATTATTAGGAGGTGCAGAAATTTGCTATAAAAGTCATTGCGCATATATATAACCCCAAGGCCAAGTAGGTTGAATTTATGCATACACATACATTAGAGGCAATGATAAAAAGTTTTTTTTAACCAAGTCTACACTGCAAGAATGCTCTGTTAGGAATCTACCTAGATGTAGGGATGGGGGAGGAATTTGTTCAGCCTACATTTTAATACAAACTTACCTAAATTTGTACCAATACATGAATAGAAATTCGGTTATCCTTTGAAATTCACACATCTCCGAATTTTGCAGTGAAGTTCCCTAACCTAACAATGTATGCAAAAAACACAGATATTAGGGGGAA
Source organism: Elgaria multicarinata webbii (assembly GCF_023053635.1). Taxonomy (NCBI): domain Eukaryota; kingdom Metazoa; phylum Chordata; class Lepidosauria; order Squamata; family Anguidae; genus Elgaria; species Elgaria multicarinata. The sequence goes on along the minus strand of NC_086183.1, from coordinate 11,531,554 downwards.
ATGCACACAAAAATGTGTATATTCATCAAAAATACTTGCTAGTAATGTGTACATTAGGCAAAATTGTGTACAAAAACGGATGTATTAGGATAAATGCACAAAAATGCATATGAATTTTCATACAACTTTCTTTAAAAATCTCAAACTTCAGGGTGAAACAAATTTACATTTGAGAAACTGAGAGAAACCAACATTGACAGATTTGTCCATTCTTACCCAGAGGTCATCTTGCCAAATGTGTGTTCTGAAAACCATGTTTGCTAAGGAGACACAAAATTAAGTGTGTGGATTTGTAAGAATCAGGAAATGGCAGAAGGCGGATGATTTGTCCATCTGGTGTCTACCAATCCTCTGTTGCAAATTGCCTCAGATGGGGTTTACTCCAACCAGGCTTTCTTCTGGGGTCCATCAAGGGGAAACAAGATAAGGAAAGACAGTGTGGTGTAGTGGTTAGAGTGTTGGACTGGGAGTCGGGAGATCTGGGTTCTAGTCCCCATTCGGCCATGAGTTCACTGGGTGATTTTAGGCTAGTCACAGACTCTCAGCCTAACAACAACCTTGTGAGGATAAAATGGAGAGGAGGAGGATTTGAGTTCCTTGGACAAAAAAAGGCAGGATATAAATATAATAAATAAATAAATAAATAAATAAATAAAATGGTGAGGGGAGGGGCATTTGCAGGGCAAAATCAGCAAGCAGGGGGAAAGAGTTCCCCCTGCCATCAAAGTTCCCTTTCAAAAGCCTCGACCCCTACATCAGGCGTGAGGAACATGTGGCCCTCCAGATGTTTGGGCCTACAACTCCCGTCAGCATTAACCAGCATAGCAAATGGTGAGGGATGATGGGAGATATAGGCCAAAATGACGGGAGAGCCACAAGTTGCCCACCCCTGCCCTACATCATTAGCTGTATGAAACAAGTGTAGTTCTGCCCTTGGGAGATGCAACAAAAGGTGAAATCAGGGCCAGCAGCAAGAGTAAGTATGATTGGGCACCTGCCAAGGGCCAACTCAGGAGCCCCGCTAACAAAAGCCCCCTGGATCTGCTCCTCTTCTTCATCATTGCAACCTGCTTATTAACCTGCCTCGCGCTCTGGCCCAGACTATAGTGATGGTGGTAGGGAGGAGGCGGAGATGTGTCCGCCTACTTGCTCCCCGTCAAACAAGCAGGTATTAGCAAACAGGATAAAGAGGAGGAGGAGCAATAGTAGCTGGTGACAATGGTGGTGAGAAGGTAGAATCACTGGAGGCTGGGGCCTATTGGGGTTGTCTTGCCCAAGCACCCTCAAAATCCTGGAGCTGGCACTGAGGAAAATGATAGAATTTATTTATTTTAAACATTTAATTATATTTATTTATTCAATTTAAATCAACAGGTGGCCTTCCAGATGTTGTTGGACTACAGCTCCTATGAGCCCTAGACAGTATAGTCAATGATGACAGATTGTGAGAGCTGCAGTCCGATGACATCTGGAGAGCCAGAGGTTGCCCACCCCTGATTTAAACATTTCTACATCACGTTTTAAGGTAGCTTACAATGTAATACAAACAGTGCAATTCTGAGGACATTCTCGGGGTATGGCCTGTGGAGCCAGCTCTACCATATGGTAAGTGAGGCAAGTATTTCTTGGACAGATTTCAAATATAATTAAAGAACGATATCCTATGTTTATATTCTTACACAACGTCCGATAAATTATAATGATTTAGGCTTATAAAACTGGTTTGTTGGTATGTTACGGTGATGGAGTAGGAGAATAATCAACTTGGTTGTGGAGTTAAGTGTGCACTTTGTCACACCAACATCTGGGTTTGGGGTACCATAAGAATTAGCAGGGGAAATCAGCTGTATTCTGGGGAGGAGCACAATTTGGATTTTCCACCTGAGGAACTAAGCATCCTTCTGAATATGGCAACCCAATGTTTTATTAATCTGAGACCTCCTGAAACCAGTACTATCTTGTCCTTGGTGCCTTACTCATCCCCTGAAACATAGCACTAGTTTTTTAATACTTATGATGCAATTTAGCAGGTAAACAGAACGAATCTGTGGAGTGGTTTTCCTTAGCCTGTGATGATGGTAGTGATATTTAGCCAAAAAAAAAAAAAAACCCTAGCTTTTGCTAAATATATAGTCATAATATTTTGCTTTTCAGAGGCATCACATTTATAGCTTTGTGATAGTGGAAGTATGTAGCTGTGTCAGAATTTTCCTTAGAGAGGAAATATTTATAACACCAAGAGGGAAAAGGAGGGGAAAACAAGAAAAGTGCGGAGGGGAAGACAAGAAAGTGCAAGGAAATCTTGAATGTTCTGTGTGCATTAAGTACTAGCCATATGGGAAAACATTAATGTGTAGTTTACAATTTCTGTGGTGCATTAATGCTCTGATATTGGGTTGTATCCAATGGTGTCATTCAGCTGGCGCAAATGACATTACGCTGATGGAAACCAAGTTCCGAATTATGCACAAGGGGAGGGTCCAACTAAAGTTCTGCTTCTGCAACTAGATGCACAACCGTTTGCAGATCTTAGGTTTACAAAGCGCTTGCAAAGTGGGAAAGGGCAGTGGATCTCTGCTTGCGCAGCAATTTCTTCCACTAATGGTGCATTGGATTTAGGCCATTGTGCTTATATTTCAGGACTGCCCACTCTATAGCTTTACTGCAGCGCAGTATTGAGTTGTTTTAACAAACTGCTGATGTGCAATGTCCACACTAAAGCCATCTGGATATAGGTAGTATACGCTCCACAAGATATTTTTGCATGGTACAAGTTGCTCCAATTTAAAGAGGGGAAGAGCATCCTAGAAGTCAAACACAATACAAAACATTGTTGTTTTGGAAATAATGTTAGTTTCCCTCTTGTTCAATCACCAGGGCCGATTCTCCCATGAAGCAGGGTGAGGCGCCCACCTCAAGGAGTGTGCTGCAAAAAGCAGCAGATTGGAGTCCCTGCCGCTGTCCTCCTTGCTTGCCAGTCTGGTCTCAGACCTAGCCAGCCCCAAATGTACCGGTGCTTGGACACAGTGATGGGCTGAATTAAACTGAATTTGAATCCTGGCAAGATGGAAACACTTTGGGTAGGCGATTCACAGGTCTGTGGAATATGTCATTTGCCTATCCTGTATGGAGTTTCACTCCGTTTGAAGGCACAGCTCCTAGGTCTATCTTTGTCACTAGAAGCTCAGGTGGCCACCATGGCGATGAGCGTCTTTTACCAGCTTTGGTTGGTTCACCAGCAATGGTCATTCCTGGATCATGATAGTTGGCCGCGGTGATTCAGACATTGGTGACCTTAAGACTATTATTGTAATGGGCTCTATGTGGAGCTATCCTTAGGCCTGTTCCGGAAGCTGCAGCTGGTACAAAATGAAGCAACGAGGCTACCGACAGGGTCTCTTTCTGATAACGTGTTACACCTCTGCTAAAAAGATCTGACTGGCAGTAAGCGACCAACTATATTTCTTACCCACCTCACCCTCTGGATCGAGACAGGGAACAACATTAAATACAACCAAATACATATTAGAAACTTAAATCTCTCAGCTTCCAGTTCCCAGATCACTGTTGCATCACCAAGTTGACTTAGTGTACTCTAGCGTTGAAAGCGCATGCAACTTCTGTAACTGCTGAACTTTACAACTAAGATTGTAGTGCCTGAATTTGCTTTCCTTTTCCCCCTCCTCCTCCTCCCTCCCAATCCCCTTTCTTTTTGTGTCATGTCTTTTAGATTGTAAGCCTGTGGGCAGGGACTGTCAAGAAATACTTTTGTAAGCCGCCGTGAGAGCCTTTTTTGGCTGAATGGCGGCATAAAAATCCTTAAATAAATAAATAAATAAATAAGTTTTAAAGTTGTTGTTGTTTAGAATAGTATATCTTAACTATTTGGGACCAGATTAGTTTAGGGATCGCTTCACCCCCTGATGTCCCTGCCTGGTCCTTGCAATCCTCAGAAGGAGCACTTCTGACATGGTCACATGCTTCTGAGGTCCACTTCAGGAGTATTTGTAAGAGTGTTCAGTGTCACAGTGCTGACCCTCTGGAAAGCGCTCCTCATTGACTTTAGACAGGCCTCTTCAATCTTGATCTTTAGACGTATACTTAAGACTCACCTTTTCATGCAGGCTTTCCCTGAGGTGTTATAAGCTTTATTGCTGACCAGTGATTATTTTATTGTATTTTTATTGTGACATTTTTATTGTTACATTGTTTATAGTTATATCATTATTGTAACCGCTTTGATAGTTTGCCGGAAATTAGTATATAAACCTGTGTAAATATAATAAATTAAATAATAAATAAACCCAAGTGAGCCTGTGTTTATGCAGGATCACTTGCTTACTCTGGTATAATTTCTCATTCAGTAACAATTAAAGGTGACGATGGCCATACACAATGTGGCAGAAGACACTGGAATCAACACAGTACAAATGTGAGCTGCAGGAAGCTTCACGGTGAATAAAGATGTCTTTTGTGATGTTCCTTACTTGCCTATATAAAAAACATATGGAGAACCCTGTTGGCCTATCTAGTCCAGCTTTCTGTTCCCAAAAAAGACAGATTTTTAGAAGAATGTATAGAACAAAAAAAAATATTTTTTAAAAAATAAATATAAACAAAAAAGTCCCAAAATGCAACTGAAAAAAATTAAGCTGGGCATTGGGAAGAAAAAGGATGGAGTACTACAACGGCTTGATGTCTGGGATTTTTAAAGTTTAAATTATAGTACTTTTTCCTTTTAACACATAGTTGTTTAAACAGTAACTTAATACAAAAGCTTGTAGGGCTACAAATCATATGCACACTTGCCTATCAATAAGCCCCATTGAACACAGCAGGATTCTCTTCCAAATAAACATGCACAGAATAAGACTGTGAGTCTATAATAAATTATTTAAGCACTTAAGTGATAAGGTCATATAAACATGACATCATATACGTATGGCAAATAGGTTATGTACTAAACAAAGCACTTGATCCTGTGGGGAAACCCAGGTGCTTTGTTACTGAAAGCAAGATACATATTGCAGACAGTGGGATTTGGAGTCCTAAATCCAGAAGACATCATAATAATTAGACCTGGTGCAGATGTTATGATCTTGGGCTAGTAAATCATTGTTCATTGCCCCAAGAATGAGTATGCATGCTCCCGCCTTACCAGAGCATCTGGTAATGTCCAAACTGAGAAACTGTGGTTTAATCACTGCTTAGAATCCAGATCTTAGTTTCATATAGAACATAAGAAGAGCCCTGCTGGATCACAGCAAGGGTCCATCTAGTCCAGCACTCTGGTCATAGTGGCCAACCAGCCATCAGCCAGAGATGAACAAGCAGGACATGGTGCAACAGCACCCTCCTACCTATGTTCCCCAGCAACTGGCGCACCCAGGCTTACTGCCTTGAATACTGGAGATAGCACACAACCATCAGGGCTAGTAGCCATTGATACCCTGCAGAAAACATGCTGCATTCAGACATGATAACCCACAGTTCAACAACAACCCACGCTGGGTAGGTTAGCGCGTTGTTTGAACCCAGCCAGTGTCTTAACAGGATCTCAGCATCTGGCTAGTCTGAGTTTAATTTACAATTTCCTCTTTCCTAAACCTTTAAAGCTCTAAATAGTCTAGGACTTACTAAGGTTTATGGACTACCTACTCCCAGTGGTGTAGTGGTAAATGTCGAAATGCAGGTGGTCAGTGTGACAGTTTCCATAGCCACTCCCCCAAGCACAGTCCAAAAATTCAGGCAGCTGGATTAATACATATCAGCAAAGCAGTTCTAGGAGTTTTCATCTCCACTAGAAGCAGATCTTTTGTAAAGTTAGTGGATCTTAATTGTCCATTTACGACCAAGCCACCCTAAAATACTTTGTATTACAAAAGGGAAGAATATATTGTTGCGTGGAAAATTAAATTTTCCCGCAGGTACTGTGAAGGTTGCAACTAAACTCAGGGAGATTATTTATTTATTTATTACATTTATATACCGCCCCATAGCTGAAGCTCTCTGGGCGGTTTACAAAAGTTAAAAACAATGAACATTAAAAACAGATATACAAAATTTAAAACCACCAAAAGTATAAAAACAACAATATCCATTTAAAACAACTATTCTCAGGTCAGTTAAAAACTCAGCATATGCTGTTAAATGCCTGGGAGAAGAGAAAAGTCTTGACCTGGCGCTGAAAAGATAACAATGTTGGTGCCAGGTGAGCCTCGTCGGGGAGATCATTCCATAACTGAGGGGCCACCACTGAGAAGGCCCTCTCCCTTGTGTCTGAGTGGGGTGGGAGATGACATCAGCCTCCCTGCTAATAAAAAGTGCATCCCTGTGAGTCTGGTTCCACTACACCACTGCCTACTCCCATATGAACCTGTCTAGTTGCTAAGATTATATTCAGCAGCCTAGTTCTGGGCATCAGCCATTTGAGGTGAGGTGGATGACTAGCAGACATATGGATAGGGCCTTCTTGTGGTGGCTCCTTTGTTGTGGAACTCCTACCCCTTATCTTTTCAATGCACAACATGTTTGATTACTTTTAGGCACCAAAACAATTCTGCTATCCTAGGTTTTTAAAGGTACAATCCTATGGGTTGCGCTGCCATTAGATGGAATCCTCTGAACCCATAGGCTTCCATGTAGCCAGTACCCTGCTGGGCTATTCCTGCAGGGCACGAGGAGTGACAGAGGTGATTTTCGCCTCTCCATCCTCCTCTTGTTTCATTTTCTTCTCTATGGGCCTCTAAGCCTGTCTAGAGGAGGCAGGCTGGGGAGGCTGGGAAGACATAAGATTTTACATATCCTGGCCTTTTCCCTCCCCTCCCCACCCACCAGGATGCCCCCTTTCAGATCTCTACAAGGTCCTTCAGGGGTGCTTTTGTGACCTTAGTAAGCAAGTATCGTGGTTCTTTCCCTCTTGCAGCTGCAAGAGGGTGGGAGGGAAGAGATCAGATTTTGGAGGCCTCCTTCCCAAAGTCACAGCAATGTCTATAGATTTGGGAGGGGGAATCGAAAAAAATCATATAGTCCCTGGGACACACTCAAAGGACCATAGGATTGCTGTCTCCATAGCTTTTAATTGAGGTTTAGTGATTTTTACATCACTCCTGAGGGCATCATTGCAATTGAAAAAAGCAAAATTGTTGCTTTTACTCGGCTTACTTGTTCTTAAATGATGTTGTAAGCCACCTTGGAAACTTTATATTGAAAGGTGAGGTAGAACCTTTTTATATAGTTTCCAAGGCGGCTCACAACGTCATTTAAGAACAAATAAACCAAGTAAAGGCAACATTTTTGCATTTTTTTAACTACAATGATCATAGGCGTGCGCAAGGGGTGTGCAGGCTGTGCCTAGGCACACCCTAATGTCTCAAGCAATAAGTGCCAAATTGAGGGGGGCTTCAAGTAGGGATCCAGAGGGGGATCCGGATGCAGCGGGAACAGCCCTCCAGCTGCTCCACCACTGTGCCGAAGAACTGCTGCCTCCAAGACAGCACCATTGCTCCCAGCAGCAGGAGAAAAATGGAATCATTCTGCTGGGAGCCTCTCCGCCTAGAGCTGCACTTCAAAGAGACGAGGAGGAAGGAGGGCCCTTGAAGGCTAATATTGCCTTGTAAGTCCCTCCTCCGGCCAGTGTCACCACAGTACCCCATCAATGCTGGGGCTTGAGGACCACCTCCTCATCCCCTCCCCACACACTGCAGTGGCCCTCCCGTGGTCACGCAAGTCGAATGCGGAGTAAGGCATCAGTGTACACTGTTTAATAAATAAATTAATACAAATAATGTCCTTTATGATTGAGTATTCAATAAATGTTCACCTTTAAAAAAAAAATCCTACTGAAACACACCCTAATGAAACGTGCTGCGCACGCCACTGACAATGATGTTACTTTTACTTGGTTAATTTGTTTTTAAATGATGTTGTGATCTGCCTTGGACATTTATATTGAAAGGTGGGGTACAACCTTTTTATATAAAGAAACAAAACAAATCCTGTTTTGAAGTGTCTAATTATAAATAATTGATTTTATATCCATTGTGGAATTTCAGAATTATTTACTCAGTATCATTGGTCCTCATTTCTGGATATTTAAACTAAAGTATAATTTGCTATTTTTAGCACTTCCAAAATGTTTACTTACTAAGAATATCAACTTATTAAACCATTTAATTGTGATATATAGTAAAGTTTGTTGTTGGTAAATGACAAAATAATTCTAAATATAATGCAGAGACGCTATTTATGCATAAACCAACATATTGTGCTGGTATATCTGCCAGAGAGAAAACCCTTCTTCTGGAAATAACAAAAGTGCAAATAAAGGTTTTGATTCAAACCAATTAATTAAATTGTTTTGATTTACATTAATCCATCATAGAACAAAACAGCAGTATAAAGTAACAACAAAGATGAAGGAATATTGCAAAGGAAAAACAAAATATAATGCTTCTCTTCCTTGCAAAATCCAACCAGGTCACAAGAGTGCAAAGAAGCATGAAATGGACAGCTAGGCTGACCTATCCCTAGAATACAAGCACGCTCAGCAAATTCCCTGTGTCAGACAGTACTTGGAGAACTAAACAGTGATCCTTCTTTTAGTCAAATCTGAACACTGAAGCAACAAAGGATTCTTCTGGCAACTAAAACCTAAATTCAGTGTGACATTATTCACTATAATTTTTCTGCTCCCTAAGTATAGATTTCATTCATCTGAACACCCATATGCTGTTCTTCCTATACACTAAAATGGGGGAAGGGACCTTATGTTTATTCTCTGCATTCATATGGATACCAGTGTAAAGACCATGTCACCTTGGGCACTTGTCCTGTTCCTTACCTGCTTTTTTGCCCCTCAGTCCCCTCCCCACAGAGGGGCTCATGAATAATGCAAATGTGGCTAATGCAGAGTGAATCTCACCTCTGAAATTTGCATGCAGCACGGACCTTCCCTTGCATTCCCTGATTGACCGCCTCCATCCCGTTCTCCCTCCACGCTGGTGAAGACAGCCAAACCTCACAGCTGGTCTGGTCCACGTTCTACACACCATGCATAATTGTATACACCTCTATCATGTCTCTATCACCCCCTTACTCACCATTTTTCTAAGCTGAAGAGCGCCAAAGGTTGTGACCTTTCATCATATGTTCCAGCACTTTGATCATTATGTTGCCATCTCCTGCACCTTTTCCATCTCTACAATAACCTTTCCGAGGTGTGGTGACCAGAACTGGATACGATATTCCAAGTGTGGGCACACCATCGTTTTACATAAATGTATTACGATATTGGCAGTTTTATTTTCAATTCCTTTTCTAATGATCCCCAGCTTGGAATTTGCCTTTCTCATGGCAGCCGCACACCGGCTTGACATTTTCATCAAGCTGTACTGTGTTATCTCCCCAAGTGACGCTTTCATTGCTGAGAACAGAGTTCAGTTACACTTCCTCACAAGCTTACATTTCTCTTGGACTCCTAAATTCATTACAATCCAAACCTATGGCTACTCAGAAATAAGCCACATTGAGCTCAGCGGGACTAGCTTCCATGGAAGCATGTACAGGATTGTGGTTAGGCAAACTAGTCTTACCTGCATTTATGGTGGGTGGGTAGGTGTCCAGATCTGCTCATGGAGCAATAATCAAATCCACTGCTCTTCTGTTTTGCTCTGAGCAGTGTGGGAGGGGGGCAACTTTTTCTTTTTTTCTCTTATTGACTGCAATGAAAAGGAATATCCTATGTCAGTCTCAAGGCTGGTACACAGCCACACCCATTCCCAAGGTATGTGGAGGAAATGAAGGGGTTCAGATATATCTCCACTTCATCCTTGGTATGCCCCATGTACGCCCCATTTCCCCACATTCTGCTGGTGGAATATTGACACCAGTGGAGATTTCCACAGGTGGACTGGGAGAATTCTGCCAAAGCAGTGCTTCCTGAGGCCCTTGAGCTGGTTTCCAGCTGAGGTTAAGATTGCAATCTTAACCTACATTCCATGACTGTAGGTCATGTATTTCCATATCCTAGTAATTTCAGGGGGGGGGGAGACAGACCGTAAAGGATCAGCTGTATTGGCAAATATAAAAGGTGGTTAGGTTTTAGAATATGAATGTGGCTGGTCTTTTTGTAACCAGCAAGCCAGTGAACTTAAATGTAGAGGACTCAAGCTGCAATCCTAAACATAGTTATATTGCCCCATTGATTTCAGTAGAATTTATTTCCATGTAAACATGCAGAAGATTGCATTATCAGTCTCTCCAAACATTGTGCTGTAAACTGTAGTATCCACATCCTCCATGTGGTCAACCTTTTATTGAGCAGAGTGAGTAAGATATGATCATTCACAAAACAAGAGTACAAAGCAAAAGATATATCAAAATACCTGGTCAAGACATTGAGATAGTGTAAAGGGGCAAAGCTGGCCAGATGCAAAAGAGGACCGGGCTTGTTCACATTTAACAGTTGTGTAGATGAGAGAACTTCAGCAGCTGTAGATTGTCATGCAAGCTTCATGTGTTGAAATCCCCTCTTCTACACAACTTTTAAAGGTGCGTGAGCCCTGTCCTCTTTTGCATCTGGCCACCGTAATCCAGGCATCAAGAAGGATGACAAAATATATTGCAAAGACCAGCTCAAGCTAGATGTACCTATACAATTTTGCATTTACATTAGAAATGCCAATGCACTTTCTAAATATAATATCAAACTCCTTGAACCAGGGCAGAATCAATAAGCAATTGGAAAAGCCTGTTTCACCATAGACCTGACAAAAAGATATTAGAAAATTCTACTCACTGTTGCACAACAGCCTATTACTACCTTTTTGCATCCTATTATTTTTAACAATATATTCCTAACTTTCCATGAACTCCTACAGCCTTTCATAAAGTAACAGGCAGATGCTAAGATAGTTATATTGCAAATAGTATGTATTTATTTTGAAAATTTATACAATATTTTTACTGTAGGCTAGCCATTCCCAGCCTGGTGCTTTCCAGATGTGTTGAACTGCAACTCTCAGCATCCCCCAGCAAGCTTGGGAGATGCTGGGAGTCGTAGTCTCATACATCTGGAGGGCATCAGGTTGCAGAAGGCTGCTATAGGCATGTTCGCTTTCTTTTATCTTTCTATTTTTGCGAGTAGTTTTATTATATTTTTGTGATTTTAGAATTATGGCTTTAATGGTGTTTGTAAATGGTACTCTGATTGTGAATATTGTTAGCCATCCTGTGCTCTTTGTGAAGAAGAATAGGATATAAACACCCACACACAGAGACATACTGACACATATATAGCCAAAACGGAAAAAGCTAACTATAGGAAAGAAAGAAGTGATAGCCCAGTGGCCCACCAGTTACTAATGGAGAGGACTGGTAGGAGTTGTAGGCCAAAAAATCTGGAGGGCCACAGGTTGCCCATCCCTGTGAAAGCCAATCCAAGGTGTGTCGACACAGTAATGTGCACTTCTGACATGGAATAGGATTGCTTAATCACAACCTCTGAGAAGGATATGTAACCACATTCAAGTAAGAACTGGGTTAGAAAAATGTGATGCGCTACAGGAAAAGTTTTGGAAAAAAGGATCAGCAAGAATATATGCAGAAATTAAGAGGGTTGAGAGAGGGGAAGCATGCAAACACAAAGCAAAATTCACACAAGAAGAATGAAGCTCCACAGCTGCAAGTAGAGAGGGAGAGTGTCCTTCTACACTTGCATCTAGGGTGGCCAGATACAAAAATAAAATAAAAATACTGAGATCTGCACCTTTTAATAGTTGGGTATGTAGAAGTGGAACTTTCAGCAGGTGTGAGTTGTCATGCAAGCTACCATTGCTGAAATTCCTTTTCTATATACACAGCTATTAAAGGTGCAGGAGCCCTGGGTTTTTTTGGGTTTTTTTGCATCTGGCCACGCTACTTGCATCTGTAAAACATGCTCCTTGGAGGAAATTCCACTGCTGACTTCAAAGGACACATGCCAATTGCCTGTAGAATGGCTGAACTGGAAGAACCCAGTATTATCCTCCTGCTTAACATATGTAAGTTCCCACAATGCCAGAGGGTATGGATCATGATGAAATGAACTAGCAGTGTAGGCCTAGAATAACTGATAGGCATATGGATATGTCAGGGCCATCCTGTGGGAATATTGGCCAGTAGACGAAGACCTAAAGATGTTTAGCAGTTTCGGAGTTTTGACACATGTGAGCTTTCATGTTGAATGATAAGATTTAATCTTGTGTGAGGTCTGTGTAAATTGCAAGACCTGTTAGCGCATATTTGGTAAACGCAAAACCATTCCCCACATCCTAAGGATTGTGTTCTGAACCAAGAATGGGTAGATTTCAACCTTGCAGAGTCTAATAATTGTTTTACTAGAATCTCAAGATCCAACAACCAAAGCCAGATGAAAGAGACGTATGCTTAAAATTGAACAATGAGCCCAAAATTCTAAGTATCAGAACTGAATAAGATCACAGTCCTTCTGCACACAAATCGTCACCTCCACTACAACCAAGCTTTCTTAATTTCAGCAATAAACATTAGGAGGAAGAGTAATTTTGCTGTTGCTATTGTTAAACTTTTGGGAGTCAAATATCTTTACCAATATACCAGTAGACCTCCATCTATTCTGCCCACTCTTGCTCTAAGACCAGTAGATCCCCATCTATTCTGCCCACACTTCCTCCATTATCTCCATTGTTTAATGGAAGTCTACAATCGATTCATTAGTTCCATTTTCAAACTTTGAAAGCCTAAGTAAGATATTTGATTCTAACAAACATCACTACTACCAGCAATGCAGGGCATTAAGCAACCATATACTACAGGTCTAGTTGTTGAAGTAGAAATGACCAAGTAACAATAGGGTGACCATATGAAAAAGAGGACAGGGCTCCTGCATAGAAAAGGAAATTTCAGCAGATGTCATTTCTATATGTGGGGAACCAAGTGAAATGTCCTCTTCATCACAACGGTTAAAGCTGCAGGTGCCTTGCCCTCTTTTAAATCTGGTCACTCTAGTATAGCTCCTGCAGCTTTAACTGTGGTGATGAAGAGGGAATTTCACCAGGTTCTCCATATATACAAATGACACCTGCTGAAATTCCCTTTTCTATGCAATTGTTAAAGTTACAGGAGTCTTGTCCTCCTTTTCATATGGTCACCCTAAGTAACACTGTGTTACAGAATACCTATTCTGATGTAACAGAAAGACCAAACTTGTTTTTTTATTTGAAAAAGATATATTGCAAATTGGAAAACATCAGCTCTATACTTGCTGCATTGTAACTGCAACAGTAGTTGAATTCATATTTATATACATTTATGTTTCTTAATGTTTTGTGTTTTCTTGGTAAAGGGGGGGGAGAAACTTATATTTACCACTGCCTTATCTAAAATTTGTTTTCCTAAGAAATTTACAAAATTGAGTAGGATAGAATATTAAACTTTTGAGTCTTAAACCACAAAAACAATTAAAAGTTTACCCTTACCTCACTTTCCACTTGTTCAATTATTTCCCTAGAATTCTTATCAGCTAACTTTTTCTCCTGCCTTCTCCTTACCAGCATGTGGCTAGCATGCTGCTCCTTTATGTCTCATCTGCAATCTTTGGGGGGCTCCTAATTTGGGGTGCTGAACTCTCCTCTTTATCCAGATGTAACTGGGACAGAAGATAGGGCAAAGGCAAGATTCTATTGAGCCACCTATTCACATGTGCATTTCTTTGCACTCTTAAATTGCCCTTGAAAGAGCATTTTGTCTGGTTATGAACAGCATGTGGCTACTGAGGTATGATTTGTTGTCTCTCTGTGTGTGTGTGTGTCCCTTATAAAATGTTAATTACAGCACTTTACCTGGTTTCATAACACATTTCACCTTGATGTCTTAAGTACAATATTAAAAAGGCAACGGAATGCATGAAAACTATTAGTGTTCTATGATAAATGCTCAAAGATATTTTATTTTGCTTACAAGGGAACACATTTTTTAAAAGACACGCTTTTGGCCTCCATCTGATATTACTCTTGACCTAATCTCTTCTAGCAAGAAATGCCATAATTATCATGCTGTTATTATGAGATAATATAAGCATGAGTTTGCAAACAATGTGTTAATATAAAAGTGTTAAAAAATAAAACTGGCCCTTTAAAAATCACCAAACCACCTTTTGCCAGATACTTTCAGATGAGGATAAAGATCATATATGTTTTGCCTAATGTGCAATCCTATGTCTGTTTATTCAGAAGTCTGACTGAATTCAATAGGGCTTACTCCATACTAAGATTATACACACTTAGTCATACTGAACTCAATGAAACTTACTTCTGAGCAGACATATATAGGATTACAGTCAGTGTGTTTAGGATTGCAGCCTTGCCTTAGACTATGAGACTGTAGTTAGGGAATTGTTGCACTACATATACAGTGCCTATTATTTTAGGTACTGATAAATATTGCACATGATTATTGAATGAAAAGTAACTTCACAAACATTAAATAGCATTCCCCAAAGGAAAAAAAAGTAGGAAATGTAAGTTAAAGGTACTCTAAAAATGTTTATTAATTGAATGAGTACCTTCATGTATAACACTAGCATTAAAAAAAATGCCAGCAGTTTATTACATAATCAAGTAACACAATACTTTGTAGACTCAGTACCACCACCCCTGTATATGTGTGTGTGTGTGTGTGTGTGTGTATATATATATATGACTAGAGGGTAAGTTACATGTTATTCTCTGTTTCTTAAAGTTAGTACCAACTATTCCAGAGTTACAGGAATTTACTTGCATCTAATGAAATACTTTAGTCCACAAAAGCTTATGCCGTAATAAATTGTTAGTTCTTAAGGTGCTACAAGACTTTTGCTTTTCTTGCAACAAACTAACATGGCTATGTCTCTAGAAGGAATTCATACTATTTCATACAAGACTAGCAAGTTCATACCACTGTCCATTAGCCTTGCATGGATGCTTTTTGGAAGGGTGTGTGAGAATATGCACCAGATCCTCCAACACGTTTTTGTTCAAAGAATAGCGCAAGAGGCTTGCAGGCCAGGACTTGCCACAGGTCAATGGTGTGGTAATTCCTTGTCTTTCCCCATTGCTATTTTTTTTTAAAAAAGTAGCTGTAGGATCCTGAGCAGGGTCATCTCCCCACAACAAGAGATCCTCATGTCATGCCTTTTGTAGAAATGATTGCAGAAACGTATAGCCAGACCTCAGATCTGCACAAATCAGAACAAAACCTAGGCAGATATGAGCACCTGAGAGGATGTATTGGTTGTTCAACAGATACAAAGACTCTGATCTCCCAGGTACTAATGAACTATAGAACTTAAACTGAATTGTATATACACACACCACCAATAACACCAATAACACTTCTGTCATATTGGCTTGGAGATGTTCACACGGCCTGTGTACTTAGGCAAATATCAACTCACTTTATTATATGCATTTTTACTGGGAGCATTTTACAGTGTAATTCTATACATATCTCCTCAGAAGTAAGTACCATTAAGTTCAATGGACATACTCCCAGGTAAGTGGGTATAGAATTGCAGCCTTAATGACTGTCAAGTAATAAAATTACATTGGTGGCATTTATTTGTATATATGAGCCTTGATGGCATGAAAGAAAACTCCCTCTTCAGCGTTATTGGGTACAATTTGGCTATGTTAAGAGAAAAGGCAAAATTGGTTAAACATTCTCTCTAGCTATGCATGCATAACCTGCAAGCATTTCATTAACTCGTATATGATTTTAATCAGTGGTGAAATTCACTTCTATGCTTCAAGATAGATGGGGGGGGGAAATAATTAAAATATAACAAGCGTGCATTAAGAAATGAAAAGCCTATCTGCTATTTCTAAACTGACTAATTATTATTTTTTAAAAAGAAGGGGTTAAAGATACATTTTGTGATCCAGAAGAAATTACGAAGATAATTACAAAGATTGAACTTTTAGAAAGGACAATAACTGAGTATCTGATGAGCTATGCAATAACTGAATATCTGAGGAACAAAAACAAAATAATAATAATAATAATAATCTATTAAATAAAGAATAATGCCTTTAATTAATATAAGCAAAATACAGGCACGTATTTGTTTTCTGCAGAGCTGGGCAGTTTGATGGTGGAGTGGTGGTGGCTGTCAGTTATTCAGATGTGACAACAAAGCTGGCTGTGGGTTTTGAACTTGGGCAAGGTTGTGTATCTGGATTTTGGCTAACAGAGAGAAGCGAACATAGAAAAAGCTGGAGAAACCCCATAAGAGTTCCTTGTATTCCTCCTTTCAGTGTTAATGGGAGGGATGCAAGTTATGGGAGCTTTGATGGGGGATGGGGATAGTGGAGGGGGTGGGGGAAAGCAGAGCAAAGCCTGAGAATTCTCATCAGTGCTCTGCTCTGTTCAGCAGTACTAACAGGAGGATGTGAAGCCATTGTAGCTACAAATAAGATGAGAAAAACAGCAAGAATAAGCTTGAGAATACTTAGGTTTTTGCCCTCTTTCTCAGGGTTAATAGGAACACTGGGTAACTGAAATGTAGAAATTGAATCAGTAGAAAACAAGTCTTCAGAATGATCACTGTTTTTGCCCCTGTCTTCCAGCTAGCTTAATTGGAGGATGTGAAGCTCTGGTAAAAATCCAGAGTTAGGATTTGTGGAGTCTAGTGCAAAGTACAATGTGCAGTGGGCCCAACCAGATTCTGAATTTTCCTTATCTGGGAAATAAAGCATTCAATGTGGGTGGGGATAACATACCCACTGGAAAGAGGTACTGGAAAACTATTTTCTTTGGAAAGAGAAATAAATTAAATCTTCGGTCTGAAAACCCAAACCGTGTGTTCTATGTTGTAGTTCTGACAGAATATGATCCCCACAAAAGAAAGATCCTATGTAACTGTATACTTCAAATATGACAAGGCTAGACTTGTCTGTTTGGATTTGATTTTGGTGAAGGAGAGCATGAAAGTAGAGTTCAGAACTTCTCTTTGGTAGAATTAAAGAGAACAAACACATGTTAGGTAGGATCACTCTTCCATATTAACCACTCTGTAGCCCTATTTAAAAAACAACAACAAAGCTTTAGAAAATGTAAACAACATGTTAATAGCCCATACTCTAGGATAGGGTTAGGTAACTGGAACCCTGGGGGCCAAATTCACCCCCCCCCCCACACACAAAAGCTTTCCATCTGGCCTGTAGCAGCATAACCCCTGATCCCAAAGACACTCACTCCATTATGCATCTCAGCCACTTTCTCCTCTGTAACCTCCTCTCCAGCAGTGTAAACAGCAAGAAAGACTTTGGCAGAGCGTTCCCCTTATTATGCACCTCAGCAGCTCACTTCTGTGCACAAGCCAAGATATAGGGGGACTGTAGTGAGCTACTGACATGCCTGAAGAAAGGGCTGTGCAAAGCCTCTGGTGCAGTTTGCATTGTGGAAGAGTAGGTTTAAGAGCTGTTTGCCTGAATCTCTGCTTATGGGAGTGATTCCTGGGGAAGAGCCAAGGTTGCCAGACCTATGTTGAAATTTGGCCCCCGTTAAAATAAAATAACATTTTTTAAAAATCCACCCAGGTTCTAGGGCTTTTGTCTCCCAAAATATCCACCAAAATATCCTTTAAGCGAAACTCTTCCAACCCAGTTTCCTTCAACATTTTCATGTAAATCCTCCTTCACTGATTCTGACTCTTGTCGGAATCAGTGAATTCTGATTCACTGTCAGAATTCAAGATCAAACTGAGAAACTAATGTCTGGATTTGAAGGGGTTCCACCAGTTCTTTTGACAAGTCCCACATAATCCCTATCCCCATTTTCTCCAAATTTATCACCATCTTCAGGGGCTCTAACCCCATCATTCCACTCTCATCTACCTACGATCCAGGGTCTTTTTTTCTTCCCCCTTTTCTTCCCCTTTTCAAACTTTTTGCCTTCTCACTCCCTTTCCCCTGCTTGAGTCCAGTGCTGTTTTCAATTCCACAATGTCCACCACTATTTTAGAGGACAAACTCGCTGAACAGTAGTCTGAGCACTGTGAGGGAAACCTCCTCAGATACGAAGCCACATTTTATCGAATTCTGAAGGTGTCTCCACTGACAAGACTCTAAAAAGCTGTGGCTGAGGGCGCCCCTTCCCAGGGAGCTCTGTGGACGTTGCAGGACGTTGTTTCATGGGGGGCAGTGAATTTGTTTTTGGAACGTGTGGGGACAATTCTTAATTTAGCGGGTGTTTTGCCCTGCTGTGTGGTGTTTTCTGAAGTGAATTCCTGGATTTCTACGGGGATTTATCGCTTCGTTCTTTTTCGTTCTTTCAAAGCCACTCCTTGAAATTCTAAAAACCTCCAGGCTAGGAGCTCTTGCAGGGTGGCTGAGAACAGGAAAGGTATTGGGGGGTGGGGGGGGGGCGTTAACTGTAGATATGTTATTTCTACGCAAACGTCCATGTGAAACAGGAAGTAGAGACCTGAGGCAGATGCCCCCTGACTGAAAACTGAGGCACGCGGGTTGGGGTGGGGGTGTGCGTGTGGATTGTCTGCCTGAAACTGACACAGGCATAGGACTTGTGAGGACGAAATGAAAGCTAGGAAACAGGCGCCCCCTTTACTCCGTGTAAAGAGGGCAGGCTCGAGCTCCCTGGCTCGGCTGAGCTTGGCGCCTCTGAAACTCAGTGAGAAGCGCCCCCGGCTAGGGAGTGGGGTGGGGGAGGGAAGGCTGTTCCCAGCTCCGAACCGCGTTTTCCCGCTCGCTCCCCTCCCCTCTCGCTAAACGAGCTATTCGGCTCGCTCTCGCCTGCTCTCTCACACGCACTCCCTCGTTAGCCTCTGTATCCTGCCGCCGTGGCCGGGACTCCTTTCGCCTCACACACACACTTCTATATACACGCGCACACACTTTCGTCTTTACGCCTGGTGAAGCGTTCTTTAAATTCCAGCACGCGTAGGGTGTGCTTTCAATTCGCCCCAACTTTACACGGGGGAAGAGGGGGAAATAAAAGCTTGGGACCAGGGACTATTTGACGTGGTTGCCACAGTCTCGGCGGAGGGATTTAGCGAGGAGGCGGCTGAGCGATACTGCGGCTCTGCTCAGCGCTTCCTGGAAACTCCCGCTTAGGAGCGGGTGGGGCAGTCAGGAGGGGGGGGCGGGGAGGACGTCCTACACAGTGAGGGGTGTGGGCGGGTAGTCAGTCAGTCAGGTAGAAGGCGAGACCTAGCCCAGAGGGCAACGCAAGAGTACAGAACTCAAAAGTAGCCAACGCAGGGACATAAAACAGTGCTCACTGCCTGATAAAATAAATAAAATACAACCCCTCAGTTTAAAGGGGGGCCGCAGAGACACGCTTGACCTAGAAAGAAAGAAAGAAGCAAGCAAGCAATCAGAGGCTTTTGATCTCTGTCCTCCAAACGAGGGAACACAAAGACACTCGGGAGGGTCCCCCCACTCCACATCCCCTAAAAAGAGGAAACTGGCATCAGTTTACAAGAGGCGGGGGAAGAGACGTAATGACCCTAATAGGTCAAGGGGTACAGAGACACTTCAGCAGAATCCCAAACCCCCGAAATTGGGGTGGGGCGAAGCGTAGACCTTTTGTCCTAGAAAGGAAGCTCCCTCCCCTCACGTTAAAATAATTTTTTAAAAATATATATGGACACGCAGAGTTCTTGTACTCAGAGACGTGGGGGGGGGGTGGAAGGGGAGCTGAACCCCAAGTTATAACAGCAGCCCCTTCTCTAAAGAAGAGGAAGCCCGTCAAAATATTACAGCAGGATGGCTCTTGCCTCCAAACAAGGGGAATCTAACTTTTCCATACGGGGAAGGGGAGCACTTCAGAGTCTGCTGTAGCTTGCTTGCACCACCATCCCCGAAGGAGAGTTAATGAAGCCCCCTAAACCTGGAAAACGTGCAGCAGTAGCCACCCCTTCCTCCCCCACCCCTACTCCCTACAGATTTAGAAACGGAGAGCAGGAGAGGGGGGGCTTTTAACACCCCCTTTCCTGCTTTATTTTCCTTTATTTTTTATTTTTTTTTGCCGTTGGAGAGGCTGTTCCCCCCCCCTCCACTCCTTTTTCTCAGTCTCCTTTCAGAGACCTTCAATTTATCCCATCACCAAGCTGCATGTCAGCTGGGAGGTGGGGAACAGGCTCCATAGCAAGCTGCAGCGGCGCACAGGGTTAACGGCAGAGCAGCGCTGGAGGATGGGGGGAGGGGAGGCAGGGTTTGTAAATGGAAACATTGGTACATAAGCATTTAGCACAATCAGGAGGAAAAACGGCCCAACTGCAGGGAAGAGAACAAAAACTCTCCCTTTGCTGCCCCCTGGCGCCAATTCTTACAAATTTCTCACAGGAAAAAAAAAAGTATATGCATGCATGCATGCACATGCCCCAGCTAAACTGTTTTTTGGGCCTGTGTGTGTGTGTTTGTGTGAGGTTCTTTCGTTGGCATGTGAAACAAGCCATGCCCACAGATTGCATGGCAGGGTTAGCTCAAGTTCAGAGGAATTTTACTACCATATATTCGTATTATATGCATGTTCCCCATCCATAGGATGGTCACTCGCCAAAAAAGAGGAAATGCATCACCCTCAAAGAGCATAAAATTTGCATACACCTGCCTTTTTGCCCGGGATCATCCCTGTGCATGCAAATGACAAACAGGAGATCCCTGGAGCAGGCAGGGACGACCCCTCCATTTGCCTGGGATAATCCTTAGGTGTAGAAAGGGCCTTAGAGAGAGAGAGAGTTGTTAATTCGGGGATAATTACAATAATTTAAATAGAAATACAATACATCTCTCCATGTGTTGTGCTGACGTACTCAGTGTGCTATACAGGTACTAACAACTGTTGATGGGCAATTTCAAGGCCCCTGCTCTGCTTTATTAGGGCTCTTCATAGCTAAACTGCACTTAAGCTGGACAGCTCTTAAAATAGATGACGCCTTCAAAACAGAAGACAGCCTTTCATATAGTGGACTATCCTCTGCAAAGTAAGACACATGGTCACCTTACTTCTTTGTCAAAAAAGGTCTTATCTGAGCATAGGATTACGAGTTGAAGTAGGGATGGAAGAAGCAATGGGTGGGTGTCTTTAAAGGACAGGAGGGAGAAGTAGTGAAGGGGAGCTTGTGAAAGCAGAAGAGCTATGGGTGGAAAACCAGTGGTTAATTCATTAAGAAATACTGTGTTAAAGCTGGCTGCGGTGAAGGAAAGATTCTCTGCACCTTATTAGGTCAATTTCAAGGGCCCTGCTCTCCCTTCATAGGGTTCTTCAGTTATTCCATTATTATATAGCAGGCCTGAGTTCTGGTATTTAAAACACAAACTGTTGCAGATCTACCCCTACCCATTTCTCCTTGTGCAACCCAGACCACTTTTTGCCCAAGCTGAGAGAGGATGTATCACAGAAGGAGTGTGGAGTTATTTGAAGAATGAATAACTCCAAACAATTCGTGAATGATACAAGCCCCATCCTATCCTCAAGGCAAAACATTAAAGCACAAGTTATCCAACTTTGTCACAGTCAATCTCTCCTAGACAAGAAAACAAACCTCTTAAAAATGTCTGAATGACAGAGAGCTCAGCTTGCAGTGTTAACTTTTGCCCTCAACTTAAGAGGCACATATCTGGAAAAGAAAGGGAAGGGAGCAGGGTTTACATTTACACTTGTAAACTGCTTTGGAAAAATATTATTTTTGGAAAAATATTTTTAGAAATGGTGTATCAATTATATATTACATGGACCAGTTATAGCTTTGAAGGTGCCTGAGGGATATGTGTGTAGAATGGTTGCTCTATTGATGTTCAACACTGACAGTCAATACAAAGATAGGCACTTTGATTTCTGCCTTGTTCAAGATAAGTTCTGGGAGGAGGTCAGGAAACTCCTGAACCCCCCAGGCATCCGTCCATGCCTTCCATTTAGAGAGGCACTGATTTTAAAAACCAAATCTTTTAAAATCTTACATCTGCTCTATCTCTTTTCTGTTTCTGTTATTGCGTGAGGACAAGAATGCTACCAGCTGCCAACACTGTTTTGGTTTTTCTTTGACTTAAACTAGGATCTTTATCAATGCTCCTCCATTTGTTCCAATGCTGACAAAGGGAGGCATTAAACTAACACCAAAGCCAAGCAGGGTTCCCTGCATATGCTTCAACAAATTCCTGTTTAGAACCTAGCACACTTTTAATGATAAGTAAATGTTAAATTATGGGAAACATTAGCAGGTATAGTGTTTTCTGTGTTTATCAGCTGCTTGTATGTTCTAAATTTTACTGGGGTTTATCTGGTAGTGCTATTTGCCTGAACATACACTCTCTTACAGGAATAAGAAGCTGCCTCCCTTACGAAGTCAGTTCAATGGTCCATCTGGATCTCCATTGTGTGTGCTGACCCCTCCAATGTATAATTGAGAGATCTGTCTTAGCCTGGAGAGTTGAGATAAGTTAGCTGAAAATTCTGGAGATGGAACTAGAGCATTTACACACATAAAACATGTGATCTGCTAGTGAGTTATGCCTTCCCACCATCTTAGTTAGCGGCTGGATCTGACAACTTTAAGAGTACAAGTGGGACCTGCAGCAAAATGTTGCAGGATGGAGTGCTCCTGCTCAGATTTCCAGTCAGCTATGCCTTTTTATAGGATGCTCCATTATATTCCCATTGTTTTTCTCCTCCCCTTCTTTTTGTCCCCACCGCGAAGATTCAGCCAGCACTCCTGTGTCATGCTTACTCTTAATTGAGCTTGAGTGGGAGGGGATTTTGTTCTCTTAAAATGTTCTTAGTATCTCTGCAAAATTTGGAAGTTCCCCCAAGGCTACTGATACTTCTCTCTTGTACATGGAACATGTTGCTTTGGGTAGATAAAGGTCCACATTCAGAAAATGGGTTCACTAAAATGATTAAGGTGTTGGGAATTTCCCCTATGAGGGAAGGTTACAACAACTGGGATTGTTTAGCTTGGAAAAATGAGGCTAAGGGGAGACATGATAGAAGTGTACAAAATTATGCATTGTATGGATAGGGAGACATTTATCTCCCGCTCTCAAAATAATAGAACCTGGTGTCATCCCATGAAGCTGATTGGTGGGAGATTCAGGACAAATAAAAGGAAGTAGTTCTTCACACAGCACATAAACTATGAAATTCGCTACCACAAGATGTAGTGATAGCCACCAATTTGGATGGCTTTAAAAGGGTTGGATAAATTCCTGGAGGCGAAGGCTATCAATGGCTACTAGCCCTGATGGTTGTGTGCTACTTCCAGTATTCAAGGCAGTAAGCCTGAGTGCATCAGTTGCTGGGGAACATGGGTGGGAGGGTGCTGTTGCCCTATGTCCTGCTTTGTTGGTCCCTGGACGACGGCTGGTTGGCCACTGTACATTCTGAATATTTTTGCCTTTTGCAATCTCTCTCTCCCTCCCCTCACTCTCAAAATTGTTATAGTACTTCCACAAACAATTAAAAATAAAATTAGTACACATATAGTTCAATTACTAGACCTTTTGACCCCAGTCCTTCAAAACATGAAACATTACTGTGGCCAGCATATCTGCTGATAGCAAGTAGGCAGACAGGCAGGCATCAGAAAATGGGACAAATCACATTCAATGGACTTGCCCTTTTCACATCCTAATAATTTTCTTATTTAAAAATTAACCCAAATGAATCCTCAACCTGATATGATTTCGGGGACTATGAGCTCCATCACACCGGGGGTTAACACGCTCCCTATCATTGCTTCTCCGCCCGTGTTTTCGTTCCTCAGTTACTTCCTCTTTCAAAAGAGGAAGTACACAATGAGCACGAGGCCCATTGAGTCTGCTGTTCTAATGGCGCTGCTTCTCCTGCACACAGCAGGAGAGAGCAGCAATTCCGTGTTTAAAAATACATCAGACTTTGTGGAGAGTTTTTTTATCACTCAAGGAAGGCCAGGAGGGGCGGGAGGCAGACGACATCATGTGAGGGACCTGAGCAAACTCTGTGAGTGCCCAGTAACGAGTGTGCAATAAAACGCTTGTCGGATGGAGCTCTAAGTTTAAGAAAGGTTCATTGTTGTTGTTCTCATTCTCTCCTTTGCACTTGTTCTGTTTCTTTTGTATGTTGAGGATGCAACATGGAATGTAATTCTCCGCCATGTAAGGAATATTACTCATGCATTTTATAGCAGCATTTAATAATTCCCTATATTTTTCTTATCACTGTCTCAGTCCTCCAGAAACTTGGTATCAGTATAGAGGACAAATATTTTAAGGTTTCCACAAGTTTGGAGGCTGCAGAAAGATTTTTTTTAAAGTGTCCTTGTTGTAATTGCAAGGTAAATCTGTGCCTCTTTGCTTTCCTCTTCATGCTTTAATCATTTTGACACCAGGCTGTACAGAAGTAATTTAAAATTAATGTGATTGATACTCTGTGGATAGCAAGGCTCAACACAGAGCTCCACCTCCTACCCAGGATGGCTCAAGTTGGGCTTTCAATTGGCTGCCAAGCTTTAGACAGCTGACACAACACCTAGCAAAAACACAGCAACAATTAATTTGCTAATTTCGTTTCCTCTTTAATTTGAAACCAGAAAATTGTCAGCCATCAGGTCACAAGTGTAGCTATCTAGTATCATGCTTCTATAGAGAGAGAACACTTGCTATGTTGGTTAAAGCAGGAGAATGGATGCCACAAAAGTGGATAGGGCAATACATTTTTATGAACCAGGTTTTGCTCCTTAAGTTGCAAGCAATGAAGAAGAGGTGACAAAGGAAGATGAAGCCAGAGGCTTAGGGCTGGAGAGACGAGGGATTTTAACAAGTGAGGGAAAGCGGCAGTACTGCAATGTGGTGGGCCTGATGGAATAGGATGGGATAATACGCTCATGTTTTACTTTTATCCCATAGCAAAGCATCAACAGTGTGTTGTATTGCAGTGAGAAAATCCTTTTACTTTGGGATGATGAGTTAGGAATGTTCTTAACCTTAGGGGCAATATTGTTCACTTGTGAATTGCCAGGTGATATCCCATAATACACTTCAAAAACCAGAGAGAGGCGATATTCTACTAAGTCTATCCTGGTCTCTGCTAGACTTGGGGCCCCCTAAAATGGGAAGTGTGATTTAAAGAACACACACACTGTTAAGTCATTCTGAACTACTCATGAAAAGGTACATGAATAATTCAGGAATGAAGACCATACTGTAAAATGGATGTTATGCTTTCTTAGTGATAGTTGAAAACTGCTCAGACTAAGTGTGTTTGAAGACCTTCAACCAAAATCTGGATTATTAGATCAAATTGTTCTGAAATTCGAACGTACACACACACACACACACACACTGTCCTGACTGCTCCCTTGCTTTTTGGAGTCCCAATTCCTCAGTGCCCAAAGCTTCTTTCTCTTCTCAAGGCATATATCCCATCTTGTCCCTAAGCCTTGTCTTACAGCCTTTGTCATTCAGCCTATATACTTGTGCTTGTGAAAAACTGCTCAGAGACTTTTAATTACTCCAAGCATCCAAATAATTGTACTGAACAAAATCACACAATCTATTTGCCTTTCAAACCCCTGCTCCAAAAGGAAGACATCACAAATAGGAAATGAGAACTAGAATATAAAATGGGAAACCATAGTTCACATGGCTTACTATATGCTAAACAACGTTTTCTATATAACATACAGTAGGTGCAGACAGCTCCTGTACCTTTAATAGGTGTGTAGAAGAGGGGATTTCAGAAGGTGTAGCTTGCCAGGCATCTGGCCAACTACCATAGCTAAGGCCTTTTCTGTGGTTATGGGACTCTCTCCCTAGACACATTTGCCTGGTGACAACCTTGACCTTGTTAGGTTTTGGGTGCCAGCTAGAGCTATGGCTAGATCTACACCACTGCTTTATAGCAGTATTGAAGTGCACTGATAACTGTTGGGACACAATACACATTCCACATGCCACTTTCATTGTGTTATATCCTGCTCTTTATTCCACATTCATGCTGATTTCACACAAGGTGTAGATCTGGCCTTTGACTGTGCTTCTAAGGAAGAGGGGATGTTGATATTTCTGATGAAGTTCATCCTGATCAACTCTAGTTTTATGCTGCCCATTTTATATTTATGGTTTTTTCATGATTTCATACTGTTTAAAAAAAATTTTTAGTGCTGGAAGCTGTCTTGTGAATTTTGTATAAATTTAAAAGTATAATTGACTTGAGTATATTGATTTGCTATTTTACATAAGCCTCATACTCTTTCGAGTACTTTAGCAAGGCGGTTAACAAATGCTTCTGCTCTACATATTTGGGAACTGTTGTCCAAGGATGATGAACTAGGTTACTGGCTTGTACCTCACAGTAAATATATAGGGTTGGATTCAATGTTAGTCTTAGTTAAAGGAGATCCATTGAAATGGTATGCATCTGTGGGGCTGAATGGCCAACCTCTCTTTTCACCAATGTAAAAGTTAAAGCCCACAGCTTCTGCCTTCTCCAGTGCATTGAAATCTGGCTGTACATTCTTTGCATAATTCTTCTGCCATTTGTTGTTTACTTTGTTGATAGCTTTTATATAGTATAACATAATTAATGGCTATTTCATAGCCTAGCAGCAAAACTGAATAGTTAGAATATTGGTGAACATGTTGCATTGACTGATGAGGTGAAGTGGAGTGGGGAGACAGCAGGCTCACAGGTAAATATAGATATAAAATATAGATATAAAAATTCAAGACACACAAGAATACTCACGGAAAATAGATTGATGCTTATATGCACAGCAAACCAATCTAGAAAAGGCTGAAGAGGAGAAAAACCAGGTTACTACAACGAACACATCAATAGCTACATAGGAAAGGCACTAGTGTGCCTGGATTTGAAAACCTCAGTAACCTTTGAACACTAAAAATAAATGCTTGTGATTTTTTTAGCCAGCACCATCTTCCCACGAAAACTGTAATTTTCTAATCTGCAAACCAACAAAACAATGAAAACCCATCAGCAGTTTGGATTCTAGTCCTGTCAAGGGAGGAGAAAACCCATCCCCATTCATTTAAGGCAGCATTGAATCTCTAATTGACATAATTGAGACAGACCAGCCACTGGATTGATAGGGCAGAGAAAAGGGAGCAGGTGTCCTGGTTGAGAAAGAAATGGAAATCAAGTCTCCCTCTATATTCAATAGCTTTATAACAGTTGTAAATACTAGAAACAGTTGATTCACAATGTATCTTAAAGAATAGGTAAAACTGGTGAGAGTTCCCTAGTCAAGGGTGGTCCAATCCATACTGTCTCCAATGCCTAAAGTGGTCAGAATATTGTTGAGTCATCGGAACAAAACAGCATGTCCCCGGACTGATGCTATGTACAGGGAACTCATCCTGTCATATCCAAAGTGCCAGGCAATATCCAGGCTATGGGCATGTCTACACCAGCCCTATATCCCGGGATTGTCCCTGTGCATCCAAATGCCACACAGGGGACGATCCCCCCATTTTCCTGGGATAACCCTTAGGTGTAGAAAGGGCCTATGGTTCATTTGCAACTAAGAGAGTCTTCCTTTAATATTAGCTGGTATAGGACTTAGCGTACAAGATGCTTTATGTTTGCTCTGTCTCATTTTTAGCTTCCTAACCACCTTGTGATATAGATCAACGAGTGGCCTTCCATTTTTTTTTCGGTTCAAGAATCCACCTTTTAACTCTGACTTGCAAGTAAGGCCACCAACGTAATAGCTAGCACATTTTTACTAGCCTAGTCTGTGTCAAGTCGTATGTGGCCTCAAAAGAAGTGTGGGGGGGAAGAGAGCAATTGCTTCGCCCCCTCTCAAAGCTTCCTTGGCTAGTCGCCTCAAAGTGGGTAGTGTTCACCAATGGCAACCAGGTGTTCTATTGCAAAGTTCTGATTCAAAACAATGCAGATGTTTTTAAGATCAAAAATTATTATTAAAAATCTTTTTTTGAATCAATGATACCAGTCCATTAATGTGTCCAGCCTCCTCATCTATGTAATTGCTCCAGCTCATGGTGTAAGAGAGAGAAATCCTAATACTTGCTTAATGTGAAGTGCTATTTACCAGAAAATTCAAGCCATTTTACATAGAAGTAAGCCCACTTCAGGTTTGATTAGTGTCAGTGTGAAAGATTACCCTTCTTCCCCTGAGGAAAACAGAGCTACCACAATGAAGAGATCTCTAGTAAAAAAAATATTATATCCCGCCTTTGTAAGCAAAAGCCAACTCAAGGTGACTTACAAGAACAATTTAAAATAAGCAATATAAGAAAAGCTATTTAATATATAGTAAAACAGGAATGTGCAGTAAAGACAGCAGAAGTTGTAAAACCAGGTCATTTTAAAAGGTCCTAAATAAATAACATACTTAAAATAAAACTGTCTTCAGTTTATGCTTCAAAGTGGCCAATGAGGGGGCGAGATCCACCTCTCTTTTGGTTTTACCAAAAATGGGGGATAGCAGTGCTCAAACCATGGGTGAAAAGGTACAGGGGTGGGTGGTGTTAATGAAATCTACAAGCTTCATCCCAACTTTAGGCAAATCATGTCCCTCCCCTTCACCTTTTAAAACAGGAGATAAGGATGTCGCCATAAAAAGTAAGGTGGTCAACCCTCCCCCGCGCCCGTTCAAATTCAATTGGTGAATAGGTGTTGATTTGGATAGGCTGCCTCAAGATGGGGGATACTTGGCTCAGCAATACTACAAATGAGAAGGATCTTGGAATTGTTGTAGATCACAAGCTGAATATGAGCCAACAGTGCGATATGGCTGCAAGAAAGGCAAATGCTATTTTGGGCTGCATTAATAGAAGTATAGCTTCCAAATCATGTAAGGTACTGGTTCCTCTCTATTCAGCCCTGGTTAGGCCTCATCTAGAATACTGCTTCCAGTTCTTGGCTCCACAATTCAAGAAGGACGCAGACAAGCTGGAGCGTGTTTAGAGGAGGGCCACCAGGATGATTAGGGGTCTGGAAAGAAAGCCCTATGAAGAGAGACTGAAAGAACTGAGCATGTTTAGCCTGGAGAAGAGAAGATTGAGGGGAGACATGATAGCACTCTTCAAATACTTAAAAGGTTGTCACACAGAGGAGGGTCAGGATCTCTTCTCGACCATCCCACAGTGCAGGACACGGAATAATGGGCTCAAGTTACAGGAAGCCAGATTGCGGCTGGACATCAGGAAAAACTTCCTGACTGTTAGAGCAGTACGACAATGGAACCAGTGACTTAGGGAGATTGTGGGCTCTCCCACACTAGAGGCATTCAAGAGGCAGCTGGACAACCATCTGTCAGGTATGCTTTAGGGTGGATTCCTGCATTGAGCAGGGGGTTGGACTCGATGGCCTTATCCTATAAGGGGACCCTAACCCCTTCCAACTCTACTACCGTATTTCTTCGATTCCAAGACACACTTTTTTCCCCATATAAACATCTCTAAAAACAGGGTGCATCTTAGAATCGAGGGTGTGTTTATTATTTCTTAGAATCAAAGATTTTTTTCTGTTGGTGGTACTGAAATTCGTGTGCGTGTTACAATCGATGACATCTTACAATCGAAGAAATACGGTATTCTATGATTCTATGTAGGTACAGAGAGACACAGTAGACAGATCCAGGTAAGAGGCCCTTGGAGGAGAGGAAAAGGGCACCAAATCATGTCCCATAGCCTTTTAAGTCTACCAAAAGGGAGACCAGCACGCTCGTGCAATTTAAGCACTGTGGGATGGAATATTCTCATACAAACACACTCTGAAGTCCATCCCCCCTCAAAATGGCCCTCTGTGGGCTCATCTACACCAAGCAGATATTCCACTATGAAAGTGGTATGAAAGCGGTATATAAAATGCAGGAGCCACACTGCTGCTTTATAGTGGTATTGAAGTGCACTGACAACTCTTGGGGCCCATTGACACATACCATACTACTTTCATACTGCTTTCATAGTGCTATATCCTGCTTGGTGTAGATGTGTCAATGGGCCCCAACAGTTGTCAGTGCACTTCAGTACCACTATAAAGCATTAGTGTAGATCCTATATTGCACTTCAATACTGTTACAAAGCAGCCGTGTGGCTTCTGCCTTTTATATACCTCTTTCATAGCGGAATATCCTGCTTGGTGTAGATGAGCCCTAAGTTCCCTTTGTTTCCAGTGACCTCTACAGAAGTAGGCCACCATCCACAACTTTTCTCATGCACTGTGCTGATGCACCCCACTCCCTCCCAGGAAGTGCAGGCAGCCAGATACCAGCAAATGCCAGAGCGTACCTGTCAATGAGAGATGACAAACCACAGATTTACTATACACCCATTTGTGCAACTTGTCCCCCAAATGCACACATCCCGCCCAAAATGTGCATTTACATGCATTAGCCTGTGGGCGAAATGCACATTTTGGGAGTTGTTTTTTTAATATATATATATATATTACATATTTTTCTATGATTAAATTTGTGTGACATTCCAGAAAGTAAAAAAAAAAAGTCCGCAAATCCACAGAATCTGTGCAACAAGGTAAAAGCCAGTCCACTGCAGAATCTGAAAGTCGGATTCATAGAAATCCAAACATCTGAATCCTTGGCAGATTTCTCTGACATCCCTAGTTGGAAGGCACCTCAGAGGTCATCTAGTCGAATCCCCTGGTCCATGCAAGAATCTTGCACCTACTGTGGTAGAGATGGCTGCTCATCCTCTTCTTAAAT
Source organism: Elgaria multicarinata webbii (assembly GCF_023053635.1). Classification (NCBI taxonomy): domain Eukaryota; kingdom Metazoa; phylum Chordata; class Lepidosauria; order Squamata; family Anguidae; genus Elgaria; species Elgaria multicarinata. The sequence goes on along the minus strand of NC_086183.1, from coordinate 11,500,854 downwards.
ATCTCCAACGAAGGAGAGCCCACCACCTCCCAAGGCAGATGGTTACACTGGGCCTTGCTAGACCTACCTTTGAATCCGGCCTTCAGGCGTGGCGAGGCCGTGCTACAATTAGCACAGGCCGTCATGCCTATCCAGACGTCAGACGCGACGGGGAAAGGAAAGCCCCGTCGTGTTGCCCATTTTAAAAAAATCTTAAAGGGGCCATGTGCGCAGGAGTGCACCAACAAAAAGGTAAGTGGTGTTTTTTTTAAAAAATAAAGGGTTCCCCATTCCCCCGATTTCCCCCCCACAATGTCTGATGCCCACCTGCTTGCCCGCTTGCCCACTTGCCCGCCCCCGCTCGCTCTCCTCGCCCGCTCGCCCCCCTGCTTGCTCTCCTCGCCCACTTGCTCGCCCGGTCCGATGCTCCTCCACCACCACCCCAGCCGCGATCTCCCCACCCTGGCTCCACTCTTCCCCCACTTCTCTCCTGTCGGATCCGCTCTTTCACCCCTGGCCCCCATCATTCCTCCCCCCCCCCCCCGCGATTCCCTCGCCCCCGGCCTGATGGGCACAGTGCTCAGCTTCTCCCGGCTATTCACGAGTAAGCAAGCAGCCAGGAAAAGCCACGGAACTTGCTAGACTTTCCGCAGCCCCGTTCTCAGCCTGGGGCTGTGGAAAAACCGGCCCAAAGGTGGATCCGGTTATCCCAGGCCAAGGGAGGGTTTAGCCCAGCCTGACCCTGGGATCCCCTGTGCGTCATTTGCACGCACAGCAGGGAGCCCGGGCCTCGCACTGGGCTAAACCCTCGTCTAGGAAGGCCCACTGTCAAACAGTTTTTACCATTAGGAAGTTTCTGTTAACACTTAGCCAAATTCTGCTTCCCTGCAATTTCCACCCATCGGTTCTAATCCTGCTCTTGGAGCAACAGAGATCAAGTCTTCTCCATCTTCTGCATGACTACCTTTCAGATATTTGAAGACTGTTATCATGCCTCCCCCTTAATCTCTCCAGCAGGCTAAACATACTCCGCTCTTTCAACTCTTCCTCATATGTTTGAAATACTACAGATATGCCAGTATGAAAACATTCTCTACCTTTTCTTCAACAGTTTCCCAGTTTGGGGCATATGGCCTGATGGTTCCCATCATTCCTTGTATCCATACTGGGAATTGCTCCCATAATGACATCTCTCCCTTGCTATAGATCAACTAATGCATGGCGCTTTCAAGTAGCAAGGGCTAAATATTATTTAATTGTACCCCTCCCCAAAAAAGAAGAAAGCCATTTTGGCTATTCTGCAGTATATGCCAAAGGCAAATGTGGAACAATAGGACAGGAGGATAAACCATCCTAAGAATATTTGCATGCATCCAATAGATTGGCATTATCGAATAACAGAAACTCAAATACACCAATAATATGAACCCACTGATATTACTGTAGGATAATACTGCATAAAAGGGGGTTGTTCTTTTTAAAGATAGGATGGGATAGGGGCACGAATAGGTGGTACTCTGGTCTCCATTTAGCCAAACCTTCTATTAATTGTATGTTGGGCAGATCCAACATAACACGGGGGAAGCGGATCTTAGCTTTGTTAAATGTCATTGCACAAGAACTACTGTACATAAATTAGCCTGACTGCTAGTACTGTTCTCAACAACAACAAGAAGAAATAGGGCTTGGTACTGGTTATAAAACAAGCACAGTATTCTGGCATCACATGCTGCACAAGCAGGATCAGAGACAAAACATTACCGTGTGTAAGGCTGCCTCTTCAGCCAGCATTTTTCCCAAGCAGGCTATTTCACTCTTCCAGGCTTCCCTGCCGTTTTCCTTTTCTGACCGATACTCAACGTTCTAGAGTTGCTGAGTTGCTAAACCCCTCCTGGAGTTTAGATTTGCTTTTGGATGTCTTTGTGTTGCATTATGTTTGCTTGTAAACATGCTCTTGACCAGATACAAAAGAGGGCAGGGCTCCGGCAGCTTTAACTGTTGTGATGAAGAGGGAATTTCACCGGGTGCTGCATGCACACACCTGCTGAAATCCCCTTTTCTATACAACTGTTAAAGATACGGGAGCCCTGTCCTCATTTCCATATGGTCACCCTATCTTATATTTTTGGAGCACTCTGGTTTGAGCAGGCCAATACCTCCCTCTTGTTTCTCTAGGGCCGCCCATTTGGCTACAATCCTGTTGGCACTCACCACCTGAGTTCACTATTAAAAGAAATTCTATACATGTATAATCCAAGTGCTTGGAAATACAGGAAGCTACCTTATACCAAGGCAGAATTGGTCCAGTTCCCATAACCACTGTCCATTGGCCATGCTAGCTGGGGCCTATGGGAGTTGGCGTCCAATAACATCTGGAAGGCCACAACTTACCCAACCATGCGGTAGGAAGGAAGGGGAATAGCTCAGTGGTAAAATACATGCATTACATATGAAAGATCCCAAGTTCAATCCCCAGGTAAGGCTGGGAAATACTCCTGCCTGAAATTCTGGGGAGCTGCTGCCAGTCAGTACAGACAATGCTATTGCTGGCTGGGAATGATCAGGGTTGTAGTCCAACCCATCTGGAAGGCACCAAGTTGGAGAAGGCTGAGGTATTATAGCTAAAGTTATGGTTAAGGGTTATTTACATAATTACTTATCACAGGCTACAGATTTGTTTACCCCCAGTTAATGGACAATTGAAGGAAGCAGGCCCTGGGATAATCACAGGCTCTTCACAGAAGTTATCCTAAGGTAAAGCACAGATAGGGGAAATGACAGTAATTTACCTCAAGACACATTTGCTAAGATGTGGGGTCCTCAGCAGGTGCCCAACCAAGCCTACCCTTGATGCCAGCCTGGGCTAAGTTATCACTGGGCCTGTTCAGACAACGCGCTAAACCATGGTTAGGCCGCTAACCCCTTTGCAGCAAATGGTGAGTGTGTTTAAACTGTGGTTATGTAGCTACCATGATTCGGAAAGGTTCACATGACACGCTAAGCCGTAATGTTTAGTTCAACATGCTTAACTACTGTGGTTTAGCGTGTCATCTGAACAGGGTCAGTGAATAAAATGGCTGTCTGTCTTCAGCCAATATAGCAAACTCAGGATCGAGCAGTTCAGCACATTATAGAGAACTAGGGCTAGAGGTTCCTAGTCGCTGAACGGGTTTATTGTTCAGATTAGCTCTAACAAGAGAGGGATCCTGCCAGTGTTTTCTTGTAGAAGGCAGCACCTTGGTGGCAAAGGAAATACTCCAGCCATAGCAGCTGCTGGTTACATGTCGCATCAGAGGCAAAGGGAAAGCAACAGGTAGCAAGCACATGACACCAACTGTTTGACAACAACTGGTTTCTAGCTTGATCTTATGCACAATTCAAGGTGCTAATTGTTGCCGTTAAAGCCCTAAATGGCTCAAACCTTGGCTACCTAAAAGACCATCTTCTCCCATATGAGAACACCTGGTCTTTAAGATATGCAAGGGAAGCTTTGCTTTTCATTTCCATTGGTTGTGGAAGCACAACTGGTTGAGTCATGGCAAAGGATCTTCTCTATGGCTGCACCTAGATTTTGGGACTTAACGCCACCCACCCCTCAACTTTTTGTTTTGCTTTGCCAAAGTGTTCCTGTTCTGGCAGACATTTGACCTGCCAGTTTGCGGAGTTGTTATACGGGCTGGGTACCTTATTCTCAAGCTGCTTCTCTCTGCTGTGCCCATCTCCTGTTTTTGTTGTATTGTTAATTTTTAAGATTTATTTTGCAATTGTTTTTAATTTGTTGGGAGCTGCCCTGAGCATTGTGATCACAATAGAATGGTAGGGTGTTATTTATTTTTTAAATAAAAAAATTAAAAAAATCCACAGGTTATCTTGTGAAGACAGAATATGAACCCGTGCAGCGTCTCTCACTAAATCCTTACACACTCTTTCACTCACTCATGCAATCTCTAACACATTAAGATCGCTGGAGGGTCAGATAAACTGATTTGCAAACTACACAGAGGGACAATAAATTGAGATTACAACAATGCTAGTAATTAGGAGTGAGTCAGGTAAACCTCTTATCTTCAGATCAAGTGCAACACAGAAGGAGTCTTACAATCCAAAGATGGCCAGAGAAGTACAAGGTCAATCAGTGAAATAGCTTCAACTGCATGATATGTTTTATTTGAAAATTCAGACAGAAACCCTGAGTTACCAGCCACAGAATCAGTTAATTTAAAAGAAAGAAGAAAAAGAAAGCAAAGCTGATTTTTTGCACTTTGCATCATGAGGCTCTGGATTGTGCTATTTAACAGAGAGAGTTTTTAAAAACAAAAACAAAAAGACAACCCCCCACCTCGAAAACCTGACATCGTTGCTGTGGGGAAATCGCTTTCTTAGAAGCCCATTGCACATTCAAAAGCTAGATATAATCTGGCATAGGTCTAAGAGGCAGCTGGATTCAAGTAAATAGAAAATGAGTAGTAATTCCAGCCCTGCAGGTTGGGGTGCTTGTGACAGTGTGATGTCCAAAGGAGGACGGGGGGGGGGGGGGGGAAGAGAAGAGAGAGTGAGTGGTTCAAAATCCTCTTGGATGTCAGCCGCAGGGCTTGGAGGATGGGGGGGACCATGACATCGAAGAAGCTTGTGCACACACAAGAACTCATAGTCTGTACAGAAGGGATCCTAAGAAGAATCCCCTCCATTGGAGTGATCTTGGTGAAAAGAGAGGATGTTGTTCCAGCTGTACCAGGTTTGGGCCGCAGAGGCGTCCACTGGGCTGTTTGCAGTTGGAGGAGATCAACTGCGTCACGGGTGGCAAGCCACGGATGTTTTGCACGTTCAGCTTTTCAGATGCACCTACATAGATCCCTTTACAAATAGTCTCTCTGTACACTTAAAACAAAAACAAAGAGAGGGTAACGGGAGCCAGTCTTTCAGAAGGCACTTGGCCTGGATGTGCATTTGAGGAAGTGCCTCAAAATCGACTTCTTGCTGGGATGGTGTTTTCTTGCTTCCCTGGAAGTTCCAGGAAGCTTGTGCAGAGTCAAGGGAAGCAGCACGGGGCGGGTGGGTACCCAGCGTTCCCAAGTCACAGTGTGGTGGACGGCAGCTTCTTGACCCGCCTCTGTGCTAGGAAGGAGGACTCGATGGGCTTCAGCAGAGGGCCCGGCTTGGAGTTGTTCAGCGCTGAGTACGTTGCAGCCATGGCACCCTAGGAGAGAGAAGAGCCAGAGGGGTTTGCTTACAAGACAGGCAGGAGGAGGCCGCTCCACCCAAGACCCACCCAGGGGCCGAAACGAAAAGCCAAATCCAGCGAAGCAAGAGCCACGGCACAAATGGCTTTTAGGGCGAACCTCTGGGAAAAGGGACACACCGACAGGGTCACTCTATGTGGGCAGGCACACGCATCATGTCAGGTATGCTTCTCAGGGAGTCGGAACTGGCTGACGTTTCCCTGTTTAATGGACTTCGGGCAGCAAGCCCATGTCATGTATGTGTGAAACAGCTCCTAAAGCGCACCCTTTCTCAGCGAGTCCAGCAGCAGTTCATAGAATCATAGAATAGCAGAGTTGGAAGGGGCCTACAAGGCCATCGAGTCCAACCCCCTGCTCAATGCAGGAATCCACCCTAAAGCATCCCTGACAGATGGTTGTCCAGCTGCCTCTTGAGTTATTCCACAGGACCTATTCTTGCGGACAAGGTCCTTAGAGTGGTGCAGCTTATCACTTGAACTCTTGAATCTTCTACCTAGCTGGTTGTTTCCTGCTAGGAGAAACTGGCAGAGAATATCACCCCTATTCTACAGTAACTGTACTATTGTTCCCAGGCCCAGTTCTTGAGTGATGGTTTTTACTACTACTACTACTACTACTACTACTACTACCACCACATGTCTTTGTTGCCTTTCAGGGCAGAGGCCCTCACAAGGCAGCTTACAACAACAAAATACATAAAATATTACCAGCAGTAAAATATAAAAAAACACACATTAAAAGCAATAAAAACAGAATTGCAATGAAGCAGCAATTAAAACAATAAAACACAACAACCATAGCAGCAATAACAACACTCATCATGGGAAGACCACGGTAAAACAAAATGTCTTTAAGGCCTTTTTGAAAGCCTGCAAGGATGGTGCATGGCGGACCTCCGATGAGAGAGTGTTCCAGAGGTTTGGGGCCACCTAATTGCCCTCACCGGTGGGCAAATGAGAAGGGCCTCTCTTTCTGGTCTCACAAGTGCAGGCAGGCTGATATGGGTGAAGGTGGTCCTTCAAGTAACTAGGTCCCAAACGGTTTAGAGCGTTAAAGCTCTAACCAGCCCTTTGAATTGGGCTCGGAAACACATCGGTAACCAGTGCAGCTGGCCCAATATAGGTATTACATGATCAAATCGACTTGCCCCTACCGGTACTCGGGTTTTGACCTATAAAGCCTTAAATGGCCCGGGTCTGGAGTAACTGACACAATTTGAGACTGTTCCTGCTCTTTTATGGGCACTAGGCCGTCTCCACTAGGAGCAGAACCTCCTCACAGCTGGCCCCATAACTTGGAACGCCTTCCCAAGGCATTGTTTCCTACGGAATTTGGAGAGTACAAAGGGCTGCTTAACAGAAAGGACAGTGACAGCTCTTCTTTCTATTGATGCTGGTTTTCATGTCGTGTGTGGCCAGCGGTTTTCATGTTTTATTGCTTTTTATTGTAGTTTTGTTAACCACTGATATGCTTCGAAAACACCACTGAAGAAGCTGGCGCGCCAGATCACACCACTTGTCCATTTAACTCAGGGTTGTCTACTCTGGCATTGGTCGTCCAGGGTCCCAGGCAGAGAAGGGTCCTTCAACGGCTACCCAAGATCCTTTTTGAATTGGACATGCCAGGGATTGTACCTGGGGCTTTCTTCATGCAAAGCATGTGCTCTATCATGGAGTGAAGATCCCTGCCCAAATATTTTTCTGACACTTTTCTCGCTGATCAAGGGACATGGAGATTGGGAACATGTCAGGGCAGTTAAGTGTGGCAAAGAAGAAACACTTTATTATTTTGTAGGATGCTTTTCGGGTAGGGAGAGAAGAATCTTAATGGGCAAACTCTTCCCTGAATATCTTAGCCTTTGCTGGGTTTCTGGAGGGGCAGAAGATGAGGGAAGAGAGCAGGTATTTCCATGGCCAATATAGTATCTATAATCGGACAGCGCTAGAAGCACCTCGACCCCTTCACTCCAACCATAGTTTCTGTACCTTTACAAGCTGTACATCCTGATGACTCAACTGGCTCTGTGGCAACCTGTCCTTCTGGGTTATCCACAGGTGCTGGAGGACTTGTTTGGCAGTCAGGCGCTGATGAGGGTCAATGTGGAGCATCTTCGACACCAGATCCTGCAATAAGCATTCAGAGACTATAGCTGCTGCAGTTCTTCTTTTCACATGGAAAGTCACAGGTCGGACTGGAAACCACACAGCTTATTTCGAAAGGTCTGGGCTGTATTTGTCTGAGGCTTGCGCTCAGAATCACTTCGGTTGTTTAGGAGCAATTGTACCTTGACCGCCAAATATAGATAGATGTAAAGCTCTTTGGTCCTGTCTTAAGATGTAACTGACAATTTTGTCAGCTGCTTAGGGAATCCACCGTGGGCGCTTCCAGACCAGGCTTTTACTGTGCCATCACACTGCCTCGTCTACTTAATTTTACAGGAGGTCCAGATGTCATCACTTTCCATTTGTAGCCCTCCCATGCTTTCCCGCCATTTTGTCTGTCTGTCTTCTTACCAGAAAACCCCCCAAAAAACGTTAAGGAAAAATAGAAGTAAATAAAGTAGCTGCACAATGCTTTTTGAACGTTCGCACTGGGGAGGGGGGGCTCTGTCTGGAAGCACATCTAGAGCTCCTGTAAAATTAAGCAGACGAGGCACTGTGATGGCACAGGAAAAGCCTGGTCTGGGAGTGCCCACAGTGGATTCCTTAAGCGACTGATAAAATTGTCATCTTAAGACAGGACCAAAGATGACTCTCACCCCACCCTCGCAATCTCTCTTTCCTCCTGCCCCTCTCCTTGCAATAATTGATCCATTGGTAGGGCAGGAACCCCAAATTCTGCTCCAGGTGGCTCTCCAGATGTTGGACTTCAACTCCCATCACCTCTGACTACTGTCCATGCTGTCTGGGGCTGATGGGAATTAGAGTCCAACAACATCTACAGGGTGACTAGTTTCCCTTCCTTGTTCTAGAGACTATGTTAAAGGTGAAAATGAAGACTACGGGTCATCTTTCAGGAAAACTGGGGCTCTTTCCTTTGGAAAACACCGTTGGAACCCAGGGATATAGTGAGCCCTGCCCTTTGTCAATTCCTAGCAGGTGGAAGGTGGACCGAGGTAGAGTCAACCCCTGGTCTCTGCTTCGAACTGAGAGACAGTGTGGTGTAATGGTTAGAGTACTGGACTGGGACTTGGGAGACTGGGGTTCAAGTCCTCACTTGGCTATGAAGCTCAATGGTTGGCTTTAGGCCAGTCACTGACTCTCAGTGTAGTTTACCTCATAGGGTTGTTGTGAGGATAAAATGCACAGGAGGAGGACCATCTAAGCTGCCCTGGATTCCTTACAAGAGGGGGTGGGAGAAAGGCGGGATGCAAATGTAATAATAAATAAATAACAAATATTTATTCATTTATTTAACTAGTTCTATACTGCTCCATAACTGAAGCGCTCTGGGTGGTTCACAAAAATTAAAACCATTAAAATACATTACACAAAGTACTCTCTCTCACACACACACAAAAGTATTTGCATAAAAACGTTATAGACAGATCTCTCTCTCTCTCTCTCTCTCTCTCTCTCTCTCTCTCACACACACACACACACACATCTAAAAAGGACATTTTAGATAAACAATCAGCCAAAGGCAGTCCAAGATGTAAAATAAATAAAAATACTAAACCGTACCTTGGCTGCATCAGAAACTGTGTCCCAGTTTCCCCCTCTGAGAGAAAACTTTCCGCCGCCTATCCGAGTAAGGATCTCCTCGGGGGTGTCGTTGGGCCCATTTGCAAATGGAGTGTACCTGCAAGAGGAGATTGGTTTGGGTTTGTTTGCAATGCTAGAACATCAAGTAGAAAGGGGGGACAGGAAGCACAGAGCAGTGAGAAGGAGCAGGTGAAGGGGACGGAGAAGGTGGCACTGGAGCCCACACCAGGGAAAGGAGAGAAATTCTCCTTTCATCCCCCCTCTCCATCCCTATCCCCCCCTCCCCCAGCCAGCAAGGAATCCATGAAATTCCTACCCAGAGACTTTAGCAAACACAACTTCCACAGGGGTCCTTGTCCGTGAGCCCCTGCCAAAGGATGTGAGGAAGGTGCAGGGCTTTCTCTGCTGTGGCACCCCGGCTGTGGAACGAGCACCCCAGAGAGGTTCGCCTGGCGCCTACACTGTACTCCTTCCGTCGCCAGCTGAAGACCTTTTTATTTTCTCAGTATTTTAATACTTAATTTAACTGAAATTTAAACTTTGCTGTTTTAATTCTGTATTTTAACCTATATCAATTTCTGCTGTGTGGTTTTATCCTGGTTGTGCTTTTTATATTGTATTTTGTATTTGTGTTTTTAGACTGTTGGTTGTTTTATTATGCTCTGCATGGTTTTAATTTTTGTGAACCGCCCAGACAGCTTCGGCTATTGGGCGGTATAAAAATGTAATAAATAAATAAATAAATAAAATAAATAAATAAATAAAGATTTCCTGCACATGCTATTCTTTGTTAAAAAAAACCAAAAGGAAATCCTCCACAAATGCTGGGATTTTCAGAAGACAGACACACAGACACAGACTCTGCACTAGCAGATTCTATCATTCATGGTAATTACAAGCATGCAATAAAGTCAGTGCACCCTATTATAAATCTGAATCATAGGGTCTGCTCTGCTAATGACTGGCTGGGAATGGGAGTCTTGGCTGAAGGTTGCCCTGAACGACCACCAGGTTCACTGTAACTTTACAGTTTTAGTGATTAAAAATAATGTGTCTGTTATTTCACATTGACAAGGGTTTCTTAATTCTTTAAGAAACAGATGATCCTTGGTGGCGCATATCAGAAGTGACTCTATGGAAAGTAAGTAGGGTGACCATATGAAAAGGAGACAGGGCTTCTGTATGCAGCAGGTGTCATTTGTAGGCATGCAGCACCCGGTGAAATTCCCTCTTCATCACAACAGTTAAAGCTGCAGGAGCCCTGTCCTCTTTTGTATCTGGTCATGCTAGGCAGGGCTCCTGCAACTGCTGTGATGAAGAGGGAATTTCACCGGGTGCTGCATGCATACAAATTACACATGCTGAAATTTACTTTTCAATACAGCTGTTAAAGATACAGGAGCCCTGTCCTCCATTCCATATGGACACCCTATGGAAAATCCCTGCTTTGATGGACTGAAAAGGAACCAGTCTTTGAAAACGGTCCGGAAGCTTCAGCTGGTACAAAACAGGGCAGCCCGTTTACTAACAGGGACTGGCCGGTGAGATCACATTACGCCAGTCCTTTTACAACTTCATTGGCTGCCAGTCCAGGTCCGGGCCCGATTCAAAGTGCTGGTATTGACATTTAAAGCCCTAAACGGTTTGGGGCCAGGTTATTTGAAGGAACGCCTCCTCCCATATGTACCTACCCGGACCTTAAGATCATCTACAGGGGCCCTTCTCCGTGAGCCCCTGCCAAAGGAAGTGAGGCAGGTGGCTACTAGGAGGGCTTTCTCCGCTGTGGCACTCCGGTTGTGGAATGAGCCAGAGAGGTCCGCCTGGTGCCTACACTGTACTCCTTTCGTCGCCAGCTGAAAACTTTTTTATTCTCTCAGTGTTTTAACACTTAGTTTTAACTTAAATTTAAATTTTACTGTTCTAACTCTGTATTTTAATCTTATATCAATTTTGTTGCGTGGTTTTATCCTGGTTGTGCTTTTTATACTGTATTTTGTAATTGTGCTTTTAACATGTTGGTTGTTTTATTATGGTTTTAATTTTTGTGAACCGCCCAGAGAGCTTCGGCTATTGGGCGGTATAAAAATGTAATAAATAAATAAATAAACCAATGGCTCCCAACTCTCCTATAAAATGTTTTTAAAGGGTACGCATCAGCTGAGAACAGAGAGCCGGGTCTGCCTGAAGAAACGGTTGCAGACAGACCTGCTCTTTGCCATGAGAAGGGGGGGGGGGGCATGATTCAGTAGGATAATATACGTTTTGTGGGTTCAATCCCTGGCACCTCCAGTTAAAAAGGATTAGGTAGCGAGTGATGGAAAAGCCCTGTACCGGCCCTGACAGCACTCTGAGATCATCATCGGAGGTCCTTCTCACTTGCCTGCCACCCAGGGCAGTTAGGCTGCTAAGTGCAACGGAAAGGTTCTTCTCAGTGGTGGCCCCTCACTGCTGGAATCACTTCCACTGGGGGTTCATCAGGACTTTTCTGGTGTTCTTTTCCTGCAGGTGTTCAGGAAAGCTCTGTTTTCACTGGCCTTTCTGTAGTTCTTGGGCTGCTGGTTTTATTGGCAACTTCTGTCTTTATTGACCTTTTTCATTTGTAACCTCTGCTTTTATAGACCTATTATTATTATTATTAATTTATTTATACAGCACCATCAATGTACATGGTGCTGTACAGAGTAAAACAGTAAATAGCAAGACCCTGCCGCATAGGCTTACATTCTAATAAAATCATAATAAAACAATAAGGAGGGGAAGAGAATGCAAACAGGCACAGGGTAGGGTAAACAGGCACTGGGTAGGGTAAAACTAACAGTATAAAGTCAGAACAAAATCAGACCTTTACTGAATATGGATTTATTGAATTTTTATTATATCTATTTTGTATAGTTTTTACCTTGCACGCGGCCTTGAGAGGGTTCTACCCTTGAAAGTGGCCTAAAAATAATTACAGAATAATAAAGACCTGTGTCTGCCTTTGATCCTGTAGTGCAGCTGCCAGTTAGAGTAGGAAATACTGGGTTAGATGGGCCAATGGTATAAGGCAGCTGCCCATGATCCTATGCAATTCAAGGTGTTAAGTTACCAGGCAACCTCTTCCAGATTCACAGATCACTGCTAAAATTGGCAGAGGACACTGGGACCCCCTTCTCCTGCCCCACGTCCTCCCTTCTAACATTTGATGCTCCCAAGGAACACCAGGAAAAGCAAGCTCCTCTGCCAATTCAAGGGAAATGCTGCCACCTAGTGCTAAGAACAGTTCCTGAGGGCGTGCGTGGCAGGCTTTCCCTGACTTTTACACACGACATAGGATGTTCTTGGGAATTGCTGGGCTACAGTCCGAAGGCACACGATACAGCAACCTTTGTGAAGCGAAGTCGGTCAAAGGCAGGCCAGTGCCTGAAAGGGAGACTACCTGGGGCCCCCATGGTTGGTCCAAAATAGGGAAGTAATATGGTTAAACCTGGACTGGCTGATAATTAGGGCTGTGCAGGGACCCCCCCGCCCCCGATCCACCTCGGAGGCTGGTTCAGAGCCCCCGAAGCAGCCCCGATCCGCCGAAGCCAAGGCGAGATTCAGGCCCTCCAAGGCGAATCAGACTTTTCTAGGTGCCGGCTGAGCAGAGGTACCCAGGGACTTGAAAACAGTTTAGTATCTCTGTGGTACTAAAACAGTTTAGTACCTTTATCGCCACAAACTACGGTGGCCATAGAAGTACTAATAACTCAGAGGCCCCGCGATATCTTAAAGTCGTGTGCGGCCTGGTTATTTTTACCTGTGTCACTGGCGACGGAAGCCGGCAGAAGTGCAGAGGTGGCAGGTACGGTCTGCCCGGTGCTGCTCCGAATCGGCCCGAGGCGACCCGAAGCTTTGGGGCCGATCAGCTTCGGGGCACCTCGAGCCGAGCCAGAACCGCCTCGGAACCAAGCTGAGGCGGGCCAAATCAGCCCACTTCGGCTCATATTTGGTGCCTTAGCCTGAAGCCCTACTGATAATATCATATTGTCAGTGCTTTGCCATTGGGCATTGGTTTCCAGGGTCATTTCAGAGTGCTGGCTTTATTTGTAAGGCCCTAAACTGGCTTTAGGGCAACATTACCAGTACGAGTGTCTCCTCCCACACAGACCTGCCCAGACCTTAAGGGTTTTTCTACATGAGTCTTTTAACTGCACCTTTCTGCTTCTAAACTCTTTGCGGGATTAAGTTTGGCTCCTTTATATGTGTTTTCTTCTGGTTTTTTTCTTCTTCTTTCTCTGCCTTATTATACATTATACAACCATTAGGTGACGGTGTGATATAGTGGAATTGCACAATTGCATAAGGGTTCTATAGTGCCACCGAGAAAAAAACATTAGACTTTCCCGTTAGGGAAAAAAAACCCTCGTGATAGTAGTTGCAAAGCACAGGAGAAGCTCTGGAGAATGCCGATGTCATGTAAAGGACCCACAATCTACTGTGTGTGAAGAAGCATGACTTCACAATAAAAGCTTCTTGTAGAAAGGCTCTTTGATCATCTTCAGAGGTCCTTCTCCACATGCCTCTGCCAAATGGGGTGAGGTGAGTGGCTACCAGGGAAGCGGCCATTTTGGTGGCAGTGCCCCAATTGCGGAATGCCACCCCCCGAAGACGCTCACCTAGCATCTACACTGTGATCTTTTCATTATCAGGTGAAGACCTTTTTATGTCCCTCAGCCCTTTCCATCTTAAAAATAGGTTTAGCTATTTTGCACTGTTGTAATGCTCTGTTGCTGCTTTTAGTTATACCGCTACCAGTTTTTTTTTCTTATTCTATTCAGAAGTTGAGTTTATGTTTTATTTATGGTTTTAACTTTTACTCAAAATCTCCCAGGGACTTTGTTGTTGAGCAGTATCCAAATACACTGAAGAACAGCAGGATACAGACATTAAGATAAATGTATTTCTAACATCTGTGCTATTTGTATCAGACTAGGTCAGTTCAGTTCACCAACAAACATTCATTAACTAGGGAAACAATGTTTAATTGACTACTTGGTTAATTTAAGAGCTAAAAATCATTTAGGCGGCATTCCTGTGGCCCCTAGAAGTCTATCCCAGGAGCTATAGGGTTTTTCAGATCTCACTCTCTGGGGGCAGAGAGGAAGAAATGGGTGGAGATCAGCCTCCTCTATGAGGCTGTAGAGAGGACTGCAGCAGGTGCCCCTCCAAAGCCAGAGAGCCGGGGGGGGGGGGAGGGGGCGTTCTGGAGACATGTTAGGAGATGCAGCGGATCGACAGGGTCTAAGGCCCTCCCATTCCCGCAATAAACCACTGGAACAGGGGAAAAGTGATGCCAGCCCTGGAGCTGGTGTACTTGATTTCCTTCCACTGGAATGAATGGGAAGGGAACGGGCGTTTGTTTTTTAATCCTCCTGAAAAATGGGGGGGGGGGAGAACAAGACAAGAAAAATGCCTGCCCCCCATACTAGGGTGACCATATGGAAAGGAGGACAGAGCTCCTGTATCTTTAACAGTTGCATAGAAAAGGGAATTTCAGCAGGTGTCATTTGTAGGCATGCAGCACCAGGTGAAACTCCCTCTTCATCACAACAGTTAAAGCTGCAGAAGCCCTGCCCTCCTTTGTTTCTGGTCATTCTAGTTGAAGAGGGCAGGGCTCCTGCAGCTTTAACCGTTGAGATGAAGAGGGAATTTCACCCGGTGCTGCATGCTTACAAGTGACACCTGTTGAAATGCCCTTTTCTGTACAACTGTTAAAGATACAGGAGCCCTGTCCTCCTTTCCACATGGACACCCTACTCCATACCTTTGGCCCTGTTGCTGCAAGCCTGGCAGGGCACAGGAAAAGATGCTGCCTCTGCCTTGAATTCTCCTTCTCTCTCCCCGTCCGTAAAATAGCCCTGCTCATTGTCTAAGGGCTTGGCTACACCTAAGGGTGTAGCAGGGAAGGAAGGGGGAAGGATCACAGACTTACCTGCTTCCGTGATCCTTCCCCAGTGTCTAGATGCCTGCGCGATGTCCCAGAAGGGAAGAGGGATGTTGTGGCCGCTATTCCCACCCACCCACCCTGACATCCTAGGGATGGCAAAATTGCTGCCCACCTCCACGGGCACGGAGCCTCCCTGAGCAGCTCCGTGCCCGGCCCTGCTACTCGCGGGGAAGAAGGGAAGACCTGGGAGTGGAGTCCACACTGCTTGCGCTCTTCGGGCAAAATCAGGATAACCGAGGTCTTGGTTATCCTGGGGAAATGGAGAGGTCGTACCCTGCTTGCCTCCCGGGATCCCCTGCGCACCATTTGGACGCACAGGGATGGTCTAGGGACGACCCCGGGATAAAAGTATGGTGCAGACATTCCCTCAGTCCTCCCAATTAAATTAGGCAGAGCAGATTTTAAAAAAAAATTATTAATACAAGTGCTTCTAAAAATGGCAGACTGCAATCGCCATCTTAAAAAAATAGGTGTTCTCTTCCTCACGTACGCTGGAAGGAAGGCCTCTTAACTGAGAGAACAGTGGCCGCTCTGGCACAAGTGCTTCTTGCTGGAGAAATATTGCTTTTACTCACGTGCAAATTAAAAATCAATAGATCAACCAATCAAATCAAACTAAAACCCATATGATGGGATGAAAACAAACAGGGCTGAAACTCTATTGTTACCCATACGAAAGGACGACGGCACCTACCCAGCCAACATTGTGTAGAGGAGAATTCCTAAGCTCCAGATATCACAGGCCTCGTCGTAGCCTTGACGTTTCAAAACCTAAATGAGAAGCAAGAAAAATAAAAGGGAGGGAATATCAGTATCATCCCCAAGACAAATGGGATAACATTTGACATGAAATGGGGGAAAGCTGAGCTGGCGGTAGCTCTCCTTGCCTCTAAAAAAAAAGAAAGAAAACAAAGAAAATTAAGTTCATGAGTTTATCTGCTCTAAGATATTTATCACCATGTACTGAAATGAAATGTTTTAAAACACACAAGAACTCTAATTCAGAGATGTTTAGGGATATGTGCGTCTCAAAGCTTAGCCTCAGAGAACAATTCAACATCCTGTGTAGTTAGACAAACAAAGAGTTATGCTCCACCCAGTTTTGAATACTAATGGTTCAGTAACAAAGCCATCCCCTATAAGATGACCATATGGAACTGAGGACAGGGCTCCTGTATCTCTAAGAGTTGTATAGAAAAGGGAATATCAGCAGGTGCCATTTGCTTACATTATTATTATTATTATTATTTATTTATATAGCACCATCAATGTACATGGTGCTGTACAGAGTAAAACAGTAAATAGCAAGACCCTGCCGCATAGGCTTACAATCTAATAAAATCATAGTAAAACAATAAGGAGGGGAAGAGAATGCAAACAGGTACAGGGTAGGGTAAGCAGGCACAGGGTAGGGTAAAACTAACAGTAGAAAGTAACAGTAGAAGTCTGCACAACATCAAGTTTTAAAGCTTTAGGAAAAAGAAAAGTTTTTAGTTGAGCTTTAAAAGCTGCGGTTGAACTTGTAGTTCTCAAATGTTCTGGAAAAGCGTTCCAGGCGTAAGGGGCAGCAGACGAAAATGGACGAAGCCGAGCAAGGGAAGTAGAGGCCCTTGGGCAGGCGAGAAACATGGCATCAGAGGAGCGAAGAGCACATGCAGCACCTGGTGAAATTCCCTTTTCATCACAACAGTTAAAACCGCAGAAAGAGGACAGAGCTCCTGCAGCTTTAACTGTTGTGATGAAGAGGGATTTTCACCAGGTGCTACATGCATACGAATGACACCTGGTGAATTTCCCTTTTCAATACGACTCTTAAAAGATACAGGAGCCCTGTCCTCAGTTCCATATGGTCACTGTAATCACCTGGCCACCATAACTGGTGCATATGGAGTGGAGCACACAATTGTCACACAGCCTATGAATCAACTGAGTATAATTCTGCTGTACTATATATCTACAATACATGTTTTCTAGGCTTAAGATGACCAGACGAAATTGGCCATTTATTGGAAAAGCAACTCTGGTCCATTTCCAGGAATCAAACTGTGTGGGAGCCTGTTTAGCAATCGACTCAAGCTTTTGACTTAAATGTATTATTTAAGTATGTCACTCTCTGATCCTCTTCCTGTTCCTCTTGGACTTTGCATTTCAGGCTTGGAGTCTTTGTCTCTACTGGCTGTTTGCATCAGGATAACAGCGAGGGAGGTCGCTTAGGCCAGGAGAAGACCATGATCTACTGGTAGATCTCTGGGTGATTTGCAGTAAATCAGAAAGGGGTTCTGACTCCCAGTAGTTCAGCAATACCAAATAAAACTGAAAGTTAAAAATAAGGCTTTGACATGTTTGACTTCCTGCTGTTCACTTATCTGTTAAGCCTCAGTGTTCCCTTTGCTAGTAAAATATATAAATAAAATATGTTCCTCTCCTGCCAAATAGGAATATTTGCCCAGGTCTTGGTGCAACTCTTCTAGGCACTTTGGGAGTTCTGTATACAGAATTCAGATCTATAGTAACTCAGAAGTAGATTTGTATTTACCAGGGGTGCAGAACCATTTCAGAGAATCTGTCTGGGGCCGCATTCTGGAGGGGGGGGGGGGAACGTTATGGCTGAAGGCCAAAGGGGGAAACGGGGGAAAATGCCAGCGTATTTTAGCTTAAAGTTCTCACTGCCTGTAACTAAGCTTTAGAAGAGGAGACGTTTTTAGACTGCACAAAAGGTGGGAAACCTCCCAATGATTGGTGGTTGGAAGAAAGGGGCGTGGCCTTCTGGGGACCCTCCCAGAGGGCTGGATTTGGCCCCTGGGCCTCACGTTGTGCACCCCTGCTGAAGATCAATGCTGCACCACTCCTAAGTTTTCAAGGCACACTTCAACCCCACAAAGAATAGTGTCTGGGAATCGCAGCTTTTAGCAACTAAGAGAGGGCCCGTCTCTCTCATATGGAGACCACTGTGAAAGTGCCAGGGATGGAGGCCGGGCAAAGTACGTGACAGATGACCGCCAAATTCACCTCTTGCTGGGGAAGAATGAAAAGAGAGCCCCGGCTTCTACTTTAACCTGCACCTCCAAAAATAATCATGCGGAAGACAGCTGCTGGAAAACCGCTCGTCTGCACCCGTAAGTAAAACAAGCTTGTCGTACGGGCGAAGCTCACAAGCTACTCACCTCTGGAGCCACGAAGTTGGCAGTGTAACAAGGGGTCATGAGGAGCCCATTGTCCGCCCTCAGTTGCTTGGCGAAGCCGAAATCGCAAATACGAATAGACTCTGGGTTGCCAGACTCATCTACGTAGAGGATGTTGCTAGGCTTCAAGTCTCGGTGGACCACCTACGAAGGCAACAGTGGAAATCACAGGTCATCCCTCCGGTCTTGGCCGCCTTCCAACTTTTTATTTTGGTTTTATTTTATCCCGTAGTTTTAAACTTATATTGGGCTTTATCATGCTTTATTTTATGGTTTTAATTGTTGCGGACCGCACAGGAAGCTTCGGCTTTTGGGCCATATAGATAGGCAATTAATTAATAACAACTTGCAGGCAAAAGCTCCAGCCCTAAGAAGGAAGCCTCCATCTCAGAGGCTTCCGTGAATCCAGTGCCCTGCTGGTCTGCTGCCGACAGAGAGAGAGGAACGACACAGGAAATTCATGGTCAATTTTTTCTTTCTCTGCCTTTTTATGCGTCATTACACAACCACTAGATGGCGATATGGTATTGCAGAATTTTGCCATTAACACGAGAGTCTCATTCTTCCATTTCTAAATCCCACACTCCCCTCAATCTAAAAAAAGCCGGGGCAATGGTTGCAAAGAGCGGGAGGGGCCCTGGTGGATGATGACATCATGTAAATACTAGGCCAGCTGCATTGGTTACCAGTGCAGTTCCGAGCCTGATTCAAAGTACTGGTTTTGACCTTTAAAGCCTTAAACGGCTTGGGACCAAGTTACTTGAACGACTGCCTACACCCATATCAGTCTGCTCGCTTTAAGATAAGAGAGAGAAGCCCTTCTCCTTTGCCCATCCATGAAGGCAGTGAGGTGGAGGACACATATGACACCTTCTCTGCAGTGGCCCCAAATCTTTGGAACAAGTTGCCATCAGAGGTCTGCCATGCCCCATCATTGCAGGCTTCTAAGAAGGCCTTGAAAACATGTTATTTTACCTTGTTCTTCTCCTGATATGACTGCTGCTATTGCCTCTGTTGCTGGTTTAGTTGTTGGCTTTTATTGTTGTTTAATTGCCGTTTTTTATAGCTTTTAACATTTTAACTGTTTTTATATATTTTATGTCTGTAAACTACCTCAGGAGAGTTCCTGCCCAGAAAGGCAGCCAAGAAATATTTTAGATAAATAAAGGACCTGCAAACTACTGTCGAGTGAGCAAATCATGAGCGCACAACCAAAGCCTTGTGTAGAAAGGCTCTTCGTAGCCAGAGAAAGGCAAAAGAAGAAGCCCCAGGCTCAGTGCGTTTCTCAGCATCTCCTACTCACCCCTTGGGAGTGAAGGTACTCCATGGTCTTGCTGATCGTGTGCAGGACAGAGCTGGCCTCCCTTTCAGAGAAACACTTCTGCTTGAGGATCCTATCCAACAGCTCCCCTCCTCTCATTAGCTCGGTCACCAGGTAAACATGCTTGCCGTCGTCGTACACCTGGACAGGTTCGAAAGAAGCTACTTAGCTACCAACCGCTTACGAGCGTATACATTGGCGTTTGCATCCGAGAGACCAGCAAACTGTACGCGGCAAAGCGTGTTCCACACCACCACCGATTAGTTTCACAAGGCGCACGCATGGAATCTAGCGTGGGCCTTGGCAAGTGCAACGGCTAGCGTGCGAAACGAACGAGGCTGCTGAATCTTTCTCCAGCAACACACTGCTGGAGCAAAGCAGACAGTCGCGACAGCAAGGGGGCGGCTGGCCTGCAAACCCAGGGCCCCCATAACTAAAGGCTAAGCTTCTCTTGAAAGGTGGCTGCTTCCTTGCTTCTATACCTCCAACAACACTCTCCCGTTGCGAGGAGAAGCTCTCTGCTGATGGAATAAAGGAGGACTTCAGAGAGGGATCTGAGTGCATGTCAGAGCATTGTGTGGGTGCGGAAATTCTTTGGAAGGGAGAAGGCCTTCTCAACAGTGGCCTACCAATTGTGGAACGATCTCCCCAACGAGGCCCACCTGGTGTCAACGCTGCTATTTTTTCCGGTGCTAGGTCAACACTTTTCTCTTTTCCCAGGCATTTAGCAGTATGTGATGAGTTTTTAATTGATCCAAGACATGTTTTAGGTATGCCTGTTTTTAGATGTATGTTGTCTTTGTATATACTGTCCATTTTATGTTTTGATGATAATGATGATGATAATAATAATAATAATAACAACAACAACAACAACAACAACAACAACAACAACAATACATTTATTTCTTACCCACCTCTCCCTCTGGATCAAGGCGGGGAACAACATCAAATACAAAAATACTATCAAATACATAAAATTGATTAAAAACATATAAAACTACTACATTATTAAAATAACAGCCAGACATCTTAAAATTCAACTGGGTAGGCCTACTGGAAGAGATCAGTCTTTATAGCTTTCTTAAAATTCAGAAACACTGTTAAGTTGGTGAATCTCTCCCGGTAGGTGAGCTATCGTTTTTAACATTTTAATCTTTTGTAAACCGCCCAGAGAGCTTCGGCTATGGAGTGGTATAGAAATGTAATAAATAAATAAATAATGATGATGATATGTTAGTCACATCAGTCACAGGCATCACATCATTTATTTTTTTTACAGAAAACCTTCAGAAACCGGGCCTACCAAAATATATCCATACCACCATCCCAAAAGCAGTCATGCTTAAAACATGCTCAATAGTCAGGAAGTTCCTGAATCAGTTGAAGACAGCTTGACCTGGCAAAGCCCGTCACGTCTGTCTAGAAAAACCGCCACAAGCGAGAAAAGATAATAATAATAATAATAATAATAATAATAATAATGATCTTGCAAGGCTGTCGCTATACAAAAAGCCAGCTGCAGGGAAGTGGATCTAACTTGACAGTGACACAGGGAGAGAAGGGAAGCTTTGTCTACAGGATGACGAATTTCTACAGGTGAACTACAAATATAGTTCTTGACCTTCCTCCTCCCCAGTGTTTCCAGAACTGCTTTCCCACCACAAACGTGGGAGCTGATTAGTCCCGTTCTACCATTGCACTCACGTCCTTCAGTGTGATGATATTTGGGTGCTGCCCGTACCGTAGGAGTATCTCAATCTCCTCCGAGGGGTCTCGCTTACTCTTGTCTATGACCTGCAAGAAATTAGATCGCTTATCGTTATAAAGCGATACCAATTTAGCACTGGCATCATGTTTGAGTGTTCAAAACGCTGCCTATTTAGTTTCGTAACCTTTCTAGCAATCCCACAAAGTTAGGCCAGTTTTATCCTCTTACTCCAGTTGGGGACGGAGGCCGAGAGGAAGACAGAGAGATTGTTGCCGGAGGCTACCTAGCAAATGCATGGTGGTGGTGAGATCTGAAACAAGGGACTGCTTGAAATCAGGCAGAGAGGCCTGCCGGTGCCAGCATTCCCATCTCTCCGTCACCAGGTGAAGACTTTTCTCTCTTCCCAGGCATTTGATGGCATATGATGGGCTCTTTAATGCATCAATTGAATTTTTTACGGTTGTCATTGATGGTGATTTAGTGGATAAATTGTTGTTAGTTGTTTTGAACTGTGTATGTTTCAAATTTTGCCATAAGTTGCCTTTAGTGTGTTTTTTAGGAAAGCATCTAAGAAATAATAATAATAATAATAATAATAATAATAATAATAATAATAATAATAATAATAATAATAATTTATGACCACTGAGCTATGGTCGTAGTTCAGTGGCAGAACACCTGCTTTGCAGGCTGAAAGTCCCAGGTTCAATCCTGGGCATCTCCAGGTGAGGCTGGAAAAAAACCCGGCCTGAAACCTAGGAGAGCTGCTGCCAGTCAGTGTTGACAATACTGGGCTAGATGGATCAAGAGTTTGACTCAGTATAAGGCAGCTTCCTATGATGACAACGATAATTTTGAGCTTGCTCCACTGCAATGTCACAATCGCTCAGGCTGAAGATCCTGCTGTGCAAATCGGAGGCTGGCAAATGCCGTTGTGCCTCTGAGATTCAATGCCAAAAGGCTGAGACATTCCTAAGAGCTGAATGCCATCCTCGCCCCCTGCGCCTGCAAATTACAATTCCCTTTCTATAATAATTTTTAAAAACTTTTTAAAAACTTTTAAAATTGTGAATATCAACAAACAGAACAGAAAATATGTGAAAATGGGGGGACATTTTCATGTATTTCATGCAAAACCCTACATTGCGTATATAAAATTATCATCATTTCCATCGTATGTACCGTTCCCCCCAATCCCCCAAAAGAGAGAGTTATATACAAAGGTTTCAAGAAAAGCAGACCAGATATCCATATATTTATCCACTTGCAAGTTGTGTCCATATAACACTTGTTCAAAAGTTGAGAATGTTTATTAGATCCTTGATTAGAGGAGGTGTGAATTTCTATAATCATGACATTTAAAAAAGGTGCCACTGTTCATGGGCAGAGCAAAGGAGAAAGGCTCCAACCTTGACGGCGTATTCCGTGCTCGTGGCCTTGTGAACGCAGCGCTTGCACACCGAGTAGGATCCCACGCCAATGGCCTCCTTGACCACGTAACCGTCGCTAAACTGGAGATTCTTGCCGTGCAGTTGCTACAAGTCGGGGGAATACAAACAAAACAGAACGAGGGGAATTTAACCTGCATCGGCGGGCCACGCCTTCTACGCACGACAGCAGGGGTGTGCAAAAGCCTCTCTGGCCCCGTTCAGACGACACGCTAAATCTAACCACAAATGGTTAACGGAATGCACTAACCTTAATGCATTCCATTAACCATGCTGTGGTTAAGCAGCACGGTTTAGCGTGTCGTCTGAACGGGCCCTTTGTCTCTTTTCGAAGGGTGGGTGCATCTGTGCCTGTCACATTTTTCCTGACAGCAGGGTGGGGAGGGTGGCAGGCTAGAGCCCACTTCGCTGGATATAAGCGGGTGCCTTAAAATCGGCAGAGGTGCCTGGTGCCAACGCTGGCCTCTTTTCGGTGCCAGGAAAAGACCACCCTCTACTTCCAGGCATTTAATGGCATATAATGAGGCATCTATATTTGCTGTTTTAGAAAAGGTCTATTAGGGAAAACATTGTGTGGTTGTGGTTATTTTTTAAATGCTTTTAGTGGTTTACATTGTTTTCAGTTTTCTATTTTTTTAAAAAAAATTAGACTATTTTTATTACGTTGCATTTTGTATTTTTATGAATTGTTCTAAACCGTCCAGCTATGGGGTGGTATACAAATGAAATGAAATAAATAAATACATGGAGAATATGCCAATCAACTTAGATAGATTCATACATGGAGAGGGCCATGCACACCTATTAACTTCAACCTAAAATAATTGGGCATTGTAGATATTGTAGAGCTAGAAAAAGTGTAGAAAAGGGCAACTCCAAGGATCCAAGGGGCTGGAGCATCTCCCCTACGAGGGAAGGCTGCAGCAGCTGGGATTGTTTAGCTTGGGGAAAAGGAGGCTAAGGGGAGACATGTACAAAATTATGCACGGTGTGGAGAATGTAGACAGGAGACATTTTTCTCCCTCTCTCATAATACTAGAGCCCGGGGTCATCCCATGGAGCAGGTGGGAGTTTCAGAACAGATAAAAGGAAGGACTTCTTCACACAGTGCATAGTTAAACAATGGAACTCACTACCACAAGATGTTTTGAGAGCCACCAGTTTGGATGGCTTTAAAAAGGGCTTGGATACATTCCTGGAAGAGAAGGCTATCAATGGGTACTAGTCCTGATGGTTGTGTGCTATCTCCAATATTCGAGGCAATAAGCCTGTGTGCACCAGTTGCTGGGGAACATGGGTGGGAGGGTGCTGTTGCCCCATGTCCTGCTTTGTTGGTCCCTGGTTGACAGCTGGTTGGCCACTGTGTGAACAGAGTGCTGGACTAGATGGACCCTTGGTCTGATCCAGCATCAGGGCTCTTCTCATGTTCTATGTCAACTTGCATCTGCTGAGGTTGACTCCAGCTCATGAAAACCTTGTATCTCTTTCAAACCATATACTACTATTTGATGGTTGGTCCATGGTTTGGGAATGAGTAAGAACAGTGTTGGTGGGGGAGAAGTAGGTTTTACATCCACTAAGGGCCAGCTCTAGAGCAAACAAGGCTGTCATTTGCTGGAGTCATGCCTGGGCTCCTGGAGAGTGGTGGTGGTGGGCGGACTGTAGCGTTTCTGATGCTTCTCAGGCACACTTCGCTCCTCTCCTTACCTGAACCACGGAATGCAAAGGCAGGGGTGGGAATTTGGCCTTCTCGTCTTCGGTCAAGCCGGTGGCCACAAAACTAAAGCCTCGGAAGAGCTGATGGGCCCCCGCACTGGGCGGAATCCCAGGGGAGTCTGGAACGGGAGGGGCAGAGAAGGTGAGAGCTAATCCTACTGAAACAGCAGCTTCTTAACACGTGGCCCTTTGCCGTTCCCTCCCCGAAATAAAGGCAGTAAAGTGCAAGACAGGGCCAAGGTAAGACCCACCAGGCAAGTACAATCTAGAGACAAGGGATCCTGTGGCACTCCAGATTTTATGTACTACAAGTCGCATCACCTCTGACTGTTGGCAGTGCTGATGGGAGATGAGAATCCAATAACATCTGGAGGGCCACTAGGCCAACCCCCCCTGCAGTAAGGTTTCCCCCAATTCCCCCTGCGGCACAAGGAGCAAAAGCAAACAATTGCGATACTCACGTGGTACAGTCTTTGCCGGGCTGCGACATTTTAAATTACGGAGGGGGAAGAACTGAATGATTGAATTAACGCTGAGCTTTCTCCATTACAATGGTGCAATAGCTAAGGCCAAGATCCTGCTGTGTAAAGCCTCCCTGTCCATCCCAACAGACTTGTTGTGGCAGGTCCTTAAAACCTTTGCCAGGTCCAGACGATACAGGAAGCCATACCAGCAGGGACGATTAAACCCACCGGGCTGGCCTACGACTTGCACAGACGACATGGTTAACGAGCCACCGTGGTTGATAACCGTGCAGGAGATCCCATGAATGGGGTCAGTGTGTGAGAACACTGTTCCTGACACACAGGGAAGCTGTTCACATTGGGAGAGCACCTGGGCAACCCCAGATCTGGCAGCTGGACAAGAAGCATAAAGCAAAACCCATCCATCAAGCCTCCGAGAGAAAACGTGTGTGAGGATCAAGAGCACATTCGCTGCAGACAAGGTTCGCTGCATGTCTTATAACAGACAAGGGCAGACTTTGTGCTTGCAAGTTCTACTTTGTCTTCTTACTAGACGCCTGAGGGTCCTTGCAGGATGGAGCCAAATACCCAAAGTATCCCATAAACTATGCACAGGGATAACCTGCAAATGCAAGTTTACATTTACCTCTGAGTTACTGCAGATCAGAGATACTAACATCCTAATTTCAGGATCTGGGGAAAGGCTGCTCCTGTTATTGTTGTTAATTGGGAGGTAGAAACCTTTGCTGATCTACTGCTAGAGATCTGCTGGTACAGGGGTGAGGAATTCCGTTCAGTCCAAGGGTCTATTGAGATTTTGAGGGGTGTGTTCTAGTGGTAGGCAGGGCCAATAGCAAGGGGGGGCAGAACCCACCTACCCCAAATGCCAGCATACTGAAGAGGAGCTGTCTCTGATTGCCAGTAGCTAAGCCTTAAGGAAAACATTCCAGCCTTTGAGAATAGGGGGAACAACACTGCACAAAGGCCAGGAAATGACCCAGTGGTTGTCAGTTGGGGAAAAGTGGGTGGGGCATGGGGAAGTGGCCATTTGGGGAATCCCAGCAGGCCGGATTTGGCCCACAGCCTGAAGGCTCCCCACACCAGTACTAACAGAGGCAGATCTACCTGCTGCCTATCTCTGTCCTAGGAACAAGGTGTCCACCATCAGGGCTAGGCTCAGTCACATCAGCAGGTCACCATAAGGCATTATTATTATTATTATTATTATTATTATTATTATTATTATTATTATTATTATTTTGCAAAAGTCCAAAATCACAAACCTTTAGGTGTGCGAGAGGTAAACTCTTTGTCAAAGTAAAAGGTATCGTCCGGCCGGCCCACAGCAGGCTTGAAAGGCGGCTTGATTTCTCGGCGGAAGAGTTTCTGCAAAGCGTAAAAGTGATATAATGGGAAGGGGCAGCTGAGCCCGTTTTAACCAAATAAGGGGAAAACACGCAGAAACATGGAGAAACAAAGGCACCAAAAATGCCCAAAGGGGCACCGAGACAGCAAAACTCCAGCCACAGGCCTGGTTCTCCTTGAAGTGGCAAACCTGTGTTTGGACTGTAGCACTTTGGGTTTCAGGTGGAAATTCACAGTGTGGGATGCTCCTTCGTGCAAAAACTCATTAAAAAAATAATTGTCAGAGGAAAAGGTTTTCGCCCTAGTCTTCTTCCCAATATACCAGGGCTTTCCCTGCCCCGGCAGTGTTTCATGATGTGAGCCCCCACGTGCAGTCCAAAGTGGTACAGTCCAGACAAAGGTTTGCCACCTCACAAAGAACTAGGCCAAAAAGTTTAATTGGACCTTATTAACAGTAAGCCTATATGCACCAGTTGCTGGGGAACATGGGCGGGAGGGTGCTATTGCACATGTGTCCTGCTGGTGGGTCCTTGGTTGATAGCTGGTGGGCCACTGTGTGAACAGAGTGTTGGACTAGATCAGTGGTTCCCAAACTTTTTCAGGTCACCGCCCCCTTGGTTCCACAAACTCCTGCCCAGTGCCCCCTACCCTACACTATAAAAATCATTATTCAGAATAGCGGTTTTCAACGACCCACTAAGGAAGATAATAACAATAAAATTTAAAACAGTAACAATGAATTGAATAGGCTTGCCAAGGGAGGGAGGGAAAAGGGAGTGAATGCCTCTGTTTTGCAGCCGGCGTGGCGGGGCACACCAAGCAGGGCATGTCTCTTCATTAGCGTTTTGGTGCTTTTGAAACATTTCATTTCACCGTTAAAAGGACTCTTCTTAAACAGTATTAATACATGTGTGGATTCTTCCCCTATATGGCTTGGGACCAAACTACCTTCTCCCATAAAAATGTCCCTGGGTTTTAAGACCTTCTGGAGAGGCACTTCTCGGAAAAGACCACCTCGAGCGCCCCCCTGCTGCCCCCTTACCTCTTAACGCCCCCCTATGCAATCCCACCGCCCCCAAGGGGGCAGTAACGCCCACTTTGGGAACCACTGGACTAGTTGGATCCTCGGTCTGATCCAGCAGGGCTCTTCTTATGTTCTTAACAGGCAGACATTTTTACATTCTGCGATTCTGGTTTGTTGAACCTAAAACTGGCTGGTGTTTTGCATAACCAGAGTTACGTAGACCAGATTTAGAACAGTAATTGGCTGGGTTGAGGGGAAAAAAACCTGAATAAAGACCTCCACCTTCACTTCTTCTCCAGCCACTTGCAGAATTTTAGGGACTTATGGTTGCCTCTCCCACAAACAGCCAACATGCACAGACGTGCTTTTAACACAAGCAAATTAGAAGTTGTGCCTGAACTGTTGCCAGTTACTGTTGTGAATGTTAAGATCTGACAGGACTGAAGTGCTAAGCAAAGAAAAGAGGTTTAGTACTCACATTCCAATCAATGGTGGAATAGAAAGGGTGACGCTTTATTTCTTCAGCACCATCTGGGCTGGACCCTGTAAGAGCAGATACCCCGTTTTGGATCACTTCGACATACAACATAGGATCAAGCCAGTAAGCTTATGGTTAGATGTGCCCCACAGCTCCACAGAAACATAGAAATCACACACAAATACAGAACTGTGTTAACTGGAGTGCTTCGATACTCAGAATCTCAGCTTCATTTTAGAAAATAACAAATATGGAGGAGCACGTACCCTTTCCTAGTCCCTTCGGCTGCAAGCACAGGCTTGAAGATGCTGGACCTCAGCAGTCCCAGGTGACAAAACACTGACTGGGTTCACACAACACACTAAATCACCATGGGTTATTATTGTGTTGTCCGAAAGCAGCGCATTTTCTGCAGGGTGGGTTAATGTGTTGTCTGAACGCAGCATGTTTTTCACAGGCTGGGTTGTTAACCATGCAGGGTGGTTTATTTTTCTTGAACAAGCCACCTAGAGAACCCATGGCTCGTTCAAGATGGTTAACAAGCCACATGGCATAGTTAGCGAACAACTCCGTGGTAAACATACTGCGTTCAGACAACACAGTAACCAACCCTGTGGGAAAAGCCCTGCATTCAGACAACAGAATAACCCATCCTGAGGAAAACGCGCTGCATTCAGACAACACGATAACCCACGGTTCAACAACAACCCACACTGGGTGGGTTAGTGTGTTGTGTGAATCCAGCCACTGTATTGCTCTCATTACAGTGTGATATGTTGCAGCAGGAACTTGGAAGAGAGAAGCTTTCATTGTGGGATGGGTCCTTAATTGCTGTCGTGTCGCTGTCATATTCCCCACCCCCCATTCCTCAAAACAGTTTAACTTCACGTAGGGATGTAAAATGTCCATCAGACTTTTAGCAACGCTACGCCATGCAGCAATCCTCACTAAAAACTCAACATGCATTTGACCGCACGTCTGCGGATATGCTGAGATGCAAAGCAACCAAGGATACCTTACCTAACCTGTTGGCCGGGTTCCTCTTGAAAAGGGCTCGCAGGAGACTCTGTGCTTCGGAGCTCAGGAACTGGGGCATGCCCAGCTTTGCTCTGAACAAAAGGCAAATGAATAAAGTAACCTTGTGCAACCAGCCATGAGTCACCAAGAAAGAAGCAAAGCGACTGCAGCCTCTCTAGCTCTCCAGGATGTTGTCACCCTCTGCTGCCTTGCCTTGCACAGCACAGTTTCAAGGGAAGAGGGTGTTCTAGCGTTCCCACGACACAAACCAGGGTTGCTGAAATGGCAAAGGGACTTAGAATCACGTCTCCAGTGGCATGCGTACTTCCTAAGAGTGCAGAGTAGATGCTGGCGAATGGCAGGGCCTGGCCCAAATTCATAACCCTCGCTTCCAAGAGATGCTATTTGATCCGCTCGTTGTCCACTCCAGCAAAGAAGGTGTGTGTGTCTGTATGTGTGTGAAGGTGGGGGCATATTTTATTTATTTATTTACAGTTACACAAACATTTATAGGGGGGCCCTTTCCGGTGCTTTCACACTGCTCAGGTTAGCGAACGATGAGTCAAACCAAAGACAAAGTGCAAAAGAAGTCCAAAGGGATGGGAAATTACGATACAATACAAACAGACAGAATAGAGACATAGCCCAGGTCATGGTCTTATAGCACATGAGGCCGCCACCTTGCTGAAGCTAAGCAGGTCTGGGTCTGGTCGGTGCTTGGAGGGGAGACCACCTGGGGACCGCATGTAGCCACCTTGAGTTCCACAATGGAAGAAAGGTGGGACATAAAGGTAATAAATAAATTGGATTAAAAAAACCCATGATCTATCCCTGCTACCTCCGGCTCCCTTTCTGAAGAGCTGCCCCTGACAAAACTAGCTGCCGACCAGAGGTTTTGCACGATGCAAAACCCTCTCCAGATCGGGATGCTGATAGGCCTCTGGATCTTACTTGAGGATGAGGCTCATGGTCTCCTTCCGGTCCTTCCCTTGGAACGGCAGAGCCCCCGTCAGCATCTCAAACTGCAAAGAATAGCAAACAAAGAACATCACATTACGAATCAGGGCACAACGCTCAACGGGCACACTTTGATTCTATTTGTTAACTTTACTTGGTAATTAGGTTTTAGGGAGGCATCTGAGAGCCACAAAAGGTATTTCAGCTTCAACGGGGCCTCGCATCATTGGGCAGCTGCCAGGGCCCCAGTTCACCAGGAGGGCTCACTGGAGCCGAGTCCTGACCCACTGCAAAGGAGCAACGTTCAGGCCTGAACATGGGCGGCAGGGAGGGTGGGCTCCCTCCCCTAGTTACCCAGAGAAAGAGGGTGGGTGGCACCCAATCATTCACCTGCCCAAATGGGTGTGGGGCAATGAAGCTGGCGGCAAAGGGCTGCCAGTGGCCCCCCAGAGGGCAGGCAGCTCTTTCTTGCTGCCATCACCACTTGTCTGAGAAGCTGAACGCAGGGAGCAGCTCCAGCTCACCCGCTCTTTTCTTCTGAGCGTTGGGCCCTCTGATGCCCGTCTCTACAGCCACTCAGAACCACAGGTGGCAGCGACTCATCGTCACTCACTTGCCTGGGCAGGGAGGGCGCCATTCATCTGGCTGGGCAGGGACAGTGTGACTCACTGGGCATGGAGGGCATCACTCACCTGCCTGGGCAGGGAGGGCGCCACTCACCTGCCTGGGCAGTGGCGGCACCACTGAACTGCTGTGCAGTGAGGGTACCACTCACTTACCTAGGCACTGAGGGCACCTCTCACCTGACTGGGCAGGGAGGGCGTGATTCATCTGCCTGGGCAGGGAGGGCGCCACTCACCTGCCTGGGTAGTTGCGGGGCCAATGAACTGCTGTGCAGTGAGGGTACCACTCACCTGCCTGGGCACTGAGGGCACCACTCACCTGACTGGGCAGTGAGGCCGCCAAGAAGCAGCAGCCACTGCTGCCCTGTCCTCTGCCAACTGCAGATAACCCAGCATGCACGTGAAAAAGCGGCCTCTTCTCCACAAGAGCTTATGCCAAACAAATCAGTCCCACCAGTCTTTACCTTGTTTTCATCCCCTTTTGCCCTTAGCAAGGCCAGAAGGGATTTAAATGTAACGGCCACAAGAGGGCAGCACTGATTCACCTAACAACACCTATTGTCGCTTCCGGTACAGGTAGCTTCCATACAGCAGGAGTTGAGTTTCAACAGCCTGAGTCAATGAAACTGGTCTTGGACATGGTGCTGAGGACCCTGAGGACGGTGGTCCCGGACACCCACACTGAAGCTGCCTCGTTGGGGGCCCGTTAGGGCTTTATGACCGCCCTGGGGCTGTCCCAAGACGTCATTCTTAAAACAATTTCTTTAAAGGGGCCAGGGAGGGGGGAGCTTCGTAGGAACCACTGGAGGTCCCCCGTGGGCGCAGCGTTGGGGACCCCTGACATTTGCAATAATAGAACCGGGCCATTCCTCAGTGACAGAGCTTGACGTACCGAAGCTTCTGGGGGTCCAACGCCCGGCATCTCCAGGCAGGGCTAGGAAAGCTCCTGCCTGAAACCCCGAAGAGCTGCTGCCAGTCAGTGTTGACAACCTTGGCCTAGATGGACCAATGCTTCTGACTCAGTACAAGGCAGCTTCCGACGTTCCCAACAACTTCATTATTTTGGGTGCTTCCCTTTTATCTTTCCGTTCTGTTAATCTTACGACGTCGTTTTAGGGTTTTACTTGTTTTTATTCTGCTAGCTGCTCCGTGGGCTTCCGAGCTGGTATAAAGGGACAAGCAAAAAGGGACTGTACCATCAACACCCCGTAGGACCACCAGTCTGCACTCTGAGTGTGGCCTTGGCGATTCACCACCTCCGGTGCCATGTACTCCACTGTGCCGCAGAAAGAATAGGCCTTCTTCTCGTGGTCGATGGCTTCTTTGCTCAAACCAAAGTCTACAAAAGGGGTGCGGAGAGAGGGAATGAAGAGAACCGAAGAAAGAGTAAACCATCCATTTTTTTTCTGCTGAACAAGGGCAAGGCAAAGAGGCACCAGCTTTCGGTCCAGCAGCATAGGAAACAACCAACCCACGACCCACCAGCAGCCCTAGTGAACAACAGCCAACAGCGGTCATACCCGTGAGTTTGATATGTCCTTCGTCATCCAGGAGAATGCTGCGGGGAAAAGGGACAGAGAATGTAAGGTGGAGAAATAGCTACCAGGGATGCCAGCATACTATTTTTATTTATTTATTTATTCATTTATTTATCACTGCATTTTTATCCCGCCTTTTTTCCTGCAAGGAACCCAAGGCAGCGTACATAATCCTCCTCCTCTCCACTTTATCCTCACAACAACAACCCTGTGAGGTGGGTTGGGCTGAGAGTCCATGACTGGCCCAAAATCACCCAGCGGGTTTCCATGGCCAAGTGGGGACTAGAACCCGGATCTCCCGACTCCCAGTCCAACACTTTGGCCACTGCACCACACTGGAATACACATAGATTAGCTGAACTCTGGTTCGCAAGACACAGGGCAATTGCATTCCTAGAGGAAGATCAAGATGGGGAACTTCCTGACTGTTAGAGCTGGTATAAAGTTTCTGCTGCAGTGAAAGCTGGCTCATACCACATAATAAGCAGAGAAAGCTGCTCACTTGAGTGGTTTATTCATGTCAATGATGTAACATCATAGGTGAGTGGAAGGGTGAGTGGAACCAGTGACCTAGGGAGGTCCTGGGCTCTCCCACACTAGAGGCATTCAAGAGGCAGCTGGACAGCCTTCTGTCGGGTATGATTTAGGGTGGATTCCTGCATTGAGCAGGGGGTTGGACTCGATGGTCTTATAGGCCCCTTCCAACTCTACTATTCTATGATTCTTAATTCCTTGTCAAAGCCTCCTTGCTGAAGGGGGGCATAACTCAGCAAGAGAGCACATGGTTTGTAGACCTCAGGCACAAACGCCAGCATCTCCAGTTAAAAGGATCCGGTAGCAAGTGATGGGAAAAACATTTGCCTGAGACTCTGGGAAGTTGCTGACAGCCAGAGTAAACAACACTGGAGTAGATGGACTAATGATTTGCCTCAATATAAGGAAGCTTGAGATACAACCCAGAGGCCTTCATCTGAGGGAGGTTTGGAGGCTGGCAACGAGAGAAAGGGACCTTCTCAGTGGTGGCCCCCTTGATTAGGGAATGCTCCCCCCATTGAGGTTGGCTAGTGCTTTTAAGCATCTGCAGCAAAATGGAACATCAATTCACGTCTAGCTTCCGTGGACAACCAAAACCCGGCTTGGTCCTCTGGGCCAGGAATGCATTCCAGCTGCCTCTTGGCCTTACAGAAAACACGAGCATCATCGCAGCCTGCTGCGAGGCCAAGGAAAGATTTATTTATTTACAATATCTATATGCTGCTCCATATCTAAAATAGAGTGGATAATAATAATAATAATAATAATAATAATAATAATAATAATAATAATAATAATAATAATAAATTTGTTACTCCAGGGAGACTGGAGCAGGCAGGCACCATCGGAGCCTGCTTCAGTTGGACCCCCCCCCCCCACAGGGCTAACATTTTCACCTTGTGGGGAAGAAGGAGCTGTTGGTTTGCCCCTCCATTGGGAGATGAGAGGACGGAGCAGGGCCTTCCCACCAGCCTAAGCAGTCTCCTTAATTTCTTTTTATTTTCTCCCTCTTCCCTCCCCATCCACTTTTCCTTGTGTGCCACGTCTTTTTTTAGAATGTAAGCCTGAGGGTAGGGACTGTCTTCTTTATTGTAAGCTGCTCCGAGAGCCTTTTGGCTGAGGTGCGGGATAAAAATACTCTAAATAGATAAATAAATAAATACCTGCCTCTCCTTCTGGATCGAGGCAGGGTACAACACAAATGCAAAACACATAACATCGGAATAAATCAGTTAAAAGATTTAAAAGGTTAGAATGGCAAATTAAAATTCTTCAATTTAAAACAGAACACTAATAAAAACAGTGGCTGGTCAGTTGAGGAAGGCTTCCTGGAAAAGAGCTGTTTTCAGGAGGTACCGGAAGCAGTACAGCGTTGGGGCCTGCCTGGCCTCCAGGGGCAGGGAGTTCCAAAGAGAAGGGGCCACCACATTAAAGGCTCTTCTCCTGGTGGACTCCTATTGGGCAGTACATGATATTGCACCCTATTGTCCTTTCACCTTCCAAGTGTCCCAGGCAGAACTATATTCCTTTTGGAACAGTCAGTGGCCCCTGCAGCCTACTAAGGGGGCTTGCCCCAATTCAAGTTGCTGGCCCAGTTGGCAATATGCATGCCAGCCCCTCAGTAATACACCCCGAAAGCCCACAAAGAAGCTTGAAACTTTTGGGCTCTGCATACTTCTCTGGTTTAAGGTCCCGGTACACGATTCCCAGACGATGCAAATGACCGAGACCCAGTGCCAGCTCTGCGAGGTAGAACTTTACATCTTCCTCGGTGAACATGACCTGGGAGAAAGAAAGAGTAAGCCAGCTGGGGTCAAACTATGCAGAAAGCAATGGCGAGGGCTATACCATGTACCTGTAAGACTGTTTCGCAAGCGACCCATTGCTTCAGGCCGAATTTTGCAACTTGAGAATTGCCTTTTCTCTCTCTCTCTCTTTTTAAAAAAGCAAGTTTCTAGACCTCATTAGCCGAGATATCTGGAGAAAAGTTCAGAAGGGGGAAGACCAGATTTCTAAGTCAGAGTACCCCAACTTTGCACGGGGGGGGGGGGTGAGGGAGAAGAATGTCAGGATCTTCAAAGCACAGTAATTAATCTGGACAAACAGATAAGGGCTTTGCATCATTAATTCTTGTTGCTGAACCTGGGTTGCGTCACTTATTCTTGCTGCAGAATCTGGGTAACATGGCATTTCTGCAGAACTCTGCCTTATGCCCCGGGAGACATTTTCAGCACAAATGTTTTGTGCACTTGCAGTTCTGAGACTCCCCCTGTCTCTATTCCACTTTATTAAAGAGACCTAGCCTACTTGCTTGCCTCAATTCCACAGGCACATTCCAGTAAATGCATCCATTTCAACACGTCAAAGTTGCTAAGCAGCTGGAGGGGGAGAACAGATTCTGAATCCTCTTTATTAGAAGATTTCCTAGTGGTTGTCCTCCCGATGTCATGTGCTTCCTTGTTCTCATAGCAGTTTCCTGTTACCCCATCAAGGCCTCTCTACACTTCCTGCCAGCCTCTCTCACCACCACTCCAAAGTCGCCAATCACTTTGCTCAAGCAGCTACGGTGCAACAGAAGAGAGAAAGAGAGCACCTGTTGTGTTTCTCAAAACCTCCTGCCTTCTTGGGAGACAATAACGAGGCCTGCGAAGTAATCCTCAAACCTTTATTCAAGCAATAAACATCTCTTCCCACCTGAAGAGAGTCTAATCCCTAGGAACTTTCTCGTAGGCAAAACTATGAAAACTAAGTGAGACAATTGTCCTTTCAAGAAGAATGGAAAGCCTTTTTCAAAGACGCGTTAACTTCAGAGAGACTAGTTGTGATGCAGATTCTGACGGGATGCCAACCGGGCAGACTTTCTCTCGCCTTCTTTTAGCTCCACCTGTTTTAGTCGGCGGTGTACTCTAACCTCTCCATGCTCTCTCCCTTGGAAGAATGTTGGCTTCCAACTGTGTATTGTTTGCCCTTGAGGAGATAAGCTCTGAAGAGCGTTCACTCCCAGCTGGTGAATAGTCTGTGAGAGCTTTCTCCCCCACTGGTACAGGCTGGCCTGTGTCTGGCACCGACTCATCTACTTCAGACCATGGACAAAGCAGGATTAAAGGCTATGCTGATATCCCAGGGCAAGGGAGGGATCATCCCTTCCTGCTCCTAGGATCCCCTGTGCGTCATGTGGACGCACAGAGATGATCCCTAGACAATCTCTGAGATATTGGCAGGTCTAGCCATGGCCGTAGTAAGTGGCCACGGTGGAATTAGGAGTACCCCCAGGCCTAATCTCAGGCTCTAACCATGACCCCGTGGGCCTGTTCAGATGACACATTAAGCCATGGTTAGTCTGCTAACCGTTTTGCAACAAATGCTTAGTGGGCGTGCTTAAACCATGGTTATGCAGCCATCGTGGTTAGGAACGGTTCGCACACCATGCTAAGCCATAATGTTTAGCTCAAAATGCTTAATCACCATGGCTCAGCGTGTCGTCTGAACAGGACCACAGTCTCTCTGCAGAAAGTAGGCTGCGCTGGCTGCTGACAACACTGCACAGCATTGCAACAGCGCTGAACCGTTCATTTAATTCCTGCTGCCAGCAACCAACCTGATGCAACCTGACACATGGCACGCAGGCGCTCACCTCTTTGGAAAGGCGCATGAAGAGGTCTCCCCCTCTGAGGAAATCGAGGATGAGGTATAGTTTCCCCTCGGTTTGGAAAGCTGAAATGCAAGACACAAAACAGGAATCAGGACCCCCCTGATTTAGGGCTCCAGGGGAGTCCAACGCAGTTTAGGGGAGAAACCAAGTCCTGCATCGCCATGTATTAATACTCTCTACGGCAGCCTTCTTCCAGATATTTTGGACTACAACTCCAAGCGTCCCTGCCCATTGGCCGTGCTAACTGGGGCTGCTGGGAATTGAAGTCCAACATATCTGGAGGTCTCTGGGTTGGGGAAGGTTGCACTATATCCTGTTGCCCAACCTGTGTGTAGTAAACACTCTACTTAAAACGCATTTAACCCCGTTTCAAAACAGGGGGCTGAAGCAGGGTTCAGATTCCGAGTTAAGGGGAATCCCACCTACTATAACTGCTAACTAACCACTTATTTTAAAAAATATATTTCTAGGCTACCTTTAAGCCCAGGAACACAGGAAGCTGCTTTATACTGTGTCAGGCCATTGGTCCATCTAACCCAGTATTGTCAACACTGACTGGCAGCAACAGCTCTCCAGCATTACAGGCAGGGATTTTTCCTAACTCTACCTAGAGAAGCCAGGGATTGAACCTGGGACCTTCTGCATGCAAAGCAGGTGCTCAACCACTGAGCCACGGCCTTTGAAACCTTTCATACTCTCACATTCGCGCTTTCCTTTTTCTCACACAATCACTCTTGAACTTTCTTTATTAGTATTGATTAATATACTTCCACTACGTGCACACCACACTCTAAAGACACCACTCACTACACTGACTCTCAAGAGCACTACAGACTCTAAGAGTACCTAACAAGTCTCCCTGAAAAGGTTCCCTGAAAAGAAAAAGAACTTCTGAAAAGAACAAGAACTCTGAAAAGAACTCTCAATCCCCTCAGTCATCCCCTTATATATCACTCCTCCCTCTCCCAAGACATTCTAACTCCGCCCACTCAGGCCAACATTCTAAAAACCACAGACTTACACACTGCAGACATACATTTGGAATCGACTTGTGGGGTGTAACGCCACACACGGCCACCTTTATGGTCACCCTAAATATTTCTAGGCCAACTTTAACGTCCTCCCATGTCAGCGTACACAACAAAATCCCACCTAATAAAATCCTGTAACTATGATAAAAGAACCCAAACTAGTAAAAGCGACTGGGCCAATGCAAATTGCTTTACAGGGGAAAGGAGAGACTTGCTCCAAATCGCTGAGGCTGGCTCTCGAATTTGTTAACTGCATTTAACGAAGCACTGCCATTATGTCTGTGCCCTGGCCCTGTAAATATACGGAGCGTCTTAGCCCTAAATTCTTGGGACGTATTACATTTATATCTCACCTTTCTTCCAAGTAGCTCAGGGTGATGCACATGGCTCTTTCCCTGTCTTATCCTCAAAACAATCCTGTATGGTAGGCCAGGCCAAGAGATGTCCCAAGATTACCTGGGGAGTATCCTGATTGAGTGGGGATATGAACCTCAGTCTCCCCAATCCTAGACCAATACTCTAACCACTGTACCATATTGCCTGGCTCTACTTCAGGAAGGAATTAGGCATGACTGTAAAAACGCTGCTGCTGCCAAAAATGGCAGCCTTGTGACAACATCTCCATCCTTGTGATGTGTAGTAGAACTTACCCGTGTCCTGATATCATGATAAGGTCCATTTCCATCCCCATTCTCTACTTTATTGGCTGCTCCTGGCAGGACATGGGTAAGTTTAACTGAACTTTGCAGAGAGAGAGAGGGAAGAACTGGACACGGGCCTGCCATTTTCAGCAGCAGCCCTGTGTTTATTGTAACGGGCAGCTCTTCCTTCAGTTTCAAGCTCATGCTGTTATCTCATGTTTGAAAGTTTGTTGCTTTGCACCGAAGAGTTCCTAGCATACAGCCTTCTCATGCCTACATCCAGGAGACATGACTGTATGTATATGTACAATTTTGAGAAAATTCTTCAGGGAGTTGGGGAGGTAGGCTTCTGTGCACGCAATTATTTCCCATCTGTGTAGATCACTTCACTGGAAAAGCTCTCGGAGCAGATTAGAAGCGGTTGCTTGGTTGAAATCTTGACCGTTGCCCACAAGACTCACAAAAATACTCGTTCACACTCACCGTAGTGCAGTTTCACGATGAACGGGTGGTTCACTTCCACTAGAATATCCCTTTCCATTTTGGTCCTTACACGATCACGCACTGTCAACACAGAAGACCCAATTCAGATGGAATGCTTCTAAAAAAACTACACAGCCCTAGCTATGGAAAGCAACGTTCATTTCAAAGCTAGTCAATGCCTCTCCCAGGGCTTGGGTGCCGCATTTATGCACCATTCAGGAGGATGATTAGGCAGGGGGAGAATTATCCCAAGGACAGAGCATCACTGAAATGTATCCCCCACGCCACAACTTCCCAATTCGTTCAGTTCCCCACCACGCAGAGCCTCCTCACCTTTCAGGGTTGCTTTCTTCAGGACTTTCATGGCGTAGAGGTGGCCGTTGTCTGGGGCGGTGATTTTTCGTACGAGGAAGACCTGCACAGAGAAGGGCCAAACCAGGGGGGGCGGAAAAGAGAGGCAGTCACACTCAAGCAGAATTTCTGTGAAAAGAGCCCAGCAAGGAAACCTTGTGAGTATATAGGTTGAGGGAGTGGTGGTGAGTGGCATGGGCAAGGCACTCTGTACAAGCTCAGCGGTACTAATACTTTATATCTTTTTCTTTAAATGAAGAGAAACAGTGCTCAGTGGGCATTCTTAAAAAAGAAGAGGATCTAAGGCCAACACTATCTGGAGGAGATGTCCTATCCCTGAGACTCAAAGCAATGGAGATTTTGTGAATATTTATGCCCCCTCTAGCAGCCACATTCGTCATTAACTAATGGCGCTGAATCAGGGCCAGATTAAAGTCTTTATAGGCACTCTCGTAACTGTCGCCCCCACCCAAAGTTAGATCTATAGATAAATATCTACATCGTATAGGTCGCATAATCACAGATCTATGCATCAGGGCAGTGTGTGAAACACTGATCAATTAGGCCAGGACATACAGCTACACCCACCCTGAACAAAACTTGAAACCC
Source organism: Elgaria multicarinata webbii (assembly GCF_023053635.1). NCBI lineage: Eukaryota > Metazoa > Chordata > Lepidosauria > Squamata > Anguidae > Elgaria > Elgaria multicarinata. The sequence goes on along the minus strand of NC_086183.1, from coordinate 11,461,818 downwards.
TGGCCTAGACATCGGTCAACGAGAATGCTGCTGCTACAGAACTCACACCATCCAAGGGACTACATAACACAAACAACTGGGAACCTGGTTTTTTGGATGAAGCTGGCATGGAGAGTACTGACTCAGGTTTGATTGCCAAGTGACAAATCCCGCACAGTCTTTCTCTGAGATTGCTTTTAGAATGTATATCCTGCCATTTTTGGAACAACTTCTGAAGGGGAGGGCTCTTTTTCAAAGCTGAAATGTATAACTGTCTTAGGTCAACCATGGGACAGAAAAGACTTTCTTCTTTGTATTACTCTCAACTGAGAATGAGCTTTTACAAAAAAGGAGGAGAAAAGGGGGTGGGGTGGGGGAGAAAGGGACATTTGAAGAATTAATCTGTGATTTTTGCTAACAAAAAGAGCCACAAAGATAGTTTTTAATTTACATTTACTTAAGGCATATTGCGCCTGTATGGGTAAATTGCTTAATCAAGCCATCATTTGTTTTAATTGAATTGAATCTTCTTGTAGGCTGCAAACATTTTTATAGGTCTTTGGGGTTTTTGTAGGCCCTAGGCACTGTGCTTATCATGTCTAATGGATAATTCAGCCCTGAGCTGAGTTACAGGGTTAAGGGCTGCATCTCTACATCATACACACCTGGGAATACGTCCCATTGAATTGAAGAGTAGACTTATCTAGAAATGTGCTGAAGATCTTGTGAAGGTTTAATGAGCGGCTCCCTGTAGCAATGCTAATTTCCTTGTCATCTTTGTGGCAATGATAATTTTCAGGCCAACTCCAAGGCCATTCCTCCTCCCAGTCAAAACTGTATTTATTTCAAAATTATAAGAATATTGCATTCTGCATGTTCACAGGATCTGGATTTGGATGAGGCTGGAAATCTTAAGCTTCTGGTCCTCATAAAGGCAAAAGATCTGATGACAAGTGGGTAGCCACTACTGACCGCTTGGAAAGGAGAAGGGAGCCTTAGGCAGAGTTTTCAGTCGATTAAAAAAAAAGGGGGGGGAGCATGTGCCTATAAATATGTTTGTGTGCCTGCCTACATCCAAGTCACTTTTCCGTCAAAAAAAAGAAAGGGAAAAAATGCAAATGTTATTGCATTTACACCAGATCATCCATGTTAGCAATATTGCAGAGGGCACAACTTTCTGCACACTGCATTGAGAGTAGCACTGGGGCGAAAATTCGCCTGGGCCTCCCAGGGCAGGAGACGCCCCACGTCCGGCCTTCATGGGCCCCGCTGGACATGCCCGGCAGATTTTCGCCTCAATGCTAGAAGAGGGTGCAGGTCAGGGCGGAACTAATGCACCCTGATCTGCATGCTTTGTCCTTTCCCACTACTGCATTAATGGTGGTTGCCTTTAATGCAGTGTGTGTGTGTGTGTGTGTGTGTGTGTGTGTGTGTGTGTGTGAATACTCATTTTTTCCAACCTTGGGGAAATTGCATGCCCCCCCCCCCCGGTGCCAATTATGGCCTTAAAGTTTTAGGGTGACCATATGAAAAGGAGGACAGGGCTCCAGTATCTTTAACAGTTGTATTGAAAAGGGAATTTCAGCAGGTGTCATTTGTATGCATGTCGCACCTGGTGAAATTCCCTCTTCATCACAACAGTTAAAGCTGCAGGTGCCCTGCCCTCTTTTAAATCTGGTCACAGTATAGCTGCAGTATAGCTCCTGCAGCTTTAACTGTTGTGATGAAGAGGAAATTTCACCAGGTGCTGCATGCATACAAATGACACCTGCTGAAATTCCTTTTTCTATGCAACTGTTAAAGATACAGGAGCCCTGTCCTCCTTTTTGTATGGTCACCCTACTTAAAGGCCCTCTTAAAATATTGGATTAAGAGGGTTTTTTAATGGCGCGGGGGAGAGGAAAAGCACACTTTCCAGGGCCTCCAGAAAGTGCGCAATTCCGCCAGCCATGCTAGTGGTGTGCCGGGGGAATTGTGCAGTTTCCAGAGGTCCCAGAAAGTGCGCTTCGCTGAGCGCTCATCTGGGCCATCTCCTAGAATGGGGCCAGGTGAGCACCCACTGAGTTCTCTAATCCCTAGTTAAAGAGAGTCCTTCTGATGAGAGCTGGCCACCCTGGACAGGACCGCCCACCTCACTCTTCCCTCAGTTCAGGGAGGGACAAACTTAATCTGCATGTAACAATGTACTCACTTTCCCAAAAGAACCCTGACCCAGGACTTTCAGCAGCTCAAACTGTGACGGATCGGCCTTCTCAGACCCCTCTTTCACAAGGTACGTGATGGTATATTCTTGGATAGAGCCTTCATTCTGAATTGGGGGAGGAAAAACAACAACAACACCAAGGTTAGCAGGATTTATGGACTTAAACCAGGAAGATGAGCCATGGCTCCAACCGCAACAACAAAACACCCAGAGACGTTGCGTTGGCTTGGAGCTCACGAAAAGCAGGCTGACTTCCTGGTCGACTTCAGAAGACGCAGGTGGTCAGAAACGGCAAAACTTACAGCGATAATGAGAGATAAATCAACAGCCACATTTATATTTGAATGGAAACCTCTGAGAGAATTTTTGCAAGAAGCAGAGAAAAATGATGTATTTGTCTGTGGATTCAGTGTATGAGATATGGGGCATGTCTACACGAGACCTATATCCCAGGAATGTCCCAGGATTGTTCCTGTGAATCCAAATGCCACACAGGGGATCCCAGGAGCAGACAGGGAAGATCCCTCCATTTTCCCGGGATAACCCTTAGGTGTAGAAAGGGCCATAGTTAACTTAGAAGAAAGAAAAGAATTTGATTATTGTGTTAAATAATAACAAGGAGAGAATTTAATTCACATTTTTGATGTGTAGAGAACCAAAAATACACTTTAACCTTGGTGTGCGTACTTGTTTTTCTTTCTTCTTCTTCTTTCCTTTTCCTTATCTTTCTTCTTTCATCTTTCTTCCCCCGCCCCGCCCTAGATGTAATGTCTCTATGTAATGCTTTTAAGTCATGTATGTTTATGAAACAATAAAAAATTGATACAAAAAAAGAAGACGACGACACTGTTGGTCACGCACAAAACTCACCTTCTAGTGAATCGCCCACGCTGAACGAACCAGTGCATATGAAGTGCTTTAAGGACTTGGGAAAAACACGGCATGACTATGCGATTGTAATCGAGGGACGTGCCAAGGCCACATTATAGTTCTAGTATCTAGAAGACAGTCAGATGCGGGAGGCGGCATCAGCAGCGCACACGCAGCTATACAATGACGGTTTTTGAAAGAGTTCTGTTTAGCATCTTTCTTATCCTCATTCCCTGCATTTCAGGGACCAGCTGAACATTACTCAAGCAGAGGTAGGTAACGATAAGGTGCAAGTTGACGGCAAAGAGGTCTGAACTGAGAAATCGGGAATTTTAAAACAGGCTCGGGGCAAACGTTAAGCAAGATATACAAATTAACCTAGGGAGGTCGTGGGCTTTCCCACACTAAAGACCTTCAAGAGGCAGCTGGACAGCCACCTGTCAGGTTCATTTAAGGTGGATTCCTGCATTGAGCAGGGGGTTGGACTCAATGGCCTTATAGGCCCCTTCCAACTCTATGATTCTATGACAATGGAACCAATTACCCAGGAAGGCAGTGGGCTCTCCCACACTAGAGGCCTTCAAGAGGCAGCTGGACAGCTACCTGTCAGGGATGCTTTAAGGTGGATTCCTGCATTGAGCAGGGGGTTGGACTCAATGGCCTTACAGGCCCCTTCCAACTCTACGATTCTACAATTCTATGACAATGGAACCAATTACCCAGGAAGGCAGTGGGCTCTCCCACACTAGAGGCCTTCAAGAGGCAGCTAGACAGCCACCTGTCAGGGATGCTTTAAGGTGGATTCCTGCACTGAGCAGGGGGTTGGACTCGATGGCCTTAGAGGCACCCTCCAACTCTACGATTCTATGATCCTATGATATGATAACCACCCCGAAGTGTTGGCGGAACTGTAATACGATGGTACATTTTTTCATATGTGGTGGTCGTGTGTCCTTATACAACCGTTTTGGCAAGAGGTGTTTGTAGAAGCTGGTAAAATGACTGGGCAAATGATTAATCTGCCTCCAGATATGGGGCTGTTATCGATATCTATACAAAGACAATGACAAACTACAAAACAAAGAATGACTGACTGTCTTATGGGCAGCAGACTGGAAGGATATTGCAGCTAGCTGAAAAGGGACCCATGTAAACCCACATTACAGCAATGGTACCCCAGAGTTTGGTCAATCGCTCTTATGGAAAAGCTGGCCCAAATCAAAAGTTAACTTTAAACAAGACTTCTATGCAACTTGGCATCAATTTATAACGTAGATGATTAGGCACAAGAAAACATTAAAACCACCACAGACTCACAATCAATTATGCAAAGATTTGTTAGGATAATGGAATATGAATGGATTCGGATAAATGAATAGAGTATAGGCAAAGCAATCGCTGTATTGTAATGCAGGATATTGATGTCAGATGGTAGTCAATGTATTCCAAAGTTGTCATATTGTTTATTAATGTTTTGTTAAAAAAATCTATAAAAATAATTATATATATTAAATATATAATATTTATATTTAAGGCTCAGGGCCTCTGCAGGCCTGTCAGCTCCTGCATTGTGTGGGCCTCCAAAAAGGTGTCCATTACAGGGAAGGGCAGCCAAGGACACAAGCTCTGGGAGAGCAATGTTGGGAGAGCTTTACCACGAAGGATGAATTAAGGCAGGGATGGGGAACCTAAGAAGAGCCCTGCTGGATCAGACCAAGGGTCCATCTAGTCCAGCATTCTGTCCACACAGGAGCCAGCCAGCTGTCAACCAAGGACCCACAAGCAAGACATGGTGCAACAGCACCCTCCCGCCCATGTTCTTCAGCAACTGGTGCATAGAGGTTTACTGCCTCTGATGCTGGAGGTAGCACAAAGCCAACATGTGGCTCTCCAGATGTTGTTGGACCACGACTCCTCGTGAAACAGCGTGGTCTCGTCCATTTGCCCACAGAACCTCTGAGAAGCAGTACATTTGAAATGGTACAGGCATCTTCAGAAGAGCCCTACATGGTTTGGGTCCAGGCTATCTGTGGGATCGCCTTCTCCCGTACAATCCGCCCCGCACACTCAGGTCCTCTGGGAAGAATCTGCTTCAGTCAACCAAAACTAGGCTGACGGGTATTACCCAGAGGATCTTCTCTTCTGCTGCTCCCAGACTGTGGAACGGCCTGCTGGAGGAGATACGTCAACTTAACAGTCTTTTAGCATTTAATAAAGACTGATCTATTCCGGCAGGCCTATCCAGTGAAATTTGGGAACGTTTTTAGGATGTTTTAATCATGTATGTTATGTTTTTAATGAGTTTTTAATGTGTTTATATTCACTGTTGTTCCCCGCCTTGATCCAAGTGGAGAGGTGGGTAAGAAATAAATTATTATTATTATCATCATCATCATCAACAGACCCATGGCCCATCTAGTTCAGCTTCCTTGTTTCCCCGCGGCGGCCAGCTGCATGCTGACGGGAAACCCGCAAGCAGGATGTGGGAGCGCTGGGCCTCTCCCACTGTTGTTCCCGAGAGGCTGGCGTTCAGTCACATCCGCAACAGCCCCTTCGCTTTCCGCAAAGGATCGTTTTATGTTGCAGTCATCCCCTTATGTTGCAGCGCAGGCTTCACATTGCAAGGCACTCGCTACACGTCTCTGCAAAGCACCCAGAGAGCTTTGGCTATTGGGTGGTATAGAAGTGTAGCAAGCAAATAAAAATAAATAAATAAATAAATAAATAGCCCAAAAGCCTCAGAATCTGCTACAGGTCCAGATCATATCACATGCCTATTTCCTCACCGGCCTTCTGGCTGAGACTCAATGGAGGAGTTTAAAAAGAAAATTGGATCTGATTTCATTTGTGCTTTGAATAATAATAATAATAATGTGGTGCGTCTACCATTTGCATTGATGGATCTTCTGTCCTCGCTTTTAATAATCCACGCACTACCCTTGCACATGCATATTGTATGTTTGCACATGTAAATATATGCCAAATGCGGGTATCATCCACGCATCTGACGCAGCAGGGCTGCAGCCCATAATAAAACATACGGTACAATAAATGTGCTAGTCTGGGGATGCGGGGGCAGGCACAAGATTCTCATCTTTGCCCCAGTGACGTGCTCCTGGCAGCAGGCAAGCGTTCAAGTCGGCAGCTTGGTGGCTTGCAAACATGTGCTGTTTTCAGCCGGTGCCATATGTGTCCCCCCCTCATCCCGCTTCCCCTCGCAACCTTCTTCCGTCAACATCGAGAGCATTTTGCCATCTACTTCCCTTCCTTTTTGGCGGGTGGCAAGGAGAGCAAACGTCTGTGCCGCCAAAATTACCCACCACACCAACACAAACGCCCCGGTTTGTTGCGAAACACAGTTGGTGCGGCTGGCACATCAAGTGCCACAGACAAAGCCGCCCCCCACCCAACTCCCCATCCATCTGTTCAGCTTCATGAGCAGTAATGTAGAAGTAGGCGTCTCCGTGCCTCCTGGCAGCCTCTGTGTCCCATTCCCACAACCTCCCTTCGGGGAGAGATTGAGGAAATGCCAACACTTGCAAGTGGCACGGTCTGAAACCAGGCTTTATGTAATCAGAGAGGAAGTGGGGGAATCAGAATCAAGAAGGCTGAGTGAGTAAACTCAGAAGTCATATTCACGGATGGGTGTTGCCGGGCTGCCTGAGAGCAAGGCGTGGCAGACGGCTTGCGAGTTTCACTTATAAAAAGGAAAAGAATCGCATTAAGTGGACCTCAGAAGAGTTTTGCTGGATAGCGCCAATGGTACACCTGCTACCGGCAACTTGGCTAACTCAAAGCCCAAAGTACATTTATATTGTGTTTTTATATTGGGGTTTGTTTTATACCTTGAATTGTACTTGATGGCTTTAATTTTTGTGAACCGCCCAGAGAGCTTCGGCTATTGGGTGGTACAGAAATGCAATAAACAAACAAACAAACAAAAATGGGAAAACATAGCATAGGAGGCTCAGGATTTGGAATAAGCGATACCTATTGCATGCTAATAAATGAGTCAGTTCTTCGTCTAGATATGTGAAGGTTTGTAAATAGTTTATATGTTTGGAGCCTTTCACTCTTTAAGAGTCATCCTTTTATTTTTATTTATTACATTTATATCCCACCTTTTTTCCTCCAAGGAACCCAAGGCAGCATACATAATCCTCCTCCCCTCCATGTTATCCTCACAACAACAACCCTGTGAGGTAGGCTGGGCTGAGAGTCTGTGACTGGCCCAAAGTCACCCAGTGGGTTCCCATGGCTGAGTGGGGACTAGAACCCGGATCTCCTGACTCCCAGTCCAACACCTTAGCCACTACACCACACTGGTTCTATAGCGTTATTATGTGAGTTAGTTTATCCTTCAGATATGTGAATGTTTGTAAATAGCTTGCATGCTTTGAGCCTGTCATTCATAATGTGGTAGTCTTTTTGAAACTCATAGTTTTATACAATGAGGCACACCTGTATGATTTATGTGATTTAAATGGTGGATATGTGAATATATAAACATGTATTATTGTTGTTGTATCTTGAAGAACGACCTGAGGGTCCAAAACACGTTGGAGTCACATTAAACATCCTTTTCTTCCTTCTTCTTTGTTATAGACTTTTTTCTGGTAGTTCCCACGAGATGTTCCTACCCCCTGATGCATAGATCCCTCTCCGCAACAGCTAACACGGGCTGAAGGCTGCACTCCAAAACTTTGGGCGATGTTTATGTTAACAGGGCCAGCTACCCCAATCGATACCTTAACTGCCCTATTTAAGTGCACTGTGGTAGTGGGTCGTGGGTTCTCCCACACTAGAGGCATTCAAGAGGCAGCTGGACAGCCATCTGAAAAGGATGCTTTAAGGTGGATTCCTGCATTGAGCAAGGGGTTGGACTTGATGGTCTTATAGGCCCCCCTTCCAACTTTACTATTCTACAATTCTATGATAAGTCAAAAGGCTGCCCCCCCCCGCTTTTCTTTAAAAAAAGTAAGGTATCAAAGGTTGCAGTTCTATACACACATATGCTATTAATAACATACAATAAAACGTTTTGACTTTGACTAAATACACCAGTGAGAATAACCACCACTTAAATAAGTGGAACTTCCTTCTGAGTTAACATGTACTGGATGAGGCTGCAAGTCAGCTGGGATCCTGCGGATCTGGGATGGTTGGTTCACACTTCAGTTGCTTCATCTGGGCTCAATGACTGGCACCAGAACACTTGAGACAACGTCAAGTTTGATACAAGTATTTCATTTGAATCGAAAAGATGTAGAAATCCTACTTGTGACGACCCAGCAATTCATCACTTGACAGGCAGATGAACATAACATCCACTTGCTATCGGGTCTCTTCCGCCCTATTTGAAATTCCTACTGTTAAAAAAAACAGGTGCCAAACCTGGCAGGCTTTATATCAAGCAAGACCATTGGCCCAACTAGCTTGGTATTGTCTCCGTGATGGGTACACAACGTTTGGGGGCTGTGGGCATGTTTGGCAATTTGAGAAACTGTCCTGGGCACCACCACAAAATGGCTGCCAGGGGAGGCATGGCAAACAACAAATAACCTGTCCAAAAGACCAAGTTCAAGGTGAGACCTGAGTCCCAACACACTAAAAAAATTCTTTTGAACTCACAGTTTGCAGCAGAAACAGAAACCTAATTCACAACAACCCCAGCTGCTGGTAAGAAAATGTGTTAATTTAAAATGAAGAAGTAGGGCTTAGAATAGGGAATGTCAATCGGCACCAAGAAATTTGTTCAGTCCCATCCCATCCCCCCACCACCTCCAGGTGCTACATTGCTTGCCACTGGTCTACACTAACTTGCAACATCTCTCCAGGATTTCAGAGACATAAGACTTTTTCAGCCAGGGGCAGGACATGGAATCTTTGCATGTAAAGCATATTGTTGACCACTGAGCTGCATCCTTTCCTCCAGTAAGCCAGTCCCATCCTGCTGCCTGGAAGTGGCCCAAAGCCGTTCCAGTGCTCTTGGGTCTACTCTCTTTGCGGTCTCCCAAACTTCCTCTGTACAAGTGATCCAAAACCACCGCCACCGCTCCCCATCACCCCAGAGGTAATGAAAACAAAACGAGACGCTCCTAGCTTCCAGGAAACCGAGCCAACTTCTGTCACTGTTCCACGGTGCTCTGGCCAGAGGTTTCTGCATGCAACCTTTGAAACATTTCATGAATAATTTCCAGGTGGTCTGGCTTAATGCACTATTTCAGGGACTGAATCTCTGCATTGGTTTGCAAAAACAACAAAGAGCCGGCCATTGCAAACTCTAGCGATGCTCTGTTTGTTTGTCCTTTGTATTTGCGCCTCTCCTTTCTCCCACGGCACTCGAAGCGGCTTACTTTGGCTTCCCCGGCAGCCTCCCATCCAGGCACTGACCAGGCACAGACCAGCTGAGCTCCAGCAAAGCGGTTGCATCGTGTGCCTCCAGGCCAAGAGGCCTTTGGACCAACCACATGATGAGAACACAGGACGTTTCCTAGAGATCTGCAATGCAGCTGTGAATACTTTGGAGTCCTGCCCAAAGAGGGGAAGGATGCACCAGTCACCCGTGAAGCTACTTCACTGCTCCTGCTAAACTAAGCTAAGCGAGCGCGTGCAGGGGACACAGACGGCCTGAAGTACTGACCGGGTTGCTGAGGTTGCCAGTGGAAAGCATCGGCAGCCGGCAAGGTTCGGAACGGCGCTTCCCGTGCAGCCATAGAGTGAGGAAGGTGAAGATGCGAGGGAGCCGGGGTTCCTTGGACATATCCATCGTCCCGTTCCAGCCAGAGTGGCACATGTCCCACCACCAGATCCCCCTGGGCTCCCTAAGGGAGCATGGCCGGTGGCTGTAGACGTGCTATCAGCCAGAATGGCCTCCGTTTCATGGAGAAATCCCCACCGGCACAGGTGCCCAAAGCCAAGCCAAGCGAAGTGTGGAGGCAGTGCAGCCTACAACGCAAAGCAGGTCGAAAACAGAGTTTCCTGCCCTCTTTTGAAGCAGAACACTTGTGGTAAAGTTAGCTTTGAACACCTCCCAGCTTTCACAACCCAGTTTCACTTTTTTCTGTTCAAAGACGAGCGTCTCCGCTGAACCTCGCAGGGCCTGGTTTTTTAAAGAACAGCTCTACAGGAGACAGAGTTTACTCCCCTCCACCAAAGTGACATAGACACGGTCAGCCTCACTGTAGAGAAGGGCTTCAGTCATTAGAAAAGGCAACGCGAAGCGGCTGCTTCAAGCTCTCGCACTCGCCGCAACCAAGGGGTTAACATGTGCATGGGAACGCTGCAAAAGTGCATGGGAGGGTGAAGGCGGAGAACAGGAAAAGTGGAAGAGCTCCTCGCAACGTCAAAGGCGGTCCCTGAATTTGCTGATCGCATGCCCAATTCCCACTGCCAGGGGAAACGCGAACTATATCTCACAGGTTTATGCACGTGCACACATGTAGAGCGGTGGGTTTTCAAAGGGCTGATGTGGGGTAGCAACTGGAGTGTGGAACTAGGCTGAGGAGGGCTGGGTTCAAATCCTCATTCTGCCATGATGCTCACTGGGTGATCTTGGGAGACTCACTGGGCCAGTTTGCACAACATGCGGACTTGCCATGGGTTATTTAACCCACAATGAGCTGCAGTGCATGTGGCTAACATTATGAATATGCCCCCCACCCCCCGCAATGGGATTACGGCATGTTATCTGAACCCGGCTGCCATGACACAGGCTCTGAACAACAGGCCTGGCCGCGGACACTCCCTGCTCAAGCTAAGCCCCACCACTTGAGGAGCCTGAGGCGAGGGACAACCACCGCCTTTCTCCAAACTATGTGGAGAAAGGGGTTAAATTGGAAGGATTTCAGTAATAAATTAAAGCGCTGTGAATTATATGTACTGAGGTGAATTATTGTCAGAGTGGGTGTTAAATGTAAATAACTGCACATGATAATTGCCAAGCAGACACGTGGGATTTCTGAGGTAGTTAAAACAAACTGATTAAAATTTTATTTTAAAAGCTCACAGGCTTTGTTTCATAATAAAACAGTTTTTTTTTTAAAAAAAAACCTTTTTAAAACCTCTCATCCAATCCTTTCACTCTTCTCATACACGCTTTCCTTTCTCTCACACATTCACTCTTGAACTTTCTTTATTATCAGTATTGATTAATATACACCGACTGACTATCTGCACACCACTCTCAAAAGACACCACTCTCTACTCTGAACCTCAAATTCTCCAGAACCCAAGTATTCTACACACCAAGAGCTAACACACACAGAGAGCTCCCAATCTCCTCAGTCATTCCCTTATATAGCACTCCTCCCCCTCCCAAGACATTCTAACTCCATCCACTTAGGTCAATATTCTAAGCACCACAGACTTACCAATTCAGACATACATTAGGGAACTGACTTGTGGGGTGTAACGCCACACCGGCCACAGTGGATTATTTGAGGGTTAAACAACCCTCACATAACCCTACTACAAACCAAGGCCTCCCTGTTGGTGCTCACTCATAGCCTCCTGTGTGGGCAAACCTGTTGTGGACATCAGCAAAGAAGACTTACTCTAACCTGGGCAACTAACCTCCTCCTGTCCCCTGACAATATTTATCTTAGTATCTATGCCTCTAGGTTGGCGTATTCCCAGGTCTCAGGAAAAACAAATGCGTTGAGCAAATGTATTTTTTGTCTCATAATGTAAGATCTAAGTCAGCCTTCCACAACCTGATGGACTTCTCCAAAATGGAATTTGCCCTCAGGCTGAAAGGGGTTCGGCACTGCAGCCCCATAATACATACCAGGTCAGCTGCTTTAAAGAAAATCAAATCGAATCACAGACAAGAGATGACATTTTAAGCGACCGATTTAGCATTAGAGAGGTGAAAGCATAGCTTAGGTGGGTGGCTGATGTGCTTCCCTTGGAACTAAGGTGTGGAGAGAAGGGACTGGAAGGAGACAGAGACCTCAAAGAAGCAAAAAACCTAGCCTGACCCCTTGAGGTTAAAACGATGAACTAGGGAAAAGGGGTGGAGAAACTGCTAATCGTTCCACTATCAATAGTCATATAAGTGGAATTCTTAAGATGTCTTTAATATACTATGTAACAAAAGTGTTCAATATAGTTCAAATAAATCTGAACTATACGGTATTACATAAAACCATAAAAAAACATAATACAAGCCATAAAACCACAATAAACAATAAAGCCAAAACCAAACGCATTTCGACCCTATATGGTCTTCTTCAGTGGTAAATTTTAGTATTCCACTGAAGAAGACCATATAGGGTCGAAACGTGTTTGGTTTGGGTTTTATTGTTTATCGTGGTTTTATTGTTTATGGTTTGTATTATGCTTTTTGATGGTTTTATGTAATATCAAGGAGATAGAGACCTTTCACGTTTCTGTCTCCTTCCCCAGTAAAGGCCAGTCAAACCTTTCCCAATAGTCTTTGGGGTATTTTAAAAATGGTTAGCCTGCTCTCCCCTCCTCAACAGACTAAAACCTATGTCATTTCTTTAGTTTAAACCACTGTTCTCTTCTCCTTCCCAGCAACGAAAAAAATACCCAGCCCAGCCCAAAGAGCTATAAACTGCTAGTTTCCTCCTTGAACTGTGGCACCAAGAGTTGTCAGTGCAAGAACGGAAAACCACAATTAATACTTGAGTGAGCCCAAAGGTAGACTCTCCCAACACACTGAAAGCCAACACAGCTGTTCATAGGGGGATTAAAAAATGGTCATCTAGACATCACGTCACACTGACCCTGTTCGAACGACACACAAAGCCACAGTGGTTAAGCATTTTGAGCTAAATATTATGGCTTAGCGTGTCGTGTGAACCATTCCTAACTACGGTGGCTACATAACCATGGTTTAAACATGCTCACTAACCATTTGCTGCAAAAGAGTCAGCGTCCTAACCATGGCTTAGCATGCTGTCTGAACAGGTCGACTTGCTTATACTTTTACAAATAGTTTTGATCAGCCATAGTAGCACAGAATGCACCAAAACATCCTGTCTTTTTCTGAATCTTAGCGGTTTTCCAGTTTTGTTTCTTGCTTTTTGGATCAGAGTGGCCCCTCTTTGGGGGACCTGCAAAATGGGACAAAGTCCTACCAGTTCTGAGCATTAGAGTACCATATGGTCTTCATGGAAATGATGCACTGACTACTTTCCTTAGGCAGGTCCCAAAGGTGATGTACATGGTGGGACACGAAAGGTGATTATAGAAGGATACATGTAACAGAGCATGGATAGGAAGAAGTTTTTCTGCCTCCAATATTAGACTAGAACTTGAAAATCATTCAATGGAACTGATTGGCAGGAGATTCAGGACAGACATAGGAGGCATGTCTTCTTGGTACATATAATTAATTTGTGGGATTTGCTGCCACAAGATGTGGTTAAAAGCCACCTAAACTATTGGCCATTAAAAAAAAAGCAGGTTTTTTTCCCTCAGATCCATGGAGAATGACAGCACAATCCTATACATGCCTACTCAGAAGTAGGATTGTGATGTAAATCTATCAATGGCTGCTAGTCTTTATGGCTACTACAATTTCAGAGCCAGTATGCCAGCCTTTCCTAATCTGCTGCCCTCCACATGTTTTGGGTTACAACTCCCAGCACTCCTGATCATTGGCCATGCTAGCTAAGGATGGATGGGAGTTGAGGTCCAAAACATCTGGCAGGCACCAGGTTGAGGAAGGCTGGATGGGAGTTGAGGTCCAAAACATCTGGCAGGCACCAGGTTGAGGAAGGCTGGATGGGAGTTGAGGTCCAAAACATCTGGCAGGCACCAGGTTGAGGAAGGCTGGATGGGAGTTGAGATCCAAAACATCTGGCAGGCACCAGGTTGAGGAAGGCTGGATGGGAGTTGAGGTCCAAAACATCTGGCAGGCACCAGGTTGAGGAAGGCTGCAGTATCCCAAATGAATACCAGTCACTGGGGAACAGCAGCAGGAGATGAATGTTGCCCTCATGACCTTCTTGTGGCTTTCTAGAGGCATCTGGTTGGCCGCTGGGGCAAATAGGATGCTGGGCTGGATGGACCATTGGCCTGATCCAGCAGGACTCTTTTTAGGCATGGATAGATCAATATGTGCCCCAGTTTCATCCTCTCACTCAGTGTTCCCAGTACAGGTGAATGTGAGGTTCCAATAGACACTGAGAAACCAACACTGCCTGACCACAAGAATGTGGCCAGTTAGAACATAAGAAGTTCCAGGCTGGATCAGACCAAGGGTCCATCTAGCCCAGCACTCTGTTCACACAGTGGCCAACCAGCCATCGGCCAGGGATGAACAAGCAGGACATGGTGCAACAGCACCCTCCCGCCCATGTTCCCCAGCAACTGGTGCACACAGGCCTTTTGCCTCGAATACTGGCGGTAGCACACAACTATCAGGACTAGTAGCCATTGATAGCCTTCTCCTCCAGGTAATTTATCCAACCCCCTTTTAAAGCCATCCAGATTGGTGGCCCTCACTACATCTTGTGGTAGTGAGTTCCATAATTTAACTATGCGCTGTGTGAAGAAGTCCTTCCTTTTATTTGTCCAGGATCTCCCACCAATCAGTTTCATGGGATGACCCCGGGTTCTAGTATTGAGAGGGAGAAAAATGTCCCCCTATCCACATTCTCCATACCTTGCATAATTTTGTACACCTCTATCATGTCTCCCCTTAGCCTCCTTTTTTCCCCAAGCTAAACAATCTCCTCATAGGGAAGATGTTACATCCTGCTATTGACCTGCTTCAAGATTTCAAAGAGGGATTACTATAGCCAGAGAACCAGGAGAAGTATCCTGTTATTCATAACTTATCATTGCTGTATATTGCAGTTTACAGAGTAGCAAACAGGGGAAAGGTCCCAGCTCCAAGGAAGGAATGGGCAAAGCCAGGATAGTAAAGCTTACAGGTCTCGTAGGGCAGGGATGGGGAACCTGTGGCCCTCTGGGATGTTGTTTGATTACAACTCCCATCATGCTTGACCATTGGCCATATTGGCTGAGGCTGATGGGAGTTGGAGTTCAACAGGTGCCCCACCGCTAACATTAAGAGAGACTACACTATGGAAATCCATATATGGAACTGTGAGGCAAGGTGAGCAAGAAGAGAAGATCCATAGCAGTATGTTGGCTAAGTATTGCAATCGTGCTACTGGATAAATCCACACTGAGGCAGGAGAAGCCCCCCCCCCCAGGCCTTTTTAAAAAAAGCAGGGTCTAGGCTTAGTAGATGAACTCATTAACCCATAATTCTGGAGTTGATGTAATTCAGAGAATTCCAGCCTCAGCTTCTTCGGTTTTCCTTTTCAGGTTGCAAAAATGTTTGAAAAATTGATAGTTTCTAAATGCACCAAAAGAAGTTAAAGAACACAACACACATACACCCCCCAGATGAATAATGTGCTAAAGTCTCAATATTGGTCCACACTGAGATTTTTTCAATGCCTAAAATCACATCTGAAGTAATGTCAACACAAAACTGTAGAAGGGAAGCCAAGTTGGTTTGCAACCTGCTTCATTCATGAAAACAGGATTGTGAACTGTTAGTAACATGCCACTGAGACCTGAAGTCTGCTTGATGCTGGAAATGAACATCATTTGAGGACAGGCCGTATTGCTTTTGAGAACAGGGCATATCGGTGAACTTGTTGGATAGCAACTAATGCCTCCTTCCAAACTAACCTGCTAATGCAACAGGCGTCCGCACTTCCAAGCCTGGGTTTAAGAGCAAAAAGACAGTGAGTGACCTCAGGGGGAAAGAATGATGCACAGCCTACATTAACTCAACTGAAATCCTGCACAGAAAGAAATTGCCCGTCCCTCAGCATCCACCCAAGATATAACAAGTGAGAATGTGAAAGAAGGAATCTTCCCCAAGCAGGAGTTTTGCAGCAGAATTTTACCTTATCTGCAGTGTTCGCAGTGTCTTTCTCTATCCAAGCGGGCTCCCGCTTTGCCTGCAGGGTAAACAGAAATTAGCACGTGAGCAGACGCTGGATGGATGCCAAATTAGAATGTCCCTAAAAGGTTCATCTAAAGCAGTGGTTCTCAACCTTCCTAATGCCGCGACCCTTTAATACAGTTCCTCATGTTGTGGTGACCCCCAACCATAAAATTATTTTCGTTCTTCTCTACACGATTCATTGTCATGGGATGGTTTGCTAATGAAAATAATACATAACAATAGCTTTAATAATACAAAAGATGATACATGACATAGTTCAGTCAATACAGTTTCCTAAGACCATCGGAAATATGTTTTTTCCAATGGTCTTAGGCGACCCCTGTGAAAGGGTCGTTCGACCCCCAAAGGGGTCCCAACCCACAGCTTGAGAACCGCTGATCTAAAGCAAGAACATCATTTGCAGGCAGCACCAAATTGCCAGCACCAGAAATACAGCATAGGCAAGGTTGTGAATTCCACGTTCTTCAGAAATCAGATGTTTGGCACTGAAGGTAATATCTAATGTGCCTTAGTTTCTCATTTTTCCAAATGCAATTCTTGTCCATACTGATGCAGCCAAGAAGAGAGGAGTGGAAAGGAAGTTAATGACTGGGATCGGACGACATGATAACCAACGGTGGTGGGTTCAAGAGTCAACAGTCAGTTATTGTATCTTCTGGGAGGTCTTTTTCACACCACAGTTGGTTATTCAGCGGAAATAACCAATGCAAATAACCAACACTGTGCGGGGCTGATTATCTGAACAACCGTGTCATGTGTTGGGCACCGTTGACATTTTCATCACACACAGTTGGTTATTTTCAGTGACTACAGAGTCCCCTGGCAAGAGTGGCAAAAGCGGTGGCTGCCACTGTAGTCTAGCTGGCAGATCTCACAATGGCTAATGGGATAACAGCAGGAGGACTGATGGGGGTGGGGGGGAGAGGGCAGGGGATGTGTTGATCAAACACACAGTTGACTAACAGTCAACTCGACGTTGACCTTAATCCACACCACAGTTGATTACTGTCATGTCGTCTGGAGAATACCCCCTCAATAATCAACCGTGGAGTTGACTATCAACCCACCATTGACTATGGTGTTGTCCGAATGCAGCCAATTTCTCTCTGCTGTACTTTTCCTTGCAAGAAATGCATTTTGAATCCAGGAAGTAGATGTCACAAAGAAGATTGCAGAATTTGGATACGTTTTAGCACCAGTACCCATAGCCCCGGGAAGAGATGCCAACTAGATATAGCTCTACTTGGATATTCACTATTCGCATTGAGCCACTTCTTTGCCACAGTATTTCTACACTGCCCCTCTCCCCACCCCGGCCACACACACTACTTCATCATCTGCCCAGGGCTTGCAAAAGTCAGGTACTCTTAAACTCCTTTTCAAGAATCCCTGTAGGTTACAACCAACACTGAGTGTTATAAACCTATAAACAGTAAGAGTGGGTTCTCACAACACAATGACACACACTCAAGGTTGAGCACAGGTTGTTGTGTTGTCTGAACACCGTCGTAAATCACGTTACAAAGATAAGAAGGTGAGAAATGTCAATAAACCGTAGTCAAAAGCCAAAGTATCTGTCCGAAACCGGGTCAACAATACTGAAATCAGGAAAGTGTCAAGGCGTAGTCAAAGTCCAGTCCAAGGTCAGGTTAGGTCCAGGCAAGGTTCAGGAGCCGGTAGGCAAGGACCAAGGGCAAAGACAGGGAAGAACAACAATTGCTTCCAGAACCGCTCAGAGGCCCCTGCATGTCTTAAATAGGGATGGCGATGATTAGGGATTACAGTCAGCTGCATTCGCCTGCAGCCGGCTTCTGCCTGTTGCTGGAGAAAAACCACTCTTCAAACGCTCCCAGGCTCAGCTGTTCCTTCTTTCCGCTCTATCTCGAGCTGAGGCACAACAAACGCTAACAAACCATGGTTTGCTAACCAGGAACAACCGCTGAAGAGAACCCATGGTTTGTTAGGTTGTGAACTGTGGGTTGTTTGTGGTTAACAAACCATGGTTTGTTATCACAGCTGGGTTCAGACGACACAACAACCTACAGTTCAACGACAACCCACACTCAACCCATCCCAAACCTTGTCTAAGACTTCTTGTGGTACAGTTCACTCTTCCCTTGCTTCACCAATCATTGAGATTGGTTTAGGAGCTCTAAGCTTTGTGACGAGACAAGTCTCTACACTGCATTTGGGAAACGCTTGTATTCAAAACCACAGGACCGACGCACAATAGACATCTACCCAGACTAGACACCATTCCTGGGAAAAGGGAAGTTCCCACAGCTCGAATTCCGTTGCCCCACAACTTACAACAGATGTCTGAATGTGCAGTATAGAGATTTTGCTCTTTCTAAAAACCTGCCGAGCCCTCCAGACTGCAGGCAGAAACTGGAAAGTTAAACTGCAGCCCGTGCCACAAGGGCCCTGACCGCCCAGAACCCTATTCCAGGGAGCGAGACAAAGTTGCTTTACTCAAGCAGAACAGGAGTCCCCCCTGCCTTCAAAATGCTGCTCCAAAACAATCACAAGCATTGCATCACTTAAGACATGGTGGCCAAGTGTGTTTCCTCTGAGTCCATCACATGCTCACCTGCCGGATGGCATTCCTGCTGAAGTGGAGGTAGGGTTGTATTTGCTCCACCTTGTCCTCCTGCTCTTACCCCAATACACCCCTGCCCGTGATCTTTGTTCCTCACGTTCCTCATGTTCCATTGTCCAAATATTTCCCGCTCCTCTGATGCCGGTTATAATTGGAACTGCCTCCCAGGCATGCCTGTGTGATTCCGCCTCTCTTCCTTCAAATCCCTGCTCAAAACCCACCTTTCCCATAAAGCCTTTGGCACAATACCCTCACTTCCATGGCCTCACTCACACTGGGCCTGTTCAGACGACACGCTAAGCCATGATGGTGAAGCGTTTTGAGCTGACCATGATGGCTTAACATGTCATGTACAGGGTGTTTCCCCTAACCATGATGGCTACAGAACCACAATTTAACCATCCTCCCTAACTAACCACATGCTGCAAAAGGGTTAGCGGCCCTATCTGTGGCTTAGCATACTGTCTGAACAGGCCCAGTAGGTGAAACAACTACATCTTGCTTCCCTAATTACCTCTGCCTCCCCTTCTCCTGACATTTCCCTTGTTGAGTTTTAGATTGGGAGCTCCTCGGTAGGGACGTTGCCAGTGCCCAACTGGGTCTGGGAGTCTGGCGGACCTCCCGACGTCCACTCCTCCCGGACTCAGTTGGGAGTTTCTGGTGTGAGTGCGGACCCCGCTTGAGCACCCGTTCGGCCCCTAGAATGCAGCCGCCCACTCTTGTGCCGAAATTTCACAATCCTCCCCCCACCCCCGTGTCAGTTGCGGAATTCCCCCCGTTGTGTCAGCAGCAGACGCCACTGACACAGCAGGGGAGTGCACAATTTTGGTGCGAGGGCAGGCGGCTGCTGGGTGCTCGCTGGGCCAAGCTGAGTCTTAGAAGAGGCTCATGCGCCCCAGCTGGTGATGGTGAGAGTGCCTGCCAAGGTGGGCGCGGGTGAGTTCACCCACCCCTACGTCCTCAGGACGGGGATCTGAACTGTTGTGCTCAGTGTAGAACCACGCACACTGATGGAGCTGTAGAGATGAACAAATGATTATACAGATAAAAGCTCAGCCTCAAGGGCAAAGAGATGCATAGTGCAGAGATCATCGTGGTTATGGAAACTAGTAGGTTAACATGCTCGTGTCTTGAAGCTACTGGGAAAATCCAAACTCCGTGTGCATTTAAAGTTATCGTAAGAAAATGGTGAATGGTCTATTTCCTAGCCCATGCCCCCATCCCACACACACCCAACCTGAAGAGGAACAAGCTTCCTGGAGTGTAGGAGAAATGTTAAGTTATGAGCTGTTAATGTATGTACTGAGCTGGGAGAGACATTGGGAGAGCGGAGGTGGGGGTGGGTGGTGGGTGGGAGAGGTCAGACCTGAATCAATACTAGCAAGCTTTTTTCTGAGGAAGCAGAGGTAGATAAGCAATCAATGGCATAACCTCCAGCCGTGTCAAATTTCTCAGCACTGTACCTATTTTTAAGCCTCTGAAGCAGCTCTTTTGACAGTGCGGATGTGTACCAAAAATCACCCCACCACCCGCTTGCAGTTGACCAAATGGAAACACACCACTTGGTCTACCAATTACCTGAGAGATTGGGGGGTGGGGAAGAGGAGGAGGGACAATCCATACAACCCCGCTTGTAATCCCTGGGGATCCGTCTCACTCTTTCGGCATACAAGTTAGCAATTCTTCCCAGGACCTTGCACTAGGAAATGTGAAAATCCAAGTCGGAAGCCCCTTCTCAAAACCTACCTGTTTCTCTTCAGGTCTTCTGGTCCCCTCTTCCTTAGCGGGCACCCTGAGCTGAAATTCATCCCCAACTGTGCTAACTGCATTTGGTCTCATTTCAGTCCTTGAATGAGGGGCCGCTGCCCGGTGGCGGATCTTTCTGCATGCAATCCCTCTAAAATTCAATCCCTGACGTCTCCAGTTAAAAGGATCAGGTAGCAGTAATAGGAAGAAATTCCTCCCTTCGTGAGACCCTGGAGGAGGGTCAATGCCAGACCAACCTGCGGCTCTCAGCCCCATTTCAAAAACCCTCTGCATGCGAGCTGTTCATGCTTCTAGCAAGAGCAACCTGTTCCTTCCCTGGCAGCCTGCTGCGTGGAAAAGAAGAGGGCTATGGAGAAAAAGAGGCGGTAGACAGAGAGAGAGAGAGATAGAGAGGGTGATCCACCCATGTTTGGCTCAGGCCCTGCTTAACACTGGCTTCGGCCATGCTCGCTGTCGTGTTTCTCAGAAACCTCCTGCTTTCGATGAGAGACAAACGATGAGGCCTGCTAGGTAATCTACAAAGCTTTTATTAAGCAGCAAACATCTCTTCTACCTGAAGCTCAGCTAAAAACTTTTCTTTTTCCTAAAGCTTTTAAAACTTGATTTTGTTCTGACTTTATACTGTTAGTTTTACCCTACCCAGTGCCTGTTTACCCTACCCCGTGCCTGTTTGCATTCTCTTCCCCTCCTTATTGTTTTATTATGATTTTATTAGAATGTAAGCCCATGCGGCAGGGTCTTGCTATTTACTGTTTTACTCTGTACAGCACCATGTACATTGATGGTGCTATATAAATAAATAAATAATAATAATAATAATAAGAGAGTCTAATCTCTTGGAAACTTCCCCCTAGGCAAAATTATGCAAACTAAGCGAGACAATTATCCGACCAAGGAGAACAAGAAGCCCCTTGCCAAACTCCCATAACTTCAGAGAGCCTGGTGTGGAGGCAGGTTCTGGCACAATCCTAGTCGGACCGACTTTCTCACACCTTCCTTCCGCTCTGTGCATTTTAGCTTCCGGCAGACCCTAGCATCAGCTAGCTTGTCGGGACGCTCTCCTCTGGAAGAAAACTCACTTCCCACTGAGTGTGTAGGATTTGGCCTTGAGGAGATAAGCTCTGAAGAAGGCTGACTCCCAGCTGGTGAATCGCCTGTGACAGCTTCCTCCCCCACTGGTACAAGCTGGCTGGTGTCTGGCGCCTCCTCCTCTAGGTCCAAATCTGATTCTGATTGATTACTTGAAACACCTTCTCCCAAAACAGGGGCAGTAGGGTTAGACATGACACCCACTGCCAACATGCAGCCCTGACTCTGTAGTAGGTAGGAATGCCAGAGGAACCCATCTGGTGGTGGTGGAGTTTGCCGAGTTTTCATCTGCTTGCCCCCACCCTGGACTTGGGCACTTTTCCCTGCGAGCTGGCCTGACTCAAGCTGTATCGAGTTGGCCCAACGTGAAGATTTTTCCATTATTATTTTTTATAGTTATGCAAATAGAAATGTGCACAAATTGCTGGCTCGCAATTTACATCAGTTATGCAATTTGTGCTTGAACTTTGTGTAAATTACACTATTTATTACTTTTCTATACCGCCCAATAGCCCAAACTCTCTGGGGAGTTTACAAAAGATTAAAATCTTAAAAGCATTACATAAAAACCATTACAGACAACGAAACAATTAAAAACAATCAACAATCGACAACATAGGACCATTTAAAATCTTATCGCAGGCTGTCAAATGTCTGGGAGCAGAGGAAAGTCTTAACCTGCCACTAAAAAGGTGACAATGTTGATGCCAGGCAGACCCCACTGGCAGGAGCATTCCACAATCAGGGAGCCACCACTGAGAAGGCACTCTCCTTTATTACCTCCCCCACCCCCAAATGTGTTGTCTTCAACATTTATTATTATTATTATTTATTTATTTATTTATTTATTTATATAGCACCATCAATGTACATGGTGCTGTACAGAGTAAAACAGTAAATAGCAAGGCCCTGCCGCATAGGCTTACATTCTAATAAAACCATAATAAAACAATAAGGAGGGGAAGAGAATGCCAACAGGCACAGGGTAGGGTAAGCAGGTACAGGGTAGGGTAAAACTAACAGTATAAAGTGGGCCTTCATCTTTTTTCTTTATTATTATGACATCTCTGTAGCAGCACCCACCATTTGGAAAAAACTCCCTCATGTGTTTCAGGTAGCAGAATATACGGCATCTTTTAAGCACCTCCTGAAGACACACTTGTTCACCCAGGCTTTCCCTGGGTTGTAAGTAAACTAATTAGGCCACTCCATTTTACTGCTCCAAAAAGTGCTTCTCCACCTGCCTGGCAGTCATCCTCATCATCAACCACAACCACAACTGCAAACTAACAATTTGCTGCCTCTTTCATGGCACCCGAAGCCAGCTGCTTGCAGTGGTCGCCTCGCTTTGCCTAATGGTAGGGCCGGTCCTACCTGGGAACAGAGCTAACACCAGCCAGTAACCCCTGAGGCAGAGCAGAGGATTTGTATCCTGTCTCATCAATCCCATGTTCCAACCGCTTCACCACACTTTCTCTACGTTGCACCATACCAGTGGGTGGCATAATATAGTAAAATAATAATAATAACGGCAAATGGATGGTTCATTAGTACGTTCAATACTTAAAACCACTGTTGTATTCGCTTGTGATTTTCCCATAAGGAGCTGGCTGGCCACTGTGGCCGAGTTTAGGCAACACGTTAACCCACCACAGGTTAGCATGTTGTCTGAACGCAGCACGTTTTCTTCATGGTGGGTTAACACGTTGTCTGAACACAGTGCATTTGCCGCAGGGTGGTTTGTTAACCATGCAGTGTGGTTTATTTTTCTCAAACAAGCCACTTTGAGGACCCAGGTCTTGTTAGGGTGCTCAGAAGCCACACTGTGTGGTTAACAAGCAACCCTGCAGAAAACGCGCTGCGTTCAGACAACACGATCACCCACAGTTCAACAAGAACGTCAACGTCAACAAAGCGCTGGACAAGATATATCCTTGGTCTGATCCAGGATGGCTCTTCTGATGTTGTTTTAGAGGGGCAGGTAAAGAGCCTTTGCTCCTTGGCATTTACACTTCACCTTTTTTCATCTGCACAGGTGCTGGAGAATATGCAACTGGCTTTATTTTATTTTAACGTTACCTCTTCTCCCGGGCACCTGGCCTACTTCTCCAGCCACACCCTACTTAAGCACAGAGAGGATTCCATCAGAAGGCTGTGCCTTCCGACAATGGAGAAGGTGACAAGAATCCAAACCCATTTTAAAATTTGCAGGGAAAAGGGACACAAGCCAGCTAAAGTTTAAACATATTTAAAAAACAGCAACACTCTGGTTTTAGGAAACCAAATAAATGCTCAAACCGCAAGCCTCCTGCAAGGGCTCTTTAAATGAACCTAAAAGAGTCATGTTTAAAGCAAAAGCTGCTCCTACTTCCGTTTCTCTCAATCTGCAGTGAAAATGCTACAGCTCAGCTGGCCGGGGAGCCACAGCAGAGAGACCATTTCCTGGGCAAATTGGCTTCCCCGAATACAGACCAAAAAGGGAAGCCAGTAACCTATAGCCAAGAAACATCTGAAAATGCAAAATTAGGACTCTGAAGGGGGATGGGGGGGAGAATGGGTAACACAGAGAGAATAATCACTTGTCTTCCTATAAATGTATTAGAGAGACTTGAAACTAAATGTTCTTAGTAAGATGCAGGGTTAGATTAAGGCAGGCTGAGGCCCAAAGCCATACCAAGATTCAGAGGTCCCGTCCCATAAAAATAAAGAGAAAAGGTGGATGACATTATAATAAGAAGGTTAACGAAAGGGTTAGGAGATGCATATCATTAAAAGCCTTCTCTGATAATGTGTATAAAAGGACTAATAAAGCAAGTTGCTTTAGACTTCTTGAGAACTACAAGTTCAACCGCAGCTTTTAAAGCTCAGCTAAAAACTTTTCTTTTTCCTAGAGCTTTTAAAACTTGATTTTGTTCTGACTTTATACTGTTAGTTTTACCCTACCCAGTGCCTGTTTACCCTACCCTGTGCCTGTTTGCATTCTCTTCCCCTCCTTATTGTTTTATTATGATTTTATTAGAATGTAAGCCTATGCGGCAAGGTCTTGCTATTTACTGTTTTACTCTGTACAGCACCATGTACATTGATGGTGCTATATAAAATAATAATAATAATGATAATGATAATAATAATAATAATAATAATAATAATAATTTTAAACTGGCACTAGTTTGTGCTGATTGCCTCCGATATTAAATGTTGTGTTGCCGCACTTTCTTTATATAAGGCAAGAGAGTAAAATGGTGAGGGGCTTGCAAACCATGCCATCCTATAAGCCACACCAAGCTCTTTGGACAAAGGGTGGGATAAAATTGTAGTAATTGAAGCATTTGACTTTAATCAGGGAAGGAGGAGCCCATTCATTTTCCTTGTCCATCTCTTAAGCTCCTTATCACAAGAAAATAGCTTAAAAGGACATGACAGTGTCATGATTCCGAGCCCTCCTGCTGAGATGTGAGACGATAAAGAGGTCTGCCATGCAATCCACAAAGTTGTATTCAGCAAACAGGCATCTCTTCACACCTGAAGGGAGTGAGACTGCTAGGAACTATCTTCTGAGCTTAATTAGACTAACAAAGAAAGGCAGTTGCCTATCAACTAAATGAACGGTTTCCCAGCTATGCCTGACAGGCTTTTACCTTCAGGGAGGGTCTTTAAGTTGTAACCTTTGGCGAGTGGCTAGCCTAGCGGACCATCTCTTACCTCCTCTCAACTCCACCCGCTTGACCCTGTGGTGGACTCTGTCAATTCCAATGTTCCCACCCCCTCCAACAAAGACTGAATTCCCAGGGGCTGGGAGGATGATCTCTGAGCCTGGGCCTCCTGTCTGATAAGCTCCTGGGAAGATTCCTCCTTGACTCCTGGAGTGTCTCAAGAGAATTTCCTCTCCTGCTTCCTATCTTGACTGGTGTACTTCTTCTTCAGGCTCCAAGTCTGATTTGGGATACACACCAGGGAGACTGGGGCCTTAGCTAGACCTAAGGTTTATCCCGGGATTGTCCTGGGGTCATCCCTGCCTGCTCCCGGGATATCCTATGTGTCATTTACATGAACAGGGATGACCCCGGGACTTTCCTGGGATAAACCTTAGTTGCTCAATTTAAAGCTTTCCCTTAACTGCTAAGACAGCCAGGGGGACACGACTCTTTGTCAATTCTAAGGCACACTCATGAAACATGGGGATTTTGGTTTGAAAAAGAGAGAGACAGAGAGAGAGACCACAAGAACAAAATCAGCCAACTTCTGCCTTAAACAAGACAGAAATGAATGGTAAAACCAAAGCTAGACCTACGCACAGCCGGGCAAAGCATGCAAGTACTGCAGAAATCCAAATTCTGCCCACCTTCTCCCACACAAAACACACAAATATTTTAGCAAGCACTAAGACTGAAAGCAGAAGATGACAACAACCGATTTGCACTCTCGGGGAAAGACAGGCCACAATGGACTGCTGTAATTGGTTTATGGTGTCAGGAAGCAACCCTGTTTTCAAAGCGCTGTCCGATGGGTTCAAATCGGAGGTTTCAAGGGATACTGCCTACACAGGCCCTCCCCTGCAAAGGAAAAAAAAGCCCACCTTTTCCCCCTGCAACTTTGATACTTCTGCATCTTTCAGGTGGTTTTGGAAACAGGATGTACATCTGTCTCAAAGATGAAGAGGAACTAGTTTCTTTTGAGCCTGATTAAAAGGCATAGAACTTTTTGGGGGGCGAGTGGGGATTAAGATGCTAATTAAAACGTGTTTGCTACAGAATGACAACCTCCTCCTTTACTGAACAAAACAGATAAATGATAATAATGCACACTGTATAAAGAAATCTGGGGTGGGAGTGGGAAGAGAAAGGATATACACATGGGAGAGCAGCCTTGCCCAATGTGGTGCTGTCCGGATGTGCTGGGCCACAAACCCCATCATTTCCAATGGCGAAGCCCAGAAACATGTTTTGTACTTCAACTCCCAGAAGACTCTGCAAGCATGGCGAGTGGTCGGGAATGCTGGGAGGTGAAGTTCCTAAAATATCTGGAGATCTACTTTCTGCCCACCCCAGATTTAAGGAGCTCTCAGAGTGGGGGAGGAGACATGGATTCTTTTCCCCCTCCCTCTTCCCTCCCCATAGCCTTTTCCTTGTGTTTCACCAGTGACCTGGCTAGAGATGGGCAAGCAACTGGGCACCTCCCTAGTGCCCTCCCCTTTAAAATAAATCCTCCCAAATCTCCAAATTAGCACTGGGGTGGGGGGCAGGGGCGCTTGAAGCTGGCTTTTTATTTTCCCACAGTGCCCCCAACTTAGCCTTGCTCTGGGGCACTGGGGGAAATTAAAATGGCGGCCTCCACCAGGCTCCAAGCCGCCCAGTGCAAATTCAGAAGGCCGACACTACTGCCTCCCGCTGATGTTAGGAAGGCCTCCCGCCAGCGGTCACTTTGCCAAGTGCCCCCTCAGACCTGGAGCTGGAACTCCCAGCAACCCCCTCAGACCTGGAACTCCCAGCAACCCTGCCAAGAGGTGTTTCTGAAGTCAAGAGTACAATACCAGGAATGGCAACAGTTCTCATCCTAGGGGGTATTTTGGAGACCTCAGCAATTTTCAGAGCCCCAACACACACGCTTAGAGCAGCATTCCCCAAACGGCGTGCCCTAGATGTGTTGGAGTACAAATCCCATCATCCCCAGCCAGCAAGGCATTGGCCCTCTTGGCAAGGGATGCTGGGAGTTATATTCCAACACATCCGAAGGACGCCAGGTTGGGGAAGGCAGGCTTAGAGCGTGTTGTTTGCAGAAGTTACCCCTGGAGAGGAGGCCATTGGCCCAGGTGTTGTATTGTCGGCATTTCTGCCAGCTTGCTTCCAGTGCAAGAATACTGTATGCTCACCCCAGTTTCCCTCTCCAAAATAGTATTTGCTAGTCTGTGCCGCAAGCTGTCAGTGCAGTTGGCACCTTGTTCCGATTCAGACCTCCGCCCAATGCGCACTTTCCCCTTGTCTTTCTTCAGAGAAACATCCAACTGCAATAAGCTGCCTCTTCCCATCAAGACCAGTGGCCCACCTAGCCCAGCCCAGCCTATAAATGGCAGTGGCTCTCCGGGAGGTCCTTTCAAGCCAGGTCCTTTGAGATGCCATTAGCAGGAGATGCCAGGCATTGAGCCTGGGATGTCCCACTCAACTGGGATGTCCTCCTCCTTCCCAATCCCCTTTCCTTTTGTGTCATGACTTTTAAATTGTAAGCCTGTGGGCAGGGACTGTTAAGAAATACTTTTGTAAGCCACCGTGAGAGCCTTTTTTTGGCTGAACGGCGGCATAAAAATGCTTAAATAAATAACCAAAATAAATAAACTGGAAATCCGGACCCTAGAAGCCCCCATCACGCGTGCTTACGTGAAGGGCCACGGCATGTTGAAAAGCCTTGCCTCACCTTCACCGTCATGCAGGGTCTCCTAGCCCCACCCCTCACCAGCCACCTGTGCAGAGTGGACATCTTTTGACAGGTTTCACTCCTTCACTCAAGTAACATATGAAGGGGGACGGGGGTTAGAGTCATTTCTTCCTCAAGTTGTCCTGCAGTAGCTGCGTGGACTTTGCAAGGGGTCCTGGAAGCTACACTTTTCTGAGAGCAGCTTTCCCTGGTTCATGGGCAGGGACTATAACTCGGTCCCAGGTTCACTCCGTGGAATCCCCAGACAAAAAGGATCCAGTAACAGCGGATGGGGAAGCCCTCTCTCTACCCAACAGCCTCAACCGCCACTGCAAGTCAATAGTAGTACTGAACTGGACGGACAAATAGTCGGAACTGGTACAAGGCAACTTCCCACAATCCCATAGCTTTTACAGGGCCTCACCAACCCCAACCCCTAAAAACATCACCTGTGCCACCAGGGTGAGCATGAGATGTGTCTCCCACTCCTCATAACCTCCCTCCTTAGCCACTCCACATCGCTTGGCAACAATCCTGACTGGAGACTGTCCTTCACCCCCTGATGCCCCCAGCCTACGAGACCCCCCTCACATCATGGGAAAACAGGAGGGAGAAACTCTAGATGCTCCAAAACATTTTGATTTGTAGGCCCAACGCGTCTCGGGAAATAGAATGGGTTGTATATAGTGCCCCCGTGGGAAGATTTTCTGGGATGCATTGGGCCTACGAATAAATCTTCCTTCAGCGCCTGGAGGTTCTCCCTTCGTTTCCTGCCCCCCCACCCCCATGTGTGGGGCATCCCTGTTTTTGTCCACAGCCCCGATAATCTTTCACGGGCCATACGCTAGGGGACCCGGCCATGTCGCGAACGCCACGGCCAAGCTAGGACAAAAACACAAAGGACGGCTGCACTTGCCTTGGTGCGGAAGAGAAGCCTCATCATTATCTCCACAGCTGCCGGGGAGCTGGTCTCCCATCGCCCGCCACCTTCTCCCAATCATGGACACACCGGGCGGCAGGATTGCCCCGAGCTCTGTGTCATTTGGGCATAATATTTTGGAACTTTCATCATAGAGGAAACTGTGTAATTTCCCCACAGATAAACCACAAAGTGTTTCCAGCAGACAGCCCAGCTGATGAATCAGATAGGTAGTAAAAAAAAAAAGAAAGAAAGAAAGAAAAAGAAAAGAAAAGATAAAAAAAAGGGGTACGAGGCCTTGGGTGGGATCCTAACAGGCCCTACTCAGAGGAAACCTGCAAAAATCCTCCCCCCGGTCTTGACTACGAAGCAAAATGCTCTTCCTGGCCTTGCCTATGAAGCAAGGCCTAAGTCTGCATTTTGGCATGAAAAAGGAAGTAGGAAACTGCCACGGGGTGTTGCAGCGTAATCTTTCCTCCTAGCAGGGGTCGTT
Source organism: Elgaria multicarinata webbii (assembly GCF_023053635.1). Taxonomy (NCBI): domain Eukaryota; kingdom Metazoa; phylum Chordata; class Lepidosauria; order Squamata; family Anguidae; genus Elgaria; species Elgaria multicarinata. The sequence goes on along the minus strand of NC_086183.1, from coordinate 11,432,527 downwards.
CTAATCAGGGTTCTAACCAGGCAAGGGATGCTGCTCCCTTTCCCAACCTCCCCGCTTTTCTTGTCTTTCCACCGTTACTGAGCATGCTCAATCCTCAGACAATAGGGGTGGGGGTGGGGGGGCTGTTCCCCTCTTAAGATTCTATCATCATCATCCCCCTGAATGTGTTCATATCTCCCTTTTATTTCTCAGTGGCTGTTTCTCTCCCCCCTCCCCACATTTATATCAGAACTCACCTCCTAAATTTGCTATTAGAGGGAATACTTGTATGTTGTAATGACCCAAGTGAACTTCCCCCCACCCCAGCCCAAAAAAGCACAAATCTCTGCTCCGAAGTCCAATTTTCTACAAGAGGTGGTGATTCACTACTTGTGTTCTTTAAAGGACATAGACTAAGGGCCTAGCTGTTATTTATTTATTTATTTATTGCAAAGTAGAGGCCCATCAACAACAAGCAGCCATGATAGCTAAATCAAACCAACAAGACAGCAGCACACAACCAAGTACCCGATGCTGGAGGCAAAGAGGGGGTGGGTGGTGGTGAGACGCCACCATCTTATCCTAGATCACATGATCATTTGTTACCTTTATGTAAATATGTTATCTTTGTATTGATATCTAGGACCTTTTGTTAGATGTTTGTTTTGTGATAGTCTGACGCTTATATACAAATAAACAAATCTGATCAGTGACTTGAGATGCAGCAGAGGGAAGCTTGTGGAATGTGAGTTTTCCCTCCTTGAGGGGAGGATTAGTAGGTCTCTTTTTAGGACTTGAGCTCCACACCTGTCTATTGAGCTCCATACTTTTCTCTAGAATTGAAGTAATCTACTAGACCTGAGTAAACCGGGATAATTCCTTTTGGATTCAAAAGGGCTGCCTGTCACCTAGATCGCTTCGACTATTGGGCGGCACAGAAATGCAGTAAATAAAATAAAATAAATAAATAAATATCCCTTTGGTCATGTTGTTGATGAATTGCAACAACCGAGCTTGCAGCCCATCGGCAAGCAACTCTGCAACTCTGGGTATCTTACTTTTAGAGATGGAGGATAAGCAAGCAAGGGTTGCAGAGAACCATTTAGGCAATTCAAGATTTGATTGTATCTGGAGAACCACCCACCAACCTGGTTGGTGTAGTGCAGGGGATTTCGGATTGCATTCCGGAGAACTCAGCAGTTCCTCAGAAGCTTATCTGGGGTTCCTTAAATGAGAAGATTGCTAGTAAACGAGCTTCCCTGAAAAAGATGGCTTGCACGCCACTACTGATTTCCACCTGCAGTGTGAGGCCACAGGGAAGCATTGGGCATGTTCAGTGTGCTCAGTTCATGCACAGTTCTTGCAAGGTAGTGCAGTACTAGGGCATCAGAGTTGCATGGAGAAAGTCTCAGGTCAAATTCTTGGCATAAGGATAAGGTAGTAGATGATAAGAGAAACCTTTCACTGCCTGCAGCCCTGAAAAGCTGCCGGTCAGAGTCAGTAAAAAATACTGGACGAAATGGTCAAAGAGTCTGACCTGTTATTAAGCATCTCACTATTCACAGGCCAGGCAATGAATAACCCAGGGCCCCCAACCTTTTTTGGGTCAGTGGACACATTTGGGACACATTCTGAAGAGTGTTGCAGTTGCTCCCACAAAATGGCTGCCACTCATTTCCCAGAAGGCAAACTAATGAGACTAAAGAAGAGCAATTTGCCCAAGAATGTAAGTGCAATGCAGAGGTGGGGCCTGAGCTCCAAAGGCAAAACTACTCTGGAACCTAATTAAAGATGGAGCTGGAGGGCACCCCTTTACTTTGCAGCATTTCCAATTAGCTGTGAGCAAACTTAAGCAGCCGGCTGAGTTGGACACACTGTGCCTGCTCTGAGTGAAGCCACGCCTCCTGGCACCCCTAGACTTAGCCCCTGCAATGGTGTACACTGTAGCCAACCTGACGGAGGGCTTCTGCAAAGTGGCTGCATCATGTTCTCTCAGACCATGTCCTACTGGTGAATCCTCACTAGTAATACAAGGAAAAAGGATCTTGGCTTGGGCCCACAGTAAATGAGATGATCAAGTGCTTCACTGCAAAATACAAACCCCATCCAGGTTCACTCAGCCCCCTTCCAAAGTTGTGCGAAACGGCTCTCGTGCATCCTTGGCAGCTGACAGGGCCTTCTTGGAGGCGGCTCCCCAGTTAAGAAACACTCTCCCTATTGAGGCCTGCCTGGAGCCAACACATTCAGGACAGACAGTGCATAGTTCACCTATGGAATTAGCTACCACAGGATGTAGTGATGGCCGACGAATTGGATGGCTTTAAAAGGGCGTTGGATAAATTCCTGGAGGAGAAGGCCATCAATCGCTACTAGTCCTGATGGCTATGTGCTACCTCCACTATCAGAGGTAGTAAGCCTGTGTACATCAGTTGCTGGGGAACATGGGTGGGAGGACCACGTTGTGCTTGTGGGTCTTTGGTCAACAGCTGGTTGGCCACTGTGTAAACAGAGTGCTGGACTAGATGGACCTTTACCTCTCCTTAACTTATTTTGTGCAAGGTTGGGGACTCTCCACTACTCTCAGGCATTTGACAGCACATAATTTTTTTAATGGGTCCTTGGATTTACTGCAGCATTGTTTAAAATTGTTCTATTTTTGTACATTTGTTTTATATTGTATGTTATCATATTGTATCTTTAGGCTTTGAATATTGGGAGGGATAGAAATGTAATAAATGAATGAATAAATGATAGACTACTATCCCTAGGAAAGTTGGGGGATGCTCCGCCTCTCCCAGCAGTTCTGGAACTGCAGGAAGAAGACAGAGAAAGAGAGAGACGGAGAGAAAAGCAGTCTGCTGCTCTTCTGCATCAAGATCAAATACATCCTGTAGATTAGGTGACTAAAGTAGTATTAGTTACAACCGGATCGGCATTTCATAAACAGGAAGCTGCTGGTGTGATACTGCTGCTCCAAAACGACAGCTGGCATTACGTTATAGGCTAGAAGTGGGCTTCTGGCCTCACTCCGATGACTATGTGTAAAAGAGTCCGCATGTGCACACGTTTCACTTCCACACACCATTTCAGCCCCATTGGGGGGTTAACCTGACGGAGCGCCTTCTCCCGTGCCAATCTGCCCACCCTCTTGAGGTCCTCTGTCTTTTCCGTCAAAGGAGTGGAATCCTCTTCCTGATTATGGAATCCTCTTCCCTGAGGAGGCTCAGCCGGTGCCAATATGACTTTCTTTTTGGCGCTAGGCAAAAGTATTTCTATTCCCCCTCCGGGTATTTTTAACACACGAAGAGGCCTAATAATAAGTCAGGCTCTGTACTAGCTCCATCAGTGGAGGCTGGAGTCTCCAACATCAGTGGGGCAGTGAATCTGCTCTGGGTTTCAGTAAGAACTCTAAAGGAGCTATCCAAGGTGGGGAGCTCCTTTGGAGTTCTGAACAGTTTATTCACTTATTATTCATTTCATTTTATTTCTATACCTCCCAATAGCAGAAGCTCTCTGGGTGGTTCACAGAAATTAAGACCATGGCGTACGGCTTGGAGTATAATATGGAAACTTAATCCACAATATAAAAGTACAACCAGAATAAAACTGAGCAGGAATGCAGAGATGTTAAAGACTTAAAACAGCAGAGTTAAAAGACTAGGATGATTACATGTTAAAATACTGGGGAAATTAAAAGGTCTTCACCTGGCGCCAGAAAGTGTACAACGTAGGTGGCCAGGCGAACCTCTCTAGGGAGCTCATTCCACAGCCGGCGTGCCACAGTAGAAAAGGCCCTCTTCCTGGTTTTGACTGAAAGCCAGGGCAGATTCACCACCTCGCTGACATCAGCGCCACTTCCACAAAGCTCAGTATTGGCCTTACTGACTGGTAGTGGCTGTTCAGGGTTTCAATCAGGAGTCTACCGGCCCAATCTGGAGATGCTGGGAATTGAACCTGGGACCTTCTCCATACGAAGCTGTCTTATACTGAGCCAGACCCTTGGTCTATCTAGCTCAGTAATGTCAACAGCAGGGGTGTTGAACCTCTTTCAGCACAAGAGCCAAATTCCATTTTGAAGAAGCAGTTGGGACAGCAAAACAGCAGTGGGAAGGGCCAAAATACCAAACCTTCCAGCATATTTTAGCTTCAAGATCTTACTGCCAGTAACTAAGCCTTAGGAGAGGCACTGCAACCTTTCAGAATGAGGGGGAAATGCGCACAATTGCCAAGAAACAATAAACTGGTGTTTGGAGGGAAGGGGGTGGAGCCTGGGGAAGGGATGGAGCCTGGGAAGGGGTGTGGCTTATGTGCCCCCCTCCGAGGGCCAGATTAAGCCACCAGTCTACACTGACTGGCCGTGGTTCTGCAGGGGTTCAGACGCAAGACTTCCCCAGGCTTACCTAGAGACACACAGGGATTAAACCCGTGGTCTTCTCCACACAAAACAGGTGCTCTACTATTGATATGTGGTCTATCTCTGTTTTACAAGGAGCGTTTAAGCATTTTAGATCTGTTTATGACTGTTTTATCTGCTGGTTTTATTACACAGCTATTGTGATTGCTTCTTGTAATTAATTGCTTTTTAAAAACGTAAGTGTTGTAAACTACCCTGGAATTATTCTCAATGAAAGGTGGCATAAAAATACTTGAAATAATCGAATCAAACAAATAACACTGCAGTGCTACCACTACTGCGTGCCCACACTTCGCTGAATCTAGTTCCAACAAGGCAACATAAGGCAAAAAAAGGTTCAAGTTCAGCACGTCTGCAAAATATATTCCAAGGCATTTTTGTGGATTACTGTCCACATTCTCCACTTCACGGACTGAATCAAGAGGTCTGGCCCCTACCACATGGGGACTGAGAAGCTATAACCAAAGATTTTAATTGCAAACAAACTTATTTTTTAATATATAATTTCAATTCAAGGTTGTTAAACCAGGAACCCCTTGTTATATGGAACTGACAATTCACAGTTCACACTTTGTGGGTAGAGGCCTTGTTATGTGTGTGTTTTGCAGTGAAAACCGTAAAGCATAAACGTGAAACAAGCAAATGCACCAGACATACATCTGGCACCCTTCTGTGCTTTGACATCTTTCCCAATCACAGTTTATCACGTACAAAGTAAACAGAGTGTGAGTGTGTATACACACCACATGCCAACACCCTATTTTCTTCTGGGAACTGGTGCGTGTGTTTATGCACAATCAGCATATTTGTTGAGTTTTCAAACTTTCAATCTTCAGCACAGGCTCTCCATATTGCAACACACAGGGTTTCCTTGGCAGATGAATCGGAGGATGCTTGGAGAAAACATACTAATTAAGCCCCCCACCATTCATTTGCCAACTTGGTTGGACCTCACTTTAATCTTCAGCTGCAAATCACTTAGTGCATCATAAGAGCCCTGCTGGATCAGACCAAGGGCCAATCTAGTCCAGCACTCTGTTCACACAGTGGCCAACCAGATGCCCCAATGGGAAGTCCACAAGCAGGACAGGAGAGCTACAGCACCCTCCTGCCCATGTTCCCCAGCAAGTGATGTAGCTAGGCATACTTCCTCTGGCGTCATACTGCTGCTCCAAAGCGACAATGGAGGTAGCACACAAGCATCAGGAGTAGTAGCCATTGATAGCCTCCTCCTCCTCCAGGAACTTGTCCACCACCCCCCTTTTAAAGCCATCCAAATTGGCGGCCTTCAATACATCTTGTGGGAGCGAATTCCAAAGTTTACGTGCTGTGTGAAGAAGTCCTTTCTTTTATCTGCCCTGAACCTCCCACCAATCAGCTTCATGGGGTGACCCCGGGTTCTAGTATTATGAGAGAGGAAGAAAAATATCTCCCTGCCCACTTTCTCCGCGCCATGCATACCTTTATACACTTCTACCACGTCTCGCCTTTTCCTTGTCTCTTTTCTAAGCTAAACAGTCCCAGATGTTGCAACATTTCCTCATAGGGGAGTTGCTCCATCCCTCCAAAGAAATCTCTGGCATACGCAAATTGTAAAGGACGCTCAGTGGAGATAAACAAGTTACCTTCAGGGGAATTTGCCCACGGGTAACTAGTATGTTCTTTGAGGAACTGTTGCTAAGCCTCTATGAAGTCACAGGAATTACTCTAAATTAGTAGCTTAAAGAAATAAGCGGTGGGGCATACGAAAGGGTGGGGAAGGGGTGAGGTGGGGCTCAGCATAGGAAGTAAAGAGAGATGACCAGTGCTAGGCCCATATTGGGGCCTACCTACATACTACATTAAAAGTGCAGCAAGCAGTGCTACTGGTGAGGTTTTTTTTCATTACTACCTAGCCTGAAAGGGCCCGTAATGTTCATCAGAACCTCAGTGCAGCAGAGGAAGGGAAGATTTAGTCTTTCTTTCCCTCCCCAATCACGATCCCCACAAAAATCAAGTCCCACCATCCCTGCGCAGCAATTACCCTTGAGGACGGGATGCGTAGGAGGACGGGATGGGAGCTTCATTTGCCAAAGTGTCTGAATTTTAAAATCAGCTTTCTACACTGGCATCATCTGTAGGCTTCAAAATGTTTTACTTGCAGAAGTGAAAGTGTTAGAAGTTCTTGTTAAAAAAGTGAAGGCGTGGAAGCAACACTGCTTATCGGGCGTCTTTGCAAATGTATTATTTTGCACTCACAAATATAGCAATTGCAGGAGTTCTGGGGAAAACCTCATTTCATCATAAGTTAACAGCAACAACTAAAGGGGAAAAAAGGGTGATGCTATTCAGTTTTTAGAAAAAGGTGAAGTTGTGTCATGTTAACACGCTATCTTCATTTGAGATGAATCTCCCAGTCCAGTTTTGTGGATCAGTGTGGAACCTACATTTGCCCTGAGATGACGTACTTTCACGGCCTAAACAGAACTACCAGCTCTTTTTCTAAAGGATAACTGCCTTGAGTTCCTTGGATGAAAAACAGAGGGGATATATGTGTAATAATGAAAACAAATAAATAATAATAAAAATAAGTTAAAGCATTTGTGACAAATCCAGCAACCATGGGTATGTATTTTTCTGCAAGTTAACGCATGATCCTATGTATGTTTAGACAGAATAAACAAGTCCGAAAGCAAGGAAAACCCCGTAGGGGAGTAAAAAATAGCCAAAGGCAAGGGCGGAACCAAGTAATCTTCTACAATAATGTTATTAGTAAAAGTTTTATTAAAGTGCCAGGTGCCCACGCGTTTCAAACGCGGTTGCGTTCTTCCTCAGGGCTTTATAACGTTAGTGCAGTTGTCTGCAGAACATCTAGTCAACAGGTTGTGTAAAATACGTTCTGCAATGCAATAAGGAACTGGCTTATAGAAATACCCAGGCGGCATAAGTAGATTCAATGCATCGGTTTCCCTTATTTTACTCAGGCAGCGTGTGTACCGAATGATCAAAAGGAAGTACTGAGTGTTAAAAGTGACCACGTCAGCTAGCCCTGTTGCCATGGTTCATCCCTCTCTCCATCTCTCTCCCACACATACCTGCCAAGCCCAACAGGGGGCACCGACAAGAGCCCCCTGGAGTTTCTGTATGTCTTCAACATTGCAGATCCACACCCAAGGCTGCTGGATTTCTTCACTTGCCTCTCACTCTGGCCATATCAGTGGTGGTGAGAAGGAGGAGCAGTAGATGCCACTGCCTACCTGCTCACTGCCTCTCTACATGCCAAACAAGCAAGTGGTTGCAATGATTAGAAAGAGAATGGGAAGCAACAGCAGTTGTGGACAATGGTGGAGAGAAAGTGAGCTCATTGAGGGTATCTTGCCCAATGGCCCTCAAAAACCGGGAGCCAGCAGGGTGGGGCAACTACACTGAAGCAGCTCCTAGATCTAGAGCTGATATTGACCTATCTGGTTAAAAAAGACTTCCCCTATTTCTCTCTCTATATATATATCTAATGTGCCTGCTGCAAAGTAGTGTGTAAGCTAATCACTTGCATACACCAATCTAGGTTGTCCAACAAAAGAAACAAGATGGGCAGAATAATCTCTCAAAACTCAAGATCCTTGATTACCCTCCCAAGACCATGACTGGGTTCAGACAACGCGATAACCAGCGGTGGTTTGAATAGTCAACAGTTGGTTATTTAACCCACCATGGGTTATCGTGTTGTGTGGAGGGAGTTTTTTGACCAACAGTCGGTTATTTGGCCGAAATAACCGACGCAAATAACCAACACTGTTCAGAGTTGGCTATTTGAACCTCGGCCAGCGTTGGCTATTTCGTCAGACACAGAGTCGCAAGGCAAAAGCAGTCAAAGCAGCAGCTGCCACTCTAGCCCAGCTGGTAGGATAGATTTTCGGCAGCAGTGGCTGATGGGATACTAGCGGGGGGACTGATGGGGGGGAGAGAGGGCAGGGGATGAATGAGTCAACTCAGCGTGGACGAATAGTCATATCAATGCTGGTCCTAATCCTCATCAAGGTTGATTATTATCACATTTTGTGGGGAGTACCTCCTAGCCAAACTACTGTCGAGTTGACTATTGTGTTGTCCAAACACAGACCATAGGTCTAAACTCTGGCCCACGGGGAACAGGCATGTTTGAACGATTCTGCACAAAGTTTAGCTATTCTGCACAGGCTGCACAGGCCCTCAACTGAACAAAAGTAGGTATTTATATTCCAGTCTCTCATTACAAGGAAGACAAAGTTGTCACAGGAAGGAAATCCTCTCCCAGAAGGTGTGAAGTCCAGATCACAAATAGACTATTGCTAAAGAAGATATTGGCAGTGGGGAATTCTCGTAAAAAGGGAAACCAGCTCAGAGGTAAAAGTGGCTGATCTGAGATCTGTTAACAGGGCTGGGGGGAACCAGAACATGTTCCAAAGAAGTGTGCAGGTCCTTTCCTACCAACGCTCCAGGTCAACTGCAAAAGAGAGAGTTTAATACAGAGACGTACTAATTATCTGCCTCACCCTCAGGGCTATGGGTGGGGCTTACAAACAAAACTGAGGTGGGATATTAAAAAAAAATCACCAAAAGCCATTAACACAATAGACCCTCTGAGAGTCCGATGGACTACACCCCACTCAGTGCCCCCCGGATGTTGCTCGTTGAGCTGTGGACACTCATATTTTTGCTCGCCAGGCACTGTGCAGCCTAGAGGCACCCCGCCATTGCCCGCTTCTCGATGCGAACCACCATTTTTACACAAGACGGCAGCTCCGTCACTTTCCTATTTTTAATGTTGCACAAAATGGCGGCCGCAAAGGGCCATTTCTGCAACATTAGAGGCATAAAGGGGCCCCTGCACGGCTGTCATTTTGCGCAACGTTCAATTAAACATTATGTTTTTGTCAGGCTGTGCCAGAACCATGCAGGGTTTTAAATTGTACTAATAAGATCTTTGGGGGTTCGGGTTAGTTTTCTTCTTCAACAAACAACATTAACGAAACATGCTCTTGAATTTTATAACAATAATAATAATAATAATAATAATTTCTTACCCGCCTCTCCGATTGGATTGAGGCGGGGAAGAAGAGCAATCATAAAATACTGATTAAAAACATAGCATACACTGTTAAAAACACATCCTAAAAGCATCCTAAAAGTATCCTAAAATTCTACTGGATAGGCCTGCCGGAAGAGATCAGTTGTTTCAGTTTTTAGATAAATGTAAAGTTCGTTAAAAAATAACATTTAGGCGATTTCTACCACAGCAGGTACAGAAACAAAATATTCCCCAAACGGCTCTCTTTTATGGCCAGCTGCTGCCATGCTAGGTATTTCTCTTCGACAGTGGAAGATATATGTAGCAGAAGTTTCCTCAGGAGTCAGGACTCCATGAATATGTTCTGTTCACTTTTGGTTTCACTTTCTCTTCCCCTCCCCATCCCTTGTATTTATATCCAGACTCCTCCTTGTTCAGATCTACTCCATCTCCCCAAATTCTCTATTCATTGATCTTCTCAATCTTTGCAACTTAGAGAGAGGCATGGCCGCCAGGGCGCAATGCGCTTCTGTAAGCCACCTGTACTACAGGACAGGACTGATCAGGTTATCTCTCCCATCTCTATAAACTGATGTTAACGTATCTATAGAATATAATTACAAGTTGTATAATTAGTATTTGACCAAGGCTCATTTTTAACAAATACTTTTAAGAAAATTTTGAAATCTGATTTAAATTTTTAAAAATCCATTTAAAAAAAATATGTACACAGCTTTTTATCAACCCTCAGAAGCAGATGTGCACTTGAATATGCAGGTCACCCAATGTAAGGCTCATTGTTGTTTATTCGTTCAGTTGCTTCCGACTCTTCGTGACTTCATGGACCAGCCCAGGTAGATAATTCAGTCCTCCCACTGAGCCACTATTTTTGCACCCAGCTAGTGTGCCACAGAATTCTAGTAAAAAACCAACCCCAAAACCAGAGCATTTAAGCCTGAAGTCTACTGATGCTTGGTGTAGTGGACAGGGTATTTGACTCTGAGTAGAAGGACCTGTTCAATTCCCTGCTCATACTTTGGCCAATCACTACCTCTAAGCCTAACCTACCTCAAAGGGTTGTCGTGAGCAGGGCTGGGCGGGGGCAGGAGGGCCAGTTGGCATGGGCCTACGATTTTGAGAGGGCCTACTCCGAGTCCCCCTGGGCAAAGTTGCTTGATTTTTCTGTGGTTGTTGATGAATTTGCCCAAAGAAAAGCATGTAAAGCATTTCTGAATGTGAATCATAGAATTATAGAATAGCAGAGTTGGAAGGGGCCTACAAGGCCATCGAGTCCAACCTCCTGCTCAATGCAGGAATCCACCCTAAAGCATCCCTGACAGATTGTTGTCCAGCTGCCTCTTGAAGGCCTCTAGTGTGGGAGAGGCCACAACCTCACCAGGCAACTGATTCCATTGTCGTACTGCTCTAACAGTCAGGAAGTTTTTCCTGATGTCCAGCTGGAATCTGGCTTCCTTTAACTTGAGCCCATTATTCCGTGTCCTGCACTCTGGGAGGATCGAGAAGAGATCCTGGCTCTCCTCTGTGTGACAACCTTTCAAGTATTTGAAGAGTGCTATCATGTCTCCCCTCAATCTCCCCTCAAATGAAGAAGTGATGTCTTATATACAGCTTGAATAAAAGTGCTTGTCATTACCATTTTTATAAGTTGTTCTAGTTCATATGTATTTAGAACAGATTAAAAAATATTTAATGAGCAGTTTGAAATGGGGCCTACATTTCCTATCTGGCCCGGGACTATTACCAGCTTTGTCCGGACCTGGTCGTGAGTATAAAAGGAGGGGCAATCCTGAGCTCCTTGTAGCAAGAGGCGCAATATTCTTAATATTCATTTGTTATTCCTGGCATTGCGTTTCCAAACTATGCCTTCACAATACTTAGAGGGCCATTACTGTAAAATACCTGTAAGAACAGAGGTACTGTATATGTGGTGCTCAAGTAGTAGAGGACCTCTACTACTATTTATTATATTGCTCTCTGTATTCTGAACCCAGGACAAAATTTATCTTAAATCTGTTACGGGATATATCTGACAGTGATGATCAAGTTAAAGTTATATATTCGCTCTCTGATGCTGACAAATTTGTGACAGACAGAGTTGAGAGATTCGCAGTGGCTGCCCAAAAGTTGAGAAGAAGATTCATAGAGGTCAATGTGGTGAACTGTAATGATGAAGTTTTAATGTATCAGTCGTATTAACTTTTATACATTTATGGACCTTTTAATGTAAATTCTTAGTGTCTCTTATTTTAAGTCTTTGTATTAAAACTAACTTTTACATATTTGTGGGCACCTTCTAATGAAAACCATTTTAGTGTCTTTTTGTATTTTACTTCTTTGTATTGTAAAGTTTTTGTGTGCTTACCTGTATTGCTGGTGTATGCATTTGTAAAGTTGATATGGCCATGATGGTTGAAACAACAAATAAACAATATGACATTTGTTATTCATTGCAATCAATTATTGAAGTGGTTCAGGATAAAGAACAGTGGAACATGTGAGGTAGGACGTACATCTGCACAATTTTTCTCTTTTCAAAAAGACGGGGAGGATTGAATGTATCATGTGTGTATGAAGCCAGTGTGAAAGGTGACATTGAAGGTGTGATAACGGGGACAGTCCCTAACCTCGATTATGCATTTTCTGCCTGATATTAGAGGACTTTCCGTTTTTGTGTGTGCCATCCACTAGCGTACCAGCAATGAAAAGAAGGACTTGAAGTGATCAAGAGCAGCGAAGGAGTGCAGTGAAGTCAAGAACTTTTTAGAACTAGCTCAGTAGCAGAGTAATGCAGTGGAGGCAGGGAAGGTAGCAGCATTTAAAGCCACAAGGCAGAGTTTAGGCTAGACCATCATTGTAGCAGGAAACAAGAACGCCATCTACCGAAACCACATTCTTGCTCTTCTGCTTCATTTTAAGAATTTGAGCAGTTTCACATTCCATGCACCTGATGTATCTGTAACGTGCGCAAAAACTTTGCACGGGTCTACACATGTTGCGGAATGAAGCGGTAAAGTGGACTATACCACTTCAGATTGCAGGGGTGGGGTGAGGTGACTAAATCTTCAAACACTTCCCTGTAAACTGAAATTCAGCACAGCCGCTAGGTGCTATTTCAGCCCTTTCCCTCTTTGATGTGCTAATTCTCGATTTGCAGAAAATCTTTTTTTTTAAATTTAAGAAGAGCATTCACACCTTAGAACCTCCCCACCTACAGCCTGAAGTGGCGCAGTCCATCCTACCTCCTGAATTCCACCTCATTTCCTGCAGATACCAACCAGTGCAGCAGCGTCTGTACTTGTCCATGGGATTAAGCAATGCGCTTTGGGACTTCACTGTGGAATGCGTTCTCTGTCAAAGTTGTAAAATTCCATGTGCCTCTGAATGGCAAGCTATACAAATAATGCCTCTTGTGCATTTCCAGGGGCTGCCTCTTCCACTAAACGTTAAGAACGTCAGAGCACAGGTAGCTCTTCTAAAGGTAGCTCTTCTAAAGGCCTGCTGGGGAAAGGCAGAGCGGACAGGAAGCAGCAACCTGCACAACGGACTGGGTGCCTGTCATGCCTTGCGGAATCACGGGGGCCGTAGCTCAATGGTAGTCCGAGTTCGATCCCCGGGTTCGATCCCCGATAACTCCAGTTAGAAGGATCATGTAGCAAGAGATGGGAAATATCACCCTCTCTCTGAGGCCCCAGAGAGTTGCTACCAGCGAGGATAGAGAATGCTGGTTGAGATGAACAAAGTGGTCTGGTATAAGACAGTTTTCCTATGTTCCTAAAGAATTGGAAGAACATAAGAAAAGCCCCATTTGCTCAGGCCAAAGGCCCATCTTGCCCAACGTTCTGTTACAAGATGGCCAACCAGATGCCCTTGGGAAGCCCACAAGCCAGACAATAGCAGCCTTCTGCTAGTAGCTGTTGATAACCTTCTCCTCCATGTTCAAACCTGTCAAATGCAGATCCCTTCTTAAGAGCTATAAACATGATTGTACATTTAGATAACGCCCCCTTTCTAGACGCAGTTATTTTCAGAGTTTCCCTGCAAGTGATGGAGCTGCTGACTCTGAAAACGAAGCACGAAAGCAGGTGTTCTGTTAAGTCAGATGACTGCATCTCCCACATACCGTGACATCCAGGGCATGGAGTAAAGAAGAGATATGATATTCATTGAACAGGTATAAACTAGGGAGGATCTACACCCTCGGACTAATGTACAATAGGAAGAATCATAAACTATCCACAGGTCCGAACAATCCAGCATGGTGCCTGTTTCTATAAATAGGGCCATCATAATACAAATATTGTATTGTGAACTAATAGTGCCACATGCAGAAACCGGCAGCTTCAGAAACCTGAGACACAGAGAACCTTTGCAGTGGCATTCCTCCACCCCACACCCTACGTGTGCTACGTGAAGCAGCAACATCTTTTTGCTCTTCCTCAATCTCCCACCATGGAGCTTCACTGGATGGCCCCGGGTTCTAGTATCAGCTCTATCACAGCCTTTCTGTCCAGCTTGCAGGCTTTCCGGGGACTTCTGGTTGGCCACTGTAGGAAACAGCATCTGGATTAAGCAATCCTTTGTCTGATCCCACAAAGCTGTTTTTATGTGCAAGCATATCTGGTCTCAGCCTCCACACAACGTTCTGCAACTATCCCCTCATGCACTTGCTAGAGGCGGAGAGGCAGGAAAAAATCAGCTGCATTTTGCAAGCAGGATAGTAAAAAAACAGCAAGGGTTTATATTTTCATGTGAAGGCTTGTTGGCAGAGATAACACCTTGATCATAGACACACGGACAAGGATAGAAAAACATAAATACTTGGAGAGGACTCTCTCAGCGGCAGGCAATGTGGTGTCCTCCAATGTCTTGGACTACAGCTCCAGAAGACCCAGTCAGCATGGCCAATGGTCAAGAATGCTGGGAGTTGGTAATTCAAAACACCAAGGCCTCAGCTAGACCTACCGTTCTAGCGCGAAGGAGGGGTGAAAGTCTCGCGAAATTTTTATTGCGAGATCTCCCCCTCTGTTTACACGTGGCGTGCAAAGACCTCGGAGGGAGAGGACATCGCGCTCGCCATTTTGTTTTTTAAAGAAGAAAGAGCACAGGAGCGCTCGTGAGCAAAAGGTAAGTGTTTTTTTTTTTAAAAAAAGAATCCTGCTCCCCGCAATCCCATCCCAGATGGGCGCAGATCTCCTGAGGAGCTCTGCACCCTGTGCGTGGGTCCCAGCTCCTTTTGAGTAACCGCGAGGAGCTGGGACAAACTGAGACGCCAGCCCACACGTTCTGTGGTCTCGGGATCAGCCCAAGACCGTGGAAAAAGCGGGCCGAAAGTGTAGGGTGAGATCCCGGGGCAAGGGGGGGATCATCCCTCCCTGCTCCTGGGATCCCCTGTGCGTCATGTGAACGCACAGGGACGATCCCAAGGATCGCCCCGGGATAAAGTCACATCTAGCTATGGCCCAAGTTGGGGAAAGCTACTATACACCCACCTCACAGTCTAAGTTCCATTTCCCAGTGATTCTTCCATACAACGTGTACTAACTGCACAATCCTCAAGGGGGCATGAAAACTCTGCACACTAAAGGAAGATAATTTAAAACTTTTTTCATCAAGGGTCAACTGTGCGCATCTCAAAATCCCAACAGTTCTCCACCATTCACTGTTTCAAACAGCCATCAATCCTTGAAGTGAGAGTTATGCAGATGGAGTGGTGGGGAGGAATAATCAGAAATGGCAAGAAACAGAAGGGAAGGAGCAAATTAAGCCAGGGTGGCAGAAAAAGAGATGGATCTGATGGATCATGAGCACAATCCAGCAGAAAGTGTTCTGATGGAATCAGAGAACTGTTTAGCACAAGTGGGAGGGTTCCCACAACATGCTAACCCACCAAGGGTGGATTTTTGTTGAACTGTGACTTACCGTGTTGTTTGAACGCAATGCATTTTCCACAGGGTGGGGTATCGTGTTGTCTGAATGCAGCGTGTTTTTTTGCAGGGTGGTTTGTTAACCATGCAGTGTGGTTTATTTCTCTCGAACAAGCCACCTTGAGGACCTATAGCTTGTTGATGGGTTGTTCAAGCCACACTGCAGGGCTAACGAGCAACCCTGCAGACAGCACAATAACCCACCTTGCAGAAAAAGCGCTGTGTTTAGATGACACTATAACTCATCCTGCGGAAAAAGTAGTTAGCATGTTGTGTGAATGCAGTATGTTTTCTGCAGGGTGGGTTGTTAACCATAGCACTGGTCTTCTACACATAATACAATGCTATATTCTGTATTACAGCCCTACCATGCACATCCCCAGGGCAAAGTAAACAAATAGAAGGCACATTAATGCTCTGGCCGTACTACTCCCAAGCAAAGGAGTTTAAATGCTTGCTTGTTTTACATTTAAAGAAACAAACAAATAATTTGCACACTTGAACTTTAGTGCAAGAAGTGAGCACTCATCTTTTAAAAAAGGCAGAAGGTGGCTGGTGAAAAGTTAGGGTGGGGAGGGGCAGTGTTGCAGGATTTATAACATCAGTGGTGAAAGAAGCCAGTTCAGGTGAACTTTCAGCTGGAAGAAACACAAATGAACAGAATGTAGCCCTTTGCTTCTTCTCCCAAACAGCTGGATTTTACCTGAGCGCTGAACAGGCAAATGGCCGCAGTGCAACCAGGAAATGCAGGGCAAGCAAAAAGAACAACCACGTCAACAACAGCATCATGGCCCAACCCTCCATTCCAGCTCAGTCAAGCCCAACCCACGTGTGAGAGGCTGGCTGGCACTGGAATCACATTTATACAAGCCTTATAACAAACCAGACTGTATGAGATGTGAGGACAAAACACCAAGAACAAAACACCAGATCAGCCCCCCCCTGCTCCCACCCCGCAATCAGCCTGCCTCAAACATGGAATATACTGGGAGGTCTTCAACTGGTTTGTCTCAGTTGAGATGGGTCGTGGCATGTTGCAGGCTGGGAGTCCGAGATGGGTCTGGGGTCTGGACCAGTTGAAGCCCATCGGCCAAGAAGTTGTCTGGATTTCCCAGAATGCCCAAATAAGCAAAGAAAGTACATTAGAAAACAGCTAGTGAAGAAGCACCCAAAGATGTTCCCAGATATTTCGATCCCTGAGGCAGGAAATCCAGATGTTGGTAAAATAAAATAAGTTAAATAATTGACCGTTTTCAGCCCTAATTATATCCCGAAAACTGCTGCCTGAGGTTGGCCCAATAAAATGAAAGCTGCACCTCCACCCAAAAAAATGGGTGTTGTGTTTATTCTTTATCCTGATGAGGTCACTGGAGCTAGGTACAATACCCATTTTAAACAGAGCCCTACCTGTTTCGCCATCAGAGAGCAAACGATTCCCCAACCCAAAGCTATGTCTTATTACAGACGGATGCCTCTTGTGCAAGCAGAATGCACAGGAATGTAGGAAGTTGTCTTATACCCCTGGCCCATCTAGCCCCATATTGTCAGCACTGGCAGAAGCTTTCCAAGGTTTCAGACAGAAGATTTTCCAGGGATTGAAGCTGCAGGCAAATCATGTGCTCTACCACGAAGCCACAGCCGCTCCCCATGCAAGACTAAATTTTATTCCCTCCCCGCAAACCAAAATTTGTTGTTAGCTGAAACTATGGCCAGAGGTATGACAAGCAGCCCTATTGGATCCAGAAATAATTCTCCTGGGTTACTCAGGTCTACTGGATCTTTTCGACAGCTAAAAGATAAATATTACAACACTGGAAGGATAAATGCTCATCTCATATAATGCAATGGGTTGAAGACAGAACATGTTCAACATTTGAATGGCTAGTATATAGACACCACTTGTGAAAGGACCCTTATAAGGATATTTGGTCTGCTTTTGCTGATGCTTATATGTAATTCTTAGAAAGCACATACACACTTCATATGCATGCATTGAAGCAGATATATTAAAATCTATATAGCTACATTTCTTTTCTTCTTTGTTTTGTTGAAATTTTAAAATAAAAAAATTAATTAAAAAAGAAAGAGGTGTCCTGGTAGTTGAAGTCCAAAATATCCAGGTTGAGGAAGGATGATATAGATCAGTGGTTCTCAACCTGGGGCGCTCCAGATGTGTTGGACTGCATCTCCCAGAATGCCCCAGCCAGCAGAGCTGGCTGGGGCATTCTGGGAGTTGTAGTCCAACACATCTGGAGCGCCCCAGGTTGAGAAAGGCTGATATAGATACTGAGCTTGATAAACCAATTGCCTGAGTAAGCATAAGCCAGCTTCCTATGTTCAAATATTCCATCAAGCAAGCGTGTGTGTGTTTGTAAGAACTCGACATGTTTTGGTTCAGACTTAGACTGCACCAAGCAACAGACCCAGCCTCAAACCAAACATGTCAAGCTCTTCCATAACACATACTCACAAGCTGCACATCCCAAATAAAGCATACAAATCAACGCTCTGCAGAAGTGCACAAGGATTCTAGCAGCAAAATTTGGGATGCGCAGAAATCTGAAGCCACTGGTGCTGCAGAATTCTAGAGCCACATATAACCATCAGTTATAGGAGGACCCTCCTTCTCAATTCAAGCTGCATGCGTTGAAAAGGTCAACACAAAATTACAGGTGCCTTCTTTCACTCCCTCCACTTTGGGGATTCCACTGAGGAACTGAAAAGCTGGAAATAATGGTTATTACTTATTTATTTCTTACATTTAAATCCCACCTCTCTGCCACCATGGAACTCAAGGCGGCTACACACGGTTCCCAGGGGGTCTCCCCTCCAAGGCACTAGCCAGACCTAGACCTCCTTAGCTTCAGTTCTGCCTCATGAGCTTTCAAGACCATGCCCTAGGACTGAGAACAACAGCAAGAACAAGAACAACAAGTATTACCCAGAGTGCTTCTTGATGCACTCAACAAGGGGTGGACCAACTCTAGGCTTGTGTGTTTGACTTTGCTTTTAAAAGCAAAAATCCCCTTATGGTCCACTGGAAGGTTTGTAAACTTACAAAGCAAGAGTCAAAACTCAGGATCGCTTAACAGTAAAGGCATATGTCAGGGTTTCCTCCTATCTCTGCCTCCTTAAGAGTCCCACCTTCCTTCTTTTTATCTTCCCCTTCCCAGTAATGTAGGGTATAGGCTGTAGACGTGCACGCCAGACACTTTAAAGGCATTAAAAGAAAATAAAAGTTGCAAAAACGCACGTTCTTTTACCCTAAGCTGCACCTAGCCTTCTTCGAGCTGCATCGTTCTGCTACTTCCTCATGGTCTTTTCTCTGGCATTCGTCTGGCTGGCTCTTTTATATCTTTCTATTATATATAACAGTAAGCATTGCTTCAATCTAGAAGAAACAAAATCCAACTGGAGAAATGAAACTTAACCAGGGAATGAATCTCAACTAGAGAAATTAAACTACTCCTCTCAGGGATACCCTCTCCCAACAGAAGAAAACGAATACTAGGCCTCTAAGCCCTAACTTTTTTTGCCTCGGTAGGCCTCAAACCATCAGAGTGCTTTGCTAAGCCAGGCCAGCAAAGTACCAGCTAGTCCAAAAATGGGCAGGTGCTAGATGTCTACCTTGCCCATTCAGTCTACTTACTGCCCATTCCTGCACTACAGCAGCGATTCTCAAATGGACACGTAGCTGTGCCTGCAAACGGGGCTATAGAACACATGTGGTGACCGCAGGAGAATCACATCCCAACCCATCGAAATACACACAAGCAGGCTGGTGCCTTCACGGCTGCCACAGAAGTCCCCGGGCACCACAAAATGAGAAAGCATCTGCTGAAAGGTTTCTACATAATACTTTTTAAAAAGTGATAGAACGCACACACACACACACACACACACACACTTCCAGTCCTCATTATCGAGCAGACAAGCTCAAAAACATGACAGCAGCATGTCTACAAATTAGAGACAAGGGGGCAAAAACAGTCATTACACAAATTAGATTTCAAAAGCAAAGAAAGTTGCCTCCTTTAGGGTCAGACTAGTCACCTCTTCTGACTGGCAGGGGTCTCAGGCAGAGGTCTGTTACCTGCTTATTGCTTCTTCTTTCATTGGACATGGCTGGCATTGAATCTGGCACCTTGACCATGCAAAGCAGGTGCTCAGTGCCTGAACTGTGCTCCCTTTCCTGGCACCACAAGCTCAGCTCACGAAATTCGACATTTAGAACTGGCAGTGCCAAAAGAGCAGACATTACATACGGCAGGTGCAAAGAGAGGACAGAGACCACATTAATTGCTATTTTTTGTGGGGTGGCGGCAGAAATCAGGGCGGATTCAGAGAGCTCTGGAATATTGGTGCATTCGTTTCCCAAGGTAACCTTAAGGCAGGAGCGGGGGACTATGGTCTTCCAGTTGTTGTGGAACTTCAATTCCCATAATCCCTGACCAGTTGCCAATGCTGGCTGGAGCTGATGGGAGTTGAAGGCCAACAAACTCTGGAGGTCCACAGGGTCACCAGCCCTGCCTTAAAATCTGAACCTAGAACCTGCTATCCCAACAACTCCAGGCAGTTACAAGTGCCCAGGCAGGCATATTGTGGGGTCCTGTGAATGGAAAGCTTTACACATGAAGGAAAAAGGGCCTCATCCTATTCTTCTCCCCAACGACCTCATCCTATTCTTCTTTACAACAGCTAGAATGGAAGGAACCAGACCCTGAAAAAAAACACCTCTGGATATTCAATCCAGAACTGGTTCACAACTGGATTTGGTTTTTGGCACTATCTGAAGAGCTAAGGTATCAAAGTAGGCCGACTAAATGAAAGTACTACTTTGAAACGTGGCTCCCCCTCATCTCCTACATCAGAGATGGGCAGAAGGTAAATCCGGATCTCCTGGTAGATCTCTGGGTGATTTGCAGCAGATTGGCAAGGATTTCTGACTCTCAATTTTCTCACTACAGCGACAACAGAAGGACTCCTCACCACTGACGACCTAAATAAGGCTGCTGAAAGAGAAAAGCATTGACTTCATTGAACGGTGTGGAAAGGAGTCACTTTTCCAAGCCAGAATCTCCTTTCAGCAGATGTAAAGAACCTTTAACACACAATGCAGGCAGCCACAGAAAAATGCAGAGCCAAAAAACCAAAACAAACAAAGGTCAAGTCTGTTGTCCAACCACCACCCTGTTTACACATCAAGAGCAGAGCAAGTGAAGGCAATACTTCCAAGGCAACCACCTTTGCTTCTGTCAAGATATATCAATATTACCACCTTTGACTGATGACTAACTGCAGGGGCGGACAGCAGGATGGAGGGAGAATTTACAGCTTATTCGGGGATAAAAGCACACTTCCCTTTTATGTCAGAAAAAAAAAAGACTCACAGCGCAATCCTAGGCATGCCTATTTGGAAGGAAGTTCTTGTGTTTTCAGTGGGTTTTACTCTCTCGTAAGTGTGTTTAGGACTGCAGCCTCACCAAGCATGGAGCCAAAAAGAAGTCAGTGGTTGTTCACCAAAAACACCAGACAATTATACTAACCTGCATTATGCTTTAATGCTCAAATCAGCAAGCCAAAATCCAGCGCAACAGTACTTGAATTTAGATTTCATAAAAGTCTGTGGGCTGAAGCATGTCCACCAATGCCAAATTCTGGCCATAATCTTTTGCACAGCACAATTACGCTCTGTGGAACTCTCTGCCACAAGATCCAACAACGGTTACCGCTACATCTGCGTTTCTTTAAAAAACCCTATAATTAGAAACACGTTTTCTGAAAACCAAAAAAAAGGATCAACAGCTAGTATTTTCCTCATTTGAAACAGCCCAAGAAGACATGACAGGAAACGGTGTGTTTCCAATATTACCCTGCAATATTGCAAGAGTAGAGCCTTTGTTCAACACACACCATGATGTAATAACTGCTAAAACTTTTAAGGGAGGGAGGAGATACAGGCTGTCTCCACTATCAGCTATTCTTGGGTAAATACCACAAAACGTATTCACCAGCCATGAAGCGATTGTGGAAAAGTAGGTTCTTCACTGGATGGACCATCAGCCAGAATCCGTATAGATGTTGCATCATTGAATAAAAGCACTCTTTTCTTTTAAATGAGCACAGTATCAGCCCTGGGTTCTTGAGGGCCAGCCCTGTGTTCTTGAGGGCTAGCACTCGAGAGAGAAACAGTACGTTTAAAAAAATAGAATAATTCCCCGCTCTGTGCCCCGTGCCTGGCTCCTCGCGATTACTTGCGAGGAGCCGGGACAAACCGTGATGCCCGCCCACACGTTCCGTGGTCTTGGGATCATCCCGAGACTGCAAAAAAAGCAGGGGGAAAGGCCATGCCAATATCCCAGGGCAAGGGAGGGATCATCCCTCCCTGCTCCCGGGATCCCCTGTGCGTCATGTGAATGCACAGGTACAATCCCATGGCGGTCCCTGGGATATCGCCCCGTCTAGCTATGCCCTGAATGTGCATGAGGTAGCGGAGAAGAGATGCGGGGTTGTGCTGGCAGCCTTGTCTCTGACCAACGCACGTTCGTTTGAAGGCCTGCACAGACTACAGCAGCCTCCTTTAACCTGGCGACCTCCAGAGGTGTCGGACAACATCTCCCGAATGATGGGAGATGTAGTCTGGTACCTCTGGAGGATGTCAGGTTAGGGGAGGCTGACCTAGAGCCTACACACATACAACAGAATACATCTATGGTTCTCTCTACTCAATTAGGGAACTCTGAGCCACACACACCTCTACTCTATGCAAACCTGAGAATGTATGCATGCAAGTTGGGGGAGTGGAATGGGCAGCTGCTAGAGCTGGTGCTGTAATTTGCTTTCTCTCTTTCTCCCCCACCCCCTCACACACAGTGTCATTCATTCTATCCTCCATCATCATCTGAAAATCATTATTGATTTCATTGGGGCTTAATTCAGGAGGAATGTCAGCTGGATCAGGGCCAAGATGTTTTCGCATTTTCACAGACCATCACTGCCAAATCCAAATTAGATCATGCAATTGGAAAAGTTGTCTTGGAGATCAAAATCTTAACCCTAACCATTCAAACCATGATAGTTCCTAACTGCCTGTCTTGTGCACAATCTTTTCATACAAAGAGATCAGATTGCTCTGCAATCAATATTTATATAGGCACTGCTAGTTCTCCACAATTTAAATGTATCTCAGTCTCTATGTGGGTTGAAATCCAAATCATATTATTGCTGCTAAAGGAAATTTGGATGGGCTTAGTCACTTTACTTATCCCAATTACGGATTATAAGGTTCTTTTATTCCTATCGTAAATTATCTTTGATCCAAGAACAGCAATTATAACTGGAGAACAGTATCTAATACAATCTGTGCAATCATGTAAGAACTGAAAGTTGTATGATAAAAGAGTCAACCCTGTTTAGCATTACATAAGCACTGACTGGCCATGATTAGCTTAACCCAGAATTCAGAGACGTGGTTTTAGTCACGGTTGCAAACTCTGGTTTGCAGGTAGCCATGGCTAGCACTCCGAAAGAGGCAGGGGAAAGGAGTGGGCAGGAGCTCACAGGGTGAACAGAAAGCTAGACTAGATGAATCCATGGTCTGATCAAGCATGGCTTTTCTTAAGTTCTTATGGCTACTCCTGACCTTATCCTCTAACCACGGTTAGGAGATTGGACAGTGTTACATCTGTCCTGGCCCTCTGAAAAAATATCATCATTGGTCCGCAGACTAAAACAATGTTTCCTCCCATATGTCACCTAAAACACTTTTGACCACTCTCTCCAAAAGATCTTTAGAAGTTGCCACAGGTGACCAATTGTCAATTGAGGAAATATATCGCAGCTTTGTTCCTAAATTTTATAGGCAATGTTTCAGAGTTTGGGGGACAGAAGAACTTGGGGAAGTTTTTTATTCTCAATGCATCATTACAAAAAGTGAGGCAAGATATTTGAAGCCCTTACAAAACAGGCATAAGCTATGTCTGTTGTGCAATGAAGCTATTTCCACAGCGCCTGAGTGGGGGTGGGGAGGGAGGGAGCAACCTGGTTATGAGGATCGCAGCGCACTGAAAACGGATTATTAATTATTAATTGGAGCCGACTGCTCAAAAGGAGCAAGACTGAGATCTTTGTTTAATGGCACTGAAGAGTTGGCCATTAGCAGAGGCCCATCCTCAGCACGGGACGGTGAAGAGCTGTGAGAGGGACAGAGGCACGTCTCTAAGAACACAGCAACGTTCAAGAGAAGCAACGGCTTTGCTACATACACAGCGCTGAAGCAAAGGCCAGATCGAAAATGCTCTGACTCTTCTTTTAACATGAATGATCCTGCACGGATCCATTTCTGTCCCACCCCGCAAGACAGGATGGGGGGGGGGGTGGACGATGGTGGGCCATGAAGCTTCCGAGGGCGTCATGTAGTCAAAATAACAAGATGTGCATCAACTCTCTTTAACCTTATTTAGCCTGTTGGAGAAGTCATGGGACCCTGGGTCAGCCATAGCTCAAGGAAGGGGGGGAGCACATGTGTGACATACAGAAAGGACCAAGGTTCAAGCCCTGGTTTCTCCTGGTCGAAATAGAACAGCAGATTTCCAAGCAGCCTGCCACAAGAGGGGCTGAATTGTGCCTTGAAACATGAAATCAGAATTTTATTTACTGCATCAGAAACGATCAAGGGGACGGAGCAACTCCCCCATGGGGAAAGGTTACAAGAGTTGGGATTGCTTGGCTTAGAAAAAAGGCAAAGGGGGGGGGGCATGCTAGAGATATACACAATCATGCATGGTGTGGAGAAAACCCCACCAGGTGGTTTTACAGCGACGATTTTATGATCGCAAGATCGCAAGATCGACATCGTGCCCGCCATTTTGGTTTTTTGTTTAAAAAAATTGTGAGGTTTTTTTTTTAAAAAAATTACTTTCCCTGCTCACCACCCCCACCCCCGATGGGCACAGAGCTCCTGAGGAACTCTGTGCCCTGTGCGTGGTTCACGGCTCCTCGCGGTTACTCACGAGGAGCTGGGACAAACCGCGACACCTGCCCACACGTTCCGCAGTCCCGGGATCAGCCCGAGACCGCGGAAAAAGCGGGCTAGAAGTGTAGGACAAGATCCCGGGGAAATGGAAGGATCATCTCTCCCTGCTCCCGGGATCCCTTGTGCGTCATGTGAACGTACAGGGATGCTCCTGGGATGATCCCCGGGATATCGTCCCATCTAGCTATGGCCGTAGACCTGCCAGGAAAAAACGAACCAGAAGCACAGAGCAATTATATGCAACAGGAAATAAAATGGTGCGATTAAGATCAGGAGGGGGGAAAAACACAGTTGGGATTCTTACCTTTGACAGCGCTTCTTTTTTTTCTTCTGGAGCAGCTTGTCCATTCTGCAAAGCAAAAGAGCCAAACATCCCATTAGCAGTAGGACCAGCAACGCCATCTCTCATTGACAAAAATACCAATGACTTAAGCATTGCTTGATACTTAAAACTTTCATTGGCCCCTAAACCTATTAAAAGCCTCAACAGCTTAAGGTCTTTTGTCAGAAGCAAAGTGCTCCATCCCCAAACTGCATTCACATAAGGATAAGCTACAGGTTCTGGATTATTAAATCACAATGTGAACAAGAACCATCCTGATGCAAATGGCCGATTCTCTCCCTCTTTGCTCCTTTCTTCATGTGAGCAGGAAAACAAACCAGGCAGGGGTAGCTTAGCATGGATTCCAAAGAAATTACAATATAAACCCATTAATATTGTGAACCGCTGAGAGACGTTATTATATGCAGGGGTATATCAATGCCACAAATAAATTGCTATAGTTTATTACACCCAAACAAGCCAGGATTCATAAACAGACAATAGCCCCTGGTTTAAAGTTCTCCTGCCCCCTCTCTCTTCTAAGGGGGTGGGACCCTAACCTGAGGCCTCAGAGGCAGGTTGTATGGCTTGAATTTGCCCCATGGGCAGGAGGTTCCCGGAGGTTGCCACATGTGCAGGTGTGGCCTGTCTCCTCCCTAAGCAACTGCCCAGACTGCTATTGGGTGATATGGGAATGAAAGAATGAACGAATAAGCAAGAGGGTATTGAGATAGATACTTCGGTTGGAGGGCAGGAACAGGAAGCTGGGCAGAGCTTCTTTCACTCGCCCACTCCAGTGCAACTCTGTCATCTTCCTGCTGCTACTGGAGAACACTAGTGCTGTTGGAGAAGGAAATAATGGAGGCTACAGAATGGGGTGTGTCTGTGTATGAACCTTTATGCAATGTCCTCACCGAAAACAGAGATGGATAAGACTACATTTACACCTCACCATTCCCTTCATGGAGCTCAGGGTATCTAAGGCCATGGCTAGACGAGGGGGTTGGAGGGCGATGATCTCGCGATTTTATGATCGCAAGATCGTCGCCCTCGTCTAGACGTGGCGTGCGACATCACGGCCGCCATTTTGTTTTTTAAAAGAGGAGGAGTGTATGGGTGCTCAAACAGAAATGGTAAGTTGTTTTTTTAAAAAAACACCCCTCGTCCTCCTCGCACCCCTGATGGGCACAGAGTTCCTGAGGAGCTTTGTGCCCCGTGCCCAGCTCCCGGCTCCTCGTAGTTACTCGTGAAGTGCTGGGACAAATTGTGACGCCCACCCACACATTCTGCGGTCTCGGGTTCATCCCAAGACCACGGAAAAAGCAGGGGGAGAAAGGTAGGGCGATAGCCCAGGCCAAGGGAGGGATCATCCCTCCCTGCTCCCGGGATGCCCTGTGCGTCATGTGGATGCACAGGGATGATCCCGGGGCGATCACCAGGATATCACCTGGTCTAGTCATGGCCTTAGATGGCTTGCCCCTCCATTTTACCCTCTCAATGACCCTGTGAGGTACGTCAGGCTGAGAAGTAGCACCTAGCCCCAGGTCACCTTGTGAGCTTCATGGCTGAGCGGGGATGTGAACCTGGGTCCCCCAGGGTCCCTAACCACAACTACAGTACATTCACACACCCTGCACAGCCATTGCATGCGCCATCCAGGACCACATAATGAAATGTGCAAAGGAAGGCACACCAAGTTTTAAATGCCAAGTGCTGTTGCATTAGAATGGTGCACTAAGACATCAGTTCAAAGTACTGAACAAATTTGTCCCTTGCTGTTTAGTAACATTCGAAGCTGCCTTATGCTGAGTCAAATCATAGGAACATCAGAAGAGCCCGGCCAAGGGTCCATGAACTTCAGCCCTTTGTTCACACAGTAGCCGACTAGCTGTCGACCAGGGACCCACAAGCAGGACACAAGTGCAACAGAATTCTATCGCCCATGTTCCCCAGCAACTGGTGTATATACACTTACTGCCTCTGATACCGGAGGTAGCACATAGCCATCAGGGCTAGTAGCCATTGATAGCCTTCTCCTTGAGGAATTTGTCCAATCCCCTTTTAAAGCCATCCAAATTGGTGGCCATCAATACATCTTGTGGTGGCAAATTTCATAGTTTAACATTGCACTGTGTGAAGAAGTTCCTTGGTCCATCTAGCCCAGTACTGTCGACACTGACTGGCAGGAACTCTCCTGGGTTTCAGGTAGGAGATGCATTACCTGGAGATGCCAGAGGTTGAACCTGGGACCTTCTGCATGCAACGCATGTGCTCTACCATGGAGCTACGGTCCTTCCCCATAGAAAGAGTTAAATATACCACATCATCCCAAGGATGACTCAGCAAAGAGTAATCGTGGTGGGCGTGCCACAGGTAGCTGAGCTGGCAGTTGCAGGAAGCCCTTTACGAGGGAGAGTTTTATCACCTGGATCCTTGCCCTGGTATACAGTGGTACAAAGTCAACCAAGGTAAACAGACACTGTCTAAGTGGACTGCATTCGATTTAATCCTTGTTTTTAAGCCAGTTCTTGCACGCATATTCACTCCACCCCCATAGACTCCTTACAAATCCCAACTTCGAATCATGGCATTGGGTTCAAGGTTCATAAATACTAAATAAAACCAATCTAAACCATTCTAACCTTTGATCTCAACAACAAGGGTTATGAAACAAATACCCTAATCAGTTAGAATGCCAACGACCTATCCAAGGTGGCCAACGGGCTGTTTTGAACCTTACAATCCATCTCCCTTGAGGCCATATAAAACTGGTCTTACAGCATTACATTAATTGCTTCTTTCTGTAACTAGTCTGCCTACACCTGGGGTCAGTAACCTAAAGCCCTCCAGATATTTGGACTTTGTAAACCACCCAGAGAGCTTCAGCTGTGGGGCGGTATATAAATGTAAATAAAAAAATAAAATTAATACAGCTCCCATAATTCTTAACCATTGGCTGTGTTGGCTGGGGCTTATATGAGTCGTAGTCCAAAACATCTGGAGGGTAACTGTCAGCTGATTATGTGACTGGCTCCAATCCTGTACTACTGGTGGGCTTCAGTCATTTTCAGCTCTCTCAAATGGGCCCTGAGAATCCCTGTATTAAATTACAGGGATTGAGAATCCCTGAATTAAATAATGAACTATTTGCCATCCTTTCATGACACCCAAAATCAGACTTGTCAGGTAAGTCAATACCAGTGCCAGATTTAGGAACAAGCCAAATAGCCATGGCTTAGATCCTCATATTATGAGGGACCTCTAAATAGGTTGGCGGTAACTAAGATGTAAGTTAACTAAGACGATATCGTTTGGCTTAAATACATTGGAAAGTCTGGTGTCACTTACAGCAGAGTTGCCTTATACAGAGAAAGCGTGGCAACACAGCATTTAGTATTGAAGCAATAAGCGCAAACTAGAGCCAGTTTAAAAGAAGTTCAGATCAACTTACTTTATCAGTCCTTTTAGACACATCTTCAGAGAAAGCAGTGTTAAACTATAAACAACCCCTAACGCTAAATGGTACCCTTTCAATACCCTTCCTATTATAATATATACTTTTTCTCTCTTTATTTTTATGGTATGGGGCCTTTGAATCTAGAAATGGTTTAGGGCCTCAGCATGTCTTAATCCGGCCCTGATTATTCCCCCAAATTGTGTGTGTGCGAGATGGTGGTGGTGGAGAGACTGAGGCTGATTATGAGTGGCTTGCCTAATTTTATTTATTTATTTATTTATTTATTTAAGGATTTTTATGCTGCCATTCAGCCAAAAAAGGCTCTCATGGCGGCTTACAAAAGTATTTCTTGACAGTCCCTGCCCACAGGCTTACAATCTAAAAGACATGACACAAAAGGAAAGGGGATTGGGAGGGAGGAGGAGGAGGGGGGAAAGGAAAGCAAATTCAGGCACTACAATCTTAGTTGGAAAGTTCAGCAGTTACAGGTGACAGCAGGAGGGAGGGGTGCTCTCAGCTGGAGCTGGACCCGGGCATGGTGGAGAGGTGCCTGGCTGCTGCTTCCTCCCTCACTGGTGGCCTCTCCAGAGACAGTTGGTAGCAGGAGGGAGGGGGCTCTCAGTTGGAGCTGGACCCAGGCACGGTGGAGAGGTGCCTGGCTGCTGCTTCCTCCCTCACTGGTGGCTTCTGCAGAGACAGTTGGTAGCAGGAGGGAGGGGGCTCTCAGCTGGAGCTGGACCCAGGCACGGTGGAGAGGTGTCTGGCTGCTGCTTCCTCCCTCATTGGTGGCCTCTGCAGAGACAGTTGGTAGCAGGAGGGAGGGGGCTCTGAGCTGGAGCTGGACCCAGGCACGGTGGAGAGGTGTCTGGCTGCTGCTTCCTCCCTCATTGGTGGCCTCTGCAGAGACAGTTGGTAGCAGGAGGGAGGGGGCTCTGAGCTGGAGCTGGACCCAGGCACGGTGGAGAGGTGTCTGGCTGCTGCTTCCTCCCTCATTGGTGGCCTCTGCAGAGACAGTTGGTAGCAGGAGGGAGGGGGCTCTGAGCTGGAGCTGGACCCAGGCACGGTGGAGAGGTGTCTGGCTGCTGCTTCCTCCCTCATTGGTGGCCTCTGCAGAGACAGTTGGTAGCAGGAGGGAGGGGGCTCTGAGCTGGAGCTGGACCCAGGCACGGTGGAGAGGTGTCTGGCTGCTGCTTCCTCCCTCATTGGTGGCCTCTGCAGAGACAGTTGGTAGCAGGAGGGAGGGGGCTCTGAGCTGGAGCTGGACCCAGGCACGGTGGAGAGGTGTCTGGCTGCTGCTTCCTCCCTCATTGGTGGCCTCTGCAGAGACAGTTGGTAGCAGGAGGGAGGGGGCTCTGAGCTGGAGCTGGACCCAGGCACGGTGGAGAGGTGTCTGGCTGCTGCTTCCTCCCTCATTGGTGGCCTCTGCAGAGACAGTTGGTAGCAGGAGGGAGGGGGCTCTGAGCTGGAGCTGGACCCAGGCACGGTGGAGAGGTGCCTGGCTGCTGCTTCCTCCCTCATTGGTGGCCTCTGCAGAGACAGTTGGTAGCAGGAGGGCGTATATCCAATAGCCTAAGGCCACCTAGCTAATACATGGCAAGGTACAAATCAGGGGCGTCCTGGTGCTTAACTCAGTCTCTTCAACAGCATGCAGCCGCAGCTTATTCTGGCTACTTTACAGCTTTAAGAAAGCAGCTTGGCTAAGTAAGATTCCCAAGCCATACCTGTCCCCTCAAAAATGGGGTCATTTCCCACCAACCAACTTCTACCTCTCCCCAAATCCAGTATATGCTTTCAGTTACCAAAGCAAGCCTGCCTGGCTGTATACTCTCCCACCTGAGGCACTTGGGAGAAGGTGCTTATCTGGAGACATCGAAGCCTGACGCAGACACAAAGCATTCGGAGGAACCAGGCCATAGAAGCCAAGGGAAGTTCTGCAGCCTCATGGCTTCGATCGCAGGAAACATGAAACCAGACCGCTGCCACCATTAAGAACTGCGTATGCATCCGCCTTTCAGCACTAGCTGAGCCTCAGGCTGGTCGGAGATTTGCTGGCGGGTGGGGAGGAGAGAAAACTAAAAGGGAGCATAATAGTCATAGGAGACCAGCAATGAGGCGAGATGCAGGTGATGGAGAAAAACTCTTTCTCCCAATCATGAGGCACAATCCACCAGGAAATTGATAAAAGTTGGGAGGGGACTTTGTAGGTCACCTAGTCAGCCTCCTGCACCCTGCAGAAATCCAGGCTTAGAGCAATTTCCCCGTACCCCCCACTCACCCACAACAGATGGATGGCTGCCTAGCTGCTCTTACCACCCAAATGTTCCTAACAATCAGCCAAAATCTACCCTCCTGGCTAGTCACATGACAGCTGCTGTGGGGGCCTGGCTAGTCAAAAGACGTTGTGATAGGAAAGAGGGAGAAATAGTGAGAGTAGAAGCTGGGAGGGAAATAACAAGGCGAAGGGAACGAGGGGAGAGTAAGAGTAAGACCAGAAGTTGTGAGCGAGGAGAAACAGCTTGGTAAAGAGGAGAGTGAGAGAAAGAGCGAAGCTAGCGGCTAGGAGGGAGGGGAAAACAGCAAGCCAAAGGGGTAGAGAAAAGGCAGGGCTAGAAAGGGAGAGAAAAAGAGGCTGCCCAACATTTTCCAGGGTTTTTATTAAACTTTCCTTCCCCCCCAAGGGAACAGACAGTGGGGAGCATCATTGGAGGTCCCCACAGACAGTGCATTGGAGACTCCTGTATTAGATGTAGGGCTTGCCCTCACCAGAGAAGAAGTCTTTGCTCTCTTCTGTGTGAATTCTCCTACACAGGCCTCATTCAAGTGAATGGGAGCAGCTGCGTAAGAGCTCCTGATCTTTTTAGTTCTAGAGGCTTAATTTTGCAATTCCTCCTTAGCCTGGTGCCCCCCCAGATGTTTTAGACTACAACTTCCAGCATTCCTGACCATTGGACATACTAGCTGGAGCCGCTGTGACCTGAAGTTCAAAACATGGGGGGGGGGGACCAAGTTGGGAAGGTTGTGTGAAACGCACACACACAGGGCCTGTTCAGATGACACGCTAAGCCATGGTTCACACCACACGGTAAGCCATAATGTTCAGCTCAAAATGCTTAACCATCATGGCTTAGTGTGTCGTCAGAACAGGGCCAGAGTTTTGTAGAAGAACTTAAAGACTAGTAGATTTATTATGGCCACAAAAAAGTCTTTGTGGTTGGTGTAATAGGCTAACACACCTACCCTTCTGGAATTATGCTACAATAAATTTACCACAACACTCTTATGTTCATTGGGCACTTGTATGGGACTGTGACCTCTCCTAGTTAGAGAGAGAGAGATTCATTTGGATTTTTCTCTTCAGGCACTAAAAAATTCTAGACTGGCCCTATTTACAGGTGTGAGGTGGGGTTTTCTCTGCTGGTGGTGGTGATGGGGGAGAAATCAAGGTCTTAATTAAAATACGTACACCCAGAGCTTTGCAACTTCAAAATGTTTATTGTGTGTGTCTCCCCCAATCTTTAAAGTGGGCCATAAGAGTCCCTGAACGTGGGCTAGCACGCAAAATCACCTAGGCAAAAATTTTTTTTTTTTACAAAATGCAATGTTCTGTCTTAAGAGAGACAATGTGTCTGAATAAGGCATTTAATACTGGAGAGATTTAAGAAGTTTTTAAATACAGAAGTGTGAGGATTGTATATTTCATGAAAAGCAAATTAATTCCAACTCAAAAACGCCTTGGGTTGGTTGTGTTAACTTTTACAATAGCTACACTGCTGTTATATTAGCATAATAAAATGTCAGCGCAGCTTGATGGCTTGTTTAGCAGATTTATTTTATTATTTATTTACAATATTTAGATTGAGGGCAAACGCATTCAATTCTTTTTCCTTTTGCTTCCCAGTCATCTTTATCAATACATACAAATGAAGCATTCAAATTTCCTGTACAATGAGACACCGGGAAATACACAAGACTCCGTAACTCCCCGCAACTACGCATGGTTGCCTTACAGAAAATTAGTCTTGCAGGGGTACACCCCTTTTGAATGGCTGAGAAAGCAATGCTGTGCTTCAGC
This sequence comes from Elgaria multicarinata webbii, assembly GCF_023053635.1. Taxonomy (NCBI): domain Eukaryota; kingdom Metazoa; phylum Chordata; class Lepidosauria; order Squamata; family Anguidae; genus Elgaria; species Elgaria multicarinata. The sequence goes on along the minus strand of NC_086183.1, from coordinate 11,400,278 downwards.
ACACAAGTTCATTGTACTTCGCCATGCCATATTTTGCCACTGGTTTACTCCTGCTGTGGCCAATAGCGGGCCTCACGCACCTGTCCGTCTCTTAAGTGTTAACGTCAAGGTCTGAAGTCATTAAGACTGGAAATCCTAGCACAGTGGCTTGAAAAACTCCCAAAGGGAAACACAATGCAAGCACAGACAATTCCTGGATACAAAATCCATCATTTTGAGTTCTCAGACTCAAGAACTACCTTGCCAAGTGAGTTCAAAAGCCTATCTGGACACAGACCAGGTGTCCATCTGAAGACACTGGGCAGATGAGACCAAAAGCCCATCTAGAATAGGTTCAGACAACACAGTTGTTGAACCCTTGACAACACGCAGCACCCTGTTGCATACACAATCTTCACTTGGGGGGTGTTGTGTTGTGTGAATCCCCAGAGCGTAAATTAAGCATAACCCCAAAACAGATCAAGGATCACCCAACATTTGTTTAACCCTTACATAACCCATGCCCGCCGGGTTCACACAACATTGCTGACCATAGCCATCCAGACAACTCCGCAATGCTGACAGCTATCCCATTTGTTTCTAGCATCTGGTATTCTCATGTATACTCCCCTTAAATAAGGAGGTTTCATTTTGGGGCTGTCTCACTGAATAACCACTGATAGACCTACCCACCACGAATCTGGTAAGAAATCCTCACATTAATATTCCAGATCATGTATACAGTTGGACAGGAAACCAAAACATATTATCAGAAGAATGAACGTATGATCAGAAGTCCAGTTCCTGGTGGGCTGTACCATTTGAATTGTAGGTAGGCAGGGAAATCACCCTCTTTGAATGTCTGCCCTGTTTTAAAAAACTGAGCACACAAAAGCAGAATGACAAGTAGGAGTCTAGCCTGGCCAGGTCTCCAATGCATTAGCAGTTTCCTGTGTGTGTTGTTGTTGTTTTCAATACAGGGAGACTTGCAATCCCACCCTGTTGACCTGCAGCCTAAATGGTGAAGCCCAGCAATGCCTAGCCAACATTTATTCTTTATTTACAATATTTATGTACCGCTCCCCATTGAAAATTTCGGAGCAGTGTACAAGATAAAATGAAAATAAAAACAGAATAAAACCCTTTAAACAGATTTTAAAAGAAGCAAATACAGTGACTCATGGCTGGGCATTAAGGAAAGGCTTCCTGGAATAATGATGTTTTCATGAGCCGCCGAAAGGAGTACAAAGTTGGTGCCTGCCTGACTTCCAGAGGCAGGGAATTCCACAGGAGGGAAGCCACCACGCTGAAGGCTCTTCCCCTGGTGGACTCCAATCGGAGGATGGATCTATGTGGAATCACCAGGAGCAGGCCCTTGGATGACCTCAGTGACTGGGCAGGTTGGTAGGGGAGAAGGAGCTCTCTCAGGAATCCTGGTCCCAAGTGACATGATTCTCCCGGCTGTGTATCTTTCAGCTCTCTGCACGCTTGCCTGAGAGCAAGCCCACTAAACATAGCAAGACTTGCTTCTGTGCAAACGTGAAGAACGTTGGGCTGCACCATGTGCCCCTTGTGACAGCAGCACCCTCCATAGCCTCAGTAGCAGCAGTTCACATTTCCAGGGTCTGGTGCAAAGAGGAGCTGGGATTCCAGCAGAGGTGCCCTAGTTCGACTGAAGACCTGCAGATCTACCAACATGGAGAGGCAGCAGCCGAGGAGCAGAGGTGCTGGGGGTTTGTCGAAGCTGGCCCTCCCCTGACCAATCTCCAGCATGTCTGATGGGGAGATGGGAGGGGCCATGGGTCAGTGGCAGAGCACCTGCTTTGTATGCAGAAGGTCCCGAGTTCGCTCTCCAGCATCTTCCAGTAGGGCTAGAAAAAATCCTGCCTGAAACCCTGGAAAGCTGCTGCCAGTCAGTGTTGACAATATTGGTCTAGATGGATCAATGGTCTGACTCAATATAAGGAAGCTCTCTAAATTCCTAAGAGACAGGGACAAGCTTGAGGGGCTAGCTGAGTGTGAGGAATATACAGCTGTCATGTGGCCAGGAATACTTCAGAGTTTACAGCTGTAAGATACTGCAGGGAATTGGCTAGGCAGATGGACAATGACAATGAAAACATATTATTATTATTATTATTATTATTATTATTATTATTATTATTATTATTATTATTTCCTGTTCTCCCTCCAAGAATATCAGGGTGGTGCAAAAGGCTCTCGCTATTTTTCCCCTACAACAACCCTGTGAGGTAGGTTAGGTCGTCAGAGAGTGCCTTACTTCATGCTACCCACTGCACGTCATTGCTACGAAGGGATCTGAACCCATATCTCCTTAGTCCTAATCTGATACTCTAACCCAGCCTTCCCCAACCTGGTGCCCTCCAGTTGTATAGGACTACAATTCCCATCATTCCATGCTGGCTGAAAACACTGGGAGTCCAACACATCTGGAAGTCACCAGATTAGGGAAGGGTGCTCTAGCCACTACACCACACTGTTTACCACTGACAAAAAGGTCAGGGCTACATTTTAAGTGCCAGCCATCAGCTGTTTGGTGCAACCCTGGCCATCCGATGGAGTAAATGGGACCTGCCAGCATGCTTTTGTACATACCTATTGCTGTGCATACGCTCTTACTCACTAAGTAAGACTTATGGATAGTCACACCCACCAAATAGTAGAGGAAGGGAGAAATATTCACAAAAGAGAAATAATTTTAGCATGCAGGGGGAAGGGAGGCAGCAGGTGAAATTAAAATAGAAGCTGTCTGTTGTTTCTGCTGTAAGGTCTCAACCATGCATGTAGAATCAGAAGCTATAACCCTTAGGGTGGGAAATGCAAACACTCAGGTACTTGACTAATCTGCATGTAGAATCAGAAGCTATAACCCTGGGGGCAGAAACACACACACAGGTACATGACAAGTCTCTAAAATTAAGTTACTAACACTTGCATGGTTTGGGAAAGGCAAACAACCCTAGTCCCCGCCCACAACACAATTGCCCTGTGACTCAGACATCGAAAAGTTTGAGAAAACCTTTCTAAGACCTTCATGGCAAAGATCCCAGAGTAACTTACATAACTGACATTCCAGAATAGGATTGCTACCTTTTTGTCTCTGGAAGGGCTCCTGTGTCTCTGTTGCATTATAGGCAGAAAATCAACGGGTCACCTTGCATGGAGATGCAGTGGGCAGATAAGCTGCACCCACTGGATTTCTGCCTGTCCTGCAGAGGTTAAGTACAGGAGCTCTGCCAGAGAGAGAGAACACAAGTTCCAAAGCACAACAGAAACATTAATTTAATTAACTGGGTTAGTAACGCGCAGCAAGAGCTTCCTCATTTACTCCAGGGTCAAACAACCATCTGGAAGAGCTTATGCTCGAAAGATTTTGCAGAGTTTTGGATCCAGTTGGTAGGTTGTCAGCAAGATGCATAGGGCATTTAGGATTAGAATACCAACTCTTTGTAAGATGTCCACGCTGCCTGGAACTACAGTTTACACACAACTTAAGTGATCGCTCACTTGGTCACCTTCAGCAAGGAAGAATCATCTCCAGGTGATCAGGTGGGGACGTTTTTACAAAAACTTGACAGGTAAGTGGGCAAGCAAGTAATAGCAGTAGCATAAAACAAATAGCTCTGTGCAAAACAGCTTTACAAGCAAGTTGACAAAAGTGGTCCCTTTTGCAGATTTATTTACAAAAATGTTTTGTGCACAACTATTTTCTAGAATACAACTACCTATACACCCACCCACGCCCGAATTGTATTCATGTCCTGGCTGTCTCCTTGGACAGCTTAAACTCTGCTTTTCAGCAGTTCTACATATGAACTGCACCTTCCAGGGTTATGTCAACTCCAACACCTTCTTGTATCGACATGAAAGTTCATTTTTCTAAAATATCAATCAATACAAGTTGCTTCGGGGCAAGTGAACAGTTCTATGCACAGGGCAATCCCAGGATTTTATGTCTGGAAGGGATGAGAAGGTCACTAACACCCACTCTAAGGCAGGATTATCCATCTATCAGCCCTGCCCACACAAACCAAGTTAACTCCCGTAATCCAGATCAAAACATACCACATGCAGAGAGCCGGAGGGAAGAAACTATATTCAAATACTCTCTGTGTGACTCGGTGATATGTTAGTTCAGGATTATTGTCACGCACAGAGCAGGACAGTTCTTTGTTAAGTGGTTTGAGAGTTTTGTTCCAGTTCATGCAAAGAGCATATCTACAGCCCAGGAAAATTCATTCTCCCTGTCCAAGGAAAATTCATTCTCCCTGTCCAAGGAATTGTGGGCAGTGTAGTTTAAAATAAAAGTTAAAAAATTGAGAGATGGGGGAAGCTTCAGATCTGTAATAGAGAATTTTCAGCACTCTCAAACAGCGATCAGATTCTTGGTGCGAACTTATGACAGCTGCAACAATATGAAACAGATAAGGCTGTAGAATAAATATGCACCAAGGTCAAAAGTGTGTGCAAGATTGCCATAAAAGAGGAAATGGAAAAGTGAGAGGGATGAAGGAAACAAAGCACATCTTACCCTAGTTCCTTGAAGGATAGTTCCTTTTGGGGAAGGGAATCTGCTGTACTATTTGTTTCACTTCTGATATACAGTTTCCTTGAAGGCAGTGAAAGATGGAGGCACGGCATAATGAGCATCTCCAAAATTGCAGTCAGAGATAACTGGGCCACCTGTGCATCATTCACAATTTGTGTACCATTACAAAGATTCACTTTGATACAACTGTACCTACTGTGCAATTCTCTGCTGTGGCTGCCCGGCTGTGGAATGAGCTCCCTACCCTAGATTCTTTCAGACGCCAGGAGAAGACCTTTTTATTCTCTCAGCATTTTAACAGACTATAAATTTAATTTTAACGTGGCTGTTTTAAATTTGTATTTCTGCACTGCTGCTGATTTTATCCTGGTTGTGCTTTTATATTGTATTTTATATCATGTTTTCATACTGTTTGTTTTATACTTTGAATGGTTTTAAATTTTGTGAACTGCCCAGAGAGTTTCGGCTATTGGACGGTATAGAAATGCAATAAATTAAATAAATTAAATACTGAAAGCCAGTGTGGTGTAGTGGCTGAAGTGTTGGACTGGGAGTCAGAAGATCTGGGTTCTAGTTCCCACTTGGCCATGGAAACCCACTGGGTAACTTTGGGCCAGTCACAGGTTCTCAGCCCAACCTCCTCACAGGGTTGTTGTTGTTGAGAGGATAACATGGAGAGGAGGAGGGTTATGTACGCCACCTTGGGTTCCTTGGAGGAAAAAAGGCGGGATATAAATAAATAAATAATTAATCCCAATGGGATTCAAATGTTTTCTTTGCCCTGCGGTGGCTGCACATTGCTGCTGCATCAGTTATATGACGCAGCTACCGACTCACAGCCACTGTGGGGCTTTTCCCCGAGGTTGCGCTGTTAAAAAGTCAGGGATTTACGTTGACTTTTCCCTCGGAAGCAAGGTCACCGTGGCCCTTCTGCCGTGTGACCTTGCCGTGTGACCCTGATTCAGGGCGGATAGCCACTGGTGATTGGTTGCCCGAAGCTGGGAAGATGGCAGGGGGAGGGCTCCAGTTACCTGGGCGACTGCCAGAAAAGCCCGCGCTCCCCCCTGGCATGGGGATTTCCCGCCCCACAGCAGCAATACTGCAAGGTTTCAGGGGGAAGAAGTGGCGAAGCAGTGCCCTGAAGTCAGGCTCTGGGATAAAACCTCAAGGCACGGTCCAAGCCAGCCCTCAGCAGCATCTGCATACTTCAAAGACCTACTTTTCTCTCTCCATCCACCCAATTTTACTAAGCCGATGAGAACTGAACACGCTCCCCACAAAGGAAAAAACAAACAACCCGCTACTTTACATAGGGAACCATCATTATCTGCATCTTAAGTGTAGAACAGAAAGAGGTCTAGGGTCCAGTCATTAACCCACACACCCCAAAAACGCAGCCCAGCAATTTATTAAACACTCCCAGCTTCGTTCGGAGTCCGGACATTGGGAGAAAGGAGTCCGGACATTCTTTCCTACTTGCTTCTTGGCATTGATAGAAATTCTGCATTCCTGTGACTAAAGAGGAGCAGCATTCAGACAGCTTTGATGCCAAGCCAGGGTTGCAAATACAGATAACCTCCATCAAATGCCCCCTCCAGGAGCTCTCTGCAACGCCCCTGAGGTCTCCGAGAATCAGCAGAGCCATGGCGCATGGAGAGCTGAGGCCGCAGGTGGCAGAAAGCCCACAGTGGCGGCCTGTCCTATGGGATTAATGAATAAATCCCAAGCGTAGCCTGGAGCCCTGTGTTTTGTCACAGAGACTGGCGTTAACCTTTCTTCTGGTTATCAGAGTGTGACTCCCGAAAACTAAAGTAAAACAAAGCCTTTGCATTGGAAGAAGAAAGAAAGCGGCCCACTCCGCTGGAGAGCCGTTTCAGGAAGTTGCCTGATTGCGAAAGAGAGGATGGGTCAATTTAGCTCAGCATTGGATACTCCGGCCTTCCTCAAGGGGGCGCCCCCCAGATGGGTTGGATCACAACTTCCATCAACCTCAAATTGCATGGTTGGGGATGATGGGAGTTGCAGCCGGCTCTGTCTGGAGAAGGCTGGTCTATTCCACCTGGCAACAATTCTCCATGGTCTTAGCTTTTTCCCTTCAGCCAGTATTTGATACGTTTCAACCAGAGATGTTAGGAGAAGTCTGGGACCTTCTGCATGAGGAAAAAAGGGCTCTACCACAGAGCTTCGGTCTGTCCCACAAAGAAGTGTCGCCAGTGGAGGCTGGAGGTTCCAATGTCAGTGGGCAATGAATCCGCTCTGGGTTTCAGAACTCTAAAGATGCTAACAGGACTTGGATAGCTCCTTGAGAGTTCTGGCTGGTTTAGACTGAAACCCGGAGCGGATTCACTGACCCACTGACATCGGAGCCTCCAGCCACCACTGAGGGTCACCCTGTGCTTTTTCTTTCTTACCACCTTGATCCAACCAACAAAGACTCAAAGCCATTTCCTCCTTGCTTTAGAGCGCTCTGCCCAATTTGACGCAAACAATACGAGAGCAGCCTCTCTCTGACGGCGCACGGGCCCCACATGCAAGTTGTTACTTGATGCCCTGGCCTTTCCGGAGTGCCTGGGCGGCACGCAGGGAATGTGGGCTACAGCTGAACACAAAGCTGAAAGTAATACAAGGGAAGGCAATTAAGCAACTGGAACCACGCTCCGAAATGAGACGAGAACCGAGGGTTGGGCGGGGGTGGGGGGAGGTACATTTCAGATTCCTAATTGTTTGGATACCAAGCCAAGGTTGCATTTGCCAGCGTTACAAGGGAGAGGTGATTCCCCCACCTCCATCCAAGAGGTGCAAGCTTTTCAATAGCTGGAAAACCCACATCCACACCCACATGGCCAATGGAAAAGCTCATGGCTATTTTAGACAGCCAAGAAAGATTTCCAGAACATTTTGTGGCATCGGTTGCACTGAATTACAGGAGAGGAGGCCTGCATGGGTGGTTGGGGAATTCTCTATGGAATCTTATTATGGGTATTCATAGAATAGTAGAGTTGGAAGGGGCCTACAAGGCCATCGAGTCCAACCCCCTGCTCATTGCAGGAATCTACCTTAAAGCATACCTGACAGGTGGCTGTCCAGCTGCCTCTTGAAGGCCTCTAGTGTGGGAGAGCCCACAACCTCACCAGGCAACTGATTCCATTGTCGTACTGCTCTAAAAGTCAGAAAGTTTTTCCTGATGTCCAGCCGGAATCTGGCTTCCTGTAACTTGAGCCCGTTATTCCGTGTTCTGCACTCTGGGAGGATCGAGAAGAGATCCTGGCCCTCCTCTGTGTAACAACCTTTCAAGTATTTGAAGAGCGCTATCATGTCTCCCCTCAACCTTCTCTCATTGCCCAACTCCAGGACATGGTTTGCATGGAATGAGAAACCACTGCAGGGGAATTTTCACAAGGGTACTTTATGGTGGTGGCTGCAAAGAGTTCTTGATGGCTTGGCAACTGCCCCAACTATCCACCCTCACTGGGTTTGCACATAACAAGAGCTATGGCACCCACCAAAACGTGCCTGGAAAATTCAAAACGGTTGATGCAATGACAAGCCCCGTGGGGAAATTCACCCACAGGGTTAGCTTAATTACCCTCGGTAACGTAGCTTCTCATGGGAACCCGGCCAAGATGGCTTGTTGCCATGGGTTCTGGGCAGTTTGCTACAACAGCCAATGGGTTGGGCTACTTTTGCCAAGTTTGTGGGACAGAACAAGCTGTGCTGCTGAGGGTAATTATGCTAATCCCTGTAGCATGTGTGCGAGGGAGGAAATAAACCACCTTGGCTTATTTTCCCAATGTGATGGTGCAAACCCATACAAGGATACTTGTATGCTTTTCTTTGATGGAGTTCCTACTTCAGACAAGGAATGTAAATTGTTTACATTATCTACATTTCTAATTTTTAAAAAAGGTAAAAAGTTGCGTTTCGGCTGGGTGAAGATCTTTTCCTAAAGCTCAACGTGTTTCAGAAGTTGAACCTATGCATTCAGAACTAAGCAACCCTGACTTCAATGTAGATTACTCCCAGATAACTAGGCATAGAATTGCAGTCATGCCATGTAAACCTGTGAGATTTTATTAGTAGTTTGTTTGTTTGGAAAGTCTGTGTTTCACGATGGAGCGTTTAACTAGAATGTTAACTCCTCTGAGTATAAATAACAGGCAAGCAGAATGCAGTATGGATCTCTCTCTTTCCTGGAGGGTGGCTATGGATTCCCCTTGAAAATGTGGCTGATAGGTCTGTCACACACTGCTGCTCTGACCTGAACAGGGCCTGAACAGTCAAGAAGTATCATATACTGTGAGTGAAAGGCAGTGCTCCTCTACCGTGGCCTGTTTCTATGATCATCACAAGAATCAAGTGGGATTAAACAACTTCGTGCAGGAGATTTGTGGGTGCGTATGTGGGGATGTCACATGTTTGAAAGTCCCCGCATTCACAGACCCAGACAACTTCCTCTTTGCACATAAAGAAATACCACATCTGGGAGAAAATTTGACTGGACCCTTTTCCCTGAGATGCTAGCCTTCTATATGCAGGAACTGTTGTGCACGCACATGTATGCGGGGGCAAACAATGTGACCCTTTGTTTTGCTGCCTGAAATAGTACACTTCCAAGAGCAGCATTAGCACTTGGTCCAGAGGCAGTAAGCCTATATACACCAGTTACTGGGGAACATGGACGGGAGGGTGCTATTGCACCCATGTCCTGCTTGTGGGTTCCTGGGCCACAGCTGGTCGGCCACTGTGTGAACAGAATGCTGGACTACATGAACCCTTGGTCTGATCCAGCAGGGCTCTTCTTATGTTCTGTTGATTGTGTAAAGCAAGGCCAAACAACTTTGTACTCTCCTGACGTTCTGGACTATATAGTCCATAATCCTTGATCATCGACCATTTGAGCTGAGGCTGATGGGAGTTGTAGTCCAAACCATCTGGAGGGCACCAGGTTGCTTATCCCTGTTTAAAGTGGCCCTTATTTACACAGGATGGGGTAGGAGATTCCAGGTAGAATGAAGAGGGCTGTACCACTTCAGAATGCAGGTGGAGGTGTTACATTTCTAAACGTTCTTCCGTATTTTTAAAAAAATCCTTGCAAACTAGCAAGGCCCTCTTCTCTATGTGCTGATTTATTACACGTGGGGGGCATTAAAAAAAGATGCTCACCACTTGGCACAATCCAGAATTTGACTATATCCTGCACAATGCATTGAAGCACCCTTTTACTGTCCCCTGCTAATCCTACACCTGTTCTCTGCCACACGATGGAGAAGGCAATCATTTTCTCTTCTCATCCTCACCTCACGCTAAGCAGGCTGCCAGAGCCATCAGCCTCTCCCTAACTGGAAATATAGCTACATCCCTCTGTTAAGTGGGAAAAGCAAATACTTTTATCTGATAAAAGGATCTTAGGTTTGGAGTAGAGAAGTCCCACTCTGTACAGAGACGTGTTTCCAGAACATCACTACAACACGGTTAACCTAAGAGTTAATCCAGCCCTTGGGGGTACTGTTCTTTAAAATGTTAAAATAATAATAATGCATAGCAACAAAAGCTGCTAGCCTAGACTTAAAATTTGACAGAGCTGGAAAGGATTGAATTATTTCCTTAAATGCAGGCAACGTTATTCTTTTGAAGCAAAGCAAAGAATCAGCGGAAACCCCATGGGGAGAAGGAACTTTGGAGAAAAATAAAGGGCGGGGGGAGAAACTGATTTTCTTCTTGTCCCCTTTATCTAATGGGAAGCTTAACCACTTCTTTGGTTACTGCACAATGCCAACTGGCCATTAAGAATAAATAATAAGGCACACAGCGAAAGTAGTGAAGCCATTAAACAGATCAATGGCTGTTCCTGGTGTGTGCGCGCACGTGTATATAAAGACGTAGCACTATGCAAGTCAGGCCACCTCAAAAGAAATTATATATTTTGCACATCAAAGGTCTGCAGAAACATCCCCAATGGACCTGAAATTCACCCCCTCAACGACAAAAGTTACCGGCATAGATGCACCAACCAGGTACACACATTTAACGAACCGGGGTACAACGTGACACTGTTGTACTTTGCATCCTTTTGATATGAGAAATCATCGAGTAAAAAAACTCAAATCTAGGAATGTCACTAACCCACGCTGGTGCTTCCATGCTGTGAGAACAGTGAAAAGACAGTGCTATCCAATTGCGGATACGACACTCCAGTGCTATTATACACGCAAATCAACATTTTCAGCTCTAAACGACTCCACGGCGCAGTTAACCTAAGGGTTAATCCCGCCCTTGGGGCTACTATCTTAAATATGGCTGATGGCCTTCTATTCTATTGAGCCAATTCCTGGGTGCCCTAACTAACAAAATAGGGCACAGCTTAGGGCAGGGATGAAGAATCCCGTGAGCCCTGGGCTTCATGGGCACAGGCCAGAAGGGACGGGAGTCGTGGTCCAGAAACATCTGGGGACAACATAGGTTCTCCATCCCATGGTTTGCGCCTTCTAATTTTTAACACTGAAAGATGCAGGGCTCTCCAGCTAGCCCAAGCAGCTGGCAGAAACTAGCACGGGCTGCACAAACCATTACAGCTGGCTTCCTCCAGTCTTCACAGGGAAACCTTCTCCCAACCTTGCATCCTCGTAAAGTGATGGGGATCGCAGCTCCCATAAATGTGAGCCAAGGCCAAAGGGAGAAGGTACCCATGTTTTCTTTCCAGGCAATTTACCCATGCTCCTGGTTGTGTCCACCAAGAGCCTAGGCCCTCCCACTTGGGCGAGCCGACGGACGCCGCCTCTGCCCAGCCTCTCGCTGAGTCACCTGAAGTCGTCTCAGCCATTCTAACCGTTCACCTCCCCCCACGTCACCACCCACGCAATCACTACTCCTTATCAAGGTGGGCCCAATCTCCCCATTTGCCCGGTGGTGCACGATTGTGATCTTTCTAGGAAGGACCTGCATTGCCCACTCCCAACCGCCCAGGGAGTTTTGTAAACCGCCCAGAGAGCTTTGGCTATGGGGCACTATATAAATGTAATAAATAATAATGATGATGATGATGATGCACCTAGCACACTGCAGCGGCTAAAAGCAGTGCAATGAAAGGAGCACCTATGCCACTGTTGCGCTGATTTACCCTTGCCAGACATTAGCCAATTAATCCACCCCTATATATACACAGAGAGAAAGAGAGTAACTGTGTTGCATGTGTCTACTGTAGCGACAAAATACTCTTTGCCAAGCACGAGCCAGTTTATCAGCCTTCCCCAACCTGGTGCTCCCCAGGGGTTTTGAACTTCAGTTCCCATCAGCTCCAGCCAACATGGCAAACGGTCAGGAAGTCTGCAATTGTCATCCAAAGCATCCGGTGGGCCCCAGACTTCACAGGGGTGCCAGAGGGAAGCTTTCCCCCAAAACAGGCTGCAGAAGGCAGTCGTACACACAGAGACAGAGCGCCCCAATCCTGCACATGATTAACCTGGAAGCAAGTCTCACTTTGTTCAAGCAGGTTTACTGCAAAGTAAATGTCTACAGGATGACTGCGATGCAGTGCAGTCCTATAGGGGTCTACTCAGAAGGAAGCCCCTTTGACCCCAATGGGGCTTACTCCCAGGCAAACATGCTTAGGATTGCAGCCTTAAGTCTTAAAAAGCACTTTCGTGTCTCAAATACTCACTGTGTTTTAAATAATTCGTCATCTTTACCAATCCGAATTTTACTCTCCCCTTTTCCACCTGCCTAGTACTTTGACACCAGATCTTATAATGAACTCCAGCCTGGCCTTAACTGGAAGCTCCAATTACCAATGTGCAAGATCAGGGCCCGTCCTTAAAGTCATTGGATCCAGAAGTTTAGGCCCTGAACCTCTCAAGGCGCAGCAGCTCAAGGCCACGGAGGCTCCTCGTGAGCACCGTTGTGCCAACCCTGGCGTGGCAGGACAAGATCAATGCGCCGCACTCATGCCTCCGCCGCAGGGCAGAATGAATAAACCCCCTTTGCTGCATTACGAATTTAAGCTCTCTCTTTTTGCCTTGCTTTCCTTTAAAAGAGAAGAACTCAGAATCGTGTCAGAACAGCTGGAAGTCTGCTCGAGGGCATGTTCTGCCAAGGATCAGGAAAATCAACCCGCTCTCTCAACACCCTCCACACGCCTCCCTTTCCAAATCCAAGGCTTCTCAACTCCTTTCCAAACACGGGAGGGAAGGCAGGCAGGCAGGCAGACCGGCCGGCCAGCGGCGCTCCCATGCAGTCCCTAAAGGCGCACATAGATCGGATCGATGATGTGGTTCGGATTACTTTAATTAGCAGGAAAAAGCCCTCTCCCGATGGCCGGCTTGGCTAGCTTCCAGGAGAAGGAGCCGGCCGTTTTCTTTGGGCCACAAGGCGAAGACCAGGACGACGGTTCTGATTACAAAAGCGCGCAGAAATCCGAACCCTTTACTCCCAGGTGGCGGTTACCCTTGCAGGAGAGGCGGATGGGGACAGGGAAGGAGGGCGAGGGGGCTGCCGTCGTCCCCATACCAACTCACAGCTGCCCTACGATTTGCACACACACCCCGTTCCAAGCCTACCCGGGGTGTGTGGGGGTGAAAGAGGGCTTGCACGCGTGCCTTCACCACCAGCAGCCCTCTCTTACGCACACGCGCCACCCCTCTGCTGGCAGCCTGGGAAAGTAAGTAACCCGGGAGGAGGGGACCCTCGCCCGCTTACCGGACTCCGCCGGAGGAAGGGAAGGGAAAGGAGGCGCCGCCCGTCCCCCAACCCGCTCCCCTCGCCTGCCCCGTCCCCGCGGCCAGCCGGCGCCTCGCAGCGTCTCACCTCCGTCCCGTCCAGTTCCATGTCCACCAGCTCCATGTCGGGCCAAGGATCCGCTCCCAGCTGGGCAAGCGGCATCGCGGCTGCTTCCTCAGAGCCCCGCGAGCCCCTTGGCAGGAGATCCGCGCCGTGGCCTCCTGCGCCCGCCCGCCTGCCTTCCTGCCTCTCCCCCTGGTTGTAGCCGCGCTCGCTTCGCGCCGGGCTGCGGCTAGGCGCTTCTGCTGCGCCCCGAGACTTCCCGGGCAGCTCCTTTTCCCCACCAGCAACAACGCCGCCGGCAGCAGCAGCAGCAAGCAGCAAGCAGCGTCCGGCACCGAGCTCCCCTTGGAAGCAGGCGGAGCCGGAGCCGCCAAACGCCGGCCCCTGGCGCCCGATTGGCCGCTCGGCCTTGCGGGGAAGGAGCTCCGCCTGGCCTGCAGTCCGCGGCGGGCTTGCTCCGGGGGAAGGGCGGGGAGGAGGAGGAGCAGCCCCGCCCGCCCCGCCGCTGCTCCAGGTAGCAGCTCTGTGCTTTGCAGCTCCTCCTCCTGCAAAATGGGCCTCTCCTTCGGAATTCCGGAGTCCTGGCCGCCGCTGAAGCGCGCGGTTTTGCAGCCCGCCCCGCGCTAAAGTGGGTTTACTCGGAAGCAAGCCCTGTTGATTTCCAGTGGGGGGGAGGATTTCCCCCCTCCAAGGCCGTGATCGCAGAGCCGAAAGGATTGGGCTTAAGTCCAATGTTAGCCCTACCTAGAGTAGAGCCGTTGAACTGAATGGGACCTGGGTCTACTCTACATGGGACGTAATTTGGGGTTTGGCCCCACCCACGTCCCCCCGCGAAGCTTTTTGGCCGCGTGCCAACACGCGTGCCTTTGTCCTCCGCTGTTAAGTGATCCGGAAATAAACCCCACCCTGTTTCTGCTCCTAACCTGGATTGGAATGCGATTCTATACCTGGGGGTCAGGGACATCAAAGGCAATGGGATTGGCTTTCTAACAAGACGTTATCCGTGCAGAAGAAGAATCCGGACCCAGGTTCAAATAGCTCCGCCCATTAAGGCCACTGGGCCATTTACTATGGGGTGGGGTGAGATGCAGTTAGGTAATTTTAGACTCTGGGCTGAATGGTCCTGCTTCAGAAGGTGGTTCGCCACCCCTGTCAATAGGTTTGGGAGACTTCCTGCTCATTCTGCTGAATGGGGCCTTGCACCTCTACCCTGCTGGAGCGCAAACTTTCATAAGAACATAAAAGCCATGCTGGGTCAGGCCAAGGTCTATCGTGTCCGGCGTTCCTTTCACACCATGGAATTCTGTTCACACTTGTAGGGTGTGCAACAGCACCCTCCTGCCCACATTCCCCAGCAACTGGTGTACATAAGCCTCTGATACCGAAGGTAGCGTATCACCACCAGGACCGGTAGCCATCGATAGCTTAATACTCCAGGAATTTGCCCTGGGCCATAGCTAGACCGGGCAAAATCCCAGGGTGATCCTTGGGATCATCCCTGTGCATCCACATGACGGACAAGGGATCCCAGGAGCAGGGAGGGATGTTCCCTCCCTTGCCCTGGGATCTCGCCCTCCCCTTCGAGTCCGCTTTTTCCACAGTCTCGGGCTAATCCCGAGACCATGGAATGTGTGTGTGGGTGTTGCAGTTTGTCCCAGTTCTTCGTGGTTACTCGCGAGGAACTAGGACCCACACATGATTGTGTGCAAAAGGTAGGTTTTTAAAATTTTAAATTAATTTCCCCGCTCCCCCCACCCCACCCCCGATGGGCGCAGAAGTCTGCACCCATCCGGGGTGGGGTGGGAAATTAATTTAAAATAAAAAACCCTACCTTTTGCCCATGACCGTCCGTGTGCTCTTCTTCGTTAACAAAAAAAAATGGCAGCCGCTCCCTCCAAGGTCGTTGCGTGTCGCATGTAAACAGAGGGGGAGATCTTGTGATAAAAATATCGCGAGATCCTCACCCCTCTGTCGCGTTAGACCGGTAGGTCTAGCTGAGGCCCTGGAGTTAATTGCTTTTCACCCAGGTGAAAGGATGCTGAGAACACCAAGGCCAGAGGTACACCGAGCAGGATATGGCACTCTGAAAACGGTTTGAAAACTGTATGTGCAGTGTGTCCTGGGCCCCAACAGTTGTCACTACAGTTATAAAGCATTTTAAAGCAATAGTGTAGATACTGCCCCAGTCAAGAGGGATGTGATGAGGACAGGCCAGTGGGTAAAGTCAAGTGGGTTTATACGCACCCCACTGAAATTTTAAAAAAGTTTCTTTTTTCCATTTTAAATTTTTATTTATTTTCTACATTTCTATCCTGTGCAATAGCTGAGGCTCTCCAGATGGTTCACTGAAACAAAATGTAAATCCATGAAAATACAGTGACGTAATAAATACAGTAATAAATACATCTATAAACCTTAAAGGGTTGGATTCAGGACAAGAGGAAGGGCTCTCCTCATGGAAGGTCCCTCTGACAGATTTTTGGGAATCCCCCCCCCCAAATACTACAGCTCATCCCATTCAACAGGGTCCTCTGAGCGTAGCATTTTCAGAAGTTTGGAAGGGCTGCCATGAGAAGGAGGGGGCGGGGAAGCCCACTTCTGCTAGTGAAGATGATCCAGCTTAAATCCAGATCCACCCCCAAATATTTTTAAAGTGTGTTTTTAAATAAATCCAATTAAGCACCAAAATCCTGCTGACCTTAATAACACTATAGCACATCTTGTTTTGCCTTAGATCACACCTGGTGTGATCTTACTTGTTAACTTGGCTGTTCATCAAGAAGTTCTACAAAATAAAAATGAAGGGATCTGAATCATGAAACTCAGCATTCTTAAGGAGTAGCAGTGGAAGCTATGCAGGGCCAGTGATTAATTTCTTGAAGTGAAGAGGAGGATGACCTGAAGTTACACTCCCACTAGTAGCCATTTATGGCCTTCTCCTCCAAGAATTTATCCAACCCCCTTTTAAAGCCATCCAAATTGGTGGCCGTCACCACATCTGGTAGCGAATTCCAGAGTTGAACTGGGCATGTGAAGAAGTACTTATTTTATTATTTATTTATTTATTTAAAGCATTTTTATAGCGCCGCCTCACCATTTCTGGCATCGAGGCGCTTTACAATAACATATAAAGCAATTCCATTAAAACCCTCACCCTCAAACCATTAAAAGCCCTCAACCCCAATTTAAACCACCCCCTCCCCAAACTCTTGTGAAAATAAAAACGCCTTACAAAGGCATTTGAAGCAATTGAGAGTGGGAGCCTTTCTAATCTCCAGGGGCACATCATTCCATAACCGGGGGCCAACCACTGAAAAAGCCCTGGCCCCCCGCAAGTACTTCCTTTTATCTGTCCCAAATCTCCCACCAATCAGATTCATAGGATGACCCTGGGCTCTAATATTATGAGGGAGAAAAATGTCTCCCTCTGAGCATTTATCGCATGCTCAGAAGCACTCTCTTTAGTATTCATGTGTTCCGTGATTGAGATGCAGCTCTGAGACTGGTTCTGGTGCTAAGTCTAAGCTCAGATACAACGTATCTTAGAACCTTTTATTTATTTTGTCTTTAACATCTAATGCCATTGCATCCCCCCTCCCCTCCCCTCCCCTCCACACCATCAATTTTCCTCTGAGACACTAAGGACTAGAAGCATGAGTGGACTGGCACATCTGTAGCTACATCTGTTGCCGTCACATGGCAATTTCCCCAGATCATCATGAAATCAAATGCCCACCACTGCTCGTTGGACATTAAGTAGACTTGGTATGGAAAGCTATAGCTTGAACTTCCAAGCTCTTGAAATGCCAACCAATTTGAAGAGTCATGCTGGGTGGAACGCAGGCAGGGCAAATCTGTAAGTTGCACTTTTACCCGCATTCACACTTAAAATTCTCAAGTTCTTTCTCTCCCAAATATGAATGACCTTGCGAATTTTGGTAAAACCATATGAAAAACAAACTGAAACTAAATTCTCACATCTTCACCAGCCAAATTCAATGGGTAGAGCTATTGCCAGCATAGACAGGACCTTGATGTGCCTGCCTGCCATACTGATGTTAAAAATGGCTAAATACATGGGGTTCAAACCCAGACTTTTGAGAGCAAACATTTAAAGCCCTGGCCCTAGATGGATGAATTTATCAGTTTCAGTTTCTCCCACGTACAAAATGTTTTAATCACACGTGCTTTTTGTTCCAAAATTAGAGAACTTGGCAAAGATCATCTTCAGGGCTGTGGAATGAGCTCCAGAGAGAGGTTTGCCTGTCACCTACGTTGTACTCTTTCCAGTGCCAGGTGAAGACCTTTTTAATTTTCCTAGTATTTTAGAATTTTAGCATCCTAGTTTTTTAACTCTGTATTTTAAATCTGTAAAATATCTGCATTGCTGCTCGGTTTTATTCTGGTTGTACTTTTATATTTTGTTTTTATATTGTGATTTGTGTTTCCATATTTTATACTTCAAGCTATACTCTACAGCAGTGGTTCCCAAAGTGGGCGGTACTGCCCCCTTGGGGGCGGTGGGATTGCATAGGGGGGCGTTAAGAGGCAAAGGGGTGGCAGGGGGGCGCTCGAGGTGGCCTTTTCCGAAAAGCGCCTCTCCAGAAGGTCTTAAAACCCAGGGACATTTTTATGGGAGAAGGTAGTTTGGTCCCAAGCCATATAGGGGAAGAATCCACACATGTATTAATACCGTTTAAGAAGAGTCCTTTTAACTGTGAATTGAAATGTTTCAAAAGCACCAAAACGCTAATGCAGAGACATACCCTGCTTGGTGTGCCCTGCCACGCCGGCTGCAAAACAGAGGCGTTTGCTCTCTTTTCCCTCCCTCCCTCGGCAAGCCTGCAGTGGGTGCTTCGGATTTTGAATAAATATTCAATTAATTGTTACTGTTTTAAATTTTATTGTTATTATCTTCCTTAGTGGGTCGTTGAAAACCGCTATTCTGAATAATGATTTTTATAGTGTAGGGTAGGGGGCACTGGGCATGAGTTTGTGGAACCAAGGGGGTGGTGACCTGAAAAAGTTTGGGAACCACTGCTCTACAGTTTTAATTTTTGTGGACTGCCCAGAGAGCTTTGGCTATTGGGCGGTATAGAAATAAATAAATGTTAGTAAATTCTTACAAAACCAAACTGAAATGAAATCCCCACTCATCCCTAGGAGAGAGTCCTTTCAAGGTCCAAACCACCAGGGAGGTGAACAAAACCCTTGTTGTTTGGTTGTTTTAACTGCTGGGAAATCTCTGACCCCAGAAGTCAAGCTTGCCAATGGTACGCAGGGAAAATGTGTTTTTTAAAAAACAGTTTCCTCTTTGTTTACTCCGAAGTCACCAGGCAGGTAGCACAGTCACTGCTTCATTGTCAAGGTCACACACAGAGCGGGAAGTTAATGCTCAACGTCCATGGGGTTTATGCAGGGAACGTAGCACAGCAGCAGCAGCAGTAGCACCCCCCCCATACAGCTTGCAAGCCAACAGAGGACTTCAGCTGTTCCTTCTCCACCCCCTCCTTAACAGACCTGATTAGCTCAAGCATTTCATCTTGAGGAAATTGGCATATTGACGGTGTACCTGACAACGATAATGGGGAGTTAAAAGTATTACAGGCTGAATTTAAATGAGAAGTGAAATCATAACCCATTTGTTCTGGCACTTCAGAAAGGTGCCAGAAAGACCAAACAAAAGAATGATTGATAAACGCAGACTAGCAAGACTTCTCAAATCTGGTGCGCTGAACTACAACCCCCATCATCCCCAGCCAGCCCCTGTCCTGCTGGTTGGGAATGATCTGAGTGGTGATCCGACACATTTGGAGAGCGCCAGGTTGGAGAAGGCTGAACTGTAGCTTGCTTGGTATTCCGCAGCCACTGAGTGCGTTCAGTCCTCGTAATTTCATTTCATTTATTACATTTCTACACAATGCCCCATCGCTGAAGCTCTCTGGGCGGTTCACAAAAATGAAAAACCATTCAAAAATACATTATATGAAGTGCAAAACAGATCACACACACACACACACACACACAGGCAACGCATATCTAAAAACAATTTTCTAAACAATCAACCAAAGACAATCCAGGATCTGATTAAAAACTCACTGAATGCTGCCAAATGCCTGAGAGAAGAGGGCAGTTTTAGTCTGGTGCTGAAAAGATCACAATGTTGGCACCAGGCAGGCCTTGTCAGGTAGAATTGGGGGGGAAGCCACCACCAAGAAGGCCCTCTCCCTTGTATGTATATGTGTATGTATGTATTACATTTATTTACCACCCCATAGCCAAAGCTCTCTGGGTGGTTTACAAAGTCTCCCTCAGAGGAGGCACCCTCCAGATGTGTTGGATTGCAACTCCCATAATTCCCAGCCAACATAGAGGGAGGCTGCCTTCGGGTCTTCCCTCCATAAGGTTTTAATGTACTTACGCATACCTTGGGATTGCCCCACACCTTCTTATAGCCCTCTAGACATTTTGGGATTCCAATTTCCATCAGCACTGGCCAGCATGGCCAGTGGTCCAGTGCAATGGGAGTTGTAATTTTGCATTGCAAAATTTGTAATTTTGCATTGCTGCTGTTTTTATCTGGTTGAGCTTTTATATTGTATTTTATATTATGGTTTTATACTGTTGTATACTGTTGTTTTATACTTTGAATGGTTTTAATTTTTGTGAACCGCCCAGAGAGCTCCGGCTATTGGGCGGTATAGAAATGTAATAAATAAATAAATAAATAAACATCTGGGGGGCCAAAGTCCCCCAGCCCTATTGCATAGAATTGTCACAGACTATACCTTTTGCCTGTTACGGCCAGGTGGTCCCATTGCTTCCAGATAGGGTGGCCCTCCAGGTGTGACTACAGTCCCCATCATCCCTGACCATGTTGGCAGGGGCTGGTGGGAGTTGGAATCCAACAGGACCACAGATCCCATGCTTTACAGTTTCCCCTTCTATAACCATGTGCGTATCTATTTATCTATCTGTTAATGAAAGATAATATTTCATCCACCAGACAAAGTTGGTTCTAGTCCATAAAAAGCTTCTGCTGTGAAGAATCTGTTAATCTTTAAAGCTGCCACATGATTCTTTGTTTTGTTTGCTGGTAACAGACTAACAGAGCCTCTTTCAAAGCAATCTGTTAGTGTGAGCTTAAAGATTTATGTTTTTGCAAGTTATAAATGCTTACTCGAGTTTAATTTGTTACTTGTGAATGTATGAAAGACTTATTTCAGTACAGAAGTGCCAGTCAGGATAGCAACAGCATGACAGGTAGGACGAGATGAATAACGTTGCCAATTGTCAAGGGGGCCATCAATAGATCCTTCCCTGTAATAAAATGATGATATGCAGCGAGACTTCTGCAGGCGTGTCTTCGCTTCCCGTGCAGACTAAAATGAACGAACTACAATAATAACAAAGACACAGAAAGAGAGGAGAGAGAACACCACAGGAACATGACTGCCATTCACAGCCACGTCTGCTCCTTTGATGTGAACAGAAAGGAGAGAGAACAGCATTGGGAGACATCAGTGAAAGCACAGTTAGGGAAAAAAGAAAGAGAAAAGAAAGCAACATTGCTGGCTCCCTCTGGAGCAGAATTTCAGTTCACTTGTGAACTGCTGCTGATGTAAAAATGATGATCAATAAACTCACGGTGGAGAATCAACAGAATCAGTCCCTCAGCTCCTCCTTCAGTGTGCCCCTCCAACTCCCCTTCGTCCCACAAGGGCACAGAGCTGCCTTATACTGAGCTACTGTACATTATAGGTCCAGCGTTATTGTCTACCGGTAGCTCCGATGTTACTGGGGCAGTGAATCCGCTCTGGGTTTCAGTCAGGGGCTATCTAAAGTACGTACCTTGGAGAGCTCCTTTAGGGTTCAGACTGAAATCCGGAGCAGATTGCCTGCGCCACTGATATCGGAGCCACCAGCCTCTGCTGCTGGCTCTCCAATCTAGCGTCTTTCCTATCTCTCCTGCAACCTGATCCTTTAACTTGGGATGGGGAAGTCGCTATGAATCTGACCAATTATTAAGATCTGGGGAAGAGGGCCTGAGGGGGGGGGCATTACATGCACAGGCCCATTTGTCAGGCATTCACACGGGCATTGTCCTGCATTGCTCCCAAATTATGGAATGCGCTCCCTAAAGAACTACAACTGTCCTCTTGGCTTTTAGAAAGAGTGTAAAGATGCATCTTTTCAATTTAGTTGGAGTTGCTGAAAGGCACAAAATTGGGGGAAGGCTGCTCTAATCTGTTGTCTTTAACTAATGCATTTAGGGTGCAATCCTATGCATGTTGCTAGATTTTCATGTGCCTTTAGCCATGAAAATAAAGATGCTGAAGCTGGACATTTTTCTCACGCAAATATCCTGTTTACATAGGGTGATGGGGTATCAACAGCTCACGAAACAACCCCGGACCATTCTGCCAGCTTACTATTTAATATCCTTCCTTGCTCTCTCTCTCACTCTCTCTGAGTGTGTGTAAACACACCTGTAAATTCACACTAAGGCACCACCTAGTTGTCTAAGATTTGACTGTGGTGGGTGAGTGTACGTGTGTGCTATGGCCCATAGGCATGACTGAGTTCGGTGAGTTTTGGACAACTCTCTTTCAATCAAAAATAAGATGTATGGATGATGAAGCCACAGATGTTTTGGATCACCTCTCTCAGAATTCCTGACCATTGACCTTGCTGGCTGGGGCTAGGGGAAGCTGAAGTCTAAATCATCTGGAGGACACCAAGTTGGAGAAGGCTGGTCTTCATGGATGCCCATACTAAGAATTCAAAGAAGAGGTGCCTCCTGGTTGTCTCAGGGAGCTAATAAGTCTAAATCAGCCCAACTATGGCTTTCAGCCAGCTCACCGCACCCAGGAACGCTTGTCCCTTCTTCTCCTGGGGGAACACCTCTGGGCATGCATGATGTTCCAACACGTGCAGTTAGACCAGCCATCCAGCTAGCACAGAGGTGGCTGCTGGGGAGAGGAGGAATGACCCACATAGCTAAACAAAAGTGAGGGCTCGGACTTGAAGTGAGTAAAACAAAAACTGTAACAGGAACACTGGTGGTGGTGACCTCTCTTTCACAGCCTTCCCCAAACATATATTGAAACTACTTCTGGGCTGGTTCTCAACATAGCCACTCAACATGGACTTTCTAGCCATCATGGCTCAGTATCATTGATGGAGTTCCAATGCAATCCTATATGTAATCTACTCAGAAATAAGTCAAATTGCATTTAATGGGGCTTATTTCTGGGTAAGTGTGGTATAGGATTGCAGCCCTCTCCCCCTTTCAAAGCCATCTAAACTAGCAGCTGTCATCTGGCAGTGAATTCCATAATTATTAATCACGCCTTGTGTGTGAAGAAGTTCTTTGCATGTCTCAACAGCTACATGGCACAAGACATTCAGCTTAGCACAGTGTTCCATGTCACGCTCAGGAAAGAAAACTTATAAAAAGTTTTATACTGCTGTGCAACTGTTAAACATACAGGCGGTCAGCCAGGAAAGAAGTAGTAGAAATGTGGTGGTTAACTCTTCTGCTTACTACATACACTGACAGTAAAGAAAATAAAAGTCTTTCTAGTATTTTGATTCAGATAACATTCCTGCAGGCATGTTTTAACAATAAAATAAAATGTCCAGCGCCATGTATTTTTTTAAATTATTTTTAAAAAAGCAAGACTGCAGTTTTTCCTCTGTCCTGCACCAATTGTAAGTTTCAGTAAAACCATCTTGCTTCTATTCACTGGTTTAAGTTAAAATGATCCCACAACAGCTCCGATTTAACAGCTAAGCGTTTGCCAATGCTATTGGTTAAAATAGGGATGGTTAGACAGTATTTTGAGGTCCATCGCTGGATCTCCAACCCATTTCTGGGGTACCACCCATTGCCTGATGGTTACTGGAATCCTGGCTAAGAGCGCTAGGCTTAGCTGGATTTTGATATAATCTGGCAAACACTTCTAACATTCTTTATCAAAAGTGCAAGCCTGTGGTGGGATTGATCAACACAGATTAGTTACACTTTAAGTAATCCTCAATACTTGCTCTGGTTTTGTCAGTTTGAAACATTTTGGTGAACTATGAGGATTGAACTAATATATATATTATATATATATTTAAGTAGGCCACACAAGCTGGACACCAACACACTCCTAGCTTTGAAATGGCAAAACGAGACTCATTTAGAGTTTCCAAAAAGCTGGTTCCTAAAACGGCTGAAGGGGCAGGTTGGCAGTCGGGCGAATGGATCAGAAAAAGTGACAAGTCAATCAATCAATCATTAGGGATGGGTGTG
Source organism: Elgaria multicarinata webbii (assembly GCF_023053635.1). Classification (NCBI taxonomy): domain Eukaryota; kingdom Metazoa; phylum Chordata; class Lepidosauria; order Squamata; family Anguidae; genus Elgaria; species Elgaria multicarinata. Next base: position 11,376,654 of record NC_086183.1, on the reverse strand, counting down.
TGTGCGTGCGTGCGCGCACGCACGCTGTCTTTTGATTTATATAGGAAAAGTCTTTTCTGACAAGACGTGGGGGTAGGGGGTGTTTAACAGCTCACCTTCCAGCCCAGTTTATCAGTACTAAATTCACCTGAAAGATTACAAAATGGCATTTCCATTGTCGTCGGCAGTTTAAAAATTCATGCCGTTGATACTTCCAACAAGATGTTTTTTCATGCTTGAAGAATGGCGCCCCAATTTGCACACCCTTCTTAACACTTCACACAATTGAAAATAAGCACACCAGTTTGACAAGTGAAGAAGGTGCTTCCACCGGGGAAGGGAGAGATCACTGTTACCAAAGATCTGAACTGATCACTTGCAGAGTTGTTTTTTTTAATTAGGGCCACATGCAATTCAGCAGAGGGCTACACAGGTCCACAGGCTGCCAAGCCCTGTAATAAAGGAATTGTCCGACTATGGAATTTGGAATACTGTATTAGCATCCCATATATTTGTCCTTGCCCAAATATTCCTAACTGTGACAAAACCCCAGTTTTACTAAATTAGGGAAATCACAGCTCTAGGTTTGGGCCCATATGTCCTCCTCTTTGCAGAATTCGAGTTGGCAGGCTGCAGAGACATTCTAGGTGCAGAGATGTATCCATACACACCTACCTGTTTAGGAATAACTAGTTCTCTTTCCTTAACGCAAGTCACAGAGTTCATCGGATGTACAAATCCCATGCAAAGAACAAAGTGCGCATTCTGAGCAGCAAAACCCCTTCAGGGAAACAGTTCCTTGTGTTTTAAAAAAGGGAAAGGAAACAGAAACCCCGGTGGCGTTCCTCAGCTGAAACCTGTGGGTGCAGATTTAGAAGAACAGTAATTTATTTCTTGGCATGCCAAAGATTTCTTTGCTGCAGGTTCTTGCAGAAATGAGTTAATTATTGCAACAGGAACTGCAGCAGTGTGTCTATTGTGTTTGTGTGTGTGTGTATGTGTTCATTTCCCCTTAGTTGAAATCCATTATCGAATCTCCTAAGGCAGGGAGAGAAGGCTAGCAATGGCTACTAGTCTTGATGGCCATGTGCTACCTCTAGGATCAGAGGCAATAAGCCCATGTGCACCAGTTGCTGGGGAACATGGGTGGGAGGGTGCAGTTGCACCATGTCCTGCTGGTCGACAACTGGTTGGCCACTGTGTAAACAGAGTGCTGGACCAGATGGATGCTTGGACTGATCCAGCAGGGCTCTTCTGGTGTTCTTACGAGTACAGGACCTCTTTCAGTTCAAGGGCCAAATTCCATTCGGAGAAGCTCTTCAGGGCTGTGATCCAATGGTGAGTGGGGCTAAAGGCAACGGGGACAGGGCAAAAAACCCCCAGCCCATTTTAGCTTAAAACTCTTACTACTAGAACTAAGTCTTAGAAGAGGCCTTTTAACTTTTTAGAATGGGGAAAACTATACCAAAGGTGGCCAGTGTGGTGTAGTGGCTAAAGTGTTGGACTGGGAGTTGGGAGATCCGGGTTCTAGTCCCCACTTTATGGTAGGACTTATAAGTCCTACCATAGTAACACAGCTAATAACAACTTGGCCATGGAAACCCACTGGGTGACTTTGAGCCAGTCACAGACTCCCAGCCCAATCTACCTCACAGGGTTGTTGTGAAGATAAAATGGAGAGGAGGAGGAGGATTATGTACGTCTGCCTCCTCCACTTAGGATTACTTGCTGCAACCCCTCAGCAGTGATACCGTGGGTCTGGGCGGCAGAGCGGCACCAAGGCAGCGCCATGAAGGTAGCATTCAAATTTCTGCTTGTTCTCCACTTTCTTGCACGCCCCTGCAAGCAATTCCTTAATTCAGAGGAGGTCAATTCATGCCTCCACCCACCCAAGAAATTTTGGCCTACAACTCCTATCATGTAGCAATAAAACAATTTGGATAGGCAAACTGGTGAAGATAAAAGCATATGCAGAATATCTGATAATATTATTTTATCTACATAGGCTAAAAATATGCATCAAAAGACAATAGAGGAAAATACAACACTGTTGTGCTATAAGATCCACCAATAACCAGTACCAAGGAAAACCAAACGCGCTTCAACCTGACGTCTTTGTCCATGGTCTGGTGTGTAAAAAGCTATATAAGACGATAACAAGGCTTATTATATACACACATATTTTACAATCTAAGTTCCTCACACCTATAAACAATATAGCACACTGCAGATTCTCCACCTGTGAATAAAACACTTAAAAAAAACCACTTTCTAAATATATATTAAATCATACATATATATATTTGTCTTAAAAACCACCAAGTCGTGGTCCTCGTCAGACCTAAACTGGTATATGCAGTGCACATTCCTGGACATGTGAATATCAGAATAATGAAAAACTGAAAAGGAGTTTTGAGATCCACTTTAAATATCTAGTTCTGGGAAAGGCAAGGAAGTGCAGTGGTCCTGAAAACATATTCATAGGGGGCGGGGGGAGTCTATCAATTTCAAGCACATTAAAATACATAATCTTCCACATGTAAGAACTATATACTCATATATATCTAAAGGTTAACCTGAAAGCTATTCACTGAAGAAGCTTCCCTTGCAGGAACCTGCTGTCCACAGAAACTGAGAAAACTTGGATCCGTCTTTTATTAGAACTTAATATTTAGAGTCAGGGTAACCCTTTTTTAAATGATTTTTTAACAAAACAAAACAATAAAAAAAAATCAAGTGTAACTACAGATTTTTAAAGGCCTCAGTTTCAAATATTACAACTAGGGATGTGCTCCGCTTCTAATCGGACTGGCGAATTAGAAGCGGAGCGGGGGGCTTCGCCTGCCCTTAAGGCGGAGGCGAAGAGGATTGGGGGGCTGGTGGAGCGTGGCAAAGAGGATCGAGGTGAAGGCGGATCCTTCGCCTCGATCCGGAGCTCCGCCGGAAAGGTAAGTGGGGTTTACCGGGCCCTGCCGCTGTCGCTGTCACCCATGCGGCGACAGCAGCAGGGCCCGGTAAACCCCCCCTCCTCTCCCTTACCTGCGTCTATCCGCGGTCCGTCGGCTTCTTCAATTGAGCCCGCGGTTCAACCAGGATGCAGCCCAGACTTCCTGGTTGAACCGCGGGCTCAATTGAAGAAGCCGACGGACCGCGGACGGAGGCAGGTAAGGCCCCCCTCCCCCTTGGTCCCTTACCGGGCTCTGCCGCCGTCGCCGCACGGGCGGTGATGGCAGCAGGGCCCGGTAACCCCCCCACCCTCCTCTCCCTTACCTGCCTCCATCCGCGGTCCGTCGGCTTCTTCAATTGAGCCCGCGGTTCAACCAGGACGTCTAGGCCGCACTTGCGGTAAGGCTCCCCTCCCCCTTGGTCCCTTACCGCGCGGCGACGGCGGCAGGGCCCGGTAACCCCCCCCCCCCGCCTTCCTCTGCCGGCCTTACCTGGTGCCACTCCCCTCCACTGCGGAGCTCCGATTCAGAACCGGAGCTCCGCGGCGAAGAGGAGCAGAGTATGGGCGGAGCGGGGGGTCCGTGCACACCCCTAATTACAACATTCCTTAAAAAAAAAGGGCGGCGGGCAGAAGAAGGAGTAAATTACACATCAACTTCAATAAAGACAAATTTATTTGTCCCTCCTCCTCCCTCCCAATCCCCTTTCCTTTTGTGTCATGTCTTTTAGATTGTAAGCCTGTGGGCAGGGACTGTCAAGAAATACTTCTGTAAGCTGCCGTGAGAGCCTTTTTTGGCTGAATGGCGGGATAAAAATGCTTAAATAAATAAATGAATGAATAAAAGACAGACCAAATATCCAAATATAAGTCCATTTGTGAATGACACCTATATACCACGCTTTCAAATGTTTCTAGTGTTGTTAGTCTTCAATCAATTGCATTATAAACAGTGAGCTGTAGATCCACCCCCCTGCCCTGACTAGCATCTCTATTCTTCCTTGTTCTGGATAACGTTTGGAACTCACCTCAGGTTGCTTTCCGACCTATGTTTTCCTCCCGGCCCTGAGTCAGACAACTTGTCTTTACCATCTTCCGGAAGACACCTGATCCTGCAAAGACAGAGAGGCCATGACGGACAGCCACAACCCCTCCAGGACGGGACACATTTGACCAAATCGAAAGCAAAGTTGACATGGTTTGACGGCTGGATTTCAAAGCAGTAGAGGATAGAGAGGTGAAATTAAGGTAACCATATGACCGGATTTGCCTGGATTTGCCCGGGTTTCCACTGGCAAATCCGGAAGGGGGAGGGGAAATCCGGATTTTTTCCAAAGAGCAGCTCTAATGGGAATTAACAAAAATGCTTATAACTCCGTCATTTTTTAATGAAAAACTTGGCACAATGGTAGCTCTTAGGAAGGGCTTTAGCCACACCAAATTTGAAACAGATCCGTTCATCCATTGATTTTTTAGGAATTTTTTAAAAATTGAGGTTTTAAAATTATTATTTTTAAAATAGTCATTTTTAAAGTTAAAGAGATGAAACTTTGTACCATGATAGGATTTAGGTAGAGCTTTAGTCACACCAAATTTGAAACAGATCCGTTCATCCACTGATTTTTTAGGAATTTTTTTTTAAATTAGGTTCTAAAATTATTTTTTAAACTGTCATTTTTAAAGATAAAGAGCTGAAAGTTGGCACCATGATAGCTTTTAGGTAGAGCTTTAGCCATACCAAATTTGAAACATCTGGGGCCAGTAGCAAACCCTGTTAACAACAACAGCAGCTTGCAATGAGTGAAGATACAGTCAGAAAAGATATTTGAGGGAAGGGGAGGATGTAACACACAGAGTATAGCAAAAGCTTCAAGGTACAGCAAAACCTACAAAAGTAGGAGTGAGTGACGTTAATTTCAGATACATTGAATCTCTCACTTGTTCTTTATTTCAGTGATTTTAACATTAAGATGTTATGTAGAACAGATTTGTCTTAAATGTGTGCTGTAAAATCAAACATGTGACCAAGGCTATGTTCGGGTGGGCACGTCCCCTTGGTACTGGACACGCCCCCTTGGGGGAGACCATGTTGTCCTCCTTTTTGGTTTCCAAAATATGGTCACCCTAGGTGAAATCGTCCTTAAAATAGACGATCTACCTCACCAGGGGGGATGGGTTTGGCAGGTTTGCAGTACCGAGAGGCCTTTCCAGCCTGTGATTAACACGTGTGTTTGGAGTCTCACACAGCTGGGATTTCAAACTCACTGGCCACCTTCCACCCAAGGGCCAAGTGGCCTCTAACCGGAGGCTTTATCTTCCTGTATGGGATGTCAAGGACTCCACACAATGTTTGGGAATAAGTTGAGACTCTGACTGCTCATTTCTTTCCATTCAGGAAATGGGAAATCTGTGGTGTGGGGCAGTGAGGGAATGATGATAGAGAGATTGTAGCCATGGCAACAAGCAGAGGTGGCTTCTACTGCCCAGGATCCTCTGCTTCAATCGGCTAAAGCGCCCGACAGTAGTGGGTCCCTTTCTGCTCTGTGTGTATCTGTTACCTTTGGCTGTGCTCAGGAAATCAATTCCCAATTTTTTTTTAAAAAAAAATTTAGGAGCAGCAGGCTCAGTTAACTACCGTATTTCTTCAATTCTAAGACACACTTTTCCCCCATATAAACATCTCTAAAAATGGGGTGCGTCTTAGAATCGCGGGTGTGTCTTAGGGTGTTTTTTTCCTGTTGGTGGTACTGAAATTAGTGTGTGTCTTACAATCGATGGCGTCTTACAATCGAAGAAATACGGTACTTTTGCAAGTAGCTATGACAAACGAAACCTTTTTTAGGGGGGCGGGGAGATTTATGGGGTTTAAAGTGGATTGTACCCAATAAAGGAAGAACAGCCAGGATGTGATTGGAGGGAACTTTGTTTCTGGGGCCTTGTTATCCTTTTTATAGTACTTTTATTATTGTACCACTTGCTATGGGTGTTGTCATGATGAGTGCCTGCAATTCAGAATTTGACACTACACCACTGTTCTACACGCTGAATGATAGTGCCGGTCCTACCTTTAGACAGACTCCACTGTTCTGCATACTAAATGGCAGGGCTGGCCCTACCATTAGAGAGACTCCACTGTTCTACAGACTGAATTATAGGGCCGGCCCTACCATTAGAGAGACTCCACTTTTCTACACACTGAATGGCAGGACTAGCCCTACCATTAGACAGACTCCACTATTCTACATACTACATGACAGGACCAACCCTACCATTAGACAGACTCCAGGGTTCTGCACACTAAATGAGAGAACCAGCCCTACCAGTGGACGGACTGAGGCAGCAGAAGCTGGGAGACACCAGTTGCAACTCCCAAGCCAATCCCCTCTCTTGATGGACAGAGCCAGGTGTGCCAGGAGGCCTTTCCTGTAGCCTCTAAGCTAGCCTGCTGCCTCAGGTGTGGTGAAGCATGCTATCCCATGACCAGTGCTGAAAGAAGATTAAACTGTGAGTCCAGTTGGCTTCCATAGGTGGAATGGTGGAGGTGTCCATCTTGTACTTTGCCTCAGGAAGTAAAACATCTAAGAAGGCCTTGCTAAGTGATGACCGTAAACAATTAAATGGATTAACATGTTAGCTGTGCACGTCAAAGGCACAAAATCCTTTGCTTTAAAAAGAAAGAAAGAAAGAAAGAAAGAAAGAAAGAAAGAAAGAAAGAAAGAAAGAAAGAAAGCAAGCAAGCAAGCAGGGGGTTGGGAACAGGTTGACCTGTGTTGATAACATTGCTTTCGTTTTGATGACGAGATATAAAGCAGCTATAATAAATGCTCATAACATAAAAGGCTTTTCTTTTCCTGTAGTTTAATCTTGATTATAAACAAGAGTGGAGCTTTAAACCTTGCTGAGAAAATCCCCCCCCCCCACAAAATAATTTCCTCATTCTGCCTGAAACTTTTGGGACCTTTTCCCAAACTGCATTGAATTTAATGGCCACATGATCATTTAGGAGAAGCACGAGACTCATCCTGTATCAGATGTTGGCAGGCAATGCAACAGTGTTTTGGTCTGACAGGAGACCCCAGAAGTAGGGTGACCATACGGAAAGGCAGATTATTTATTTATTTATTTATTTATTTATTTATTTATTTATTTATATAGCACCATCAATGTACATGGTGCTGTACAGATTACATAGTAAATAGCAAGACCCTGCCGCATAGGCTTACAATCTAATAAAGTTGTAGTAGCTCCTGTGGCTTTAACAGTTGTGTAGAAAAGGGAATTTCAGCAGGTGTCATTTGTATGCATGCAGCACCTGGTGAAATTCCCTCTTCATCACAACAGTTAAAGCTGCTCTAAGAGGACAAGGCTCCAGCAGCTTTAACTGCTGTGATGAAGAGGGAATTTCACCAGGTTCTGCATGCATACAAATGACACCTGCTGAAATTCAAAACTGTTAAAGATACAGGAGCCCTGTCCTCCTTTTTGTATGGTCACCCTAGGCCCAGAAGCAATTTATCACACATGATGCAGTCTCATCTTTTGGGGGAACTTGAGATCCATTTCCTCCTCTTCAACTCCCCCTGCCCACAGGCTCAAAAGGCATTAGTTTTGCAAGCTCTTGGGGAGGACTATCTACATTTGGGTAGCTGCCCAGGCTTGCCTCTGAAGGCTCTGGATTTTCAGGTGTCTGGGGTCCCATGCTGTACCAAATTAGAGGGAGAGAGTTGGAAAGAAATCCATCACAAAAGGAAAAAATACGTAAGTGTGACATTCAAGATGCGCTGGCCAGAATATCTCACATCTGGAGCTTCTGTTCTCTCTCAAGTATGACATTGGCACCCAGCAAAGGACACATAAACTAAAAAGGGAGACGTGCAGCCCAAACAGAGCCATGCATCATCTCATGTGCATGCAAAAGAAGACAGGAAGAGTGATTTTGTTCTCAGGGGCTATGTACACTACAGATTAAAGCCAGTTTATTTATTTATTACAGATATCCAGCTTTTCTTCCAAGGATCTGAGGGCAGGATGCACAGTTCCAAGTTACTCCTCACAACAGTACTGCGAGGTAGGCTAGCGTGAGAGGTAGTGAGTGGCCAAAAGTCACCCACTAAGCTTCATGGCTAAGTGGGGAATTGAATCAGAGTTTCCCCTCTGGCTCTCTAACCACTATACCCCATTGCCCTTAACAGCCATTCCCTTTTCCTAAAAAATATGGGACCTGTAGTTCTGTGAAAGAGGTTTGGGGATCTCGGATAAAGAATTCTCAGCCACCTTAGCAAAGCTGCAGGCCCCTAGAATTCTTTGCACAAAACCTATAGAGCCTCCTTGGGCACATTCTAGTAGAAAGACATAAATCTACTAAATAAAAATAAAAATAAGATTATATTGAGGAAAGACCCTGAGAGTGAATAAATATACCTCCGACACTGGCTGATGCTGAGAGAGAGTCACTTCTAGCATAATGTTCTGTGTTGAACTACAACTCCTATCATGCTGAGCTGGCTATGATAGTAGTCCAAGAGCTCTGGAGGGCACCTGGTTGGGGAAGGCTGCTCTAGGTGGAAAACATTGCAGAACTTCCTAGATGTATTTGTGAGTAAGCTCCTAGATTTCATTCATATCTTGCTCACAGGTACAGCTCCAGAAAATCTTGCAGGAAGAAAGTAATCCATACTGACTATTTATTGATTGTTTCATTTTGGTTTGGTTATGCCCCTACCATGAACTCATGAGGTAGCCTTAGTTACCAGAAAGCTCCGGATATTGGGCGGTATAGAAATGTAATAAATAAATAAATAAATAAATAAATAAATAAATAAATAGTTAAGCTGCCGATCTTTCAGCCTCAGGCCCAACCGCACTTGCAATACAGGGTAATTATATGGACCTACCTTGCAGGGATGCTGTGAGGATTACAACACAATCAACCTAGACAACCTGGAAGTTCTTCACTTAGGCCAATCTTCCCAGACTAGGCACGGAGGTGCTGTTTGGTGAGTTGTCCGTCTGCTTGGGTGAGTGAATGGAAGGCGCGGCACCCCCACCTCAAAGGAAAAGGAGCGCGCCTTGATCCAGCTTTGTTACTAGAGGTGCAAGTTGCCTCTTTGGCACAGGTTGCCTTTAACCAGCTTCGGCAAGCCACTTTCCCCAGCACCTTAGATGGCAGAGGGATCCTGAAAAAGAGGCTCCGGTGAACATCTTAGTGTACAGACCTTCAAGTATCCTGGTCCCAAGCCATGAAGGGCTTTCGAAGTCAAAACCAGTGCTTTGAATTAGGACTAGAAAAAGGCCAGTGCAATTGACGAAGAGCTGGTGTAATACGACCATGATTGTGCCTAGGAGTGCTCCTTGATTCAGCTTGGTTGCTAGAGGTGAAGGTTGCCTCTTTGGAACTGGGTGCCGAAGCCCTGATGTAATATGATCTCTCATTCAAGTTAGCAGTCCAGCACCCATATTCTGAATTTACCGCAATTTCTTCAGAGGCTGCCCCATGTATCACAATAGTCTAAGCTGGAAATTCCCAACTGGCTCACCATAAACGAGGCCAGGCTACCTCTGCCCAGGTAGGGTGTCCGGTAACTCAGAACCAGTCAGACGGTTTTGCACCTAAATGCTGCTGAAATGCAGATGGGGAGGAGCGCATTGATTCTCCAGCAATTGTTTTGAAAATATGCCCATGATCACAGGGTCGAGATACAAAACACAAACATGTCCTTCCACATTCAGTTGTTATTCATCCACTACTTACGTAAAATGACTTAAAATCTTTATCTGTGATTATTGGTCACACATTACAGATGGCAATCCAAAGATGAAAGGGTGCCTGTTTCCTGACAGCTGAAGTCTTGTTCAAAATCTCCCCTCTGCCATGGGCTTACTAGGTGGCCTTAGGCAAGCCTCTCTTTCTCTCAGCGATTTATTTCATGGACGACCAAGAAGTCTCCGGCGCTATCCCCTGGAAATCCCGCTTCTAAAACAACCACAGATAATGTAATATCCACAAAAAGCAGATTTCCAGTGTGTAAATCTGGTGTTGTGCAATACTTTTGCCACTAGATGGCGGCGTCTCAATAGATGTGAGCAGAGCACACAGAGAGAGGAAGTATTCAATTCAAACCACATGGCCCCCGTGTAATTGAGCTGATGCAATTCCAGCAAGAAAGTGGAAGCAGAAAGACCTAATAAGGCAGTGTTTTTTTTAAAAAAAAAAAAAAACCAAAATGTAAAGAAGGTCTCAATCTCATTCCCCCATCTGCAATATTGGGGTAATAATACTGACTCACTTTACAGGGTTGTTTTAAGGATTACAACTAGATAATGTGTATAAAGCACTTTGAGCACTTGAAAGTGCTATATAGATAGGTGGTGTTGCTATGGTTATTATTTTATAGACTAGGGAACTGAGGCTGAGGAATACGATTTACCCAGTCTCTCACACCACCACCCTTGCATGAGGTGCAATTTGAACCCAGGATTACTTATGGCACTCAATTCATTGTACCATCTGGGCTGCTATAAGAGAATGCAATCCATAATCATCTTTTTTAGAGCTTTCCTGACTTTTCTCATTGCCATGGAATCAACTGCATGTCTGTACTGTTGGATTTGCTCATCTTCATAAATCAGGTTTTGGACTATTTTCTTCTCAACAGATATTCACGGCCTCTAGTCTTTCACCCAGTATCAGAAATCCAAACAAAGGCTGAGTGCACTCACTTTTAAAAATGTGTCTTTCCATTCCCCCCCCCTTTTGGTTCTGTATCTCCCTCTGTCCCCATCCTGAAAGCATATCAGTGCAATTGGCATGAAAAATGTCAAAGCTGACCAACTACTGTTCTTTGTAACCACCGAAGGTTGAGTCAAGAGGCGAGGTTTAGGCACCAATTTATTTTTCATGTGATAAAAATGTGCCTTCAGGCAATCCTCTTTGAAAAATTTATGCCGTTTCAGGAATAAGGCAGCATTGAACGCTGAACCAATTGTCTGAGGAGGCAGTGTAACTCGCTGGTATTGTACATGCTTTGTCAAGAGAAAGACTCAGGTTCAATGTATTTGTGTAGTTATTTAAAATTTGAAAGCAACCTTCAGCCTATTTATTTAAAATTCGAAAGCACCCTTCATCCAAATGAATTCCAGGGTAAAGTACAAAACATAACAACCCAAATTTACAAATACTGCCTTAAAACCAGAGTAGCATTTGTATGTACAGGATGTACTTTTGCTGATCGTACCGAAGATTTTAGATTAACCACAGTTTCCTTCATGGGTAATCTTTCGGGGGCCCACATGTTGGCGGAGAATGCAGCCAAAGTCAACGGAGAACAGGGCCGGAGCCAAAAGTGGGTGTGATGCTCAAATATGTAATGCGAGTTATGGTACAGGTTGGTATGTATATTTATGGTAATGTTGTTTATGTCCTTTGTGTAGAGTTAATATGGTAAGTTAGTTAGGGCAGGAAAGGGGAGAGAGAGTGAATGGAATGTTGATGTGCTGGTGTATGATTGGTGGAGAGTGTGGAGTGAATGAGGTTTAAATAGGAGTGACTCAGTTATTTAGAGAGCGGGTTGGGATTTAGAGCTAGAGAATTAGAGAAATCTGTTTGTTGTTTTGGGATAGATATAGAGGGAAAAGTTAGATTAAACCGGAAAAAATTAAACATTAATTTCAGGGCTTTTATTGAATCATAGAATAGTAGAGTTGGAAGGGTCTATAAGGCCATCCAGACCAACCCTCTGCTCAATGCAGGAATCCACCCTAAAGCATCCCTGACAGATGGTTGTCCAGCTGCCTCTTGAAGGCCTCTAGTGTGGGAGAGGCCACAACCTCCCTAGGTAACTGATTCCATTGTCGTACTGCTCTAACAGTCAGGCAGTTTTTCCTGATGTCTTGAACACACAAATACATCTTCTTTACCATCTTATGTGTGAATAATAAATTGTAAGTTCTTTTGGTCACAACATACAGTGTGGCATCTTTCATTATAGGTTGTTTTTCAGTGAGATCAAAGTTATTAAATAAAGATTAAATGGTGGCAGTGGTATTGAGGGAGTGGCCAAGCCTAGTGGGGGGAACAGTGTTCCTCAAACTGGGTGTGAGGGTCTTTAAAGGGAGGGGTTGAAGTAAGTAAGAAGAAAAGTCCAAAAATCACCCAGTACACTTCGTGACCAAGTGGAGGATTAGAACCCAGATTGCCTGCATCCCAGTCTAACACTCTAACCACTACACTACACTGGCTGTTGAAGGCTGTTTTGTTGAAGTGACTGGCACAAGGTCACCCAGGCCATGGCTAGATGAAGGGTTCAGAGAGTGACAATCTCGCGATTTTATGCTCGCGAGTTCATCACCCTTGTTTACACACGGTGCGCAACATCGCAGCCGCCATTTTGGATTTTGGTTTTTAAAGGGAAAGGAGCACTTGTGTACAAGCGGCAAGTTTTTTTTTTTTAAAAAAAAAAACCCACCCACTCCCACCCCACCCCTGAAGGGCACAGGGTCCTGGCTCCTTGCGGTTACTCACAAGAAGCCAGGACAACTTGCGACAACCAGCCACACATTCTGCGGTCTCGGGATCATCCCGACAGTGTGGAAAAACTGTCGTTTTTGGGGTCGTTTTCAGAGAGTAGCATTGGGTGACCAGTCCTCGGCCTCCTGGCAATTGAGCTATGGAGTGCCGCAGGGCACCATCTTGTCCCCAATGTTATTTAACATCTATATGAAGCCGTTGGGAGTGGTCATTAGGGGATTTGGAGCTAAATGCCATCAATACGCTGATGACACGCAGCTCTATCTCCCTGTGACAACTGAATCAGGTGAGGCTGTGCAAGTCCTGGACCAGTGCCTAGACTCAGTAATGGGCTGGATGAGGGCCAATAAACTGAGACTAAATCCTGGCAAGACGGAAGCCCTGTGGGTGAGTGGTTCCCGAGTCCGGGAGACAGGCTCATTGCCTGTTCTGGATGGGTTTGCTCTGCCTCAGAAAGAACAGGTTCATAGTTTGGGGGTACTCTTAGACCCATTTCTGTCGTTGGAGGCTCAAGTAGCTGCCTCGGCTCGGAGTGCCTTTTACCATCTTCGGTTGGTTCGCCAACTACGGCCTCTCCTGGACAGGGATAGCTTGACCACGGTGGTACAGGCATTGGTAACCTCAAGATTGGATTACTGCAATGCGCTCTATGTGGGGCTGCCCTTGAAGCTGCTCCGGAAGCTGGAGCTAGTGCAGAATGCTGCAGCTCGGCTGTTGTCTGGAGCTGCCCCTTTCCTGCATGTAACTCCTCTGCTGAGGGAACTGTACTGGCTGCCTATTCGCTACCGGGCCAGGTTTAAGGTTCTTGTACTTGTGTACAAAGCCCTAAACAACTTGGGACCAGGATACCTGAGAGAGCGCCTTCTCCCTTACCAACCTGCCCGGTCACTGAGGTCATCCGAGGGCCTGCTCCTGGTGGTTCCACCTAGATCCATCCTCCGATTGGAATCCACCAGGGGAAGAGCCTTCAGCGTGGTGGCGCCCCTCCTGTGGAACTCCCTGCCTCTGGAGTTCAGACAGGCTCCAACCTTGTACTCCTTTCGGTGCCTCCTGAAAACATCTTTATTCCAAGAAGCCTTTCTTTAACATGCAGCCTTGGATTTCTGTGTTGTTGTTTTGCTTCTTTTTAAATTTTGTTTTAACTGTTTTATTCTGTTTTTATTTTCATTTTACCTTGTACACCGCTCCGAAATTTTTTCAATGAGGAGCAGTATATAAATATTCTAAATAAATAAATAATAAATAAAAAGTTGGATTAAAGTGTAGGGCCATATCCTGGGGCAAGGGAGGGATCATTCCTCCCTGCTCCCGGGACCCTCTGTGCGTCATGGGACACACAGGGATGATCCCAGGATATAGGCCTGGTCTAGCCATGGCCTCAGTCAGCTGAGCAGGGATTTGAACCTGGGCCTATTTCTCAGTTCTTGTCCAAAAATTGTAACCACTGCATTATTTTCTTTGGTTTTTTTTTCACTTTTGAGCCCATAGCATTCAGTTTTTTGGGGGGTAGGCATGTGCTATAATTGCATAAATGCAGCAGTGTGTGTGTGTGTAATCCTAAAGTTGACATCTGTGCTTTCCTTAAAAGAGCAGCTGCTTCTGAATCATTCCTCATATGTCCTACTGGCTGTGAGTCTTCTTTCCTTCCCACCCGTTTTGAAAAGCTGCGCACGTCAATGGCAACAAAGGCTCCGTTTGGGTAGTTTAAAATGAGGTCAGGGTAGTGGAAAAAGATATTTAAATGTTGCTGGAAGGGAGGATTAAGTTGCATGCTCGCACAGGACAGTTTGAGTAGTCTGGAGACACAGTCCCATCCATAAAGGTGTCTCAACACTTCTGGAGCTCCCAACCCGCCCCCACACTGTTCCCCCCTCTCTTCACTCACACTCTCTCTCACACACACAACGTTTAAAGATATTTTTAAATAAAAATAATATGATGACTGGCTTTGGGCATAACTCTGATTTAGGTACATTAAAAGGAACATGCCATTTGCCTGTATTGCAGCCTTCTCCAACTTGGATGCCAGCTATAGATGATGGGAGCTGTAGTCAAACACATGTAGAGAATACGGTATTGAGGAAGGCCACATTAAATATACAGAGAGGGAATGGTGGACCTCATATCCTAAGCATGGAATTGCTCTTCACCTTTCCTTGATTCCTTGCCCATTACATCTGCCTTTATGAGCTCTGTTCTTCTTGCTCTACTATCCTGGGCTCTAAATTCCGCTGCTTTCTTAAACTCTCTCTTGCTGCCCATTGTGCCTGTCATTTTCTCCCAGAACACCTAACTGGGATGCCCCTAAAGGTGACTCCCCATCTTCTACTGATGCATTTAACTTTCTTTCCTATCTGTCAGTGCTTAAGATTTATATTCATTGAATTTTCCTTATTGCTCTCTATTACTCTCTGCTCGAGTTTGTAAATATCACTTTGAATTTTGAGCCCATCCTCTAGAATCTTTGCAGTCCCCTTGAATTTTGTATCACCTCTTCTTCCTCTTCCTCTTCCTCTTTTTCTTCTTCCTCTTCCTCTTCCTCTTCTTCTTCTATAAAAGCAAGAGAGCTTCGGCTATTGGGCTGTATAAAAATGAAATAAATAAATAAATAAAGTGTTTGTTTCTATATCCTCAATGGGCTCGAAAGCTGTACATCCGATTGTTATGAAACTTTTAGGATTTGTTCTACCACTATCGGGGATGGTTTTAGGCACAGCGAAAATTTTGACTGCCATCTTGAACCAAAAAAGGTGGCAAATAAAAGCATTTAAAGATTTACTGCTTCAATACCATTTGATCGATTTCAACCAAACCGTATTGTGATTCAGCATGGCACTGACCAGATTTTAAACATACAATATCCATGTTTTTCATGTTTTTAAGACATTAAAAACAACAGCAAGCCCCAAATATTGAAAACAAAACAAAACCTATTTTAAAGTATGAAAAAAAGAACAAGCACACTTTGAAGCCAGGGAAGATTAGTAGCCAAGTTATGGGACTGCCCCCTACCCAGCAAGCCTATATCAACCAGTTGCTGGGGAAGATGGGTGGGAGGGTGCTGTGGCACCATGTTCTGCTTTGTTGGTCCCTGTTCAACAGCTGGTTGGCCACTGTGTGAACAGAGTGCTGGACTAGATGTGTTGCATAAATCATGCCTAATCCGAGTGTATCCAAGTCCAATATCGAAACACTCACAAAAGATCACAGGCAAGGGCTCCAAATGTTTATTCTCGAGAATAAGGTGATCTCCTGGCGCTCACACTGCTAAATCAGAGTCACATGGCGCTGAGGCAAGACAATAGCTTATATACTTCCATGCAGTGGTCAGAAGGAGAATTGCAGCTGAAAATGCCATGTGCTTTAATTTGCTCCCAGGTGTGCTTTGCATCTGTAGACCCTCCCCTATTGGTGATGTGGCTAGGGGGCAGTCCTAAAGACTTGGCTGAGTTTAACTGGTCAGTGTCATTTGAAACTGACCTATGGTGTTAAAGTGCACCTAAGCGATGTCTGGGCAGTTAGTCAGTTTAGTGGATTCGGCAGGATTAACTTAATCAGTGTCCCCTGGAGCTGACAAGGCTAAGGGGCTTGATGTGTGCCTACGTGCTGCTTGCATGGGAGTAAATGGAGTTCTTACTGGGGGCGTCTGGACACTCCCCCCTCCTTGCCTTGTGCACCCCTTTACCCTTCCCAGGTGTCCCTATGTGTGTTCCTGGGGTGCACACGTGGGTGCGTGCGTGGGTGCTTGCATGTACAAGTGTGCGGGCATGCATGTACACGCATGTGTACACAAGTGTCTGAATGCGTGTCAGGGGAAATGGACATTCTAGGTTTTACATCAGATGGACCCTTGATCTGATCCAGCAGGGCTCTTCTTATGGTCTTACATTCTCTGCTGTGGGGCAGTTCCATCTAAGGGGGATGGAGTGGACAGTCCCCTTCCTCAGGGCGATGTGGGGTGGCAGGGGCCATACCTAAGAGTAACAGCAGGCGTTCCTTCAACCTAAAGGCAATTTCAACCCATGCAGAGCTGGGTCCATTCGCTAGTCATTAAAGAACTGAATGATCTGTTTCTCTGGCCAAATAAGTGAAGATCAGTGTCATCTTCACCCATGACTGCCGAGGAATACTGGAGAATGTCTATCTATTGCCAGTCCAATTATAATCAATTGCATATTCTTTTTAAGAGTAGTTCCTTGCAGGACACATTTTTATATGAAAGTAGTGTGCTCCTAAGGCCAGTTCAGTTGTCCCCATGACTCTCCAAACCTAGCAAGCTTAGAATCATACTAACTGCTTTTCTGTTCACTAACGTGTCCTTCCAGCTGTCTCTCATCTTTAAGAAAGCGATGATTTTCAACAGCCTAGGCAACTCAAAACAGGAAGAAGCCTTCCTTTGTTCAGTTAATGACCATTTTATTACCTTCAATTGCCCCACCCTGGCAGTAATTGCATTCGGGTGGGGTAGCAGTAACACCTTTCCCCAGGCACAAGCTGTTGTACAGCAGTGCAGAATTTGCTCTCAAAAGGTTGGGTAATATATTTACAGTTTTTTAAAACATAAATGTTGTAATGCTTTTATTTTCGCCTTGAAGTAAGTGAAGACGTTTTCTAGGTGGAAGGTGGAAAGCTGGGAGGTTTAGTGAGGGCAGCAGGTGAGGCAGTGGGACCATTGTATGCAACTTAAAGAAGATTCATACAGCATATTAAATTCTAGGAGCAACTTTTTGGAAGGTAGAATGGTTCTTTTAAATGTGTGTGGTGCCAGGGCTTGGGGGCAAATCATTCGGAGACTGTCCCAGGCTAGATCAACAGCACTAGATCAACAGGACTAGTTTTAGGTTTGAGAGTCCCTTCCTGTGCAAGGCTGGCCCTACGTTAACCAGAGTGAAGCAATTGCCTGAGGCAGCAAATACTAGGAGGTAGCAGCAAAGGTTTTGGAGGAGAATGCTGTGGAGGATACTGCCCCATTATCAGTGTTGAAGACAGACTCACTTGTCAGTCCAGTTGGCTTCTGTTCATGGAATGGGAGGAGGTGCCATCTTGTCCTTTGCCTCAGGTAGCAAAAGGTCTTGGGCCCACACTGCTTGTATGTCAGTGGGGCCCCTACTACCCAAGGATGCTGAATGGCTGTTGCTGTCAGGCATGCTCCAGAAAAAAGGCACTGTCTTAAAACTATTCATGTAGGTTTCAGAGTATTCATTGTTCACTATCACTCATATAGGATAGCTGCTTTCCTCATTCTAATCTTGCACAAGAGTCTCTCTGTTGGGTTTTCATCAGAATGTATTCAGGGCTTAAAGCTGTACAAATCATTGAGGAGAGTATCACAGATCTGGCTCCATTTGAATTGCGCCCTGTTATATTAGGGTGGATGTGACAGTGGAAAGCACAAGAGAGGATTTAATCCTCGTCATGTTACTTATACATTTATTTATTACTAGCTGTACCCTGCCACGCGTTGCTGTGGCTCAGTCTGGTTAAATTGAAAAGAAAGAAAAGACAAAGCGGATGTTTCTAATATGTTTAATTTCACAATGCTTGTGGATATACAATATTTTTAGTTGCTCCATTGTCTGTGTAGATATAGAGATTGTCTGGTTTGCCGACTCTAGAACACGCAACATATAATTGTCCATGTGAGAAGCAATCTGTGTCTAGATCTAAACCGCACAATTCTAAAGATTGGCCCTGAGCTTTGTTGATGGTGATTGCAAACGCCAATCGAATTGGGAATTGCAATCTCTTAAACTGAAATGGCATATCTGTTGGAATCATAGGAATGCGAGGAATGAGGACATCTTCACCTTTGAAAGGTCCTGTCAAGATTGATCTCCGACTATAACAATTGCCATTTCGTCTATAGTTGGAGCATTGAATCTTCGCACATGTTCTCCAGCAGGCGTTTTGTCAGCATGAATAACAATCTTGTGTGTAACAGATGGCATCATGTCAATTGCTGTTTTGAACAAATGTACTAAATTGTTTTTTTCGTGAAGTAGCTGTTGCAGTTTTGAAACGATGGACCTTTTATGCCGGTATAAATTCCGCAGCGTGCATTCAATTCATCATTGCCGTCACCAATGAAATACATTTGTAGGAATTTATGTTGACTATCTTGAAACGGAAGGAAGGAGCCGGATTTATGATAAATTTGTCCTTTGACTTTGAAAGTTGGCATAAATGGAGCTGTGATGATTTCTGCGCCGAACGACGTCATTTGGAAGCATGAGTTGTATTTCCTGATGTTAGATAGGAAATGCTTTGATTCTGCAAGCAAAGTTTGTAATGGCTCTGGTGGTTTTCCAAGTTGAGGCAGTTTAATTTTTCCAGCAGCGCAACACATTCCTTTTGTTTCTCCATTAAATTTAAGAGCCTTGCAATAAGGACACACTTCAGTCATAGTGCCGATGAGAACATGCCGCCTCAAATTATAATCATCAGCTGGGTTGTACCGGAATGCAAGGCGATTGTAATCGTGTGATTGTATTAGAGAAATTGGAGAAATATAAAAGATTAAATTTATCTTGGTTCGGAAGAATAGCCTTAATAAAAATGAAGATATTAGCTAAAATTAATTTTGTATTTAGAATGTTACCTATAAAAATATCAGAAACCGAGATAAAAAGTTGGCAAAATATTATTAATAAATATTGTAATGGAGAAAAGAGAGCAAGAGTGAATAAAAATAATTGGTACCTAAGCCAAAAAAAGGGGGGAATGGGTCTCCCAAACATAAAATTATACTACGTAGCAAATAGATTAAGACATGTTGTAGAAGCAATTATGGGAGTAGGAGATTTATATTGGATGGAAGAAAAAACCATAAATAAGGTAGAGATGAATTTGGAGAATGTTTTTTTTAAAGACGGAGGAAGAAAGTGGGTTGGAAGTATAGATAATCCACTCCTGAGGACTCAATGGGAAATTTGGAGTAAATTTAAAGGGAAGCTGCTTCCGAGCAACTCTCCCTTAGCACCGATAATAATGTTAAAGAATTTCCCAGAGGATCTAAAGGGTAGATTATGTAAAATATTAAAAGAGAAAAATAAAATAAGATTAAAGGATTGGGTAAGAGATATTAAAACAAGAGAGGATATGGAAAATTTGTCAAAGGAGAAGAAGCTATCTTGGTTAGAATATGGTCAATTAGAGCAATGGAATAAAAAGTGGATTAAAGATAATAGAATGTGCAGAAAGATGACGAGGTTTGAAGAATTAGTAGTAAGTAAGGAGGAAGGGAAAGGAGGGAGTATAGTTTCAAAAGGATTAATGAGTGAAATATATAAAATATTGTTAGAGAAGGAGTTTAGAGAGAATACAGAGAAAATGGTTTGGGAATCAGATTTGAAGATACAAATAGGGCGACAGAGCTGGGAGGGACTATGGAAACAAAGAGTGTTGAGAAGTTTATCAGTAAGAATAAAGGAGAATTATTTTAAAATTTTATGGAGGTGGTACCTAACCCCGGTTAGATTGAATAAGATAAGTGATCAACATTCAGCAAATTGTTGGAGAGGATGTGGGGAAAAAGGAACGTATTTACATATGTGGTGGCAATGCAAATATGTACAAAGATTATGGAAGATGGTGTTTTCAGAAATTGAAGAAATAGTGGGAATGAAAATAGAACAAACACCAAAAATAGCATTGCTGTCACTATTTGAAGATATAAAGTGTGGAAAAGGAACTATAGAGCTGATATCGAGTTTGTTGGTTGCAGCACGATTGATGATAGCTAGGAACTGGAAGATCCAAGGGGAATATTCTATTGAGGAATGGTATAAAGTAGTATGGGACATAGCCATTAATGATAAACTGACATGTAATATTAAGTGGAGAAAAGGCGTAACTAAAATAAATGAGTTCGAAGGAATCTGGAAACAGTTCCTAGTGTTCGTGTTTACTAAGGGAAGTGGGAAACCACCAGCAGAAGAAATGATTAGATTTTGGACTCAAGAATGATCCCGAGGTGGGGGGTGCACATTTATGTTAAGAATGAAGATGTTGTAGTGTGATAAGGCATATGTAATAGTTTTTGATATTTGTACTCAACAATTATTCAATATGTATGCAGCAGATATTTGATGTATTTTTTTTTCTTATTGTGTTAGTTTCAGTTATATTTTGGAAATGTTTATCTATGTTTATATAGTGTTGAAAATGAATAAAAATTAAAAAAAAAAAAAAAAGTAATCGTGTGATTGTTTACCACAAAGTCGTGTTTGACACTGATGTGCTGTTTCTCGTTGACGTCTTTCAGCCACTCTCAGCCTGTCACGTTCATTCTATTGAGAACAAAGCAGATCTGAAGCTGTAGAACGCAATTGCGTGCTCTCAACTGTGCATCCTCAAGTCTGGCTGAACTTTGCTTGGCTGGTTCCTTGGCACGTATTTGAGGCATTCTTTTTCTTTTTTTCTCGTTTGCTGATGTCCGTTCTTCCTCAGTCTGATTTGCAATTTCTCATCGCAGTGCTTCCGCTCTGCGAGTACGACGACCTAAGTGTGATCTTCTGCGAGGCATTATTTGGATGAAGTAAAGCAGATTGTTTGGTTTTTTAAAAAGGATGTTTTTACGATGAGGAGGTTAGTGGAAACTCCTGGCAGTTACCTTTCTTCAGAACGTGTAACTGTCACAGGTGTGACATCTATATTCACTCAGCCAATTGTGAGAGAACATGCAAATAGGAGAGGAGACAGAGGCAGTGGATTGGCCTACTGGTTGGCGATGTCACAATGATCAGCAGGACTGGTTTTGAGGAGGCCTAGTTCTTCGATTTTAAGACAAACTTTTGACCCCATATAACAACACTCGCATATTCGAATGCAACGTTGTGTCAAAATTTCAAAGCAATCAGTGAAGAACTTTCGGAGATATAACGTCTGTTTCGAACGAACGTTTACATTTTTATTTATATAGATTTTTTTTTTTTTTAAATTTTTAAAATTTTATTCAACAACATATAACAACAACAAAACATCAAATAAAAAACACTTGTTACATATACATAAAATTACCTTAATATCAAATATTCAAATTTTGCCTAATAAACATATTTATACTAAACATAACAGTGCTCCCCCCCCCCCTCGGGATCTCATTCCTGTTTCCAAAAACTCATAGTTTCTTCTGTTGGTGGTTTCCCACTGCCTTTAGAAAATACAAACTCCAGGAACTTTTTCCATATACCCTCAAAATCATTTGTTTTTGCTATACCTTTTTTCATTTTAATATTACATGTCAATTTATCATTTATAGCAATGTCCCACACTTCTTTATACCATTCTTCAATACAATAGTCTCCTTGCATCTTCCAGTTCCTGGCTACAATCAGTCTCACAGCCGTCAACAGATTCGTTATTAGCTCTTTCGTTTCTTTATTACATTTAAGTTCTTCTTGCGGTGAAAGTAGTGCAATCCTTGGTGTGACTTCTACTTTAAATCCCACTATCTGCTCAATCTCATAAAAAACCATCTTCCACAACTTTTGCACATGTTTACAGTCCCACCACATATGTAAATACGTTCCTTTTTCACCACATCCCCTCCAACAATCTGCTGAAAGCTGATTATTAATCTTATTTAATCTGACCGGAGTTAAATACCACCTCCATACCAGTTTGTAGTAATTCTCCTTTATTCTTACTGACATATTTCTCAACACTCTCTGTCTCCATAATCCCTCCCATCTCTGCTGTCCTATCTGTATCTTCAAATCAGTCTCCCAAACCACTTTCCCACTGCTATCCCACACTCCTTTCTCAGTTAATATATTGTATAGTTGACTCATTAACCCTTTTATCCCTATATTTTGTCCCTTATCAATCCCTTTTTTTTCAATTAATTCCTCAAATTTCGTCTTCTCTCCACACTCTCTATTTTCTTTTACCCAATTTTTAGTCCATTGTTCCAATTGCCCATAGTTTAACCATGATAATTTCAAATCTTTTAAAACATCTTCCATCCTCTCTCTTGTATTCATCCCCTTTAACCATTCACTTAATCTCATTTTATTTTCCTCCTTTAAAACTTTACCTAATCTATTCTTTAAATTTTCAGGAAATTTCTTTAGCATTATCACTGGTGTTAAAGGGGAATTAATTGAAAGCAATTCCTTTTTATATTTATTCCAGAGTTCCCAATGGAACTTCAAAAAGTAATTATCTATTTCATTAAGCCAATTACCCTTCCCTTTTTCCTTAAAAAAAACATTCTGCAAATTTAGCTCAATATTATCTAATGTATTTTCTTCCATCCATTCTAAGTCCCCTACCCCTAGAATTGCTTCAGCAATGTGTCTTAACCTGTTTGCTATATAATAGTACTCAAGGTTCGGGAGACCCAATCCACCCTTCTTTTGATTTATATACCAATTAGATTTGTTAATTCTTGCTTTCTTCTCCGCATTGCAGTAATTATTTATAAGATTCTGCCAACTTTTTAACTCTAAATCTGAAATTCTTATTGGTAACATCCTGAAAATAAAATTGATCTTTGGCAAAATTTTCATCTTTATTAGAGCTATTCTTCCAAACCAAGAAAGATTCAGTTTCTTATACTTCTTTAGCTTTTCTATTACCTCTTTTTTCAATCCATTTAAATTTTCACTTTCCAAATCTTCTAAATTTTTAGTAATCTTAATACCCAAATATTTAATTTTTTCTTTACTATTCAAAACTGAAGCCTTCCCTTCCCATTCCTTCTCTTCCTTTTTAGTGTAATTAAATAACATCAACTCGGATTTTGCCCAATTTATTCTTAACCCCGTAACTTCTTCAAATTCTTTTAACTGCTGTCTAATTCTTTCCATTTTGCTTATCGGATCTCTAAAAGTCATCAATGTATCATCTGCAAACATATTCAACTTAATTTTCTTTCTAGTACCTATCCCCTCTATCTCCCCATCTTCTCTTATTGCATTTGCCAACAATTCCATCACCAATACAAACAGGACTGGCGAGAGTGGGCATCCTTGTCTTGTCCCTCTGGCTAGTCGTATCTTATCCGTTATTCCATCATTTACTACCACTACAGCTGTGTTTTTAGAGTATAACTGCTC
Organism: Elgaria multicarinata webbii; assembly: GCF_023053635.1. Classification (NCBI taxonomy): domain Eukaryota; kingdom Metazoa; phylum Chordata; class Lepidosauria; order Squamata; family Anguidae; genus Elgaria; species Elgaria multicarinata. Next base: position 11,353,145 of record NC_086183.1, on the reverse strand, counting down.
TATTATTGCTCTGAATTTGTTACCAAATCCCATTTTGTTTAAAACCAACTTTAACGTTTGCCAACTCACACAGTCAAAAGCCTTAAAAATATCTAGTGCTAAAATACCCGCCTTATTCTTTGACTTTTTTATCCTCTGTATTGCATTTAAGACTCTCCCTATTAATGTATGCATCTGTCTGCCTGCTATAAAACCACATTGGTCTTCCCCTACATAATTTGCTATAAATTTATTTAATCTTTTGGCCAAAATAGTTGAAAAAATTTTAGCATCTTGATTTATTAACGAAATTGGTCTATATGAATCAGGGAGAGTCAAATCCTTATCTGGTTTCGGGATTAAAATTATTATAGAATGCTCCCATGACTCTGGAATCTTCTCCCCTTCCATTATTGCATTATATAATTTCAACAACTTTGGCACTATTAATGTTTTAAATCTTTTATAAAACTCTGGTCCCAGGCCATCTACCCCCGGTGATTTCCCTACTTTAAGCTGATCTATGACCTCCTCTATTTCACATTGCAGTATGTTACTATCCATAATTTTCTTATGCTCATTTTCTAATCCTTTTTTCACAAATTTACCCACATACTCTTCCTTCCTCTTCATTTGAATATCTCTTTCCTTGTATAAATCTTCAAAAAATTGCTGAAAAATTTTTATTTTATCCTTCATCATATGACAATAATTACCCTGCATATTTTTTACTGCCCCTATCCCATTTTTAGCTTTTTCCTTTTGTGTGAGTTTGGCAAGCATCTTCGAGTTCCTGTTACTATTTTGAAAGTATTCCCTTTTCATATAAATTAAGTTCCTCTGAACCTCTTCTAAATTAATATTTTCTAGTTCCTTTTTTTTTGCCTGTACTTCTATTAATTTATATTTATTTTTAGTTTGCCAATATTCATTTTCCAGCTTCCTTATCTCATTCTCTAAAGTAACCTGCCTTACCTCCTGTTGTCTTTTTAGATTACACATTTCCCTAATACAATTCCCCCTAAACACAGCCTTCATGGTATCCCAAACCACTGCCGTTCTTGTTCCCCCCTTCTCATTTATTTCCCATGTTTCTGACAGTTCCTTCTGCATTTTCTCAATTACTTTATCGTACTTAAATATCTTAGTATTCAGTCTCCACCTTAATGCTTGTTTGTAATCCTTATCAACTGCGAAAACTAAACTTACTAGTGCATGATCCGTTACCTTAATTGTCCCCAATTCCATTTTACATATCTTAGTTAAAAAATCTCTGGATACAAAAATATGATCAATCCTGGAGTATGTGTGATGGACTGGAGAATAATATGTAAATCCTGGGTCAGCCCCTCTAAGAACTCGCCAAGAATCAACAAAATCCTTTTCTTTAATTAGTTTGTTTAAGATAGTGATATTGTTTCTTTTTTCTATCTCAGAGGGATTTGACCTATCTAGTCTATTATTCATATTATTATATAGATTTTTAAATGGATGACTTTACGAAACAAATCACGGCCAACTCTTAAGGCATTACTAGTCTATAGATGTTTAACACATTAAAAGCTATTACAAACATGAAAATAGAGTGAGACCCATCCATTAAGTTATAACGTTAAGACTTCTAGACATTAATAACATTTGAACATTGAGACACTTCAATAAAAGAAATGCATTACCACTTACCACGACTTGCTTATCATTCCCAAACCTCCTAAATGGCTGTTTTTCCTGTTCAAATTGATTTATCCTATATATTTCCCATTTAACCCCCCAAACCCATGTAATTTTGCTTAGGATGGCCAAATCCCACATTTTAATATACCACTCTTTTAGCAAGGTCTTTCCTTTCTTTTCCAGTACTTGGCAATAAGGGGACATACATCTACTGTCATATAATAGAATCGTGTTTTTCCTCTGTTCTTTGGTACTGGATCTCTTAGATAGGTTAGTAAGCAAATTCTAGGTTCTAAGGGTATATATGTGTGTTGCAGAATACTGCTAATATTGAAAGTAATTTCTTGCCAGAATCTCCTTGCCTCAAAACAATTCCTTTTCCGCACTCATCATCATCATCTTCTTTTTACAGCTTTTCAGTCTCCTTAACATCTGAGTAATTTCATTGTATGTGACTTCTAAGGGATAGAGCTGTCATGTTCTATTAAGTTAGCCAGAGCATGTACCTTTAAGGCTTTTCCTGATGTCACGGAGGCAAAGGAATGGAGCTATACCATACGGGATAATTCTTGTGCACCTCATAGTTAGGGTGACCATATGAAAAGGAGGACAGGGCTCCTGTATCCTTAACAGTTGTATAGAAAAGGGGATTTCAGCAGGTGTCATTTGTATATATGGAGAACCTGGTGAAATTCCCTCTCTATCACAACAGTTAAAGCTGCAGGTGCCCTGCCTTCTTTTAAATCTGGTCACTCTAGTATAGCTCCTGCAGCTTTAACTGCTGTGATGAAGAGGGAATTTCACCAGGTTCTCCATATATACAAATGACAGCTGCTGAAATTCCCTTTTCTATGCAACTGTTAAACATACAGGAGCCCTGTCCTCCTTTTCATAGGATCACCCTACCTAAGTGCACTGTTGGCCCTTTGGCCCTTTCATTTTGAGAGAAAACATTGATATTCTGACTTTTGCAAAGCATCATTAACCAGGGTAGCTGTTTTCTCAGCAACATCTTTGTTAAACTTCCTCACTGATTCTCTGGCAGGGAGTTGGATTTATTTCTTTTTGCGTAAAAATCTGTGCATATTTTCACATGTATTTTCCCAAATGCATGCTTCAAGTGCGCACATTCTCTCATCGATGAAAGAATATTTGGGTGCATTTTTTCGAAACTACAACTGTTTTCATGTGTATTTTCCACATTTATTTATTGCATTTCTACACCGCACAATAGCCAAAGCTCTCTGGGCGGCTCACAAAAATCCACACATGCTGCCGAATGACTTTCTTTTGGGTCTGTGAATCGCATTGCAAGCCCAGAAATAGATGGACTTTGACCACAGATTGCATCCAAGGTTGTGTTTGGTCCGGAAGGTGCGACCTGAGTAAAATCCTGATAAAAAAATGAGCTGAAATTAATTTCTCATAAATCCCTAGGTCGGGTGAGACAGGTCCTTATGTTTACTGCTGAGTAAGAACTGCTTCTTTCAAGTGCTGATCAGTGCAGAGCAAATAGGCTTCTTTAAATGAACGATTTATATTGGCCACTCACGGACGTTTACGTGTCATTTTGATGTCCTGCGCATCTCCCACTCCTTTCCCCAGATAACCCGTTCAAAAATAAACCTTGGAAAACCCGATTCTTCTGAAATATGTCTGGATTTGTCAGGAATTTTCTGCTGTGTGCAGTCAACGTTGCACTATAAAATGCCCAGTAGAGGGCGCTGACCCATTGAACTCTGTGGGCTGGGAGGTTTTAAATTACAGCCCACATGGGCACTGCTCTCTTCCTGTGTAATTCAACTGGTGCTGAGGGCATCTGAGACAAGGACTCAGGAGCCAAGAGGCCCCCTTTCCACAGTGGGCAAAGGGATGCAAGTGTCTCCAGTTGGTGGTTTTCTAGCAAAGGGCCAGAAGTGCCTACGGTGTGCTCCACATCCCAGCAGAAAAGCAGTCGTGGCTGTCCGTTGCGAGTAGCTTGCTACTGCTTCACTTCACCAAAAAGAGCTGCTATGCCACAATGTGCATGGCCACACGGGCACAGAGAAATGTGATGAAAAGTGAAAATGCCAAACAGCTGGGAGAGGAGCTAAAATCTAGTTACTAGGAAGAGCGAAGAAAATGGAGGAAAAGAAGCACAGACCTTAGCGCCCTGGGCTGTCCAAGGCAACATCCTTCGTGATGTGGAAGTCAAAGAACTGAACAGGAAGGCGTGTTTATGTGTAGTAGACCAGGGTTAGACCCTGCTACAGCACTCAAAAAAGCTGAGGTTCGTCTTCCAGCTCTACAAAGTTCCAAGCACATTAGAAACCCAAACAAAGGTTTCTAATGTGTTTGCAGGGAACTTGTGAAGAACAACCAAAAGTTCCGTTCGTGGCTAAATAGTCATTAATCAACTTCTAGCTCCAAGACTTAAAACATTAAAACTTAAAACATTCTAGCTCTAAAATTGAAAACACTCATTAATCAACTTCAAGTTCTGTTTGCGGCTGAACATTCATATGCCATCGCAAACTTCTGCAGGGTGGGTTGAGCAATTGTGTGAACATTGTGACCTGAGTCTATGTGTAAGCGCTACACAACCATTGTGGGAGAAATTCAGCTGCAATTTATTTATTTATTTATTACATTTTTATACCGCCCAATAGCCGAAGCTCTTATACCGAAGCGGTATAAAAGGAATCCAGGCTAGGGATGGAGGGAAGGAGCAGCCAGGATAATCCATTGAGCCTGTTCAGACAACACACAGAGGGCCTTCCTAGACGAGGGTTTAGCCCGGTGTGAGGCCCGGGCTCCCTGCTGTGCGTGCAGATGACGCACAGGGGATCCCGGGGTCAGGCCGGGCTAAACCCTCCCTTGACCTGGGATAACCAGATCCGCTTGTGGCCTGGTTTTTCTGCAGCCCCTGGGCGAGCGAGTGGGTCAGTGAGGGAGCGAGCGGGGTGCGAGTGGGGGGCATCAGACATTGTGGGGGGGGAAATCGGGGGCAGGGGGGAGTGGGGAACCTTTCCCCCCCCAAAGACCTACCTTTTCGTTGGTGCGCTCCTGCGCATATGGCCCCTTTAACTTATATAAAAAAATGCAGGACGCGACAGGGCTTTCCTTTCCCCGTCGCGTCTGACGTCTGGATAGGCGCGACGGCCTGTGCTAATTGTAGCACGGGCTTGCCGCGCCTGAAGGCCGGATTACCAGGTAGGTCTAGCAAGGCCCAGAGTCATGGTGGTTAAGCATTTCGAGCTAAAGATTATGGCTTAGCGTGTCTTGTGAACCATTCCTAAGCATGGTAGCCACATAACCACAGTTTAAACATGCTCACTAACCATTTGCTGCAAAAGGTTTAGTGGCCTAACCATGGTTTAGTGGGTTGTCTGAATAGGCCCATTCGATCTATCCTACAGGTTTGTATCAGTTGTTGATTATCATGGCTTCCTCAAAGAATTCTGGGAATGGTAGCTTGGTGGGGTACTGAGAATTGTTATGGATCCTTCCTCCATCACAGAATTCCTCCTAAGCATGTTTAGACAGGGGTGGGGGGAAAAACTCCTGCAACTTCCAGCATTTCCCAGCCAACATGCACCCTAAATCAGATTGTTGTGAAGGTATCCTGCATAGTAAATGGTGCTCTATAGTTCATATGGGTGCCATTTTTGGGAGGGGGGGTTAAAAAAGAGGGGGGAAGGTTTTTAATTTGGGTGTAGAGGGTGCTGCCCACCTCTCCTGTATATGCTTAATAGAGAACTCATTCTCTGATGTAGATCCTTATGAAGCTAAAACGGACTCATCCATGTGCCAGACGGAGGTAAATAGCAGGCTCGTGGGGAGCTCAAACATTTGCAAAAGTACAAACAAATATTTTGGGGGAAAGACCCTACTGGAGAAGAGGCTGGAGAGAACAAATAAATGAAGATTGAACATGCTCAGTCGGCACAGAATGCTCTGTGTTGGTGAAGGGGGGTGGGCAAAGAAATTATCCTGGTAAAGGTCAGGACCGGCTGGCACTCTGATCAGTCTGCAGAATCCTACCAGATTTATTTCATGCAGTGGTTTCATTGTTTGCTGGTGCCACCTTGTGGCTGAATAGGGGTTACAAATACACACTATCTATCTATCTATCTATCTATCTATCTATCTATCTATGTCCGGGCTAGGAGCGTTTTCACACGTGGGGTTTAACTTACCTTGATGCTCACGCTAGCTCTGATCATCTCTAACCATTGTCCATGCAGAAGAGAAAGTGGTTGAGTGGCCTGTGTAATGCAAATTAGTATTCTGGTCAATTTGCATTTGCATCACAAACCTGATTGAATTAAGAGCCAGCTTAAGTGTGTGAAATGCCCACAGGCCCAGTTAATCAACACCAAACCTTACTCTCCCTGCCTGCATCTGCCCAATACATCAAAATTTTGTTGACAAATAAAGACATTGAGCAATCATGGGAACATAGAAACCTGCCTTATGCGGAGTCCAACCACTGGGCCATCTAAGCCCAGTATTGTCAGCATTGGCTGGCAGCAGCTCCCCAGGGTTTTCAAGCGGGAATTTTCCCCAGCTGTACCTGGAAATGGCAGAGATTCAACTGAGCTATGGCAGTTCTTCAGTTGTGCAGCTCAGAAATTATTCAAGATGATGAAAACCCAAATGAGCTGGGAAGAGTTCCAAAAATATCTCCCCAAACGGGGTGAATGGGTAACAAACTGGCAGGTGAGATTTAACGGAAGTGAGAGTGATGCATATTTGGTGAGATGGGGGAAGGAAACCTAAATGTATATACACTGATGGTTGACTAGGGCCGTAGCTAGACAGGGCGATATCCCGGGGATCGCCCCAGGATCATCCTTGTGCGTTCACATGACGCACAGGGGATCCCGGGAGCAGGGAGAGATGATCCCTCCCTTTCCCCGGGATCTCGCCCTACACTTCTCGCCCGCTTTTTCCACTGTCTCAGGCTGATCCCGAGACCACAGAACGTGTGGGCGGGCATCGCGGTTTGTCCCGGCTCTTCGCGAGTAACCGCGAGGAGCTGGGAACTGTGCACGGTTGGGGTGGGGGGGAGCGGGGAAAGTATTTTGTTTTAAAAAAACCTCACAATTTTTCGCATGAGTGCTCGTGCGCTCGTCTGCTTTAACAAAAAAATAATAATAGCGGGCGCGATGTCGAGCGCCGCGTGTAGACCAGGGTGATCATAAAACTGTGAGATCGGCGCCGTAAAACCCCCTGGTCTAGCTAAGGCCTTGGTTTGGGGTGATCAAGTAGGGAAAAGTTGCTTGGGTCATGATGGATAGCTCAATGAAAACATCAACCCAGAGTATGGCAGTTGTGAAAAAGGCAAAAGGATTGAGAATAAAGTGGCCAGTATAACAGTGCCCTTGTACAAATTTGCAGTGCAGCAACATTTGGGATGCTGCGTAGAAACGTGGCCGACTCATCTCAAAAAGGACATTACAGAGCCAGAAAAAGATGCAGAAAAGGGTGACTAAAAGGGTTAAGAGGTTGGGTCGCCTTCCATGCAAAGGAAAGGCTAAAACGTTTCTTTCCAAAATGATAGTGGTTAATGTAGGCTTGTGTGGTGTGGAAAAAATGGATAGAGAGGATTGGTGGAAAATTCAAAACTGACAGAAGATGCTCAAAAGCAGTGTGCTACTGAATACAAGCTACTGGAGAGCAACAGTAAAGAAGAGCCACCATCTTCATGTCCTACCTGTACATAAGAACATCAGAAGAGCCCTGCTGGGTCAGAACAAGGGTCCATCTAGTCCAACTGTCGGCCAGGGACCAACAAAGCAGGACATGGTGCAACAGTACCCTCCCATCCATGTTCCCCAGCAACTGATTTGTTGTTGTTTATTCGTCCAGTCGTTTCCGACTCTTCGTGACTTCATGGACCAGCCCATGCCAGAGCTTTCTGTCGGCTGTTGCCACCCCCAGCTTCCCCAAGGTCAAGTCTGTCACCTCCAGAATATCATCCATCCATCTTGCCCTTGGTCAGCCCCTCTTCCTTTTGCCTTCCACTTTCCCTAGCATCAGCCTCTTCTCCTGGTACACACAGGCTTATTGCCTCAAATACTGGAGATAGCACGCAACCATCAGGGCTAGTAGCCATTGATAGCCTTTACCTCCAGGAATTTATTCAATCCCCTTTTAAAGCCATCCAAATTGGTGGCCATCACTACATCTGTGGTAGTGAGTTCTATAATTTAACTATACATTGTGTGAAGTACTTCCTTTTATTTGTCCTGAATCTCCCACCAATCAGCTTCATGGGATGACCCCGGGTTCTAGTATTTTGAGAGAGGGAGAAAAATGTCTCCCTATCCATATTTTCCACACCATGCATAGTTTTGTACACCTCTATCATGCCTCTTTTTTTCCAAGCTAAACAATCCCAGTTGTTGTAACCTTCCCTCTTAGGGGAGATGCTCCAGCAGTAAGCAAGATACTAGACCTCATGGATCTTTGGTCTGATCTAGTACAATTCTTCTATGGCTTCTTCTAACACCTTCTACATTCTGGTGCAATCATAGGATGTCCTTGCTGATTCTTTTGAAATTTTGTTTCTTGACTTGGGAAACTTCCTAAAACAAAGGATGAGTTTCTCTGCTACAATGGTGCCTTGCGTGCTTCTTTCTTCCTTGGGAGTCCATCAGAATAGTTCGAATTTGTAGGCTGGGAGAACGTTAAACCTGATTCCTGAAGTGTAGATGTGCAGAATGCCACCTGTCCACATGGCTGATAGGGAAGAACAGGTTGCTTACCTGTAACTGTGGTTCTTCGAGTGGTCATCTGTGCAGTCACGCTATGGGCTCTGTGAATGCTCAGCGCATTCGCAGAGCCCATAGTGTGATGCACAGAGACCACGAAGAAGAACCATGTGACTCATTTCCTGCATCATGATGGTGGTATCAGAGCAAGAAGAAAAATACCTGGAGCACTAGCCACATTCCTGGACATGCAGATTGCTGTAGCAGTAATGCAAGTGGTTGCCATCTAGAAAACTGTCTTGAATAGTTATCCCATGCTATGCTCCAGCCTGGGTTTTTCTTTCTAAAACCTATCCTGAGTTTTTGATGCCATTCATTCTCCATCATTATTTATACTGAACAAGTAAGCTATTCTGTGTGTCTCCTATTGACAAGAAGTGAACATGGTAGCTCTAGTTTGGAGGTTTCTATCTTCTATTCTTGCTTATATACTACCTCCTTCTCCAAGAGAGTTCCCAATTACCAGAGTAAAAGAAAACTAGACAAGATCCACCAAGTACTTTAGTTAGAAATGTGAAAATGTCCCTTTCTAACACACACACTGCAGCAAACACTTCCTGACTGTTGGAGCAATACGAAAATGGAATCAATTACTTAGGGAGGTCGTGGGCTCTCCCACACTAGAGGCATTCAAGAGACAGTTGGACAGCCATCTGTCAGGGATGCTTTCAGGTGGATTCCTGCATTGAGCCGGGGGTTGGACTCAATGACCTTATAGGCCCATGATTCTATGTATTAACACTGGCACAATGCTGCTTTGGCCGTGCCAAACAGGTCTGTTTCATAACGCATGAAACGGCTGTTAACCCTGCAACGTTGCTGCAGAAAGATCCGAGTTACTCTACTAAGTACGGTAGGTGTGTTTAAAGTATCCCACTATGATAACATAGAGCAGAAGATCAGCATATTTTAAAACTCAGTAAAGTGGCTATAACAGACCAGAATCAATCCAAAGTGTTCTGTACCATTTTAGCTTATGGAATTAATGCTGTTAAGAACATAAGAAGAGCCCTGCTGGATCAGACCAAGGGTCCATCTAGTCCAGCATTCAGTTCACACTCTGTTCAACTAGCTGTCCATGGGGAAACCCACAAGCAGGGCACGAGTGCAGCAGCACCCCCCACCCCATGTTCCCAACAACTGGTGTCCACAGACTTACTGCCTTTACTACTGGAGGTAACATATAGCTATCAGGACTAGTAGCAATTGATACCTTTCTCCTCTAGGAATTTATGTAACCCACTTTTAAAGCCATCCAAATTGGTGGCCATCACTACATCTTGTAGTAATAGATATCTTATTCATTTTCTCCATTCTTCTTCATACATGCCTTTTTAAGGGTTTACCTTAGGGACTTCTGCTATTCCAGGTAGTATATTTTAAGTAATTGCAATTAAAGATACAAACATACAAACCAATTACGGTTCCCATGAGAGCTGCAATTTGAACTCAAGGAATCAAAAACAGACTCTTAATTTGAGATAGGATCAACTACTGGGACTTTAGTGGGGCGCTTGTTGCCATGTTGGCTTTAGGAATAAAATGCATTGATCAGGCAGTATCCCATTTTATTGGACCAAAATGTTTACGTTTTCAAACTTTTCAGTTCAAGACCATTTGAGATAAGGCTTAAATAGCCCATGCCAGATGACTTGGTATGTAATATTCCAGTATTATTAATAGGCATATAATACTAACTTATTTTGCTCTACTTCAAAAGATGGACAGAAGGAAAATAGTTGCCCTGATGGGTCATGAAATACAGTATCGCAATGTTATGATGATACCAGTGCTCCAAAAACAGTTTTGAAAAAAATATGGAAAGTTTAAAATAGACATGCTTGCCTCTTTCCAGTTTGCATAATTCTGCTAACGATCAGCATAGGAGAGGATTTCCAAAGAGAAATTACAATTTGCTTGACATCTATAAAAGCTCTTAAAACAGTCTTCTTGTGATACATCTAAAATGCAAAGTACTGGGATCTAACCAAATATTGTGTGTTTAGTGAAATTACTCACTGCATTGATAAACAGACATATTGAAACACTTTAGCCTTGAAAGAAATCTATGACAGCCATACCTTGTATTTTGTATCTATAGTCGGAACCTGCACTAGGGATTTCATTTTTCACCAGTGGGGCTAGAGACCAGGAAAAATTGGGAAACCTGTTTTCCATGTTCCATATCTCAAAAAGTGGCTAAGAGATTTCATTTATTTAGAAGGCAATAACTATAGTGGACATCTATGTACAGGCTTGATTTTTAATGAACCTTTGTTCAGAATGTGCAGGTGAAGAAGTACAGTAGTATTTTGAAATGTCTAAATTGAATTAGACATGTTTCTTGCTGTAACTAAACATCCCTGCATTTTACCCCTATTTATAATCTTGTAAGGTCTAATAAACTACATTTGTCTCCATAACTGGTTTTTCTTAAAATCAGGTTTGGTAAAAACTGTGTCTAGTTTGACTTGTAAGGAAAAGGAGCAGGGAGAAATTTAAGTTGTAAGATAATCTACACATTTATATGGCAAAATACACTTTTGGTTCCCACACAAAAAGGGTGGGTAATCATGATGTACAAGCTTCAGGAGCTGCCTGTTTAGGTAGATAACAGGGTGTATCTGTAGCTTCTGCTTGAACACATGAAGCTGCCTCATACTAAGTCAGATTGTTGGTCCATCTCACCCATTATTGTCTATTCTTGACTGGTAGCTGCTCTCCAAGGTGTCACATAGAGGTTTTTCCCAACATCTGCTCCTTCTGTTAGTTGAAGGGGTTGAAGCTGGGACCTTCTGCATGCAAATCACATACTCTGTCACTGAGATGTGGTCTTTTTTACTACACTGCTGTAGTAAAACGCTACACTTGGACTTTGTGTACAATTGTATTGTTTTAATTTTGGAGACTTCCTAAATTAGCCAAAAATAGAGACACTTATTCACCTATAGTTAGAAGAAAATGACTGAATTTCTAGTTAAGCTATACAATGTATAGCTACTTTAAGACCATTTTCAAGAACAAGTATGGTTGTAGCCAATGTTGGTCTGATGGTCCATATCAACGGAACTTTACCAAGTAGGGCTAGCACTGGGATGCAACCCACTGTATTTTCCATTAATCCTCTCTTAAGAACAGCATTGCTATGAAATTTTAATACAAGAATTGGTGCTTTTCAGTTTTGAAAGGAAGGCACTGGTTATGTATCGATTAGTGTACTTTTTCAAATTCTTTGGTTTATTCTGAACTCTGTAGTATTCTTGTGGAATCTGCATCACATTTCACCCTCCTCAGTGATATGGGCTTAAATGGGGTCTTCATTTATCCTCACTTGGGGAAGTATGTTATGTGACAAGGGAGCCTTTTCTTTATGAGATACCATCACCATAGAAATACAATCTTTTTGACACTCGGTCAAAACTTTTTTAAAAAAATTGCCAAGGCATTTAAAATTTGGTTATATAATACACAGTACAATCCTATACATGTCTACTCAGAAGTAAGCTGCATTCTCAATAGGACTTATGTCCAAGTATGTGCAGGATTACAGCCTAAGTCTACTGCTATTATTTTAGCAACCTCTGATAGTTTGCACTATTGCTTGATTGTATTTTATCATAGTAGTTTTAGTCACGCCCTTTGTATAGTGCCCTGGTATCCACAAGAACGAACAATTTTAAAATGCTTTTAATAAGTAAAAAAGTGTGTGTGTAAAACAAAAACACAATTCACCTGTCACAACTTACATTACGCCCATTCACTTTTGATAGATTGAACTCCCACCATTAAATATTAACTAGGAGCGTATTATTGGTTCAAGTCATGTCACAAGTAGTGTCTAGTTCAAATTAATAGGATGAACTACTGAATTGGAGCAACCACCACTTTAAAAAGCATGAAATATAAAAGTAAGATAAAAAATCTAATGCGTTTCCTGATAGTGCCTTGCTGATTTTAATATACCTGGACATAGTTCCTGCGTACATCATTTGCTCTGTAGCTTTTGTAAGATACTTCAACAAGCAGAATTTCAGACAAGTTTCCACAGCTGTGATTTTTATTTCTGGAGTACAAATTTAATACCATTTTCCTATAATCACCAGAGAAACTGTGTGATGGATATGGCAACTTATTTAGTCTTGTTCCAGTCCAGTTAGATAGATGCAACAAGGAAGTGTGTCCATAAGTTGAACTTACACTTATGTAAACTTATGCTCATGTAAATTACTGTAGAGCTTGGAAAAGGTATGAAAAAAGAACTAGGAACAGAATGTATGTGTGAGGGATAGAATGAACATGATCTGATGGGAGCATGGGCAGGCAGAACTATCTATCAAAAACATACAATGGCATTTTATGTAATCTTAAAATCCAGTTATGTAAATTTATACGTATCACATTTGCAAAGTTTAGCAGAGTTTAATCACCCTTGTGTACAGATTTTCTTTGTGACAGACTATGGAAATTACTAGAACACATAAATTTAGCTGCCAGTAGCCTATTTACTTGCATGGGCACAGCTTATGGCTTGCAAGCCCAAGTGGCAAGGCTTGTTTGAAGGGAAAACAACCCTTAAATAACTCAAGGTTTGTTGTAGGAGATTTCTTCCCCCTCAAACAAGCTACACTGCCTGGGTCCGCATGACACAAGCCCAGGTGGGTAATTAGGTTAATGGCACCCAGCATGTGCTGCTGATTGGATCGTACGAACCAGATCATATGAAAGTTTCAGGAAGGAAAATCAGAGTGGGGTGCAATCCTATGCACATTTAGAAAAGTCCTACAACTCCCAGCAACCTCCCATAAATATGGCTGGCTGGAAGTCAAAGGAAGTTTTTCTGTCTAAACATGTATAGGATTGCAGCCTCAGAAGCTCAAGAGAGCCACAAATGACCCTTCGATTAGGCAGAGAGAGGCAGCTGAAGTATTTAGAAAGATAACAATCTGTTGCTCTACTTAATTTATTGTAGTATTTTTACAGCCAGGGAGTTGCAGAGGCACTTGAGAGATTTTCTGCCTCAGGTACCAAAGTAACCAGTTTTGACTAGCCTTGGGTACTACAACACCTTGACTGGAAGTGAGTGCAATTGTTACTCTACCTTAGGTAACAAAATGTCATGGGCTGCCACCTGCAGACAGGGCTGATTCATGATTAAGTATGGAATATTATTCATTATTAAGCATGAGTTCCAGAGTCTTTCTGTTCAATATAGAGCTATATCTTTTATGGCATAAAAGTTGCTACTTCATTCTACCTATTACTCTTGATAGACTATTATGAACAGATCAAAACAAAATTTATGGATTACTACTTGAGTAATATAACTCTTCGGCATTAATTTAACCTTGCATTAAACATTTAGGTGTGGTTGTCCACCCTCAACATGTCCATGAACTCATACTCTAACCACTAAAGAACCATTTATATTATTACTACTTTTGCAAAAGCAAAGGCAAAATTACTAAATACTGTGGTTTGCATAAGGAGATTTGTCTTCTACAGCATTAAACATTCAGAAGGAAGTACAGTAGAACCTGGTACTATAGCTCTTTAGAATACAGGTGTGGGGAAAGCATGATTGAATTCTCAAAAATAGCATGTCGGGGGGGGATTAGCCTAGAAGCCCCTTCTCCTTGAGAATGCCCCTCCCCTCTCTCCATGAAAAAGTATTCAATCATGTGATTCCTTCACCTGCATTATTAATTGGAAAATTTCCAGGGAAACTGCACCATGTGCTTTTCGTGCATATAGATCAATGCTGTATATAATTTACGCTTAAGCTTACCACCATAAACCCTGAAAGGAGAAATTACTAGGAAGCAAACAGAGCACTAGTAAAAAAACAGTCCAAGCCAAACAATATCCAGCTTTATTAAAGGTACTTTTCATAAAACGATCAATCAATGGTATTCAGGCAGGACATGGGCTACAATCTGCAATGTTTTACAACAAGTTCCAACTCCCCTTCTCCTTGGACTACCAAAATGTAAAGTTACTATATAAAACCCAATGAAGAATCTTCAATTCATACTTGGAACAGGGAAAGTTTAGAGTGAGGGTGGACACTTTCACATTTAGTATGTTGTTTAACAACTTTTCACAAGCCTACCCTGACTTTTAGAGGAAAACAAAACTGCAGAATTTTTAATCTGAAGATTCACACTATAAAAAGAAATGTGGCCCACCTGCGAGCCATCCTCACTCCCTCAGTATTTGACACCAGAAGTTTGAATTGTCTGATACTGAGAATGCATTTGATTTATAGGATATTAAAATCAAGAAATCCTACGCCGTACTCAAGAGGAGTGATAAATGCAATGCAAATGACAACATGAAGGAACGAATATAGGAAGTTAAGTACAGTTTTAAATTTATCTTCTCCTCAAGATACAGGCATTTGGGGAATTTCAATGTTCATGCAACCATTTCAGAGATCAGTACAGATGAACAGTATCAGGAAATTCTCCTTCATCGTGTCTATGAAGACCCTCTCTTGCAAAATTGAAGGGGGACTTTTAAAAGCCCAGGTTCTAAGTAACAGAGTCAATGACAATTGTCCCCTCTCCTCCCCCTAAAACACAACAACAAAGCGTTCTGTGTGCTAACAACATAGCTTTAAAAAAAAAAGTAAAACAAAATTCTGCATTGTTATAAAACTTGATAAAAAATAGTATTTCAAACTGTACAGTCACCAGAAGTACACAGTTATCAAAAATTCACACAATTCACTTGGCATCCCCAGCACCTTCAGCTTTCTGTGCCTGAAAGACAAAGATAGTCCCATCAGAGAGCGCTTTATGTTGATGTCAGATTACTACTCACATGCCCAATATATTTGCATGAATCTAAAGTTTGCATGAAACAAGGCACACACTTAGTACCAATATACAAGCTATTATCATACAATCCTGATGAGAAAGCTGGACTCAAGCAGAACCAAAATAGTTATTTCTTAATCCCTTTTAAAATATTAACTCATAGATCACCAGAATCGTACTACTCCAATGCCACTTTCATTCACAACAAAGCAGCAAAAGAATTTACAGGATACATGCTGGCCCACATTACTTATCTTAACTCAAACTTCACTCATACCTGCCTGTACCCAATATTAATGGATGGTTTCCTTACCAAAGTAAACAAAGCTACTACACTGCTGTTATACCTGGTCTGTTTTGGCATCTCCGTTTTCTGCAGGGTTGTTTCCATCCTTGCCTGCGTCAGCTTTCCCCTTCTTCCCCTTGGGTACCTTCTCACCCTTCTGCCAATCAATGGAAATAGGTTAGCAGTTTTTAGTTCATAAATCAACAAGCTGTTGATATAAAGGACTTCTAACCATTTAAAAACATTTGTTTAGAAGTATCCCAGACTAGGAAACCCAAATTGTACTCAAGCAAATTTATATAAAGTTTTAACGTTACCTTTGGAGCTGCCTTTTTAGGTTTGGGTTCCGGCTTTGGAGGAGCAGGTTTCTAGAAGGAAAAATGCAATTTAGTAGTTTTGAAATAAGATTTTCCAGTTGTCCACTTTGGTGTGTGATGTCAAGCTTAGAAGCCAACTAAGGGTGTAATCCTATACATGTTTAAACAGAAAATGTCTTAACTCCCAGCATGCCTGAGCCAGACATTGAGGGCTGGGCATGCTGGGAGTTGTAGGACTTTTTTCTGTCTAAATATGCTCAGGATTGCACACTTAAATGTGTCAAATGTGCTACTATCAGCACTTCTTTCACTCACAAGTGTGAGTTATACCCCACCTGTGAACCAAAAAGCACTCTATCACATAACATACTTACAGCAGATAACCTTGCTGATCTCCGCTGTGGCTGTTTTTAAAAAGAAAGAGAAAAGTTAACCATTAGAGCAATTAGAACCAGTATGTCTCCCTTCATGGCTTATTAGGACAATCAAAAGTAACAGCAACCAACCCAAATCAAAACATTTCACCCTCAAGTCATCTGACATGCAAGGTAAAAGTTATTACAATGTAGTAGCAAAACTGCCCTACACGTCTTTGAATCCAGACGGTCTTACATCATGACTAAATTAAGTCCTATTAGTTTCAATGATCTACTCAGTCTGGATCCAACCAATCACAAATTAGGGTCTATACATGAAAACAATGTTCTTACCTCATCCTTTACTTTGGCCTTGTCACCCTTGGTATCTCCTTCAGCCTACAAGGAATTTAAAAAGTAGAACAGCTGAAGAAACCTGACACCAGAATTCGACAGTCTAATTTCTTTTGGGGATTTAAATACCAAATACATAAAGAACTTTATTTGATCATTGTAAAGCTGACATTTCAAATTTTTGCTTCATTCCTTTCCCAAAAAAATTAAATTTGCACATAATCTCACAACTACTAAGATCACTTGTCTTCCACTCATTCAATAAAATCACAAGATACTGGCACTGGCTTGGTAAGGCAAGAGACTTCTTGTAAAAATCACAGAATCTTCCTGATTGCAGAGGGGAATCAGCTCAAAATAATAATGATCAGGCAGCAAGTGGTCACAGTAGTGGTTCCCTGGGGCCTTATAGAACTATCAGAAACATCTAAATTCATAAGATGCTAATTTTTGAAGGTCTGTACCTTCCTTCAGAGCAAAATGTTATTGAATACACAAAGTTCACATGTTTGTGACAAATTATGACCTCAATAATCACACTAGAAGTAGAATCTCTTCATTTTCTTGTATGGATACATGTATTTCTGGCGACCCTGTCCTCTCTAAGACAGTTGTGTTTGTTTGAAAGTTGTGCGGGTAATAGCATTTTGATGCATTATTCTTTATTCCCTAACATTGCAGCTTTAGGCAACATAATAGCTCCTTTTATTTCAGAACACTATGACCTCTATTGAGTCCATGTAACTGACCCAAGATCTCACTTATTTCTGGAATTTTGATCTTGCAAATTGAGGCTTTTCTGCCTACTCCTAGCGCCCCTACAGACTTATGAAACTATGTCCTGTGTCACATTTAGGGCCATGCTGCGTGGACTCTTTCTTGCTGTAAGGGAATATCCCTAGGTTCAGAGCTCCTTAAGTCAATACCACTCCTCCAAGACATAACTAGAAACCCGAAATCAGAATGGCGGGCAAAATGGGGATCTAGCAACCCAAAGTACTGCCTGGAACCGTGCAGGCCACAGCATGTGTGTGTGGCAACTGGTGTTTGTTCTAGGTAGAGGCGTGGAGAGCTTGCAGTTTTGCACTTCACACAGCTTCAGCCTTGGTTTTTTCCTTCACCTCGAAGGAGGAAAGATGGTCACTTTCGGCCTTTAGACAAGAAGGAAAGGGGCGGGAAAGATTTGCTGTGCAGCGCATTTAGGGCAAAAGGCGGGGCCTCCTAAACATCCTCGCTGACGGTGGGGTGGGGGGGGAGGGGGCGCGCGGAATACAACTGACAAGACGGCTGTCAGGGCTCAACAAGGCTAATGCCTCCCCCGGGGCTTTCAAAACAAGCGCTTTTTCGGGCGGTAACTCTAAGGCTTCCCGCCTTTTTTGAAAAGAGTGCGTGTGTAAGAATACAGCACGTCCCTATTTATGGGAGCGCGGGGGGGAGGGACGGAGGGGAGAAAGAAAGGAGGTAAAAAGAGAACGAAAAACGGAGCGCGCGCCTATTTTCCACTTCCCCAGCGCGCGTGCACGCACACCTCCCCCCCCCCCCCGCCAGACGCGCACGTGCGCCCCTCCAGCCAACCATCCTCCCGCCAAAACGCCAACTGGATCCGTCCGGGTCCGCTTTTTCCCCTCACCCACCCCCTCCCCGCGAGCAAGTGGGCTCGTGCCCTCTCCCTATTGGTGGGGAAGCAGGGGGGAAGCGCGCGCGCGTACATACACGCGAGGAGGGGGGGCAGGGTGAGGTGGAGGGACAGCCAATAATTAACGGTCTAGCGCTAGTCCGCGCGCGCGCGACCCTCCTCCCGATCTCCCCTCCGTTCGTTCCTTCCTTCTTCCTTCCTTGCAGAGCTTTGCAGCGCCCACCCCCCCCTTTCTCCCCCGCTTCCCTCATAGGCCACGAAGAATGCGCGGCGGTTAACGGTCGCTCTTGTTCTGCTCCGCCCACTCCTCCTCGTCTCCACTTTTAAGTCCTGGCGACGACCGTTGAGCCGCCTCACGCGCACGCGCTTCCCCCTGCTTCATAGCCGTTAATCGCCCGAAGGGGGAGGGGGGAAAAGGTGTGGGGGGGAAACAAAAAAATCCAAAACGGAGTGCGGGAGGTGGGTCGGTAGAAGAAGAGAAAGGAAAGAAAATGGCGGCTGATCCGAATCTCACCCCCGCATAAGCATCATTCCCTTCAACTGCCTTCGCTTCCCTTTCCTTCCCCCTCGCCCTTCTCGCGTTCGGGGCCCTTAGGTTCCCTTGCCGCAGCCACGTACCTTTCTCTTGGGCATGTCGGCGGCGCGTGACAGAGGGAGAGAAAGAGAGAGAGGGAAGGAGGCTCGGTTGGAAATAGAAAAAGCAAGGTCTCAGGAAGAAGAAGAAGAAGAGGAGGAGGAGGAGGAAGAAGAAAAAGAAACTCGGCCGGTTATGAGGGAAAGCCGCGCAAGGCAGGCAGGACGGAAAAAAAGAGGGGGGCTCCGTTTGTTGGGCTCGCTCGTGTCGCTCGCGACCCCACTAATTTGAATCGGGTGTTTATAAAGTTTTATATAGACCCGGACGCGGCCCAACCGGTTCCAGCCGGATCCCCACCGCCCCGACCGCCCATTGGACAGAGCGCATCACGTGGCGAGGGCTGGCCAAGGCGGGCGCTGCGAGGGGAGGCGAAGGGCGCGCGCGCGCAACTAGTCTTGCCTTCCACCTTCCTCCCAGCAGAAGCTGTTGCTTGGTCCTGCGAGCGGGGTGCAGATTTGTTTTTAAAAATATGACAATGCACCGGAATTCATTTTTTTTAAAGTGCCTTGTCGGCGTCCGACGTGCAAAAATACTTTAAACGGGGGAAATAATAATGTACGCAGGTGCTGATCTTCCTGACGTATACCCATAGTGAAGGAGGAAAAATGCACATAATAGGTTCTCACCTCTCCCTTATTGCACCCCCCACACATAAAAATAAAATTAACCCCCCGCCACCGTCTATGTCTGCAAATGCGTTGCGAAAGTATTCGCTTGGCTAGCAAGGGGCTCTCGTTCGCTCCTGTGGCGGGGGTCACTGGGCTTTGAGCCCAGGTGAGCTTGCAGCCTGGGGTGGCTGGTGACAAGGCAAGTGCAATGTCCCTTTCTGCAGGATGGCGAAAGGCGGACCTGGCTGGCGCACCTGGGCTAGCCGCGGCGCGCGCGCACTTTCCCTAAAGGTGCAGAGCAACAAATAAATGCAGGAAAGGGTTTCGCACTCCTGCGCCTAGGCAGCAGAAGGGCACGAAAAAAGAAAAAAAAATCTGGGTGCAAGCTTAGGGAGAAGATGGCCTCTCCGTGCAGCTCGGAAGGAAGGTGCGGTCACTGCCTAGCCAGAATGTAACCCACAGCGCCCCCTTCCTTTTCAACCTTGACGGCGAACTGGCAGGGTCTCCTCCAAGAGCAGGCGGCCTCGGGCCTCAGGTGCAGCAGCCGCCGCCGCCTCTCTGCTCCCCGGCCGTCGGAGGGAGAAAGGGAGGGCCGCTTGAGGGGTGGTAGTGGGACTTTAACCCGAGGCTCTCCCTTGGCGGGGGCCAGGTGAGGAGCTGTCCTCTTCAGCACCATGCTGCCCTGCTGGGACAGTCCCCAGCCGCCCCAAGGTCAGATTGGATAGGAAGAAGTAGGCACCAGTAGATGTGAAATACCTGCGAGGGCTAACCGTGCTGCCCCCATTTCACAGCAGTCAGAAACAGCCCATTGGCTTTCCATGTGCCACAAGAAACAATTGGTAAAGACCGTTTCATCATGGAAGGTCTATTTGTCTTCGGTCCAGAGATTGCAGGCCTTTGAATATTAGCTGCTGTCAGGGGAAGGTTTGAGATCTTCTGGAGAAGCCCTTCTTTTAGTCCCATCTTCTTCACAGGCACGCTTGGTGGGAACATGGGAGAGGGCCTTCTCGTTGGCTGCTCCGGTGCTCTGGAACTCTCTTCCTGGGGAAGCTAGGCTGGCTCCCTCCTTGATGGGCTTTTGGAAGCAGGCTAAAACTTTTTTGTTCAAGCAGGCCTTTGGAGAATAATCCAGCCCTCCATCTATGTTAATGTTTTATAATTTTGTTGTGTATTTTTTAATTGTTTATGGTTTTGTTTCCCTCCCCCCCCCATGTATATTTTAAACTTTGTAAGGCCGCCTTGAGGCCCAGCATTGGGCAAAAGGCGGGATACAAATAATAATAATAATAATAATAATAATAATAATAATAATAATAATGCTTTGTGGGCTTTCTGGAGGCAACTGGGAGCCACCATAACGGCCAACCAGCTGCCTCCGAGAAGCCTACAAGCAAGGTTCCTGATCCAGCAGAACCTTCACCCCATTTCACCACTTATGCCTTAATACGGTTCTGACTGCTATTATTATTATTATTATTATTATTATTAATTAATTAATTTATTTATTTATTTAGCACCATCAATGTACATGGTGCTATAAGACCACACTTGGAGGAGTCAGGCATTTCCTTGGAACACATACATTCCTCATTATAACACAGGAAGCTGTTTTATACCTAGTCAAACCATTGGTCCATTGAGCTCAGCATTGCCTTCACCTGGGGTGCACAACGTGCAGCCCTCCAAAGCCTTAGCTCTCTCTCCCCACCCTGCACATACCATTTCCCCCCTGCTGATTGTACCATTGCTACCAGTAGCACAGATCTCTCCAGCAAGAGAAGTGATTTGTATAATGATCTCTGGGAGAGAGGGTGATGAGAAAGAGCCAGCTGAATCAGGTTCGCTGAGCTGTGCTACACAATATGCACATGTATATATGTTCCTATGCAATGTGTGTGGACCTCAACACAGCATGTAATCTTTGGAGCCAAAAAAGTGTCGCACCTCTGGTCTACATTGACTGGCAGCATCTCTCCCAAAGCCTACCTGGAGACGCCAGGAATTGGACTTGGGATGCAAAGCACCGCTCTTCCTTTACATTCAAGAACTATTATAAATAACCGAAGGGGCTAGGATCATTATAGGGCCAGTTGCAAAACAGAGGGCATGAGAGCAGCAGAGGAGACACCATTCCGACTACAAGAACTCAAAACCCTATTTTGAATCTTCGCCAGTGAAGAGATTGAAACAGTTGGATTTGCCTCAGTCCCCAGACATGCACTTCCAAGAGTGAAACTAGGGTGACCATATGAAAAGGAGGACAGTTGCATAGAAAAGGGAATTCGTATGCATGTAGTATCTGGTGAAATCCCCTCTTCATCACAACAGTTAAAGCTGTAGGAGCTCTGCTCTCTTGACCAGATACAAAAGAGGGCAGGGCTCCAGCAGCTTTAGCTGTTGTGATGAAGAGGGGATTTCACCAGGTGTGTATGTCTACAAATAACGCCTGAAATTCCCTTTTCTCTGCAACTGTTAAAGATACAGGAGCCCTGTCCTCCTTTTCATATGGTTACCCTAAAACCAACCCCTTTTCTTTAGGTGTTACAGCTAGTAGCGGTGAAGGGTTCTCCTTTAAAAGGGGGTGGAAGAGATATTGGTAACTATACCAGGAACAACTTCACTGGCTACTGGTCTGTTTTTAGAAACGATTCAGAGCACTGGTTATAACTGATAAAAGTTCTATACAACTTGGTAGTCTTCCAGATAGCATGATCCCATCTCACAAACAAGCCTGCCTGGATTTTAAGATCTTTGGGGGAGGTCCTTCTCTTGGTTCCACCACCATTGTAATAATGTAGAGAGTTAGGCCAGCTCCCCACCCTGTTGTCCTTCCACTGGCAGGCAAAGACATTTTTATTCAGATCATCCTTTGGCATTTAAGCTCATCTTTTGCTGTTGAAGAGGGGTTTAATGGGTTGGGTATTGTTGCTTTTTCCATTTTTATATGTTTAAATTGTATCTGTTTTTATTTGAATTCTACTGTTTTGAGTGCCATTTTTGGCCAAAAGGTAGGCTATAAATTTAATAAGTAAAGAAATTTAAGTTTAAATTTTTAAAGTGCCAATTTCCAAAAAATAGCCAGCAGCAAAATATCTGCTTTGATTCCATCTGGATTCTACACAATCCAGTTTATTTCACCATGAATACAGCTTACCGGAGAAGGAACTACAGTACAGCTTAAAACCTTGCAAACATAAAAGAACTGAAGTTGGCCTAATGCTCTCACTCTCCAGGAACAATGCTAACTGTTTTTAATGTTCACTGTTTTTAACTTTTGTAAAGCGCCCAGAGAGCTTCAGCTATTGGGCGGTATATAAATGTAATAAAATAATAATAACTGTGAGCAGTAGGTGCAATGAATGAAGTATAACCACAATACAGCCACCATTCATCCCAATTGTCTCTCAGTATGATCCATACCATTTAAATAGGCAAGCATGCCCTATAAGCCTGTTTAGTCCCATTAAAGTCCCATTGAAGTTAAAGCCAGTGCTAAGCCCGTAAAAGTAGGCTCTACTGAAAATCTATCGGACTATCAAAAGAGAATTAAAACCATGTATCTCAAACAACATACTGAAATATAAAACAGATAAAATTACAAGGGACTGGCCAATGAGACCACATCACGCCAGTCCTTTTCCAAGTTCACTGGCTGCCAGTCTGGGTCCGGGCCCGAAGTGCTGGTACTAACATTTAAAGCCCTAAATGGCTTGGGGCCAGGCTATCTGAACAAACGACTCCTCCCATATGTAAGGACCTCATCCTCAGGTCCTTCTCCGTGAGCTCCTGCCAAAGGAAGTAAGGCAGGTGGCTACCAGGAGGGCCTTCTCTGCTCTGGCACCCTGGCTGTGGAATGAGCTCCCTAAGGAGGTTCGCCTGGCATCTATATTATATTCTTTCAGACGCCAGATGAAGACCTTTTTTATTCTCTCAGCATTTTAACAGTCTATAAATTCAATTTTAACTTTGCTGTTTTAAATTTGTATTTCAAATTTGTATTTCTGCACTGCTGTTGATTTTATCATGGTTGTGCTTTTATATTGTATTTTATATCATGTTTTTATACTGTTTGTTTTATACTTTGAATGGTTTTAATTTTTGTGAACTGCCCAGGGAGCTCCACCTATTGGGCAGTATAGAAATGCTATAAATAAAATAAAAATCAGAAGTTGAAGGGAACCAGCAAAATTATCCAGCATTCAGCCTGAAGGCATGCCTGACTATACTGAGATACCAGTGTCATGTGTTCCCATCAGCTGCATCTTAGATGGGGATGGGACACACAAGTGGGCCTGTCCAGGTGATATTTGTGGCTAGGCAGGATCATATGTGTTAGGACGGTACTTTAGGTATCCTGGTCCCAAGCCATTAAGGGCTATAAAAGCAGTAAAGGACCTTTTGAATAGCAGCAGGACCAGCATACAATTTTATATCATGTTTTTATACTGTTTGTTTTATACTTTGAATTGAGCTCAGTCTAGCTGCTGCATTCTGTACTTTTTTTTTTTTATAAACACACCACCTTTTAGTCTCCAAATGGGTGTTCGGGGTGAAAAATACATTCGACTGCCATAATATGATTTGTAAGACAGCCCATGTTCATCCAGAGAACTCCTGGGTGACAGTGTAATCCTTCCACCTACCACTTCTTCCCATCTCCAAAATATTCTAGAATGGAGAAAGATTTTATCTCATGCTCCATTTCTTTACGTTTATGTCCCAAATAACACAACATTCAACTGCTGTGATGGCCACAGACAAAAAGTGGTGTGTTGGTACCACAAACTGGCCCTCAAAAGTAGGTAGTATTTGAGATTTTTCAGCTCAGAGCAGCATGTAGGGCGTGTTGTACCATACACAAGACAGTGTTTCAAGCAGCCATCTCAGAGAGTCTATTCAGTTCATGAATAAAAAACTGTCTTATCGACAAAGTAGGTTCCCAGCCAGGTGAACAGTCTGGAGTGTAGTTGTAATGCTGCACATCATCAGCATTTGGGAGGGACCTTAGCTCTGTGATAGAGCACATACTTTGCATGCAGAAGGTCTCAGGTTCAATCTCCAACTTGGGCTAGGAAAGAATCTTGCCTGAAAACCTAGAGAGCGACTGCCAGTCAGTGCTGACAATATTGGGCTAAATGGACCAATGGTTTGACTCAGTGTAAGGCAGCTTCCTATGTTCCTGTGCTTTTTGTGAGGTACTGTTTTGCCCAACACAGGAGAGAATCACAAAACCAGCTACATAGGTACACCTCTGTGCATCAAAAGGATCTACAGATCAATGAAGTTACAAGGTAATCTCGGGTAGCATACTTGCCAAAGTAAGATACCACAGCAGCTTCATTGGTGCAAACTACTCTGTGTACACTTGCTTGAAAGGACTTGAGTGCCCAGTATCTACTTTTAAATTATATTCACATATTGAAACTTTCCTTTGAGATATTAGAACATAAGAAGAGCCATGCTTAGACCAAAAGCATAGCTACTCAAGCATTTTATTTGCACAAATGTTTATGGGAAGCCCATAACAAGGCATGCATGCAACAGCTCTCTCCTCATGTTCCCCAACAACTTCTATAACAGGGCCTATTTCCCACAGAACATACCATTCACATTTTTCAACATGTTATCCTGTTTGTTTTTAAAGCAGCAGAAACTCTGGCCTAATCTACACCAAGCAGGATATTGCACTATGAAAGTGGTATGAAAGCGCTATATAAAAGGCAGGAGCCACACCAAGCAGGATATAGTGGTATGAAAGTGGTATATGGTATGTGTGAATGGGCCCCAACAGTTGTCAGTGAACGTCAATACCGCTAAAACGCAGTTGTGTGGCTCCTGGCTTTTATATGCTGCTTTCATACCACCTTCATAGCCTGGTGTAGATTAGGCCTTTTACTAATATATTCTTTTCCATCTCTAAGAGATACTGCATGACTGGAGTGTTTTTATGCATGTACACCATACAAGCATCAGGAAAGACCTTCTCTTTAAGAATTAGAGACCATACTTGAGCCATTTCTAGACAAAAATACAAAGATGTAGCTCACCACAGCAGGACAAACTACTGCTTGAGGATAAAGTTCCCATAATTTATTTATCGCTATGTATTTGTGCATATAGCCTTAGTTACTTGCATCAAAAAAGATGCAACTCTTAAGCAGTTTGTGGAATTACATCCTCAGCCCTATTGATAGTTGGCTCATCCTCACCATCTCAGAATGAAATGCTGAAAGAAGATGAAACTACACTCCTTCCTTCTTTGGATTCATTCCGTCTTAAAACGGCAACTTTTAATAAACATCAAATTGTTTTTAAAAGATGTCTATTACAAAAAAGGCTTTACTCGTGGCTTGATGATTTAATCATCTCCATAGCTGTATCCAAGATGCTGGTTTTGTTTTTTTGTTTCGTTTCAGAGAAGACATTTTGTAGTGCCCTCCAAAAGTAAAACACTACCTTAAAAAAACCAACAAAGTGTGCTGCATTAGATACACCAGGTTAGATTGTGGCCAGCAAGTCTGCCCAAAGCTCTAAAGCATGTATGGAGCCAAGCAGGAGGAATATTGTCCCAAAGTATTGAAGCCAGTGGGACAAGACATCCCCTTGAGAGGCTTCATACATATCAGCCTTCCAAACTGGGGCGATGCTATAGTTCCTGGCCATACAAAGAAAGCATAGATGAATATATGGATACAGCCAGTCACCTAAATAGGGGCCAAACAAGCTCCTCTAGAATGCATTAGCCTCATCCCAGAACACCCATTTGTTTGTGTGAATGCAACAGCTTCCGTCTTTAAGATTCCCAAATGCCGTTTCCCTGCACTCCACTGTAAGGAACTTGTTCGAATTCTTGTGTTGAAATGCTGATGGAATGAAAGCCCTGCTGCATGTCCAAACCTTCCCACGTAGTAGAGGACAACACTAAGTAGGTCTAACAAACTCCACAGCAGAACACCTTTTGTTTGGTACTTTTTAAACCATATTAAACTGAGGAAACCATAAACTAGGTTCAGACACAACGTTCCCAAAGACGGCTTGGATGATAACCAAAAATATAAAGGAGGTAAAGCGGGGCAGGGTACCAGTGGCCCTCCAGATGTTGTTGTTGTCCAACTCCCATCAGCCAGCATGGCCTATAGTCAGGGATGATAGGAGTTGTAGTCCAGAAACATCAGGTGGGCTCAGGTTCCTCAACCCTGAGGCAAAGACTTGCATATGTCTACTGAAAACACACAGACGCACAAAAATGTAGATTCCCATTATCAAGTGAACCCCTGTGGACAGCAGCTGTACTATTGGTAATTTGGCTCACATCCCCCCCTCTTCTGCCCACCCACCACAGCCAATCCCAGCCCTACAACGTCCTTCTCATCATGCAGAAACCATCGTCAGTTTTTCTAGGAAGTCCATTCTTTTGTTGTCCAGGGCCTGCAAAAAGCCCTGGATTCTCTCTTCCCGTTTAGCCCTGAGTTCCTGCAAGAGCGTCCGTCGTCTCTGAGCATCTCCGCAGGAGGCGGAGTCTTCCTCTTTCAGCTTCTCGAGCACAACAGCCATGTCGCTTTCCATCTGCTGCCACTTCCTTTCTTCCATGTATAGATCCCTGGCTTTCTGAAAAGAGAAGAGTAATGACATATTAGCCTTTTAGACCAACATAGTGTAGATCACCCTTTCCCCAGCCTGGCATCCTCCAGACGTGTCTGACTACAATTTCCATCACCCCCAGCCAACAGGGTCATTGGGTGTGCTGTCTGGGGATGGTGGGAACTGTAGTCCAACATCAGACTGGGAAAAGGCTGGCGTAGATACAGAACAAAATTTCTGTAAATTGTGGGTGGTATTAAAATGCAATAAACAAACAAACAAACAAACAAAGTCCAGCAGAAATCGGCATTCATTTGGTTTCCAGACTCCCTTCCCCCTTCCCCCAACATCCTGATAGCTCAGTGCTTCTCAGACTTTAACCTCAGCCTCTCCCCTTCTGAACTGATTTTCCTTTATGCCCCCATCACAGCCATCTGTTTCACAGCACTGCACACATCCTGCTGCTGCATGCAACAAATTTGGTTGCTACTAAAGGTTCTTTCCACTTCTGTTCTAACAAAAGTTAGTGGCAAACCACAGAATACATCTCTTACAGACATGATAGGAAATGATTAGAACCAGGTTGCAGCTCATCCCAGATCAGGTTGGGATAATGGGGCAGGTGGGGGCACAATCCGCCTCCACCATAGGTAAGTTGTCAAGAATACCATTTTCTTTTTGTGCTCTGCCTTAAAAGATTCCATCTGGCCAAACTGAAGTTGCATGTAGTGATGTAACCATATGTCTGTGTGTGTGTTATCTCGGGATGTCTCTCACTCCAAAGTCAGTAAGCCTCAGTTAATTGGCTTGAATGATCTCAGCTACATTCGTATGGGAACTTTTATCCCCCCCTTCATGGGGTGGGGAACACTGTCTCAGCCAGCCTGTGCTTGGCTAGCAGAGATCTCCTTAGGGCCTGTTCAGACAACACACTAAGCCATGGTTAGGCCGCTAATGCTTTTGCAGCAAATGGTTAGTGAGCGTGTATAAACCGTGGTTATGTGGCCACCATGGTTCGGAATGGTTCATACGACACACTATGTCAGGGAACATGCTAAGCCATAATGTTTAGCTCAAAATGTTTAACCACTGTGGGTTAGTATGTCATTTGACGGGGTCTTCGAGTTGTCAGGAGCTTGAGCATAAAAAGAGGGGTCTGTAGCTGCCCAGTGTCTTCATCTCCATCTTTCATCATGCTTTTGTTTTTTGCCTTTGATCACCTTTTGGGGACCTGTCCTAATGAAAACTCACACCTAGGTATGTAGAAGGCAGGTGTAGGTAACTTTTGTTATTTTTGCCTGAAGTATTATTTACAGATGTTACTCTGGTTCTTGTGTGTCTTCTTATTCCCTTTTCCCTTTGATGATGATGATGATGATGATAATAATAATAATAGTTACCCGCCTCTCCCTCTTGGATCGAGGCGGGGTACAACACAAATGCAAACACCATAAAATACATATAACTAATTAAAACATTTAAAACGAATACATTATTAAAAGGCACCTTAATAAACTTAACACCTTCCTCAAAGGTTGTGTGTGTTTCTCTCCAAGTAAGCCTCAGAATTAAATCCAGAGCTTTCCTCTTAGGTATTGCTACTGTTTAACGTTTCAGGCCTGAGGCCTGGAGATAGGGTGTGGTGATCTGAATCCCTATCCACTAAGCCTCAAAGGTGTCCTGCAAGGTCTGAGAGTGCCCTGGCTCGGGGTGAGGTGGATAAAAGGGGCGGTTGGCAGTAACTTACTCTGCCAGGCTGGGGTTCAGCCCAAGCAACCTTCTGCCCTTGCCTAAGTGCTAGGAGCCTGGGCGAAGGGACGAAGGAGCCTTCGTCCCTTCACATATGTCAATGGGCATCCTTTGCTAGAATAAATTCAACCCATCCATGTCTTGGCTAAGGAGTGAAGGAGGGCTTCAGAGTCCTTTGGATCCAACCCTACCCTTGAACTTCGCAGTCATCCACTCCCGCACACCGCCTTCAGGAGT
Organism: Elgaria multicarinata webbii; assembly: GCF_023053635.1. NCBI lineage: Eukaryota > Metazoa > Chordata > Lepidosauria > Squamata > Anguidae > Elgaria > Elgaria multicarinata. Next base: position 11,324,158 of record NC_086183.1, on the reverse strand, counting down.
CACACTCCCCAAGAGAGATTTCACCACCATTTGATAAGTGCTTACTTAGGTGACTCCCCTTCTTTCTAGATTTTTTAAAATTTTATTTTAACAATTCAGATATAGGACAGGTAATGAGGTGGATAGTCGGGAGAAAAAGGCAAGAAGTGACAATATTCAATTATCTTTCTTTCTTTCTTTCTTTCTTTCTTTCTTTCTTTCTTTCTTTCTTTCTTTATTATTTCATTTCTATACCGCCCAATAGCCGAAGCTCTCTGGGCGGTTCACAAAAATTAAAAATTATCGCAGATGAAATTTATTTGCATTAGAGACCTCAAAATAATTTCTAAGTGGCCATTGCAAAAGGCACTCTGGAATCCTTGAGATTTTTTGATGCCTTGTAGTTGCAGTTCTTAAAAGACCAACCTCGACTTCATATAAAACAAAGGCCAGCAACGAAAGGTGCATAGGCCATGTGCGGACTTCAAGGGAAAAGACTGTCCCTTTGTCAGAATCCCCAAAAATTCTGTTTTACGAAATTATTACCTTTCCAGACCTCATGGTTTGCATTGCAGAGTAAGCCTGAAAAACATGTTGCTGAACGTCCACGATTCTAAACACTTATTTGAAACCATGTTCCAATAGAATTTTCATCCAAATAAGTGTGCTAAGAACAAAGTCAAAATAAATATTCCAGAACATCAGAAACAGAGAAGTAAGGAGGAGCCAACGTTCATGATGTTTTTCAGCTCTCCTTCTTCCAAAACCTACTCAGTAAGAGGACTCTGTTTCCCACACATTTGCAGCAATCATTTCAGTAAATTATACATTATCCAACAGTTGCCTAAAGATTTGCATTAAAAAGATGTTTTAGTTGTATTCTAATTATCCTTGTTTCTTGTTTTATTTAAGCTGCCATGAGAATTCTTTTTTATTGAAAGGCAGTATAAAAATATCTTAAATAATATATACACATAAGTGATACTAGACGCAATGCATATTTGCACAGATTTGCAACCGAGCTGGGGGTGAAAAAGGTGTGATATTTTTTTAACGCTATATGATTCCCAATCTCCTAAGACTTGAGGAGAGCAGGAAGGAAGGCTACTATTTAAAATATGTCCATGGAGAGTTCTGGGCTTATCCTTTTGCCCCAGCCTTTCAACTCTCTCGCGTTCCTACCTGCAAAGCATTGTAGTTCATCTGGAACCTCAGGATAGCCTCCCAAAAATTCCAGAAGGAGTATTCTGGCCACAGCACAGGCTGGAACACCAGGCAGGAATGGGATGTCTGCGGAAAGAAAGACAAGGAGCTTAATGCATGGCCTGCAGAGGAAAGAGAAGCCAGAAGCCAGCAAGGCTGCCAATGAAACAATTCCAGAACAAACCCACAACAGATCTTTCATTCAGTCCCAGTTGCCCTGGGACTGCAGAGCTGAAAAGCAGCACACTCTGGTCTCATCCATTGGCCATGGGGAGGCTGCACCCGCTGTCTCCCAGAGAAGAACTTCACAGCAAGGGAAAGACCAACCTGGGTCCATTTATTAGAAGGAGCAGCTGCAGGAAGCTAGCTTTGCCGTTTCCTGCCAGAAAGAACACCTAGAACAGCCCTCCTCAACCCAGTGCTACAACTCCCATCATCCCCTAGCCAGCATGGTAGTCCAACCCATGTGGAGGGCACCAGATTGAGGAAGATGAAGAACTAGTGCCTGGGGTTTGCCTTTTTCCTCCTCCCTCCCAATCCCTTTTGTTTCATGTCTTTTAGACTGTAAACTGGAGGGCAGAGACCGTTTTATTAATCTTTGTAAGCCACTCTGGGAGACTTTGTTTCTTTTTTTAGAAGATGAGCAGGATAAAAAACATTTTAAGTAAACAATGAAAACAATAAATACAACCACTCATTGCATAGGTATTTGTAGACGCTCTGGAATTCAGTAACCTCTACTTTTGCAATAAGAATGCACAAGAGAAATTCAGCGGTGTTTTCGCTGACACAATCTTTGAGGTGGGGAAAAACAACTTCCCTATTGTCGCTGGACGATTAGAAAAGGGGGAGGGGAAGGGATTGGGGTTCCAAAGACCTCATCCAGAAAGTGCAGATCCCACAACGCCACCTCAACATCCTTTTGGTAGTGAAGCTAGGACCAACTTTTGCTTCCTCACCAAAAAGGGTGTCCGGGGGCGGGGGAGTGGATGAGGAAGCATACAAACGCAGTAGATACATGTTAATTACTACGGTATTACATTTTTATCCTGCTGTGAAGGTTTGAAGCCTATAGAGCAGCCTTCCTCAACCTGGGGTGCTCCAGATGTGTTGGACTGCACCTCCCAGAATGCCCCAGCCTGGCTGGGGCATTCTGGGAGGTGCAGTCCAACACATCTGGAGCGCCCCAGGTTGAGGAACGCTGCTATAGAGGGAAGGTAATAAAGGGCATGTCTAGACCAGCCAATATCCTGGGGATTGCCCTGTGATCATCCCTGTGCGTCCAGGGAATCCTGGGGACGGAGGGATGATCCTTTCCCCGGGATAGCCAGGATGGCTTTAATGCCTCCATGAAGAACCTCGATGACGGGGCCTCCTCTGTGGCGGCACCCACCCTCTGGAAAACCCTCCTCTGTGCAGTTTGGAGGCAGAAAATGTAACATCGTTTAAATGTCTCCTGAAAACATGCCTTTTCACGCAGGCTTTTCCCTGGGCTGTAATTTATTTATTTATTTTATTTAAAATATTTATATCATCCCGCCCTATATCACTAGGATCTCAGGGCGGCATACAGATAAAATCTTACAATTTAAAACAATAAATATACACAGCTAAAAACAAATTAAACCATGAATCAAGTTAAAACCAGTATATAATTTAAAAGCAGTAAAAACCATTAAAACAACGTGCAAGCCTTATCTGGTTCTATATATTTTTTTTAACTTTTAACGTTTTAAAATTATTAGGGTCTTTGTTGTATTTTACGGTTTTCATTGTGCACTGCCCAGAAAGCCTTGGCTGTTGGGCAGCATGAAAACATAATAAATAAACAAATAAGTTGCAGTAGGTTGCCGCTTTTGGCTCCGCCCACCAGTGTAATGTGGCCCCCCGAGAGCGTTTCCAACATTTGAATTCGTCCTTTGTCTTGGTGGAAGAGAGATTCAGAGAAGGGTTTTGCCCCCACCCCCAAATGCAAGATCCCCAGCAGAGCAAGAACAGCAGACATTGCTATTCAGCAGAGGGAACGTTGCAGCTCAATGTTACCTGCCAGAGCATGAAATCGCTAAGCCGGACCTCTCCAGAAGTTCTTATCAGGATATCTGGGTGGGGAGATTTGCAGGTATAGAGGCATTTGTCAATTAACGATTCTGACACATCACTAAAGGAGAGAGAAGGATGAGAATTCACATTAGGAAGGCCATTATTATTTATCTACAAGCCAAATGCCCGTGACGACCACAAAGGGGAGACCATAACAGCAGCCCCTCTGGATGAGATAGAGAGGTCCAACTAGTCTGGCATCCTGTTTCACTCACAGCGGCCAACCAGAGGCATCTGGGGAGCCCACTGAAGCGCATGGCCGTTGCCACATCTTGCGGCAGCAAATCCCACAGGTTAACTGAGGCCATAGCTAGATGGGGCGATATCCCGGGAATCGCCCTGGGATCATCCCTGGGCGAGATCTCTTTCCCTGGGATCTCGTCCTACACTTCTAGTCTGCTTTTTCTGCGGTCTCGGGCTGATCCCGAGACCGTGGAATGTGTGGGTGGGCGTCGTGGTTAGTCTCAGCTCCTCACGAGTAAACACGAGGTGCCGTGAACCACGCATGTAGCGCAGAGCTCCTCAGGAGCTCAGTGCCCATCGGGGGTGGGGTGGGATGAGCGGGGAAAGTAATTTTTTTTAAAAACAAAAACCATTTTTCGCACGAGCGCTTGTGCGCTCCGTCGCCTTTAACGAAATAAACAGAATGGTGGGTGTGATGTTGTACATCGCGGGTAGACCAGGGCGAAGATCTTGTGATCATAAAATCCAGAGATCGTCGCTGTAAACCCCCCTGGTCTAGCTGAGGCCTAAGTGGCTGCACTGGCTGCCAGTCCATGTGCAGACCCAATTTAAAGTGCTGGTATTAACATTCAAAGCCCTAAACAGCTTGGGTCAGGTTATCTGAAGGATTGTCTCCTCCCATATGTACCTGCCTGGACCCTAAGATCATCTTCAGCAGTTTTCTCTGGGAGCCCCTGCCAAAGGAAGTGAGGTGGGTGGCTACCAGGATGAGGGCCTTTTCTGCTGTGGCACCCCGGCTGTGGAATGAGCTCCTTAGAGAGGTTTGCCTGGTGCCTACATTGTACTGTTTCCACTGCCAGGTGAAGACCTTTCTGTTTACCAGGAATTTTAGCATTCTAGTCTTTTAGCTCTGCTGTTTTAAATCTGTTACTGTGTTTTAAATCTGAGTTGCTGCTAGGTTTCATTCTGCGTGTACTTTTATACTGTAGTTTTAAGTTTTTATATTTTTTTTGTCCGTGCTAGCACAGACAAATCGTTAAGGACAAACTCAGTTCCAATGCAGAACGCTGGCAAGAAACTTCTAAATCTGTATATAACAGCAGCCTTGGGCAGCTTACCAACTGATTCCAGCTCCTGATGAAGGATTGAACAATCCGAAATGTTGAACTTCTTGGATATCAATAAAAGCTGTCTACAAATCTTACAGCACCAGAGCCTGTCTCTCACCCACACCTGTTTATTGGTGCTTATTTCCTTCCCATTCACACTCCTATTTGAGAAACTGCCCTGGGCACCACCCCAGAACAGTGAGGACTATACGTGTGGGAGAAGGACATGGCTTTACAGTTGGGGCGAGGGCACTGTGCAGATCTGGCTTCTGTGACAAGCCAAACAGAACAGATTTCGCCTCCGAGTGAAGATGGTAAGTGTGCTCAAGGTGCTGCAAGTGCACACTTCTAATTCTGAAATCATGTACGCATCTACCCGAATGCGCAGACACAGAGACAAAGTTACCTGGGCTGAAGCAGCCCTTCTTCGACTCCCCAAGCCAGCTCCTTCACCGCGTTGCTGATCTCTTGTCTTGAAGTGTATGCAAAGCCAATGTTCAGAATACACCTTTTAAAATTAAAAAGAAAGAGAGGTTATGCAGGGTGTGGAGAAAGGAGAGAGAAATCTGTATCCCTTCCCCAATTTGCCTCCCCAGAAGAACATCATGGCAAGGGGGAGATCAACCTGGCCTCATACATTGATCAGAAATAACACCCAGAAGAAATTTGTAACTAAAAACTAGTGCCCAAGTTTGCTTTTTTCCTCTTCCCTTCTAATCTCTTTTCCTTTTTGTGCTGTGTATTTTAAATTGTAAGGCTGATGATAGGGACTGTTTTATTATCTTGGCAAGCTGCTCCGAGAGTCTTTTTCTGCTGCAGAGCAGGTAAAAATGTTTTAAAATAATAGGAACAAAAATATCAACCACCACCACCTAGAACCCGGGGCCATCCCCTGAAACTAATAGGGGGGAGATTCAAGACAGACAAAAGGGAGTACTTCTTCACAAAGTGCAAAGTTAAAACAACGGAATTCACTGCCACAAGATGTGGTAATGGCAGTTATCTCAGATGGCTTTAAAAAGGGCTTAGACAAATCCCTAAAAGATACAAGGTCCATCTGCAGCTGTTCACCGCGATAGCTAAAACCACCCTCTGTATTCAGAGACAAGACGCCTCTGGGTAGCAGTGGAGGGAGAGGACTGATGCACTCATGTCTTGCTCGTGAGCTTCCTACCTATTGGGTCATCTGGTGGGAAACCAGATGCCGCATAGACAGGCCTTTTGTCTGATCTGCCAGGTCTCTTCTTAGGCTCTTAAGGGAGAGAAAGTAACCCACTGAAGGATGCTGCAGGGGATGGTGGAAACGTGGTTTGCATTGGAGGCTGGTGGCTCTGACGTCAGTGGGACGGTAAATCCGCTCCGGGTTTCAGTCTCCTTCAGAGTTCTGACTGGTTCTGACTGAAACCCGTCATTGTTCCAGGAAGCCTTCCCTTCATGACCAGCCACAGTTCACTTTGCATTTTGCTTCTTTTAAAAATCTATTTTAATGTGTTTTTATTCTATTTTATCTTGTACCCCCTCCAAAATTTTGAATGGAGAGGCGGTATGTAAATATCGTAAATAATAAATAAATAAATAAATAGAACCCAGAGTGGATTCACCGCTGCACTGGCATCAGAGCCACCAGCCTTCACTTGCTGTTTGGGATGTTGAGCTCCATCACACCAGCGATTTATCGCACACTCGCCATGCCTGGTATGTGGTTTTGCAGCACGGTACTCACATGATGTCATCCCTGTCCTGCACTCATCTTACCCCTCCCCCCCCCCCGGTGCATTTTATTTTGGTGCGGGGAAAGTCTGGATGATTTTCCCCTCTCGCTTTTTCCTTTGTTGGGGGCGTGTGCTAATGGAGTGTTGCTGATGAAAGGGGAGGGCGGGGAGGTTCTCCTCCTCCAGCATGTCGTCAGAGGGACTTATTAGTTGGTTGAATGGACTTTTTAGTGCTCCAGTCCACCCACCCACCCACTCTCATTGCCTGCAGAAACACAGTCCAGATGAAACCTTATCTGTGATCACTAGATAACAAAGCCAGAACGAAGGGGGAGGGAAAGAGCCCATGCCCATCAGAGTACCACAACCAATGAATGGGAGGAAGAAGGAGAAGAGGCGGGGTGGAATGGAATGGAAAAGCAAACAAGGGAAAAACCATGTGAAAGGGGCCGTGTGTGATGGAGCTCTTGATGTGCATATGAAATGGAGGTAAAAAATGCAGAGGTAAACCAGAGGAGAAAAAAAAGGGCCACTATATGGAGAATGGGAGGGCAGAAGAATATATACCTCCACAGCAGAGCCACATCCAGCACACCCGGGGTTTCAATCCAACTCTCCAGGGTTCTACAAATGGCTCCCTTTGGCTCCACCCCTTCCTCCAATGGCGGTTTCCTGGGTTTGGTGCCGTTTTCCTCCCCCATTCCAAAAGGCTGAAATGCCCCCACCCCCCAAGGCTAAGTGACCAGCGGGAAGAACCTTAAGCTAAACTCAGCTGGTATTTCTGGCCCCACCCCTTTTGCTTCCAGCCCCACCCACCACCGGAACGCAGCCCCCGAGAGGCACTCTGGAATGGGATTCGTCTCTTGGGCAGAAAAAGGTTCGGCACCTCTGCCCTATGAGGAAGCATTTGAAAAATCGCAACAGGACTCACGTATTGAAGTGCTTTGTTGTCAGCACAATCTTGGCAATTATTTCCTGGATGTCTTTCGGCAGGAGGTGCAGGTCCCCGAAAATCCGGACGCACACGCCGTATTTCTCCAGGTTCTCCCTAGAAAGGGTGAAGAGGGAAGAGGATGGTTGGATTCTCTGAACACAACAGGCAAGCCAGACATTAGCAATGTCAACAAAGACCTGGTGATCATAGGACCAGACTAACGGACCCTTGGTTATTGATTTATCTAAAGTATTTTTATGCTGCTGCTCAGGCAAAAAGACTCCCAGGGCGGCTTACATATAACCCATTAAACAAGACAGTTCCTGACATGACACACAAGGAAAAAGGAATGGGGAGCGAAGATGTGGGGTGGTGGGTGGGAAATGAATGAATGCTGGAATGGCTGCGTTTAGTAAGAGTTGAGCGAAGAGGAGTCTTCATGAGGTACAAGAGATAATGCTTCCAAGAGGCTCCGCTTACATCTCGAAACAGGTGGCATTTGGGAGTGAGGGCAGGGGGAAGGAAAAAGAGAATGTACATCACTAGGGTTGCCCCACAAGGAAGAGGTGGGGTCTCACGAAAGACGACAAGGCAGCAATAGATTTGAGATCTTCCTGCCTGGATCTCCAGAGCCATTTAATAGATATAACTTTGTAGCCATGAATTTCACTCAAAGTGCATTAAAATTAATTGAACCACAATGAAATGTATTTTGTGGTGGTGTGATTTTTTTTTTTAAAAAAAATACCCAACACTAATGCACATAGTTTTTAAACAGATGCATGTAAAGGCATTTTTGTTATTATTATCATCAACAACATCATTTATTACATATATATCCTACTGTTTGTCCAAGGAACCCAAGGCGGCATACATAAACCTCCTCTCCATTTTATCCTCACAAAAACAACCCTGTGCGGTAGGTTAGGCTGAGAGTCAGTGACGTACCTAAAGTCACTCAGTGAGCTTCATGACTGATCCAGATCTCCCAAGTCCCAGCCCAACACTCTAACCACTATACCACACTGGCTTTCACTAACTTACAAAAGTAGCTAGGGCAACCCTAACTAATTTTATAAGTTGATGCAGAAACAGGGAATTTGACCATGCACACAGTTTTTCTTTAATTAAGCCTAAGCTGGACACACAAAAGTGTGTGTTGCTGCCGTTTCCAGGCTCCACCAGCCAAGAAAACCCCAACAGAAATTCCTGCATTACGAGGCCCAACATCACTCATCCATCACTCTCTGAAATAACCTGAGAAAAACCACTTAACCAGGTTTACACAACAATCAGGAAGGAGGCTGCTCACGGGCCAAGTGTTTAATTATGTCTCCCCTAAATAGCAACACCATTGAATAGCTCCTCAAGATTCTAGACAAGGTAAGGAGAGCATGTACTATGCATGGTGTAGAGAATGTGGAGAAGGAAACATTTTTCTCCCACTCTCATACTAGAACCCAAAGGGGTCACGCCATGAAGATGACTGGTGAGAGATTCAGACCAGATAAAAGGACTTCTTCACGCAGCGCATAATCTGTGGAATTCACTACCACAAGATGTAGTGATGGGCACCAATTTGGATGGCTTTGAAAGGGGATTGGATAAATTCTTGGAGGAGAAGGCTATCAATGGCTACTAGTCCTGTTGGCTAAGTGCTTCCTCCAGTATTCAAGGCAGTATGCACACCAGTTGCTGGGGAACATGGGTGGGAGGGTGCTGTTGAACTCATGTCCCACTTGTGGGTTTTCCTGTGGGCAGATGGTTGGCCCCTGTGTGAACAGAATGCTGGACTAGATGGACCCTTTGTCTGATCCAGCAGGACTCTTCTTGTGTTCTTATCATAACCAGCACAAATTTATTGTATTATTATTAGCAATGTCTAGAATCGTTTTAGCACAATACTGGAAAACAACAATAGGGGACACTGTGAATGGTTTCCGAAAATCCAGGAAACGACCCTTGCTGAAAAACTAACACAACGTAGTCCATTGATCAGAGGGATGATCAAGCCAGATTCATTCTTCGAAACTTGGATTCCTTTCATTACATGTATTAATGCAGGGTCTACGGACCAGTATCTACCAAGCATGAAGCCCTACTTTTGGAAGGTTATAGCAACCAGGAAGGCTTACAGCTGAAAACGAGTCATTTTGCAGTTGTAATAGAGATCAACGCTGCACAATATACACTTACCTAGGGATAAGTCCCACTGAACTCAATGGGTTTTATTTCTGAGTACACACGTACAGGACTGCATCATAAAAAAAGACACCCTATACAACAAGTGGATGTTCAGGGACAAAAATTCTAAAATATGCATAGAACCTGCGATGCATAGTGTAAAATTGGCTTCTTGTGTTGTATGCAGCTGATACTTTTTTATTTTTTATTAATATTACATGGCATTTCTAGAATAAAAATAGGAATGTTTTCTCTTTTAAAAGCAGCAAATTTCTAAAATAAAACCACGAATGTTTTCTCTTTGAAAAACTGCAAATTTCTAAAATAAAAACACGAACGTTTTCTCTTCTTTTTATAAACTGTAAATAAAGCATCTATGTTACTCGTTTTCAGAGAAGGGCACAGACTGAAGATCCAATGGCAGCATTTGGATCTCCATTTTTAAAAGTTACTTTTGATCCTATGACTGTCTCTCTTTTATCGATTCGGCTGCATTTTGGAAAAAATATATATCTGTTTTTGATATTGTAAATGTTTTTACATGTAAACCAGCCTGAGTATGTGAATTTATTACATTCACTTACTGGGGTGGTATGTGAAAATAATAATAATAATAATAATAATAATAATAATAATAATAATAATAATAATAATACAGTAGAGAAAGAGCAGGCTATGAACTCTACCTAAGAATTAAGTTCTGCTTACACCAGTATCCAATTTGCTAGCTGAGAGGCCCACAGGCATTTGGCTGATAAATTCCAGCAGGCACAACCCTCCCTCTTCAAATTGGCCACCAGGTTGTCCAGCCAAGGGAATTTGGTCTTGCACACATGTGTTCCCATAGCTTCTCTCTCTCCCCCACCTCTTCACTGACGCATGATGCACTCTTTGTAGTGAGGCTTCAATGCCGCAACCACAATACAAGATGCAACACAGATATATAAAGTTATGCAATTAAATAACTATATAGTAATAATGACTGATGTTGTACTTTGCATATCCAATTTTCAATGTGTGAAATGTATAATTCTTTTAATTACAGTATGTTCCCTTACAATCATTACACTTTTCCTGAGTGAACAAAGCTCTCATTGTATAATTTCCTATGTAATTCTTATAACAATCTTGTAAGGTAGGTGGCTTTAATTAAACCTTTATTATAGAATGGTGGATCATTCTACAAAGTAACTCAATGAGCTGAGATTTGGGCTGGGGATTTCCTAGCTTGTAGCTCATTGTCTTAACTACTATGCTACCCTAGGCTTACTATAAAGGAATTGTTTCGATGAACTCTTGTGTTTTAAGAAGCAAGATTCAATGTGATCTATGCAAACTCTTTTTAGTAGCAGTTTTAATCTAGATCACGCATAGGGTACATCCAGTCCTCTAAATGTGGGCGAACTGCATCTCCCATCATCCATCATCATTGGCTATGCTGGCTGGGGCTGATGGGAGTTGCAGTCCTCCGACATCTGGAGGGACACAAATTCCCCACCACTGATGTAGGTACTAGCAAGAAACAAGCTACAAGAATCTGGAATAAATTTTTCCAATTTTCCAAATGTCAGCACAGAACTAAAAGGACCCCATAAATACCCACTACTCTGATACCTTTCTGTTACTGCCAATTTCATTTCATTTCACTTATTATGTTTCCATAATGTCCAATAGCCAAAGCTATCTGGATGGTTTACAAAGATTAAAACCTTAAAAATACGTTATATATAATATAAAAAGTTTACATACAAGCATACAAACAGACAGTAAGCATGTATGCAAACAAGCAATTTTAAAGACCAGCAATAAAGGGAGAGGTGGGTAATAAATAAATAAATAAATAAATAATAATAATAATAATTAAAATCTAGGATCTGATTAAAACCTTACGAATTTCTATTAATACACCATTTTACCCCCTGCAATCCAGGATGTGACAACTGCTATCTTTGCATCCTAACACTGTGAACAGTTGCAAAATGGCTGAACAGCAGAGATTTATGGAAGACATATATAAAAACACAGAGTTTTCTTAGATTTAGTTTATATACAAAACATACTAAAATTCAACTAGAAAGAAAACATTGCCGTAAAATCACACAGATCAGCTTTCTCCTCTGTCCTGTCAGCAGCAGCCCGGCAGGGCATATGATTTTCAGAAGTTTGGAGGCTTCTGTATAATGGACAGCAATCCCATAGTATTATGCCCTCAGTAATAAATTAGTTTAAACATCATAGCAATGTTCCATTTAACCTCAGCTGCTAATCTGTCATTTAAATAAGCCTCCATCACTCCCCCAACAGAATGATATAGACATTTTAGCAAATTAATCTCTATATTACTTGTAGTTTTATCCTCCACCCCATTCCTCCATCCAAGATTGATTGTAGCTGGGAACTGGAAGATTCAAGGGGAATATTCTATTGAAGAATGGTATAAAGAAGTATGGGATATAGCTATTAATGATAAATTGACATGTAATATTAAATGGAGAAGAGGTATAGCTAAATCAAATGATTTTGAAGGAATTTGGAAACAGTTCCTAATATTTGTGTTTTCTAAGGGAAGTGGGAAACCACCAGCAGAAGAAAGTATGAGATTTTGGAATCAGGAATGAGATCCCGAGGTGGGGGGTGCACTTGTATGTTAATTTTGATTATGTTATTTAGATAAGATATTATGTATTCAACATTTCAATATTATGTAGTATGTTATGTTTTTTTAAAATTTCTTTTTGTGATAATGTAAATGTGTATGTTTAAGTATTGTAGGAAAAATCAGTTCTAGATCTTCTATGTGCACCTACTTAGACATTAAGATTTTTGCCCAAGGTCTTTCTCCAGGCGAGTTGTAGTGGGTAGCCACTGAAGAGGAGGCCTACTCAGTGGTGGTACCCCAAGTATGGAACACTCTTCCCACAGACAGACTACTTGCTTAGCATCAAATGATGTCTTTTTTGGCACCAAATGAAAATCTTTATAAGTGTTTTAAAAAACGCTTAGGGATTTTATATTTAGTGATATACAAATACAACAAATAAATAAATGAAATTTGCCTTTTAATCTGTTTGAGCTTCTAACAGACTTCTCTCCAACAAATTATTTTTTTGTTGCTGGCTTTATTCTATGCTGTATGGCAGTGGGTTCTCAACCTTCCTAATGCCGCGACCCTTTAATACAGTTCCTCATGTTGTGGTGACCCCCAACCATAAAATTATTTTCGTTCTTCTCTACACGATCCATTGTCATGGGACGGTTTGCTAATGAAAATAATACATAACAATAGCTTTAATAATACAAAAGATGATACATGACGTAGTTCAGTCAATACAGTTTCTTAAGACCATCGGAAATATGTGTTTTCCAATGGTCTTAGGCGACCCCTGTGAAAGGGTCATTCGACCCCCAAAGGGGTCCCGACCCACAGGTTGAGAACCACTGCTGTATGGTAAAACACTTTAAAAATTGCTTATTTAAGCCACCTTGGGAATTTTGTAGAAGAGCAGGCTATAAATGCTACAAACCAACCAACTTGTTTCCAGCATATACTTCTGAGACAATGTAGTAAAATTATTCTAGAATCTAAAGGTAGCAAATATCCTGCAGTTTCCTCTGTCAGAGCAATAACTGTGTTCTGACACTGGCTTAATTCACGTTTCCTACAGGAGACGGTCACCACCTACATCATAGTTTCCAACCTTTAATGCATATAAAAACATGCGTATCTCGTTCTTTTGTAAACCGCCCAGAGAGCTTCGGCTATGGGGCGGTATATAAATGTTGTTATTATTATTATTATTATTATTAATAATAATAATAATAATAATAATAATAATAATAATAATAATTAATAGAAAGGCAGACATATGGGCATGTGAGTTAGAGAGGTAGGACAGAAAGATCTTACTGTTCTTCCAGAAGGCGGATAAATTTGTGCCTTGCTAACTCCATCAGGCCTTCCACTTCTTCCCGGGGGCGTTTGAAGTTCTCAATACTAAACGCATAAACAGTGACTTCCCGGATTCCCATGCTCAAGCACCAATGCAGTGTCTGTAGAGAAAGGGAGAGTATTACCCAAGACCAAACTCGACAAGAAGTTGGTTTCTGGAAGCGCAATGAACCCTGGCTAGAGCAGGGATGGACAGAAAGAAGATTTCAGTAGATCAGCAAGGATCTTTGACTTCCAGTTATTTAAGGACATCAACAAAAAGACTCCTCCTCTCCTTAAATAGGGTATTAGAACCGCTGTCCTGTAGCAACTCAGATGTGTATTTCTATCCTACGTATAGTGGACCATTAGCTTCGCCCCACCTACCCTGGACACTATTTTGCACCTCCTTCTAGTTGGTGGAACTTGAGATTCTAGTAAAAACGAAGTACAGCATTCACTGCCCCTTCTTTACAGCACATCAGGATGGTAACAGCTAGAAGGAGGATCTTTATGGAACCTTTTTTTTTCTGAAAAGCTTAAGAAATCTATCTCTTTTTCATGATTTCAGAAACAGCTGATTATATATTTCATTTTTCAGCTGGCTTTTGTCTGATCTGGGCCTTTCTGTGGCTATTCTACAATGTGCAGTTTATTTCATTCTTGTTGTTTTATTTGCCTAATTTATTATTGCAGTTAGATCCCACTTTTTCCTCTTTTCCCAAGGGCCCCCAGGTTTCCCCCATCCCCATCCTCTACCCCCTCCCCTTTTCACCAACCACCAATTGTTGGTGATTCCCTGGCTTTTGTGCATGCCTCCCTCAACACTTGGCAGTAACACCTACATGCTAAAATATGCTTGTGGGTTGTATTTTGACCCCCCCTCCCCGGAATGCAGCCCCTGAGATTTTCTCCAAAACTGAATTTGGCCTTGGCTAAAAGAAGTTCCCCACCTCTGCTCCAGGGCCACTAGTTGTCCACTCTTGTACTACAGTGGTGGTGGTGGTGGTGGTGGTGGCAGCGGCAATGGGGAGGCGGACCCACATATTTTCACCTAATGGCGACAGATATGGAATAAAACCACACCTCAGCCTGCGCATCCTAAACATCCACAGACTAAGAAAAAAAATACTCCCATACCTGTGTCAGTTTTGAGAATCCCTGTGCATGTCCTTCCAGTTTCCTCACTTTATGCTTCTGAGCGTAGCGGCGGTTGCCATCCATGATGAATGCAATGTGCTTGGGCATTGGCCCCCTCTGGATGCAAAGAAAGAAAGAAAGAGTGAGTTAGTCTGGGGAAATGACAGTCAGCTTGATTTCACACTAAAATGAGCTCTCAAGTTTGTAGTCCAACCCATCAAGAAGGTGCTTGATTGGGAAAGGCTACTCTGCAACAACATCTGGGAACAGTGGAGGGTCTGGGTGTGAAAGAGGCAGCAATGCACCTCTACTCCCCTTAAACGTGTGTGTATATATATATACACACACACACACACACACACACACATATGCAGAGAGCAAGCGAGCTTTTAGATCAGGGTTGGTAGTTGCAATCCAGATGTTTTTGGGATTGCAACTCCCATCATCCCTCACCGTCGCAGTCCTACAACATCTGGAAGACCACAATTTGCCCACCCTGATTTAGATCATCATGGCTTAGTTTCGAACAAAGCCACACAGGAAGCAGAAGGCGGGCCGGAGACTAACCCAGCCTGATTGAAAGATGCTGTGCAGTTGTGATGTGCGAATTCAACACTCCAGCTCATTGGTGTGACCATTCTGGTCAGGCATTCGTCCAGGGGCATCAGGATATGTAGCGATCTTTTGCTGTTTAGCCTTAAGGCAAGTAGCAGGGATTGCACAATCAGCCTGGAACATACAGTCTGCGTAGTGGGATCCGTTCCTAATTTTGAAATGTGCATCTCCTTTCTTTCCAAAGGAAAGCAAGGCAGAGAATTGAAGTCAAGGATTGTAAACACCATAACTGAATACAAAACCAGCAGTGAAAACCCTATGAGTTTGAAGAATGAACCATTCAGAGCCTCCCAGACACTGCTGGGCTTCTCTGGGGAGAGAGTTCCAGGCAGTCAGGGTGTCAGTTCCGGGGAGGCTCTGCTCTGCGCATCTCCCAGCTAAAGGGCAGTGGCATGAATGTGTAATTCTGGCCAGGGATAGGCAGTGGAAAGAGGGTAAAGCACTCTTCAAGGTACTCATTTGTCTATTTTCTGCATTTCTGATGACCTTACAAGTTAATTCAGAAGACTTGCCTGGCCAGTGCTGACCAATGTCCGGTGGAATCTGGTGGCTCTGATGTTAGTGGGGGCAGTGAATCCATTTCAGGTTTCATTCAGAACAAGTCAGAACTCTAAAGGAGCTATCCCAGAACGGATTCACCCCCCCCCCCCCTTGACATCAGAGCCACCAGCCTCCACCGGCTAGGAGTTATAGCCAACCTAGAGGATTGCAAAAAGTTGCTCCAGGACTTACAGAGGTATCCCCCCATAGTTAGGGATGTGTGAGAACTTTGTTGCAGTTCATTTTTTAAAAACAAGATTTTACCCAGTTTGCACCTTCCGAACCGAACACAAACTTGGATGCTTTTGCGGTTGAAACCTGTTACTTTCTGATCTTTCGACATGATTTGCAGAACAAAAACAAATTGTTTGACAGCATGCGTGCATTTGAAAAATGCACACAGGGATGCTTTAAGCAACAGGAGAAGAACGTGTACAATGTCAAAGTGTGCACAACTGATGCTTACATTTGGAAAAAAATAAACATAAAAATATGTGCGGAGTTTCATGCAAAAAGAGAACCCTCCCACCCACAAAGTTTTCAATCTGATACAGACTCAAGTGAGAATGAGCTTCAAGATGAAATTTGAAAGACTTTGGCGAGACTGAATTTTGCTGATTTGCACATCTCAGCATTGCACATGTGTTCCCATCTATTCTAACCCGCGATCACTGAACTTAAATGCTTCACATGGTAACACCAGTTTAACACTCACCTTTATCACATTGGAGAAGAACTTCTCTAAGAGGGACAGTTCTCCTTCTATTATCCACGACATTGTGTTCGCCTGTCAAGTACACTCTTTTAAGAGGAAGAGAAGGGAGAGCCTGAAGTTATCCGAAAAGAAAACAAGAAAACAACGAGTCAGACGTGAAGGAAGAGGAATTCGGAAGCACAGGGGGCTTCCAGTGCAACTATTTCGTTTCCTTCCTCCTTTGTGGATTTTTATGGCACGTGGGGGTGGGGAAGGAGAGAAGAAATGGTGGAAAAACATAGGAGGGTAACAAATGGGAAGATGATGATGTCTGAACCCCCTGTAAAATTCTGTGTTTGCGACAAGGCGATTGCGTGATAGAAACCTTGTCTGGAAGCACCCACAGGGTCATCCTATATTATAAAATGCCGGAGTGCTCCCCCTCACCAGTTATAGTTTTTGCCCTTTGGCACCATCTAGCGACATTTCTCGGAACTGCGGCCTTCTAGGGAAGTTCCAGAAAAATAACTGCAAGGCCCTTCCGGCCTAGCAGACAGGCCAAAACCCACTCTCAGCCACTAATTTGTCTCATGGGGTTAAATGTGATAGAAGGCTAACCTCCTCACCAGCTATAAAAATGTTAGCAAGGCTTTTACTTTAACGTTTCGTGTTAATTTGTGCTTATTTATATTAACAGGTTTACTCGCCTCATTTATATTTTGAGTTTCTTCAAGTGCGCAATATTTTAATTACAAAATTTTGACTTTCTTCGAGTGCACATGCAAAGCAATATTTTAATTACAAAAGAAGTCCTGACAAAATAAATACACCTGTTGTCTGACAGGTTTTTCCACTAGTTTATATACCGTATAAATGCAAATCACACAGAACCCTTACGTGGAATTTTTTTTATAGGAATAGGTGTAAACTATCCCTCCCTGTCCATACTCTTCTTTTGGATTTTGTGCATGGGGAAAAAAAGCTGCATCAAAATAATAATAATAATACTGCTCTGGGCTGCTTACTTGCAGCTCAAATTACTTGCTAAGAAGGCTCTAGCCCCTCAGGACAGAACCCTCCCTCACTGGTAGACTTGCAAGGACTGTAACAAACCTGGGAGGGTGGAGAAGGCTCCATTTCAAGCAAGAGACTGGCACCCTCCCGGCCAGCAGATATATCATGATGTCCCATGCCATGTTTGTTCAGACATCATGCAAAATCTTGAGAGGGAAACTTTTCACTTTCAAGAAGAACGCATTTCCCCCTCTACATGCCCCTCAAAATAAACCCTTTTTATCTATCTATCTATCTATCTATCTATCTATCTATCTATCTATCTATCTATCTATCTATCATATTTATACCCCGCTCCTCAGCCAAAAAAGTCTCTTGGAGCAGCATACAATCACTTAGCAAAAAAGACAGTCCCTGCCCTCAGGCTTACAGACATGACACACAAGGAAAAGGAGTCCAGGAGGGAAGAGGGAGGGAAGAGGGAGGGGGAGAGGGAGAGGGAGAGAGAGAGAGAGAGAGAGAGAGAGAGAGAGAGAGATTAAGTGGACTGGGAACAGGGCTGATGGGATTGATATTTCCTCCCCCTGCTCCTGTCCCCTTGCTCTTTCTTCTTCCCCACAGGGCCAAGATGACAGTTTGCCCTGTGGGGGCGGGGGAAGAGTCCAATGGTGCAGGCCCTGATGTTTCCTCTGCCAGCTCCTGTCCCCTTGCTCTTTCTTATTAGCAACTTTACTCAAGATCTACCAGCCTAGGAAAGAACCGAACCTCTGGCCCTCCAGATATTGTGGGAATACAACTCCCATCATCCTGGAACAGGATTATATAATTATACAAAGGCTTCATAACAGCAGACCAAACATCTAAATAATTATCCATCTGAAGGTGGCGTTTATATGGCATCTACTCAAAAGTTGAGAGTTGTAAGGTCCGCAATCCATTGCATTATAGGAGGTGAGTGTTTATCCTTCCAGTGTTGTAATATCAGTCTTTTTTTATTTATTATTTATTTATTATTACATTTATATCCTGCCTTTTTTCCTCCTTAAGGAACTCAAGGCAGCATACATAATCCTCCTCCACGCCATTTTATCCTCACAACAACCACCCTGTGAGGTAGGTTGGGCTGAGAGTCTGTGACTACCCCAAAGTCACCCAGCGACCTTTCATGGATCAGTGGGGACTAGAACCTGGATCTCCCGACTCCTAGTCCAACACTCTAGCCACTACATCACACTAGCTGTCAAAAAGGCATGGAGAATCCATTTACACTGACCATTTGTTAATTTCCATGAAGCAGGTAAATAATTTAAAAGGATGTGTACATCAGTGAATATTAAAGACTGTTCCAGTACAAAATTTATCTGTGTAATAACCTCCTCCCAAAAAGAAGTAACTACTGGACATTGCCAAAACATATGTTTAAAAGAAGCATTGGTTGAATTGCACTACCAGCAATTAGCTGAATTAGGAAATCCCTTATTAAAGAGGTGTTGTGGTGTTCAATATGAAACAAATTATTTTGCTGAATAAGACACAGCCTAAGATCCATAGACGTGACAGGTAGACGCCAAAGCACCAATTCACTGTTTAGACTTTTTGTGGTGATGCCCACAGCAGTTCTCAAAGTCCCAAAAGTGCCCATAGTTGCCAAAAAGTTGGGGACCCCTAATCTAGGGGCAATGGAATGGAAAAGGTGGCGTGGGGGTGGGGAAGTTTCACAAGAAAGCAGAGAACAAGGGAATTCTAAACCCCTTTAAACTACAGCCTAGATCTCACTTTGATGCTAAACCTGAGTCTGTACCACTTCAGGTCACATGGTGAGAGCTCACATGACTGAATGCTCCTCCATGGGAAAAATAATAATCCCTGCACACTGCACATAGAAATCCCTGTAGCACATCAGAGAGAAGCATCCTAGCCTAGCCTTCTCCTAAATTCTAGCTTTCTATATGCAGGGAAAGCTCAGAGGAATGTGACCGTCTTTTGCCCCAAGGCCCTTCCCTGAGGCAGAGGTTCTTATGGTATTACTGTGAGAGAAAGTAAAGGGATGCAGAAGAATACTATAATTTGGGTTCCTCGCCTCACACTTTAACAGGGATTATGCTAATGGATAATCTGAAAATTTGGATAAGGTAGTCTGGGAAGAGTCTTTAAGGATACTAATAAATGCCTTTGCTCTTTTCCTAATTGCCTGTGCAGCGGTATATCAAAAGAGATAATTATCCCCACTTATCCCACACAGGGAGAACCCCATCTTTAAACAACACCCCCACACAACAAGTCAACATCACATATAGCCATTGTATATGTCTCCTCTTGGGTTGCGGGTAGTTCTACCTCCTCAAAGAAACAGAAACTCTATTCTACAGGTCTAGTGAACAGTGTGTGTGTGCATGTGTATGGGGAAAACACACACAATCTCCAACAAGTGAGTTTTTTTAAATTTGTCATCAAGATTTATATATATATATATATATATATATATATATATATATAAAATAAAATATCCAAGGCAGGCTTTAGAGTGCTATCCTATGCATGTCTACTCAGAAGTAATCACTATTGAGATCAAAATGTTAAGCCAGCATCAGCTTTAGGATGCCATACTCAGCAGGGGCAAGTTCCATGGAAGAGAATAGGGCTTATTTCTGAGTAGGCATGCACAGCATTGCATTGTTTTTCTGACATGGCCTTTTGCATGCATTCAGGCTGCTCCTTTTGGGCTGATTTTTTTCTTTGCAGGGAGCAGGCTGCAATCCTATACCCTCATCCCTGGGAGTAAAACCCATCCTACTTAGTGAGTTATTTCTGGAGAGGGTATATTATAAGATTGTACCATTTATCAATGGTAAGCCACATGTAAAAGCAAACTTGGCTCGGTTCAATAAATACAACATGTATTTATTTATTTGACAATATTTATGAAACGCTTACATGAAGAAAAACGTCTAAGCGGTGTCCAAAAACGCAGTATAAGATTAAACGCTGACTATAAATGGCTATTACTGCTCTATACAGAAAACTATCATACCTCCTGGGAACGCTTGTATGGTGGTGATGATGTTCAACATACAAAAGGTATGCCACACACGACAGTTTCACACACACACATCTTCCAGGAAGGGCTGCCCACCCTCGGAAAGGCACACACGAATCCCCACCTCTCTTCTCCCCTTCTAAGTGGGGAGCAAGAGGGTCTCCTCCAAGAAGAAGGCAACATTTGAGACTCTCAGTCAGAACTAGTCCTGTTTAGGGTGACCATACGAAAAGAAAGACAGGACTCCTGCATCTTTAACAGTTGCATAGAAAAGGGAACTTCAGCAGTTGTCCTTTGTAGGCATGCAGCACCTGGTGAAATTCCCTCTTCATCACAACAGTTAAAGCTGCAGGAGCCCTGCCCCCTTGACCAGATACAAAAGAGGGCAGGGCTCCTGCAGTTGTGATGAAGAGGGGATTTCACCAGGTGTTGCATGCCTACAAAGGACACCTGGTGAAATGCCCTTTTCTATGCAACTGTTAGACGTCCTCCTTTTCATACGGCCACCCTAGTCCTGTTTGACTACCGCGCCTCCTCCCGTGCGCGTGCCACTCACTCACTCACCTGTCCGTGCGCACCTTGCACCCTCTTCTCCGACCACCCTCCCGTCCTGCCAGCACCGGGGTTCTGCAGGCGGGTGCGACGTGCAGTTCCGTATATGTCACTGTGACGCCGCCCGCCTTCCACGCCGCGTCACCGCGGAAGTGCGGTGCGCGCGGGCGGAAGTGGGAGGAGGCGCGGTGGGTCTTCAGGGCGCGCGCCCTGGGGGCACTCTCCCATGCCAGCCCTGCTCAGAGTAGACCCATTGAACTGCATGGGACTTCACTTAGTCCTGCCTCACCTGTCCCAGAGTAGGTCCCAGGCCTACTCTGACTGGGATGAACGTTGGATCCTACCCTTGGAACCCGGACCGGGTGGATCTGGACCGCGCGTAGCCAGCGCAGCAGCGGTTGCCGCCGCCTTTCCGAACTGCCTCGTGGATTTCTTCGTCGTCGTTCTGCCGGGGAGGTGGATGTGGGAAGGGACGCGCAGCCCCAATCGTAGGCATGGGTTACTCGGGAGTTAGTCCCGCCGAGTCTTGAAATGCGATTTGCAGCGCAATTCTAAGCAAGACACTTCGAATTCGGTGGGGGCAGTTTGCTCAGGCAAATGGGTATGGGATTGTAGCCTTGCTCCGAGTTGTAAACGTGCATAGGAGTGTGGGTTGTGTGACCCTATCTATACATGTCTACTTAGGAGTAAGTTCTATAGAATTCAGTGGGACTTAGTCCAAGGTAAGTAATGGCAGCCATCGTTATACTTTGGAGTAAAGCTGTTGTAATCACTGGGACTTAAGCTAATGGTTGTGGTTGCTATTGCTATTATGCCCTAACCTGCATTTTAGGAAAACTCCTTACAAGGCTACTTGCAACATTCAAAAACATGCGATCAGTAAAAACAATAAAGTCACAACATAGCAAAATGACATAAGGCAGTGCCATTGAAAAGGCTAACTAAAGATCATGCCAATACATCCAGATTAAAAATAAAGGATGCTCATAAATTAATTGAGGTTCAACAAAGCAACTGCCCGCTATCCATATCCAGAAAAGGCGGCGGGGGGGGGGGAGCTATTATGTGTTTTATATTTTTTTGTCTCTCCACTGGTACTATCTATGATTATTGCCATTCCTCCAGGGAGCTGACCATGGGGTACATACATGTTTCTCTCCCCACTCATTTTATCGTCACAACAATTCTGTGAGGTAGGTTAGGCTTCTTTCTATATAAGTTGTAGAAAAGAAAAGAAAGTCATAACTAGGCACTTAGTTCTTACACTGATTATGAAACTATGAAAAAATGTGCCTAAATCTACTTTCTTGTTCTTTCGGTTTTTCATTTTGTATTATGTTTATTAGAGATAGTAAATCTGTGAGCAGGGGCTGGAGTTGTTTTCTTAATATTTGTACAGCGCCTAGAAAAAGTCCATAACTATATAAATAATTCAATAATAAAAAAAAAACCTGGTGGTTTAAAAGATAAGGCTTTCTTGCCTCCGTGCAAACTCCACAAAGCCAGTAAAAGCTGATGTCTTATCTGACGTGCCCTCTGATCAGATAAAATATGTATTTTATCTTTTATTGTTGTTCCCCGCCTCAATCAGAATGGAGAGGCGGGTAAGAAATACTGTGATAATGATGATGATGATGATGATGATGATGTTGTGAAATGCCACAAATTGTGCTTGATTACAACTTGCCCTCCATACACCTGCACCATCACCACTTTTGGTCTAAGAGCTCAGAGGGATTCAAATGGAGATGCTAGAGCATTTTTGAACATCACATGCAACAACTGTAGGAGTGTTGTGAGGGCAGGGGGCTATTTGTTTTGGTAAGAAAACATGAAAATACTATATCTTTCTGAGTGTATATAGGAGATTTCTAGAACAGTCCCCCCCACCCCAGCAACCTGGGAAAGCTATGCTGGCAGAGGGGTTATGGGAGTTGTAGTCAAATGCATCTGGGAGAGGCACTAAGTTGAGGATGGGTTCTCTAGAAGACAAAATCAAACTTCAGATTTTAAACTACTGCCCAGTAGAGGTTTTTATTTTCTTCCTCTCTTTTTCCTGGCAAGGATCCTGAGATTATCTGCTGAAATCTTATTTTTATTATTTATTTATTTATTACATTTTTATACCGCCCAATAGCCGAAGCTCTCTGGGCGGTTCACAAAAATTAAAACCACAGTAAAACACCCAACAGTTTAAAACACAATTACGAAATACAGTATAAAAAGCGTGCTTTTATTCCTCCAATGACAGGAAATCTCCCTGTCATGTAGTTGCTAAAAGCACCTAGAGCCTTGCTGAAAAAATTTGTGGCAACCCTTGCTATAAGAAGTGCCATGCTGGATCAGACCAAGGGTCCATCTAGTCCAGCACTGTGTTCACACAGTGGCCAACCAGCTGTCGACCAGGGACCAACAAAGCAGGACATGGTGCAACAGCACCCTCCCACCTACGTTCCCCAGCAACTTTATTTGTTTTCAGGTTATATGGCTGTGGACAGGTTGAGGATCTCACAGTAGACATGCTGTTTTGCCCTCTATATGTTGAACCAAGGGGAGAAATTCATTTCATAGATCAGTGAACTTCAACTGGTCCAGACCTGAGACCCACCTTGAACTCCCAACCTGCAACATGGGACCTACTTTCACAATTGTCCAACATGGCGACAACAGCTTTGCTGTGACCTATCTGGACTGATACCATGACCCACTTTTGGGTTGCGACCCACCAGTTGAAGACCACTGTCATAGATCATCTCTCAGTGCCTCAGTAAGTCACTTTAGGTTATCATAGTGCAGTCTTCCCCAACTTGGGACCCTCCAGATGTTTGGATGACAACTCCCAGCATTCCCCAGCCAGTGGGGGGATACTGGGTGTTGTAGTCCACTACATTAAGACAGTTCCCAGGTTTGGGGAAGCCTCATAGTGGATCTCTTGTGTGATTATCAACCTTTTGTTAGTTACACTGTAGTCCTGTTCGCTATGGCTGCAAGGAAATTATGTGGCTGCTTTATGAAAGATAAGTGTAGCTTACTTGTTTCTCTTATTTAGTTTTATTGTGGTTTTATTATAATGGTCTATGACTAAATACAACAACAACAACACCCATTTCAAGCATCTTTTATTCAAGGTTTGCGTGGATTGTTCTGAAGTAGTCAAAGAGGAATCTTCCCAGGAGCTTATCGGAGAATGCCAACGAGCTCAAACCCATCCTCCCCTGGTTCCTGGGAACTCAGCCTCTGTTGGAGGAGGAGGGGACTCTGGAGTTGACAGATCCCAGAGTCCGCCACAGAGTCAAGCAGGTGGCATAGTTAACCACTCACCAAAGACTTCTTGAGAAAGACCTGCCCTGAGCTAAAGTGGCTCTTAGACTGTCAGAGGAAACTCTCCCTTTTAGTTGAAAGGGCAACTGCCTAGTTTAGTTAGCCTAATTAAGCTTAGAGGAAAGCTCCTAGCTTTTTGACTTCCTTCAGGTGTGAAGGGATGTTTATTTGCTGAACAAAACTTTGTGGATTACACAGGAGACCTCTTTATTGTCTTGCAGCTCAGCAGGAGGGCTTGGAACCATGACACCCTGTGCTACACACTAAGTATGCTCCTGACAAGCTACTTGGAGGAATAGAAGCAGGGGCTTTTCAGCCATGGCCCCCAGTAATGGATCACCCTCCCAAGAGAGGCTTGCTTGGTGCCCAATTAAGGGCACAACCCTATGCATATTTAGACAGAAATAAGTTCTACTATTCCCAGCACTCCCCAACTGGCATGAGAGTTATAGGACTTTTTTTCTAATTAAACATGCATAGGATTGCACCCTAACTATATTTTTAGCACCAGGCAAAACTTTTTGTCCTCCCAAACCCTTTTAAATCATTCAAAATTATACATATTGACATCTTCAACTCTGCATTTCATGGTGGTTTTAGAATGTGGTTCTAGCGCTACAAGGACAGTTTTATGGCTCTCTTTTCTTATTAGCTTATATAATTATGGCTGGAATAATCTTAAACACTGCTCTGATATGAATTGTTTTTGTTTTATAGGACTTTGTGTTGTTAATTTGTTGGATTTGTGATTATAAATTGTTTTAAATTGCTCATTGCCCAGAGAGTCATAGTTATGGGGTGACTAATAATAATGAATAAAATAAATAATTGTAGACACGCCCGCATTCTTAATTACCAATTTTGCATTTCTACTCCTACTTCTGAGTTTTTGGCATGATAATAAATAATGAGTGATTTATATAATAGATCTTTCCCTAATGGATGAAAGTAATTAATAGTTAAATTACAGTGGTTAACTACTAACGCCAGTTGTTTAACTTATCTGAATTGCTTTTTATAAGGTACTTATAAATACTATTCTGTCATTTAGCCAACAGCCATCCTATCAGGTTGCAAAGGGAGAGAAGAGAAGTAGGCTATTTCGTCACCTCAGCTGAGAGACCAGCTGCCTTTGGCTGTCTCCCAGTTTTCACTAATTTCATCTGGCTACCTGAACTGTTTTCATCCCAGCTTGTCAGGATAAGAATTTTAACTTTAAGAACTGGTGTCTGAGCTTGCCTTTTTCCTCCTCCCTCCCCATCTCCCTTTCCTTGTATGGGCATATCTTTTAAAGCAACTAGTGTTCATCCACCATGAAGCCCAAATAATGTGGCATATGTTGTACAATGACCAGCTGGCACGGTCGCTATTGGAGAAAGTCCTGGAAAGGGTGGAGCGGAGACGTGGAGGTGCCAGAGATCGAACCTGGAACCTTGTGCATGCAAAACAGGTGCTCTATTACATTGAGCTATGGCAGATCTAAGCCTTCTCACCACATGCACATGCATATCCACCACTTCAATGAGCATTTGGCTAATTAATCACAGCTTTTGAACCTACTCAGTTTCCGAACATAATCTGTCATCGCCAAATTTATAATACTTTGGAACTCGCCACAAAATCTCATAGATCTCGTTCTGCCTGGTTTTGCTTCATGCTTGCTCAGATTTGCGTCTAATCTCAGTTAGGAAAGCTGGTCAGCCAGTTCAGAATTTGTCTCTTATTTCCTGTCTTAAAGTGGCACACTTCTGAGGTCACTCTGATTCCGTGTGTCTCAGCTCAATGTTTCTCTTGGAAGCCCCTTGTCACTTTCAAATTAGCCACAAGAAGGCAATAAGTAACTGTGCTTTTAATCTCTTGGCTGCTTTTGCTGATTCACTGGGTGGTGTTATCGACCGTGCAGCTGGCTTGATGATTTGATGGATTCCTGGGAGTTAGTGTTAAACAGAATTAGAGATGTAAAATTTCCAGAAATGTTGAAGCCAGAGGGGCGGGAGGGGAAAATTGTGGAAAATTGAAAAACGTGCAGTATTTGTGTGTGTATGTGTGCGCGCTCTTTTCAGATCAAAAGGGCTTCTTTTGGTTAAGGGAAAATTGCATTACCTTACCAGAGCTTTGTTTCCTGCTTCTCTTGCACAATGGTAATGGGCTGTATTACACGGGCGGAGAGGGGCAACCACATGGTATATAATTGAAAAATTCCCCTCCTCTTGGTACTCATAGGACAACTTTGGCTGCACGTGGTAGGAAATCTCACCATATTTCAGAAGAATTGGGATATCCAGGATTTTTTTTAGAATGGAATAACTGGGGGAAGGTGTGGGAGATATATAGGAAGTTGACAATGTCATCAAAAGAACCCACAAACTTCTGTGAGTGGCCATTCATGAGCATGACTTATTTTGTTCACTTTGTTACTTTAAGACAGCTTTCCCAAACCTGGTGCCCTTCAAATGTTTTGGACTTCAGCTCCCATGAGCTCTAGGCAGCATGGCCAATGATTAGGAAAGCTGGGAGTTGTAGTCTAAAACATCTGGAGGGCACCAGCTTGGGGAAGGCTACTTTAGGAATATAAAATATATTAACTTGATTTGCTCATAAAAGCATCATTAAAATTAAAAGCATTTAAAAGTAAACTCAGTTAATTTGTAATTATTGTCTGTATAGACTATACTTTTAAATTTATTATGCCAAACATGATAACTTTCATGAACAAATCAAATAATAAATAATATATAGTTAGGTTCCTATTTTATGTCTGACCAAAGGGAAATTTGGCAAACAGTCACTAGAACATCTGAATCATCTTAGAAGACAGAAGAAGCAGGAAGAACTGGAGACAGAGGAAGACTTGTGTACAGTATCTCTTTATATTTGTAAGGAAGTTTAAAGAAATTCCTAAACTTACCCTATTTGTGGGGTGGGGTTTAGGGAAATCTGGTCTGAAGGAAGAGCAGTTGAGATTTTATTTATCTGGGAAAGACTCACATCTATTAGGAATGGTAAGCTACCATGTTTAATTTAAAAACCTTTAAGCAATCTCATTCTTTGAAGACTGACGTTTCATTCTTGTTTGTAAATAATTTCCGTTAATAAACTTCTTGGTTTTTTTGTTCATTTTGAAAGCTTGCCTCTAGCAGCGTTGTCAATCCCATGCCAACATCATAGGAACAAAGCTACTGAGTTTCAATTACATAGAGAGGGATTATTCTACTGGCAGCAGTTCCTAGTGGTGATGTCTAATTGGGAACTTAATAAAACTGGCAGTAAGTTCCATAGACCCAAGCCTCAAGGTTGTCAGGGCATATTACTTATTCTGTAGGCTGCTTTTGTAGCATTATTTCCTGTTTTTTATTCCATATTATCCAAAAAACATTGCCACACATGTCATTGTATGTGCTACGAGGTATAAATGTGCAAAAGATCTCGTCTCGATCCTCCCAGAGTGCAGGACACGGAATAATGGGCTCAAGTTACAGGAAGCCAGATTCCGGCTGGACATCAGGCAAAACTTCCTGACTGTTAGAGCAGCATGACAATGGAACCAATGACCTAGGGAGGCCGTGGGCTCTCCCACACTAGAGGCCTTCAAGAGGCAGCTAGACAGCCATCTTTCAGGTATGCTTTAAGGTGGATTCCTGCATTGAGCAGGAGGCTGGACTCGATGGCCTTATAGGCTTCTTCCAAATCTAATATTCTACAACTCTGATTCTGATATAATACCACCATGACTGAATCATCGATATGACAGATCTATCTCCTGCCTCTGACCTTAGCTCCAACACCCTTCACAAGTCTGCTGCTCCCTCAGAGGACTCTTTCCTTCCCACCTTGCTGCCCTATATGCTTAGAATCATCTCCCAGAATAGCATGATGCCACCTCTCTTACTACCTGCAAATCACTCTTTAGGATCCACTATTTCCATGAAACTTTCGGCACAATAGGCAGGTTCCCATGCCCTGCTGCAGTTTCCCACAACTGTGTACCCTCCAGATGTGCTAAACTGCAACTCCCAACACCCCATAGCAAGCCATGCTACTTCCACTCCTTCCCCTGTGTTGAATTGTAAACCATTTGGGGCAGGGACCTATCTTGTAGTCTGTAAAGCTTTCATGCACACCGCTGTGTCATACACACTGATGATGTTCTATAAGTAAATAAACAATGAAGTGTTTATAGCAGAGAGCTGAATTGAAAAATGTGGCTACCACTGCCACATCAGATTTGGTCCTTAGGGAAAAAACCAGAGCAATAAAAAGGTTAGAGGGGGGTGTATAATGACGGCCTTCTGCAATCATGAGAGGAATGGATAGGTGGGGCAGTGAAGAAACCAGTTCCTCCCCAAGGAACCATTGCAGCATTGTAGATCAGCCCAGAATCTGAACTACATATTCAGGGCTGGATGCTGAGGCCCTAAGCCATATCAAGATTCAGAGGCCTCGTATCATAAAAATAAATAGAAAAACATGTATTCTATTATAAAAGGAAGAGTAATGAAAGGGTACCACCCAGCCAGCATGGCCAATGGCCAAGAATGCTGGGATTTGCCATCCAAAACATCTGTGCTTGTAGTTAAACAGTGTTAGATAGCCTTCTCTGAAGACATGTATAAAAACACTTCTAAAGGAAGTTGATTTGAATTTATTTTGAACTGGCTATAGTTCGCACGTATTGCCTCCAATATGAAATGCTGTGTTGCCACACTTCATAAAGCAACTCTGCTGTAAGTCACACCAGATTTTCCAACATATTTAAGCCAAAGCAATGTCATCTCAGCTATCTTACATCTTAGTTGTCTCCAGCATATTGAGAAGACCCTTGTAATATGAGGCCCTAAGTCATGGCTTACTCGGCTTTTTTCTAAATCTAGCACTGTACATATGTATACCTGAGAGAGCACCTCTCTTATCAACCTTGCCTGTTGGTGACATCAAATGGATCTATGGCCTGCTTGGTGTTCACCCAGAAAAGAGTTCATTTTTTTTACCTCCTTTCTATGGAATTCCCTGCCTCTGGAGGTCAGGCAGTCACCAGCATCGTGTTGATTTCAGTGTCTTCTGAAACGTCTTTATTTCAACAAGTCTTCCGTGATTGATCAGCCACAGTTTTATTGGTATTCTGCTTTTAAAACTTTTTTTTAAAACAATAACAACAACAATCATGGACAAGTGTTTTATCACATGGAATGTGAGGCAATCTCCTGCTGTGTGCAGGAAAAGCGGCACAATAAAAACAGCCCCTGAATGGGCCATGTGGTCTTTGTTTACTTTTTTCCTCTCTGGTAAGGAAACATGATTTCCCCACTGGTGATGACGCCCTTATTGTTCTTATCTTTTATTGTTAACCACTCCAAAATCTGTTTAGATGTGGGGCGGTCTATGGAAGTTGTAAAACAAATAAACATATATGCAGAAGGCCCATTTCTCCAATTGCTAATTAATTGGCTAATTAACTGGCCAGTTGTGGGGGGGGGGGTTACTGCCAGGGAGGGGGGAAAAGTGCTTTATGAGATTTGCTGCTTTGGGTACCAAAATAACCAGCCTTGAGCATCCTATGTACCCTGACTTGGAAGGGAGGAGCAATTGCTACTCTACCTCAGACAACAAAATGTCTTCGGCCACCTCTGGTGTGGTCGATGATGCGTTGCCAAAAAAAAAGGCAAAAGAGGATACAGATTTGCATAAACATACATATGCACATGAGCATTTAGAAATAATGACTATAATTTAAATCAGGAATGGGCAGCTTGTGGCCCTCCAGATGTTGTTGGTCTGAACTCTCTTCAGCCCTAGCCCGCATAGCTCAAGAACATCTGGAGGGCCACCCCTGATTTAAGCAAAAATACATCTTTCCATACTAGGAAAGACTGTGCGCTGTGTGCCCTCTCAGACTCCTGTCCAGGCCCTAAGTGCTGATGGGCAAGTTCTAGGCCTCTGCTCTGCTCTCACTCCTTATGAATTCTTTGACTTCAGGAGATCCATCAGATGAGCATTTTATTGCATGTTTGTTATTGGGCACTCACGGATTTTCACAAGTCCCTCTCATGACATCTTCTGCCTTCCGTGTACCTCCTGCCCCTTCTAGCCTTCTTCGCACAACAACAAACGCCCGCCCCCCCCCGGCAAGTCCAACTTATTTTTAAAAACGGAAGTTGCTGCTATCTCCTGCTGTGTGTAGGAGAAGCAGTGGGATCAAAATGGACCACTGAATGGGCCATGTGCAATTTGTTTACTTCCTCTTTCAAAAGAGGAAGTAACGAGGGACAAATGCACGGGTGGAGAAGCAAAGGTAAGCAAACACAATTTCCCCCTGTGCGATGACACTCTAAAATTAGACTGGATACTTCTTCAAACAGAGAACCTTCCTACACAGGGTCATTGCTAGGCACTCAAACGATTCAGGGCTCAGACCCATAGAACACAGATCTGCACATTCAGAAATGATTACTAGGATTTATTTAAATTTCTCAGAAGGCAAAGCTTAGAATGTATTAATTAAGCTTAGAACGTATGTTCCAATGGCACCAATGAACGCTTGATTGCCATATTTGTGTGTGTGTGTGAACTTGTGGGGAGGGCTTGCAACTCATTGGAAGAGGAGGATTAACGCTTCCCTCTTCAGTTGTGATTCGCCCTAGAATTCCAGTCCCCCTGCACTCCTAGAAATTAAGCAGAGAAAAGAAAAAAAATCCATCGACACCTGTGGACACTCAATACTCTTGGGGGGAAAAATGGGCACCTGAAAAATAGATTTGGGGCCAGGTCCCTTCATAGAAGCACCCTACTGACAAAAAGGACAAAGAGCGATTTTGGAAACCAGAGTTCCTCAGCAGATTTCCAGGGAGGCAGAGGAGAGGTAGATTATTAATAATAATAATAGATGATGATAATGCATTTATTTAGATATCTTCCATGTTTAAAGCAGTTCATGTACATTGCCTTTACTACTGCCTCATTAGGTATTACCCCCATATTTCAGGGGGAAAGTTCAAGTTAAGACCAGAACAGATGTGACATGAGTGATTTATAAATGGATCTCCTGATGTTTGGGTTTCCCCCAAGTTAAAACCACCCCCAGCTCTGTGTTGCTATGAATTGTGCTGGGTCTGTGCTACTTGGGGAAAAGAATGTTTAACCCTTTCCTGCTGTGCCATTGCACTCCAACATGTCAAATTGCTATTGGCTGGGGAGAAATATTGATATTGTGCCAGCAGGGCTAATAGCAGCTTTGGGTAAATCAGTGTGATTTGAATTGGGAAAATAGTGAATGTGGGTGGTGGTGGGAGGCTTAACCCCTTCCCTCCCATAGCACTGTGGATCCAATTCTGTTTGCTTGGCCTGTTTTTAAAAACAGGAGATACAGTCACAGATATCTCATGTCACATTTATTGTGCCTTTGGACACTACACCAGAAAAGAGTTTAATGCTTTCTCATAAAACAAAGCATGGGCTGTTTGTTGCAGGTTACAGAAACATAACTAAATAGTGGAAGGCCAAAGAAACTAAAGCTTTTTTCAAAAGACTGGGGTAAAGTCCTAGGACAGCGTTGCCCAACCTCATGCTCTCAAGATGTGTCGGATGCTGGAAGTTGTAGTCCAACACATCTGGAGGGTACTTGGTGTCAGAGGTTCATATCTCTTCTAACTGCAAGAAGATGGTGCTGGAAAATACAGCTATTCACCTCGACCAGGTGGAGAATACCCCTGGCTTCATGTGGTTTGGGTTGCACTGTTGGCTTCCACACAGGATATGAGGCACAGGATATGTGGTTAATGCTAAAGGCATCTCAAAAGCGAGACAAAAAGGCTTGCAGGGGAGAAGCCACATTCTGCTTTGTGGCTTGGATGCCTCGGACAGTTATGGTATGGGGACAGATATATTAGGAGATAGACAATGAAAAGCAATGGAAATTGTTGCAGGATATGAGATTAAACATGCAAACAATGTGTGGGTGGCTGTAAGGGCCAGCTCAAATTATTTTGGTGCTTCTAATGGGAAATCCAAAGGACCCTTTCCTACTAATAAAGATGGAGCACAATCTACCCAAAAGGTCTTACCTATTTATTTATTTATTTATTTATTTATTACATTTATAACCCGCCTTTCCTCCAAAGAGCTTCAGATGGTGGACAGTACATGGTTCTCCCCCTACCCCATTTCCCCCTCACAACAATCCTGTGAGGTAGGTTCAGCTGAGTGATGATAATGAGTGACCCAAGGTTACGGAAACTTGATGGTCGAGGGGCAATTTGAACCTGGTTCTCCTGACTCCTAACCATTACACCACACTGGAAATGTAAAGAAACAGAATTTATTTGAGGTAAAAGTGTATCTCCTCTGGCACAAGTCGAAAATAAAAGACACATTTTCCCCTTTCGCAGTTTACCTCATCATACTTCAGTCCTTGATTTAAAATAATTCCTATGAATATACCAAACTTTTACCTCAGGTAAATATAATTTCTTTATTGTCTGTTTTGCATAAGCCTTGTGGAAATGAATGGGAGTTGTACAACAGCATTACATTGCACAAGAAAACTTCAGGTAGATGGTGCCTCATGTTGTGCCAAATGTACCTGTTTCCTACTCACTTTTAATAGTGCTCAAAATCTTTTGCCTGAGCTGGGCACTTTACCTCATAAAATAGGACTGCTTCTGGATGGCACAACATGCCTGGTTGTTGTTGTTGTTGTTTAAGGGCACAACAATAGCAAAAAGAACTGTAATATTCAATCATTTTTCTTGCTCCCTCCCTCAGCACAGGCTCAGGTGCTAAATTCTTAGCTAAGTTATGGTCACAATTACACAGGCAAAATTTTTAAGTGTATTTCATATAACCCTGAGAGCAGGCTAAAGTGTGAGTTGGAGGGATGTGGTTGTCTTTGTCTGTGAAAACCTACTTGCATTTATAAAACATATACACAACATAGAAAACCCATAACAAAATACAAATACAAACTAGTATCCAAATGCTGACATAATACAAGTACAAAATCACCTTCCTTTCAAATCTTATATTTTCGCCTCATCATAAGTGTTTCATGGAGTCATGAGGAGATTATGACATTTTCAGGAGTTCTGTTAATTTTGTCATAGGCTGCTCCTTCAGCAAATGCTCTCAGAGTGGCTTACAAATATAACGCTCCCCCCTGACACACAATAAAACAAAAATTGAAATAAAATATCTTGCCACAACATAGCAATAAAATAAGGTAAAATGAAGACATAAAACCTCATCAAATACATAAAAGGCCTGGATAGGGTGACCATATGGAAAGGAGGACAGAGCTCCTGTATCTTTAACAGTTGTATTGAAAATGGAATTTCAGCAGGTGTCATTTGTATATATGGGGAACCTGGGGAAATTTCCTCTTCATCACAACAGTTTAAAGCTGCAGGGGCCCTGCCCTCTTTTAAATCTGGTCACTCTAGTATAGCTCATGCCCCTTTAACTGTTGTGATGAAGAGGGAATTTCACCAGGTTCCCCATATATACAAATGACACCTGCTGAATTTCCCTTTTCTATGCAGCTGTTAAAGATACAGGAGCCCTCTCCTCCTTTTCATATGGTCACCCTTGGCCTGGACAAATAAAAAGGGTTTCACAGGGTCCCAAAAAGAAAACAAGGATGGTGCCAGGCAGGCACATCTCTCAAGAAAGAGATTTCCAAAGACCGGGTGCCACAACAGAGAAGGCCTTGTCTCTTGTCATCAGCTGCCTCAGCTCAGAAGATGGCAGGACTTGCAGCAAGGCCTCAAAGGACTCATTTCCACTCACAAGACTAAAGGGGAAGCAGTCTCCCAAAATGTTAGGCTGGTTGTGTCAGCAAGGACTGTCTCTTCACATAAAAAGGAAAATCATTTGTTGGAAGGAGTACGAACTGCCGGTGGAGGCTTGGTGAACAGAGGGCATTGGCCTGGCCTGCGGCTGCCATTTCCCTCAGAATGATGGTCTCCACAAGCAGAGCAGCCCTGACAGCATCAGGCTCTCCCTCTTCCAGGTGATCAGCATCCAGGCTGAAGTCGAAGCGGCCAATTAGGTTGTTGAAATGGCAAAGCTGGGCAGGGGAGCAGCTAGTGTACATAGCGAGTGGGCAGTATCCCCGCAGGTGTACCTCCAGGCTAGTCAGATGGATGTAAGTCTTGAGGCAGCTGGGGCAGCGGTACAGGCATTGGCGCTCGTGCAGGCGCTGATGTAGCTTTAGGTGGATATGTTGGGTGAAACGGCTGTGGCATAGGCAGCATGCATAGGGCTTCACCCCGGAGTGCAGGCGCAGGTGGGTTTTTAGGTTGCTGCTACTGCTGAAGCATTTATGGCAGACCTGGGAAGAGGGAGATCAATTCTTGTATCATCCACAGATACATTATGGTAAAAAGTAGGGCTGAGATTGAAATGACAAGCACTGGATGATAGTAAGCCTTGAGCTTGCTTTGAAGTATTGCTTTTCTGAAATCAGCTAGAGCAGAATTAAAAGTATGGCTCCTCATAGCACTTAATATAATATGCTATAATGTCTCCCCCCATGGCTTCTGCAATGGTTTTCTGCAAACTTAATTAAATGTTTTTTCCCTTGCTTTCTGCCCTTAATTGTTTCATGTTCAGCGCTGTTCCACAATTGCTGAATTATTGGTGAATTGCACTGCAATTAAATCTGGCCCTGGCCCCCTGAGGGCACAAAGATGAAGCAAGTGTTCCTTTGCATTGCTCCTTCACCTCTAGCAGTACATGACAAGTACAAATTCAAAATGTGGGACTTTCCCTAGCATGCAAGTGCATTGGGTTAGATCCAGACTTCGTCACATTTAAATTAGACCTATTGAAATAAATGGGATGTAAGTTCATTGTGACTAATGTAAGTCCCATTGATTCTAATGAATATAACAAAGTCTGGATCTAGCCCACTGATAGGAAAAGCTTTGTTTACTAAATTTCCTTCTATCATGTAGTTGTTGATGGCGCATGCGCCCTGCCTGCCAGAAAAATTAAGTTGGGCAACCTTCCAGTTTCCCAGCACCGTTCTATAATTTCCCCCATTTGTTCTGTTCTAGGGTGACCATATGAAAAGGAGGAAAGGGCTCCTGTATCTAACAGTTGTATTGAAAAGGGAATTTTTGCAGGTGTCATTTGTATATATGGAGAACCTGGTGAAATTTCCTCTTCATCACAACAGTTAAAGCTGCAGGTGCCCTGCCCTCTTTTAAATCTGGTCACTCTAGTATAGATCCTGCAGCTTTAACTGAGGTGATGAAGAGGGAATTTCACCAGGTTCTCCATATATACAAATGACACCTGCTGAAATTCCCTTTTCTATGCAACTGTTAAAGATACAGAAGCCCGGTCCTCCTTTTCATATAATCACCCTAGATTCTGTTCTACTCCAAGTGATCAACAACTTAGTTTTCTTACCTGGCACTCATGTGGCTTCTCGCCTGTGTGCACTTGATGGTGTTTTTGCAGGTGAGCCAGCTGAGTGAAGCGTTTTTTACAGATCCGGCACTGAAAAGGCCTCTCACCACTGTGCACTCTCAGGTGGACCTGTTTGAGACAGTACAGTGTGAACTCATAAGGGATGGAAAATACGATGGATAACAAGAACAGACAAATATGTCAAGTTTGATTCCACCGAGTTCCTTATTTTTCTGACATTACATTTATGATGTCCTGTCTCTAAAAGAGCTTCTATATCTTTAAGAGTGGTATGATTAGCAGAAATTCTACCACATACAGCTTTTCTGATCAAAGTATTGCACTGATAGGAAGAGCCAAATCTAGTAGAGTTTTCTGCTCCCAAGCCACACTTAATGGTACAAAAGCCCTCTCAGTATTTGGATCTGGAAAACTTAGATGTTTTTGGTCAAGGCTGTTATGGAGCATATACCATGAGCCCTAAAGAATGCTAGACTCATTCCCTTGTTTCCCTTATGAGTCTCAGACATTGCTACAAGGCTCCTGTTCCAGGATGACTAGAACTCTGAACAGGATCACTCCTTTAAGGGCTGGGGATATATGACCACCATTTATTTATTTTTGCAAGTCTGAACATGTCTAAGGGCACAATCCTATTTATGATTAGACAAATATAAGTCCTACAACTCCCATCATCTCCCAGCCAGCCATTGTCATGTCTAGCCCTGCTCCCCCTGGGTTGGAAGAAGGTGTTTCAGGTGATCAATCAGAATCAGACTCTGAAGTAGAGGAGTCAGCGCCAGAAACAGGCCAGCCTTTACCAGTGGGGGGGAAAGCTCTCACGGGCTCTTCACCAGCTGGGAGTGAACCCTCTCCAGAGCTTAACTCATCAAGGGCAAATAATACACAGTCAGTGGGAAGCCAACATTCTTCCGAGAGGGAGAGCATGGAGAGGTTAGCCGATCCTAGAGTATGCCACAGACCAAAACAGGCGGAGCTAAAGGAAGGCAAGAGAAAGTTGGCCTGGCGGGTGTCCCGTCAGAAGCTGCCTCAGAACTAGTCTCTCTGAAGTTAACACGTCTTGGGAAAGGGCTTTCCATTCTTCTTGAAATGACAATTGTCTCACTTAGTTTGCATAGTTTTGCCTAAGGGAAAATTCCTAGAGATTAGACTCTGTTCAGGTGGGAAGAGATGTGGATTACTTAGCAGGCCTCATTATTGTCTCCCAAGAAGGCAGGAGGTTTTTTGAGAAACATGACAGCCGTGCCTTAATCTGTGATCATTTTTAACCCGTATGAAAAAAGCACAAGATGGATGTGTGGATGAAAACATAGGAAACTGACAGGGACCGGAAAAAGAGTGGTCCGTTCAAGCGTACTAATAAAAGGCTTGTCAAGTTGAAGCAGGGGAGGGATACCCTCTTCCTCATAACTCTGGGCTTCCTTCAGAAGGCAAATATTATTCACCCCTTGGTGCCCCTTATCAGTGGTAGCTCAGCTGCCCATTATTAGTAGTGTTATATACTTTAGAAGGGAAAGCAAAGGGGGGTACATTTGGGGATACCAGTGGAGTGGCCCCCTTCCTCACATGACCACAATCACTGAGAATCAAGCATACTTCTATCTCCACAGCCCCATTGTGGTGGCCAATGTCATGATGATGGCTTCGGCCCTCAAGGGTTTCCATAGACAAAGAGGTGCAGTTTTGGCTTCTACTGACTGCCTTGCCTCTCCCACTCAAACATAATGGTGTCAGAGTGCTCTTCTAAGGGAGGGTGGCCAGTGTGTTCCAGCGCTAATAGTCATCGTAATCATGTGGTACTGTCATTTCTTTAATTACCCTTTTACAACTATAATTTTAATACTGTTGATACAAGCATGTATATTTAGAAGTCTGTCCCACTGAAGCAAGTTAGGACGTATTAAAACCAGTCTAGTCATTATAGAGGCCCCTTAGAGCTTGGCAGGGGAGAAAGGCGAGGTGATTCCTTCCCCTGAGGTAAATGTTTGTGAGGGGAAAGTTGTTGACCCAAACACGGACTCATCTTTACCCACTAGTGAGTCATGGGCAGGGCAGGCATCTTGTTCACCCACACAACTGAGGCAACATAATAGTGCTGGTTTTTCTTCAAGGCAGCCACCCAGTGACAGGAGGGAGAAAACCCTGGAGACAGAGAGTAGAACCAACAGCAACCACTGCACAGCTGTCTTGCATCAAGGAGTTCAAGTGTCATGCAGACCCCCTGCCCAATGCTTCAGTTGGTAAATTTAGGCCTTGTGGGAAGATTAAGAGCATTAGACTACTCCTGATGGGGTGGATAACATGCATTCATGGGCTTGTTCTGATTTGTACATTGATGTTTCTAGATATACCTTGAGATTGGAAAGCTGCCCAAAGGCCTTGGCACAGACGTTGCACTCATATTTGATTTTGCCATTCTTCTTCTTCAGAGGGTAGGATGTAGATTTGCTGCATTCCTGTGACTCTGGTGGGTAGGTCTTTGGTGTACTGAGGTCAACAGTCTCATGCTGGTAGGGAAACCGGGAGGTAGGTTTCAACTGCTGAACTATGGAGCTGTGTGAAAGGGTGGGATGCCCATTGTCAGAGCCCAGCAATGAAAAGGTCCAGGCGTAGCGAGAGGAGAGTGAGCTCTGTGGTTTTTTAGTGTCTTGTTTTCCTTGTGGCAAATTGGGAAGGAAGACAGTTTGATACATCCCAGGATACAGAGGTGCTCCTTTCCCTAAGACATCCTGGGAAGACAAATGGAGTGGTGATATTTCTCTAGGGCTAGTCAGTGGCAGTCTTGATGGAAAAGAGAATGTTTGAGGAGGCGCTACAAATCTGGGGTAGTGGGCAGTGGCAGTGCTGTAGGCATAGTGAAAGGCTTCAGGCAGATTGCCAATGGGTTGGTACCCTGAACATGAGGAACAGAGGTTGCTGAGATGGAGTTCCTTCTGTAGTGAGGTAGTTGGGTTGTATGGGTAATAACTGAGGTCATGTGTTTTCTCTGAGCCCATGTGTCTTTGGCTTGGAGGATCAGATGCCTCGGATACAACTTCCTGGTCAGATGGACTGTGGGAAGAGTTAAGCTTCGTGGGCTTCTCTTTGACTCTACAAGGGGCCTGTGTCCTTGAATCAATGTTTTGGTTTTCTGCTGTCTTCCTTGGTGTTGTGTCTTGTTCTAGCTCTTCAGTGCTCTCTTCCTCATCATCATTTTTGTGCTTCTTTGGGTAAATACCTGTGTATTTTTGGTCACTTCTAGAGTCATTCTGTGGCAGTCTAGTGCCCATCTCAGGAAAAGGCTCTACCAGGAAATCTCTCAGATCTAGAAATTCTGCAAAGAAACAGGAAAATCTGTTTTTATTGGAACTCTTAATCTTGACAGTTATTTTTTACTTAAGAGAAATGAAATAGTAATATGATATATATAAGAACACACACATTTATATTAAATTTCATGATGTTGAAATGTATCTGCCACAGAGCCAAAGGTCTATCTAAAAACAGAAAGAAAGCCAAATATCTATCTATCTATCTATCTATCTATCATCTATCTATCTTTTTTTAAAACTATCTGCCTCAGATATCAGGTTCTATGGGACTAGGTAGCTCTGATGGCCCCTTCTCCTTTACAAACACCTATAGGTTGGAGTGATTTGTAACAAAGAAAGGACAGGAGGAAATGCTTAAACCTTCTACTTGTTCTATGAAACTCTCCCTCTTATCCAACTGTTTTTACCCAGGGGTAATACAAAGACACTACTATCAAGCTACCAAAATCCAGACTAGCATAATCTGCCACAAGCACAAAGTTATATATCAAAATATGTGCAGCAGAGCCAATAAGGCAAGCACATTATCTCATCCCCAGACTAAACATCAAGACACAGAGATATGTACCATATTATCAGGGAATTAAGCATTTGTAAAATGGGTACATTTTTCTAACCTCACCTGGAAGAAAGGTAGGAAAATATTCCCATTTTATAGATGGAGTATGCCAGTGAATTTTAATTTTCTTAACGTTATTATAGTCTTCTGTTAACCTAAGACAAGTAAAAGGTTAAATACGGAGACTCCAAGTTAATAACAACTAGGTAGGCCAAGCCTACTATGAGTTCCATCCCTGCTTTTACTCCTACATGGTCTGCTTTTGCATAATAAATGTAGGTCCGGTAGGGGGGTGCGAGGTTAAGAAAAAAAGCAACTGGCAAGGACTTAACCCATGTCCCATATAAGTGAGCTCCCCCAAAGTGTATTTTGCAAGGGAAAAGAGTCCTTTGGGGCTTCATTGCACACAATTGCAGTGTAACATGTAGCTTGGTCTTAGGAGAGAGAAACTACAGTGAAGGACATATCAGTACTACAGACTTAAATAAGTTCTTTGTAGAAAACCATGGGAATTGTACTTCTGTGGAGGGAATAGTAGCGTTAGGGCTCAATTAGCAGAATTCTTGCATCTCATCAGACAACAGTTCTCAAGATTCCTTGGGGGAAGCAAAGATAGTTAAAGAAGTAGAAAACTAATTGCAGTTTTTAGGGTAGTTATGCCCAGTCCAGTGGCCTTGATTATTAGTAATAATGGAACTGCAATCTGGAGGTGAAGGCTGGCAGAATATTAGAGAACATCAGCAGAATATTAGATAGGGTGACATTATGGATTAGTTTTTGTGAACCGCCCAGGGAGCTTTGACTATTGGGCGGTATAAAAATGCAATAAATAAATAAATGGAAAGGAGGACAGGGCTCCTGTATCTTTAATAGTTAAGTAGAAAAGGGAATTTCAGCAGCTGTCGTTTGTCTGCATGCAGCACCTGATGAAATTCCCTCTTCATCACAACAGGTAAAGCTGCAGGAGCCCTGCCCTCTTTTGCATCTGGTCAAGAGGGCTGGGCTCCTGCAGCTTTACCTGTTGCAATGAAGATAGAATTTCACCAGGTGCTGCATGCAGACAAATGACACCTGCTGAAATTCCCTTTTCTACTTAACTATTAAAGTTACCGGAGCCCTGTCCTCTTTTCCATATGGTCACTCTATATTAGAGACTGTTTCTTAGAAATAAACTCCTTCCATCTCTACAGGCTGGATGATGTGGAGTTGGTGAATGCTGATGCATTCATCCTGTCGGGCCTGGAACAAGACAACCCTTGCCCAATTCTTGTCTCTTAAGATATTAGCAAGAGGGGTGTGCGCATCGTACAGCTCTCTCACCTGGTTTAGTTGACAACTCCCTTGAGAGCAAGCACTGGGTGTGCCTGGATACCCCATGGGTGTACCAAACCAAAAGTTCAGCTCCAGCCAAGATGGGTGTTACGGTGTAGAAATAGATCTCCAGATTGTGCTGGTAAGCCATCAGGTTCTGGGCTGGACGGATAGGAGCTGGATTCACGAAGCACATCCAGTTACTGCAATAGGGGTCATTCACATCAAGAATGTGATGAAGCTTTCCTTCTGCAGAGAAAACCTGAGCAGGAAGAAGAGATGGTGGTGGAGGGACGAGGGGGATGACATCATGTATTAGATGTAAGCCCTTCTTCAGCTAGATCCCCTTTCTGAAGATACACACGAAAAGGGCCTTGCCAACCCCCTCGAGTTAGAAATCAGATGCTTATAGGATAATTGATAGAAATATGATTTCTGATAGATCCCTTAACAAAGAAATCGTACCTGGCAGATAAGCTTGTAACACTTCAGTCATGTGGGGTTTATATGTCATATATTGCAAATGGCCCAGCAGAATTAAAAGAAAGAAAGAAAGAATCTCTCTCTCTCTCTCTCTCTCTCTCTCTCTCTCTCACACACACACACACACACACACACACACACACCTGCAATTGGAAAATAAGTTTGCTGGTTGGGGAATACTGGGAGTTGTACACTTTTCTCTGTCTAAACATGCATAGGATTGTGCCTTTAAGCTGCTATATTTGAAAGCATTTGCATTGGCCATGGTGTGTGTCTGCTTGTTGGCAGGTACGATTCTTTTATCTGGCCTAATAGGGAGCCATTATGTGTTCTGTGTCCATTACTCACCCTCCAGAAGTGCTTCCAATCCATGTTCTTTGAAATATCGTCTCCAGTGTAGGTCTTCCCAACCAACGGTCCAAAGTGGGTGCCTTGCGGGATGCACTCTCTACTGATCACACCCATTATCTGAAGAAGTACCATAAGTTTGTCACTGCAGGTTAGGTCTCTTGGTCCTCCTTCCCATTATCTGGGTCCTCCAATATTTGGAAGATTTGCATATGTGGTTGGATCTTGCTTTGAATAAAGCATATGTTTTAACATATATAGGCAGTTAAAATATGTGGTTTATACAAAACGTTTTCTATGCACATGTGCACACATAGAAAATTGGGGATATCATGACCCCAGACTTGAAGCCTGAAGCTCTAGAAACCCATATATTGCTTAGCTTCTCTGCATGGTGGAAGAAAAGCTCCCTTGCATGATTGATCATCCTCCCACCTGATCAAGATGCCCTTAAACATTTGTTTATATCCAAATTTCCCTCCAAGTATCTCAAGGCAGCATACACGTTTCTCTTTCCT
The DNA here is from genome assembly GCF_023053635.1 of Elgaria multicarinata webbii. NCBI lineage: Eukaryota > Metazoa > Chordata > Lepidosauria > Squamata > Anguidae > Elgaria > Elgaria multicarinata. The sequence goes on along the minus strand of NC_086183.1, from coordinate 11,281,956 downwards.
TCCCTGTGTATCCTCATAACTAGGGTGACCAACTGTCAGGATTTCCCCGGATTTGTCCTGGTTTTTGTTCTTTCCATGGTGTCAGGGGGGATTTTCAATAATTTTCAATAATGTCCTGGAATGACACACCTTCCCCTTTAAGGCTGCCATTAGCATGGCAGGAGGGAGTGACATGCTTTCTTGAGGCACATCATTCCCCCACCCCGAGCTCCAATTGAGGTCTTAAAGGGGAAAGTGGGTCATTCATGGACATTATAGAAAAGGCCCCAATTGGAGTGGGTGGTGGTGGTGCAGAATGAAATCCTTTCCCCTCCTCCACTCCAATCGGGTTCTTTAAGGTGGCGGGGGAATAACGTACTTTCTGCAGGACTCAGAAAGCTGCTTCCCCCCCCACACACTAGGTGTCCTCTTTTTTGGTTTCCCAAATATGGTCACCCTACTCATAACAATCCTGCGAGAAAGTATAGGCTGAGAGACAGTGACTGGCCCAAGGCTAAGGCTGCAATCCTATATCCACTTACCTGGGAGTAGGCCCCATTGAACTCAATGGGACTTACTCCTGAGTAGAGATGCATAGAATTGTACTGTAAGTGAGTTTCATGGGTTGAATAGGCATTTGAACCCTGGTCTCCCAGGTAGGATGGCCACTTGCACATTACCAAAAAAGACAACAAAGTAGGATACAGATCTGCATAACATTTGCACATGGATATACACACATACATTTAGAAATAACGGATTAGATCCGGATCTAGCCATACTTCAAGGAGGGCAATTGAAATCAATGAGACAACATGGCTGTGACTAATTGAAGACCCATTAATTTCAACCCATCTAAGTATCACTGAAGCTAGATCTAACCTGACGACTAATTTAAATACAATACGGCTCACCGTAGTGGGAAATACCTGTTGGCCAGGTGCTAATTGTCGATGGGCAGCTTCAAGGTCAGGCCCTGCTCTCTCTCCTTATGGTTGTTTATCTTTAAAACTTAGTTGAACTGGACCTCCCTTCAAATAGAAGACTGTCCTCTGTAAAGTAGGTCATATGGCCACCAGGTCCCAGCCCAACGTTGTAACTACTACACCGTACCGACTCTCTGTTTTTTGTTTTACCCTCCTATACTTTGGTGAGAAGAAGCTGGGTGTGCAGAGGCCGTTCCTGTGTGAGTATCTCAGATGCCTGCAGTCAGCACAGCTGCATTGCTTGGAGTCCTCTTTTCTTTCCATGGTCAGAAAAGAGTTGACCACTGTATGAGTGGCATCTGCTAATGATCTGGAAATGTAGGGCCAGGCAAATTTGGTAGGGATTTCCAGACATGGTTCTATTGTCAACCTTGTGGAGACCTGCCACAGCCTGTACCCATGTACAGAGCTGAGGCTGGGGTGAGGTGAGGTGGGGAGGAGGAAATGGCAGAGGCTGACAGGGTACAGATTAGAAAATGTGTGGCTGTGTCTTGGGGAAAGGGTGCAAAAGATGGGGGTGAGGACTAGGGAAGGGGTGCAAAGCTGAGCCCAGGGGAACACAGAGGAGGGCCAGGATCTCTTCTCAATCATACCAGAGTGCGGGACACAGAATAATGGGTTCAAGTTACAGGAAGCCAGATTCTGGCTGGACATCAGGAAAAACTTCCTGACCATTAGAGCAGTACGACAATGGAACCAATAACTTAGGGAGGTGGTGGGCTCTCCCACACTAGAGGCCTTCAAGAGGCAGCTGGACAACCATCTGTCAGGGAGGCTTTAAGGTGGATTCCTGCATTGAACAGGGGGTTGGACTCGATGGCCTTATAGGTTCCTTCCAACTGTACTATTCTATGATTTTGGTTTTGGATTATGATTTTGGATTGTGGTTTTGTTTTATTCTGTACAGCGCCATGAAAATTGATGGCGCTTTATAAATAAATATTAATAATAATAATAATTCTAGGGACACCACAGCTAAATATCTACCCTGGGAGGACTGCTGCTCTGACCTGATTGTTGTTGTTGTGCCAGAAGGCCAGCTTCTGGGGCAAAGAGGCTTGTGCCAGCGGAAGATTAGCGTGTAGCTCGGACAGCTGGTCCTTCACCACGTAGGTGCATCGCTCCTCAAATGCCTGCTCCCTCCAAGGTATCCTGGCTTCTTCTTTCATCCTTGTCTTCTCAGTCCAGCCACAATATGAAGAGTAGAGTCTGGCACAACTGTGGGGAACAGTTATACATTGTTAAACCCAGATAATTGGAGCTGTGTGACAACCCTGGGAGTCACATATTGAAGCCTAGGCTATGTCCACAAATATTGATTTGATTTGATTTATTACATTTATATACCGCCCCATAGCTGAAGCTCTATTGGTGGTGGTGTGTTTTTTCTTTACTCAAATTATTTGTTATTTAAAAGGTTAAAAAACCATAACAAATCAAACAAAGATGAACTTATATTTTTATAACTAACTCTTGCAGGGGAGGGAGATATAAATCTCAAAGTGGAAAGAGAAAGGGGAAGACAAAAAGGGAATAAAGACAGAAAGAAGGAAAAAAGAGTGGAGGAGCAGAAACTGTTCACCATTTATAAACATGGACTCACTGCATTGGCCTTATTCACGAACAGTGGTGCAGTTAGGGAATTTTAGACCCTGGACTTAATTGTCTAACTGGGGGAGGGGGGCTCTTTAGAAGGCAATGTGTGTTACCTAATTTAGTTCAAAATGTGGCAATCCAGCCCTGTGTTTGGGGGCCCTCCTGCTAATTTTGCTTAGTGGGACCCTGACTTCTGCCCCAAAGTCTTATCCTGATGGCACCATTGTTCATAAATGCGTAGTTTATGCTTGTTCTGGCTTTTGCAGTTTCCGAAGCTATGTCTGCCCAAGTGGCACTGTGCTGTTGATTGAATATGTCTGCACAGGATGACCATAAGAACTGGTAAGTGTTGTCTTGATTTATTTTCTTATATATAACAGTGTTTATCTATAGCCAAGACTGATGATCGTTCTTTCATTCATTGAGAGCGATAGGGATATGAATAATGTTGAACGATCAGTCTCTTAGCAATCAACACCATCCTATCCTAAAAAGCAAACAAACACGTTTAAGGCATGGCCAACTCCCATGCTGGCAACTATTGGCTCACTTCTGTACTGTTATGACAAATGCAGTCTGAGAACTGAAGAACAATTATGCTTTATGTAATTAAATTCATGTCATTCATGGATTTGCGCAAGCAGTATTGAAAACCCCCTGGATATTAAAGATGATTAAGAAAAGAGTGCAATTATGAAGGCATTTTTTTTTATAGGGCAAGTGTCTCCAGAAAACCTCCGAATAGCATGGGTATGGAGGAAAAAAATAAGTAGCTTAGAATAGAAATTGCACTCTCCCTCATTCCTAAGACAACACAAGAATTTATTTATTTATTTATTTATTTGTTAAATTTATATACTGCCCCATAGCCAAAGCTCTTTGGGTGGTTTACATAAGTTAAAAACAGTGAACGTTAAAAAGTATACAAAATTTAAAACCATCAAAAATATTAAAACAACAGTATAAAAGAGTATCCATTTTTAAACAACAACAAGGCAAGGGTTTTTTTGTTTGTGTTTTGGTGGAGAAAGTCTGAAGAACATTTTCAGTCCCCTGAAATTCCTCCCACCCACCCCAATGATCATCCATGAAAATTATGTTCAGGCCTAGAAATTTGCAATAAGGTTTTATTGAAACCTACACAAGCATTGGGAAGGGGGCTTGTTATCACAAGACAATTGTTGGTAGTAGAATAAGGAAGATCTATCCCACCTAAAATGATCAAGGGGCTGGAGAAACTCCCCTACGAGGAAAGGTTACAATAGCTGGGATTGTTTAGCTTGGGAAAAAGGTGAGTAAGGGGAGACATGATAGAGGCGTACAAAATTCCTGGAGGAGAAGGCAATCAATGGCTACTAGTCCTGATGCCTCTATGCTACCTCCAGAAATTAGAGGCAGTAAACCTATGTAGTAGCAGTATAGCAATTGCTGGGGAACATGGCCATGGATATACTATTGCACTTATGTCCTGCTTGTGGGTTTCTTGTGGGCTGCTGGTTGGCCACTGTGTGAACGGAATGCTGGACTAGATGGACCCTTGGTCTGATCCAGTATGACTTTTCTTATATTCATATGGTATGGGCGTGCTCTATTCTCACCAACCTCTTGGAAAAGGTGCTGAAGGTTTGTATTACTGGATAGTGGGAGTGCTACCCTGACGATTGTCTTGGATCTCTGTGGCTTTTGATACAATCAGCCATTGTATCCTTCTGGACTGCCTGGACAATTTCGGTATACATGATACTGCTCTTCAGTAGTTTGTTCCTGCCCTGCCCTGTTCTGTGCCATGGACTTTGGTCAGCGGGGTACCACAGTACTCTATCTTGTCTCTCACACTTTTTAATATCTACCTGAAATTGCTGGGTAAGATCATCTGGAACTTTGGCCTGAGATGTCCCCAATATGCAGATGACACACAGATCTATTCTCTATGGCCCCAGATACATTACCAAAAATGAGCAAGGCATCAATTTTAGCAAGCTGAAATGTAATCCAGACAAGGCGGAGGCATTATTAGGCAACAACATAGGTGCTTCAGGTGCGGTGGTTCATCCTGTTCTGGATGGGGTTGCAGGTACATAGCTTGGGGATAATCTTTGACCCATTACTTTCTGTTAATGCTCATATGCAGCAGTTGCTGGGAGTGCTAGGCTACAAGACCACCTGCAGCCTTACCTGGAGAAAGCAGATTTGATGCTCTCTTTTTTCTCTCTATTGGGAATGCGTAAGCGGCCACCCTAGTCTCCAGTGCTCTCTTACCCAAAGGAAACTTAACTTGGTAGTACTGCTCCTAGAACATCTCACTGTTTAGGGAGACGTGATAAGCATGTAACCGTCAGTTTTTGCTTAACCTATTTACTAGTGAACAAACCCAGTAGTGTGGTGGTTGGAATAGCCTTTAGTCTGATACATTGATGACTTCAAGCAAAGTCACAGAGCTGTCGGAGTAGAGCATGTATGCAATGGCTAGGGAACCATCTGGTGACCAAAGATGGTACTGCAGGCTTCAAACACAAGGACATGTTTATTAATTAAAATTAATTAATGTGTTTTTTTAAAAAAACAAATAACCCAGAGGTTCACACCACTAAGGTTCCAATAGTATGTGTACCATGTTTCAGGTGTCTAGGTTTCATGGTCTTGGAACTATAGCATAGACAGACATCTTCCTTTATTATTATAGATGTATTTATTGCACTTTTATCCCAGCCTTCTTCTTTTATTATAGTGGAGGTTTGGTGGCTCTGATTTTGGTGGGGCTGTGAATCCATTCTGGGTTTCAGTCAGAACCAGCCAGAACTCTAAAGAAGCTATCCAAGGTGTTGAAAGTATTTTGGGGATAGGGTCCAGCCCCTTGGACAGCTTCTTTAGGATCCTGGTTGGTTCTGGCTGAAACCTGGGATGGATTTACACCTTTACTGAAATTAGAGACACTCCCCTGCACTGGTTTATCCTCACAGCAACTCTATGAGGTAGGTAGATAGCGTCTGGCTGAAGGTCACCTTGTAAGCTTGATGACTGAGTAGGGATTTGAACCCAAATATCACCGGTCCTCATCGGATGCTCTAAGCATGATGTTTAATCACAGACACAGAAGTTCCTAGAGACCACTGATCTATGCATGGGTGCTGAGAAAGAGGAAGAAAAGAAACCACCCATGAAGGAATTGCTCTTTTGATGTGGGAATAGCAAGACATCCAACACCATAGCTGATAGATGTAGAGTAATTTGGAACCCATCAGGTCGGTTTTATATTGAAAAGGTTGTGCCTTGAACAAAATGCATTGTAATTTCCCCCCTCCCGATTCGTGGTGTCAGCTGAGAGGCAAGAAGTAGTTTCATTTTTACTACTCTGGAGTCAACCTCTCCAACACTTTCATCGAAAATGGCTGAGACGATGCTGCAAGGTTTAGTTTCAGCAGAAAACATGAGAACGGCTAAGTAAATAGGTAATAGTTCCAGTAAAAGGTTGTATGCATGTACGTGCGTGTGTGTTACCGGGGGAGGGGGGAGCATGGAAACAGCTTACAGATCTCTGTGTCACACTGAGCAAACCACTAAAGACATTAGCGCACTTCACTAGGACAGTGCCTCAATTTCCCCTAGAATATGTATAATACTATTTAGCATATTTCAAGCAATCACGATCACGATTGCGTACACGATCTCAGTAATTTTTACAACATCCTGTAAAGCAGGAGTGGGCAGATTTCAGGTCTGTGAGACCTATTTTGTTTTGATTTTTATACCCGCTGACGCCTGCCAACCAAAGCCTGGCTCAGGGTGCTGAGTCAGTTATCCATTGCACCCCATGAACCACATACTGGGATTTGTACAGATCTACACATGGGTTACTAGAGATCAGGTAGTCTAACACAACACTCTAAACACTGGACAGCAGAGCTGAAGAGAGACCTGGTCAAAGGCAACCAATGCTACTCCTATTTTAGAGATGAGGAACATTGAGACTGGTGAGGCTGAATCTACACTACTGCTTTATAGCAGTATTGAAGTGCGCTAATACCGCTTCATAGGGCTCATCTACACCAAGCTGAACATTGCACTATGAAAGGGGTATGAAAGCAGTATATAAAAGGCAGGAGCCACACCAAGCAGGATATAGAGGTATGAAAGTGGTATATGGTATGTGTCAACGGGCCCCAACAGTTGTCAGTGCACTTCAGTACTGCTACAAAGCAGTAGTGTGGCTCCTGCCTTTTATATACTGGTTTCCTATTGCTTTCATGGTGGAATATCCTGCTTCGTGTAGGTGAGCCCCTAGTGTAATATCCTTTTTATTTCATTTTCATAACGATTTGTACACAAGGTGTAGATCTTATTCAGCTATGGCAGAGGGTGTTTTTTCCCCTTGAATTTTGACTTGCTCTTGTTCAAGAAAACTTTGGAGAACTACGGCAATCCACCCAGAGATTTATCTCCTGCCCATCCCTGCTGTAAAGGGAAGGACATTGGAGAGAAAACAGGGTGGCCGAAAGAGAAAAGAGGTGACTCAGGCCTTAGCTAGACCTAGCTGCTATTGCATGACAGAGGGGTGAAGATCTCACAATGTTTTTATCACGAGATCCCCCCTCTGTTTACACGTGGCATGCAACGACCTCAGAGGGAGAGGCATTGTGCCCGCCATTTTTTATTTCTTAAAGGAGAAGATGCGCATGAGTGCTCGTGCACAAAAGGTAAGTTTTTTTAAAAAAAATCCCCGGTCCCCCACCCCACCCCCGATGGGCGCAGTGCTCCTGAGGAGCTCTGCTCCCCATGCACGGGTCCCGGCTCCTCGCAAGGAACCGGGATAAACCGCGACGCCCGGCCACACATTCCATGAGCTGAAAGGGCTCAGCCCGGGACTGCAGAATAACCGGACTCAAAGGGTAGGGCGAGATCCCAGGGCAAGGGAGGGATCATCCCTCCCTGATCCTGGGATCCCCTGTGCATCATGTGGACGCACAGGGACAATCCCAGGGATTGCCCCGTCTAGCTAAGGCCTCAATTTACCTTGGTTTCTGGACCTGCCTATCCTTTCCTTTGGACCTGCTCCCTACTGACTTGCAGCCCCTAAGGGATTAGCCATGAGGAAATGCAGAAAAAGGTTGCCTGCCCTGGCATTAAGAGAACCAAATGTCCACCATCCCATATATGTGGCACCCACCCTCTGGAAAACCCTCCCTCATGCGATTCGGGAGGCGGAAAATGTAATATCTTTTAAATGCCACCTAAAAACATCTCTCTTTAGACAAGCCTTCCCTGCACTGTAACATATTCTGATTTTATGTGATTTTAAAGTTTTAAATTGGATTGTCATATCTTGTTTTTAGTTGTAAGCTGCCCAGAAAGCCTAGGCTGTTGGGCAGTATAAATATGTAATAAATAAATAATAAGTAATAGACATCTTAATCTCTCTGGGTACTTGTATCACCACCACCACTACCACCACATCCCCAGCAGTTAATACCAACGTCCAGAGACAGGGTGGGGGTGGGGGTGGGAGGAATAATTTCCATTGGGGAAGTAGTTCGTGTGTGCATGTGGGGAGAAAGAGTTAACACCTCCTCCCAAAGCATCATGGCCCCAATCCATTGGGGTGTCAGGGTGGCACTGTAGTTGCTTTTAGGCAAACAAACGAAAACATGGGACGATCCAGTCACAAATTTTCTAGATCTCGTTTAGCCCTTGCCATTTTAAAAGGACATAATAAAAGTTTTCCTTCATGTTAAAAGCCAAGGTACGTTTAGCTACAATCCTAAGCACACTTACTAGGGAGTAAGTTCCATTGAGCTCAATGTGAATTACTTCTGAGTAAACATGCTTAGGCTTGCCATGCAAATTCCAAAGTTAAGAATAAAACTGCACCTGCATTCTGTAACCATTCCTTGCATATTCTTCTCCTGCTTTACTTTTCTTTTTACCAGTAGGTCCACCTTTTGGGTTGATAAGAAGATGTCTCATACAGCTCTCTCAGCAAACCTTCTTCCACCGTTATGATTTTATTTGTTTATTTATTTATTTTATTTAAGCATTTTTATGCCGCCATTCAGCCAAAAAACGGCTCTCATGGCAGCTTACAAAAGTATTTCTTGACATTTCATGATTTTGCCATCACGATTCCAACTTTGTAAGAGCGATACTTTGCTTTCAGATATGATATTGACCTTCCGGCAAAACAGCAGCAGCAGAAGCAATGGAGGCTGTGCTGCTTCAGCGGATCTTTCATTTTTGTGTGGTAGATGTGTCACAATTGCTCGGTGCAATTCTATGGCAGATTTAGCCCTCTGCTGAATTTCCCAATGATGCCCTCAGAAATCTCTGGGCCCCAGAGAGGGAGCCAGGCGAAACTGTACATTTGGACAAGTTTATCCACTTCTTCATTGGACTTTGGAGGACCAGAACAACAGGAAAAAGCTTCCATGACATCCTGCACTTGCTGAAATTCCCTCTTTTACACTACCATTAAAGGTAAAGAGCCCTGTCCTCTTTTGCATCTGGCCACTGTCCCTATCCAAACTGGAATGCTTTCCCCCCCCAAATCTCAGCTACCACTACTCTATTCAGGTATGTATTCTATTCCACTAGAGTGTGGCATGCCCCTCCTTTCCAAAACTTTATCCCCTTCTCCCATCGTGCCTTTGTACTGTAGGTGATGATCTGTTATCATTTTCTCCTTTTTAAAAAAAGTATGGCATGTATTTTGACTCACCCATTCTTGTATCAGATCACTAAATTGTTGCAACTGCCAATTTATCTAATTATTTTTTGTCAAGTGTGGTGCCTTTGCTAATGAGATGGCTTTTGTAATTTGTTCTTTTCTGGGGTGTCTTTGGTTAACACAAGAACCAAATCCTATACAGGTTTCATCTAAATCTCCTCCTCTTCCTCTGGTTTGTCTTCTGCCCCACCAACCACAAAAGTCACCATCTGTCACTGCTACCAAAACTCCTAATCACAGCATCTCTACGGTTGCCAACTGACCAGAACACATGCACACAGCCTTGTGCTCTTAACAACAGTAGTTTGACCTGTGGAAATCAACTGGTGAAGGTTTTGACAGCATGGAGAGAACAGTTGTCACATCTTAATATGAATAATTAATACACACTAAGCCATGATGGGTTGCTAACCACTTTGCATAGTAGATTATGCAAATAGCCCACAATACCCATTCTGCAGAATGTGGGTTCTTAGAATGGGGTGTTTGGGCAGATTAACCCATTGTGGGTGGTGGAAACATCCCACAGACAACACACAAATCCATTATGGGTTCCACCAGAAAATAAATGATAATGGCTTAGTATGTTGGGTGAACTCAGCCAACTGTTCTGTCCATGCTATGAGCAGACTAAAAATTGGCTAAGGCCACTGGGTTAAATTGATGTTGGTTCTGCTGTTGCCTTTGTAGCCCTGATTTAGTTGGCCATATGGATTCTTGTTATTGATGGTACTTTTTCATTCCATCTGGTTTTATTGCCCCTGTAATTATTATTGGTATTTTTATCTTTGAATTTATTATTATAGTGTTTTAAATTTTGTATTGTTAATTGCTGTGGGTTGCCCTTGACAAAATGGTGAGATATAAAATTTAACAACAAAAACAACAATATGTTTATTTATAACTAAAAATACCATATATAGGCCTAACCTGGCCCCTTGAAGCAATTTACATGAAAAAAAATTAAAACTAAAGTTCTAAAGTCAAAAAGAGCAGAGTTAAAGCCTTCAATTAAAAATCAATAAAAGCAGAAAGGAATAAAAATATTTTTGTTGCCCACTTAAAATGCTATCAAGGATTGGGCTAATCTCACCTTCTTTGAGACGGAATTCCATAACCATGGTGCTGCCACAAAAAGGCCCTGTCTTGCAAACTGTGAGTAGCAATACCAATTGCTACTCACCAATAAAATAGTTGGCAATCTTACTTGTTGAGCAATTTTTTAAACGAAACCCGCACACCCGCATTTTGTTTCTATTATTCAATTCCTATCTCTTGTACCTCTTGTTTCAATGTGTTTGCAATTCCTCTTTTTTATTTTTACATGCATGATTTTTCTTCCTTTCTTTCTTTTTACAGTTTTATGAACAAGGCTGCTTGAACAGTTAGCCATGATTCTACCATTTGGAGAAATCTCCTGGAATTTCCCAGGGATCATACATCTAAAGGTATTTGTGGAGAACAAAAGATTCAGCAGCTCCTAAGAAGCATATGCCATAATATCAGGATTTTACAGGCTATTCCAAAGAAATGGCTAGTATGGCCACGATAAGGAAGGACTGCTGAGGAATGCAGATTTCAAAATAAATCTTTCCATCATAGGTGCTTCCTGGAAGACATATCCCAGTGCTGTTGTTCAAAATTCGTTGTGTAGCCATTCTGCCTTTCCCCTTAACCAAAATGTTCGGATAAGCAAAAAGGTGGAAGAAACAGCAGAAAAAACACAGGCGATTTACAAATGGAAGTCATCCTCATCTGGACCCTCATAAAATTCTGTGAATGAAACAGGGCAGACGCATAATAAAATCCAAGTCTGGAGGCATCCCAGGATTACCACGGCCGTTGGGTTGGGGAAGAAGTCATTTTGATTCAAACTTAATATATATCGCTAAGGATGTAAATATGGCTATTTTGAAAACAGTTAACACTGGGCCGTCTGGATATCAGCCTGTATAAGCAGGGGTGGAGGGAAGCCATAATTTGATCCGTGGGGGAGAGAAGAGACAGACGGTAAAGGAATATTGCCAAATATTCCACCCAAAGAGAAAGAGAAAGGGGAAGAAAAAAAGGGTTTCTTTCACAGAGTACCTACCTGGATTTGTGCCACTGCTCTGAAGTCAGACTAGTTGGGAGACTGAAGGGAATCCACCGTGATCTCTTTGGTGCACGTTATGAATGATTCAGCTGAAGCGACAGGAAGTGTCCTTCATTCTTCAGTTCTTGCTATATGGGGAGAGGAAAGTCAGAGCGACCACACCACAAGGAGGAGGAAGAGGAAGAGAGTGAGAATGAAAATATTCTACTGTGCCACTAAATTTCTAAGAAGAGAGGTGCCAGGGTTTGAGATAGGCTGGAAGCTGCACTGTGTGACCCAGACCTCCTTTCCCCTTCACAGCTGCCTTTGATGACTCGGTGGTCAGGAGACCTTCTGCACATGCTCAGAGGAATTTTAGTTTCTGTGATTCCTTTCACACTCCACGGGCTTAAAACTCTGGCAGCACGGCCGGCCCTACTATTAGGCAGAGTGAATTTTACTTCAAAACTATCCCTCTGATGCCACTGACCGTCCCTCTCTGTTGGAGCACAGAGCCGCCCTGCCTATCCCACAAAACCAGCTTGCTGCTTTCAAGCACTGCGGAGGAAACTGTTCCCACTAGCAGTTTTGGCAAATTCTCAAAACAGATAGCAGGGCCTAGTGGTGCCTGGTGGCTCTGATGTCAGTGGGGTGTGTGTGAATCCATTCTGGTTTTTAGTCAGAACTCTAAAGGAGCTATCCATGGTGTTTCTTTGCCTTCAATAATTAATCTCAAAAATGCCTACTGCAACTTCCTAACCTGGTGCCCTTGAGATGCTTTGGACTTCAACTCCCATTAGCCCTAGCCCACATGGCCAATGGGCCAGGAATGCTAGGAGTTGTAGTCCATAATGTCTTGGGGGCACCAGGTTAGGGAAAAGTAGTTTACTTCTATGTGAACTTACCTGGTATTTAAGATCAAGACAGGGGACCATCTGTTTGTCCCATCCGTATGTGTGGTTAGGCAGGTGGGTAAGAGGGTCAGTGCCTTCTTGGTAGTAGTGCCTAAATTATGAAACACACAACTGATAGATATCCACCAGGCTCCCTCTTTGTCCATTTTTACAGGGTTGGTGATAATGTGTCTTATTTCAGCTAGCTTTAGAGCTTTTCTACAGAAGCTGTGAACTGGCTGTTAATCTGCTATGAGTAAACTTGGTTTTGTCACAGAACTGAGATTTGAGCACTACACAAGGAGCTCTTCTTTTTCCTGCTTTTCTGCTAAATAACCTTTAGGTGGCATTGTGGTATACCAGAATGGTGCAAAAACACAAGAGGAAATAGTGCTTTCTTTTGCTTCCACAATGAAATGCTGCATTTTCCTGTCTCCAAAAACCTCACTGAAAGTGCTGATTGGACACAGAAGCTAAACTGGAGGATGATGTTATTGCCTAAAGAACTTGTAAACAACCGTGAGTAGGGAATGCTGAGCGCACAAGAAATGCCTCATGTAGAAAAGCCCTTAGTATGTGCTTTGTTGGTTTTAATGAATTTTGTTTGCTGTGCTATTCTTAAATATTTCATTCATTTAACGTTTATCCTGCTTGGCTTGTTTCATATTTTAGCTGTTTTTCTTTTCTTATTATATTTTGTTTAATTTTATGCCACTTATTACTATTACATTTAGATTGTACCTTTATTCCCCTTTGGCTCAAAGTCATCCAATGAGCTTCATGGCTGAGAGGGGATTAGAACCCAGATCTCCCGAGTTCTGGTCCAACACTCTAACTGCTACACAACACTGCCTCTCTCACTTTGATCTTGACCAGAAAAACAGGACAAAAATAACAAAATAAAACAAACCATCTTTACCTCTAAAGGAGCTTCCTGAGAGTGCCCTGTGTGTGGGGTTCTCTAAAACTGTGGGGCTAGTGGCCCTTAGATAATAAGCCAGCTTTCCCCAACCTGGTGCCTTCCAGATCTGTTGGACTACATTGCCCATCATCCCCAGTCAGCATGGCCAAAGGCCGTAGGGAAAGCTGGCTTAGAGGGCTGATCACCTGCAAATAGTAAAGTGCTGAAACTACCTTTAGGCTGCAATCCTGCACATACTATCCTTACTGCTGAACAGACATGCCTAAGATTGTGCGATTAGTCTCTGCCGTGCAAAACATTAGTATCGCAAATCCACTTTCTATCTTTTGCAGACAGCTTTTGGCTGAGGCTCACAGGAAATCCACAAGTGTGGCTCAGGCATGTGCGTCAAGAGACGTGGCATGTTCTGTGGAACATCATAAAGAGATAGAGAGACTGGTGAAGGGTAGGCAACGGCTTCAAAGGGGGCGGCGAAGTGGGATTACAACATTGATTAACCTCGCTTAAACTGGAAGAACTTGTTTCCAAGGAAGGGGTGATTTCGGGAAATGACAGCAACAGTCTTCAGAGTAAACAGAGCCCAGCCCCCCCCCCCCCCGCCCGCCAAAACCAAATTTGTTGGAAGGAAGACTATAATAAAGGGTGATGCATAGAGCAGTGGACCCAGGTTCAAATGCCTTCTTCTAAGTTATTAACTGCACTGGGGTGCTCTTGCATTGGGGGCCAACCCAAGGTGAATGTACCTACCTTTAAAGCCCTAACCCGAGTTTCAAATATTTGAAGGAGCACCTTTTCTCATACCAACCTACCTGGGCATTAAGAGCTTCTGCTGAAGCCCCCCCCCCCCCGCCTCGCCCCGCCCCCGCCCCGCCTGTTTCTCCCTTTGTTCGAAGTATGCGATTCAGTCCCAGGGGAGAAGAGGCTTTTGCCCCAGTGATGCCCAGATAATTATGGAATGCCTTCCCTAAAGACACTCACCCGGTGCTTACCTTGCAATCTCTTTGTTGCCAGGCAAATCCATGCTTCTTTATCTAGGGTGACCCTATGAAAAGGAGGACAGGGCTCCTTGTATCTTTAACAGTTGCATAGAAAAGGGAATTTCAGCAGGTGTCATATGGAGAACCTGGTGAAATTCCCTCTTCATCACAACAGTTAAAGGTGCAGGAGCTATACTAGAGTGACCAGATTTAAAAGAGGGCAGGGCACCTGAAGCTTTAACTGTTGTGATGAAGAGGGAATTTCACCAGGTTCTCCATATATACAAATGACACCTGCTGAAATTCCCTTTTCTATGCAACTGTTAAAGATACAGGAGCCCTGTCCTCCTTACTCTCAGTGTGGGGTCCCTGGATGTCCACCTCCAAAGCCCTTCCTTGACAGAACCACTGCTTCCTCCTCCTTGCAAGGCCCTGCAAATTAAACTGACTTCACTATAACTTTGCCCTCCATTCACTGACTTTAATCCTCTGTAAACCACAACCCTAACTCTTTCCCCACATTCTGTAATTGCCCCCCCGTTTATGTCATCAGTCAATAATCCTGCTGTTGTTCCTAGATGGGTTTCTCCCCTGCCCCACCCTGCTTCTCCACCTTTTCACGCTCACCTTCCCCAGTCCAAAACAAGAGCTCCTGGTGAATCCACTAACCATTTGGGTAAAACAGATTAACGTGTGCATGTGTGAAGATTTATTTATTTATTTATTTATTTATTTATTTATTACATTTATATACCGCCTCCATAGCTAGAGCTGTCTGGGCGGTTTAAGGAAATTCTAAAATGAGATAAAAACAGTATACAAAATTTAAAATTCTAAGACACAGAACATACATACATGAAGCATTAAAAACTGTTAAAATAAACATGTGGGTGATTAAGATGTGGTGCCATATGCCTGGGCAAAGAGGAAAGTCTTAACTTGGTGCCGGAAAGTTAGCAGTGTTGATGCCAGGCAAGTCTCATCAGGGAGATCGTTCCATAGTCTGGGGGCCACCACCGAGAAGGCCCTGTCCCTCGTTGCCACACTCCGAGCCTCTCTCGGAGCAGGCACCCAGAGGAGGACCTTAGACGTTGAATGTAGTGACTGGGTATATTCATGTCAGGATAGGCGTTCCGTCAGGTATTGTGGTCCCAAGCCGTGTAAGGCTTTATAGGTCCAAACCAGCACCTTGAATTGGGCTCGGAAACATACAGGCAGCCAGTGCAAGCGGACCAGAGCAGGTGTTATATGGTTGAACCTTCTGGTTCCTGAAATCAACCTGGCTGCTGCATTTTGCACGAGCTGCAGCTTCCGAACCGTCTTCAAAGGCAGCCCTATGTAGAGTGCATTGCAGTAATCTAACTTGGAGGTTCAGGACAACTGAAGCCAGGTTATCCCTGTCCAGATAGGGGCGTAGCTGGGCCACCAACCGGAGTTTGTAGAAGGCACTCCGTGCCACCGAGGCCACCTGAGCCTCAAGTGACAATGATGGATCTAAAAGAACCCCCAAGCTACGAACCTGCTCCTTCAGTTGGAGTGCAATTCCATCCAGAACCAGTAGAACACCCCACCCCCATCCTGTCTGTGGAATCACCTACTAACAGCATCTCAGTCTTGTCTGGATTGAGTTTCAGTTTATTAGCCCTCCTCCAGTCCATTGTCGCAGCCAGGCACATCCACAGCCTCTCCTGCTGAAGATGAAAAGGAGAAGTAGAGCTGCGTGTCATCAGCAATCTCAGATTGCTATAAAGAAATAATAAAGAGCACTTCTATCCATATACAAGGGGCCCTTCTCTTGCTAATGAGCAACTGCAACCAGTCCCTACACTAGTGTAAAGCCTATATTGTCATGAGCAGCAGTAGTGCTACTCATTTCCTGCTTTTTTCTTTTGCCACTCCTCACAGAGGAGCTCATGGGTAATTCAAATATGGCTCATGCAGAGTGAATCCCTCCTCTGAAACTGGCATGTGGTACGGCCCCTCCCCCTCCCTCGTGCACCTTGTTCGGCCACCTCGGTCCCCTTCCTTCTTCCCACAGGCAGCAGCAACTAACCACGCTGTTGCATCCGGGACCTGCCTTTGTGCCATGCTAATTGGCTGAGCAGGACTGTCCATCATCCCACTGCTGGAGGGGCTGCCCTGCCTGTTTGGCGTGGAGGAAATGAATTCCTATTAAAGCTTGAGCTTTGCACTTCTTCAAACTTTCAAAATGTTCTGCATGTCGACACTGCTCAAGATTCAGTTTAAAACAAAAATGAGCAAAATCCGCATGGTAGTTCTTGAGTAATGAGCCTTTGAGCTGCATCACACCAGCGTTATACTGTGCAATCACTGCGAATTGCATGCAAAGGACTCAGAAGTTTTCCACCTTATAATCTGCTTGGATTGTGAAGTGCTCCCATGCATCCTGCCTTAATTGTGCAATAAAGCAAAAGGATTCGCCCTATTTAGCCCCTACATTTTGAGCGTATCTTCTAAGCCGCCACTGGGGCGCAGGAGCAGGATTTTAAAGAAATGCTTACATCTGCGTAAGCTTTAAAGATAAAGACACCAAAATTGGCACAGTAATAGGGAGTAAGGAGAGCTTTAAGCATACCAAATTTGAATAGAATTGGGTCATCCGTTGATTTTTTAATGATATTTTACATTTCCCCCCTTAAACTTACTTCCTGGTATGCAAAGGATCGCTGTCGCCCGGTAGCAAAAACAACAACCACCGCGAAAGCTTAGCGCTACGGGGATAATCCGAGGGCAGCAGGTACGTGGGATGAAGCTTTTACAGTACTGTATGCTTATACAGGTGCTTAGAATTAATGAGCAGGGCTCTTGTATAGCCTTGAGCCTCTGCATCTCTTGGTAGGAATATTCCGCCTTGTCCTGACAGCATTCTGCAAACAGTCCAGACATGGGTTTATCACCCCCATGAGAACTAGGTCAAACTCTATCCACAACACCACCGTGGCTCTCAGGATGGTTTGTTATTTAATACCCAAACTTCATCATTCATCTTCTCTTGTGTTTCTGCTAGAAGACTCGTCTCTCTGTGCTCTTTCAACCATTCTTCACATGCCGTGAATGTTCCCTTCCTATCAAAGTCGCCAACTTTTACTCTGGGTGCTTCTGAACAGAGGGCTCCCACTCCTACTAGTCAAAAGACACTGTGCAGCTATTCTGTCTTCTCCACCTTAACAGTTAAGAACATAAGGACATAAGAAGTGCCATGCTGGATCAGACTGAAGGTCCATATAGTCCAGCACTTGGTTCATACAGTGGCCAACCAGCTGTCGACCAGGAAGCAACAAAGCAGGACATGGTGCAATAGTACCCTCCCACCCATGTTCCCCAGCAACTGGTGCACACAGGCTCACTACCTCTGATACTGGAGGTAGCACATAGCTATTCTCCAAGAATTTATCCAACCCCCTTTTAAAGCCATCCAAACTGGTGGCTCTCACCACATCTTGTGGTAGTGAGTTCCATAATGTAACTATGCGCTGTGTGAAGAAGTCCTTCCTTTTATCTGTCCTGAATCTCCCACCAATCACCCCTCCTTATTGTTTTATTATGATTTTATTAGATTGTAAGCCTATGCGGCAGGGTCTTGCTATTTACTGTTTTACTCTGTACAGCACCATGTACATTGATGGTGCTATATAAATAAATAATAATAATAATAATTCATGGGATGACCCCATTGGGTTCTAGTATTTTGAGAGAGGGAGAGAAATGTTCCACATTCTCCACACTCACTGAGGGAGGGGGGCGTGGAGGGTGTCTTGCCTAAGGGACCTCCGAAAGCTGGAGCTGGCAGTGCCTGTGCCTGTCTTACCCCGGGCCGGGGCCTGCAGAAGCAGCAGCAGCAGCAGCAGCAGCCTTTCACCTCTAGGAGGGAGGGAAGGGCTCCAAGCCCTTTTCTTATAAACTGCACATTCTATCTTTACAGGAAGTAGCTTCCTTCCTCCGCCACCCTCACTCCTTTTCCCTCTCAGCCACAGTGCGTTGCGGGAAGGGGAGTAGTGATGCGTTCCCAGCAGCAAGAGAAACTGTGGTGAGAAACCACAGAACTCAGAGCCCAGCGGGCTTGCAATGAGCATTCAGGCTGCAGGCAACACTTTGAAAGCAAGGCACACACAGAGGCGTCTCACCCTGGGCTACCGCTTGCTGCTGTCTTCTGTTCCTTGCACCCCACTCCCTCTGGTACAGGAAACTGGGCACCTATTTTGTGTGTGCGACACTTGGAGGATTTGGGGAGGGGGTGATGTGTAAAATGATTGCTGCGTACACAAGAAGGGGGATTTGCAATCACATTTTCAACTTCCCCATGGTTTTGAGAACAGAGGAGTTCTGTCTGCAGCACATTTTCAGTCTTTCGCCGCCCACCATCTTCCGAGTTGTAAACATTTGATCGGGCGTTTCACACATTCTAGGGCAGCTGTCTCCAACTTGGCATCCTCCGGATATGTTGGACTACAACCCCCATGAACCTCAGCCAGCATGTCCAGTGGCCATGCTGACTGGGGCTGATGGGAGTAGCTGTCCAACATCCAGAGGTTGCCAGGTTGCAGGCGGATGTTCTAAACTCTCTGCCTTGTACAGAAGGACTTCTTTTCATGTTCTGACTCTCTTTCCTTTAAACCAGGCCACCATAGGTGGCAGGCATAGCTGGACACCCAGAGGCCCACGGACTCACGGGGGGGGGGGGGGCACCACTGCCTGGCCCTTTTTCCTGGTGTGCATGATCATAGGAATTTTAGTCTGAGGCATCTGGAAGGCGTTCCAACGCATATGGGGGTGCCAGGTTGGGGAAGGCGGTTGGACATGCTGGGGGTTGGATCCCCATGTAGCCATCATAACTAGAGTAGACATACTGAATTGAATGGGGCTTTAGTCCATTGCTTTGAATGGGTCTGCACTAAATGTAGATCCAAGCCAGTATCAGCAATGCGCCCACCTAAAGCAAACATGTAAGAAACCCAAATAGCATCGATCCCATGCATGACAGTGGTTGCTTCTTGAGAACAACTCCCTCATCCTCCACCCCACTTCCTCCCTCACTCACAGCCACATCTGAACAAACTCCTCTCAGGATGGGCAGGGCTTCTCTACTTCAAAAACCACCACCTCCACCAACCCAACTGCCACAATACCAATGCCTGCTTTCTTAATTCGGTAGCTGCAGCCTCCTCCGTCTCTATTCTTCCATGGGCAACATTTCCCACAAGGACTACTATGCCTGCCCTGATTCCTCTGCTAATTTAGAAGATTAGTAGAGGTGAACAACATGGGCACTGGGCAATGCTCCACAGTCTAGTGCTCGCTAGATGTACAGGACTACAACACCTATGACACATTTCTAATCAGACACGTGTCAGATTGTGCTGCAAAGCAGTTAAAGAAGTCCCCAAACTGCTGCAGTCGCACTGCATCAGCCAGGGATGGGTCAGCTTTTTGCCCCAATAAGCTCTGGAATGTGGGCTGCATGCTGCTGGTGGGTATGGCCTGGGCTCCCCCTCCATCTCTCACAGATGTACAGCCTTCCTCCCCCACATCTCAGCATGCCAGGATGGGAAGATTTCCAATCACGCCCCTCCCCAGCTCAGGAGTGCACTGATCTGTGAGCTCCTCAGATGTTTGGATTGCTAATCAGCTGGGCAGTGGGGAGGAAGGAGGCCAATCAGCTGGGCAGCGGGGAGGAAGGACGCCAATCAGCTGGGCAGCAGGGAGGAAGGAGGTCAGTCAGCTGGGCAGCGGGGAGGAAGGAGGCCAATCAGCTGGGCAGTGGGGAGGAAGGAAGCCAATCAGCTGGGCAGTGGGGAGGAAGGAGGCCAATTAGCAGGGCAGTGGGGAAGAAGGAGGCCAATCAGCTGGGCAGCGGGGAGGAAGGAGGCCAGTCAGCTGGGCAGTGGGGAGGAAGGGGGCCAATCTGCTGGGCAGTGGGGAGGAAGGAGGCCAATCTGCTGGGCAGTGGGGAGGAAGGAGGCCAATCAGCTGGGCAGCGGGGAGGAAGGAGGCCAATCAGCTGGGCAGTGGGGAGGAAGGAAGCCAATCAGCTGGGTAGCGGGACCATAGGCTGAATGGCAGTTGGCTGTGGGCTGCTCATATGTGGCACTAGCCAAGTATCTAAAACAGAACAGAGAAGGAGGGAGGTTGAGGAACCTTCCTAGGAAGAGATTTCCATAGAATTGTGGCATTCCAAAATATGAAGCATTCTCTTAAAATTATTATTATTTTATTATTATTTATTTACCTTTTACAAAACATTAAAACAATATACAATATTTAAAAACATAAAAACGTACAACAAACAGTATATACAAAGATGACATACATTTAAAAACAGCTTTGATCTATCAATCAAACCTAAAAAACAGATCTGAGAGCAGTTAAAAATTCAGCACATGCTGCTAAATGCCTGCTAGAAGAGTAAAGTGTTGAGGGAGCGCCAAAAAGTTAGCAATGTTGGCGCCAGGTTGGCCTTGTCGGGGAGATCATTCCGCAATTGGAGGGCCACCACTGAGAAGGCCCTCTCCTTTGTTGCCGACTTCTGAGCTTCCCTTGAAGCAGCCATCTGGAAGAGGACCTTAGATGTTGAGTGTAGTGTACAGGCTAGAGTGACCATATGGAAAGGAGGACAGGGTTCCTGTATCTTTAACAGTTGTTTAGAGAAAGGGAATTTCAGCAGGTGTCATTCTATGCATGCAGCACCTGCTGAAATTCCCTCTTCATCACAACAGTTAAAGCTGCAGGAGCCCTGCTCTCTTGACCAGATACAAAAAAAGTCAGCAGTCAGACTTTTGCTAGCTGCTGGAAACAACATCTCGCCAGCTTCTCCTGACTTGCCTCTTGGTTTCCTGACCCTGCCTTGTTATTGAACCCTTGTGCCACGACCTTGGACTCCTGCTTGACTCTGCTACTGGATAGTGTATGTATTGGACTGCCTAACTGCACTTGGGTACTTTGAACAGAAACATTGGCCTGGGTTATTACTTGGCCTTGTGGTCAGCCCTATAACTAAGACTGCTACAACCAGCACAGGACATGGCTCTGTGCTACCTCCTGGATCACAGCCAGCATGCAACGGAATACCAGCTGCTTGGGATGAGAGTGGCAAGGTGCTCTTATGCTCATGTACTGCTTGTGGGCTTTGCACAGGCATCTGACTGGTCATGGTGGGAAACAGGCTTATTTATTTATTAGAGACATGATCTTCCTCCTTCTCCATTTTATCCTCACAACAACCCTGCAAGGTAGGTTAGGCTGAGCGTCCGTGACTGGCCCAGTGAGCTTCATGGCTTAGTGGGGACTTGAACCTGGGTCTCCCTAGTCCAGCACTCTAACCACTATGACACACTGTCTAGAGAGGCCTTTGATCTGATTTGGCAGGGCTCTTATGACTGGCCATCATGCCACTGCTGCTGTGCATGTCGCTACCCTTGCTCAGTCCTTAACCTTTTCTCTTCTTTCGTTGCAAGAGTCTAACCCAGCTTATCTGCCTTTGAGGGAGTGCAGCGGTTGCTTCGCCCTTTCTTCCTTACCAGAGGTGTGAAGTTTCAGAACGCTGGTGTCTCTTGCCTCTTGGTTTGCCTGACCACTCTCCCTTTTGATTTTTGCCTTTTCCGTTAACACCTTCCAGCCCAAAATGGCCAAGAAGAGCAGACGCTGGTTCCGGTTGCAGAGTGAATCATAAGCCTGATGCAATGGCGGCGAGATTGAGACCGATGAGGCTGGCAGAGGGCGCGGGCTGTGGTGGGGAGATGTCTATTTGTGGACTAGCAAAAAATTGAGAAAAGTTAGCTCAGAGTCCTTGCCTTCCTTGCTGCTAGAGATCTTGGCTTAAATGAGCCTGTGGCAAGGAGTGTAAGCCTCCCTCCCCCAACCTGGCACACACTTTATGCCACTGCTCAGTTCAAGGTGAGCCACAGGTGGCATGTCCGTAGAATCATAGAATAGTAGAGTTGGAAGGGGCCTATAAAGCCATCGAGTCCAACCCCCTGCTCAATGCAGGAATCTACCTTAAAGCATACCTGACAGATGGTTCTCCAGCTGCCTCTTGAAGGCCTCTGGGGTGGGAGAGCCCACAACCTCCCCAGGTCATTGGTTCCATTGTCATACTGCTCTAACAGCCAGGAAGTTTTTCCTGATGTCCAGCTGAAATCTGGCTTCCTGTTACTTGAACCCATTATTCTGTGTCCTTAGGGTTGCCATATTTTGAATCCATAAAACCGGGGCAATTTTTGGGGGGTGGGTAGGTAGGATTTTTTTTTAAAAAAACTGAGCAATATGTAAAGGTCTAGGGAAAGAAAGAAAGCTATCTAAGCTTTAGTTATCTAACACTAGGGTGACCATATGAAAAGGAGGACAGGGCTCTTGTATCTTTAACAGTTGTATTGAAAAGGGAATTTCAGCAGGTGTCATTTATATATGGAGAACTTGGTGAAATTTCCTCTTCATCACAATAGTTAAAGCTGCAGGTGCCCTGCCCTCTTTCAAATCTGGTCACTCTATTATAGCTCCTGCACTTTAACTGTTGTGATGAAGAGGGAATTTTACCAGGTTCTCCAGTTATACAAATGACACCTGCTGAAATTCCCTTTTCAATACAACTGTTAAAGATACAGAAGCCCTGTCCTCCTTTTCATATGATCACCCTATCTAACTGCAATCCTATGTGTGTCTACTCAGAAACAAATCCTATTAAGTTAAATAGGGCTTATTCCCAGGTAAGTTTGCAGCCTAAAGTACTTAAGCACCTGCAAATAAATAATAGGCAAAGAACAGTTTAAGCAAACAAACAGGAAAAAATGACACTAAATTACATTTCTCCACTAGTTCTCAACAGCTAGAGGAGACTTCAATATGGAGACTTACACTCCACTGAGCAGGCTCAAGGCACCATTCTGGAGGTTGGAATTTCTCCGGCCAGCTGGAACAGGAATCCGGGATTCTTGACTGACTGGCTGGGACATTTTGGAAATGCTTGGAAACCGTGACATTCCTGGTTTTCCAGGATGTATGGCAACCCTATGTGTCCTGCACTCTGGGATGATCGAGAAGAGGTCCTGGCCCTCCTCTGTGTGACAACCTTTCAAGTATTTGAAGAGTGCTGTCATGTCTCCCCTCAGCCTTCTCTTCTCCAGGCTAAACAGGGCTTTGTTTCCAGACCCCTGATCATCCTGGATGCCCTCCTCTGTAGATGTAAGTGGTTTATAAAATTCCTTTAAATGCACGTTTGCACAGCCACATGGCCAGGGAGGTGTAGTTTGACCTCAAGTATATGTGCTCATTGGGAAATTAGGTGGCCATCACTACATCTTGTGGTAGCAAATTCCATAGTTGAACTAGGTGCTGTATGAAAATGTCCTTCCTCCTATCTATCCTGAATCTCCCACCAGTCATCCTCCACAAATTAGCAAACCTAGTGTTACAGTCCCAGGCAGGCAGAAATAAAATAAAGGGTTTATTGAGCTTCTGGTAGACGGCTGTAAGAATACATCGGTCAAACTGTGTTTGGGTAAGTAGGTTGCCAGTTGTGAAGGCCTGCTGTAAATTGTTCATTCTTTTAAAGTCTCACAGCATTGTTTACCTGCCCGAAAAGGAAAGTAATTCAACCATGACCTTCAATGATGTAGTTAGGTAACTTTAGAATGTAGATCTGAGTGGACTGTCTCTCCCTAGGCAGATGGTTCAGTTATAAAGCTGGTCTTACAGGTAAGGTGTTTCTCAGCTCCTTTCAGACTTGAATATTAGGCCTTCTAACCAAGCAGGATATTGCACTATGAAAACAGTATAAAAGTGGTATATAAAAGGCAGGAGCCACACCAAGCAGGATATAGCACTATGGAAGCAGTATATGGTATGTGTCAATGGGCCCCAACAGTTGTCAGTGCACTTCAATACTGCTATAAAGCAGTGGTGTGGCTCCTGCCTTTTATATACCGCTTTCATAGTGCCATATCCCGCTTGGTGTAGATGAGGCCTTAGTTGCTCTCAGCTCCTCCTTGTCATTGTAAGCATGTAGTGTTATGTTTGGTGCCGTCTATTGGCTAAAAGGGATAATAGCTTATGGTTAGATTTTGTTTTATTTCGATATTAAAGAAAGACTTTTCTTAGGTTTGCTTTATTTTACTGTGAGATGCGGCTGGGCTCAATGCAGCTTCCTTCTCCCTGTACTGTGGGGTGAAAAGGGTTCAGCACCCCTGTACTTGGAGCCCAGTTTCTTAATAGTATGCTGCAAGCTTCTCCAACATGGTAACCTTCCAGATGTACTGGATTACAGCTCCCATCATCCCCCCGCCAGCCAGCAGCTTGTATAGTGAGAGAAGCCTTCTTGGGCCTGTTCAGACAACACACTAAGCCATGGTTAGGCTGCTAACCCTTTTGCAGTGAATGGTTAGTGAGTGTGTTTAAACCGTGGTTATATAGCCACCATGGGTAGGAATGGTTCACACAACACGCTAAGCCATAATGTTTAGCTCAAAATGCTTAACCACCATGGCTTAATGTGTCATTTAAACATGGTCTTTGTGAGCTGAACTCATCAAGCATCAGGGTCGAGCTTTTAAAGATTTGAAGGTGATTATCAAGAAGAGATTTAGTCCATGGCTAGACCAGGCCTATATCCCGGGATCATCCTGGGATCATTCCTGTACATGCAAATGACACACAGGGGATACCGGGAGCAGGCAGGGACAACCCCTCCATTTGCCTGGGATAATCCTTAGGTCTAGCTAAGGCCTTAGAGTCACTTGCCAAACATCCTGAGCACTGTGTTAAGAATAGGTTGCAGGTGGTAAGTACTGAGTCAAAACAGCTCCTTAGTAACTGAGTGCTTGGGGTTGTTAGAAGCTCCTGGACGAGTGCTGTCTTCAGGAGACTCTATATGGGAGCACACCTGTGCCTCCACGGAATTGATCCATCCATGCCATGCCTTTTCTCCCATGATGGGAAAGGACAGGCACCTGACAGCTCCTCAATCACTTCTGAGATTCATTATAGATACTGACCAGTGCACTGGTCACTCGGGGACCCCAGGAGGTGGGGGAGGGTTAGGCCCTGGCCACTGCTATTGATTTTTTGCTTGTAGCTAAAGGTCATTGACATGCAAACAAAGATCAGGGCAGGACGAGTGCAGAAAGAAACTGGTCACTAGAGGGCTGTGCGGGCTGGAGTTTAAACTTTCTTCCTAGTGGAATGCAGATACGTTTTTGGGTAACAGTGGGGATTTTCAAAGTGGAAGATCTATGTTCCTTCTGAGCAGGGATGCCTAACTACTGGATCCTGGGGAGTCACTGTTTTCTCCAGGCAGGGGTTTGGAAGGGTATCTCCCCATACAAAGGGGACTCTTAAGATGGCCACTTAGAGACAGTAAGCTGGGGAACATGGGTGGGAGGGTGCTGTTGCACCATGTCCTGCTTGTGCACCGTGTCCTGCTTGATAACTTTTAAGTTATCTAGAATTAGGTGTGAACAGTGAATTGGCCAAGTTTGCCGAAGACACCAAATGATTTAGGGTGGTTAGAACAAAAAAGAATTGGCAAGAGCTCCAAAAGGATCTCTCCAAACTCAGAGAATGGGCGATAAAGTGGCAAAGGCAAGCCATTTCAAATTAAGCAAGTGTAAAGCGATGCACATTGGGGCAAATAATCCCAACTTCACATATGAGGTGATGGGATCTGAGCCAGCAGTGACTGTGCAAGATAGAGGGTTTGTGGTGGACTGCTCAGTGTTTAGCTGCTGTGCAAAAGGCAAATTCGATGTTAGGCATAATTACAAAAGGAATCGAAAATAGAACTGTCAATATCATAATGCTCCTATACAGATCTGTGGTGCGACCACGTTTAGATTACTATGTACAGTTCTCATCATAGCACCTAAAAAAAGATATCGCGGAGTTGGAAAAAGTGCTGAAAAGGGCAATTAAAATGATCAAGGGGCTGGAGCAACTCCCCGATGAGGAAACTTTACAACATCTGGAACTGTTTAGCTTGGAGAAATGGCAAGTGAGAGGAAACATGATAGAGATGTACAGAATTATTCCTAGGGTGGAGAAAGCGGATAGGGAGATACTTTTCTCCTCCTCTCATAATACTAGAATCTGGGGTCATTCCGTGAAGCTGATTGGTGAGAGATCTAGGACAGATAAAAGGAAGTCCTTCACACAGTGCGTAGTTAAACTATGGAATTCTCTTTCACAAGACATAGTGATGGCCACCAATTTGGATGGCTTTATGCAAATCCATGGAAGAGAAGGCTATTGACAGCTACTAGTCCTGATGGCTTTATGCTACCTCCAGTATCAGAGGCAGTAGGCCTGCGCACACCAGTTGCTGTGGAACATGGACAGGAGGGTGCTGTTGCACCCATGTCCTGCTTGTGGGTTTCCCACAGGCAGCTACTGTGTGAACAGAGTGCTGGTTGAGATGGACCTTTGGGCCAGATCTACACCAAGCAGAATATGACACTTTGAAAATGGTTTGAAAGCTGCATATGGAGTGTGTTCTGGGCCCCAACAGTAGTCACTACTGTTATAAACTGTTTTAAAACAGTAGTGTAGATCCTGCCTTGGTCTGATCCAGCATGGTCCTGATCCTATACAGGTTGGGAATTATGAGAGGGCACCGGATTGGAGAAGACTGGAGTATGGGATTACAGCCTAATTTTATCAAAGCCATCATGACTAAATAGAATCGCCATGCTGAGAGGCAGTAAGTCATCGAATCCCAGTTGCTGGGTGGGTGGGTGGGTGGGTTTACAGCAGGGGAAGACCCTTGTCTTCAGGCTCTGCTTGTGGGCTATCCAGATGCATCTGAAGGCAACAGGATGTCAGACTAGAAGTCCAGTTGATCTTATCTAGCAGAGCTTTTCCTATGTTGTCATCCCCAAATCCACCACCTGGGTCACTACTTTGCTTTGTGCTTTGAGAGGTCTCCTCTAGGGGGAGCATGGAAGACATGAATATAAGAATTGCCTGCAGAGCACAAGGCTGGAAAAGGTGCTATAACCACATATCTGGAAATGTGCTACATTGAACTCAGTGGGACTTACTTCTGACATGTATAGGAAGTGGAGGCTGCTGGTTCTGGTGCTAGCAGGGTGCTGAATTTGCTCAGGGTTTAGCCAGAACCAGTCAGAATTCTAAAGGAGATATCCAAAGTGTTGGATAGGTCTTTAGAATTCTGACTGTTTCTGATTGAAACCCGGAGGGGATTCACTGCCCCACTGACATTGGAGTCACCAGCCTCCACTGTTTATGGGATTGCGGTTATACTCCTATACAGAGTTTTTTTTTTTATCCCTGTTTGAAAGCATTTGAACCAGTGGCCATCAGCTCATCCCCGGTGCTAAATTCCATAAAGTGAGGGTGGCCATATGAAAAGGAGGACAGGGCTCCTGTATCTTTAACAGTTGTAGAGAAAAGGGAATTTCAGCAGGTGTCCTTTGTAGGCATGCAACACCTGGTGAAATTCCCTCTTCATCACAACAATTAAAGCTACAAGTGCCCTACCCTCTTTTGTATCTGGTCAAGGGGGCAGGGATCCTGCAGCTTTAAATGTGGTGATGAAGCAGGAATTTCACCAAGTGCTGCATGCATACAAAGGACACCTGCTGAAATTCCCTTTTCTAAGCAACTGTTAAAGATACAGGAGCCCTGACCTCCTTTCATATGGTCACCCTAATAAAGTAATTTTGGACTGTGTGAAGGTGGTGGGTGAGAATTTTGGGTGGTACATTTTTTGGGGTGGGTATAAGAACTTACACCAGTTTGATAATTTCTTCATAAACGGGGGAGTTCCCTATGTCCAGCGGACTTGCATTTGTGGTGCAGGGGAGGTAGAAGACATAGTACGTTACTTGTTACACTGCTCCTTGTATAAAGATATTAGGGATCGCTTTCTGGGAGATATTCTGATACCAAGAGTGGGTTGGTCCACCACTGATATCATCTGTGATCTGTTAGCAGATTATAGTAAGGTGAATTATTATTATTATTATTATTATTTATTTATTTATTTATTTATATAGCACCATCAGTGTACATGGTGCTGTACAGAGTAAAACAGTAAATAGCAAGACCCTGCCGCATAGGCTTACAATCTAATAAAATCATAGTAAAACAATAAGGAGGGGAAGAGAATGCCAACAGGTACAGGGTAGGGTAAGCAGGCACAGGGTAGGGTAAAACTAACAGTAGAAAGTAACAGTAGAAGTCTGCACAACATCAAGTTTTAAAAGCTTTAGGAAAAAGAAAAGTTTTTAGTTGAGCTTTAAAAGCTGCGGTTGAACTTGTAGTTCTCAAATGTTCTGGAAGAGCATTCCAGGCGTAAGGGGCAGCAGAAGAGAATGGACGAAGCTGAGCAAGGGAAGTAGAGGCCCTTGGGCAGGCGAGAAACATGGCATCAGAGGAGCGAAGAGCACGAGCGGGGCGATAGTGTGAGATGAGAGAGGAGAGATAGGAAGGAGCTAGACCGTGAAAAGCTTTGAAGGTTAACAGGAGAAGTTTATATTGGATTCTGTAGTGAATTGGAAGCCAATGAAGAGATTTCAGAAGTGGAGTAACATGGTCGGAGCGGCGAGCCAAGAAGATGATCTTTGCGGCAGAGTGGTGAACAGAAACCAACGGACTGATGTGAGAAGAAGGAAGGCCAGAGAGAAGAAGGTTGCAGTAGTCCAACCGTGAAATAACCAGTGCATGAACAAGCGTTTTGGCAGAAGAGACAGACAAAAATGATCGAATCCTGGCAATATTATACAGGAAAAATCGACAAGATTTAGCTACTGCCTCAATATGAGGAATAAAGGAGAGCGAGGAGTCGAATATAAAGCCAAGGCTTTATACAATCAAGATTGCAACGTTTGCCGGAGCAGCTCAAAAAATCCGCCAAAATTTTCTAAAGAAATCTGGCGTAGACTGCAGAGGGGAGCACCTGCTATAATCTTCTGTTATTATTGTCACTTGGGGCTATATTTATTGTTATTGTTATTGTTATTAAATCTTAGCCTCTTCTCCCAGTCTGGTGCTTTATATGACCTTTTGTTCCCTGACATCTTGTTTAATTGTTGTGATTGTAACGGCCTTTGTGCCATAGACAAATAAAATGTATTCATTCATTCATAAATGGGATGGAAATAATTTATGATTTGAAATAAAAATTAATATGAGAGAAAGTTGAAAGTGAGTTTCAGGTTGACCCTCCCAGGCCAAGAGCTTTTTCAGTGTTTAGCTCTTGAAAGTCTACCTTTGAATCCCTGTGTATTCAGCCATGTTTTGGGTGCTACTTTAGAGTTGCCACCTCTTCTTTTTTCCTTTACAGGCTGCTCATCTTGAAGAGTCACATGACAGGCAGGTTTGACATTCTCCTCTCCATGCTGGGAATAGCTGTACCATTTCAATTTGGCTGGTGCAAATTCAACGATACAGAATTCCGTTTTCATTGGTTTCTTTTAAACAAGAATTTTCTAAAATCCACATATTTTTTCATATCCCAGTTGGAAATAACTTGGAGAATAAATATATCGTTTCAGAACACAAAAGAGAAATTCTAG
Organism: Elgaria multicarinata webbii; assembly: GCF_023053635.1. Taxonomy (NCBI): domain Eukaryota; kingdom Metazoa; phylum Chordata; class Lepidosauria; order Squamata; family Anguidae; genus Elgaria; species Elgaria multicarinata. Next base: position 11,252,269 of record NC_086183.1, on the reverse strand, counting down.
GGATGGATAAATGTCACTTTCACTTTCTCTGGCATATGCCAGAGAAAGTGAAAGTGAGAGATTCATCCATCCCTAGATTTTCGCTTTTGTGTTCTGAAACTACCACCACCACTAGTTTCATTGGGTGATGCTCAAGTTCTAGTATGATAGGTGGAAGGTGGAGGTGGGGAAATGTATTTCCATCCACTTCCTCTGCACCATTAAGGGCAGCAGAGTGGGGCAGAATCCACTGGGAAGCTCTCTTGCACAAGAATGCTGTGAACGTGTACCCAACTGCTGCGATGAACTCCTGCTGGAGCTGACCTGGCAATGACAGCCCAGCCAAGGTATCACAGCACATGTGATTTTTCTTAACAGTTACAGTTTTCATGTTTGCTCAGCACGAATCAGCACATCTGCAGCAGTTACCTGGGAACTGGGGGTACCGAGGCAGAAGATTTACAGGCTGTCAGCAGGAGGGCAAAAGGTCACTAGGGGTCAGGAAGTCCATTTCAGAGAGGTCACCGTCCACTTCTTTCAATCTAATGAAGTCATTATTTGAGAAAGTGACCGCTGGCTCGACCAACCCCGAAGGAGGGCAGCACCGAGTGACCACCACTGCTGAAAGAACAGGAAGGAGCTGTCTTCCTTTTACATTGCCTGGTCACGACCGGGAAACCAACCACCACCACCCACGTACGCACATGGGCACCAAAGCAAATTGTGTTGGAGGCTCTGACTTCATTAGCTGTAGAGTTTTATTTCCAGAGGGATCACTGTGTTTGTCTTTTGCAGCAAAAGCAACCAAGAGTCCTACATCAGCTTAAAGGCTTATAAATTTGTTCCGGCATTACTCACAGTCCACTTCATCAGATGCATCCGATGGAATGGGCTATGGTCCATGAAAACGTACATCAGAGCTTTAATGATCCATTATCCTCCAAACAGCCTTCTTTGTAAAATTAGGGTTTTATTTATTTATTATTGCATTTATATCCTGCGTTTTGTCCTCCAAGGAACCCAAGGCGGCATACACAATCCTCCTCTCTATTTTATCCTCAGAACAACAACCCTGTGAGGTGGGTTGGGCTTAGAGTGTGTGACTGGCCCAAAGTCACCCAGTGGGTTTCCATGGCTGAGTGGGGACTAGAACCTAGATCTCCCAACTCCCAGTCCAACACTTTAGCCACTACACTGCACTGGCTTTTACTGATGGCTTCCAATCAGTAAAAGAATATATGGATCTAGCTATAGAGAGACAATTTCTAAAGCAACAGTTCCACATTCCAGATAGATGCAGTTAGTCATTAAAACCATATAGCAATCATTAAAACAATGTATTTAATCATTAAAACTATATTGCAGTGACTAACCTAACGAAAAGCGTTAAAGCTCCTGCATTCTTCAGCTGCTCTGTTGTGAATTGCAAGGGTACTGTAGTCAAGCTAAAATAACAGATATAGATCCCGAGTGGGAGAAAACAACCATGCAGTAAGGTTGCAATCTAGTCGAGGCTGGTGGCTCCAATGTCAGTGGGATGGTGAATCCGCTCTGGGTTTCAGTCAGAACCATCCTGAACTTTAAAAGAGCTATCTGAGGTGTGGATTGCTCCTTTAGAGCTCTGGCTAGATTCACTGGCCCCACTGACATTGGAGCCATGAGCCTCCACTGTTTCAATTTTCACCTGAGAAAAAGCCCCATTCAGATTAAAGGGACTTACTTCTGAATAGACATGCACAGGACACCAAAGGGTGCAAGCCTATGATGCTGAAGCAGAAACAAGTCCTACAACGCCAAACATGCCCCAGGCTGGCTGGAGAATACTGGGAGTTGTAGGACTCTTTTCTCTCTAAAAAAAAAATTGGATTGCAGCCTTAGGGAGTGGCGGTCCAAATGTAGATCAGGATCCACTGGTAGATCTTTGGTGATTGGCAAGAATGTCTGACTCCCAATGGAGCAACAATTGCACCAACAAAATAACCTCCAAGTTAGATTACTGCAATGCACTCTACGTAGGGCTGACTTTGAAGATGGTTCGGAAGCTGCAGCTTGTGCAAAATGCAGCTGCCAGATTGAGTTTGGGAACCAGAAGGTTCAACCATATAACACCTGCTCTGGTCCGCTTGCACTGGCTGCCTGTATGTTTCCGAGCCCAATTCAAGGTGCTGGTTTTGACCTATAAAGCCTTACATGGCTTGGGACCACAATACCTGACAGAACGCCTCTCCCGATGTGAATATACCCGGTCACTATGTTCAACATCTAAGGTCCTCCTCTTGGTGCCTACTCCGAGAGAGGCTCAGAGTGTGGCAAAGAGAGACAGGGCCTTTTCGGTGGTGCCCCCTAGACTAAGGAACAATCTCCCTGACGAGGCTCGCCTGGCGCCAACACTGCTATCTTTCCGGCGCCAGGTTAAGACTTTCCTCTTTTGCCCAGGCATATAGCGGCACATCTTAATTACCCACATGTTTAGTTTTTAATGGCTTTTAATGCTTTATGTGTGTATGTTCTGTATTTTAGAATTTTAAATTTTGTATACTTGTTTTTATCTTAATTTTTTAGAATTTCTGTAAACCGCCCAGAGAGCCCTGGCTATGGGTGCGGTATATAAGTGTAATAAATAATAATAATAACAACAACAACAACAACAACAACAACAACAACATGATTCCTCTCCGGCCCCGAATTAAGCTGATGAAATGAAAAGAGCTTGGAGTAACCAGGTGTGGATTTCTTATGTGCAAAGACTGCAAGCTTCATTCAGTTCTGGTCCTCAAAACAAATTGCTGGGCTCAGAATCCTTCAATTCTAAATATATATCTTTTTGCACCAGGCTCCAGTCGGTGGATCTTGGGTTCTATTAAAAAAAACCAAAGTAGGTCCTGCAAGTCTGAAGTCTAAAGGATGAAAATGAAAAAAGGTGGCTTTCAGGCATTTCTCCTTATGACCAGAAGAGGGGGTTGCATCCAAGACAATCCCCACTTTGGAATAGAACAAGAGTAGGCAACCTGGTGCACTCCAGATGTTTTGGACTACAATTCCCATAATCCCTGACCATTGGTCGTGTTGGCTGGGGTTTATAGGAGTTGTAGACAAGATCATCTAGAGGGCACCCCAACCTGGTGTCTTCCAGATCTGCCAGACTACAATGCCTATCATTCTGAGCAAGCATGCATTTAAGAACCTAGAAAGTAGATCTTCAGGGCTATTTATTTATTTATTTAATTGCATTTATATCCCCCTTTTTTTTCTCCAAGGAGCTCAAGGTGGTGTACACAATCTTCCTCCTCTCCATTTTTGGAGAGGACAACCCTGCGAGGTTGTCCTCTCCAAAACAACCCTGGGAGGTAGGCTGGGCTGAGAGTCTGTGACTGGGCCAAAGTCACCCAGTGGGTTTCCATGGCCGAGTGGGGACTCGAACCCAGGTCTACCCAGTCCTAGTCAAACACTCCAACCACTACACCACACTGGCTATCGCGTAGGAATGCTTTCCCTTACACAAGTAAAAGGACTAGAACAGCCTTCCCTCATCCGGTGCTCTCCAGATGCATTGGCTACAACCTCCATCATCCCCACCCAGCACAGCAATGACCATTTTGCTGGGGCTGATGGGAGCTGTAATCCAACTTATCTGGAGGGCACTGGGTTGGGGAAGGACAGTTCAGAGGGCTGCCGGTGCTCCTAAAGGTCGGTTGCCCCAGCTTGATTGAACGCAAGCCCCCCACCCCCGCGATGGCCATTGGTGCGGTGTATTAAGTGCTCAGTGCAGTCCATCAGAAGATGCCTGTGGATGCATCTTGTCATCACCCCTTCCCTTCCGGCTCCATTCTGCTTTAATGAGGCTGCCAGTCTAACCCTTAGGTCAGGGTGGATTGACGAGGGATGCCGCTTGAGCATCATTTGGGAGATGCCGGCTCAGCCCTGGCTGTGGATGCCAAAGGGCCATGCCTGCTTGGCAGTTGAGTTGCACAGCAACATCCACCCCCCACCCCCAACAACCTCACATGTGATGCATGAATCTGTGGTTAGCAATAGAACAGCTAAGGTGGAGCAACAGGTGCGTTTATTCAAGAATAATGGAGAAACTCATTAACATTCAAACCCCTAAATGGCTTGGGGCCAGGTTATCCGCAGCATCGTGACCTCCCATATGTATTTGCCTGGACCCTAACATCATCTTCAGGGGTCCTTCTCTGTGAGCCCCCGCCAAAGGATGTGATGCGGGTGGCTTCCAGGAGGAGAGCCTTCTCTGCTGTGGCACCTCTGCTGTGGAATGAGCTCCCTAAAGAGGTTCGCCTGGCACCTACGTTGTACTCCTTTTGGCTCCAGTTGAAGATCTTTCCATTTCCCCAGTCTTTTAGCCTCCTCGTCCTTAAGCTCTGCTGTTTTAAATCTGTATTTGAAATCTCTGCATCGCTGCTCGGTTTTATCCTGCTTGTACTTTATCCTGTGGGTTTAAGCTTCTATATTTTAGGCTGTGCCTTAGGGTTTAAATTTTTGCGAACCGCCCAGGGTGTTTCGGCTATTGGGTGGTATAGAAATGAAACAAAATAAATAAATAAACCCAAACTGAATGGTCTTGGGAAACCGTTCAGGCACTTCTGTATACAGATGGAGATGAATCATCCAGCCGTCTTCCTATTTGTATCTGTTTCTTATAGATAGGAATGATCCATCCATCAGCCAGGGCCCCTGCCTCCCAGGAAGACCACGGCAGCAAAGGGAGGACCAACTTGGCCCCATCTATTGGCCAGAGAAGGAGCTGCAGCTCTAACGCTTGTTTTTTTAATTCCTTCCCTTCTTCCTTTTTTCCTTTTATATTGTGGCTTCATCTACACCAAGCAGGATATTGCACTATGAAAGTGGTATGGAAGCGGTATATAAAAGGCAGGAGCCACACTGCTGCTTTATAGCAGTATTGAAGTGTACTGACAACTGTTGGGGCCCATGGACACATACCATCTACCGCTTTCATACCGCTACATCCTGCTTGGTGTGGCTCCTGCCTTTTATATACTGCTTTCAATCCACTTCCATAGTGCAATATCCTGCTGGTGTAGATGAGGCCTGTTTCTTTTAGATTGGGAGTCTGCACGCGGGGACTGTCTTATCTTTCAATACCCATACAGCGCTTAGAAAATATTTGTGAATAGTGAAAAGGTAAGTGAATAGTAGTAGTAATAATATTTTTATTTATCTTTATCTTTATTTATTACATTTTATACTGAACCAATAGTAGGTGTCCTTTGCATGCATGAACCTGGTGAAACTCCCTCTTCATCACAACTGTTAAAGCTGCAGGAGCCCTGCCCTCTTTTGTATCTGGCCATGGGGGCAGGGCTGCTACATCTTTAACAGTTGTGATGAAAGGGAGTTTCACCAGGTGCTGCATGCATGCAAAGGACACCTACTGAAATTCCCCTTTTTATGCAACTGTTAAAGATCCAGGAGCCCTGCTCTCCTTTTCATAGGGTCATCCTAATCTCCTGCTCCTCCTTCTCACCCCCACTGTTGCCTGGGCCTGAATAAGAAGCAGGGGAACAGGCAGGTTGCAATGGTGAAGAGAAAGAGCAAGTCCAGGGGGCTCTTGTCAGTGGGCCCCTAATGGGATCTGGGCCCTCAGCAGATGCCCAACCATGCCTAACCTTGACACCGGCTTCTGGCAATGGATTTGGCAGGAAAAGAGACACAAGTGGTGGGGTGGGGGAAAAGCAAAACATCAGGGGATCTTCCCACAGATTTCTGCATTTGGCCCTGAGGTGTCCAGGGTGTTGAAGTGGGGATTTGGGTAGCACAGCTGCAGCCTTTCCCCAGAAGGGGGAGCTGATGGCCTTTTATCTGCTATGCTCAGGCCAGCGCCACCATCAAAACAGAGGAGATGCTGCAGCTTCCGGACTCCTTAGTTGTCAACTGATGCAAGGGGCTTTCACCTCTCCCTGTAAAGCAGGGGTAGAAATATGAGGCCTAGAGGGGCCACTTATGCATTGCCAAAAAAGAAATGCATCACCCCCCCCACCCCCCAAAATGGGACTCATTTGCATGAAACTTGCAGGTACGATTTTATACGTAGAGAGGCAAATTTAGAAACAATGACTGTAATTAAAATGAAATACAATTCCTCTTTCCATAGTGTGGAAGACTGTGACCAGATGTCTTCTTCAGTCTGCTGTTCAGATGCTAATTGTGGATGGGCAACAGTTCTTAGTTTTTTTAAAAAAATCTTTATAGCGGATTGGACTAGACAGTCTTACAAATAGAACCGTAGCAGGCAGAAAGTAGGACTCAAGGTATTTTGGACTTCAGCTCCCAGCATTCCTGACCATTGGACATGCTGGCATGAGCTTCTGGGATCTGAAGTCTAAAACATCTGGAGAATAGAGGCCACCCTCAATTAGAGAGAGCTACCAATTTTCAAAATGTTACAGAGGCTCCTGGTTGGTTTCTAACCCAATTCAAGGTGCTGGTGTTAACCTTGGAAGTCATCCCTAACCACTGGCCATGTTGGCTGGGGCTGATGGAAATTGTAGTCCAAAACACATGGAGGGCACCAGGTTGGGAAAGGCCAAGTTCAGGCATGCATGAATGTTGTACCCATTGGTGCCTCTCAAACTTTTCCAGATTGTGGTCTGTAGTTCAATGGCTCTTAAATTTTGCTGCTCCTAAATTGTACTTGTTGAAATAGCTCCACCGAATGAGCCCATAAAAAGAAGAGAACCAGTGTGGTGTAGTGTTTAGAGTGTTGGACTGAGACTCAGAAGATCAAGGAACTAGTAGTGGTGAGTCACAGCTAAAGATGTACAGATTTTGTAAAATCCATTCCGTCTGTGTTTCGTGGATTGCCTGGTGCCTTTCATTCCATTGTTCATTCATTGGTGGAATTGGTTTTTCCCCCCAATTTGCCTAAATTTGAGTTTGTGCAAATATGCACATCTGCAAATTTCCACTTGCAAAAATGTGCAAATACCCCCAGTGCTCAAATCCTCCCCAAAATGCACATTTACATGCTTTAGCCTTTGGGGAAAATGTGTGTTTACAGCTGGTGGTTTTTTATTTCTCGTATTTTTCTATGTCTAAATTTGGATAAAATCCTGGGGTGGGGTGGGGAACACAAGTCTGTGGAATCCATGGGTCAGATTCATAGAAATCTGAAACCATTGGATTCCATGGCAGATTTTTCCATCCCTAGTCAGAACTGGTGTTACTTGCCTAAACTGGTAAAAGTTGCTTCATGTTGAGAGCCAGTATGGTGTAATGGTTAGAGTGTTAGACTGGGACTCTGGAGATCTGGGTTCTAGTCCCCACTTGGGCCATGAAGCTCACTGGGCGTCTTCAGGCCAGCCGTTGACTCTCAGCCTAACCTACCTCACAGGGTTGTTGTGCTGCCTTGGGTTCCTTGCAAGAGGAAAACCAGCAATGTAATAAGACATTGATAAAATAAAGATACGGTTCCTCTCTTTTTCTGTTGTGTCATTAAAAAAAAGAAGAAAAGTCATTAAAAAAAAAAAGATGGTCTTTGCACCCCGCGCCCTCCAGAGGTGTGATTTATGAGTTGATGGGAGTGCAGCAGAATTCATTAGAAGAAGTGAGTGTCAGAGAGATGGCTAATGAGAGATGGAGGGTTTCACCTCCAGGTCGCCAGTTCACACTGAGCTTGGGTCAGAAGTCGCAAGCAACCTGCTGGCCTTGGCATAACGAGGCTCGGAGCTGGCTAAGTCACTCGGCAGACGAGGCTCCGTGTCATGCGCGGAAAGCCATCATTACAATTGGCATTAATTGCCATCCTTGCTGGCTGCTGCAACAGGAAGGCAAATGAGTGAATTAGATTGAAGACAATCCTTCTCTCCCGCCCGCCTGCCATGCCCCCTGCTGGAGGAATCCTCCCCAGAGGAGGCGCTCGAGCTCCCAGAGAGAAGCAACGTGGAGGAGAAGCTCATGTCTGGAGACCCAGAGGAGCCCTACTGGATCAGACCGAGTTTCTCTCTAGACCAGCTCTCCGTTCAAACAGTGACCAATCAGTTGTCAACCAGGAAGCCATAAGCAGGGTAAAAGGGCAACAATACCCTTCTGCCATGTTCCCCAGCAACTGGTGTACATAGGCTTGCTGCCTCTGATAGTGGAGGTAGCACAGAACCATCAGGACTAGTAGCTGTTGATAGCCTTCTCCAAGAATTTATCCAACCCCCTTTTGTTGTTGTTTATTCGTTAAGTCGCTTCCGACTCTTCGTGACTTCATGGACCAGCCCATGCCAGAGCTTTCTGTCGGCTGTCGCCACCCCTAGCTCCCCCAAGATCGAGTCCATCACCTCCAGGATATCATCCATCCATCTTGCCCTTGGTCGGCCCCTCTTCCTTTTGCCTTCCACTTTCCCTAGCATCAGCCTCTTCTCCAGGGTATCCTGTCTTCTCATTATGTGGCCAAAGTACTTCAGTTTTGCCTTTAATACCATTCCCTCAAGTGAGCAGTCTGGCTTTATTTCCTGGAGTATGGACTGGTTTGATCTTCTTGCAGTCCAAGGCACTCTCAGAATTTTCCTCCAACACCACAGTTCAAAAGCATCTCTCTTCCTTCGCTCAGCTTTCCTTATGGTCCAGCTCTCGCAGCCATAGGTTACTACGGGGAATACCATTGCTTTAACTATGCGGACCTTTGTTGTCAGTGTGGTGTCTCTGCTCTTAACTATTTTATCGAGATTTGTCATTGCTCTCCTCCCAAGAAGTAAACGTCTTCTGATTTCCTGGCTGCAGTCAGCAACTGCAGTAATCTTTGTGCCCAGAAATACAAAGTCTGTCACTGCCTCCACGTTTTCTCCCTCTATTTGCCAGTTATCAATCAAGCTGGTTGCCATAATCTTTTTTTTTAGGTTTAACTGCAACCCAGCTTTTGCACTTTCTTCTTTCACCTTTGTCGTAAGGCTCCTCAGCTCCTCCTCGCTTTCAGCCATCAAAGTAGTATCATCTGCATATCTGAGATTGTTAATGTTTCTTCCCCCGATTTTAACTCCAGCCTTGGATTCATCAAGCCCAGCACGTCACATGATGTGTTCTGCAACCCCTTTTAAAATGTTTTTAATACTTCTTTAAAATTATTATATCTTTAACTTTCTATTCAAAGCTGACCTTTGAATTTATTTGAAGGATAGGACATAAATTCCAGCAAACAAATATTCTCCTGCTTTTTTAGTGCCTCCCAAAACAGTGTTGTTTCAGGGAACTTTCCTTCAGGGACCAGCCACAGTTTTACCAGAATTCAGGTTGTATCAGAACTCTGTTCTTTTAAAAATAGTAATTTTTAATATGGTGTTTTTATCCTTTTATTTTATCTGTCATTCACTGCTCTGAAATCTTTTGGACATGGAGTGGAAATTAAATAAATTAAATAAAAATAAAAGACAGCTATAGTTTTGATGCTGGAAGACCTGGATTGAGGAAGCAAAAATTGCCACATCTCTTCACTCAAGTGGAATGAAGCAACCTTGATAGCTCTATGCACACATCCATTGTATGCATGGGTGGGTGGGACTGTTCTGGCTGGTCCCACCCCATTCCAAGGCTTGATATCAAGTCTGCATAGAGGCAAGATGAGTGGCATTCAGTGCACATGCAGGTGAATTGCACCTTCTAAGCATTGGTGCAACTATTTGTTATATTTATTTATTATTTATTTATTTAGAATATTTATATACCGCTCCCCATTGAAAAATTTCGGAGCGGTGTACAAGGTAAAATAAAAACAGAATAAAACAGTTAAAACAAAATTTAAAAGAAGCAATAACAGTAATCCAAGGCTGCATGTTAAAGAAAGGCTTCTTGGAATAAAGATGTTTTCAGGAGGCACCGAAAGGAGTACAAGGTTGGCGCCTGCCTGACCTCCAGAGGCAGGGAGTTCCACAGGAGGGGGGCCACCACGCTGAAGGCTCTTCCCCTGGTGGATTCCAATCGGAGGATGGATCTATGTGGAACCACCAGGAGCAGGCCCTCGGATGACCTCAGTGACCAGGCAGGTTTGTAAGGGAGAAGGCGCTCTCTCAGGTATCCTGGTCCCAAGTTGTTTAGGGCTTTGTACACAAGTACAAGAACCTTCAACCTGGCCCGGTAGCGAATAGGCAGCCAGTGCAGTTCCCTCAGCAGAGGAGTTCCATGCTGGAAAGGGGCAGCTCCAGACAACAGCCGAGCTGCAGCATTCTGCACTAGCTCCAGCTTCCGGAGCAGCTTCAAGGGCAGCCCCACATAGAGCGCATTGCAGTAATCCAATCTTGAGGTTATACAGATTGTGCTACTGTGCTACTGGAGATTATGCAGTTTGGATATATGCGTGTTGGACCTGGGTAGACTTCATAATCAGTGCATGGACATCAGACATGAGAGGGGTGTAGGTGGCACAACTGGAACCCTCCCTCAATGCATACAGTGTACATCGGCAAAGGCTGATAAATCAGCCAGTTGGACAGTTGCTGGCCACTGTTCTACAGTAATTTTAAAACTGTTGTGCTATGTGCTCTAGATACCACAGAAATACTGTTCCTGTTATCTGGGGTACTTTCAATACGAATACTTGTACCTGAAGCACATAATATTCCCCGCCCCTTGCTAACTATACGTCTTTCCTACCACCTGGGAAACTGGTCCCAGAGTCTGGGTCTTTTCAGTGTCTGGATGGGACCCCTGAGACCCTATAGATACCCACCTCGACTTCCAGGGGGTCTTGGGGAAGTACAACATAAATATAAAGTACAATATAAACTAAGGAAGTTAACGATTATAAAATAGGCCAGTGGAGGCTGGCTGCTCCGATTTCACTGGGGCTGTGAATCCATTATAGGTTTTTTATCAGGACCCACCAAACTCTAAATGAATTATCCAAGGTGATTAACCCCCATTCCCAAAAATACTTTCAGCACCTTGGATAGATCCTTTAGAATTTTGGCTGATTCGGACTAAAATTCAAGAGCGGATTTACAGCCTCACTGAAACCGGAGCCACCAGCCTCCACTGAGATAGGCAATCAAAACATTTGGGCTAGTGGGGTGGTGGTTAGTGGGAGGTTATCTAAGTTAGAATAACATTCCTAGTTGTGGGGAGAACAAAGAAAACTATTTGACTTTGTTCTTCTTGAGCCATTGCTTAATATTAGGTAGTGCCATCTGGCTGTTTTGCTCTAGTATTGGGAATTACAACCTGTCAGAATGAATGTGAGGCCAAGAAATAAAGTAAGATTAAACTCCACTTTCTTGAGGCACCCCTCCCCACTTGCCTCTTTTTCTGATTGTGCTCCTGTGCCTTTTAAAAACGGGATGGCATTGAGATATATAACAGATCTGTAAAAAAAACCTAAACCATAATCCATGTCAGTAAAATAGTTATGAATTTACAAGGCCTTGATTTCTGTCTTGTTCGGTTGGGTGGGTACGAGAGACATAGGGCTGTCTTTGTAATGATGCTGAGGCTGTGGAATTCACTCCCAGGTGAAATCCACCAAATGCCCCCTTGGTCCCTCATTAAATGGATAGCAAAAAAAAAAAAAAAAAAAAGCCAAAAGCAAATGGATAGCAAGACTATCGTTTTGAAAAACTAATGTCAACTTTTATGTATGATCTGCTGTTTGAAACTTTTAATGTTTGCTGACGCTTTTGGTTTTGTACTGCTGTTTATTAATATTATGCAGTGCTGTTATTGCTATATTTAGAGTGGTATCAGTGGAGGCTGGTGGCTCTATTGTCAGTGGGCAATGAACCTGCTCTGAGTTTCAGTAAGAACCAGCCAGAACTCTAAATTTGCAGCATATGCACTGACATCGGAGTAAGCAACCTCTACTGATAGGACTATCACTATATATGACAACAATCATATGGAGTGAATATGCCCCAGACCTGTAGATCCAAAGCCATGAATCTGATCTCTTCTTATTTCCTAAAAACAAACTGGCACAGAATGTCAGTAAATGCTATGTGCATCCCTTCAGCCCCCTAATAATCTTCCAAAAACATTTTAAGGCGAATCTTTCATGAAAACACTCCTTCTTGAACCCCAGCCATATCAACTGCCCAGAAATCCAGTGTTCAAGGACAGGCCATAAACAGCCCTTTATGGAGCATAGGAGAAATTAAATGAGACAGATTGCTACATTTTCTTTACTGGAAGTTCATTGCATCAAAGTATATACTAGAATATCCTTCAATGGGAAGGTTTGAAGAGCTTCCTGGGATTATGAATAGGCATATGTATTCATTGGTCCTTGTGTAAATGAGGGAAAGGTAAAAACATGTTTAGCTAAAAGAAGAAACAAGTCCTGCCAAATATATCTAGTTTATCGGTTGTGGCACCCAGTTGTAGAATGGCCTCCCTTTGGAGGCCCGACTGGTACCAGTGCTGGACTCGTTTCAGCACTAAGTTAAAACATGGCTTTTTATCAAAGCCTTTTAGGGCTAAAGCTGCAGCTATTTTAATTGTTTTTAATTGCTTTGAATTTTCTATTAGTTTTAGCTTGTTAATGGTTTAATACATTTTTAGCTGTGTGTACATTATTTATTTTTTCATGTGGTTTGGTTTCATCTATACCCTGCCCTGAGATCCCAATGCTATAGGGCGAGATAGAAATGTTTTCATAAATGAATAAATAAATTCCTCACTAAGGACCCTGGCCAGTAAATAATCATGATGTATTTCAGGACCTTGGAGAGCATCAGAGTCCCATCGGGCGGGCGGATCAGCACCATGGACAGAGCTTGAAACTTCAGGAGGTTCTTTAATATCTATTTCCCCCTTTTTCAGTGTTCATCAAAAAGTGACGTTGTTCTCCCTCTCTCCCTCTCTCCCTCTCCCTCTCTCTCTCTCTCTCTCTCTCTCAACACCTTGCCTCCCTCTCTTCCATGCAGATCTAAGGAAAAGCTGTACGCAGATTAGAATGTATCCAACACGCAGGACTGAAGCTTCCCGATAGAAGTGCAATTTAAATGCAATTTCAGCCTGCAATCTTCTAAACACGTGGTTGGCCTGGGAGTAAGTTGCATTGAGCCCAACAGGGTTTTAATTTCTGAGTAGATATCCATAGGATTGCATTGCACTGAAAATCACGTTTCAATGCTGCTTTCTTTACCTGCTAGGACTTCAAAGAAAATGTCCTCTCTATAAACAACAACAACACAATAACAACATAACAAGAACAATAATATCACACCTTTCCCCTCCTGAGATTGTCTGCTCCTGCCTACTCCATGGGGAAAGAGCTGGAAATATATAAGTAATATCAGGAGGAGAAAAAACGAAAGAGATCCTGAATGCAGGCGGCTTCAGCCACTGGAGAGCTGCCCTCTTTATTTCTCTACAGCGCTTGGCGGGAGGCAGACGGGGCGATTCCTTCTGGATATTTTAAACGACCCAATAATAGCCTTTATTAAGCCCGTGGGTTTCGTCTTCGTCGAGAGAAAACCATAGGATGGGAAATTAACTTCATCGTACAGGGTACTTTGAAAACTAATCATTCCCATTTCCGACAGAAGCTGGAGGGAACCCAATTTCCAACCGCCCCCATCCTGCTCTGTAAGTCTGTTTAGGGCAGCCCGATCTTGTGGGAAGTAAGTCCTACGGGGCTTAGCCCCAAGAACGTGTGTATAGGATTGCAACCTGGGTCTATGTTCCCAGGGCCAAGAGGTCTGCTAGTACAGGTGATCGTAATGAGACTGCAGAGTCCTGTATTTCTATTTGATGGGAAAATGTTTTTGTTTGTTTGTTTGTTTTAAATCTTACACATCTCAAGTTCCCTTGAGGCAGTGGGTATTTTACAGTTTTGTTCCCCCAGGTCCGATTCTTAAAAGCACCATTTCCCTCCCCTCTTTGCAAATTTGAGCCACATCGATTGCACATCAGAATTTCATTCATTCATTCATTCATTCATTCATTCATTCATTCAATAGGGTGGCTTTTAAAGGTCTTCAAATCACCTCTTTCAAGCCATGGCAATAATTAACAAACATATTTCCTGGTAGAGCCATCAGGGGATTAAAAAACAAAAGCAACATTTTGAATGGGTATTTCTGTGTGTGTGTGTGTGTGTCGTGGGGGTGGGGGGTTAAATATGTAAATGAAAATGAGCTTCTGCCCGTGATTGGTTGGTATGTTAAAGATTCTCATGCCTGTGTGGAAATAGATGGGGCTTCTTGTGTGATTATCTGATCTAAAAATACCGGGGGGGGGGGGCGGCACTCCAGATTTCATTGCAGAGACGGGGGAAGCAGAATTAAACCAGGAACGGTATAACTTAAAGGGCAGAAACGATTGTAGCATGTGTAACATGCCTATATATTAAAACAACAACTATATATAATTTATTTACTTTCGTCAACTCGTGTTTTTCACAGACCTGTATCTCGATATTTTAGCGGCCATAAGCCGGATGTACCAGGACACGCATTTACTGTCGTGTGTATGCGAGTGTGGTGGGGACTCGTTAACGCTGACCTCCACTGCTCGCTCCTGGAAAGATCCTGGCTTTGTCCACGTGCGTCCACGACAGACACGTTCAACCTTCCCTCCCTCCATCATACACGGGTATGCAAAAGCCCGCAGTGTGCGTTTCAAAACACTCGGGGCCCATGCTTCCAATGAAAAAGCAACGTGGGAAGGGACCCCAGATGCGTGTACAAATAAAGGAATTTTCCGTTTCTTCCGAAAGGGTATCTTACAGCACCTGGGTCCCAAAGAAAAGCGGGGTGGTGGGGGCGGGGGGGGGGAAGAGAAGAGATAAATGTGCTGGTGGAAAGATGCACGTGAGAATGAGCGCCTCTCTCGCTCTGCGTGTTATGTGTATTCTTGGCTTTCCAAGCCGAAGTGCCTGCCCCTTTAAAGACTTCAGCCTTGCTCCAGGGGAATAGCTGGCTGGTATTGTCCAGTTTGAACTGAGCACCGGAAATGGAGGGGCGATTTGCCCTCCCGGGTTCGCAGTGGTCACTCAGCCATTGTCCTCGGCCAGCCGTGAAATCTCCCCCCCAATCGCCTAAAAAGGGGGGGAGGGGAAAAAGAGGGGAGGGATGGAGAAACGGAGCCCCCCTCCTCTCCCTCCCTCCGCTCCAACAAGATGAGAGGGATCTCAGAAGCAGGCCTGACCTCTCTGCCTGGGCTCCGGCCCTCCCGATTCGCAGACTTCAAGATGGGGACCTGGAGGAGGAGGAGGAGGAGGAAGAAAACCTAGAGCCTCCCCTCCCCTCCCCTCCCGGGTAGTCAAATGGGGCATTTCCGCTCAAAATATGTAATGACAACTATAAGCGACTTTGGGGTGCGGGGGTGGTGGTGGTGGAGAAGGAAGACTGCAGGCAGCTCCAAGACGAGTCCAGGTGGGTCAAAGGAAAGTCCCCCCTTCCTCAATTAGGGATAGGAAGGGGGAAAACCAAAATCGTTTCAGATAAGAGGAGGAGGAGGTGATGATGGTTTCAACACCCCCCCCTTCTCAATCTCCCTTTCTCCTCATCTGCACGCACACATTTCCAGGGGGTTGCCCCCCTCCCCACCCATCCATCAACACTTTTGGTTTATTGATCGCCTCTCGCGTTTTATCTGATTGCCTTTTAAGCAGTCACCAGGCACCGCCCCCCCCCCTTAAAATCAATCAGCCCTCCTGTTCGCAGTGCGGCGGGGGGATATATACATCAGGATGCCTCTAGAAGTGTTGTGTCTCTGGGATGGATCCAGATTTAGTCATACTTGAAGAGTAGGCCGACTGAAATCCATGGCACTGGAAAGGCAGTCGTGGCTAGCTTAAGTGCCATGGCTTTGAGTGGGTCTGCTCGAAGTAGGACGGAATGTGGACCCAGCCCGCCCTGTGTAAACGAGCAAGAAAGGGCACTGTGTGCCCTCGAGATGTGGGTGTAATTCCCAGGAATTTACACGCGTTGTGTATTGGCTGTGGTTTGCTTGGAGACTCAGGATAGGGGAATCTCAAATCGTCACAACTTGGTGTGGGTATTTAAAAACCAAATAGCTTCATGAACGCAATCCTAACTTGTTCGCCCCAGAAGTATCTCATTAAAAAAGAGATTCTGAATATTTTGCTGTACTGTTTCGAAGGTTTTTGTTTTGTTTTGTTTTTCAGATTAACAGCGGAGTGGCTACAGACACATCTCTATTCTATATTACTTTACTACTCGACCTTTTAATTTTTTAAAAAAGCACTTCCTTGTTAAAGAGGAATATAGGTGTCATCGTAACTTAAAAGGGCAAGTAAAAAAGAATGGTCATTTTAGCCCAGTAAACAGCCATTCGATCCAGTCTTGTAGAACTGTGCGTGTGTGATGACTTAAAATGATTAAAAATATATATTACTTTGTATCTCTCGGGGGGCGGGGAGAAAGATGGACTGGTTCCCCACCACCATCTCGCTGGTTTCGTTGGAGGTTCCTTTTCTCAAAATATCCGACTTTCCCGTTTTTGGTTGCGGAGGCATTATTACTGCCATCATATTCACCATTATTTCTTAAATTTTTTTTAAAGTACATCTTTAGAGGGTAAGGAGTGTTTAAATTTGTAATCAGAAAAAAAACAAAATCTAACTTAGGGAAATCCTTTTTCTTTCCTCGATGATCGCCTGGGAATTCAACTTCTCAAAATAACGTTCAATTAAACACACACACACAATAACACAGATTTGCTGGGAATTCATCTTTTGTTTATATGTCTCCTTAAAGTGTGCGTGTGTGTGGAATCATTGAAAAAGTCATTAAATTATATTAATGGAGAATGTGTTTGCACCCGCCTAAAGCCACACACACATCAAAAAACCAACCCACACACAACCCCCTCCCCCCCCTTCTGCAAACACAGAGTTTTCTGCTTTTACGATAAAAGTGTGATTGGGATAAATTGGTAACAATCTGATCTCACCAAATTTAGGGGAGGGGGAGGGGAAAGATAAACGGCGCCTAAATTCCGATTTGGAGAGGCGATTTCTGTCTTTAAACGCCACTTATTGACTGGAGATGGTGGCGAAGGTGAAAGATACACCAACGCGCGCCTTCCCATCTTCCTCCATTCCCAGTGCCGGCCAAAGGGAGACCCCCAATAGAACTGAGAAGGGGTCGAGGGAAGAAAGAGGCTTAACATGCCAAAATGGAATGAGGAGGAAAAGGGAGGGGGAAGGAGGAAAAGGGAGGGGGGAGAGCTCTCCTTTTAAACAGGTCACTTAGAGTCAAGCTGGTCTTGTCAGAGGCTTACGAGGCAGGCGGTCATTGGAGGGGGGTCAGTCAGAGAAGCTAATGGGAGCCTGGGGGTGGCAGAAAGAAGTCAAGATGGGAGGGGGAGGTCATGGTTCCCCCCCCCCCGGGCAGGTAATCTTCCCCCTCCACCGATGAAGTTGTGTGCGCACAAACACACACACACACTCAATCAGCGTCTCCTCTTTTTGGAATGAATAATTAGGATGAGCAAGGAGCGGGGGGTGCAATTGAGCGTCACATGGGAAAGGGTTGCGTGCGTGTGTAAATTTGCACGGGAGTGTAAATGAAGGGGCCGCGTGAAACTGAACGTGGCCCAACAGACCCCAGATTCCTTTCGGGTTAAAGAGATCTCTCCTTTTCATTCCATACACACACACACCCTCTGTACTCCAAATCCAACAAGATGAATCAAGCGTGGGGAAAAAAAAGATTGTGGGTGTTCGTAAGGCGACTGTCAACGAGGTCCGGGTGAAACCGAATAAGGGCCAAACAGATCCCAGATGAAACCGAATAGGGGCCAAACAGATCCCAGCTGCCCTTAGGGTTAAAGTGATCGTCCATCTCGCCCCGCCCCCACCTCACCAGGCCCTCCAAATCTAACAAGATGAATCAAGTGTGAAAGGGAAAGGTGTGTTTGTGAGAGAGAGACTTTAAAAGGACTGACACTGACCAGGATGTCCCCCATAGCTTGTAGAACGCAGAAGGTTACATTTTTTGTCTCCTGGGAAGGAAGGGGCTTAGATTGCATGTGTGTGTTGGGTTGAGGAGGAGGGGGCGGCGGGAGAGGAGGCAAAAGAAGGGGGAGGGGTAAGCCAGCAAGGTTTGGCGTTGGGGGAATTCTATTGTCTCTTAGAAATTTGGGAAGTCTTAGAAGGCGGCTGGGCCCTCCCACGGCTATTGTTGCAGTGAAGATGTAGCAAACCTTTCTCTCTCCTTTCCTCCTCTTGTTTTGAATCTCTTCTCTCTCTCCCCCCCCCCCCACAGTCATCCTCCCCCTTCCTTCTTTTTTGGGGGCTGGTGAGCTGCTGTGACACCCTCTCCAAGACTGGCAGGCAGAGAGGAGGAGGAGGAGGAGGCGAAAAGGCTGCTTCTACCCGAGTCCACCATTTCCACCAGGGGTGCAGAATGGGGTCGGTTTCTAACCAGCAATTTGCAGGTTAAGTGAAATTTTCATACCCAATTCTTCTTTAAATATTAATAGGAATAATAATAACAACCAGGCACTTCCTTATGTTTTTCTTTCTCTTTTCCCCTTCCTAGTCCATCCTTGTTTTGAAACAGAGTTGTGTGTTATGAAGTTATTTCGAATTTATCAATAGTTACAGCGATTTTTTTTTAAAAAAAAAACCATTTAAAAAAAGTGGAAGGCAGGACTTTTATTTCTGTTTCGATTCCTTCATGTTCTGTTTCATTCCTTTTTTAGGGAGGGGGCGGTGCAGCCACTTTTTTGGGTCCACCATGTGCTTTTTCTTTTAGGAATTGGGGGCAGTGGAGTTTAGGAAAGTTTTTGATGCTTCTGGCAGCTGGAGATTTATTTGTGATTCTTGCTTCTTTTTTTAAAGAGAGGTTTTTTTAAAAAAAGTCGGAAAAGCAGTGTGTATGTTTCCAAAGGGTTACGACAGAGGTGCCCTGTCCTTTCTGGAGAGTGATTGTGTTTAAATTATCCTTTCTCTCTAGATTTATACTCTCACTCCTCCAAATCTGTAGATGGTTTAAAATGGAGCAGAGGCGTCTCATCCCCTCCCACTCAACCCCCTCCCGTTTTATTTGTCCACCCTCTAAAAATGCTGTGTGGGGTCGCCCCCACCCCAATGATGTCGCTTTCAAACGGAAAACCCACCAATTTATTCGATGGTGGGTGGGAGGGAGACTTTCCGGTATTTTATCTCCCCCCCCCACTCCGTGATCTGGATTTTGGCTGGGGAATCCCCCCCATCCTCTTTCTCCCCCCCCCCCCCAATCAACAAGCCCAGGCCAGAGGCTCTGGATGGCTTCTTGCCGAGTCACTTGCGCCGGTCCGCCGTGCGCTCGGCGGGGCTGGAAGTCCCAGCTGCTGTCCGGGCAATCGCGAGACGGCGGTGGCGTTTCCCGCTGGGAGGTGGTGGGTTGGCCGGGAGGTAAGCTAGGTCCGCTCGCGCGCGGAGGTGGGTGGTGGGTGGGTGGGGGCGTCCTGGGTGGCCCCAGCAGGCCGAGCTCCCCGCGCCCCGCCCGGCTCCCGCTCGCCGGCCCTAGGGAGGGGGTGGGGGCTGCCTGGCCTCGGCTGATGGTCGCATGTATGTCCCTAGGTGGCTGCGCCAAGGCGGGCGAAGAAGAGCCCACGGGCGACTCGCCCAGGCCGGACGAGGAGAACCAGCCGCTCTTGCATGGCGCCGGGATCTGTAAATGGTTCAACGTGCGGATGGGCTTCGGGTTCCTCTCCATGACCAGCAAAGAAGGCGTCGCCCTCGACTCCCCCGTGGATGTGTTCGTGCATCAGGTGAGGGCGAGCGGGAGACAGAGAGAAAGGCGGGCTGGGCTGGGGGAACGAGCTGTCTTGGGCGGCCCCGGAGGGGCCAAACGCGGGGCGAGCCGGCTTGGGGCCTAAGGCGCAATCCGGCGTGGGCCTTCGGAGTCGGACGCAGCCTGGCAGGCAGTTTGGGGCGCGCGCAAAGTTTGGTTGCTGGTGACGGGCGGCCCAAGGCCTCGTGGGCCGGGCGGGGAGGGCGAGGTCTTTCGCAAATGCCGGGTAGCCCCGGGGATCCTTCCCCACTCCTTACGCACGCGGGGAGTGAGGAGATCTCGCTGCGCCGCCGCCCCCCCCCCCGCCTCCTAACTGGGCTCTCGGTGCCTGTTTGACCCGATTTCCATACGCGCTCGCTGCTGTTGCGTGGGGCATTTTTTGGGAGGGTTTTTTTTCTAACCCCCCCCCCCCCCCCCATCCCTGCGTCTTCAGGCCTCTCGCCTTTCCTTGAGGCCCGGAGGGGCCAGTTCCTGCGTTTCTTTTCTTTGCGTGATCTGCAGAGTTCAAGAATTGGGTTGCTGTAAAGTGATCTCGGATTGATTTCAATTCCCCCCTCCCCTTTTTCGAAATGGGTCGCTGGGGAGTTTGCCTCTAAATGGGGAAGTGGTGGCGTGTGGGGGGAACGGGAAGAAAAGGAGAATCGCTGGGTTAACCAGGCTGTCGTAGGGTCGTGGTGGCTTAAAAATCGCGGGGGGGGGGGAAGGCCCATCCAAAACGCTGGAGGGGAAGAGGCAGCTGTAAAAGATGCTGGAGATGCAGGCCTCCACGTGGAGCGGCAAAGTTTGAAAACTCCCCTCTCTCCCAAATGAAAAAGGCCCTGCCTTGTCTTCCTTTGATTTCCATGGTGGAAGGGAGGCAGGCAAACAATGTTGCAGTACTGAATCCGGATGGGGCCGAACTTGGAAGTCTCATATTCCAAACGAAAATCTAGGTTTGTTAACCCCTCTTACATGGCAGAAGTAGGCAGACCTCGGCCTTGTGGGATCTGCTTTCCCCTCCTCTAGAACCCAGAGATCCACCAACTGGAGCCTGGTGTGAAAGCCATATGCTTAGAATTTGAACTCTGAGCCCACGTTTTTGTTTGTAGTGCTGCCCTTCAACACACAAATCCGCTCGGGGTTCCCCCAAGCTTTCTTTGTCTTAGAAGTATAATTTACAAGGGGTGTATGTGTGTCGGTTCATTACTATTTTTGCTAAATCATTAGTAATCAGTAATACTTGCAGAGCTACTACAACTCACCCAGAGATCTATCCGTGGCTTCAGGGTTGCCTTCTACCAACCCCTGTTGATACATTACATTGCCTCTACTTTAAACAACTACTCGAAATGGGCATGTATTAAGATGGGTTCTTGCAACCATGCCTAAAAGTAATCATGATGTATATACAGTGGGGGGGGGGGAAGGTAGATTGGGATCTGCTGGTAGATCTCTGAGCAATTCGCAGTAGATCAAGGGATTTCTGACTCCCAATGGTTGAGTAACAGTGACAACAAAAAGCCTTTACCCATACAAAATTAGGTTGCTGAAATCAAGAAACCTTGTGTGTGTGTGTGTGTGTGTGTGTGAGAACAGGAGTAGGTGTGTGTTTGTGTACGCACACAAGGACTGGTGGGCAAGCTCCAGTTCTGGTACTGAAAATAATCTGCCAGACTAGGCATGTTGCTTCTCAATTTTATGGCCGCCTTCCTGAGCCACTTTTTTTGCACCTGGCTTCTCAGGGTTCTAGTGGAAAACAGCGCTGATCCTGCAAGCCTAAAGCACATCTTCATGCCATTTTATTGACCCCCCAAGCCTTTTGCTAAGAAAGTCTTGCAAATGGGGTTTTGTCTCAATTTGGAGTCCAGCTTCACATCACATTCCCCTTCCTCATTTGTGATCAGCTTCTTGAGACTCCCCCAATGTTTCTTGCAGCTGTTCTAATTCACTATTGAGGAATAATTGCTCTACAGAGGCAAATGTTGACATTTTGATCTAACAACAGCAAGAACCCTATGACAAGATTATGGCACTTTTGTGGGTAGACGCTTCGTTGTTGTTATTTGTGGTTGTTACCTAGGCTGTAGTGTGAACAAGATAGGGCTTTGATTTGATCCTCCTTGGCTCTTCTTACGTTCTTAATATGGTTGGATTCAATTCTTAAGGTGGGGAGCTAGAGAGGTTTATAAAATTGTGAATGGGGAGACAGGGAAATAGATTAGCTGTATGTTCAGGACTTCACAGAATGAAATTATGGGATTGAGTTCCTTGCCATGGGACGTGGTGATGGCACTAGCTCAGATGGCTTTTAAGGATTAGGGAAATTCTTGGAGGACAGGGCTATAAATGGCTATTAGCTATCAGTGTTAAATGGAACAATGTATCTCTGAATACTAGGTCCTGACCAGAACAAACAATATTTATTTGTAATTATTTCTTTATTGTTACATTTATATCCCACACTTCCTCCTAGGAGCCCAAGGGGTTGCGCATGATTTTCCTCCTCTCCATTATATCCTCACAACAACCCTGTGATGTAGGCTTGGCTGAGAGTCAATGACTGGCCAATGAGCTTCATGGCAGAGTGGGGTTTAGAACCCAGCTCTTTCCAGTCCTAGTCCAACACTAACCACTACACCACACTGGCTAACCCTAGGAGATGCCACCATCCTACTCTGCTTATGAGCTCCTTCAGAAGCCTGGCCAGAGTTAGAAACAGACTGCTAGATTAGGCCCAGCAAGGCATTTTTTTTAATGTTTATACATTTTGAGTGGTGGATGATGGTTCAATAGGCATGAAGATAGAACCTCATTTCGATTAACAGCATGTTTCATGTTTTCATTTGGTCCTTGTATCCAGTGTAACACATAATAGCTAATCTCCAACTTTGCTGCTATAAAAACAACCATTTTTCTCTTGACTTCTGCTCTCTAGCTAAGCAACCTGTGCATTTCACTTAGAGCTGTAAATGGATCCCTGTTACTGCTGGATCTTATACTTTCAAAAATGAGGGATCAGCCATGATTTGTTTCTTTGTCCTGGCTGCCCTAGGTGTGACCTAAAATCTCCATAGCATCTAGTACAGCCTAGTCCAATACAGGCTGCAATCATATATGCATTTACCTGGGAGTCAACCTCATTGAATATGGTGGGACTGACTTCTGAGAAAGCAGGCATGGGGTTGTGCTGTAAATCTGTGGTCTTACACATCATCTTGACTCAGTGCAGACTTTGTGGCTTCCAGATCAAGCCAACTTTCTCCAGTTTTTATCCAGCCTGATAAAGAATTCTGTAGAGGCCCAAAGCTTGCTCAGAAGTATTTTGTGACATTTTGGTTTTGGCTCTAATAAAGGTATTGCCTTCCTGTGAATTTTTTATTCCCCCCGCCTTCTAATGGATTAAGATAGCTTCTTACAATTTTTGATGCTGTCTATTTGTATCCATAATGGACCCACAAAAGGTGGCATCCCTTGAACCAACTGCACTGCAAAGGCAAGACAGCAACATTTCTGAGTTGCACAGAATTCTTCAGACATGTAACCATATCCCCCCCCCCCCCCCGTCACCACATCAGTCTAACTTTCTGGATCAGTCTAAACTTTTTGGGAGTACAGGTCAAACACTATTGCAACTAGAAACACTGTTTGCAGTTTCTGTGGAGCTCTTTCCTATCTTGCTGTTTAGAGAGGAAAGATAAGTGGAAGAAAGTCTATGACTGGGTTCACGTGACATGCCGCAATTCACTGTGGCTTAAATAAACTAAGGAGTTTTGTGTGAACAACCCCACTGTGATTTGAGGATTTGTTTTTGCTTACATATTTGTACTGGCTGAGAAACCTTTTGATGGCAGGCAACCCTTTTGGTTGCTATTGTAGTGTAGGCCTAAAGTTGCTTTAGCAGGGGCATCAAAATTTAACTGCACACACAAACGCTTTCATTTCAGATGGAAGCCTGGATGCCAAACATCAGGTCATCAGTAATCATATTGAAATGAGCTGCGCTTGTTCAGAAGTAAACCTATTTTAAGGTTGAAGGCAGTCATTTAACTTTAGCAACCATTTGAGACTTCAAGCCCAAAGCTTTTTTCCTAGAGAAATAGGATTCCTTCCAGATTCCATCTAGAGTAGACCTATTGAAACCAATTGGACTTGAGTTAGTCATGACTTTATTAGATTGTAAGCCTATGCGGCAGGGTCTTGCTATTTACTGTTTTACTCTGTACAGCACCATGTACACTGATGGTGCTATATAAATAAATAAATAATAATAATAATAATGACCCATATGTCCTTTTGGCTACAGTAGGTCTACTCTAATTGAATCTTGATCTAACGCACTTATAAGAAACTTCTGATTTGTTGTTCCAAGTTACATTTATGGCACTTGGCATGGACATAAGTTTTATAAGAGAAGCTACATTTCTTTGCAGCTTCCAGCATGCTCAGACCTCCCATTCAGTTCAATAGGACAGACTCCCTGCAAAGGATTGTGGTCACGCAGCCCCAGGCTATGCATCTTTTCTCAGAAGTAAGATCCATTGAGTTCAGTGGGGCTTACTCCCAGCCATGTGTGCCTAGGATTGCAGCTTAACAGTGCAATTCTGTTCATGGGTTCACTAAGTTCTGCTCCCTAGAAAGTGCATTTAGGATTGTACCTTTAGGCTGCAATCCTATATGCACATGTATCTGGTAGTAAGGCCTATTGAACTCAGTAAGTAGACATATAGATGATTGCACTGTTAACCTGGTTCTCCTTGATATGGTTAAATACCGTTTGTCTGAAAGATGTGGACAAATCTAGTTTAGAAGTGCTTTATGTAAACTCAAGAGGAGTGATGGTTGGGGATTTGGCTTGCCGGCATGGATGTGTTGTTCTCTTGCACACCAAGTGAACTTGTATTGCATGTGTATAAAAAGTGTGATGTGGCACACTATTGCAGTTTTTCGTTGGTTATGTGGTAAGGAACAGGGTTTTTTAAGGTCTGTTCATGGTGTGCCAGATACTGAGAGAGGTAGACTGGAATCTCAGCCGTTGCAGTGGCATTACTCTAGAGTAAATGGGGTTGAAATGTGCGGCTTGATGGAGACGTGGAAATGTGACTGGCTTCTTTTGAGACCTCCTTTTGATTTGGACTGCTCTTCCCCAGGGTTTTGATTTGTATCCCATCCAGGCAGATGGCAAATCTATAAAAATGGATGTTTGTGACCCCTGATTTCTGAGTTATACTCTTCCTCCACCCCCAGAGAATGGTTTCCCTGGTTCAGGGCTTGGATACATTGATGGAAAAGCCTGGAGGGAATAAACACGGAATGCTGATTTCCCTCTTCCTCTCTGGAGGGATGCAGATCTTTGGCGTTGAGTATATGGTGAAAGGACAATGGCTTTGTTTTAAGCTGGCCTTCCTCAGCTGTTGTGCCCTCCAGATGTGTTGGCCTTGGGCTGCAGCTCCCATAATCTCTCCTCCAGCATGGCCAGTTCTTACCAGTCAAGTGGGCCTAGGGTGGAGCCAACGGCTATGGGGCATGATGGAGCTGGTAGTCCAACACAACTGGGTGGGGGGCACCAGGTTGGGGAAGGTTGTTGAGCCCCACTGCCAGTCATGTGGCTGAAATTCAGCTGTCTGGCTGCCTTTGGGAGAAATGTAGACCATCCTCATCAGAAGGAGAGAGAAAGTTAGAAACCCATCCTGGCTGTGTTTTTGTATTATATTTTATATCATGCTTTTATACTATTTGTTTTATGGTTTGAATGGTTTTTATGGTTTTAATTTTTGTAAACCGCCCAGAGAGCTTCGGTTATTGGGCGGTATAAAAATGCAATAAATAAAACAAATAAAAATAAAATATGAACTTTACTTTAAAGAAGAGAAGAAGAAAAAGGTGTTCATATTGTGCTTGTGTGTGTGTGTGTGTGTTTGCGAAATTCAGTGGTGAATCCGGAGCCTGGGGTGGGAACTCTCTGTGTTTCCCAGCTTTTATTGCCCCCAGACAGTCTAGGTTTCTGATTGTAGGTACCAGTGGTGCTGCACACAAAAATTAAGTAGAAAGGGTGTCTCTGGCCATTATAAGCCCTTTCCTCCACCCCAACCCATTCCAGGAAAAGAGCCCAACATCCCAGCTTCCTGAATTCATCCGGGGCGGGTGGGGTGGGGTGGGGGTGGGTGGGCGGGTGGAGGGAAGCCCTGAACTCCAGGGCCTGCTTTTGTGGCCACAATTTAAGTGCCCCTCAGTCACATACTTAAAAGTGGTGTGGGAATCTTGGGAGGGTGCTCTGGACTAGAGAAAGAAACCTGGGGGTGGGGGCCTGGGAGAGGAATAAATAAAACCCAACATTTTTTTCTTGGTTTTTTTTTTAAGGGTCTTTGGAAAATGTGAAAAGGAAAAAAACCAACACGTTTTCTCCCCAAACATTTTCTGGGTCCCCCTCCCCTGGTGTTGTTTTTTTTTACCTCCCAAGTATTGACATCTCTTTATGTCAGAATGTTGGTATTGTTAGGGAATCCATAATTTAAGAACATAAGAAGATGCATGCTGGATCAGACCAAGGGTCCATCTAGTCCAGCACTCTGTTCACACAGTAGTTGCCCATGGGGAAACCCACAAGCGGGACACAGTGCCACGGCACCCTCCCGCCCACGTTCCCCAGCAACTTGTGAATACAGCAGTGCTGACTGGTGCTTCTGATGGCAGTGAATTCGCTCCAGGTTTCAGTCAGAACTCGAAAAGGAGCTATCTGAGATGCTGATTGTTTCTGACTGAATCCCAGAGCAGATTCACCGCCCCACTGACATCAGAGCCACCAGCCTTCACTGGTATACAGGGGTCTTGCTAGGCCTGGATTTGTGAGGACCCAGCTCTGAAACTTGTTTTCTTGGGTCCCAGATCCATTCCCAGAGCTCTGAGTGTCCATTGGTGCCAATGGAAAGGAGGCAATTTTCAAGGGGAATTGTGTGTGTGTGTGAGGGGGGAGGGTTTAATCTCCTCTCCACACATGTTGCAACATCCCCTCCCCAAAGAAAATTCTAAATCTTCACAGCATTAAGCTTGGGGAGGGGACTTTCCCCAGTAGTTTGGGACATTCTGGGCCAGGGTGTAAATTAGTTGAACCATGTTGTTTTATTTGAAATGATTTGGCAGAGAAATTAATTGGCTGCCTTTGCCTTATGTGACATTTCAACAAATTGCAGTAATTCTTTATAAATTTGCACATATTAATATAAATTAGAATATGCAGATTTGTGTCCTGTAGTGCCCAGGGCCTGAATCTTTTAAGTGCCTAGCAATGCCCCTGCTAATAAATATTAGGCAAATTTATGGCAGAGAGATCAGTCAGGAGCTATTAACCATGAAGGCTAAAGGAGGTTTTATGGGCAGAAGCAGCACACGGACTCACCTGGTTCAGAGAATCATCATGTTTGAGCTGTGATGCAGGCTGGGTGGTTTTTGCATATTCAAGCTGCGACCACAGCTTTTCACGTCATCCAAATCTGGAGACTGGGGATTATGGATGGGTTTCGTATAGCCCATGGTCTGTTGCATTCAGTGGAGGCTGGTGACTCTGATTTTGGTGGGGCTGTGAATCCACTCTGAGATTCAGTCAGAACTCTATGGGAGCTCTCCAGCATGCAGAACCCATTGGGGACTCTTTTGGAGAGACTCTTGGTGTTTCTCCACACTCTGCAATCCATCTGTGCATGTCAAGAGGACACAAGGGGGGTGGCAGCAGGAAATGGTTGTGGACCCTTTGGTGGTTTTCCAGGAGAGTGGGCATAAGCAGCACCATGGTCTGGAGTGAGCAGTTATGAGCCCCCCACCATTGTTTTTACCCACAATGCTTCATACCTCTGGGGCATTGTGGGAAATTAAAATGCTATTGCTCTGTAAGTGAAGTCCCTAGAGATAGAGCAGGCTGGAGAGCCCAAAACAAGTGCTAGCATTGTTGGGTCCTGTCACGGCTCTGGATCCTCTGCAACTACCCAAGGATGCCAGATGCTGGTGGCAAACAACGTGGAAGGCCCTCATTTTCGTGCCACGTTTGTGAGCATCCAGTTGCGATTAGAAAAGGAAAGCTGCTTCGTTGCAGGCAATTGGGTATACATTTAGCCAAATGAGGTGGTGGAGTCCTAAGGTGATCAAACAGGTGTGTATTTCTTTAGGCTTCTGGTCGTGGAATCGCATTTTCGAAAACGTTCTATGTAAAAAAGCAAAACCCAAACATGCTGCAAACCAGAACACTCGCACTGCAGGGAAAGGCTTGGCTAAAACTTTTCTACGTGATATACTAGATCTTTACGTGCACGGTTTTTCCTTTTCTTTTTTGTTAATAGAAATGACGTCTCCCCCCTCTCACTCCCACAAGCACGTTACAGCCCACGCTACCACCGCCTTCAGCCCATGTGTGATATTGGCTGAGGTGAATGTGAATTACTAAGTAGCACTTCGTAGTTGCGCAGCAATGCTTTACAGTCCTCGCTTATCTCTCGACCCCTTTAGAGCAGGATAGTTGTTTTCAGACTGTGTTCTGGGGAATGTTGGGGGTTCACAGAAAGCTAATTGGGGCTTCCGCAACGAGATCAGTAGTGACAGACAAGCACAGTTTAATTCCACCACGACTAGTGTACAAATGCAAGTGTATTGCTTTTAATGGAGAAGGGGGTGGATAAATTCTTGGAGGAGAAGGCTATATCAATGGCTACTAGTCCTGATGGCTAAGTGCAACCTCCGGTATCAAAGGCAGTAGGCCGGTATACACCAGTTGCTGGGGATCATGGGTGGGAGGGTGCTGTTGTGTCCTGCTTGCAGGTCCCTGGTCAACAGCTGGTCGGCCACTGTGTGAACAGAGTGCTGGACTAGATGGACCCTTGGTCTGATCCAGTAGGGCTCTTCTTGTGTTCTTATGTTCTTTTGTATTCTTATATCTGTCCTTGGTTCACATGGGGCAAAAGAGAAGCTGCTCTCCTGTGTGAATTGAGTATTTCTGCTACAATGCCCCCAAAGCCGGGGTCGAAATCTCACTGGAGAAGAAGGTAGATCTCCGCAGGTGACATCACACCACTGCTATTGATCTTCCATAATCCAGATTGGTGCAATATACCATGAGCACAGAACTAGGGCCATAGCTAGATGGGGTGATTCCCGGGATCGTCCCTGTATGTCCACATGACGCACAGGGGATCCCAGGAGCAGGGCTCCCTTGCCCTGGGATCTCGCCCTCCCCTTTGAGCTTGCTTTTTCCAGTCTCGGGCTGCTCCTGAGACCTAGAACACGTGTGCGGGTGTCGTGGTTTGTCCTGGCTCCTCGCAGGAGCTCTGCTCCCAATGGGGGTGGGGGGAGCAGGAAAAAATATTTAAAATAAAAAAACCTTAGCTTTTGCGCACACACGTTCATGCACTCTTCTTCTTTAACCAAAACAAAATGGCGGGCGTGACGTCCTCTCCCTCCAAGGTCATCAT
Source organism: Elgaria multicarinata webbii (assembly GCF_023053635.1). Taxonomy (NCBI): domain Eukaryota; kingdom Metazoa; phylum Chordata; class Lepidosauria; order Squamata; family Anguidae; genus Elgaria; species Elgaria multicarinata. The sequence goes on along the minus strand of NC_086183.1, from coordinate 11,223,159 downwards.
ACGCCGCATTTAAACAGAGGGGAGATCTCGTGATAAAAGTATGGTGAGATCTTCACCCCTCCATCGCTCTAGACCAGGTAGGTCTAGCTGAGGCCTAAGGTTAGAAATATGTGCAGAGCCAATATATCAAGTGCACGATCTCCTCCACAGACCACACATCAAGACACAAAACCTATAATAGCATGTATGTAGCATATGATCAACAAAAGAAAGCATTTGTAAAATGGGTAACTTTTTCTAGTCTGATTTTAGAAGACAGGCTAGAAAAAGGTACCTGTTTTATGGGCTGATTGATTGGTTTTTGTTTAAAAATACTTATAGATTACCTGCTTTGTATGTAGAAAGTCCCAGGTTTCCCCAGGTAGGTTTAAGAAAATGAGCCTGCCTGAAAACCTGGACAGACGTTGCTTCCAGTCAGTGTCAACATACTGGGCTAGACTGATTATAAGGCAGCTTTCTATGTACCTAACCCTGTGTAAGTAACCTCGGGTTCCATGATGGAAGAAAAGTGGGATATAAGAGTAATAAATTAAATGCTGAAATTCATTGCAACGCACCACCAACTCCCGCTTCTCCACCATTTCATGAATCAAATGAAGTTGGCTGCCAGCATGGAGTAGGGAGAACACATAGCTCAGGCACCTACTTTGCAAGCAGAAGGGTCCCATCTTTAACCCCTGGCATCTCCAGCCAAAAGAATCTGAAATCAGATAATGGGGAATACCTCTGCCCCACCCACGAGAACCAATGCTGTTCACATCCCTCAACTAAATAGCGTGAATTGGTAGGTTCCTATAATAAATTTGTGTGTGGCCAATGGAATGTCACCAGGTAGCAGTACGTGCAAGTTTTAAATGCAATTTGAACAAACGCTTGTTCACACTGGCTTTTCTTGACCTGTGAGGGACTCAGGTTACTGCCCTGTTTTCTTGTTATGAGTTCGTTGTTGTCGTTGTCATCATCATTATTATCATCATCATCTTATTTTTATATATTTTAATGTGCTGCTTAGGGATTTTAATATATTAAGCAGTATCAAAATTATAGATTGTATCCCATCCTTTTGCCAAGGAGTTCAAGGTAGTCCACATGGTTCCCTTATCCTCACCAACAACCCAGTGAGGTAGAGATAGTGACTGGCCCAACATCACCCAGTGAGATACACCGCTGGGCCGAGGTCCTGGTCCAACCACAATCATGCTGGCTCTCTCAGTTAAATCTCATTGCATTTAAGGGGTTCTTTGTCTTCTTTATTGCTTGCAGAGAAACCTTTCAAAAGTTGATGAAGAGTCTTGGTTTCACAAGACCTTGATCAGCTTAGGTTGATATACCAACTATGTCCTTATCTGGACAGAGATACCCTAGCTACAGTTTATCCATGCTCTAGTAATCTCTTGTTTGGATTACTACAGTCTATTAGGTTTGGGGCTGCCTTTGAAAATAGTCTGAAAACTTCAGCCAGCCCGAAATATGGCAGTGAAGTTGTTAACAGCGACTGGTCACTATGATCGTATTATACCAGTGTTCTGTGATCTGAACTGGCTTCCAGACCATTTTCCAGGTCCAATTCAAAATGCTGGTATTAACTTTTAGAGACCTAACTGGTTTGGGTCCAGGTTACCTGAAGAACTGTCTCCTGCCATATATATACCTGCCCAGACCCTGATGTCCTCTTCAGAGGCCCTCTTCCAGGTGCCACTGGCAGGTGAGGCAGGTAGCTACTAAGGTAGGAGCCTTTTCAGTGCCCCTCAATTGTAGAATACTCTCCAGTTTTGTTTTTAAATGTATCTTGTATTTTTAGACTTTTTCTTGCTGCTGGTTTTTATTCAGGTTTTATTTTCAAGGTTTTCCATGACCTTTTATCATGATGTATTTTAGAGTTTTAATTTTTGTGAACCGTGCAGTGAACTTTGGCTATTGGACAGTATGGAAACGTAATAAATAAGCAGGGTAACCCTGGAGAACCGGTGGGTGTGAGGGAGAATAGAGTCAACCAGCCCTATGGCTGAAGATAGAATCATAGAATAGCAGAGTTGGAAGGGGCCTACAAGGCCATCTAGTCCAACCCCCTGCTCAATGCAGGATGAGTCTGCAAAAGTTTCCAAACATTTGGATGCTAAATTCAGGTGCATGGAGAAGGACCTGGGAATTACAGGTAGAAATGGTTGGGTATGCAAAGGTGAGATTGAGAAGTGCAGGTGAGCAAGGACCCATCAGGGTTTGAAGAAAGGTGTCCTGTCCCTTGCCTAACTGCAGATTAGGCTGAACGTAAGAGGGCGGGGGGAAGCACCCTGAGAAAAATGGGCTTCCCTCTGGCCACTGCGGACATGTTACTGTCCTAGGTGCAGGGTGGATTTGATTTACATCACGATTTAAATCACTACTCAGAAAGAATCGATTGAATCATGTGACTTCCCCCCCCCCAAAAAAAGTGCACTCTTCCTCACTATATTTGACACAACTCAGAGTTACCAAAGACTCATTCTTGCTGGTATAATCTTAATATTTACAACCAGATGAAGGTTTCATTTTTAAAATAGCAACTTTTCAGATTAGTTTTACAGTTATATATATAAAAAATACTGATTTGGTTATACTATTAGAAACACATTATAGATAGATAATTATGAAATTATTGCGAGGTGAACTATCTCCAGTTTAATAGGTTAATCATTCATATTTGGACAACTTTTCTGCTGTACTTTATTGGAAGGAGAAAAATAATCTTACGGAAACCTCTGGAAAAGCATGACATTGTAAATGGATTAATGGAATTCATTTACCAAAAAATTTAAATAGCCTCATGCTACATAATTAAAAACTAATACTTATTTCATGATGAATAAACTTTGGACTATAATGTACCTTAAATAGAAAACTATCTTTAGATAGATTTTTCCTCAAAAAGCATTTTATTAAAAAAATCCAATTTAAATTAAAAAAAAATCCGATTTAAATAAAAAAAATCCGATTTAAATTTAAAAAAAATCCGATTTAAATAAAAAAACCCAATTTAAATAAAAAACCCAATTTAAATAAAAAAATCCGATTTAAATAAAAACATTTTTAAAATTTATTTTTTAAAAAATCATTGATTTTTATCCACCCTGCCCAGGTGTAGATCTGCCACTGGGCAATGCTGGTTCTTGCTTGGATTGTATGTCATGTGGAACCATGGTTAGACTTTCGTACCTGAGATGCTTTTGTTGCAAGGTTGCCAATTTGAACCTGGTTGTAGGGTGACAACAGTTAAAGACATTGCTACTTGGTGGCAATGCTGGCTGACTCAGTGGAGCTTTGGCTATTGGGCGGTATAAAAATGCAATAAATAATAAAAATAATAATTTGTGGCCGACAGAGGTATGAAGGCTGATGAACAGTACCCGTGAGCCATTGCTCCATCTGTGCAGTACAACGGGGCGTTACAGTCCAGAGGCGGTCCAGTGGATTGTACCACTTCAGGTAGAAAACTAGTACATCAGGGAGAAAGAAGCCCACCTTTTCCCCCTCCTATGTTAGTTTACTTTCTAATTACATTTTTTTTTTAAAAAAATGATCCCTCTGTGATGTTCAGCTGCCTTATGTGCTGTAAATGTAATAGTTGCAAGGGTAATGTTTTATATTATGTATAAAATTCTAGGTAGTAAGTAGGCCCCCCCGTGTGCTTAAGATTTGTATGCACAGGTTGGGCTCGTGGGAGGGGTTGAATACATGAGTGCTGATTGGATGGCGGAGGGGGAGTGCTTTGATTGGCTGTGAAAGAGTGGGAGGAGCTGGAGAAATGCATGTATATATAGTTAAGCGTGTGGGTTAGAATTCTGTGAAGTGAAGGTAGAAGTGGGGTAGAGAGAAGTGAATGATTATATGAGAGAAGTGGATGATTTTAGTATTCTGTAGTGGAACCTTATAAGAAAGAAGTGACTGAAACCAATGCACTTTGAACCTTGTAACCGTACACATTTGAACTGAGGAAACCATTAAGCTTATACCCACATTTACTTGAGTTAATAAATTCCAATTATATTTACAAGCAACTGGTGTGGTCTGTGGAGGTGTCTGAGGAGAAAACAAATGGTGGTAGCGGAATGGGAAACTGAGGGCTAGTTTGCTGGGCTGTGGAGCTGTGGGGCCTGAAGAAGAGGCGAGACAGGAGCAGCAGCAGCAGGCCTAAACCCTCCAACCCGTCATTAGCACAGGGGGGATTAAAGTGGTCCTGGCTGCTAGTGGTGTGGACAGTCCTGTCGGGTGCTTGTGGGTGTCTCAGGTGAAGTTGAGACGACACCGGGGTGGGGGTGGGGGCAGGGGCGTCACACCCTCCCCCAGTCTGAATTGGTACAATCCATTTTCAGGACTCTACCGCTTAACTATTTCCTCCGTAAGTTGCTTGTCTATAGTTTGGAAGAGAGGTGTAAAAAGACCCATTGTGCACTCTCCTAGACAGTTACCCCTGCTTCTTTTTATAAAATTACATGACAGCATGGTAGTGGCTAAAAATGTGAGCTCAGAAATCCATTTTTAAAATATTGCCTTAGCCATGAACTCACTAGGCTGGCTGAGGGCCGACCATGGTCTCCCTCAGTTTGTCCCTCCTGCAATATGGGGCTAATAGGTTAATATTTCCTTAGAGTTATCACAAGGATGTCTAGAAATCATGTAAGTGAAGTGCTTTGATCCCCCTAAATTGCTGTGTAGATGCTAGGTGGTTTTTTTAAAAATTGCATCTTAATAATTTGTTGTTAATTTGTCAAGCTGGCTGGAAATAATGGATGATGGAAGTAGTACACGGTAATGTGGGTTTTCTGGGAAATGTAGAATTGAAAAAGAACAAAACCCTTTGATGTCCTATGCATGCTATTGTGATTTGTGTTGGAAATTGTTCTGTTTGTATCCAAAAGTTCTCTGGTGGCCTAGAGAGCGATGTAATTTGGACTGTTTATTTTACTTTTATTTGGTGAACAACAAAGCTAAAAAAATGTGCTCCCAAGTTTTAAAAAAATATGTCCTAATGCAACACAAGTATTGCACCAGACATGTTTGAGGGGAAAATAAAGCATATCTAAAGGAATGTATATGTTATAGTATATGAAAATGTTTATTGGTATACTTGCAAAAATGTAAGGACAATACTTTCCTTACATTGCTTAAAGAAGAAGAAAAAGTACTGAAAATTGTTGACACGCTAATACACTTTAGCAACCTTGGAGATGCTCTATGACTTCGAAAGGGCTGTGTGTGCCTAATATTATATTTGCAATTGACATCCATTGATTGTTACTGATAAACTTATGAAATGGAACTTTTTTGTGTGTGTGCTTTCACATCAGTGATCCAACACACATCTGGACGGAACCAGGCTATGGGAGTGTTGGCATAGCAAGTCCTTGGCAGGCCAGAAGTTGGTGGAGAAAAGGACATGGCCAATGGCATCCCAGAAAAGAAAAGAAAAGAAAAAAAGTTATATGTCCTTTGTCCATACCAGGCACTGGTCTGCTTTAACTGCAGCAGGGTCATTGATAACTCTCCCCTGCTCATTTACATATGTGAATGATAACCCACAGGAAGTAACTGTGGAAGAAAGAAGGGAATTGGCCTCTTTAGATCTATTAAATCACTTTATTACAGGAACCAGGTTTGAATAGCCCTTCCTGGCAGGGGGCTGGTCTTCGTCCATCTCTTGCTCTCAAGAGCTATCCGTCCCCCCCTTCTCATCTGATAACAAAGCAATGAAAATCTTGGCAAGGTGGGGGTGGGGGGAAGCTAGGTTGCCTTCCTTGTCCCTTCTCCCAAACTGTGATTTAAGTAGATAATACCTGGATTCAGGAATCATGGGTCTTGAAAAGGGAAATTAGCAGGACAAGAAAACTGAGGAAAAGATGGGGCACGTTGGTAGAGGTTTTGGCTTCAAGGAGGATGCAAAGAAATCACATTGGGAAAAGTTAGGCAGGGTATTTGCTTCACTGTTGCTGCCTCCCATAACCAAAGGGGGGGGGGAGATCCATTGTGCCTTCGTCTTCAATGGAGTTCCATTGATTGCCACCCCAGTTGCGTTAAAGTTACTCCTCGTCCTCTGAATTCTGGCTCATTGAATGCCATGCCAAAGTGGTGGGGAGAGTTAAGCTCCTCTGGGATGGTCTTGGGTTCAGACTTTGATGCACCTCTATTGAAAAGAAGTGGCATAGTGATGCATCAATAACACCCAAAGGTGGTGCGTTTGAATTCTGCACAGGAATGGTATAGTCTAGAAAATATTCTCCATTGATTTCAACCATTGTGATGGAGAGGCTGCTAAGCTGGTACTTGCCTGGGAACTTTTAATAAGTTAATTTTTAAGTGGTTATGTATTGGATAGCTTTGATCTCAAGGTTTTGTGATTAGACCTCTGCCTATCTGAGAGATTTAAATATTTGCCTTGGTGGGTCATCTTCTTGTATAGCTGAGAATCCATACTCTTTCTATTCTGCCTCTTGAAGAATCGTATCTAACTTTAAAACGTGTTGTGATCCTTCATCAGCAGACCCTGGTTAGTGTTAATAAAAAGAAAGAAAAAGAGAGAGTCCCATGACACTATAAAAGCTAACAGATTTATATTGCAGCATACACTTCTGTGGGCTAGAGCTCGCTTCATTTGATGCATGAATATGAACAGAAAGAAAAAGTTGGAAACAGTGCCTCTAAAAGGCTATGGTATAGTGGGCCAGGCCCTAGCTTGCAAAAGTTACTGTCACACTAAATCTGCCATAAGACTCCTACGGTGCAATCCTATGCATGCTAAGACAGATAAAAGTCCTACAAAAGCTGGCTGGGGCATGCCAGGAATTGTAGACTTTTATCTGTCAAAACGTGTATACAGTTGTACCATTCATTGTTTTTGTTGCAATAGAAAAGATAGTTGGCATGATGGATTTTTTCACCATTGCCAGTAATAGTTATTCTTTTAGCTTGTTTTGCTTTTTGTCACTGGTACCAACATGGCAGCAATTGTGCACTAAACATCTCCCAAGTGGGGGTAAAAAATCTTGATTCTGCAAGTCAAACTGAGTTTAGAAATGTAAGTCTGAAAGAGCCCTTGCAGGTACATGTAAATTCCCTGCATGGATGTGAAGTCCCACCATGGCAAAGCCAGGAACTTCATCAGTAGCTAGGAAAAGCAAGCATTATGATATATAGTACTTTGCATTAGTTGAAAAAGAATTAATCATACTTGGTGGACCTGATCACATGGGTCAGTATATCCAGCTTCTGTGTCCTTGGAGATGGGGTGGTGGGTGGGGGACTTTGTGTTCCAGACAGAGAAGGAGTTACATGGTCAGAATGAATTTGGGCAGCAGTGCTGTATGGATGTAAGAGAACAAAGGTGGGACAACAGAAGACCAGACTCAAGATGAGAGATGACCAGGAGGAAACAGAATGTTGTAAAGAGAAGCAACGAATTTGGTGGCAGACTGAAGTTAGATCTGCAGTTTGGGTTTTGGTATTCTGTCTTGGGGCAATTATATATGTGCGCTTGTGTGTGCGAATGTGCAGGTTAATTTGATAGCTCTCAGGGAACATTCCTGGGAAAGTTACTGCTGATTGCTTGCTACTGACTTTAAAAGTGGTATGTGTGTGTGTATGTGTGGTAAAAAAAAAGGGGGGATTTTACTATCACGGCAAAAGAATAATTAACTTAAAAGTGTCAAAACAGCTTTGCAAGTGTCTCAGTTTTTCTCTTTTCGTGTGCCACTCCTTAGCTTTCAAGGTGCTGGTTCTTTCCCTTAAAGCCCAAATAGTTTGGGACCAAGATACTTGAAGGGGCACCTTATCCCATAATAATATTTTTTGTGAACCGCCCAGAGAGCTTCAGCTATTGGGTGGTATAAAAATGTAATAAATAAATGAAATGAAATAATCTGCTTGCATGCTGAGATCCTTGGATGAAACCTTAGTCTCTGCCCCAGCACCTATCTGAAGTATGCTAGGTGGATTCATGAGAGAATAATGGTTTGGTGTCAACACCCAGGCTCTAGGAACTGCTACTCAAGGGAAGTCTCCTAGCTCCCTTCCTGCCAGTGTTTTAGTGCCAAGTTGAAGCAAGAATCTTACCAGAGCAACAATGTCTATGGGTGCAATCCTATGCCTGCTTTAGACAGAAAAAGGTCCTACAACTCCCAGCATTCCTCTAGCCATCCATCTTGGAAGTTGTAGGACTTTTTTCTGTCCAAACATGTATGAGATTGCATCCTAAATGGTTTTGCTGTTCATGTTGTTTTTAACTATTCCTTTGCTGTTATCCTAATTGTAGTTATTTATTATTTCATTTCTATTGTGCCTCATCGCCAAAGGTTAAAACATTAAAAATTAAAACATTAAAAATTATATTCAAAATTTAAAACCATAAACATGTAAAACAGACAGTATACACAAAGATAACCTTGGGGGAGCTAGGGGTGGCAACGGTCGACAGAAAGCTCTGGCGTGGGCTCGTCCATGAAGTCACGAAGAGTCGGAAGCGACTGAACAAATAAACAACACAAAACATGCATCTAAAAACAACATTGACCTGCCAGCCAAACCTAAAAATATATCTGGTATTGATTAAAACCTACCACATGCTGCTTGGGAAAAGAGAAAAGTCTTGACCTAGCAATGAAAAAATAGCAATGTGTGGACCTTGTTGGGGAAACCATTCCAGAATTGGGGGGCCACGCTTGAGAAGGCCCTCTCCCTTGTCGCAGTCTTCCGAGCCTCTCTAGTTGCAGGTTTTGTTGGAATTTTGTATATTGTGTGCCACCTTGAGGGTTTCCTTTGGAAAGAAAGAAGGGATGGAAATCTTTTTAATAAATATATAGTTGGCCTCTATTTATATGCTATGTGGATTCTAGCAAAGGATCGGTAGACAACCCCTTTCAATGTGCATTTGCTGATTTAGAAGCTGCGAGGAAGTGGCAAAGGGTGATTGTTTGTGATTAATCACTCTGAAATGTTTTTAAGGAGTCCAATATTGTGAATGGAATTGCTTCTCACATTTATTGTTGTGCAATTACTTTTGATTCAGTGTGGTCACAGCCACGACGTTTGTACAGCTTATTGACTCAGAGCTATAATACAAACATTGAAAAATAAAGTGTGGAAAGATATAAACAAAGTGATATAATTTAGTTAATCAGCCATTGATTAATCAGCTCAATATCCAGGTTTCTGTGGAATCTGGCTGACTTTGTATCAGGGCATTGTGAGTTATGTTACTAGTTTGGTGACAATGAAGTGGGACTTTTCTTTTTTTTTGGAGCATCTTTGTTATTCAGTTTGCATTTTCTGATGGGGGATGGATGGAGAAAGACCAGTGAGCCTCAGGGAGCAAAGAGATAAAAGCTAGTGGATTGTTTGGGGTATTTTGTTGCTTGGCTGAAGAAATGCCTCCTTGGGCAATGGAAAAAAACACAACACCACAGTGATCCAGGAATGTTGCTTTTCCATCTTTAAAGGCTCCGTATGCTAATTCAAGCAATTAGCAGGGGCATTTTCCTCCCCCCATCTCCTTGCTCAGTGGTTGAAAAGGCCTGCCCTGCAGCTAAGGAAGAAGCTTCCTCATATGTGTGTTTTTGGAAGGCTGATTTGCCCTTTTATAAGTTGGAGAGATGTAATCCGAATTTTGGGGGTCTTTTTTTTTTGTGGTCTTTTTTGAAAGCTGAAACACTAGTTTTCAAGGCTCCCAATCCTTGAAGGTAAACAAATTGGGGGGGAGGGCGCGCGCGAGAGAAACAGGAGAAACACCATGACTTAGTTGCCTGATTTGTGATTTTTTAAAAAGAAAGTGGGGTGGGGGTCCAGAACCATGATTCACTAAGTACTCATTGCCGTGCAACTTCCTTTCTGTTGATTTGGGTTTGCACATGAACATGGAGGTTGTGAGTTTACCCGGATGCAACATACCTTAGGTAATCCATACACTTATCTTTTTGAAAGGCGGAAGATGGGAAAGTGAATCAATTGAAGCAAACCATGGCCTGCACTAATCATAGCTTGAAATCCCAAGGGATGTGCATGTGCCCACATCAGCTGTTTTTTTAAAATGGGCTCTAAAAACCGATTTATTCGGAGCTGTTTTTCAATTTAAAGTGTTGAACTTTTTAATGCTTTGTTATTACTGCTGGCATTAAACTGTTGGTTTTAAGTTGCTCCTGCTAGCTTTTCTGGTGCTGGCTTTTGAAATGCTTAACTGGTATTTTAAACCTCTTCCGGTAATGGTTTTCTGATTCTGGTTTGCTAGGCAATTGCACAACATGGCTTGCAAATTCAGGCAAAGTACCAAGTCACAGCTGTGGTTTGCAAACCTACTTCAAACCACTGTTTCTGAATCATGTTTGCTGGCAGGTCATATCCCATAGTTTTTAATTTGGGCATCTTCCCAAACCATAGGCTCAGTTCATGCAACACCTTAGTCAATGCAGTGTGAAAACTCCACTCAGCGGTTGAGTTTTCAGGGGATACTCCCCACACAACATGTTCTAACTCCACCGTTGTGTGACTGTGGGCTACCGTGGAGTAGAGTAAAATACATCGCGATGTTTGATTGACAGTTCTTCCACCCTCTCTCCTCCCCTGGTCATCCCGATGGTATCCCATCAGCCATTGCTGCAAAAATAAATCCCCTGGGAGTTGTGGTGGCTCTCCTAGAGCAGCAACACAACGGTTGTGCAGGAACTCTCCTCTGCACAGCGAGGATATTCTGCGTGGAGTGTTTTCCAAAAAAAACCAACACCCTCCACTGTTGCGTGGAGTTTTCCCGCCAGACAACATGTTTCTCAACAGTGGTGTAAAAACACTGCGGAGTTCTAAAACCACCATTGACTAATGTGTTGTACGAACTGAGCCACGGTTAAGGTTTCTTAACCATCTTAACTGAAGGGTGTGAAGAGGGAAGAGACAAATTGATTTTGGGCAGGGTGGGCAGACTTCAGTCTTGCTGGAGCTACCTTGTTTTTTACTAGAACCTTTAGATTTACCAACCAGAGGTAGTGCAAAAGACATACACTTAAAATTCAGGAGTTCTGATCCCAGGAATTTGCTTTGAGTACCAGAACAGAATGGAGCTTCTAAACCAAATATCCACCCCTTCTTCATTTTAGCAGTACAATTTAAGGTGAGTTTCTATCATTTTGTTGTTGCTATTGCTAAAACGATTGGAAGTCAAAGATCCTTGCTGTTCTCCCAGAGATCTACCAGTAGATCCAGATCTATCTTTTGCGTAACCTTGAACTAGATAGACTGATATAGCAAAGATGTATAGAGATGTGGTAAAGGCAAGAAAAATAAAGGTGCAATCCAATGCATGTTTAGACAGAAAAAAGCCCCAAAACTCCTAGCATTCCCCAGGCAACCATGCTGGGAGTTGTAGGGATTTCTCTTGTCTAAACATGCATAGTATTGTGTCCTAATTTAAATCATGGCCCAGGGTGCATGTTAAGTCTTAGTGAGGTCATGGATCTGACTGACGGATGGCCGCTACTGTTGAGCATAATGGATGCTTATATTATTTCAGAGATAGTAGTTTTACAGATTATTTCAGAGATAGTAGTTTTACAGTGCACTTTGTTTTGGTTTTTTGATTTGGCAGCTTGGCACACATTCTTTGCTTAAGAGCATCTTCCCCAACCTGGTGATGTCCAGATGTTCTGGACTTCAATTTCCACCGGCCCATGTTAGTATGGCCATTGTCAGAAATGCTGGGAGTTGTGGTCCAGAACATCTGAAACACAGTGAGCTAGACTGACGGGCTGACTTGGGGTCTCTCTCTCTCTCTCTCTCTCTCTCTCTCTCTCTCGTTAAGGTGGTCAAAAGACCCCTACCAAACTTCTTGATTTTGTAAGTTGCCTTGGAAAGGCAGGATCAAAATATTTTAAACAAATAAGGGTGCAATCCCATGCATTTTTAGATGGGGGGAAAAGTCGATGGCCTTGTAGGCCCCTTCAAACTCTGCTATTCTATGATTCTATGACATGCTGGGAGTTGTAGGGCATTTTCTATCTAAACATGCACATGATTGTGCCCTAAGGAAAACCCTAAATATGCATAGGATTGTGCCATAAATAAGATACTAGTTCATAAGATCTCGGTGTGAGAAGCCAGTTTTCTAATGAAATGTGTAGTTATTCCATATGCTTGAGTAATCCCAGTTGGTAATTACCTGTTTGGGATAAACAGCACTTTCTCTACATATTCAAAGCGCTTCGCATGCATTAGTGCTGAAATCTTAGCAACGCCCTTGTGAATTAGATCAGAATTATTCTCCCCATGTTGCTTATGGCTGCAAGACTGTGATTTGCTTAATACAACATTGCCTAAGTGAATTGCTGTAACTGGTGTGATGGGATCAAGATCGTGCCCCGAGGAAAACTAGTGTTGAAATCCAGCCTTCCCCTCCAACCTAGTGTCCTCCAGATGTTTAAGACTAAAGTCCCCATCATTCCTGACCACTGGTCATATTTGAGGCTGATAAGCATTGTAGTCCCAAAACATCTGGAGGGCACTAGGCTGGGGAAGGATTTCATAGATGATTTTCATCTTTTCTTTTTTAAAAACACCCATTTCAATCTTTGTTTCTCTTTGGGGCTGTTTAAGGCTGCCCAACAAATTCATAGTTTATTTGTCTACTGCTTATTCTCTCATCCGCTATGCTGGACTGCTTTGTAATCCTCAGTATTTGTTTATTTATTACATTTCTATACCACGTAGTAGCCGAAACTCTCTATATGTGCCAGACAACGGCCCCATTCAGAAGACACCTTAAACATGAATTTAACCATGGTGAAGAAGGCTGTTTGCTTTAGTCACCGTGGTCAAAGTTGTGGTTTAAGGTGTCTTCTGAACATGGCCAACATGTCATTTCTAACAGCAGTAGTGAAAAGCAATCAACTGCCAACAGTGTGGGTGGTGTTATTAACAATAAAGGGAAAATCATCCCTCCCCCTTAAAATCTTCACAACAGCCCTGTGAGGTAGGTTATGTTGAGAAAGGGTAATGGGCCTCATGTCACCCTGTGAGGTTGGCACGGCCAAGGGGAGATTTGAACTGGCGTGTCTCCAGCTCTCTTCTGAGACTCTTTGACCACTAACATTGCCTCTCCCACACTAGCTAAAGGTGCACTTTTACACATGTATAGACAGAAAAAAGTAGGGCTTTTTCTGTCTGAACATGCACAGAATTGCATCCTAAGAAGACTTCCTAGGGCCTCTGGCTTGCAGGGAGGGTTTCTCTCCTTTGGTTTTTACCACAGCCGTGATGTCGCACCAGTTTTATCCAGGCCCAAAATAGTGGCTTAAAGCAGGTAAGGATGAAACAACAGGGACACCCCCTCTGTGTGCCTGGGCAGCCCCAGAATTTGTGCTTAGTACCAGAACCGAGCTCACGACTCTTTTCAAAAATGAATTCCAGATTTCTCTCCCCGCCCCCAGCCTTCAATTTCAGCGACCTAATTTAGGGAGAGGCAGAAGAGGGATCGGTCTCGTTTTTGCTGCTGTTGACCATTGGGAGTCAATTGCCTTGGCTGAGTGGCCCTGTGGGTGGAGGAACCTGCAAACATCAGAGGCCCTGGAATGAGGTGGAGTCACGGCCTCTTGGCTCACAGGCATTTTACTCCAACACAGAGAGAGCGAGAGCTTCTCTCCTAAGGGCAAATGGAGCCAGGCAGAACCTCCCCCCACCCCAAAGGGCAATGCTGTTAGAAAATACTTAGATAATCGAGCCATTGTTTGCTGGGGTCGCCTACCTCCCTGGGATTGCGAGTGGTCATCCAAATTCCTGGGAAAGGCAGCCGGGATGGAAGGGCCACCCTGTTATCTGGGAAAGAGTTCATCTGAGGATGGGTTTTGCCCTACTACAGCAGCCTTTCCCAACTTGGAGTGGCCTCCAGATGTTGGGGAGGGGCGCTAGAACGACCATCACTCCAGCCACCTGGGTGGGGATGATAGGAGTTGCAGTTCAGCCTGTCCCAGTTTGGGTAAGGCTATGCTAGAGTGCCTTTTATTTTTAAAATTAAAGATCCAGGGCCTTTGTCCAGCCCTACAGAAGTGCTAAATGGACTCTGACTGGAAAGTCTGTCCGGCTTCACTTTAAGGAAGATCATACAAGCTGGTTTGAAGCATCTGGTTGCAGGGTGATGCATCCACATTCTAAAGTGGTATAGTCCTAGGGAAGGATGTACCATGTCCTCCCTCCCCCCAATTCGGGGCCTGGTTAGTGGTAGAGCGGAGAGTTTGTGTGCAGAAAGTTGAAACTGCAGTTTATTTATTTAAAACATTTGTATCTCGCCCTATATCATTAGGATCTCAGGGTGGCGTACAGATAAAAAAGAGTCGGGGTGGGCAGACTTGGTAAAGAGAGTGGTGTCTCCAAGGAGTTGTTGCTGCCACCACCCTTAATCTGGGCAAAAATGCTTTCGTCAATGTGCATTTGACCCATTATATGTTGCGTCAAGGGCAGGGAATAGAGGGCATGATGGTGGTGGAACCAACTCCCCAATTTAGTGGTGGTCAAACTGTTTGGGGTCCCTCTTGCCCCAAATATGGAGGGCCTGTATACATAGATGCAGTGGAGGGTGGTGTCTCCGATGTCAGTGGGGCTGTGAATCCTCTCTGGGTTTCAGTCAGAACCAGTCAGAATTCGAAAGGAGCTCTCCAGGCTGCACATGGGTGGACTCCATTCAACTAATTATGTGACTTCTGAAGGCATTTGTTTGCTCCCGAACTTCTTTTTGGGTATCACGGCACAAGGGGTGAATCCTTATGTAACCAAGCCTTTCCGTTTTCTGTTTGTGAATCATTTGTAAAGAATGTAGATTCTTTCCCCACATCAACATTGTGGAGTATTTTGTATAGATCAGTGAGAAGAAATCCTAATTAACTCCATTTTCATTCCAGGTTGTAACACAATGAAAAATGGATGAGTCAAAGGGTGTGTGTGTGTGTGAATACTTATGCAAGACACTGTACATATCAGGAATAGGAACTTCAGGCCTGGGTCCCACATTTAGCCCTCCCAACATTTTCCAGATGGCCCCGCCCCCTTCCTGGAGCCCCACCCCCTTTCTCCAACCACCAATCATGCAGTGATTTCCCAGCTTTTGTGCAGGCTTTTCCCCCCACCCTGCATTCCCTTGTGGTCTTGAGTGCAACTGTGAGTGACTTGGGCCAGATCTACATCTTGTGTCAAATCATTACAGGTTATCCATATTACAAATGTACACTGTCTTTGATACCAGTGTAACAGCCATGTCTCCCTGGCTGCAAGCATCATGGGAATTGTAGTTTGATGACTGTGCACAGAGAGACGGGGGCGGGCTTCTTGGTAGACTATCAGGGCTTTAAATGTATGGTTGAATATCAAGATATGGTTGAATATTAAGCTATGTAAGGCCACAGCTAGACCTAAGGTTTATCCTGGGATCATCCAGGGTTCACCCCTGCCTGAGCACTGGATCCCCTGTGTGTCGCCTAGATGAACAGGTTTGACCCCTGGACAATCCAGGGATAAACCTTAGGTCTAGCTATGGCCTCAGTGTTTCCTTTGTCTGATTCTAAATAGCTTTGTTCTGTAGCAATTAATCTCAGAAGATATAGTTTCATATGTGGAATCCCTGCTTTGGTGTTAAGAATTGGACAAGATAAAGAGTTTTCTTGGGGGGTGGAATCAGCATTAGATGGCTTATTTGATGATTTTGGCAACTGTGGTTTTTAGATTCCTGCTCCCCCCATCCCTTCCATGGGTTTAGTTGCCACTGGAACACTCCTTTCATCTCCTAAACCCAGTCTACGGGACCAGGTAACTTTGGATCACCTGGTTGGATATCTGCAGCTGGAGATGATAGAAGGGTGCCAGATTGGGGAAGGCTGGATTACTGCACTGCATTATTTGTGGGGCTGCCCTTGAAGACTATTCGGAAGCTTGAGCGCAATATATGGCTGCCTAGATTTTGGCTAGCCAGGTGTATGCATATTATAAAAAGAATGTTATCTGCCTGTCTGATTCTAGGCCCTGATACTTATCTAAGTGACTTGGGACCGAAATATCTGAGGGCCTTCTCTGGGTTTCTCCTGTATTCCTGGCATGCTACTGAGTCACAATGGGGAGAGTCTTTTTGGTGGCACAGTTCCCTAATTTTGGAATGCCCTCCCTATAAAAGAAGATGTGGGGATAGTAGGATTGCTCAACATCAGTTCTGCAACAATGAATGCTGGCAGGACTTGAAGTATCCAAGAATTTCAGCCCCCTGGGCCAAATCCAGCTACCACTGGCTGAATCTGCCCTTCCAACATTCCCCCCGTAGCTCCAGTCCCTTTAGGGAGGGCAAGATGTTACCAAAAAAAGCGAATTTGGGTGTGTGTGTGGAAATACTTGATGGTGAAGTTATGGTGTCTGCGTATTCAGATTCCCAAGGTGAAGTGGGGAAGGAAGGGTCCACCAAGCTGCTTTTTGTAACATTTTGCCTGATGGTGTGACCTGGAGATCTTCCTGGGATCTTTTGGTTGACCTAATAAAGGTATTGCACTACTGTGGATTTTGGAATCTTACCTCGCGTGGTGGTTGTAATGCTAAAAACGGGGGAAGGAATGTGCTGGAGAGACAGCGTGATGTAGTGGTTAGAGTCTGGGATTCTGGAGATCTGAGTTTCTAGCTCCTGCTCGGCTAGAAACCCAGATCTCACTGGGTGATTTCAGGCTGCTCACAGGATTCTCAGCCGAACCTCCCTCACAGAGTTGTTGTGGGGATAAAATGGAGAGGAAGAGGGCCATGTAAGGCACCTTGAAGTTCCTTGCAAGAGGAAAAAGGCAAGATATAAATGTAGTAGTAATCATAAACTAATAAACTATGCTCCCCCCACACAAGCTCCTTGGAAGAAGGATGGGATAAATAATTAGCAATAAAGCACCAGATAGTAGCTGAATATTTAAAAGGCTTGGTTGTCTCCAATTCAAAAGAAGTGCAGTTACAGGAGAGGAAGAGGGAGGAATCAACTTGACTCTCGCACTCAGTGTCTGAATTGTGCATACTGCACAAGTATTGTAAGAGTTAAGACATAGGAACAAAGGAAGCTGCCTTATACTGAGTCAGATCATTGGGCCATCTAGCCCAGTATTGTCGACCCTGGCTGGCAGCATCTCTCCAGGGTTTCAGGCAGGAGTTTTTCCATCCCTACCTGGAGATGCCGGGGATTGAACCTGGGACCTTCTGCATGCAAAGCAGGTGCTCTGCCACTGCGCCACGGCCTCTCCCTGTTCCTTTCAACCGCTCTACAAGATAGGAGTGATCTTCCCTCCCTCCTGAAGTTGAGCGATGGTTGCCTTAAACTACAACCTTTCTGAAACTCAGCTCCACAGAGGTTGTTGTACTACCCTTCCATCATCCCCGATCATTGGTCTCGTTTGTTGGACTCCCAACTTCCATCATCCCCAGCAACCTCTGGAGACCCAAGGTTGGGAAAGGCCACCAGGTGAGTTTGCGGCGGAGATGAGCGCTCCGGCTTTGCCGCGTAATCTCTTCTCCGCGTCCCGGCCTCATCCTGCACGCCGGTGCGGCAAGGGACTAAGACCGCCTTTCCCACCCTGGTGTTCGCCAGATGAGTTGGACTCTTAACACCCATTATTGCCAAGCCAGGCTGTGCCAGGGATGATGGGAGTTGCCAGGGAGCAGCAGATTGTGGAGGGTTGTCTTCGTTCCTCACAACACTGGTGTGTGGCATGAGGCTGGGATGTGGAGAAAAGAAGGCACTCGTTCTGGAGGTATAATCTGGAGGGACCTGTAGCATCTGAGCCTTCCAGTGGCAGAACACCACTGCGTGGAACGAAGTGGACCAGACAGACAGTGACACGAAGCAACGAGGCACAGAGGAATCACACAAATGTAGGAGATCAATGAAGCTCCCTGAGTTTTAGAAATGGTCAGATTCCAAGTCAGCCTTCCCCAGCCTGGTGCCCTCCAGATGTTTTGGGCTACAGCTTTCTGGGGCTGATGGGAGTTATAGTCCAAAACGTCTGGAAGGTACCAGATAAGGGAAAAGCAGTTCTAAGTGCAAGGTTTTGAAATTCCACAACTCCGTAGATTTATTTATACACTCTGTTTGCTAAGGCTGATGGGAGCTGCAGGCCAAAACATCTGGAGGGCCACAAGTTGCCCATTCCTGATTTATAATATCCCATCATTCCTCCAAGGCAGAACTGGGTCACAAATTCTCCCCTGGGCATGGTTTTCAACTCTAAATAGCCTTCCAAGTGATCTCCTCTCCTCATGCCCAGATGTTTGCTTACCTTTCTCAGGGGTTTATTTACAGCACCTTGGAGAGCTCCTTTAGAGTTAGGGGTGCAATTCAGGGCCCCAGCCTATGTACTTATTTTATTTATTATTTATTTGCAATGTATTTACTCCTCTTCAGACAAAAAAGGCTCCCAAAGCATCTTACCAAGATAAAATAATAAGACAGTCCCTTCTCTCAGCTTTTGTAATCTGAAAGATACAGCACAAAAGGAAAAGCGATTGGGAGGGAGAAAGAAAAAAGAAGCAAAGCTCAGGCACCAGTTCTTAGCTTTAAAGATCTTATAGGTGTTGTTTCTGGCAGGAAAAAACCCAAAACAAGCTCCTTCCAGATGTTCCGAATCTGGCTGATGGATGAGGCCAGGTCGGTCTCCCCTTTGCTGTGATATTTATCTTAGGCGGCACAGGGTTCAGCTTCCCAGCCGATGGATGTGGCTGGAGTTTATGGTTCTAGGGCAGTGTCAGTTGGAGCTCAAAAGCATAGAAGTGGGTTACCTGTGGAATCTCCAGATGTTGTCAGACTACAGATCTCATTATCCCTGCTCATTGGCCCTGCTGGCTGGGGATGGAATCCAACAGCATCTGGATCCCCACAACCCCCCCGCTTGTGTTTTAAAGGGTAGGCCCTGCCTGCTTGCTAATTATCATTTTGGGATTTCGGCATTTAACCTTTTTCTTGTGTTTCTTTTAGCAGAAAAGAACTGCAAATTTTAGAACATTAAATGTTATTAGTGTACTCCATCTGTAAGATTTCTAATTTTGTGCTTTTGGCACATTATAAGGCCCTCACATATACATCTGCCCAGACCCTAAGATTAGCTTCTGTGGTCCTTCTCCAGGAGCCCCCACCAAAGGGAGTGAGGTGGGTGGCTACTAAGAAGAGGGCCTTTTCTGCTGTGGCACCCCAGTTGTGGAATGAGTATCCCAGAAAAGTTTGCCAGGTGCCTACATTGTACTTGTTTCAGTGCCAGGTGAAGACCCTTTTTATTCTCCTAGCTGTTTTAGTTTTTCAGTTTGTTTTATAGAAGAACATAAAAAGAGCCATACTGGATCAGATCAAAGGTCCATCCAGTCCAGGACTCTGTTCACACAGTGGCCAACTAGCTGTTGACCAGGGACCCACAAGCAGGACACAAGTGCAACAGCACCCTCTGACCCATGTTCCCCAGCAACTAGTGCATACAGGCTTACTGCCTCTGATACTGGCATTGCATTTTAAATGTTTGCACTGCTTCTAGCTTCTGTTTGGTTATCACTACTTTTTCTATATTGTTTTAAACTTTCATATTGTATTTTGTTGTCTGTATTTTATTGTCTTGTGTTTTATGAATTGTTGCAAACCACGCAGAAAGCTTCAGCCATTGGGCAGTATAAAAATGTAATAAATAAATGGACAAATATTAGTCTGGATTATGGTTGCTTGGTATTGGTGACCTCATATCATCTGTGATTTACGGGGCAGCTACCTTGCTGGGATAGAATTCCCCTTCTCTGTTTTTAGACTCACCTGCTGAAATGGTCTATTCAACCCCTCAATGGCGTGGTCCATTCTACCTTCTCAGGATTCTACCAACTCCTTCCCATCTGCTGCATGTGTAGGGAGAACATTTCTAGCCTAGACTGCTCTCTGTGATGCTAGTTGTCTGCCTGCATGGAGTTGCTTATGGGAACATAGGAAACTGCTTTATACAGAGCCAGAATTTTGCTCCATCTAGCCCAATATTGCCAACACTAACTGGCAGCAGCTGTTCATGGTTTCAGGCAACAGTTGTAACTGGGGTGTTGTGTTGTTTTAAAATTGTTTTTAAGGTTTTTTCGTATTACGTTTTTGTTTTATAATTTCTGTGAACTGCCCAGAGAGCTTTAGCTGTTGGGCGATACAGAAATGAAATAAAAATGAAAGCTCTTCCATCCCTAATTGGAGATATTGGTGATTGAATCTGGGGTCTTGTGCATGCTAACCAGGTGCTCTATCAATGCAGCTCTGGCCCCTTACGTAAAGGCGCTTTCATAGATGTGATCTAACATATATGCAATATGAAATGATAGTTTCACCAAAACACATATTCCCTCATTCTGCTGCATATGTGGACCAGGCCTCTCATTGAATGCTTTCAGAATTTCAAAAGCAGAAAATATTAAAGGGATATGGTATGTGTTCAAAGGCCATCTTGTATATAGTCACATGTCTAATCACCCATAGCAGGAATCTGCTTCAGGCACACACATATGGACTTTTGATTTTGTCAGTTGGGGGCATTGATTAAAGATAAACTGGTTTTCTCTTCAGGTTGCTGATTTACCATAAATTACTAATAGACCTTATTCAGACGACATGCTAAGCATTATAGCTTAGTGCGTCATGTAAACCTTTCATAACCATGGTGGCTACATAACCATGATTTAAATAATGCTCACTAACCATTTGCTGCAAAATGGTTAGCGTCCTAATCATGGCTTAGCGTGTTGTCGGAACAGGCCCATAGTAGGTATGTCTGGGCATATGAGCTAACACATGTTTTTTTTTTCTTTGTTCTTATGACCTAGCAGAGTGTGAAGATTTATTTGCAGGAATGCTATAGAATTTCTGTTCTGAAAAATATTTTGTTAGTCCTTTAAAGCTGGAGTGCTCCAATGGAGACACATGGATTGAAGTTTACACCAGTATTGTAGCAGACCTTTTAGGTGGTCTTCGGCAATCAAAATTCTCCTTGGAGAAAGGTTAAATTCTGTCCCCTGGATGGATGACACAAATTAGCATCAGGTCCAATGTGGTGAAGTTGTAAGAAAGTCAGGGGCGATTCAGGTTCAAACCCCTAATCAGCCAAATCCCACTTAGTCAGTCTAACATACCTCATATGGTTGTCGTGCAGAGAAAAGCGGGTGAGGATCATGATTGATGCCTTGAACTCCTTGGAGAAAAAGTGGGATATAAACATAATTAATTAATATGCAGCCCAATCAGAGGCATATTTACTTGGAAGTAAATCCCACTGTGATCAATGGGCCTTACTTCTAAATAAGTATAACTAGGATTGCATTCTTAAGCACCACTCCTTCTTCTGCAGAGCACTGAAATTCCTGCCCTAATCACTGATAATTCTGCTCCGCTCCCTGCTAGTTTCAGTATGCCTGACCCCTGCAGTTCCAAGCCTGTCTTTGCAGCAGTAAGGACTAGAATCTTGAGTGAATTAAAAAGGGGAAATATGTATGAGATTTTCAGAATGCCAAACATCACATTATGCAGTTGTGGAAAACTCCCAGGTCAGGGATATAAAGCAACCCCAAATTCTTGCATTCTCTACAGAGCTGAATGCATATGTTGTACTGTGATTTGGAACTAGGTTTTTTTTGGGGGGGGGGGCGGTTTGGTTGGTTGGTTGGTTTTTTTGCCCAAGTTCTAAATGGGCTGTTGTTTTTCTGCTGGCTTGTCAAACTGGCAGAGCCAGAAAGCACTTCCACATTGGCCAGAATAAACAAAGATACTGACATCCCACTCCTAAACACATTAGGTAGAAATGAATTCCAGGGGGTAATTGCAGATAAAGGAAACACAAAGAGAAATCCATGCCCCCCCCCACTTACAAATACAAGGGTATCAGTCATGTTTGGCTCTCACTGTCCACTCTTACACCCTTGATCTCCTTAAAAGGGCTCTGCTGGGAACCAAAAATAAGTATACTATTAAATCAGATCAAGAATATGCATCACGTTTCAGCAGAGTTCAGCCAACCCTTTCACTTCTCTGCACTGTGGCAGAATGTCTAACAGAAAAGTCATGCTGGATTACGCCAAGGGTCCATCTTGTCCAGCCTTCGTTTCCAGCTTTGGTGTTGGCTGGCCAGTCTCTCAAGTGTAATAGCAACCTCCCGGTCGTGTTCCCCAGCTGCTGGTGTACTGCCTCTGATCCTGAAGGCAGCCCAGAGCCATCAGAACCAGTAGCCATGCAGAGCCTTCTCCACCAGGAATGCCACGCAAAAGAAGGTGGATTATGGCGTGATGCCATGAAGCGGTTTAGTGGGAGATTCAGGACAGGCAGATCAAAGGAAAGAGGGCTTCACACAGCGCAGAGTTAAACCACGGAATTTGCGAATGCGAGATGTAGCGATGGCTGCCCATCGGGATGGCTTTAAAAGGGGGCTAGACCAATTCATGAAGGATATGGGGGGGTGCGTCGGTGGCGACGTGGAGTTAGCTTTGGGAAGAATGCGTGTCTCCAACAGAAATGGGAATAAATGGGGTGTCCGCAATTGCTTTCCCCTGCCAAAAGGCTGGGTGTTAGGGCTGCTTCGTGTTGAGGTGTACGGGTGCTCATATTTTAAAAGGATTATTATGGATTGCTTATCTAGGGTGACCATATGATCGGATTTGCCCGGATTTGCCCGGGTTTTTGATGGCAAATCTGGGAGGGGGAGGGGAAATCTGGATATTTTTTTCAAAGAGCAGCTCTAATGGGAATTAACAAAAATGCTTATAACTCGTCAGTTTTTAAGATAAAGACATGAAACTTGGCCCAATGGTAGCTCTTAGGAAGGGCTTTAGTCACACCAAATTTGAAACAGCTCCGTTCATCCATTGATTTTTTAGGAATTTTGAGGTTTTAAAATTATTATTTTTAAAATTGTCATTTTTAAAGATAAAGAGATGAAACTTTGCACCATGAAAGGATTTAGGTAGAGCTTTAGCCACACCAAATTTGAAACAGATCCGTTCATCCACTGATTTTTTAGGATTTTTTTTAAAAATTGAGGTTTTAAAATTATTATTTTTAGAACTGTCATTTTTAAAGATAAAGAGCTGAAAGTTGGCACCATGATAGCTTTTAGGTAGCACTTTAGCCGTACCAAAGTTGAAACAGATCTGGGGGCAGTAGCAAACCCTGTTAACAACAACAGCAGCTTGCAATGAGTGAAGATACAGTCAGAAAAGATATTTGAGGGAAGGGGAGAATGTAACACACGGAGTATAGCAAAAGCTACAAAGTACAGCAAAACCTACAAAAGTAGGAGTGAGTGAAGTTAATTTCAGATACATTGAATCTCTCACTTGTTCTTTATTTCAGTGATTTTAACATTAAGATGTTATGTAGAACAGATTTGTCTTAAATGTGTGCTGTAAAATCAGACATGTGACCAAGGCTATGTTCGGGTGGGCACGTCCCCTTGGTACTGGACACTCCCCCTTGGGGGTGACCATGTTGTCCTCCTTTTTGGTTTCCAAAATATGGTCACCCTAGCTTATCTATAATACGCAGTAAAATAATTTGGTGTGGAAAGGCTGTTTCCATGTGTGTGTTTCTCTTGTGTGTGTGTGCACATGCATGTTTCTCTGTGTGTCATTCTGTGCGTATATGTGGACTGGGGCACCTGTAATTTAGAATTAAATTCATCTTTTTAACAAAAAAATGGGATGCGATAGCCACAATAATGCTGTGGTTGCTGTAGAAGCCCCACTGATTGGATCATTTTGCCTTCTTGCCGAGGTGAATGGCTGAAGAGCCGGTCCTTTGCCGGCTGAAAAAGATGGCATCTTTTGCCAATGGAGAGGAGACTATGGTTTTCACACAGACAAGCTCTCCCCTCCTGCAAAGTCCTTGGAACTCCTGGAATTTGATCATCCCCATGGACAGGGACAACCCTTTGTTCTCTAGGGCCCCATCCTGATGTCGAAAAGCAGTATTCCCTCTCAGTTGCCCTCTCTCTCTCTCTCTCTCTCTCTCTCTCTCTCTCTCTCTCTCTCTCTCTCTGCTCCTGGGTTTTGTTTTGTTTTATTCCTCTTTGGGGGAGAACGGGCTGGGGGTTGGGGAGAGGAGGAGTGGTGGACGTGTTTTCGGAGAAGGCCTGGGAATTTTCCTGCTTTGTGTGTGGTGTGTGGTGTGTGGGGAGGGGTCTTTCGGGCCTCTTCCTTTCAGATGCAAGGGGGGGGTCTATTTGACTAATTCAATGGGCTTCAGTTTGATTACCTATCTGATAACAGAGGAATTTGAACAATGTGTGTGTTTTGGGAAGGAGGAGGAGGGGGGAGGGGATGCCCTGAAGACCACCAGCTTCTTTTGCAGGTCACTTCAAAAGACCCCGGGCCAGAGGGAGAGGAGCGGGGAGGCAGGCAGGCAAAAGCGGGCTGGGGTTGGCGGGGGGGGGGGGGAGAGAAGAGACAGCCTTCCTTGCAATTTTCTCTCTCCTGTTCCCCAAGGGAAGAGAAGATTGCTTTTTGGTGATGGTGATGGGGAGGGGCTTGTTGGTGTTGGCTGGCCAGTCTCTCAAGCACTCCTCCGAATAAACAGTGGGCCTTTCCCGTTTCACTCAGCGCAGCTGTTGTAGGCACAGAACTGCATGGTGTTCACCAGGGGGAGGAATCTGTAGCTGCCCTGGTGCGAATGTTGCCATTTTGAGGGCCAGGGATGGTCCCTAGAGCACCTTTCCCCAACCTGGTGCCTTCCCCGCATCTCCCAGCCAGCCATGGGGAAGCCTGGAGACGGCTGCCGTGGCCCTTCAGTCTCTGAAATGGGCATATGTGTGTCTTCATTTTATTGCCGCATGTCTTCCTTCTGTTCCCCCAAGGAGTTTCTCAGTGAAACCTTTGGGAATGGCGGACAAGACGGCTTACCGTCCGCTGCCACACGCCACCAGAGCTGCGCATGTGTGCGCTTGACAGGTGCGCACTCAGCTCACCCCGGGGAAAGAGATGGCACCGGTGGAGGCCGGTGGCTCTGGTGTCAGTGGGGCTGTGATCTGCTCCGGCTTTCAGTTAGAACTATCCGAGGTGCTCGAATTTCAGTGGTACTGGTCCAACTATGTCTGGATCCAAGTAACTATACTTCCATTTTACTTCACTAGCAAACAAGCAAAGCTAAAGAAAAATCCTTGTGGCACTGTCTAGCTTTTCTCAGCATTTAGGATTTGGGGGTGGGGGGCAAGGGGTGGGCGTTTGTAGTTGAGGGTATGAAAGGAATTAATAGAATTCTGCTTTGGATGGCAAGAGGGGAGAGAGGCTGTGTGTAGTGTGAGATGTGCAGGCTGCACTCCTCATTTTTAAATGTGGCATTCCTTACAATTGGGCGGCGGGGAAGTTGAGTGTGGTCACATGACCTGAGTAACTGAGCAACTCATGAATGGTGGGCTTGCTCCATTCATTAAAAAGAAGAAGAAGAAGCTTCTATTCTAAGGAACTGTTGTGTATAGCAGATGGCCTGGCTGGCTGAGAGATAGCAGGAGCTGTCTCAATGGGTCTTGGGAAGGGTTACCCAGGGTAGGCAGACATGGTTGGCTTCTGCTTTCCCAAAGGATATTAAAAATGACAGTAGGACGTATTTTAATAGCGAGAAGTCTATTTGCTGTGTAATGTGCTTAGCATAGTACTTTGATTTTAAATGGAGACATTGCAGGCATTATTATTATTATTATTATTATTGTTATTGTTATTGTTATTATTATTATTAGCAGCAAACAAACCAGGCTTTCCACAGGTGGGGATATGTTGATACAGGGAAGGCTGCAAGCGTGTGCCCACCTGTGCCCACCCTGTCTGAGGGAAGGTGTGCCTGTTGGCACCTCTAGGCACAGCCCTTGATTGGTGCACCCCATTTCCTGGGGGGCTGGCAAGTGTATAACTCTGTCCCCCGGCCCACTATTCTCCTGGCTTCAAACTGTATCAGCTGCAAAGCTGTGAACTGAGTAGCAAAGTATTCCAAGGGGCTGCTGTGGGATTCAATCACATGGACCCCATAACATTAATTCATATTAATGTGTTTTTAAAACACAATTATCCCGAAGTGTTCTTAGTATGCATGCTAAGTTTCAGTGTCTAGTTTTCATGATCTTGGTGCTATGGCAGTGATGAACAAATAGAGGCACATCTATTATTATTATTATTATTATTATTATTATTATTATTGAACGTTTAAGCTAGGAAGTGCCTGGTAATTCACTAGTTGGCCCTATGTAAAGGTGTTATCTTTCGCCTTTCATCCCCATTGTCAATCTGGGGAGAAGACATTTATTAATGTAATTTTGCAGGGTTATTGCAGATGGCCCTGAGATAATCTGTACGAAATGCTTTCACTCAGCCTTCCCCAACCTGGGCCGGTTGACACCATCGAAAGTAAGCAAAATTTACCATAATTACTTAGATTTGCACTGGGGGTGCAAAGACCTCAAGGCGGATCTTATTCATATTTTGGGGGCATGTCCAAATATCATACAAATGATGTTTTAAACTTAATTCAACAGGTGACAGGCTACTGTTTACAAGTAAATTCTAAAAGTATTCAGAAGTGCTACCTAAAAAAAAAATGTTGTGGAATTTAGAGACAAGCAGAGTCAAAACTCTTTTGGCCTAAGAGAGAGATTCAGTTATGGAAGAGTTTGGCAGGGAGGGGGAGCATTCCAGTGGTATGCAGAGCCAAAAATATCAGCATATTTTAGTTTAATAACTAAATGTCAGTAACTAAGCCCTAGGACCTTATTTAAAGTGTTTAAAGTGGGGAAAAACCATGCCAAAACTATGGAACCACTGAATGATTGGCCGGTAGGGGAAGGAGGAGGAGTCTAGGGAAGGGGTGTGGCCAACTGGGGAGCCATAGAGGGGCGGATTTGCGCCCCCCTCCCATGTGGGAGGGATTTAGCCCCAGGGTCTGAGGTTTGACCAACTTGCTGCAGACCTATAACTTGCATTAACCGTATCACTCAGAGCTGGCAAACGATGGACCTTCGTGGTCCTGCAGAATAATTCTGCAAAATATGGGATAAAGCGTTTCTCACACAAGCAAACTATTTTGCCAGAGAGCAACATAGCCCAGAGATATGATACATTTGTACGAAAATGGCCGCTGTTCATTTGTTTTTGGAACGACGACGTTTCAAGACACAGTTCAAGCCTTACGGGTTTTCCCCCCTCCCTCGATGTTTTAAATTATGCTTTGTTATATGGAAGTTTTCCATGATAGCTTAAACTAGCCTTCCCCGAGCTGTGGCCATGCTGGTTGGGGGTGATGGAAGTTGTAGTCAACACATCTCTTTCCTGATACAGGGGGCACCAGATTAAAAGCTGGTTTTCCTGCCCAGTGCCTTTTCTTTCTTTCTCTGTTCAGTCTGAATAATTAATTTCATTTTGTATTTATTGTACATTCTTGGTAAACTATCTTGGAAGAATAAAACTGTTACAAAAATCCATTCAAGTTCAAGCCTTGCTACCTTCAGGGGCCTGTTGCCAGGGCCTTCAACACCACTTTTGAAGGCCCCTCGGTAACTTTGGTAGTGGCTCGCAGACACAGAAACAGAAAACGGCCTAACCACGAAGTGCCAGCTATTGTAATTGCTCCTTCATAATGCCATTTTCTTTGTGCAAGTTGCTAGGTCATTCTTTCCCCAGGATCTCTACAAGCTAAATGCCTTGACTGGTTCCATCTTGTTTCCCGTGGGCACATCAGTAAATGGATGCACGTGAACATTACATGAAGGTTTCTTCTGTTCTCCCAAGGAGCTCCTGGGAGTTTCTCAGTGAAACCTTTGGCTATGGCGGACAAGACAGCTTACCCTCTGCTGCCACACACCACTGGAGCTGCACATGTGTGCACTTGGCAGGTGCGCACTCAGTTCACCCCGTGGGAATAGGTGATGCCGGTGGCTCCAATGTCAGTGGGGTTGTAAATCCGCGCTGGCTTTCAGTCAGAACTATCCAAGGTGCTCGAATTTCAATGGTAAGGCTCCAACTATGTCTGGTTCCAAGTAACTATACTTTCATTTTACTTCACTAGCAAACAAGCAAAGCTAAAGAAAAATCCTTGTAGCACTGTCTAGCTTTTCTCAGCATTTAGGATTTGGGCGGCGAGGGGGTGGGCGTTTGTAGTTGAGGGTGTGAAAGGCATTAATAGAATTCTCCTCGACAAGCCAAATGTTTTGAGCAAGTGACTGGTTCCATCTTGTTTTCCATGCTCACGTCAGTAAACGGATGTGCGTGAACATGAAGGTATCTTGTTTTCCATGCGCAAGTTAGTAAATCTATGCGCATGAACACTAAAGCACCTGGGGCAGTACACAGCTTGTCATTTCTGTACTCCTTGCAACTATTGGTCTATCTGTCAGTATTACAAGTATGTCCTTAGTTGCATCGGTGAAATGTCGGAAGGTGTGCAGCAGTCTAATCCTAATTATAGAATTTGTACAGGGAATGAAACATTTATTAATTTATGATACATTTATTTATTTATTTATTTGACCTGGGTACTTTATTTTTTTAATTTATATACTGCCCAATAAATTCATAAAAATCCCAAACAATAAAATAGCAACCAGTACAGTAATACAAAATGCCCATTAAAATTATTTTAAACCCAGCAATTAAGTTAATAAGCAGAGCAACCAATTAAGGATGAACCGCTTGCTAAAAGAAGATTTTAGCCTGGTGTCTAATTATAAATGGTGAGAAAGGCATTCCGCAGATGGGAATACATAATCTCAATTTGATTTTTGGCCAATTGGGTCTTATATTGGCCCGTGCACACTATTTTTTCTTTTGCAAAGAGTTTAGATGAAACTAGTCTATTTTCTATAGATCCAAAAATGTGGGGTGGGGAGGGGGGCATTGAGCCACAGCGGTGAGCTGAGCGCTCCAGGGAACAACAACAACAAAAGCTCATTGATCCATTTTTAACCACCGAGAAATGGATCGCGGGAAGCGTTAGAGAATAGCCTTAGAGACCTGATCTGGTCACTCCGCAGATGTTACAACTACGGCAGTTCAATGGCGACTTTCAATGAAGTTGATTGAGTTTTAATTAGTTGAAACCTGTCCGTGTGTTTGTGTGTGCGATTGTGCATGCTGTTACTCACTGCTCTAGCAAACGTACTATAATGCAGAATACTGAATTAATCCTTGAGTTCTATGAGAGTAGTTATGTTAGTGCATTGCAGCAAATGCAAAGATTTCACAGCACCTGAAAGATTGAACAAATTAGGCTTCGATCCTGTACCCAGTTCCCCGGGCATAAGCTATATTAAACTCAATGGGACTCGTTTTTGAGTAGACATAAATAGGATTGCTCCATAAGGGTGCAATCCTAAACACGCTTATTAAAGAGGGAGGAAACTCTATTGGAAATAATGGGACCTATTTTCTGGATTTCCAGAAGGGTAGCCATGTTAGCCTGTTGCAGCAAAACAGCGAAGTGTCTTGTGGCACCTTAAAGGCTAATAGATTTATGATGGCGTGACTTTCCCTGGACACAGTTCACTTCATTCGATCATGCATCTGAGGAAGTGGACTGCGTCCACAAAAGCTTGTGCCTTAGCAAATTCATTAGTCTTCAAGGTGCCTCAAGACCCTTCGTTGTTTCTGGTTCATGGCATGGCGCTGCTAATGTGGCATGATTTTTTGTAGCCATCGTCAGATGCATGCAGTGGTCAATAAAGATGTTGAAGATTAAGGCCATGGCTAGACCCTACCGGGTCTAGCATGATGGAGGAGGGAGGATCTCGTGATATGGTTAGCGCTAGATCTCACCCTTGTCTACAAGCGGTTCACGATGTCCTAGGAGGAAGAGGACGTCACGTCCGCCATTTTTTTAAAAATGGAGATGGAGCGCTTGAGCGAAAAACTTGTTTTTTAAAATAATTCCCCACTCCCCCCACCGCACCTCCAATGCTCTGTGCCCCATGCCCGGCTCCTCACGGTTACTCGCGAGGAGCCGGGACAACCCCCTGCCCACATGTTCTGCGGTCTCGGGATCATCCCAAGACAGCAGAAAAACCGTGAAAAAAAGGGTAGGCTGATATCCTGGGGCAAGAGAGGGATCATCCTTCCCTGCTCCTGGGATCCCCTGTGTGTCATGTGAATGCACAGGGATGATCCTGGGGCGATCCCCGGGATATTGGCAGGACTAGCCATGGCCTAAGATATATTGGTTCAGTGGATAGAGGGTTGTGTGGGGAAGCTGCTTTGCAAGATGAATAGTGATTACATTCTAGGGTGGTCATTTGTCCTTTTTTTTTTTTTACAGAGGACAATCCTCTGTTTAAAGGGCTGCCAGAAGACTGTACTCTGTTTGAAGGGCTGCCAGTCCAAGTCCAGTTTAAAGATAAAGAACCCAAAGAAGGGAGAGCAACAAGGGTCTTGATGTTCCCATTCATGGTTAGCAACTGGACAAAAGACTGAGCAAGCACACAGTTCACGTAGTCCGAGTCTTCCCCACTAGGATGAGATGTATTTTATTTTTATTCAAAAATTTCATCTATACATATAAAAAAGCACAAGCAAATGTTATGCAAAATGCTGTCCCTTTTGTCCTCTTTTTATGGTGATGCGTTTTATGGTATATTCATAAGTAGCCACCCTAATAAGTTCTGAAATCTGAACCAGGATGCATGAGTGAATTGACTGAAGTAAGCAAGATTCAATCACAAGGAGTCGTGAAGCTCATACAGGGGTCCTGGCACACCCTTGTGGGCCAGAGCTCAACTTGCAAGGCCCTTCTTAACGGGTGATCACTGTTTGTAGTGAGAGAACTGCTCTAAGTCAGGATCAAGGCCAGATGAAATTGTGTCAAACTCTGGCCCAGGAATGTGGACCGAGCTGCCTCTTCTGAACATATGCTCAGCTCTGGAATTTGTTTTCCGTACCTGAAGCAGAGCTCATCCATGAATTCATTCACACACAAATCAACTTTTTGCTTCTGCTCAAGCTTTCTTGCACAATATAGGAGGGTGAATAACGGCCTTCTGTTGTCTCTATTTTTTAAAAGGTTGGGAGCCGGAAACCTTTGGTGATCTACTGCAAATCACCTGGGCATCTACCAGTAGATCTCAACCTATCCTAGACTGGGGCTCTAGGTGAACCATGCAATCAGCGCCCCCACCCCCAAACTCCAAGGGCAGATCTAGGCTGAGGTTTTTTGGTAAACTGGGAAAGATTTTGCCCTTAGTTTCCATTTAATGTTTTTCAGCGTATTTATTTAAACAAGAGTCATAATTCATTTTTTTTAGGTCTGTCCATCTGTCCAACTGATGTTTCTGAGATCAGATAATACAGAAACATGAAATTTTCAGTACATTTGTATAGAATAGAATAGGCAATATTTCAGTCTTGCTTCAAATAAAAATGGGTTTCCCCTCCTCGAATTTGGCACCCCACTTAACTTGGCGCCTTAGGGGACTGCCTCGTTCACTTCTATGGATGGGCCGCCCTTGCGATCTGCCTTCTGCAAGCCTCCTGCCCTGCCTAACCTCTCATGTA
This sequence comes from Elgaria multicarinata webbii, assembly GCF_023053635.1. NCBI lineage: Eukaryota > Metazoa > Chordata > Lepidosauria > Squamata > Anguidae > Elgaria > Elgaria multicarinata. The sequence continues at coordinate 11,191,647 of NC_086183.1, read as the reverse complement.
AACTATTAGCTAGTTCATACCTGCATGTAGCTCACTTGATTTCCCATTGCAAGGGCAAACCAGGTCCACTGAAGTGCCTTGGCTTGGAGGTGATGCTGGGCGCCAGAAGAGGTGTTGCATCCATCCATGGTGGTTTGTTCGCACGCCAAGTCACTGCGTGGCATTGTAGCCATCAAGGGCTGAATTAGCCCAATGTCTCCTGCAAGAAACATCTCCTTTGTTAAAGACACAGGGCTGCTTTTTGTGTGCTCCTGAATCCCTTTGGTACTAAGTAGGTAGGACCCTGAACTGATGCTACTCTTTCCAGAGGAGGAGCCGTGTTAGTTGGACCCACTGCTGCATACCCAAAAGTTGCCATTCTTCAACAAAGGTACTTTAAAGCTGGACTTCAGTGTGGAAGTTCCAAGTTAGAAGCTTTGTTCACTCCGTTCAGGCATGTGGAGGCTTGCAGATCCAGGCAAAGGGCTTGGTCATGTTCAGTGGACCACTTGCATGCCTCCTGGCTGATTACATCTCAGAGGGATGCAAGGTCTGGCTGGGCCCAGGAGGTTGTAAATTCTTCTGGGAGTGGTGGTGTGGTACCGGCTTCTTTAAAAGAGACGGTGATCAGGCTGCTCCTGAAGAAACCTAAGCTGGACCTAGAAGATGGAGACAACTATATGTCAACATCCTTTTCCTGGGCAAGATGTTCTGACGAGTGGTTATCGATCAACTCCAGGCGTTCTAGGATGAATCTTATTTTCTAGATCCATTTCAGTTCATTTTCAGAACAGAAACAATCTTGGTCACCCCGAGGGTTGACCTGTGCTGGGAGAGGGGCAGGGGAAGAGCAACCCTGTTGACTCGCTTAGACCTCTCAATGGTCTTTGATACCATTGACCATGGTACCCTTCTCAATTGATTGTTTGAGTCTGGATGGGGACGACGACGATGTATTGCAATGATTCTGCTCCTGCTTGGAGTGCCAGTTCCAGATGGTGGTGCTGGGGGATTATAGTCCTGTCCTGCGGCAGTTCAATTATTTGGATCCTCAGGGCTCTTATTTTATCCCCTGTGCTTCTCAGCGTCTATATGAAACCACTGGGAGAGGTTGTCTGGATATGGGGACTGAGGGTCCACCAATATGCAGATGACACCCTGCTCTGCCTCACCTTTTCATCTAATACAGGTGAGGTAGTTGATGTTCTGAACCAGTGCTTGGGCAGAGTAATGGACTGGATGAAGGCCAATAAACTGAGACTCAATCCAGACAAGGCATCATTGGTGGTTTTCCTGCATGGTTAAGTGATCTTCATTTTGTTCGGGAGGGGGTTGCACTCCTCCTAAAGCCTCAAGTTCATAGTTTGGGGGTGCCTTAGATTGGATCATACCAATTACAACCCTACTTGGGGAGTTATTCATGCTCTGATAATCTCCTGTCTGGATTATTGCGATGTGTTATATACAGGGCCGCCTTTGAAAACGGTCCACAACATTAGCCCAAAATGGGGCAGATGAGCTGTTAACTGGAGATGGTTGATGCAATCATAATATGCCAGCATTTTGCCATCTGCAGTGGCTGCTAGGCTGTTTTCAGGCCTAATTCAAGGTGCTGCTTTTAACCTTTAAAGACCTAATCAGTTTGAGGCCAGGTTACAGGAAGGAGTGTTCTCCTCTCATATCTACCCACCTGGCTCCTAACGTCATCATCCGAGGGCCTCCTCCAAGTGTCCCCGCCAAATGGGGTGAGGCAGGTGGCTACAAGAGAGAGGGCCTTTTCGGTGATGGCATCTCATTTGTGGAATGCCTCTCTAGAGAGGCTTGCCTGGCACCTATGTTATGGTCTTTCCTGTGAAGACTTCTTTTTATATCTGAAAGACCGCCGTCTCCCATACAAGTCTGCCCAGGTCTTACAATCTTGGCGAGAGGCCCTTTTTTTGAGATCGCCACCTTCAGAGCCAGTTTGGTGGTGACGCCAAAGAGGGCCTTTTCAGGGGCCACTCCTAGGCTGTGGAATACTTCCGAAGGAGGTTAGGTTTGCTCCATCCCTGCTAAAACCAATTTTAATAAAATACTTGAGCTGTTATTATTATTCTTATGTTTTAATGCATTTGTTTTATTATTGTTTAAAACATATTTTATTTGTCGTTGTATGCTGTCAACTTGACTGCCATTTTTCATGGTAGAAAGCCAGGGTACAAATCAAATGAATGCCTGCCTGCATGAATGAATAAATTTATTTTCCCGGTCATTTTGAGAACTATTTTAGCATATTTGCTCTTAACGCTGTTATTTTTGCTACTGGTTTTACTTTGGTTTTATCCTGTGCTGCATGGTTTTTATCCTGTGCTGTTGGTTTAGCCTGGTTTTATTATGTGATGGTTTTTTAAAAATCTTTTTACTGGTTTTAATTCTATGTTTTTAATTTGCCTCTTCACCCCACCCACCTGAAATCTCCCAGTTAATTTGACCATCTAAAAGTGTAAAAATAAGTACATTAAAAAGTAGATAGAGACAATGGGTAGTATCCAACATTGGTCCTATGTAGAGTAAACCTATTACAATGGAATAGCCCTTTATGGCTGCCATTGTTTGCAGCAGTAGACCTACCACAACAGGGTGCCCCCACCTTGCTTAAAAATGATGGCTCTCATGCAGGACGTGAGTGGATGGGTCAAGTGAGTCCTGATGATTTGGCAGTTAGAAGGGGTGCAGCGTCTCACCATTGTCCCGGATCTGGCCAAACCACTCTGAAGGTTCTTCAGACATGATCCAACTCGCTCTGGACCTGATCCGATTTAAGCTTTGATTGAATTGTCACAAAATGTACTTTTTGCATTTCATTGCTAATTGATTCCACTGTTTATACTCCCCCCCCACCTTTTTACATCCATATGTATCTATCTGTGCTTGCCAAGTGGGGATAACATTTCGTGCATCTGATGAAATGGACTGACTTTCGTCCTCAAAAGCTGAGGCCATAATAGGGTTTTAATGTTTTGCAATTTTGATTGCTGTTTTAAAAAGTAACAGAAAATTGACAGATGCTTTCCCAGAAAGAAAAGTTGCAACTTGAAAATCTTTTGGTAAATATTTACTGCACAATCCTGCACATGTTTACTCAGAAGTACATCCTATTGAATTCAATGAGACTGTCTCATAGGTAAGTGTGTACAGGATTGCAGCCTTGGTGGAAAAGGCCTGCAGTTATTCATGGGTATAGATTCTGAATCCCCTGAGCCTTTTATAGTAAGTAATTTTTACCATCACCAAGACTGAATATGACAAGTATGTTTCTCCTTGTAGCTCCGCATGGAAAAAAGCAAGAGGCTGCTTAAAAAAATTAAATAACACTGAAAATTCACATTTGTGTGTTTAATATTTGAGGGCTTTGGGTACCCGGAAGCTCCCCGTAGCTACAAGCCTTGAATTTAACTTGTGATTCAAAGACTCCTCACCACTAAAAAAGTTGAGGAACATTTGCACCAAGGCTGTGTATCAGGGTGCCATGTTGTGCATTATTTCCAGCTACTTTACTCATAGGCGTGCATTGATTTTTATTCCATGTGCTCCAGGGTTTATTGCAGATATACTATGGAGGTCCTAAGGGAGGGAGATTTGATTATTCTGCCTCTGGAGCGAAATGATCTGGGCTGGTGCAGCAGCTCGTGTGAGTTTTGTAAGAAACATGGATTCTGCTGTTATAGAATCATAGAACCATAGAATAGTAGAGCTGGAAGGGGCCTATAAGGCCATCAAGTCCAACCCCCTGCTCAATGCAGGACTCTTGAATGCCTCTAGTGTGGAAGAGCCCACAACCTCCCTAGGTATCTGGTTCCACTGTCATACTGCTCCAACAGTCAGGAAGTTTTTCCTCATGTCCAGCTGGAATCTGGCTTCCTGCAACATGAGCCCGTTATTCCGTGTCCTGCACTCTGGGAGAATCGAGAAGAGATCCTGGCCCTCCTCTGTGTGACAACCTTTCAAGTATTTGAAGAGTGCTATCATGTCTCCCCTCAGTCTTCTCTTCTCCAGGCTAATGATGCCCAGTTGATAGTAACTTATTAGTGGAGTCTACATCAAAATGTTGCAGTGTGGCATGTTGCTGTTCAGGATTCCATCCCTCTCCACCATTTTTCTATTTTTTCTCCCAGCCAACAGTGAGCATTGCATGGCCACTGAATATGCTCAGTCTTCATTGGGCTGTTTTCTTTCTCTCTCTCTCTCTCTCTCTCTCTCTCTCTCTCTCTCTCTCTCTCTCTCTCTCTCTCTCTGTGTGTGTGTACTTCTACACCCCTTGGGTTCACAGAAACTTACTAATAACTCCTTGTGCATGGGTGTTGTTGTTTCTGGCTACATAAGCAACGGCACTCACCGCCTGAACATTGGAAATGGAAGGAATGTTGATTTTAAGAAGAATGTCAGGTTCAAGCTTAGCATTCTCCTAGAAATGCTAGTTTTCTGTATGCAAGGAACTTCTTTGGATTGTGGAGCATTCACTCATGCAGGGCCCCATCAACATAGAGCAGTGCAGACATGGGTTTACTCAAAGACTGTGAGAATGTGGCTACTTGCCTGCTCAGTTGTGCCCAAGCAGGCTCCATCTGACTTACTCTGGACCCACTAACAAACCCTTCCTGAGTGCCAGAATTGAAATGTGCCTTGACTTGAAGATCTGGTAACCTTGATCTTTTGTCTGATCAAGCAGGGCAATTCTTACTGTATCCTCGCCTTCCTCAACCTAAGGCCCTCCAGGTGTTTTGGACTACAACTCCCAGAATTCCCATAATCATTAGCCATGCTGGCTTGGGCTGGTGGAAACTGAAGTCCAAAATACCTTGCGGGCAGTAGGCTTGGGAAGGCTGCTACACTGTAGGTGTGCATCACAATAGGAACCTTTCCTTGTATCTTCCATGGAGGTAGCACTTAGAGATAAAGGAATGTGCAATGGACTGAGCCTTGGAATCAGGAACGTGAGTTCGTTCAGTCATTCATTGATTATATTTCTGTGCTGCTCAGTAGCCAGAGCGCTCTGGGCGGTTCACAAAAGTCTGAAATACGACATGATAAAACATAATACAAAACCTTTAACGTTCAAAAGTTTAAAGCCGTTTGAAACCACTAAAAACAGTTAATAAAATAGCAGGACCTGATCAATCAGTTAACATTAAAAAGCCCCGTCCTAAACCATTAAATGTTTTCCACTCCGCCGCAGATGGAATGGAAAAATGGAATTTTTGTGTGTTCTAGTGTTCAGTTGTCTTGCTTTCATGGAATCTGATGGATCCAAAGAAGGAATGCAAGTCCAATCCGCCTTGCGTGTGGATGTGTGCTGCGGCATTCTGCAAAAGTCCCGCCTCGCTGGCGTTCGTGATAACTTTCACTGCGGCTAACCTCCCCTCTCTCCCCTGCTTTTTCCTGTCCTCCAGAGCAAGCTCCACATGGAGGGCTTCCGCAGCCTGAAGGAAGGCGAGGCCGTTGAATTCACCTTCAAGAAGTCCTCCAAGGGCTTGGAGTCCATCCGAGTCACCGGCCCAGGGGGAGTGTTCTGCATTGGAAGTGAAAGGAGACCGAAGGGAAAAAACCTCCAGAAACGTCGGTCAAAAGGAGACAGGTAAGGCTTGTCCAAGGCGCGGGCTTAGGGTTTCAAGGACATGTATGGTTTTGCAAGGAGGCAGCCACTGCACCTGGGAGATAGCTGTGGGTTTTGTGTGGCAGCGGTTGGTTGGCTATGTGGGGATTTGGCCAGGAAGAGATTTAGAGCCAACAGGTTTAATCTTTAGTACAACTGAGATGTGGTAATGCTCTAGAACAGTCTTCCTGAACCTGGTACCCTCCAGATGTGTTAGACTGCAACTCCTGTCATGCCCACTCAGCATGATGGGAGGTGCAGTCCAGTACATCTGGACGGCACCAGGTTCAGGAAGGCTGCTCTAGACAGGGATTTCTGCAAATACCGCTTGCCATGGTGCAGTACTAGGATGTGTCTGAGAGGTTTTACCCACTAAAATGGCCTCTTCGAGGCAACCAATAAATGTCTGGGAGCCATAATGCTGCAAGATTGGCCACCCATGCTGTGTGTTCTTCAGATTTCTAAATCCCATGCCTATGGGGAGGGGCAGGCTTACATGTGTTGCTATTGGAGCCATGAGTGTGTTGACATTTACCAATACCGTAGTCAAAACCTGCACTGCTCTGTCAAAACCTGCACCGCTCATGGAGGTGAACAAATGTGGTCCTAAGTCAATCTTTTCCCGCCTGCTGCCCTCGAGATGTGTTGTACTACAACTCCCATTATCCCCAGCCTGCTTAAATCCTCATCTTCACCACATCTATCCGTCTTGCATTCCCGCAGGGGTTGTAATCTGATTGGTTATTAGCGGTGTGATGGCAGAGCATGGTTGCCCCCTAGTGGTGTTCATATGTACTCTTCACTCACGATAAATGCATCATGCGCTCTTAATTTTTCCATGTTCCTGCTTTTTGGGGAAAGCCGCACACTTATGCAGGCATAAGTATTCTGCTTCAACTCAACTCAGATTTTATTTGCACCATGCCAATGGCCGTTACAATTTATAATAGTGTTCATAAAGTGTACATTATCAAACATAAAACGATGTATTCTGTTTCAGTTTTGGCTTGTTAAAGGATTCGGTGGTGTGTGTTTTTAATTGCTAAAATTGAGAGGAAATCGAAGGCGAGATGGTCACAGGGATGGGGGGTGGGTTGGAAGGCTGGCAGGAATGGGGGGATATTTGTCACGTGGAAGTGGACGCAGAGGGCCATGAAAATTTGTAACAATTTTTTATACATGGATCCATGTATAAAATGTGTGTGTTTCGAGATGCTGTGCGTCCTGTGTTGGGGCTGCAACCCTCTAACAAAAACAGAATTCTTAATGCCCTCACAAAAAGAGGGGCCGGCTGTGGTGAGGGGGCGGGGGATAGCAGCGATTAAACTCTGCTTTAAACTGGCTTAGGGCAGAATCCGGTGCTCAAAATAGGCTGGCTATGGGGCTAGAGAAGGGATGGGGAACTTCTGACCCATGGCCCAAATTTGCCCACTAGGAGGGCCTCAGCCTCCCAAAGCTGCAAACCATCATTTTCTGGTATTCCAACTTTTCCATGGTCCCCCCCCCCACTCCAATTCTAAAGTGTTAAAATGCCTCTCGCAAAGCTTAGTTACTGGCAGTATGCTGGTATTTTTGATATTTTGGGACTGCCCTGGTTCACCTCACCCAACTCTGGAATACAGCCCTCGGCAGCGTCTCTGCAATTGAATCCGTCCCTCCAGCTGTGAGCAATGTGCAGCTCTGATTTAGGACTTGAAGAGCGCGATCCTATGCACGTTTAGACCAAAAAAAAAAAAAAAAACGTCCTACAACTCCCAGCATTCTTCAGCCAGCATGGCTGGTTAGAGCATGCTGGGAGTTGCATGGCTGCTTTTCTGTCTAAACGTGCCTAGGATTGTGGCTTCAGTTTATTGACTTAATACGGTCTCTTGTGATTCAGTTGTGAGAAGTTTGTTTCCGCTTAGAAAAGAACTGGTTCAGGCTTCCTGCTTCTTCTGGACAAGTACCCTTAACCAACACCCCTGACCTCATTTCCTCCCAACCTCCTCTTTCTCCTTCCCAGATGCTACAACTGCGGTGGCCTAGATCATCATGCCAAAGAATGCAAGCTCCCGCCACAGCCCAAGAAATGCCACTTCTGCCAAAGCATCGCCCACATGGTGGCCAACTGCCCCGTCAAAACGCCCAGTTCTCAGGGAAAGCCCGCCTACTTCCGGGAAGAAGAGGAAATGCACAGCTCGCCCCTTCTTCCTGAAACCAGGGAATGATGTTGGGGAAATCAGGAGGGGGGCGGGGGGAGGGTCGACCGGATCAACAGGCTTCGGTGCATCAAGTCAGCAAAAAGGGGGAGCAACATACAGCCTCGGCCTCCAGGCTTAGAGAGGGCAGGCATTGGGCAAGCGGGCAGCAGCTGGTAAAACTTGGAAGTGTTCGGCAGAGGGATAGGCCAAGGAAGCCACAGAGTGGACTCAGCCCTTCCCCCAGCCCTGTTTCCACGTGGGAGGAGGTCTGTGGATCTTTTCCCTTCCAAGACATGGGGAGGTGACAGCACCTTCACCACCTTTTTTACATTTAGCCCCAACCAAAGATTATTCCAAGTCATCTTTTAAAACATTGCTGAAAAATTTCAGTGGCCTGGTTCTCATGTAACAAGAAGCTACCACGGCTGAATTTCCCCGTGGGGATTGTTGCCATGGCACCTGGCGCCATTTTGTTGTTACACACGAACCTGGCGTGGGTGGGTTGCTGTGGCGGTTGACAAGCCACCCACAGCTCTAAAACAGACTGGGTTCTGGGTGGTTTGTCAACCAGCCCAACAACCCACGCTCGCCAGGTTTGCACGTAATGAAAAGCTACGGCCAAGCCCCACCACGGCTTGAGTATTCAAAATGGTGGCCGCTGCCGTCACAACAAGAAACCCTGCAGGGAAATTCACACACAGCAGCATCTTGTTATGTGCGAACCAGGCCTGTGTGTGTGTATGATATTTCAGCATACGGATAAGGCAGCTGAGAGAGATAATTTTTCCCAGTCCTTTCAGGCCCTTTTGTGGCTGTATTTCTTAAGAAAATACTGAGAGGAAGCAGAGAGAGAGAGAGAGAGAAATCATAACAGTAGCCTTAGATGTCTTGGAATACAACTCCCACTTCCCCTAGCCAGTGCTTGCTGGAGATGGTGGGAGTTGTAGTCAACATATCTGGAGGATGCCTGGTTAGGGAAAACTGCCATTTGGCATTACACTCTCCTGAAATCAACATTTTAGTCACTACAACAACTGGCAGGAGTGTCCACCCCGCTTCAAGAAATGTCAAGGCTTGAAGAATTAGGGGATGATTGTTCAAGAGTCTGCCCTAAGACTTCATGTAAATTTTAGGCCTTTGGAGAGCGCAGACAGTATTACGATATTATGGCCTCTATGACGAAATGTTGGCCACTTCGTGTGGTGCATCAACGGAGGGTTTTAAAAACCAACAGTCATTTCCTCCTGGCCATCGCTTCTTTTCGCAAGCCAGAGGCCTATGCCCACTGCCAAAACAGGTCTGAAGCCAAGATTTGGCCTTGCCGTTCTTCGATGTAGCAGTGTTCCTTCACACATACACCCTAGCGGGATCACACATACGTACACACACTCACGCATACCCAGTTATTTGGCTTATTGTTGACAGTCAGGGATTTCCAGAAGATTAATGGAGAATTCAGCACATAACCCATGGTACTCAATTTAAGTACAAGGGCTCCGAGTTTGAATCTTGCCTGTTTCCTCTTTTGACTGCCCACCAATCAGGGGAAAAGCTGCTGCTCCCTTGCTCTGCCTGGTTTCCTTACCTCTGCCTTTTTAATTTATTTTGTTCCCGTGGACAGCTGGACTTGCCGTGCGAGCCACGGGACGGGGGTAGGCCTCCCCCTCTGCTCTGAAGCCGTGATGTGAAACCTGCACTATGACGTGCGTGTATGACGTATCTTTGGGTTTGTTTTTTCTTTTCTTTTCGGTAAATGTTCATGGTCGTTGCTAATTTTTTTTTAAAGTATAAATATTCTTTTTTTTTGTATTTTTGTATATTTTAATCTTTAAGAGAAAAAAAAGGAAGAAAAAGAAAAAAAAAGAGAGGACACGATTACTGCAATGTATTCTCAGGTATTCTTGCACATCTCAGGGATAGAAGAACCTCAGCAGCCTCTGGAGTTGAACAGATTGAAACTGTGTGACTTTTTACAATTTTCAACATTGTTAAGTTCAACAGCACAAAGAACAAAAATATGTCTGTGGGTGTTTTTTTTTAAAAAAAGATGTAGCTCTACCTTGCGGTCTCTTACGTATGGGTTGAACAATGTTTGGGGACTCTGTATTGGGATAGGTTGCTTCTTTTCCCCTCTCGCTGTATTCATGCGGAGACGAAAAGGATTGGGTTGCGAACTGGTAGGAAGTTTGCCTGTGCGATGTCACTCTTGCTTCCAGTTGCCCTAGAACTTTCATCTGGATTGTGCCCATGGACTGCTTGGTACAGGAGTGTTGAACCTCTATTGGTCCAAGGACCGGATTCAGGGCAGCTCTCGGGGGGAATGGGTGAAGGCAAAAGAGGGCAAGGCCAAAATCACCAGAAATACCAGCATATTTTTGATTAAAGCTTTCACTGCCAGCAACTATAAACCTTAGAGGAGGCATTACAGCCTTTCAGAATGGCAGAGAAAACTCTGTAAAAGCTGGAAAACCACCTATTGGTTGGCGATTAGGAGAAAGGGGAGAGGCTAAGGGAAGGGGGCGTGGCCACTTGGGAAACCTGGAGGGCTGGATTTGGCCCGCGGGCCTGAGGTTCAACACCCCTCATTCAGCAGGTAAAGATGAATAAGGTGAGAGCACAGCTAACAAGCTTTGGCAAAGCAATTTATTTTCCACTGCCACCCCTCTCTTCCTCTCTTCTCCCAGGTATCCATCCATCCTTAAAATTCTTGGCATCTCTTTTTCTTTCTTTTTGCCTGGTAGCCACATCTGCATCTCCATATCACCAGAACCGCACATCTTTCTTCCGTGCTCCTGAAATTTAAGAGTCAACAGTAGCTTTCTACATGGCAAGAACTGGTGGCAAATTTTGGGCTGCTGTTGAAGGGCGACAGAGGTCGTGGTGGTGGAGTGAGAGAGGGCCGACCCCACAGTCCATCGGGAAGTTCCCTTGCATGGGCCGCATTGAAACATATCCGCTCTGCCCTTGCGAAACTCTTGTTCATTTCAGCGAAGCTGGCATTGTGTCCCATGTTAATTTAGTGTAAGGCAGGCCTGGCCCTATCATTAGGGGAGCTCGTGCGCCCGTATCAGGCGGCAGAGTGGAAGAGCGGCAAATTGCACCACTCTCCCTCCTCCTCTGCCAGGAGGGTCTGCTGCTACTTGCCTGCCATCTCAATGGGTGCTCTGGAGAGCTCTGGCAGTCGCTCTCCTGCTGCGGCCTTTGCTGGCTGGCGGGGCTCCCTGCTGTCATGCGCTGTCACTTCCCCTTCCTGTGGCTGGAAAGGGGTGCAAAGCGGCAGTGACCAGCTGGCAGCTGCAACGGGGTGCGTGGTGTGCTTGCCTGAGGCGTCAGAATATGTTGGGCCAGGCCTGGTGTAAGGGCTAAGAGTGCAATTCAGATTTTCTTCTTCAGACACCAAAATGCATTCAGCTGGTATTTCATCTTTGCATGTACATGCTCTCTTTCTGTCATATGCCCATGTTAGTCAGAGAGTCTGGATTTCTAGTCTAAAACACCACAGGACTCTTGGTTGTTTTTGCTGCAATAGACTTAACACAACTTCCGCCCCCCTGCTTTGAATTTCTGGTGACTGGTCTTGCAGGGCAACCCTGCTAAGCACATGCCAAGAGGCGTCCTTGCATTCTACTCGAATAGCCGAAGGCCAGAGATGAAGGACAGAAGGGGGAAGTGGTGTAAGAGCACCCCAGTTCCCTCTGAACCCCAAGACGGGATAGATCATCTTCATTGCTTTCCCATTCTCTCTTCCGCAGCTGAGAACTGCCGGTTCAGATTTGCTCTTCAGGAGATCCTACGTAGGGCTAGCAATTTTTGTTTCCCCACCGGATGGGGACCCCTTGTGAATGGGGTGGTGATAGACTGACCTCGTCTTGATCTTGAGGCCCCAGTCCCATTGGCGGCAACCCACCTTTTCCACCAGCTATACTGGGAGGTTAGGCCAAAGTGGTAGCGCTGAAGAGTACTGTATTGTGAGCAATGTTGTCGGAGTTCCATAGAGTCTCCTGGTATTGAGAGCTTGAAGGAGCTGAGACAGGAGCTGGAGAAACCTTGCAAAGCCAAAGAGGGAAAGTATAGTATACAAAAGTGTTGGGTGGCCCTTGCAAGAGAGACGCTTCGCCGGCACGAAAGGACACAGCATTGCAGGCAGGAAGGGTTCAATGAGTCGCAACGATGTGGCAGCAGGACAGGCAGGGAAACTCTTCCTCACAGTACACTTCAGGCAGCCTTCCCCACCTTAGTGCCCTCCAAGTGTGTTGTACTATACCTCCCACCATCCCTGGCAATGCTGGCTGGGGATGGTGGGAATTGTAGTCCTAACCTCTGGAAATCACCAGGTTGGAGGAAGCTGCCTTAAGCATCCCTTTGCTCAATGCTGGGTGGCCTCCTTCAGCTGGGCGCCTTGCAAAGGCTTTGAGCTCCAAGTGCCATCATCCTTGACAATTGCCCAGAGCTGATGGGGTTTGTAGTCCAAAGCTTCAGCAGGGTAAGAGGTTGGGGAAGGCTGGTTTAGGGAACATGGCTGTCTATTAGGCTGATGTGGTGAACACAGATCCCACTTTTCAGTCCTTCGTAGCTGTTCAGATATCCACCAAGGCGGCCTGTGGGAAAGGCTTGCTTTTGACCTTGCCAAGATGCATTCATAGGGTGCCGCGAAGTCAGACCCCGCCTATTTGGGACCAGAGGGACAAGCTGCTGAGATGTGAATTTAGGGACAGATATTGAGAGGTATGTAAAAATCAAAGAGGAGCATAGATTTTTGGCTCATCTCTGGAGCATCAGCTGTTTGCCTTGGAACGGAATTTCCTACCAAAGAGTCCCAACATAATGAATAACTTGCGTTGCCAAACAATGTGTGTGTGCTTGTTTTTAAATCACTGAAACGCCAGCTCACACAGGAGTTCTGTATGCTTTCCCTTCCTGCAGATGTAGGCGACTTGGTGCTCTCCAGATGTTTTGGACAGCAATGCCTGTAAGTATTTACCATTGGCCATGCTGGCTGGGGCTGATGGGAATTGTAGTCTAAAATATCTGGAGGGCACCAGGTTGCTTAAAAAAAAACCCATCCCATCTTACTGTATGGAGTACAAAATGTGCTGCTAATGAAAGAACGCATTTCGTTCTGGGCTTCCGAGCAACATTTGAGAGACTCCGATCTTCCTCGCTTGCCTATAGCGCAAGAGTTCTCTCCATTTTCTGTGATTGCAGCAAGGGGGCAGGAAAGATACAGAAGGTTAGTTTTCCCATTGCTGCGGGGTTCTCTACGGTACCTACCTCAGGATAACGTCTCTGTGTCAATGGAGCCAAATACGATTGATACAGCCTGCTCTGGGTTGATTGTAGAAGGGAAGCTACTCCGGGGTGTGTCCAAAGGTTAAAATGCTGCCCCTTCTAGTTTTCTTTAAAAAAATAAAAACCAAGTAGCATTGTTCCCCACTCACCCTGCCTTCCCTTCTAGCTGTTTAGGATGTGTAAATAGTGTTTTCTGTAAATCTTTCTGGTTTCTTTCCAGTTTCCTCTTTGACGATTGTTTACAAACGAAAAAGAAAAATAGCCAAAGCATGTGACGGGCATTTGCACCGGAATATGGTGTGTGTGTGTGTGTGTGTGTGTGTGTGTGTGTGTGTGTGTGTGGAGAGGGTGTACCCTCTTTGTACTTTACCACTTTGCAACACAGCTACATAAGAGCTGGTTCCGGGGGCTGCTTCCCATCTCTTTCTACAACGTGAGATCATTGGGACTTCTGAAATAACAGCGGTTTATCCGTAAGCGACGTTGGGTGAAGAGGAAAATGGCGGTCCTATTCCTGCTGTCCTGTTACAATGGGGGTTGATGGCGGTGTCTTGACTCCCATGAGACCATATCGCATGAGACCATATCAGAGACCATATCCCCCAGATGTGGCCGTTTGAAATGCTGGCTTCAAGAACTCCTTGGGCTCAAGTCGTACAAATAAACCACTGCTTGGAACAGGCAATATCGTTACCATTTAGACAGTGATGGATGCTATGCATTAGGGGGCAAACAGTGTGAATTGCGGACAGCCGAAGGCCATTGTCCGCACTCAGGGTCACTGTGGAATAGGGGGCATTGAATGTATTGGGGATGGGTGGTGGGGAGGGATGGGGGGAACAAATTTCGTGCGTGGCTACATGATTGTGTACTAGGAGACAAAACGAATGTAACTCCATGTTTACTGCTAGCGACCAAAGCTTTTTGTGTGTGTCAAAACTCTTGAATTTTTATGAAGCAGATGGGAGGGGGGAAGGGAGAGGGTGGGAATGAGAGGGTGACTGTTGGATTCTTTGTGGGGGGGACACTCATGTCTGGGCTGCAGGACTTTGTCCAAGCAAGCAGCTTTCCTGCTAAATATGTCTTGCGGTGACGTCAAAAATGTCCATCACTGCATTCACCCCCTCCATTACCATTTTTGTACCATTTATGGAAAAAATGATGGAAACAAATAAAGACTATGGAGAATTGGCTTCCTGTGCATCTCTTCCTTTCAGCCAAGCAGACCTTGAGGCTAAAACAAAATATGTGGGGCATGGGATAGAGTGCCGGATTTGGGCATGGAATCAGGTTCTTGCTCCACCTTGGACTGACTGGAGAGTCTTCTGCAAGCACCGTTATCCTGTTTGTCTACAGAGGTGGTCCTCCTGTGTGGGAAGGTGATCTCAGGTGGCAGATCTTGGGTGTGAACAAAGATGTCAATGTAAGGCCGGCCCTATGATGAAGCAAGAGGAGGCATTGGCAATTATATTGGAGTGGTGAAGAGTCTTGTGAGGGTAGAAAGCGGGTTCATCCATCTCCATTGGAGGAGTCACAGCAGCTCTACATGACGCAAGTTCAATTTCGTTTAAAGACTGGCTTCATGTATTGAATAAATCACACCTGTGGCTTTCATACCCACAAGTTTTAAACACAGGTTGAACCCACAGAATGTCCTTTAAGCATGTTGTGGGACGGGGTCTGCCTTCTGAGCCATTGACCAATACAGGCTGCAAGTACATCTACACAACTAGTCATTGGCTTTTGGAAGTGTTTGTCAAAGCGGTGTTGGCTTTGAGTGTATCTGATAGGCCAGGGTCTTAGTGACTCCAAGAGTAATGGGTTGTTGGGGGTCTGGGGAAGGATTTGAGGAACCTATAGGTTTTTTAAGACATTGGCTCTCCTTTAAGAAGGACATTGACTGACTGGACCATGTCCAGAGGTGGCTGGCTAGGTTGGTGGTGCATCTGGAAATCCAAAACCTATGAGGAACAGTTGTAAGGTGTTCAGCCTGGAGGAGAGAAGGTTAAGGGGAAGACATGATAGCGATTTTCAAATATCTGAAGAAGAGTCATGCAGAAGATGGAGCAGACCTTCTGTTGCTCCAGAGGACAGGACTAGAACTAATGGCAAGAGAGCATGTTTGGGCTAAACATTAGGAGAAACTTTCTGGTGGCAAGAGCTGTTCCAATAGTGGAACCAACTGAAGTATGATGATGGATAGACATCTATCAGGAATGCTGTAGTTACAAGAGGCAAACACTGAATAGGGGATTTGATTAGATGACTGTTGTTCCTGCCAACTCAAATTCTCCAGCTGGGGCCAACAGTTCTTTCACCATAGCTGTTTATATTTAAGTCCTCAAGAGCCTGATTCTCAGAAAAGTCCAGTGGAGTCTGGTGGCTTCGATGCCAGTGGGGCGATGAATCTGATCTAGGTTTTGGCCAGAAATCTAAAGGAACTATCCAAGGTGCTGATTGAAACTTGGGAGTGGATTCCCTACCCCACTGACATCGGAGCCACCAGCCTACACTGAAAAAGTCTGAAAACTGACATTTTAAAATCTATTTTCATCAGAAGCGAGGACACTAACTTTACCTCATAACCACAGCCAGTATAGAACAAGGCAAGGCACAAACAGAACAGAATATGGGTGTTCAGGTTCCTCTTTCACAGACATGAATCATATTGAGAACTGGAGGGGGTTGCAGAGTGGAGGTCTGAAAACGCCTCAGAGGTGTGCAATTTCCATCCATGTTGTGCTTTAATGGTCATCTGATTGACTTAGGGATTTTTCTCACTCAGGAGGAGCCCGGAATAGTTCTACACATAGAATCATAGAGTAGCAGAGTTGGAAGGGGCCTACAAGGCCATCGAGTCCAACCCCCTGCTCAATGCAGGAATCCACCCTAAAGCATTCTACACATGCAGAATGTAATCTGTATTTCCTAGGGTGGGAGTCCTCAACCTTTTTTTAAAAAAAAGTCATCTGCAGAGTTGAAATTTCGAGAGAATGTTGTGAGTTCTATCACAAAATGGCTGCCACAATGGTGAGACTTGCCCATTCATAAAATGGCTGCCATGGTATGCATGGCTGATCAAAAAAACACTCACTTCCCAGAAGGCCAAACTGGTGAGATTAGGGGGGGGGGGAACTTGTTCAACTACCTAATTTCAAGGCAGAGGTGCAGCCTGAGCTCTAAACACCCCAAACTTCTTTCTTGAATCTGATTTAAGATGGTTTTGGAGGGTGACCCTTCATTTTGTAGCATGCCAACCAATATATATTTAAAAAATCTTTTTTTAAGAACATAAAAATCAGGAAGGGCAGGGATCTGGCAGTCAAGAGAGAAGACCCTGGTCCTAAGAAATATACAAATATACAAGAACTTGGTCTCATGGGGTTCTTATCAATGAAGGTGACATGCAGGCTTGTTTTCAGAGGCTCAAGCCCTGCCCTGCAACTAATTCTAGCAGGGGTGGGCAACCACCAGACCTCCAGATTAGGGTTAAAAAAGCCAGCAACTTCTCTGTTCCTTTGGCTACTGATGATTACCAAGATCAAGGCCTGGTACAGATGTTTCCATTGACAGCACAGATTTAGGGCGGCCCGTGTGTCCCATTTTAGCAAAGACAGTTCTCACTATGAAGGGCTGTCAGAGGGAAAAGTCCTCTATTTGAAGGTGTCTTTTATTTGAAGGGCTGTCCAAGCCTGCTTTAAAGATCGAGAACCGTTAGAAGGAAGAACCGGAGGATCCTTGACGTGGGTGATCCACAGTGAGCACCTGCAAGACAGACGGAACAGGCAGGCACACTGGTCACTCTCTTCCCCACTCCGAGGGAAACATATTGGCCTTTTTCTCATGTAGCAACAACCTTGAGTATGGGTTGTAGCTGAATCGTGGGTAGTTGTTATATGCAAACCCTGCACTATGGATTGTTAACCATGAACAACTCTGAGAATGCATGGTTTGTTGTTGGAAACTGAACACTGGGTTGTTCATGGTTAATAATCGATATTTAGTGCAGGATTTACGCGGATTCATAGAATAGTAGAGTTGGAAGGGGCCTATAAGGCCATCGAGTCCAACCCCCAACTCAATGCAGGAATCCACCCTAAAGCTTCGGCTATTGGGCGGTATAAAAATGTAATAAATAAATAAATAAAGCATCCCTGACAGATGGTTGTCCAGCTGCCTCTTGAAGGCCTCTAGTGTGGGAGAGCCCACAACCTCCCTAGGTAACTGGTCCCATTGTCGTACTGCGCTAGCAGTCAGGAAGTTTTTCCTGATGTCCAGCTGGACTCTGGCTTCCTGTAACTTGAGCCTGTTGTTCTGTGTCCTGCACTCTGGGAGGATCGAGAAGAGATCCTGGCCCTCCTCTGTGTAACAATCTTTCAATTATTTGAAGAGTGCTAATGACAACCCATGATTCGACGACACTCCATATTCAACCCATACTGTTATGGGTTGTCGTTATATGCGAACCATGTCAAAACATTTCTATTTAAATTATAGTCTTTATTTTTAAGTGTGCTATCTGTACAACTACATTAGCTGCTGCAAATGCAAGTATTATACATATCTGTGTCCCCTTTCAGCAATGTATTAGTGGCCACCCACCTCAGGTAGCAGAGGCCTGGATTGTTTGCCTTCAGGTGTGCAGCTGCCTTTGTTGGAACTCTACAGGTACCTAATCCAACAGCTTCCCCCTCGGTTCTCCTCAGGCCCCTTCAAGCCACTGGCCTTTGCCCCCTTCCCTTTGTGTCTAAGCTGCACATCTGTCTCTCAGCTGCAATTGCTGACCCTCCCGTATTTGCCCATGGCTGATAGGCAGCAGCTGGGAATAAATTGGCCCTTCTCTGCTTCGGCCTCAGACTGGCTGCTCTGCTGTTGGCCCAGCTCCCAAAATGGCACGCCTGGATCTGTCAGCAGTGGCTGTCACACCTTCCACACACCCGGATCCTCCCCGGCAGGTGGGACTCCTGAAGCTGAGGAAGCGAAGGCAAAAGCAGAGCGCTTCTGGCTACAGAAAGGAAGGAAGCAGGTGCGTGGAGAGAAAAAGTTTCCACTCCGCCTTCTCCGGTGGTTTCTTTTCCTCAAGGCCCCCTCAGGTGTACAGGTCTGGTGTGGTCTTCACGGAAGGGTCACCCCAATGGCCAAGAAAGAAGGCCTCAGGAAGCGGCTCACCCACCTCTTCTCCAGAAGCAATGTCAGCCTGAAGGAGCGGCAGAAGCGGGAAAACAAGGAGGACGGTCCCAGGTGGGTGGGAGTAAGAGACCCTCAGGATGGATGTGACAATGGCAGACGGAAGAAAAGGCACTGGAAGCGAGGAGCCATCGAAGGGTGAGTGTCCAGGTACACGGCCAGAGACACTCCTATGGGTATGGCTGGAGAACATGCTTGCTGGGGATTATGGGTGCTGTAGTCCAACACAGCAGGAGGACACCAGGTTGGGGAAGGCTGTGATATATGGTTGGGTGTTTGGGTTTGTTTACAAATGTACATGTTAGTGTGCTCCATTGTGCTTAAGGGCGTTTGCACATTCTCGGGTGGGGTGAGCAGCATGCATCTGTTTGTGACTTGAGAGGAGTTTGATCCCCTAATCTCCAGAGAGGTCTGGGGAAGATGCCCTGCCTGAAACCCTGTTAAGCCATTGCCAGGCGCCGAAGGGATAAGCAGTGGAGGCTGGTGGCTCTGATGTCAGTGGGGTGGAGAATCCTTTGGTTCTGACAGAAACCCGGATTCTCTGCCCCACAAACACCGAAGCCTTCACTCCAGATAATACTGAGTTAAATGAACCAAGGGTCTGACCCGGTTTCCTACGTTCCGTGCCACACAGTATCAATCAAGATGAATGCAATACAACAGAAGATCACTGACAAGGTTTCCTTAGCAGGGGTGCCCCAATTTTGGAATGTTCCCCCGCCCCAAAAAGGCTCACCTGGCGCCAACGCTGCTATCGCCCCTGAGCTGCCATGGGGGTCCCTCCTTGTTGCTCAAGTGTGATGGAACATTTATATACCGCCCCATAGCCAAAGCTCTCTGGGCAGTTTACAACAGTTAAAAACAGTGAACATTAACAGTGCTGCACATGCAAACTGTCCCACAGTAGGGAGGGAAAGAAGGAAGGAAGAAAGAAAGACCACCGTCTGAAACTTTGGAGAGTTGCTGCCAGTGTAGAATGTATCCCAGCCTTCCCCAACCTGGTACCCTCCAGATGTTTTGGATGGCAACTTTTGGAATTCTTGACCATTGGCTATGCTGGCTGAGGCTGGTGGGGGTTAAAGTCTCCAACATCTGGAATGTACCAGGCTGGGGGAGGCTGGTGTGGGTGATACTGAGTTGGATAGATTAGATAGCCTGATGGTATAAGGCAGCTTCCTATGTGTTTTATCGTGGTGTTAATGGAGTTGAGTGGAGCAGGAAAAATAAACCATTAGCATGTTTAACTCATTCATTAGATGCTTATCCATTCCCAAAAGGGGCACTCACAAGATGGTGACAGAGAGAAATGATGCCCATATTGGGACATGTGTTTGAGCACTGAGCTATCTTACAGGACTAATGTAAAATCACCACAAGGTAATGTATGAAAAACACTTTCGACATTCTAAAACAGAATAGAAACATGAAATGTTGTCATTACGGAGGAGGCATAATGCGTATCAGCAAGTGTGTGCGTGTGTGTCAGGAATGTGTATTTGAGACAGGATGTTCTTGGGTTTGAGACTGGTAGATCAGCTTTTGTGCATTTAAACCTGTGGGTGTTTGAATGCACAATTCATGTGCATATGTGTATTCATGTGCATATTTCATGCATATTTATTTATTTATTTATTTATTCATTACATTTCTATACCGCCCAATAGCCAGAGCTCTCTGGGCGGTTCACAAAAATTATTTTTTGGAATAGTTTTTACTTAAATACAATACACTTTCTAAAGCTATATCATTATAGTAAAAATAAATGCTATCTAGATGCAAAAATAAGATTCCCAGATTGTATAAATACCCTCTACAGAAGTTAATATACACAGAAGCCTTACAAATAAGTAAGGTTTTAGTTCGCCTGAATATGGGAAAAGATGCAGATGCCTGTGGGGGGGGGGGACGGACATGCTTTTGAGCCCAGCCTAGAGTGGGTAAAAATAAACATTGCTCTTTTTAAGTCTCCTTTCCCTGAATTTCACATATTGTGCTCTTAAACCAGTTCCATTTACTTTAATGAACTCACTACCACAAGATGTAGTGATGGCCACCAATCTGAATGGCTTTAAAAGGGGGTTGGATAAATTCCTGGAGGCAAAGGCTATCAATGGCTACTAGCTCTGATGCTTGTGTGCTATCTCCAGTATTCGAGGCAGTAAGCCTGTGTGCACCAGTTGGTGGGGAACATGGGCGGGAGGGTGCCATTGCACCATGTCCTGCTTGTTCATCCTTGGCCGATGGCTGGTTGGCCACTGTGTGAACAGAGTGTTGGACTAGATGGACCCTTGGTCTGATCCAGCAGGGCACGTCTTATGTTCTTACCACGAATTGTACCGGAGATCACAGCCTCAGTTTAAAATGTTCTATGATGGTTTTTTTCGGAATCACTATACAATTTTAATTTTTTTTAAAAAATTGAATAACTGCATCAGTGGTTGCAGTCACACAAAATAATACAAGCTAGAATTCCCAGAATTCTGAGCAAGTGAGCCCCTGCTTTCCATGCAGGAAGTCCCAGGTTCAATCCCTGACTTCTTCAGGTAGCACGAGGAAAAGACCCTTGCCAGAAACCTTGAGAAGATGCTGCCAATTAGCGCCTACTCCTTGGACTAGATCAGCCTTTCTCAACCTGAGGCGCTACAGATGTGTTGGACTGCATCTCCCAGAATGCCCCAGCTGGCTGGGGCATTCTGGGAGTTGTAGTCCAACACATCTGGAACGCCCCAGGTTGAGGAAGGCTGGACTAGATGGACCCACGGTCTGACTCCGTAGAAGTCAATGTCCGATTGCTCCTGTGTGGCTCTTCCCATCAGAGGGAGCCACTTCAGTAAACAGGAACTCACTGAGAAGGAAAAGTTCAGCATTTTGTCCGAACCTGTCACTCCCAAACAAGCTAGGAATCCTAAGCCTACTTCAAAACCTGGCTTGTTAGGGGAGTGTTACACCAGGAGTGCCTGTGCAGACATAACACTAAGGCCATAGCTAGACAGGGCGATATCCTGGGGTGATCCCCGGGATCGTCCCTGTGCGTCCACATGATGTACAGGGGATCCTGGGAGCAGGGAGGGATGATCCCTCCCTTTCCCCGGGATCTCACCCCACACTTCTTGCCCCCTTTTCCCGTGGTCTCGGGCTGATCCCAAGACTGCGGAATGTGGGGGGGGGGGAGGGAGAGAGTGGAGAAACTAATTTTTTTTTTTAAAAAAACCCCACACTCACCATTTTTCACACGAACGCTTGTGCGCTCCATCTGCTTTAACAAAAAAACAAAACACAAAAAATGGCAGGCGCAATTTTGTACAACGCGTTTAGACCAGGGCAACGATCTTACAATCATAAATCGCGAGATCGTCACCGTAAAAACCCCTGGTCTAGCTGAGGCCTAAGCTTTTTCTTCCAGGTGAGTTCCTGTTCATTGAATCTGCTCCTGCTGGTGGGAGGAACCCAGTGATGTAGTAGTACATTTTGAAGTGCATGTGGTCATCATGACAGTACCCCTCACTCTTGTCTTCTCGTACACACATGTACAAGCGTAATGGGTGCATCTGAATGCCTGCATTTGTTGTCAAACGTGCCCACAAGTTCAGGCTTCTGTAATAAAAGAGGACGCTGCGGATTTGACCCTAAGCAGCCGTCTCTCTTTCTCTCTCTCCTCCTCCCTCTCTCCCCTTCCACTCGGCAGCATTCTGATAGTGCAACTCTTTCTGATGAGTCACCCAGGGATCATCTTTCAATGAACAACTAGTGTCAGGTTCCATTTTTGATCGCCAGCTCTAATTGTTTACTGCTTCACTTCCTCTTTCGGCTCAGAGCAAACACTTTCCCTGAGACTCCCTCTCTTCTCGCACCCGCGACAGTGTGACCCATTTAAAAAATAATCCTGCCACCTGACCCGCTCTTCGAATCTTCCGGTTTTAGAGTTGGCATATATTGTTAACAGTATTTGTAGCTCAGTGTGATAGAGCACATCCTTTCCATGCAGAAGGTCCCAGGTTTGATCCCTGACATCTCCAGGTAGGGGTAAGGAAGAATTCTGCCTGAAACGTTGGGGATCTGCTGCCAGTCTGTGTTGACAATACTGGACTAGATGGACCCATGGTCTGACACACCTTAGAGGGGAAGACTGTGAGCAGGTGACCTGTGTGCCTGCATAATCCACTGTCCAGGTGTGCAGATGAGCACCTTCAAAGCCCCTGATCTGCTCTCCCTTCTTATGGATCTTTATCATTAAACTGGACCTGGACTGGACAGCCCTTCACATAGAGGACTGTTCTCTATAAAGCAGGACACATGGTCAGCCTTATCCCAACCTGCTCGAGGCTTCTAGACACGCAGTAGCAGTGATCCTTGTCAGCCACAGCACTGGCCTTTAGGTTTCATATTCAATTGTAATTTGGAGTCCAATAGTTCATAGTTCTTCTTTGGCTGAGAAACTATGGAGTTCCCTACCTCTGGTCTAAAATTAATGGAGGGGGGTGGAGAGAACCGATGTTGGATGAACATCGTTGGGAGGGTGAGTTAGCAGGGCAGCACTTGATGCTGTGAAGGGGATGGTTCCAAGGAAGCCAAGTCATGGGTTATTTTTTGCTAGAGCTTCTCTTTCGCCAAGGGATCCTCATGGCCCATGTGGTCTCCGCTTGCCCTCCTCCTCCTCCTTTTTCCCCCTCAAGGTCTTAACATCTTTATTTTACTTCTGATACCAGATCTTTAAGTGAGAGTCCACAAAAGGCAGGATGAGGGTGGTTATCCTTAAAAAGTAAAATAACTGGAATAGCGTATAACATCAATAGATTTTGAAATTGACAAGGGTATAAGGTGATGCCAATCACAGAGGTTATAGAGAGTGCATAGGTAAGCTTCCTCCTTTGCTCGGGCTATAACAGGGAGAAACAGTTCGATCTATTGATGTCTAAATGATCATAGAGACAGTGGAAGTGTGTCAGGCATTGGAAAAACGAGCCGTGTTTTGACTGTCGCCTCTTCAAAGAGGATATTCGGTTGACTTCCGCTTGCCTTCCTTCTGGCTCCAATTCCTCTTTCTTGATTTCACTCCAGGGCGAGAGGCGAGGATGTGGGGTCCGTGTGTGCAAAGCGTGCTTCAGCAGAGTCCTCTAATCCAAGCAGGCCACAGGAGTCGCCATCCAAGGTGAGGCCCACTGTTGCAAAGGAAGCTCACTGCAGAAGGAGCCTTGCCTCCCAATGGCTGGGCATGATGGAAATTATTGTCCCAAACAACTGGAGGGCACCAGGTTAAGGAACGCTGGTCTGTGGGGCTGTTTATATTTATCTTTAGGCTGCAAACCCATATCCCTTTGTGCCATAATAAACTGCTTTAAACCCAATGGGATTTACTTCTGAATAGAAACGTTTAGGGTTATATCACCAGCCTCCCCAATCCGGCATCCGCCCAAGGTGTTGGACTACAATTCCCAGAATCCTCCAGTTGGTGGTGTGTGTTGGGAGTTGTAGTCTAACACCTTGGGAAGGAACCAGTTTGGGAAAGGTTGGAATCTCGGAGAAGATTCGTAAAATTAACTCTCTGTGTGATTTTAAGGCAGCTTTAAAGACTAGCCTTTTCCAGCAGGCCTAACCAGATCAATGTAAAACCAAGAATTTTAAAGATGTATTGATTCCTGCACTAATATTGTTCCCCGCCTCGATCCAAAGGGAGAGGCGGGTAAAAAATAAATATATTATTATTATATTATTATTAATATACTGTTAGTTGAGCTACTAGTTAGGACCCATTGTTTAAAATTCTTAGATTCATTCTTTAACAACAACAACAATTTATATAGTGCTTTATTACAAATTTCTGTACATAAAATAAAGGAGGTCAGCAGTTTACAGTACAATAAATACAATAATACCACTCAACTAAATGCAATAAATACAATAATACAACTCTACAAAATGCAAGCTTACAGCAAAAAATATCACAAAAATATTCACCAATATAATACAATATTTCACAATATATTAAACAACAATATCGCAACAATATTCAAAAATATTCTAAACACAATATTCAAGAATATACTAACCATGCTAAATGGGTCTACCAACACAACACATGGCTGGCATGCGCTAAGGAGCAAATGATCTTGGCCGTGTGTTTTTGAGGATGGAGGTAGACGTAACGTTAATGGAAGAGTGATGTTAGTAGTACATTTGCAGGAGAGAATCAGTGGCAGGTGCTTCTTCTTCACCTTTCCTTTACCTGCTGAATTAGGATAGTGGACTAGAAGGATCTTTGCTCTGATCCAGCCAGGCAACATGTGTATGTTCTAAGCGGGGTGGATACCACTTAGTCCTGTTGAATGAAGCAGGTCACATGATTCAATCAGTAGGTCATATGATGCACAGTTGAGGCACAGCCCTCTGCCGATTTGTGTCTTGGCAGGCACAGGACTTTAAGGCACAATCCTGTGCGTGTCTAGACAGGAAAAAAGTCCTACAACTCCCACCATGCCCCAGCTGCCTGGCTGGGGGATGCTGGGAGTTGTAGGACTTTTTTCTGTCTAAACATGCAAATGTTTGCGCCCTTAGTCTCCTGTCCCCTGCTTTCACCGGCCAAATTAACCCATATTATTCATGGCTCTTCCAGGGAGCTATAGGCAGCATGCATCAGCTTTTTTCACTTTATCTGTACAACAACCCTTTGAGGTAGGTTAAGTTGACGAAGAGGGACTGGTCCATGACCACCTAGGTGGCTTCCTGGCTGAGCACGGATTTAAACCTAGGCCTCCCTTGTCGAAGTCCAGCCTTTTATGCCACACTGGCACTAAAAGATTTTGGCTGCAGTCCAACCAGCTGTATTTTCCATGGGTATATAGGATTACAGTTTGTTTGTTAATGTAGCATCCTCCAAATCGTTTTTTCACCCTATTGCAGATCGTATAGAAGTTCAGCACCATCAATAAATGAATTCAAAATACAATCAAAGAATAGCAAATATACACATACATATATATAAAAAACTGTTATTTTTATTGTATTTTATACTGCACGATTGATGGTGTTGACCTTCTGCGTGACATGGAAAAAATATGCGGAAGGCAGGATATAAACAAACAAAACCCCAGACTGTTATCCTCCACACCTATGCAAAATACAGCTGGCTGGTTAACAAACAGCTGACAGCAGGCAAGGGCAGGCATGGTTGGGCACCGGTCAACAGCCCACACCCCAGAAGGGGCCACGGCCAAGAGCCCCCTAGACTTGCTCCTCCTCTTCTTCACCCGTGCAGCCTGCTTGTTCACCTGCCTCTCGCTGTCGCCCAGACCATGGTGGCAGTGAGAAGTAGGGCTGTACAAGCTTCGAGATTCAACTTTGAAAAGTTGAAGCCCGTTGGCCATTTTATGACAGATCCACCATTTTACGATGGATCCGCCATTTCCCCTGCACACCTCAAGGGACCCGGTACTGTAGTAAAGTCCTATAACTCCCAGGATGTACTGCCTGGAAGAGAGGGACCTACCGGGGGCCCAGGAACGGCCCCCAGTCGTGTGTTTGTCACTGTGATCGCTGCTGCCGCGATCGCCCAGCCACCCACGTGCTTCAGGACGTCTCCATCCCTGGATCGGGTGCAGCCTGTTCCGTAAGCACCCCACAACTGCCTGGGTTCCCTGGGGACGCTTGTGGAACATGCAGTGCCCCATCCAGGGATGTGCACATCCTGAAGCACATGCGCAGCTGGGCGATCGCAGCAGCGGTGATCACAGTGGTGAAGACACGACTGTGTGCTGTTCCTGGACCCCTGGCAGGCCCCTCCCTCCCAGGCAGTGCATCCTGGGTGTTTTAGGGCTTTACTACAGTACTGGGACCCTTAAGCTGTGCAGGGGAAATGGTGAATCCATCATAAAATGGTGGATCCCTTATAAAATGGCTGACGGGATTCGACATTTCAAAGTTAAATCTTGAAGCTTGTACAGCCCTAGTGGGAAGGAAGAAGAGTAGATTCCATGGCCTGCTTGCTCACTCGCTTTCTGATTGTTAGGCAAGCAAGTGATAGTAATGATGAGAAAGAGGAGGAGGAAGAACAAAAGCAGGTGGTGACAATGGCAGTGAGAAGATAGACTTGCTGACAGAGGGTGTCAGCGTTGACCATTGAGGAGGTCTTGTCCATGGGCCCTCAAAAATCTGGCATAGCCGGCAGGCAAGTGCTGAGATAAGTGCAAAGTTCTTCAATTTGGAAAGAGAAATTAAAAGCACAGGTATAAGATGGGGTATACCTGGCTTGGCAATAGTACATGCGAGAATAGTACACGGCTTGGGACCACAATACCTGGTGGAACGCCTCTCCCGACGTGAATATACCTGGTCACTACGTTCAACATCTAAGGTCCTCCTCCGGGTGCCTACTCCGAGAGAGGCTCGGAGTGTGGCAATGAGGGAGAGGGCCTTTTCAGTGGTGGCCCCCAGACTATGGAATGATCTCCCTGACGAGGCTCGCCTGGCGCCAACGCTGCTATCTTTCTGGCGCCAGGTTAAGACGTTCCTCTTTGTCCAGGCATATGGCAGCACATCTTAATCACCCACATGTTTAGTTTTTTAATGGTTTTTAATGCTTTATGTGTGTATGTTCTGTGTTTTAAATTTTGTATACTCGTTTTTATCTCAATTTTAGAATTTCTGTAAAGCACCCAGAGAGCTCTGGCTATGGGGGCGGTATATAAGTGTAATAAATAAATAAAGGAACTTGGACTTGTAATAGATCAAAAGCTGAATATGAGCCAGCGGTGTTATGTGGCTGCATAAAATGGCAAAGGCAATTTTAGGCTGCTTCAATAGAAGTATAGTTTCAAAATCACGGGAAGAAATAGTTCCACTCTACCCTGCATTGGTCAGAACTTATTTGGAATACTGTGCAGTTCTGGACACCATACTTTAAGAAAGGTTTAGATAAATTGGAACAAGTTCAGAGAAAGGCAACAAAGATGATCAGGGAACAAGAAACGAAGTCCTACGAGGAAAGATGGAAGGAACTGGGTATGTTTAGCCTTGAGAAGAAGAGAAGACTGAAGGGGATGTGGTAGCACTAAAGGGTTTCCACAAAGAAGAGGGCCACAGTCTCTTCTCTATAATCTAAGATTGCAGGACATGAAATAACAGGCTTAAGTTACAGGAAGCCAGATTTTGCATGAACGTCAGGAAATTTTTTTAAACAGTCAGACCATGGGACTAACCGTCTAGGGTGGTGATGGGTTCTCCATTGCTGGACAGAGACTGGACACCATCAGTCAGGGATGCTTTGAGCTGGATTCCTGCACTGACCATGGAGTTGGACCCAATGGCCTAAATGGCTCCTTCCAACTCCACAATTATATAATTTGATAGATGATTCTAAAGTGGGTTTATGGTGGAGGTGAAATTCAAATCCAAGACCTCCAGATTCATAGCTCAATCTCTTAGCCACTATACTTCACCAGTACTAATGCTTAGTTGTCTTTTAAGAGCCTGTTCACACATTACACAGAACAAGGGGTCAGAATCCCAGAGTGTGCCAGCCCAGCACCCAGAGATGGTGGTGATGGGAATAATTTCTTGAACGATTCCTACGTTTTCACAATTGTGTTCAGTTGTCACAGGTAAGGATGGTTGAATCTATTAGCTTTCATTGATTTTCTCAGATTTTTACCATTTAAGTTCATTCTGTCAGTTTGTGAATTTTCGCATCGGTTTGTGAATTTATTTTTTAAAGTCTGAACAAAGATGCATACTTTTTGTGCACATTTCTCCCGATCTGCACATTTTTTTGCATGCACTTTTAAAATTTACGCATCTCCCCCATAGCATATAGTGATTTTGTGTGTACTAGAGCTGTGCACCAGCCCCCGAACCATTTTGTGGCCCGATGCGGAACTAAGCCCCCCTCCCCCCACATTTACCTGTGTTCGGAGCTCCGGATTGAGGTGAAGTGATCTGCTTTGTTTCGATCCGCTTCGTCTCGATCCGCAGCTCCCCCAACCTGATTTGGCTTTGCCACTCCCGCTTCTATGATCCGAAACGGAGCGGAGCACAGCTCTAGTGTGTACAGTTTCCTAACATACGTATTTTGGGAGCACATTTTTAAATAAGGATAAGATTGCCCTCTGCTGGGAGCGAAGTATAACTGCATGGGGTGGTGCAATTGTAGAACACTTTCTTTCAGATGCTGTTATTATGATACTGGGATGTTTCCAGAGGGAGATGTTTATAGCATCCGCCCTAGTTCATTCACAGAATTGTACGAGTGTCCAGACACCATCATCTTGTAACCTTCCCCTGTTTTCCCACCACTTCTGTCTTTTTTGTTTCTGCAGAAAAATGGTTAAGGGGAAAGAAAGACAGAATTACTGCAGAATGCCTTCTGACCAACACACCGTCCCCCCTTAACACACTTTAATGAGCTTTTTAAATACTCAGAATCAGGGTGACTAAAGTGCAATAAAAAGGACGATTTTGTATCATCCGTCCAAACGTTTGAGGCAGCTTGCAAACCTACAGGCACAATCCCGGAAATTTCACATTATTTTCACTAACTCCCTCTGCCCTCCACCTCCAATTGATGCCTCAATGCATATTCTTGTTGGAAAAGGTGCAAAATATGACCTCTGAAAGTTTCAGGCTTGCAACCCAAAGTGCAAGATTGAAAGGAGGGTGAGATAGTGCATCTTGTTGACTTCTCAGACAAATTGGGTAGGAATAAAAAGCTTAATATCTCGACGAGGGTTGTTCCTATGAAAAGATTGATAATGACTTTTTGTAGCAAATTTTATGCTCTTTAACTTTGTACTGAGACATCTTTTGTGTGAGATTACAAATAACAGTTATTGTGCGAAAACTGGATTTGGGGTGCCATTTTCCAAGATGGAGACAGTTGCGATGATTTCCCTTAATTGTCATTAAGCCACTCTACTACCCAGATAGCCATTCTGGGTTAGGCATACTGGGAGTTGTAAGGCCTCCCCTCTTCCCCTGTCTAAACGTGCATAGGATTGCGCCTTAATTGAACAGTGCAATCCTGTGTGTATTGACTCAGAATTAAGTCCCGCTATTTTCAATGTGGCTGAGTCCCAGCTAAGGGTCTATACGGTTGCAGTCTAAAGGATCATGAAATCAAACAAATATCTATCCCCAGACCCCAGATAATCCATCCAGAAATCAGAAAACCAACATTTGAGTGGAACTCTATATGCCTCAGATCATATTCGTACAAACGGGAACTTCAGTTTAACAGAACAGAAAGCAAAAACATTAAAAGAATTTATATTCTCGTTGTAAAGCAAGCTCTAAGCCAAATTGTCCTGCAGCTGAAAACTTGCAAAGTTTATCTTGCTTATCTTAACTGACAGGGGACCTCTGGTCCTGATAGGAATTCCGATCAAGCATGCTGGTGTTTTATTGATTGATTTATTACATTTCTATACGGTCCAATAACCATGCTTGGAGTTGTAGGCCCTTTTCCATCTAAACATGCGTAGGATTGCACCTGAACAGATTTAAAACACAAACTGAAAAACTAAAAGGTCAGCTCTTGCAAAGCACATCTTACTTGTCTTTGATGCAAATATTTAAAAGTTTGGCTTTTGCCAGACATTGTTTTGCTTACCTTAATTATCCCTAACATCATTTAAGTACCTTCAGCGAAGAAATACTCATTCTGAGACACCTCCAAAACAAAACAGATATGTCAGACATATGAAATGGAATTACTCCATCTAATTGTGAACTCAGGGGTGAGTGATGATTTCTAGACAGGATCACAGTGAAAACTGAGAATCAGCAGAAATATTAGGGGAAACTTCAAGATTTGCAGAAGTGCAAAAAACCAAAACCAAAAAAAAAACCCTAGGAGAAACCCCCCCCAATCTCTCTCTCTCTCTCTCTCTCTCTCTCTCTCTCACACACACACACACACACACACACACACTGTTAACTGACAGATGGAGAGAAAAATGCTGGGAAACTGGGTGGGGAGAGGTGTTAATACAATTGATTGTCTGTCTATTAATGTACCTGTTAGATAAGAATCGAATACAGAATTGGCAGACCTAGGGCTCATCAAAATCAAGGCTGAAATAATGCTGTGAACTCAGTTGGATGAACTTCTTAGCAAAGCATCATAGGATTGTTCTGTGCCTGTGCGTAACACAGTGTTGGATTGTGGCTTTGATCACTATGCAGTGCATTTAAGTAATAAAAAAGCAGTAATAATTGAGAGGCCCAGGGAATAAGACGGATAGGGCTTGGGAGACAACGCAGTGTGACTCACCATTTTGTAATTTGACTCACTATTGTTTTCTAGCGTGACTCACCGTTGGAACCAAAATGTTTCACAAGCAGTTGTAGGGCAGGTTTTTGGGTTGGGGGCTGCAAAAAGAATTACAAATAATAATAATAACCTATTTATTTTATTTATTGCATTTCTATACCTCCCATAAGTTGAAGCTTTCTGGGCAGCATACAAGACAACACTTAAAATCATAAAATGTAATGCCATAAAGACAGCTATAAAGACTAGCCTCTTCTGCAGGCCTATGAATGTTAAACCAAGAATTTTAAGATGTCTTGATTGTTATTTCATTTATTTATTTATTTAAAACATTTATATCCCGCCCTATATTATTAAGATATCAGAGCAGCGTACAGATAAAAGCATACAGTATAAATATAAATTTTGATATTGTATTGGTTTTATATTCTCTTTTAATTAATTTTATGTATTTGGTTTATATTTTATTGTTGTACTAATGTTGTTCCCTGCCTTGATCCGAAGGGAGAAGCAGGTAATAAATAAATTATTATTATTATTATTATTATTATTATTATTATTATTATTATTACTACTACTACTACTTCGTAAGTTTAAAACAGAATAAAACTAAAGTAGTAACCTAAATAAAAGCCAGGAGCAGTGCAAAAAATCTAAAAGCACACTAATGCTGAAGCTTGGGAAAATGAAAAGATCTTCACCTGGCACCCAAAAGACAACAATGTAGGCGCAGGGTGAGGCTCTCTGGGAAGAGCATTCCACAAATGGGAGCCACCATTAAAAAGGCCCTCTCCTTAGTAGTCACCAGCCTGATGTCATTAGGCAGGGGCAACTAGAGCAACAGCTATGTATTGGTAAGAGTTCCACAGTTCTCGTAAAGTTCCTTTGCTCCAGTCTGCATAATATACAATGCCTACAACAACAAATATTGTTAGTTTATTGTATAGAGAAGCAGGGGTGGAGGAAAGAAATGATGTTATTCCTTTTCTTTGATGCAATTTGAATGCACAGCTTTTACATTAGGATAAGTGGTAGTTAGCTAGCGATTATTATTAATCTGAGGAACCTTGGAGGGTGACCTCAAGAGACAGGATCTTCTCAGTGTTGTCCCCTCCTCCAGTAACAGAATGATCTCCCCGAAGACATTGTTATCTTTTCAGCGCCAGGTTAAAACAGCCTGCTCCTCTCAGGCATTGGGCAGCACAGAATGAGTTTTAAATTAGATCATCTTTGGCTGGTAATTTAACAAATTGTTTTTAGATATATATTGTCGCTTTGTGTGTTATCTGTTTGTATGGTTTTATGTAAATGCCTTTCTTTTTGTACTTTGTATAATGTGCTTTAATGGTTTTTCATTTTTGTGAACTGCCCAGAGAGCTTCAGCTATGGGGTGGAGAAGAAATATAATAAGTAAATGTATTATTATTATTATTATTATTATTTATTTATTTATTTACATTTCTATACCGCCCCATAGCCAAAGCACACTGGACAGTTTACAGAATTTAAAAACCATTTACATAAAAACACACAGACAGACAATACACGCAACATATATCTGTACGCCGCCCTGAGATCTTAATTATATAGGGCAGGATATAAATGTCTTAAATAAATAAATAAATAAAAACTTTAAGACAAATCCAGGGCCTGATTAAAACTCATCGTATGCTGCCAGATGCTTGAGAAAAGAGAAAGGTCTTAACCTGGTGCTGAAAAGATAACAATGTTGGCGCCAGGCAGCCCTCGTTGGGGAGATCATTCCATAATTGCGGGGCCACCACTGAAAAGGCCCTCTCCCTTGTTGCTGCCTTCCAGGTTTATTTAGAAGGCTTTTTAGTTGCCTTTTTAAAAAATGCCCAAGGGAAAGTACAAAAATAAAATAAAATAATACAAATGATGACCTAGGGCTGGAAGGAAAGATATTTTGTTTGACCCGTTTATTCAACCTGGCACTCAGGTTAGCACTGTCATTGTGACTTAGAGTACAAGAACCTGTTGGGGTGGATAACCAGCTCCAACCTCTCAGGAAATTGACAGGCCCTGCTCCACCCAGAGCGTGAAGAAGGGCGAGCCACGAACGAATTAACCCAGGGGCAGAAGAAAGCAATTTTACCGAAGTTTCAAAAACAACTAACAAATACACCCTGCGACCATTTTAGAGCATGCCAGCCACACAAAAAAGCGCATGAGCTTATGGGCCCTGGAGACTGAGGCCATAGCTAGACAGGGCAAAAATCCCAGGATCGTCCCTGTGCGTTCCCATGACACACAGGGGATCCCAGGAGCAGGGAGGGATGATCCCTCCATTTCCCCAGGATCTCGCCCTACCCTTTAAGTGTGCTTTTTCCACGGTCTTGGAATGATCCCAAGACCGCGGAACGTGTGGGCGCACATCGTGGTTTGTCCCGGCTCCTCGCAAGTAACCACAAGGAGCCGGAAACCGCGCACGGGGCACAGAGCTCCTCAGGAGCTCTGTGGCCATCGGGGGTGGAGAGTGCGGAAAGTATTCTTTTTTAAAAAAAACACCTTACAGTTCGGTGCTCGTGCGCTCCTTCTTTGATAAAAAAAAAATGGCAGGCGTGACGTACTGTTTCTTCCTGGACGTCTCACACCGCGTGTAAACAGAGGGGACGAACTCACGATCATAATATCGCCAGATCCTCGCCCCTCTGTTACACTAGACCCATAGGTCTAGCTGAGGCCAGAGCTGGCTGCTTATGTGTGTGTGTGTGATCTGAGCTAAATGAAAGCTGCCTTGTAGCTCAGTGGTAGAACATTTGCTTTTCATGCAGAAAGTCCCAGGTTCAATCTCACTGCCGGTGAGCAGAGACAACCCAAGGGAGAGTGGTCTTCTCAGTGGTGGCCCCTCGATTGTGGAACGATCTCCCCGCTGAAGTCCCCACTGCCACCAACACTGCCGTTTTCTCGGAGCCAAGTGAAGACTGCCTCCTACTCCCAGGCTTTTAATGGTATATGATGAGGCATTTATGTCCGCTGTCTTTAACAGGTCTAGTATCTGACTGAAATGGTTTCTAGCTCTTGAAATGGTTTTAAACGTTGCATAAAGATGTTATACTTTGTTTTCTTGTAACGTTGCCTCTATTAGGGTGACCATATGAAAAGGAGGACAGGGCTCCTGTACCTTTAACGGTTGTGTAGAAAAGGGAATTTCAGCAGGTGTCATTTGTATGCAAGCAGCACCTGGTAAAATTCCCTCTTCATCACAACAAGTAAAGCTGCAGGAGCCCTGCCCTCTTTTGTATCTGGTCCCTCTAGTATAGCTCCTGCTGAAATTTCCTTTTCTATACAAACGTTAAAACATACAGGAGCCCTGTCCTCCTTTTCATATGGTCACCACAGTCTCTGTGGTTTGTGATATTTGTGAATTGTTGTGAGCTTTGGCAGTCTAGAAATGAAATCAGTCGTCTTAGGTTAGATGCATGCACCTGTACAAATCTAACATTGGAGCCACCAGAGATCAGGTGCAAGACGGCTGCCTATGCAGAGCTCTGATTTAGTCCATTTGAGCTTCCTATGTAGAAGTTTTTTGCAGGCATTTTGTGGGCAAAGGGTCATAGCTTAGTGGTAGAGCACATGTTGAGACAAGGGTGCAAAAGAGCGTGCCCCCCTCAAGCTCTCTGTGGGGGCCTCCAGTGTCTGCTGCCACTGAAAAAAGAAGTAAAAAAAGTGGGGGAACGGTCTAGGAGCAGCCTCAATGGTTCCTGCCATACAAACTTCATTCGTCGAGGATCCTAGAAAACAATGCGTGTTAGGATGCTTTGGGGATCTTGAGGAATAAGGCTTCTGCAGCAGGGACCATTTTTTCTGTTTTCAATGGCAGCAGAGAGAAGGGAGGAGTTAAAGCTGCAAGTGAGTCGGTGTGTGGATTTAGATGTGAAGGGTAGTTTGGGGGGGGGGGTCACATAGCGTCAGGGCTGGCCCAAAACATTTTTGCTGCCTGAAGTGAAGAACAAAATGGCGCCCTTTCCTATTCCATGTACAAAAGGCAACTGACCTGACAGATGAATCTGGCTTTGACAACAATGGGACAGCATCCTCCACTGTGCCTGAAAACAGCAGGCTAACAGGGGACACAGAGCAGGCTGCATGACACACAGGTTTTTCCTCTAAAAACCTGCTGCCACCTCCCAAGATCTGCCGCCTGAGGCAATTTCCTCACTCTGTCTCATGGTAGGGCCGTCCCTGCATAGCCTATGCTGCATAGGGGAACCCCGGTCCCTGACTGATTACCTCCAATGGAATATATAACATGTTGCCCACTCCATCTTAAAAGGAAGGTTTTTAAATGTTAGAATGCATACAGGACAAGCGCACTCTGTGTGTGTGTGTGTGTGTGTGTGTGTATGTGTATGAGAGAGAGAGTTTAGCTCTGGCGTGGGCTGGTCCATGAAGTCACGAAGAGTCGGAAACGACTGAACGAATAAACAACAAAAATACCGCCCAGCTGTCAGATACGCTCAGAGTGGTTTACAATCATAATGGTTGTATGTCTACAGGGATGGCATCGAGGGTAGGCATGGTTGGGCCGCTGCCCAGGGCCCACACGCCAATAAAGGGCCCATTGACAGGAGCCCCCTGGAGTTGCTCTTCCTTCTCCGTTGCAAGCTACTTGTTTGCCTGCCTCTCACTCTGGCCCAGGCAACAGAGATGGTGAGGAGGAGGAGGAGGAGGCGGAGATGCCACCATCTCGTTGCTTATTGGCTCTCTGCCTGCCAAACAAGCAAGAGATAGCCATGATGAGAAAGAGGACGAGGCGCAAGAGCAGCTGGTGACAATGGTGGTGGGAAGGTGGAATTTTAGGATGGTTTTAGCATGTTTTCAGGATGTTTTAAGAATGTATATTATGTTCTTAATTCAGTTTTATGTATTTTATATTTACTATTGTTCCCCACCTCAATCAAAATGGAGAGGCGGGTAAATAATAATAATAATAATAATAATAATAATAATAATATTAATAATAATAATAATAATGGTAGAGTCATGGAGGGAGGGCCCCCGCTGAGGGTGTCTTGCCCAAGGGCCCTCCAAAATCTTGAGCCTATGGTGCATGTGAATATGTATGCATGTGTCAAGGTTGTATATCTCTGTATTAAGAGGATGTTCTTTTGGCCAAGCCTCCCAGCACCATGAGTAATTACACACACACACACGCGCGCACACACACACGCACACACGCACACACACACACACACAAGAGACTTGGTTCACACAACATGCTAACCCGCACTCGGTGGTTTGAGCTTGGGTTGTTGCTGAACTGGGCGTCATTTGTTAAATTGTGGGTTAACGTGTTGTCTGAACCCAGGGCATTTTCTGCAGGGTGTCTTGTTAACCACGCGGTGTGGCTTATTCTTCTCGAACAAGCCACCTTGAGAACCCGTGGTTTGTTGTTAGGTTGTTTGGGGTAGCTAACAAGCCACCCTGTGGAAAATGTCGTGGGTTCAGACAACATGCTCACCCACGGTTCAACGAACAGCCCATGGTTTGTTTCTTGAACTGTGGGTATGGATCAGCATGTCGTGTCAACAGCCCCAGAGTGTGCCGGACATGGGACCAGTGAGCTACAGAGTGTGCTTCCTCTAGTGGGCGCACTCCCAAGATGGTGGGGTGAATCACCCTCGTTCTAATCACAGCCATCTCTAGTAGCCGGATGACTTGTTCAGATGGGGGCGGAGTCGGGTTTGGGTGGCAGCCCTAATCTCCAAAGGTGTGTGTGGAATGTGCACATTTGGCTGCTTATTTTCTAACGATTTCCTGCTACCTCAGCAGCTCCCTTGGGTGGAGCACCCTTGGGCTGTTTTTTGCAGCAGCTGGCGCTTTTCCCTGAGGGAGGGCAGGGCCCGTATTCCGGCATGGTTCAGCTGCTGCGAATGAAACCACCCACAACCTGGCATGGCAAGGGGGCTAGAGAGGATTACGTCAAGGACACCCGCTGCTGCGACGGGGTCAGATTGGTGCCTCTGCAAACAGGCAAAATGCATCCACACAACGATAGACCTGCCCTGAGAACATCTGGCATTTTGCGTCAGAGACTCGAAGCTCCGGTATAGCTAGGGTTGTTGGAGGCATAGAACCCGGAGTCCTGAGATCCTCCACTTTAATTTAAAAGCCCCAAAGCTAAGTGGCTAGTCCTCATGGCTGAAAATATGCGTGCAGTGTATTCTTAAAGGTTGCGGGAGGTGGGGTTCCTGTGCCCAACAGTGCTGCTGATCCTTCCTGTCTTCCAGTGTTTTTCCCTTCCCACACAGACCTATTATTTTCTTGTTGTTGTTATTGTTGTTTGACAATAAGAATTTCTAGGCCACCTTCCAGGACAAAAAGCCCTCCTAAGGTGGTTTACATAAAACTATAATACATTGAAAGGTAGGGTGTTATGGCATTTCAACAAAATGCCGTCATTTAAAATAGTCCTTAGAAAGAGATCAGAAGATCAGCCAAGCTGACTATACAATTAATTCAACCATTTAGAAGCACAGTTTCACTGTGCTGTCTTTCCATTCCTGCCCATAAATAATCCTTTAAAAGGAATTGCAGTTTCTGAATATCAAGGTCAGAATAAAGCAAAGCGATCTTAAAAAGAAGAAGCTGTGTATATTTTATTACTGCAGAATTTTCCGGTCTTTGAGAACAAAACGGGTTTCCTATATCAGGAGAATTGCGATTCAGGTCAAGATCCTAAAGCCTCCTCTCTTATGACTGCAGATGCTGGATCAAATATTTGACCGTTTCTTCGGATCAAAACCTCCCTGAAAATAGAAATGCTGTATGTCAGGGGAACGGCTAGTTTCACCCCTTCTCGCTAACATGCTAGTTATCTGCATGCAGAGTTTGTAGGGGCCAGGAGCAATTAATCATTCCAACAAGCAACCTTCTACCTGTAGCTGGAGTGGCAAAGCCCAGGGGGAAAAATAAATGACACACTTGACTGTGTAAGCAATTTAAATTGCTCCTCAAGGCCCAGCTAAGTGTTGCTTCACTCCTTTTTTTTTCCTTTTCTTTTTAAGCCACTTCCAGAACCCTAAAGCTAGAATTAGAGCTGATAGCTGCCTGATAACTTCCTTATTTCTAAACTTTAAAGCAGCTTTCCCAACCTGGCGTCCTCCAGATGTTTTGGACAACAACAACTCCCAACAACCCACAACCAGCATGGAGCTCTCTGCATTCTCATCTGCGAATCTGTCCAATTCAGTTCATTTGGCCTGAATTGAACCCTCAGCTTCCCTACGGGCAGATAATGCTGGATTTGAAGATTTAAATAGAAATACTTATTGCGGAAGACAATTGCCCTGAGAACCTGCCTTGAGGATTAGCATTGAAAGGCAGGGTGGAAATATTTTCATGCATAAAACAAAACAAATGGGCAGTGAACTGGATTCCTTTTCTTACAGTGCAATCATATATATTATATTATATGCTCAGAAGTAAGTCTCATTGAGTCAGTTTTCTTGGCAGACATAAACGTGATGGGTTGAAGTCATACAAGTGTACAATTTATCTGTTCTAGTTGTACAGTGCTAGAACCCGGGGTCACCCCATGAAACTGATTGGTGGGAGATCCAGGACAAATAAAAGGAAGTACTTCTTCACACAGCGCATAGTTAAATTATGGAACTGACTACCACAAGATGTAGTGATGGCCACCAATCTGGATGGCTTCAAAAGGGGGTTGGATAAATTCCTGGAGGCAAAGGCTATCAATGGCTACTAGCCCTGATGGTTGTGCGCTATCTCCAGTATTCGAGGCAATAAGCCTGTGTGCACCAGTTGCTGGGGAACATGGGCGGGAGGGTGCTGTTGCACCATGTCCTGCTTGCTCATCCCTGGCCGATGGCTGATTGGCCCCTGTGCGAACAGAATGCTGGACTAGATGGACCCTTGGTCTGATCCAGCAGGGCACTTTTAATGTTCTTATGTACTTACAGTAGGGTTCATGGCTTTTGGGATAAATGATTATCCATACTGATTCGACACTTGGAATTGAAGGGAGAATGGTGGCAGTATGCTTTCCTGCATTCTTTGTTCGTATCATTTCGAGATATACTGCAACGTAAAATAAAAAGGCACTTCCAGATACCAAATGACATGCAACCAGGCTTGTCAGCAGCCACTAGACTAGAGTGGTTGCCTGGAGTGTGTAAAAATGCCCTCCAGGCGATCAAGCTGAGAAGCTTTAGAAAAACTGGGCTTCCCCCCCCCTTTAAAACCCTTTTAAGTGACTAATATTGGCACATGTACAGAGGAAGGCTAGTAAAAGATTTTACAAGCTACTTTTGTGGATTTATTTGCTAGGCTGCAGGCAATCCACACAAGGTATTCTAGTGTGAGTTCTCTGCCCCACCCCCACTGCATGTGCCCATGTGGCGATGAACACATGAAGTAGGAAGGTACACACACGAGCGGCATACCACTCCATGTATGAAATTGCTTTCCATGTAGGGAAAAGATGACATCCGAAAGGGAGAGTCTTGTAATCGGAGCACCCAGCTCTTTCTGCTAGGGTAGCCTTTCCACTTGCCGTGCGCGTGGGTTTTCAGGAGGCCTCGTCATCTCCAACTCAGGCATGCGCAGCACATCTCATTAGGGTGTGCACCCGGGGACTTTATTTATTTATTTATTTATTTATTTATTTATTTATTTTAAAGGCGAACTTTTATTGAATCTGCAAGACACGAATGCCCTACCCTGCATTTGGCTTACCTGACTGTGGGAGGGCCGTTGCAGGTAAAGGTGGGGGAATGACGAGGTGCTCCTCACGCCCCAGCACTGGTGGGGCTTTGTGGTGACACTGGCCGGAGGAGGGGCTTACGAGGCGATATTAGCCTTTGGGGGCCCTCCTCCTGGTCTCTTTGAAGCGTGGCTCATAGAATCATAGAATAGTAGAGTTTGGTAGGGGCCTCTAAGGCCATCGAGTCCAGCCCACTGCTCAATGCAGGGATCCACCCTAAAGCATACCTTACAGATGGTTGTCCAGCTGCCTCTTGAAGGCCTCTAGTATGGGAGAGCCCACGACCTCCCTAGGTAACTGGTTCCATTGTCGTACTGCTCTAACAGTTAGGAAGTTTTTCCTGATGTCCAGCCGGAATCTGGCTTCTTGTAACTTGAGCCCATTATTCTGTGTTCTGCACTCTGGGATGATCGAGAAGGGATCCTGGCCCTCCTCTGTGTGACAACCTTTCAAGTATTTGAAGAGTGCTATCATGTCTCCCCTCAGCTTTCTCTTCTCAAGGCTAAAGGTGCCCAGTTCTTTCAGTCTCTCCTCCGAGGGCTTTGTTTCCAGGCAGAGAGGCTCCCAGCAGAGCGATTCCTTTTCGCTCCTGCCACTGGCAGAGGGCCGTTCCCACCACGTGGGTAACATTTCAGCACGGCTTGTGCCTGGGATCATTTACATGCACCGGTGGCCAAGGGGGCATGGCTCCTGGCAAAGAGGCTCCCACCAGAGTGATTCCTTTTCGCTCCTGCTGCCGGGAGCAATGGCGCTCTCTCGGAGGCAGCGGTTCTTTCGCATGGAGGCAGAGCAGCTGGAGGACTGTTTCGCATAGATCCCTTCCCAATTGCCCCCTCAATTCGGTGCTTGTTGCTTGAGACATTATGGTGTGCTTGAACACACCCAGCACACCCCTTCTGCATGCCTATGATCTCCAAGCAGTCTTGGAGGGGATCTACACTAGTATATGAAATGTTGTTTTTACAGTCATTGAACGTTTTGTTTTTGAACGATTTAAAACGTAGCGTTTTTTAAAATGTTTACTTACGTTTTCTCTTTCCATGGGAATGCATTCTTTTTGGCCACACTAAGAAAATAAATCCCTTTGTTCTATTTCCCCGTCTGCCCATTTCCCCTCCCACTTCTTCTTCTCTCCGCTTCAATTGCCCCTCCACCTACAAACAAGCCACCAAGAAGCCTCCCAGAAGTGAAACTGGAAGTGGCTGCA
Source organism: Elgaria multicarinata webbii (assembly GCF_023053635.1). Classification (NCBI taxonomy): domain Eukaryota; kingdom Metazoa; phylum Chordata; class Lepidosauria; order Squamata; family Anguidae; genus Elgaria; species Elgaria multicarinata. Next base: position 11,151,162 of record NC_086183.1, on the reverse strand, counting down.
AAAAAGAGGCTTGAAAGAAAAAAACGGCTCCAACTTTGGGATCAGAAATTACATAAACACGCCCCCCCCCCGGAATGCGATTGGCTAAAGAAATACAGGAAACCCATTTAATATGATGAAATCGGCCACATCATACCAAATAGAACGAGAAGTTCAAAATAAAAACTGGAGAACAGACAACAATAAAACATCACAAACTATATGTCATGCGGCGTAATACTACGAAATGCACACTTAAAAATGGTAAGACACGTTCTAACTTGACTAGTGTAGATCTCCTCCCAAACACCCTTCTCCAACCTGTTGGCCTCCACCAATGTTGGACTACAACTCCCATCATCCCCACACACACACCAAGTTGGAGAAGGCTGCCCTAGAATCTTTGATCAATTTAAAGATGTCAAGGTAGAAGGAAATTAGGGTGCCCAATGACTGTAATATAAATAGATAGTCTTTTGTCTAGGTGTTAACTCTTGATGGTTAACTTCAAGATCCCTTCTGATAGTTGTTTTAATCTTTAAACCCGTTTTGGACTGGACAGCCCTTCAAATAGAGGATGCCTTCAAAGAGAGGACTATCATCTTCAAGTAGGGAACTGTCTTCTGTAAATAGGACACATATAAAATAGGAGATGTATTAAGGGCAATAATTCTGGGCCTAGTACTACAGAGAGGGAGTAATGTTTCTTAGACCAGCTCCTCTTGCTTTTAATCCAATCATCTCTGCCCCAGTCATGCACAGAACATAAGAAGAGCCATGCTGGATCAGACCAAGGGTCCATCTGGTCCATAGGCATGCACAGGACATTCCATTAGGATGTGCACCTAGTGATTTTTTTAAGGCAAACATTTATTGAATGCTCAATCATAAAGGCCATTATTTTTATTCATTTATTTATTAAACACTGTAGACACTGATGCCCTACTCTGCGTTTGGCTTGCTTGACCACAGGAGGGCCGTTGCAGGTGAGGACAGCCAGAGCACTACTCCTACTTTGTCTTGATCCCTACTCAATGGCCCCTAAATTCAGCACTTATTGCTTGAGCTATTAGGGTGTGCCTTGGCACATCCCTTGCACATGCCTATGATCTAGTCCAGCATTCTGTTCACACAGGGGCCAACCAGCTGTCAACCAGGAATCCACAAGCAGGACATGAGTACAACAGCACCCTCTTGCCCATGTTCCCCAGCAACTGGTGTACATTGCTTCGGATACTGGAGGTAGCACACAGCCATTGATAGCCTTTTTCTCTAGGAATTTGTCTAATCCTCTTTTGAAGCCATCCAAATTGGTGGCCATTACTACGTCTTGTGGTAGCAAATTTCAGAGTTTAACTCTGTGGTGTGTGGAGAAGTCCTTCCTTTCATGTGTCCTGAATCTCCCAACCAATCTGCTTCATGGGAGGACTCCATTGGGTTCTAGGATTATGGGAGTGGGAGGAAAATGTCTCCCTTTCCACATTCTCCAGGCGTAATTTTGTACACCTTTATCATGTCTCCCCTTACTCACGGCTTCCCTTCCCATCCCATCCCACAGGCCCGTGCTCTCAGCTACTCTGAGCCCGATCTCTGGAGGAACGGCGTTCTGCGCAGGTTTGGGAGCCTCAATTGGCGCAAGCGGCGGAGCAGCCATGTTCAGCTCTCGGAGCATCCCGGGAACCCGGCGAGCGAGGCTTGGGCCGCGGGGCGGCTTTGGAGACCGTCCGTCGGCAGTGACGTGGAGATGAGGAGCAGGTCGGAGAGATGCCAGCCCTCGTCTCAGCCCAGTGAAATGGATTCTGCAGGGACCAGCCCGGTCCCCTCCACGTCCTTTGACTCTTTTGACTGCTGGGGGGATGGGAACTCTTGGGAAGGGTCCTTCTCATTCAGCAGCTCTTCTCTGCCCTGTCCCACGGCTCCCGAAGCAAAAGGAGAAGCCCTCAAGCTCCCGTCGGTCCAGGAGGAAACCAGCAAGGCCCCCGAGCCTCTCCCCGAGCAGGCCGAAAGCAAAGTCGAAGGGGCCTTGACTTCAGGGGTTTCCCACCGCACTGTTGTAGCAGAGCCGGAGAACCTGAGCTTTGGCCTGGCAGAAGCCACGTCCGAGCCCATCAGTGGGGCAGAGGAGCCTCCGGCAGCTACCACGAGCCCATCTGGGGGTCAGCCTCTGGAGGTCGTGGGGGCTGTTGAAAGCAGCCCAGCCAAGATCCGTTATGAGATAAGGATCACAATGACCAAGGAGGAGGAAGAGGACGGGAGCGCCGGAGCGCAGGCCGCAGCCGGCTGCGGCGAGGGAGGCCGGCCGTGCCACCCGTCTGGGCAAGGAACACTTTCTCCGGGGGTTGCTGAGTTAGAGAAAACAGAAGAGCGACGTCACCAGAAACCTGCCGGACTGGCTCCCCAGCTGTCAGCGTGCAAGGAATTCCAAAACTGCAGAGGGCCGCACGGGGTGGGGACCTGGGAGCTGCACGGGCCAAGACTGGCTGCCACCACTGGGAGCCCAGCCACGCCGCGGCAGGGATCGGAGACGAGCCCAGGGGAGGGAGCGGAGCGGAGCGGAACCGATCAGCTGCGTTCGGCGGATGGCACACCGGTGGAAGGGACGGGCCTTGTAGCTTCGGAATCCCCGGCCGACAGGTAGGTGGGGGAACAGGTTTGGGAAGCCTTGTGCTGCGGCAGGTGTGCTGCCGAGCAGAGCTCCAGAGACGTGCCTCAGCCAAGGGAAAGGGAGCTGGGATGTCTGTGCTTGTCCCCGTGGGGAATTTTCTGGATGCCTGTTCTTTCTCAGTGGTATTAGTTCCGCAACAGCCCAAGTGGCAGGGGAGGCTGATGGCTCCGATGTCAGTGGGGTGGTGAATCTGCTCTGGGTGTCAGCCAGAACTCCAAAGGAGCTCTCCGTTCGAATTCTGACTGGTTCCGACTGAAACCTGAAACAGATTTGCTGCCCTGCTGACTTCGGAGTTACCAGCCTCTACTAGTGGAGAATTTTGCAGTGGAGTCTTTCTGGTTTGGGTGCGTGGGGCACATATTTAGGAGAGGAAATGGAAAAGGGGTCTTGTGACAGCTTCTTGCCCAAGGCAACCATTGACTCAAAGAGAAAGAATAGACGAGCAGGGTTAAAGAGCTGAGCTTTACGCCATCTCCCCTTCCCTGCTGTGATCAGGCCTTTTGGTGTGACTGAAGGCTCCAGTTGTCAGAAACCTCAGTACCTGTTGTAACTGGAGAGGGAACGGAGGCCATTCAAACGGTGGGGAACGTTTTATTTTCAGAAAGTCTTAATTGGTAGATTTTGTCCCCCGAAAAGCTGTGCACTGCTTTCCAGCAGAGCTTTACTCAGAAGCAACATCCCCACTGAGTTCAGTGAGATTTAGTCCCGAGCAAGCGGGTGTAAGTCTGCAGTCAGAGGAGTAAATTTTTAATCTGGGCGACTGCAAAGTGAGGACAGGCTTAATCTTTTCGGGCTGGTAACAGGGAACCTTTAAAGACACGATGGTCTTTCTGTCCTTTAATGAGCGGTAGGTTTTATTTATTACGTTGTTTATGCTGTCTTACACTTTTGGAGAGGATGGATATTTACGCGCTGCCTTGAAAGAGGAAATGGGTCACACACACCCGAAAAAAGGGAGGACAAAAGAGGGACTGATTTGCAGAAACTTCGCAGATGCTGATTTGTATTCGGCAAATTCGGAAATAATTGCTATTGTTTTTAATAGAAAAGCAATGCATCTCGCCATGACGGGAGAAGGCTGTGAGCAGGTGACCCGTACACTGCTCCATCTGTTCTCCAGGTCCTGATGGTTGATGGGCAACTTCAAGGCCCATGATCTGCTCTCCTTTCTTAGGGTTCATTCTCTTTAAAGCAAACTTGGCCTGGACAGCCCTTCGAATAGTTGACCCCTTCAGATAGAGGACTGTCCTCAGTAAAGTAGGGCCCACGGTCACCCTACTTCCAGAAAGGCACCTACAACAAGGTTTTTGTAATGTGCAAACATATTTAACTTTAGGTTGCAATCCTATACTCACTTACCTGGGAGAAAGCCCCATTGAAATCGATGTGATTTATTGCTGAGGAGACATGTATAGGACGCCATTGTTAATCAGTTAGAAGGCAAATACTTATTCAGCTGAACATTGTCCATAAGGACATCAGAAGAGCCCTGCTGGATCAGGCCAAGGGTCCATGTAGTCCAGCACTCTGTTTGCACAGTGGCCAACCAGCCATCGGCCAGGGATGAACAAGCAGGGCATCGTGCAACAGCATCATCCCGCCCACATTCCTCAGCAATTGGTGTCTTTAGGCTTCTTTCAGACAGATCTAATGCAGGTATCTAACCAACCTTGTATTTTGACCTCAGATGAATTCACACAAACCATCATCTTGTCATTGCCTTTTGCTGTGTGCCCTGAGTTAAAGTGTGTGTGTGTGTTTGTTATAGAACATTTCCCCACCAGAAGCTGGTTCATCAGGGCTGGTATCAGGTTTGAGGGAGCCCTGCGCAAGGTGCCCTTTGGTGCCCTCCATCCCGAAGGCTACGCAGGCAAAGGGGATGGATTGGGATCAGGAGGGTGCTGGTGCTGGTCCAGTACTGTGAAGTGAAGTCCTGGGCTGTGCAGCTGCATCCACCATCATCTTCATTATCTCCCATGCCTGTGGGGCTTGGCCCCAATATCAGGGTCATAGGGTGGTGGTGTGCCCTCTTTTACAGAGGACCATCTTCTACTGGAAGGGCCGTTCTGTCCAGTTCCAGTTTAAAGCTAAGGAACACTCAGAACTGCTGCCCAGCTACAGTGACCACTTGGGTAGCAGCCCAAGCAGGGTGTCACAGCCTTCCACTCTACAACAGGATAGACTCTGTTTCTATTTCAATCACAATAATCCACATATCTTATGCAAATCACTGTCCTCTTTTGTCCTCTTTTCTGGGGATGCATTTCCTCTATTTAGCGATTTATAAATGGCCACCCTAGCAAGTGATGGGGCCCAGAGGCCTTGTGAATCATGAAGACGACCGCAGCTGCCTGGCCCAGCCCTTCTCTCCACAGAAATGGGTCATAAAAAAACCTTGTTAAAAAGTTCTTGTTTAAAAAGTGAGACCGCTATCAGCGTTGTAGGGCCATGGCATTTGCCCCATCATGCCAGATGCTGGCGCCGTGCCTGCGATTCATTCTCAGGCTTTGGGGAGAAACCTCAGTGTAGTTTTAATACACTGGCTTGTCTTCCTAACCAGTTATCAAGATTTGATGTTGGCCACAGAAATAATTAACCTGTCTAGATGTTATGTGAGGAGAAGCAGGAGAAAGAAAGAAAGAAAGAATAAATATCTGTTTTCTATAAACTAGTTTAAGGTGTGCAGCAAGAAACTTTCTCGCTGAATTGGGTCCAAAAGAAAAGAGTCAAGAGACTCTTTATTTAGAAAGAAGGGCTTCTTTATTCTCTACCCAGCTCCAGAGGAGCTGCCATTTCCCACCAGTAAATCACCTTTCACCTGTAATCACCTACAAGTTCAAAATTCTCATGTTTGCATTTGAACCAGGGTACTGTGAACATCCCAAATGGCTGCTCCATTGCTTTGCGCCAATTGAAGCTCCAAAATGTGCCGATTCATTGGGTTAAATGGGCCAAAGGTTTTCGTCACTGCTGCTGCTGCCCAATGCTTTTACCGGCCCAAGAAAGCATTGGTGTGTTGTGCAGCTGGGCCCCTCCAAAGAGAGAGATGTGCGGGGTGGGTGGGTTAGGAACCAGGGGAGGAGAAGCTAGGCCTAATTACATCGCTCCCCTAACCCCAGGACTGAGCCTGAATTATTCCTTTGAGTATGAAATATGCCGAGAGGATAACTCTCAGGAAGTCCTTCCTCCACCTGGTGCCCTTCAGATGGGATGGACTGCAGTGTCAACGCTGGCTGGGAATCATGGGAGTTGCAATCCAAAACATCTGGTTGGGGAAAGTTGAGATAAATAGTGCTGCCCTGTGTAGCCATTGGTCTGACTCAATACAAGGTCAGTCCTTGTATGTTATGGTCTGAGACCTTAGAAACAAAGTGAGCTAGCTTATATTGGGCCTGTTCAGAAGACACCTTAAACCAAGGCTTTAACCATGGGGGTTAAGCCAGAAAGCCAAGCCGTGTTCAGAAGACACCTTAAACCATGGCTTTAACCAAGGTGAATATTCACCATGGTTAAAGCCGTGGTTTAAGGTGTCTTCTGAACACAGCTCCGCTTTCTGGCTTAACCCCCGTGGTTAAAGCCATGGTTTAAGGTGTCTTCTGAATGGGGCCATTGAGTCAGACCATTGGTCCATCTAGCCCAATATTGACAACATTGACTGTCAGCAGCTCTCCAGGGTTTCAGGCAAGATTCCTCCCTAGCCCTACCTGGAGATGCTGAGGATTGAACCTGGGACCTTCTGAATGCAAAGCAGGTGTTTTACCACTGAGCTACGGCCCCTAGTCAATCTTGTGCTTTCTAGTTTCTCAGCCAAAGAAGAACTATGGACTATTGGACTCCAAATTACAATTGAATATGAGACCTAAAGGCCAGCGTTGTGGCTGACTAGGATCCCCGCTATTGCATGTCAGGAAGCCTGGAGCAGCTTGGGATCAGGGTGACCATGTGTGCTGCTTTACAGGGAGCAGTCCTCTACATGAAGGGCTGTCCAGTCCAGGTCCGGTTTAACGGTAAAGACCCATGAGAAGGGAGAGCAGATCAGGGGCTTTGAAGGTGCTCAACTACTTTTCCCACCTGACAGGAGACTGAGCAGCAGGCACACAGGTCACCTGATTGTAGTTTCACCCACTAGAGATGTGTTTCTATTGAAATTATAAAGTATACAAAATAGAAGGCAGCAGATGGAATAAACAGTACAAAGTTTATTTAGTACAATATTTGGTATTGCAGTTTGTATGCTGGTCAGCACCACTTTGTACTGTCTATTGAAATTATAATCATTATTTCTAAATGTGTGTCCATACGTATAAATTAACACACGCCAATTGTATGCAGATCTGCATCTTCTTTGTCCTCCTTTTGGGTGATACATTTCCTCTTCTCTTGATGATCCTTAAAGGCCCACCTTTCTTGGGGCACATGCTTGCGTGATAACCCCAAAACTTGCCCTAGCTTTGCTAGCAAGATTAAAAACTGATGTGGGATGCTTATACGTACTGTCCAGTTCCCTGTGCAGAAGGGGTCCTCCAGGGTTTCCATTTTTGGTGGCTACATCACAGCAAATGTAAATATTGTATAGTACGCTTTGGATGGTATCATACCAGTGGGTTTTTGTAAAAGTCTCCCATCACAACGGATGCCCTTCCTTTTCCGTAGCTCGTTGACATTCTGGCCCTCACTGCTCACACCCAACCCCACTGAATATTCATGCGTGCACTTGCACATACACTCAGTATTCATATATGTAAAAACAAAACATTATCTTGGGCTTTACTGCATGGCGGAGTAGGGCGTTACAATCTTGCTGGCAAGTCAGGGCAGAAAGAGGTACCAGAGACCACGTAAATGAGATGCAGACCATTTATGTTTCCCTCTAATCGCGTATTTACTAAAGCAGTGACTTGCAGACTGGGCACTGTGGCGTCCTGGGACTCCTCTGAAGCTCCTCAATGAGAACATCAATAATGGCTAGTAATTGCAGACCAGTAATGGCCAGCAAGCGGCAATCACAGGAAAGTGTTGTTTGGGTGTGTTCTAGCTTACACTTTCAGTTCTTGCAGACCAATGAGGAGGCCCAAAAGGTCTGGACCAGCCTTCTCCAACGTGGCACTCCAGGCTTCCATCATCCTCATAGATTATGGGGCAGGGATTATGGGAGTTGGAGTTCAACACATCTGGAGGACAAAGGGTTGGGGAAGGATGGTCTAGATAAGTGCCCTGCATGAACTGAGTGAGCACGCTAGAACATGCCCCAGAATCCCTTGGAGTGTGGCTAGCACCTTAGAGCAGGGTTGCACAACCCTTTTGACCCCTGATGCTGGCTTGGGGGACAACATGTGCATGTAGATGCACATGAAGACATTCACATACATTCATACATGCACATGCATTCCTATGCATATACACACCCACTCGTCAGCGATCCTGATACAAATCTTTCCTTGCTGCTAGTGGTGGCAGGAAAGGAATAATTTGCAAGGGATCTATGGGAGAGGAAATGGAGAAGGAGGGAGAAAATTGGCAGTGGGGAGGGATCAAGGCACCCTTGGAGAGCATGGTAAAGGCCTTGAGGATCTGCAGGTTGTACTCCTCTGGCTTAGAGGGAGTTATACAAGAACCTTATTCTCTCTCCCCAAGAACAGAACAGGAACAGGAAACACATAACTCCATCTAGATACAATTAAGTCCAGTGCCACCTAGTGACTAAATTATAGAATGACATTATCCACACACTAGGTTTCCATAGATGACATTCCGGGATTGCTCAGCTGCTGAATCCATGTTAATATGGATCTCTGAATATAAAATAAAAGTTTGAACAATGCCTGGGCTACAGGATATTCTTTCCCCTTGCTGTTTCCTTATCACCTTTTCTCTTCTTCCCTCCTTTATGTTATCAGGAAAGTTGTGCCCACAGGGAGTAAATGGGCTACTCCTCTCCATGCCTTACGAGGGATCTGTTCCTCCTATGACCTGAAAATGTTGATTAGGCAACTTGTTGGATGCCAAAGGCCACATTAAATAGGGTGAGATAAAGCGGAAGTCTATTGGCTCAATTGCATATTTTGCAATTGGCAATCACTTGGCAGATGCCAAACTCTGCTGGGGATGATCGCTTTTTCTTTTTTCATCCCCTCCCAGCCAGCTGGCATGGTCAAGAGCTCGTAGTATTGTTGCTAGCCCCAAGTCTTCACGATCAGAACACACACCTTTACCGAGGCAAGGTAAGCAAATCTCAAATCATGAGATTTGAAATAAGCAGGTGGGACCTCTAGATGTGGAACTATTTCAAACACCCCACCTGTCTATTCTGAAGCTCGTCCCTACAGCCCTTGGGGCTAGGAACCGACTTTATTTTATTTTGTTTTATTAAAAAGGGCTTCGAGACTCTATCAGGAACTTGGCCGCTTTTGCATCACCAAAAAAGGGGACACGGCTTTGTGCATCTGTTAATTTATAGGTAGAGATGCAAATTTAGAAATAATTACTACAATTTAAATAGAAATAAAAATACATCCTGACATAGCAGAAGGAGGTTTGCTGAATGCCTATCTGCGCAGTCTGTTGTCCAAATGCTCAGTGAGGATGGTCAATTTCAGGTCTCCTTCTTTCTCTCCCTTCTTATGGTTCTTTAAACTGGGCTTTGTCTGGGCAATTGTCCTTGTCCATATAGAGGACGTTTTCAAAGAGAGGACTGTCCTTCGACAGCCCTTAAAATAAAATTGGATGCATGGCCACCCTAAGAGAGATGCTTAGAATCATAGAATAGTAGAGTTGGAAGGGGACTATAAGGCCATCAAGTCCTAGGTGGATTCAATGCAGGAATACACCTTAAAGCATCCCTGACAGATGCTTGTCCAGCTGCCTCTTGAAGGCCTCTAGTGTGAGAGAGCCCACCACCTCCCTAGGTAACTGGTTCCATTGTCATACTGCTCTAACAGTCAGGAAGTTTTTCCTGATGTCCAGCCAGAATCTGGCTTCCTGTAACTTTGGTCCATTATTCCGTGTCCTGCACTCTGGGAGGATCGAGACGAGATCCTGGCCCTCCTCTGTGTTCATGATAACATTGTCTTTCTATTATTACCATGTGATCAGTAGTGATGGCCACCACTTTGGATTGCTTTAAAAGGAGGATTTCATAAATTCATGGAGGAGAAGGCTCTCAGTGTCTACTGGTCCTCATGCTACCTCCATTTATCAGAGGCAGTTGCTGGGAAGCATAGGTGAGAGTGTACAAAATTGCAAAATGTGGCAGCTAGACCTTTGTGAAGAGTGTGCTTTTGGGGCTGTATTGCATTAGTCTCAGATCAACTTCCCTAGCTCCGTTTCCAGGAACAATTCAGGGTGCAGATGTTGACCTATAGAACTCTAAACAATTTGGTGGCCCGGATATCTGGATAACCACCTCTTTCCATATGGACCTGCCTGCAATTTGTTATCGTCATTAGAGGACCTGTTATATGTCAAATCATCTAGAGAGGCTAGGCTGATGGGTACTTGAGACAGGGCACTTTTGGTAGCAGCCCCCGATTTGAGGTTTAATGGATAGGAAAGACTGTGCTGGTCTGTTGAGCTTGGTTGTTGTTGTTTTAAAATTAGATGCTGTTATTGTACGTTGCTCCCAGTGCATGATAGCTGGATGGTGCGATTTATACATTTCATAAATAAAAACTAACTTTCGATCTTGTGATGTTGTGAAGCTGAGTCCAAATACATGACAAACAAGAGAAAGTCATGCCCTGTGCCCTTCTGCATCTGGCCACCCTAGCAAATCTTGGGGCTTTATTTCATTGAGTGGTGTGAGATTGGTTCTCCTAGACCATCTAATTCCCAAGCCCAGAAGGATTGTGGTCTGTACTGGGTATCCTGCCTTTCACTGCAGTGCTGGCTGGGGAATGAATTCTAGGAGGTTTTTTCCTAACTTTACATGCATAGGATTGCACCCTTAGTCATGATCAGAGCGGACACACTGAAATCCAGTTAGTCATGACTAAAATTATGTCTCGTGCGTTTTAGTGGAGCTGTTCTAAGAATGACTTCATCTGGATCCAACCCATTGTGTTTTATGAATGCTGTAATCTGCTTTGGGCAGATTCTGGTCCAAAAGCTGAAACACAAATTGAGAAAGAAATAATTTGGTGTGGCTCAGTCTAAAGCCAATGTGTTGCATTTGGTTATCCGACTAGATATTGGGCCTGTTCAGACAACACGCTAAGCCATGGTTAGGCCGCTAACCCCTTTGCAGTAAATGGTTAGTGAGCGTGTTTAAACCATGTTTATGTAGCCACCATGGTTAGGAAAGGTTCACACAACACCCTAAGGCCCTGTTCAGATGATAGGCTAAGCCACAATGGGCCTGTTTTTCAGACAACACACTAAGCCATGGTTAGTCTACTAGACCTTTTGCAGCAAGTGGTTAGTGAGCATGTTTAAACGGTGGTTATGTAGCAACCATGGTTAGGATTGGTTCACACAACAAGGTAAGCCATATTGTTTAGCTGGGGAACATGGGCAGGAGGGTGCTGTTGCACCATGTCCTGCTTGTTCATCCCTGGCCGATGGCTGCTTGGTCACTGTGTGAACAGAGTGCTGGACTTTTGTTCTGACTTTATACTGTTGGTTTTACCCTACCCAGTGCCTGTTTGCATTCTCTTCCCCTCCTTATTGTTTTATTATGGTTTTATTAGAATGTAAGCCTATGCGGCAGGGTCTTGCTATTTACTGTTTTACTCTGTACAGCACCATGTACATTGATGGTGCTATATAAATAAATAAATAAATAAATAAATAAATAAATAAATAATAATAATGGACTAGATGGACCCTTGGCCTGATCCAGCATCAGGGCACTTCTTACGTTCACCATCATCATAGCTTAGAGTGTTGCCTGGACAGGGCCAATGTTTAGCTCTAAATGCTTAACCGCCATGGCTTAGTGTGCAGTCTGAACAGAGTCATTTAAAAAAGTCATGATCAGTGAATGCTTCAAACATTGGATCATGTTCTTTAGGAGAGGGAAGATTTGGGCCGTTGCTAGAAGAGGAGTTAGCCCGGTGTGAGGCCTGGTCTCCCTCCTGTGCATCCAGATGATGCACAGGGGATCCCGGGGTCAGGCCGGGCTAAGTCCTCGCTTGAACTTAGGATAAGCGGGATAAGCGGATCCGCTGAGGCCGGAGCTGCGGAAGGTCTAGCAAGGTCCGTGGCTTTTTCCGGCTGCTCGCTTACTCGCGAGTAGCCGGGAGAAGCCACAGACTGGGCACAGCATTCCATAGGAGCGCTGTGCCCATCGGGACGGGGGGGGCGGAGGAATCACAGGGAGGGGAGATGGGGGCCGGGGGAAAGAACGGACCCGGCAGGAGAGATGGGGGGGAGACGGGGACAGGCATGGCAGACAGGGGGAGGACGGGCGAGTGGCCAGGGGGTTTGCATGGGCGAGCGGCCAGGGGGTGGGCACAGACGAGCGGGCAGGGGGTGGGCATGACAAGCAGGGACGGGCATGGCGAGCAGGGGGAGGACAGGCAAGCGAGCGGGCAGGGGGGCATCAGGCATTGGGGGGGAAATCAGGGGCAGGGGGAGCAGAGAACCCTTTATTTTTTTTAAAAAAAGGACTTACCTTTCCATTGGTGCGCTCCTGCGCACATGGCCCTTTAAGATCCAAAGAAAATGGAGGATGCGACAGGGCTTCCCCTTACCCCGTCGCGTGTTACGTCTAGAAAAGGGAGACGGCACATGCTAGCTGCAGCGCGCCGTCGCTCCTACTCCCCACCAGATTATCTGGTAGGTCTAGCAAGGCCCCAGGTCCCTGTATTAAACCAGGGCAGAGTATTAAACCAAGCAATGAGTTGTGAATTTAAAAAGGCCACCCAGATTATTAAAGATATAGTATGTGAGTGTCAGCTTTTACAGCCCAGGGATTCTGGATAAAATCATGGGAATGATGGCTTTAATTAAAAGAGCAGCGCCATTCCCTAGCCCTCGGGGAGGAAGGCAGCACGGCAGGAGTACGCACCTTAAAAACTAACGATACACGTGAAAAGAACAAAGAGTGGCTGCATTTAAAATCATAATTTTTAATCCCAAGGGATTGTTTTTGGTGCCTGATTCTGGAACATTTGCAGCGTTGCAAACAGTCTATATGGAATGGACATATTATTATTATTATTATTATTATTATTATTATTATTATTATTATTATTATTATTATATTAAATTTATATACCGCCCCATAGCTCTCTGGGTAGTTTACAAAAATTAAAAACAGTGGATATTAAAAAGAAATATACAAAATTTAAAACCATAAAAAGCATAAAATACAAACAAAAGCAGACAATATCCATTTAAAAACAACTATTCTGGGGTCAGTTAAAAAAACTCAGCATATGCTGTTAAATGCCTGGGAGAAGAGAAAAGTCTTGACCTGGCGCCGAAAAGATAACAACGTTGGCGCCTGGCGAGCCTCATCAGGGAGATCATTCCATAATAGAGGGGCCACCACTGAAAAGGCCCTCTCCCTGGTTGCCACTCTCCGAGCTTCCCTCGGGATAGACACCCGGAAGAGGACCTTAGATGTTGAGTGCAGTGTACAGGTAGGTTTATGTCGGGAGAGGCGTTCCGTCAGGTATTGTGGTCCCAAGCCGTGTAAGGCTTTATAGGGTAAAACCAGCACCTTGAATTGGGCTTGGAAATATACAGGCAGCCAATGCAAGCAGGCCAGAGTCGGTCTTATATGTTTGAACCTTCTGGTTCCAGTTATCAATCTGGCCGCTGCATTTTCCAAACCATCTTCAAAGGCAGCCCCATATCCGTGTCGTTTCACAGCCGGCCCACCCAGAGAACTTTTCAGCCATTACAATTCTAGATTTACATTTCCCTGCCATCTAGGCAGCACACTTTTACACAGAAAAACGCTGTACATTTAAACATATTATTATCCCTGTTTAATTACTGGCAGTAAGCCCTTGAAGTTAGAATACGGTGATATTTCTGGCCCCACCCCTTCACCCCCGCTCACCACTGGGGGGCGGCTCCTGCAATCTTCTTCCAGAAGGCATTCAGCCCTTGGACTGAAAGAGTTTCTGCATCCCTGCTTTAGATCGTCTCCAAACGCTACTCATGTAAATAGAGGCCAGACCTGCACCAATCAGGATATGAAACTGTTGTTCCTGTAGGCCAGCCTACCCTAGCATGGTGCCCTCCGGATGTTTTGTACTTCAGCTCCCATCTTCCCCAGCTATCATGGTCAATGGTCAGGGATTTATGGAACCTGGAATGGACCTTGGTTATGTTTTCCATTGCTTTGTTAATTGCTGAGGATCTGGAGGAACAGAAGACTCAGCAGAAACTTAAAGGTCAACTCTACTAGGGTGACCATATTTTGGAAACCAAAAAGGAGGACAAAATGGCCACCCTCAGGAGGCGTGGCCACCCCAACATGCCCACCCCCAAGGCGGTGCCAACTCAACATGTCCGGCCCCCAAGGGTGTGTGGCCTTGGTCACATTTATTTATTTATTACATTTTTATACTGCCCAACAGCCGAAGCTCTCTGGGCGGTTCACAAAAAGTAAATGATAGCAACTAATGAGTAGCAAAGGCACACAACTACTGTAATAATATACTAAATACTAAAAAAGGAACTTACACTTATATAAAACCATTTCTTTATTTTTTATAACATAATAAACAACCACAACAGTCATAGAACTAGGGTGACCATATTTGGGAAACCAAAAAAGAGGATACCTAGTGTGTGTGTGGGGAAGCAGCTTTGTGAGTCCTGCAGAAAGTATGTTATTCCCCCGCCACCTTAAAGAACCCGATTGGAGTGGAGGAGGGGAAAGGATTTCATTCTGCACCACCACCATCCACTCCAATTGGGGCCTTTTCTATAATGTCCACGAATGACCCACTTTCCCCTTTAAGACCTCAATTGGAGCTCGGGGTGGGGGAATGACGTGCCTCAAGAAAGCATGTCATTCCCTCCTGCTATGCTAATGGCAGCCTTAAAGGGGAAGGTGTGTCATTCCAGGACATTATTGAAAATTATGGTGCTATATAAATAAATTAATAATAATAATAATAATAATAATAATAATAATAATAATAATAGAAAATCCCCCCTGACACCATGGAAAGAACAAAAACCAGGACAAATCCGGGGAAATCCTGACAGTTGGTCACCCTAAACTCTACACCTGGACATTGAGTGTCATAATTGAATAATTGTCTAACTGATTGTCTTCAATTAAGGGTTGCAAGGAGTTGCATCATTGTACAGGTTGTCTATAAAAATAAATGTGTTTTCATGTTCACCTTACTTCCATGTCCCTTACCCAACTTGATGTGAGCTGTATTGACTGACCGTTTGTAAGTATTTGTATCTGTACTGCCATAACTAAATTATATATTTATTTGCCAGTAAAAGGTTTGTTTTAACCTACATAAATCTCTGTCTTAATTCACGTCTTTGGTGACTTGGCTGAGAACTGCTGCAATCTCTGCTAGTCTCTGGAAGGCCCAGACAGAGACTTAACACAAAAGGTTATGTGCCAGAAACCCAGTCTGTGCCATAACTAATCAGCTTCTAAAGCCATAACTCAACATAATTTAGTTATGGCAGTACAGATACAAACACTTACAAACGGTCAGTCAATACAGCTCACATCAAGTTGGGTAAGGGACATGGAAGTTATACACATGCACATGAAAACACATTTACTTTTATAGACAACCTGTACAATGATGCAACTCCTTGCAACCCTTAATTGAAGACAATCAGTTAGACAATTATTCAATTATGACATAAATCTATAAATACGTTTTGAATCTTTTAAATATGCATATATGAATTTGTATATATCCATAGCAATGAATGTGTACGACATGCATATATATGAAAATACAACTTCCTAGTAATTATACGCAGGCTTCAAAGAAAGCAGACCAGACATCCAAGAAAGTATACATTTGAAGGTGGTGTCCACGTGCCACCCATTCAAATATTGAAAGTGATGAAAGTAGGACTGTGCACTGCCTCGGATCCGAACCCTGAATCCGAAGCGGATCTGAGGTGGTTCGGAACACTTCCGAACCGGATCTGAGGTGGTTCGGGCGAAGGCCGAGGAGGCCCAAAGCCAATTGGCTCTGAAGCGTCAGGCCGCCTTCGTGCTTTGGAGCCGACCCCCCCACCCCAGTCTCCTTACCTGCTGCCTGCGCCGCCGCCGCCACCTTTCTTCTGGCAGGTTCCAGTGCCGCTGCCGGAAATGAAAGGGAGTATGGCACGCGATTTTAAGCTATTGCACGGCCTACTCTCTTTCATTTCTGGTGGCGGCACCAGAAGCTGCCAGAAGAAAGATGGCGGGGGCAACAGAGGCAGCAGGTAAGCCCCCTTTACCTGCGTCTGCTGCCACCGCCGGATGCAAGTAAGTCCCCCTCTTCCCCTTCCCCAATTACCTGGGTTCACCACTGCCACCGGCTTGCGTCTGGCAGCTTCCACTCTGAGGACGCTGAAGCCCGAAAGAAGGCTGCAGCCTACTTCCGGGCTTCAGTATTTTCAGAGTGGAAGCTGCCAGGCACAAGCCAGCAGTGGCAGTGGACAGCAGATGCAGGTAAGTGGGGAAGGGGGGGAGGTGGCTTACCTGGTGCTTCTGCTGTCCACAGCGGTAGACAGCGGAGGCACCAAGAAAGTGGGGAGAGTTTTCTGAGTGCCGGCTGAGCAGCCAGCACCCAGAAAACTCTGAGTCGCCCCGGAGGGCCTGAATTTTGCCTCAGCTTTGGCGCCAAGGCAAATCAGGAACCCCCAAGGCGGATTGGGGATGCTTCAGGGGCTCTGGATCGGCCTCCGAGGCGGATCAGGGGGGTCCCTGCACACGTGCACAGCCCTAGTTTAAAGGTCATCAATCCATTGCATTATAGGAGGAGAGTGTTTATCCTTCCATTGTTGTAATATCCATCTTTTAGGGTGCAATCCTATGGGTGTTTAGATAATAAAATAAACTCTTACAACTTCCTGCATTCTCCAGCCAACCGTGCTGCACCCCTAGCTTCAAAAAGCCACAGAAAATCAATTAAGGCCCAACCATTTGTTAATTTCCATGAAGCAAGGAAATCTTTTTTTTTAATGTGTCCATCAGGGTTCCAGTACAAAATAACCTCCTCCTTAAAAGAAAGAATTACTAGATATTGCCGAAACATAAGTACTAGCTGCATTGCACTGCAGCAATTAGCAGAATTAGACCCCTCATTATAAAGAGACGTTGTGCTTATCCAAGTGACACGAAACCATGGTTGCTGCTGAGTAAGACACAGCCTAAGGACCACAGAGGCGACAGGTATAGACGCCAAAGAGGCGATCCACTGATTAGGCAGAATGTAGGGTGGCCATATGGAAAGGAGGACCGGGCTCCTGTATCTTTAACAGTTGCATAGAAAAGGGGATTTCAGCAAGTGTCATTTGTATGCATGCAGCACACGGTGAAATTCCCTCTTCATCACCACAGTTAAAGCTGCAGGAGCCCTTCCCTCTTTTGTATCTGGTCCCTCTAGTATAGCTCCTGCAGCTCTAACTGTTGTGATAAAGAGGGGATTTCAGCAGGTACTGCATGCCTACAAATGGCACCTGCTGAAATTCCCTTTTCTGTGCAACTGTTAAAGATACAGGAGCCCGGTCCTCCTTTCCATATGGTCGCCCTACAGAAAGGGACACTCCCAATTCCCTATTCCATTCCTGCGTGTATCATGGTTATTCACCAATATCAAGTATTTCTAGACGTGGATTTTGGGGCTCTTTGAATGCTCAGAGATGATGGGGGTTCTGAATTCAAAACATCTGGGGTGCACGAGGTTGGGGAAGGCTGCTCTAGAACAGGGGGAGGCACCTTTTTTTGCTCCAAGGACTGCATTTCCTGTAGGGAAATCTCTGAGGCCCAATGCCAGCAATGGCGGGGCTGCACCCCCCCCCATCTAGGGTTGCCGTATGTCCCAGAAAACCAGGAATGTCACGGTTTCCAAGCATTTCCAAAATGTCCCGGCCAGTCAGTCAAGAATCCCGGATTCCTGTTCCAGCCGGCTGAAGAAATTCCAACCTCCAAAATGGTGCCTTGAGCCTGCTCAGTGGAGTGTAAGTCTCCATATTGAAGTCTCCTCTAGCTTTTGAGAACTAGTAGAGAAATGTAATTTAGTGTCATTTTTTTCTGTTTGCTTAAACTGTTCTTTGCCTATTATTTATTTGCAGGTGCTTAAGTACTTTAGGCTGCAATCCTATGCACCTGGGAATAAGTCCTATTTAACTTAATAGGATTTGTTTCTGAGTAGACACACATAGGATTGCAGTGTTAGATAGCTAAAGCTTAGATTGCTTTCTTTCTTTCCCTAGGCCTTTACATATTGCTCAGATTTTGTTAAAAAAATCCTAGCCCTATTGTCCTGGTTTTCTGGATTCAGAATATGGCAACCCTACCCCCATCCCACTTCTCTCTTTTCCATTCATTCACACACACACACCCCTTTCTCCCCCCTCTTATCTTGCTCTCTTCTCTCCGTCTCTTCCCCACTTTTCCCTTTCTCTCTTCCAACCCCTCCTCTCTCATTCTCTCCCCAACTCCCCCCCTCCTTGTCCCACCTACCTGTGCAGTAATTAGGATTTCAAATGGCACCGATGGAAACCTTAAAAAAAAACACCAGCTAACTCCTGTGAGTGTGAGTAGGGTTTGCACAGGGTGGAAGTAGAGTTGCAGCATGCCGGGGGGGGGGGGGCTTAACCCTCTCCTCCCCAGCTGCAACCTCCCCCCAGATCTCCCCATGTGGCAATTCGTTGTCAAAAAGAGTTCCAATGGAATCGTTTTTAAAAGCCTAATTGGTGTGGTGGTGGAGGGCAAGGGGAGGACACCACAGGCTGGAAGGGGAGACTCTGCAGGCCACATCCGGCCCATGGGCCAGAGGTTCCCCAGCCCTGATTTGGGCAGCTTTTCTGGAGAGATTACTGGACAGAGAAAAAGAGTAAGAAGCAACTCTAGCTAAAGGATCTCTGGTGTGAAACCAAAAAGCCTTTCATACAAAAATAGGAATCTGCCTTTTATTGGATCTCACCATTGTTTAATGGTCTAGCATGTCGGACTAGGACTGCTCAGCCATGAAGCTCATTGGGGACCTTGGGCCAGTCACTATTTCTTCGCCTGACCTACCTCACAGGGTTGTTGCGGGGTTAAAATGGAGGTTGGGGGGAAAGAACCATGTACGTTGCCTCGAACACCTTGGAGGAAAGGCAGGATATACATGTAATTAGGGATGTACGGAGGGTGTAAAATCAGTTCCATCTGTGTTTTGTGGATTGTCAGGTGGCTTTCATTCTGTTGTCCGTCCGTCGATGGAATCGGATTTTATTTTTTAAGTTTCTGAATTGCGCAAATTCACATTTGCACAAATACGAATTCACGCAGATTTGCACCTGCAAAAAAATGTGCAAAATCCCCCCCCCCCCCCATATCTCCAAATGCACATTTTCACACTTTAGCCTATGGGGAGGGGCTGCACATTTTTGTCATTTTTTTAAAAAAAAAATCCGTATTTTTCTATGATGAAATTTGCACACAATTCCCGAAGGTTAGAAAAACGGCCCGCAAGTCTGCAGTATCTGCCTGACAGGAGAAAAACCAGACCGCTGCGGAATTCATGAGTCAGATTCCTAAAAATCCAAACTCATTTGGTCCATAGCAGATCTCTTCAACATCCCTACATGTAACAAATAATGCCTGATCTTTCCATCTGTACCTGCCAGGGATTGAACCTGCAGCCTTCTGCATGCAAAGTACACGCTTCGCCATTGAGCTACACCCCTCTATCCTCCTGCAAAGGAGCAGCCAATTCTGAGAGCATTTGTCGTGGCTACTTTTTTACACCCCATAACAATGAAAGCAGATTTATTGCCACTGACTGGTCTCCCTTTCTTGTCATTGATCCATCTATCAGGCATGCAAAGTGTATAGCAGAAGTGTCTCAGTAGCTTAGCCACTAGTAGGCCCTGGACTTAATTGTATCTAGGTAGAGTCCAAAGTTATCTGTTCTTGTTGGGGCGGTTCTAGTTCTTTTCTAGCTTCCTCACCAACGTGTCTTCCCTAAGCCGGGGGTTGGCAGAAAGCTGATCTCCAGATGTTTTGGACTTCAATTCCTAGCATTCCTGACTTGGCCATGCTGGCCAGGGCTTCTGGGAGCGGTGGTCCAACCCATTTGGAGATCTACCTTTGCCCATCTCTGCTCTTAGCCGTTGATGACTGACTATGTTGGCTAGGGACAATGGAAGCTCTAACCAGACACATCTGGAGGGCACCAGGTTGGGGAAGGCTGCATTACATACTGCAGCCAAGCTGGATGGGGTGATGGGCGTTGCTAAGGGTCCTCTGCTTTTGGAAGGTGGGTTGTAAACTAAACAAAACATGAATAAATAAGCACATGGTTCTTTTTGCTATGGCCTACTGCCTGATGAGTCAAACTCATTGGTGATTTGTTTAATTTCTATTCCCACCCCCACCCCCCGCACAGCACCATCTATGTATAATATTTTTGTAGCATTTCTTAAGAAAGAATGACAGGTCCCTGCCTCCTAGGAACTTACCTTCTCAATCAGCAGCCATGCAACACTTGCCTCACAGGCGGCATGCATCCCCCATTGAATTCCATATTTCCCCCCATGTTTTACCCACCCCACCCCACCCCCACCCAAATGGTGCTTCATAGGCATGCACAACACATTTCATTAGGGTGTGCACCCAGGGAATGGTTTTTTTTAAAAAAAGGTGAACATTTATTGAATACTCAATCATAAAGGACATTGTTTTTATTCATTCATTTATTAAACTCTGTAGACACCAATGCCCTACTCTGCATTCAGCTTGCCTGACCACGGGAGGGCCGTTGCTGTTGCTCAAGCAGAGGCCTAGTGGCTGAGGCAGTCCGGCTCCCAGCAGCGCGATTCCTTTTCGTTCCTGCCGCTGGGATCAATGGTGCTCTCTTGGAGGCAGCGGTTCTTTGGTGTGGCGGCGGAGCAGCCAGAGGACAGTTGGAGGGCCATTCCCACTGCATCTGGATCCACCTCTGGATCCCAACTCAATGCCCCCCTCAATTCAACGCTTATTGCTTGAGACATTAGAGTGTGCCTGGGCACACCCGGCACACCCCTTGCACATGCCTATGTGGTGTAGGAATACAAAACACTAAATGAGTCAAATTTAACTTGCCCTAAAGCTAAATTTGACCATTTTAGTGCTATAGAGCGTTACAGAACAATTTTGCTGGTGAATTTTGGAGCGTTTTTCCATTTTGGGGTGAGGAAGGATCCATAAAGCAAGGATGGGGAATGTGTGTGTCCCCCCCACATGTTGAGGGGGGGGAATCCAGGGCCCTACAGATTGCACCATGTGAGGGGGGATCTGGGGGCCGAAAACAGCCCTGGCCTTCCCACAGTTGCCAACTCCTGATCTAAATAGTGACATCAACAAGTCCACTGAGGAAGGAGAAGGCAAGGGGAAGCCTTTTAAGTTGAAACTTGGGCTAAAAAAGAAATATTCACCTGTGGATGGATGGATGGATGGATGGATTGAAACAAACAAAGAGGTCTTTTGATGTTCATCAGTCTCCATACCTGGGTGCTGTTCGAATGTGCTGCCGCCCAGGCTCTTCACTAGGGTGTGGAGTAGGTGAACTTTGTAATTCGAAACACCTAAGGGCACGATCCTACGCACGGTTAGGCAGAAAAAAGTCCTGCAACTCCCAGCATGCCCCAGCCAGCATAGCCCACCATGTTGTTGTTGTTGTCGTCGTCGTCTAAATTTGCATAAGATTGTTCCCTAAGGACCTTGTTGCACTTTTAAAACTAAAGACCAGAGTCTGCCTCATCAGATGCCAGAGGTGTACTCAGTTGGCAGGCAGGTAGTCATTCAGGCACTTATACCTTCTTCTCTCCCAGCAATTGGAAACTAATAAAGGAGGCTAATTAAAACTTCCCAACATCTCATAGCTAGTTGCTTTGGAGGACACGCTCCTGTCCATGATCAAGGATCCGATGCCCCGGCTTGACCGACTTTGCGCCTGCCCAAATTACACCCTCCGAGAATTGAGGCCATGTAAAGAGATGACACTCCCGGTCACATTCAGGCTCTGGGCTTGTCTAAACCAGCCTATTCCTAACATTACTGCACTCTGTCATTTAAGACTGCATGCATTATTATTATTGTCATTAGCAGTAGTAGAATGGGTTACACAGTGAGTGCTTTTTAAATGACCTGGGTATATTTAGAACAGATGACGCCGAGTAACCAGATTCAAAGGGATAAATGAATTCCATACACCGGTAGCCAGTGTGGTATAGTGGTTAGAGCAGGGGTGCAGAACCTCAGTGCCGGGGGCCATATCTGACCCTCCTTTCAGGGTTCCCCAGCTGATCATGCTCCCTTTCCCTGGCCCCACATGCTTTCCCCTGACCCCCAATCATTTGCTAGTTTCCCTGGTGTTGTGCATCCCCCCCCCCCCGGCCTCTATTCTAATGGGTTGAAATGCCTCTTTTAAGGCTTTGTTTCTGGCAGTAAGAGCCTTAAGCTAAAATGTGCTGTTATTTTTGATCCCACCCCTTTTGCCTTTAGCCACGTTCATCACTGGAATGTGGCCCCTGAGACAGGGTGACTATATGGAAAAGAGGTCAGGTCTCCTGTATCTTTACCCGTTGTATAGAAAAGGGAATTTCACCAGGTGTTGCATGCCTACAAATGACACCTGCTGAAATTTCCTTCTCTATATAACAGTTATTATTATTTATTATTATTTATTTATATAGCACCATCAATGTACATGGTGCTGTACAGAGTAAAACAGGGGCCCTGTCCTCCTTTACATATGGTCACCCTACCCTGAAAGCTGCTCTGAAATAGAATTTGACCCTTGAGCAAATAGGTTCTGCCCTTCTGGGTTGGAGCATTGGCACTGGGGAGTCCTGAGTTCAAATCCCTACTCAAATGTGACACTTGCGAGGTGACCTTGGACCAGTCGCTCTCTTTTTCTCTCTCTCTCTCTCAGCCTATCCTACCCTTCAGGGTTGTTGTGAGGATAAAAGGGCAGCCAGGGGAGTGGGGGAGAACACCGCACTGAGCTCCTTGGAAGAAGGATGTAATATGCATTTAATAAATAAGCAGGTAATATTTTTGTAGAAGGGGAAATGTGGCGTTTGTTATGCACAGGGGAGGAAAGCGACACTTGCTGAAATGCCCTCTTCTGCAGCCCTATCCCAGTTACAATTCATTCCGTGGTTTTAAAGCCATCTTGAGGAGGTGCCCTGAAGGTGCCACTAGAATTGAACAGTGGGAGATATACAGTGACATAAAAATGCCTTCGCATCTGGTCGCCATAGTAACACATCATGATGTTCTAGATCGTTGAGGGGCTGCTGGCCCTTTCGATTGGTGGCTGAGGATAGGAGTGGCCAACTTGTGGCCCTCCAGGTGATGTTAGACTGCAACTCCCATCATCCTTCACCTTTGCTACCTAGAGATAATGGGCATTGCAGTCCAACATCTAGAAGGCAACACATTGCCCACCCCTGTGCTAGAAGCTTAGGCTAAGGAGCCAAGCCAGATCCCGTGGCTTTGTATGTGGACCTTATTGGCTCCTGGAGTCACCTGATCTCTTATAAACTTGAAAACGCAATACCTCCCTCAGGCCACCCATAGGGGAAGTGCTGCAGCTTCCTCCTCCGGCAAGCTGAACAGCGTGGCACAGAGAAGCCTTTCCAAGCGGTGCCCTCCAGATGTATTAGACAACTCTCATAATTAAAACTGGCTTTGGGATTATGGGAGTTGTCCAACACATCTGGAGGGAAGGCTGACACAGAGACTGAAAGGACTGGAGGCCAGATCAATGAGGACTGGTAAGTGAGGATCAATGAATCAGCTGATCAGTGAGGATCAATGAGGGCTGGTCAGTGAGGACTGGTCAGTGCGGATCAATGAGGGCTGGTCAGTGAAGACTTGAGGCCAGATCAATGAGGACTGCTCCCCATTCATAAGCCAAAATGAACACAGGGAACTGTCATGCCAGACCAAACTATTTGTCCATCTAGTCCCTTATTGCCTACTTAACTGCCAATGGCTCTCCAGGTTCTCAGGTAGAGCAGGACTTTTGCCATCTTCTACCTGCCCCTTAGAATCATAGAATAGTAGAGTTGGAAGAGGCCTATAAGGCCATCAAGTCCATCCCCCTGCTCAATGCAAGAATCCACCTTAACAGATGGTTGTCCAGCTGCCTCTTGAAGGCCTCTACTGTGGGAGAGCCCACAACCTCCCTAGGTAACTGGTTCCATTATTGTACTGCTTTAACAGTCAGGAAGTTTTTCCCGGTGTCTAGCTGGAATCTGGCTTCCTGTATCTTGAGCCCATTATTCCGTGTCCTGCACTCTGGGATGATCTAAGTGGAGTTTCCAGGAATTCAAGGCAGGACCTCCTGCATGCAAATCACATATTCTGCCACTTAATTATGGCCTCTCCCTTGAATAAGACCAATTTGAGGGTCGGTGTCTAAACAAAGAACTCCATTCTGAGGCCACTTATATAATAAATTCAATTGTCATCAACACAGTTAGTACAATGAGGGTTGCCACCTTTTCTTACTGTCCATGTTCCTGTGCCTTTAACATGTGCTTGACATGCAAAAATATAACTAATTAGTCTTTTTCTGGCTTAGAGAGAGAGATGGGGAAAATTTCAACTGCTAATTTTCTGCATCCCAGTCTGCTGTTAACGACATGGGAACAGGGTCAGTGAAAAGAGGTGGCAACACAACCCACTTTCAAAATTGCAGCAGGTATCTTCTCCCAGTGATATTTCTCCATGTGTTGGTTGTGCTCAATATAGAGAGAGCTGCTCCACTCACTTTCACTATCTGAACATCACTCGCCCAATACTGTATTTTAGTTTTAATGCCCCCTACCCCGGTTGGGTTTTCCCCTCCCTCCCCTGTCTGCTACTGTGATTTTAGATTGTAAGCCATATGGCAGATTCTCTTGTTTTCTTCTGTACAGCTCCATGGAAATTGATGGTGCTTTATAAATAAATATTAATATTAATAATATAATAGTAGTTTCTGCCAAGGCCACAATTTTCATTCGAGTTGTTTTCATTTTATTTCTCACCTTCATACCAGGAGCAAGGCGCTTGTCAGCAAAACCATTTAAGTCATAAACACAATAGAATAATATGGACACCATATCACATTATTTATGGTTCTACCGTACCATAGCTTTTCAAACCAACCTTGGGAATTTTGGGTGTGGCTATTGCAGTCGGGAAAGTAAGTTTGCAACATTTATTCACCCGCTAAAATTTCTACTTGCCTGGCTGCCAAAACAACCCAATATTAGTCATATGCAGCTTAAAAAAACAAAAAAAGGAGGGGGGAGAATGAAATGTTGTTAAACTTTCCTGGTTGGTCGCCTGTGGATAATTTGTAGCTCACCACAGGAGAGTAGCAATTCCAAGTTTGGTCTATTTTTATGAGCTTTCAGTGGCTATATCTGGCAAGATGTTGCATGTCTCTGACTGCACAGAAATCGTTAAAAACAACAAACAGAGAGAATCCTTTACTAATAAAATTCAGACATTCCCACCAGTGTTGATCCTGCTTATCTGTGTATATTTGGGCTCCACTCTTTCTCTCTGCTGGTCTGGTTTAGAAATTGTTTTGAATAGATGAGTTTGCTAAACATCATGCATCAGGATTATGCAAAGGAGTGGGTCAGGCAGTTTCTTGCGCACCGTGAGATTATCCAGAAGTTCCACTGGCATCTGTAGATCAATGCAGGACTCCCACACAGACGTTATAGTCTCATCCCTTTACCAAAGCTATTACAGTGTGCTGATGCAGGAATTCTAGGGTGAACAGAGTGGGTGTAGCTGGAGATGAGCCCAAAGGCACTCAGTCCTGAACATCATGAAACTACAGTACATGGCAGGATTCAGTGTGCATGACAGTGGGTTACTTCAGCTCTCTGCTGTAGTAGAATCATAGAAATATAGAATAGTAGAGTTGGAAGGGGCCTATAAGGCCATTGAGTCCAAACCCCCACCCCCCGCTCAACGAAGGAATCCATCTTAAAGAATACCTGACAGATGGTTGTCCAGCTGCCTCTTGAGTGCTTCTAGTGTGAGAAAGTTCCATTGCCATACTGCTCTAACACTCAGGAAGTTTTTCCTGATGTCCAGCCAGAAACTGGCTTCCTGTAACTTGAGCCCATTATTCCATGTCCTGCACTCTGGGAAGATCGAGAAGACGTCCTGGCCCTCCTCTCTGTGACAACCTTTCAAGTATTTGAAGAGTGCTATCATGTCTCCCCTCAATCTCCTCTTCTCCAGGCTAAACATGCCCAGTTTCAGTCTCTCTTCATAGGGCTTTGTTTCCAGACCCCTGATCATCCTGGTTGCCCTCCTCTGAACAGGCTTCAACTTGTCTGCATCCTTCTTGAAGTGTGGAGCCCAGAACTGGATGCAATGCTCAAGATGAGGCCTAACCAGGGCCAAATAGAGAGGAACCAGTACCTCATGCGATTTGGAAGCTATATTTCTATTAATGCAGCCCAAAATAGCATTTGCTTTTTTTGCAGCCACATCACACTGTTGGCTCATATTCAGCTTGTGTTCTACAACAATTCCAAGACCTTTCTCATTTGTAGTTTTGCTACTCTTCCTCACAGTGCAGCCCGTTGCCTCCGATTAATATGTGGTGCTCTGAGTCTGCAGTTCCATTGAAAGGAGAGAGAACCGTTTTGAGGGGAGAACATTTTAAAAGGCAAAATAAATAATGACCTTGAGAATGTTGTTGCTCTAAAAGGTAGGAGCAGGAAAAACCCTAAACCAGGTCAGCAACCTGCTATTGAGAGCAACAAGGCAAACACTCACTCTGAACTTGGAAAGGTGCCCACTTACTTTTCAAGTTGGGAATTTGGCCTGACTGAGTGCTTTCAGATTCAATCATGTAACGAGAAACCGCTTCCGCTCTTGAGAATCACCATCCAAGCTGTCATACCCTGTGTAGGTATGGAGTCAGAGGATGAGGACATGGAGGAACCCAGACCCATTGCTGAAGAGTCCAGCTCAAGGGGGGTGGAACCTGTGCCAGCAGGGGGTCCTGCCAACCTAGGGAGCCAAGAGGAGGAAGAGCCAAACACAAGTGTATCAGCATCTAGGTCAGCAGGGAATCCTGCCAATCTAGATAACCAAGAGGGGGAAGAACCAAACGTACCCGTTCTGTCTTTCAGCCAGCAGAGAGCAGAAAAGGAAGCCAGACGCCGCTCCCAGAGGCTTTATCTGAAATGCCAAGCAATCAAGGAGCACCTGGGGGCAGCAGTGACTTGTATATATATGCCTCAGGGAGCTGGGGAGAGTTTGTCAGAGGTTAACTGATTATCCTGGCGAAAGCTCTGATGTTTGTTGCCTGTGACTTCTCAGCCTTGTTGCCTGCTAATCTTGTTTGACCACGGACTTGTTCTAGACCACCCTGCCTGCCTTGACTATTAGCTCTGTGACCTGGACTATTCTTTGTGTGTCTCCTTGCCTGTTTCTGGCCGCTTTCAAAGAGACTGAATTCTGCCTGTAAACTTTGAGTGTATCTGCTTAGCCCTAATTTCTTGGTTGTTGCTATAAAGTTGGCAGATTACCCAGACACTGTTCTTATCTCTGTCAGCTCCTTAGTTGGTTGTTTATTGTCAGCCTTTGGCAGTTTTCCCGGACAGATTAACCTCTGACCCCTTTGGCCAACAAGAAAACATGGAAGAGTTATTGCAGAGAAACCAGAGGCTTGAAACTCAAGTTGCACAGTTAATGCAGGCAGTGGCAGCTTTACAAGCGCAACTTCATCAAGCAGCTGCACGTCCCCAGCCCTGTTGAAGCAAATGTTTTGCTTCCTTGCCAGAAAAAATTGCTGGGGATAGAGACATGCTGGAAAGCTTTTTGGCAAGCTGTAAATTGCATTTCAAAATCAGGCCTGAGGACTTTCCCACTGATGCCCAGAAGGTAGCTTTCATTGTGAGCCTGCTTTCGGGACCTGCTAATAAATGGGCTACTCCTTATCTGACCCAGGATAGCCCTCTCCTAAATAACCTGAACAATTTTCTAAAAGAGATGATCGCAACCTGGGGAGATCCTGTCAAAGCCGAGACTGCAGAGCACCGCATTCGAACTCTACGGCAGGGGAAGGGGATTGTGGCTGATTACACCATGGCTTTTCAGCTCATAGCCCAAGATTTGACCTGGAATGATAGCGTTCTCCAGTCACAATTCCGCTATGGACTTCTGAGATGGTGTTGGATGAGTTGGCTCATGCTGTCCCACCTGCCTCTCTCTCCTTGTTGATTGAACAAGCTACCAGGATAGATGGCCGGCTGACAGCACGCAGACAGGCTCGGCAAGGGACTACGCCTCGGAGTTATGGACTTGTTCCTGCAACAACTTCAGTCACATTGTCAGTTCCCTCGTCTAGCCCTTCAGAGGAACCCATGCAGCTAGGAGGCGCCTGCCCATGCCTCTCAGTTGCAGAAAAGGAGCGCAGGAGAGCAGCTGGCCTTTGCCTTTATTGTGGACAAGGTGGGCACTTTGCTCGCAGCTGCCCAGTCAAGAGGCTGGGGACCCCCTTGCCGGGAAACGGGCCCTCCCAGGCTTAGAGGGGTTCAGTAGCCTGGGAGAGTATGGGACAAACCTATCCCTACCCCACTCAGAACCCAGAAAGGACCCTTTGTTGGTGATGGCCACCATTGGGGGGAATAACAGCCAGATGCTACTGGTGGGAGCCATGATAGATCCTGGGGCTTCCAGCACTTCATGGACCTGGGGTTTGCTACCCAGCACCAGATTCCTCTGCAGCTATTCACAGAACCTCGGCCAGTGGAGACTATTGACGGTCATCTCCTGAGATCTGGCCGAGTGACACATCAAACAATGGTGCTGACCCTGGAAATCCAAGGCCATATGGAGCTAACCCAGTTTTATGTGGCAGCTGTATCGCATTTTCCACTGGTCCTAGGAATGCCCTGGCTGACCCAGCATGACCCACACATTTCCTAGATGTGTCGGGAAGTGCTGTTTGCTTCAGAGTACTGCCAAGAACACTGCTGGCCAGAGCGGATCCATGCAGCCCCGGCAACAAACTCCACAGAATTCTCGACAGTCTTACCATCTAAATACAGTGATTTTGCAGAAGTGTTCGACAAAAAGGAATCAGAGACTACCCTCACATAGAGTTTATGACTGCGCCATCGAGTTGGTACCTGGGGCCCCTATACCGGCGGGGCGCCTGTACTCATTATCCGAGCCTGAATTAGCAGCCTTACGGGACTTTTTAGAAACCAATCTGCAGAAGGGCTTTATTAGTCCAACTAAATCCCCTGTGGGCGCTCCCGTCCTCTTCGCCCGCAAGAAGTGTGGAGAAGTACGCTTATGTAATGATTATAGGGCCCTAAACCGGATCACGGTCCACAACCGTTACCCGTTACCCCTGATCCCCGAACTATTGGAACGTCTCCGTCATGCCAGGGTCTTTACTAAACTTGACCTCCGGGGAGCATACAATCTGGTTAGAATCCGGGCAGGGGATGAGTGGAAGACTGTCTTCCAGACACGTTATGGGCACTATGAATATACAGTCATGCCATTTGGACTATGCAATGCTCCGGCCTTGTTCCAACATTTTCTGAATGACATTTTCAGGGATTATTTGGACCGGTTTGTTATCATCTGTCTGGATGATTTCCTCATCTATTCCCCCACTCAGACCACCCATGACGCTCATGTACTTCAGAGACTCCGAGAGCACCAGCTATATGCCAAATTGGAGAAATGTGCCTTTGATTTGACAGCGGTAGACTTCTTGGGCTACCGGATCTCGGCCAAGGGTGTGGAAATGGACCACTCAAAGGTGGAGGCTGTGCTTACCTGGCAACCTCCTCGGAACAGGAAGGAGGTTTAAAGGTTCCCGGGCTTCGCAAATTTTTATTGGCGGTTCATACCAGAGTTCGCGACCCTGGCAGAGCCCATCACCCAGTTGTTATGTGGAAAGGCCCCGTTCCATTGGACACAGCTACCCATCAGGCATTTGAGGAGTTAAAAGATCGGTTTACATCAGCCTCGATCCTACAGCATCTCAATCCTCGTACGCCATTTGTGGTTGAGATGGACGCGTCCGATGTCACTGTCGGAGCAGTGTTGCTCCAGCCGGCAATATGTTACCTTGTGCCTTCTACTCTAGACAGCTCACTCCCCCAGAATGGAACTACACAATTTGGGAAAAGGAGCTTCTGGGCATCAAGACAGCTTTCAAGGTCTGGTGGCATTTGCTGGAAGGAGCGGCTCATCCAGTTGAGATGCGCACAGACCACCGTAACCTGGAGTACCTGCAAACTGCTCGGAAGCTGACACAGCGGCAGAAGCGATGGTCCTTGTTTTTTGTCCAGTTCAACTTCAGGGTGAAGTATATACTGCATGCCCAAAACCAACAGGAAGATGCCCTGTTTAGGAAGCTGGAGTATGCTACAGAACCAGAGAGGGAGATGCGGTCAGCTATCCTCCGTCCGGAGCATTTTGCGGCTGCTCCGGTAACCCCCACCTTGATAGACCAAATTCGAGACCTCCAGGGTCGGGACTCTTTGGTTACAGTGCACACAGAGGAAGGGGCCCCCACCCCTTTCTCCATGTGTGAGGGTCTCCTGTACCACCGAGGCCGGCTCTATGTGCCAGTAGGTCCTTGTAGGGAGACGGTGTTACATTTGTGCCATGATTCTAAGCCAGCAGGGCACTTTGGACTGTGCAAAACCCTTCACCTTCTCACTCAGGAGTTCTGGTGGCCTCGTGTTCACACTGATGTCGCCCGTTATGTTCAGAGCTGCCCTGTGTGTCGTCGAGCGAAGGAACTCCGGGGGAGGCCTGCAGGGTTGTTGCACCCCTTGGCTACCCCTTCTTGGCCCTGGAGGGTAATTTCCATGGACTTCATTACGGACCTCCCCCTCTCCGCTGGCCATACCACCATTTTTGTGGTGGTCAATCTGTTTTCAAAGATGGCTAATTTTGTTCCTTGCTCTGGGATTCCCACGGCCAAGGAAACGGCGCAGTTGTTTGTCCACCATGTTTTTCAGTGTCATGGCCTTCCAGACGGTATTGTCTCCGATCGAGGCTCTCAGTTCACGGCACGGTTCTGGAGGAGTCTACTCCAATTATTGGACATTACCGCCCACATGTCATCTGCTTATCATCTGCAAACGGATGGCCAGACTGAACGCACCAATGGTACATTGGAGCAGTACCCGCGGTGCTACACCAACTATCAGCAAGATGATTGGTCGGAGTTGCTCCCCTTGGTGGAGTTCGCCTACAATAATTCTGTGCACTCCTCTACCCAACAGACCCCTTTTTTCACGACTGGTGGGTATCATCCCCATTGGTTCCCAGCTGTCATTCCCTCCTCTGCAGTCCCTGCAGCGGACCAGTGGCTGCGGGAATTGCAGGCCGCCCGGTCCCTGCTACAAGAGCAATTGGACGTGGCAAAGGAGACTTACAAATGTGGGGCTGATCGTAAGCATCAGGAGGGGCCTCACTTGAAAATAGGGGATCGGGTGTGGTTGTCCACCCATCATCTTCCTCTCTGCCGTCCCTGTCGGAAACTGGATGCCCGATTTCTTGGGCCCTATTTGGTCACTGCACAGGTCAATCCTGTCACCTTCCGGCTGCAACTTCCCAGGACCTTACGGATCCACCCAGTGTTTCATCACTCCTTGTTGGTTCCGGCTACAGGAGTTCGACCTGACACTGGTGCGGCTCCCCCTCCCGCCCCGGTGCTAGTGGATGGGGAGGAGGAGTTTGAGGTGGCACAAGTATTGGATTCTCAGTGATGTTGGGGCCGGCTCCAGTACTTGATCGATTGGGTTGGATATGGCCCAGAGGAGCACTCCTGGGAAGATGCTACAGATGTCCATGCTCCTGTTCTGGTCCAGGACTTTCACCATCATTACCCCATGAAGCCGGGCCCTCCTGGTTCGGGGGGAGGGGATGATGGAGGGGGGAGTAGTGTTATACTCTGTGTAGGTATGGAGTCAGGGGATGAGGACATGGAGGAACCCAGACCCATTGCTGAAGAGCCCAGCTCAAGGGGGGTGGAACCTGTGCCAGCAGGGGGTCCTGCCAACCTACGGAGCCAAGAGGAGGAAGATTGGCAGGGAATCCTGCCAATCTAGATAACCAAGAGGGGGAAGAACCAAACGTACCCGTTCTATCTTTCAGCGAGTAGAGAGCAGAAAAGGAAGCCAGACGCCGCTCCCAGAGGCTTTATCTGAAACGCCAAGCAATCAAGGAGCACCTAGGGGCAGCAGTAACTTGTATATATGTGCCTCAGGGTGCTGGGGAGAGTTTGTCAGAGGTTAACTCATTGCCCTGGCGAAAGCTCCGATGTTTGTTGCCTGTGACTTCTCAGCCTTGTTGCCTAGAATCCTGTTTGACCACGGACCTGTTCCTGACCACGTTGCCTGCTAATCTTGTTTGACCACGGACCGGCTCTGGACCACGCTGCCTGCTAATCCTATTTGACCATGGACTTGTTCTAGACCACCCTGCCTGCTGTAAGCCTTGACTGTTAGCTTTGTGACCTGGACTATTCTTTGTGTGTCTCCTTGCCTGCTTCTGGCTGCTTTCAAAGAGACGGAATTCTGCCTGTAAACTTTGAGCGTATCTGCTTAGCCCTAATTTCTTGGTTGTTGCTATAAAGTTGGCAGATTACCCAGACACTGTTCTTATCTCTGTCAGCTCCTTAGTTGGTTGTTTATTGTTGGCCTTTGGCAGCTTTCCTGGACACAAGCCTCGTTTGATTCAAACTCAGAGGCCAA
The DNA here is from genome assembly GCF_023053635.1 of Elgaria multicarinata webbii. Classification (NCBI taxonomy): domain Eukaryota; kingdom Metazoa; phylum Chordata; class Lepidosauria; order Squamata; family Anguidae; genus Elgaria; species Elgaria multicarinata. Next base: position 11,118,629 of record NC_086183.1, on the reverse strand, counting down.
ACCTACACTCAAACAAAAAACCAAAAAATGAAGAAGGAGAAGCACAGTGCTGTCTTTTCTTGTGAACATCTCTTGCTGATGAAGGACCCTTTAGGGTCAAAAAGATGCCAGGATGTTTTAAATTATAGATAGTCGAAGAAAAGGGAGAGGATGGGGTCTGCTCGCTCCTGTATGACATTTCTTTGGGTGCCTCTGCTTGCTATGGGTAGGCGGGAGGTGACTGATTTGTACGCATTCTTAGTTGTATTCGCCCCTGCCGCTGAGTTCAAGATTGAGTTGTTTTTACCTGTTCCTACTTGTGTTGTGAGTCTTTTGTTAGGACATTGTTTTTATCTGCTGCTGCTTCTGTTTTAGTGTTTCCTGTTTTGTTGGATTGTTCTCTAGTATTTGTGCTTTAAACTGTTACTGTTTAGTGTGCTTTTGCTGTGTGGTTTCACCCTTTAAGCCTCCTTGAAATCATTTAATATAAGGAGGAACCTTTCCTTTTATTTCTGATGTTCAGTGGTGAGTGACATACTTTATGTAGCCAAAATGTCTAGTATCATCAGGCTTAGGAAAACTGGGAGCTTTGCAGAAGTCCAAAAAATATGAGGGGCCCCATTTCCCAACAATTGGAATATATATGGGGTGGTGGGTGTCAGGGAGGGAAGGAGGGGAGAGGAATACAAGGGAGTTGGCTTAATATTCAGCCTGATGAAGAGTTCTGATGGACTCAGAAGCTTGCTTATTTCTTTGTGACACTTTAGTTGGTCTTAATCATGCTCAGTAGTCACAGAATGCTGACTGACTGTTGCAGGGTAGGGTAGAGCCGGGCTGGTGGGGGAACAGAAAATTGGGTGGGTGAATGGAATGGAGCACAAAGGAAGATGTGATGGCTGGCTCACTGGGAAACTGAATAGGACATTCCACACGGCAACATTTTATTGCAGTTCCCACTTATATACACATATTGCATAAATAAATAAAATAAGTTGTGAACTAACTCACTAGAAAAGCCTTGTTAGCATGAATTCTTGGGTTCCTTCAGCAGCGAGGGTTGCTGCTGCTATGATGTTGTGTACTTTACCTAAGGTAACATATTAAAATTAAGAGGCCATGTGGAAGGAGTGAATGACATAACCACTCTCACAAACCACTGCTTCTCCTCCCTGGGAACTGACGCCACTAGTACAGGGAGTAACCAAGTCAACTGCCCCTCCCATGATCTCTTCCCTTTCTAAGCATTACCAGAGCAGTACATGATTTTATGGAAGTGGCAATCACAGCACCCATGTAATATAAGAATGCGTTGCTCCTCTGCTGTGCTTTTTTGGTTTTTTTTCTTGAACATCCAGCCAGGTGAAGAATTTTGATGATCTTGAAAGCTTGATGACTTTGTCACGACCTTTTAATTGGTCTTAACAAAGGCATTACCCAACTGTTCCTTACAAATGCCCCAGTATCTCTGTATATCTCTATCTTATTTCACTTCATGCATCTTTGCAGTAGTTGAGTAATTTCAGACTCCGAACTTAATTTCTGATGGGGATCCTCCCTCTTTAGATGGTAATGTGCATTACTTCACTGACTTCAAAATGTGATAAGCCAGACTTGGTTTGCGGGGATGCCTCCTGCTCATTCTGTTCCCAAATCCTGCCCTGACACATAGGGTGACCAACTGTCTGGATTTCTCTGGGTTTTTGTTCTATCCTAAGTGTCCGGGGGATTTTCTGTAATTTTCTATGAACGACATGTTTTCCCTAAGGCCACCCTTAATGTGACAGGGGGAGGACATGAACACTTTCCAGAGGTGCATCATCCCCCCCTCACTCCTCCAATTGGAGACTTAAAGGAGAAAGCATGTCATTCCTGGACATTATAGAAAAGGTGATGATTGGCGTGATGGTGGTGGGGGAAATGACAATCATAGAATCATAGAATCATAGAATAGCAGAGTTGGAAGGGGCCTACAAGGCCATCGAGTCCAACCCCCTGCTCAATGCAGGAATCCACCCTAAAGCATCCCTGACAGATGGTTGTCCAGCTGCCTCTTGAATGCCTCTAGTGTGGGAGAGCCCACAACCTCCCTAGGTAGCTGATTCCACTGTCGCACTGCTCTAACAGTCAGGAAGTTTTTCCTGATGTCCAGCCGGAATCTGGCTTCCTTTAACTTGAGCCCGTTATTCCGTGTCCTGCACTCTGGGAGAATCGAGAAGAGATCCTGGCCCTCCTCTGTGTGACAACCTTTTAAGTATTTGAAGAGTGCTATCATGTCTCCCCTCAATCTTCTCTTCTCCAGGCTAAACATGCCCAGTTCTTTCAGTCTCTCTTCATAGGGCTTTGTTTCTAGACCTCTGATCATCCTCGTTGCCCTCTTCTGAACACGCTCCAGCTTGTCTGCGTCCCTCTTGAATTGTGGAGCCCAGAACTGGACGCAATACTCTAGATGAGGCCTAACCAGGGCCGAATAGAGAGGAACCAGTACCTCACGTGATTTGGAAGCTATACTTCTATTAATGCAGCCCAAAATAGCATTTGCCTTTCTTGCAGCCATATCGCACTGTTGGCTCATATTCAGCTTGTGATCTACAACAATTCCAAGATCTTTCTCATTTGTAGTATTGCTGAGCCAAGTGTCCCCCATCTTGTAACTGTGCATTTGGTTTCTATTCCCTAAATGTAGAACTTGGCATTTATCCCTATTAAATGTCATTCTGTTGTTTTCAGCCCAGCACTCCAGCCTATCAAGATCACTTTGAAGTTTGTTTCTGTCTTCCAGGGTATTAGCTATCCCACCCAATTTGGTGTCATCTGCAAATTTGATCAGCGTTCCCTGCACCTCCTCGTCCAAATCATTAATAAAAATGTTGAAGAGCACTGGGCCCAGGACTGAGCCCTGCGGCACCCCACTCGTTGCCTCTCCCCAGTTTGAGAAGGTTCCATTGATAAGTACTCTTTGAGTCCGATTCTGTAGCCAACTGTGGATCCACCTAATAGTTGTTCCATCTAGCCCACTTTTAGCTAGTTTGTTAATCAGAATGTCATGTGGTACTTTGTCAAAAGCTTTGCTGAAGTCAAGATATATGACATCCACAGCATTCCCACAGTCCACAAGGGAGGTTATCCTATCAAAAAATGAGATCAAATTAGTCTGACAGGATTTGTTCCTGACAAATCCATGTTGGCTTCTAGTAATCATTGCATTGATTTCAAGGTGTTTACAGATTGACTTCTTTATAATCTGCTCCAGAATTTTCCCAGGGATGGATGTCAGGCTGACTGGTCTGTAGTTCCCAGGTTCCTCCTTTTTGCCCTTTTTGAAGATAGGGACAACGTTAGCCCTCCTCCAGTCGTCCGGCACCTCACCCGTCTTCCATGATTTTGCAAAGATAATAGACAAAGGTTCTGAGAGTTCTTCCGCTAGCTCCTTCATTACTCTTGGATGCAGTTCATCGGGCCCTGGGGATTTGAACTCATTCAAGGAAATTAGGTGTTCTTTGACCATTTGTTTATCAATCTCAAACTGCAATCCTGCCCCCTCAACTTCTGCTTCACTTTTTCCAGGGGGGTCATAGATCCGCTTTTGGGAGAAGACCGAGGCAAAGTAGGAATTGAGCACTTCAGCCTTTTGTTTGTCGTCTGTTATCAATTTGCCATCCTCATTAAGCAGTTGAACCACCATTTCTTTCCTCTGTCTTTTACTACTCACGTATCTGAAGAAAGCCTTTTTATTGCTTTTAGCATCCCTCGCTAATCTCAGCTCATTCACAGCTTTAGCCTTCCTGACGCCATTTCGGCACTTCTGCGCCACTTGCCTGTACTCTTCTTTTGTAGCCTGGCCTTCCTTCCACTTCCTATATGTATCCCTTTTTGTTTTCAGTTCATCAATAAGCTTTTTGTGGAGCCACATTGGTTTCCTCTGTTGTCTTCTATCTTTTCTCCTTGTTGGAATTGTTTGTAACTGTGCCTTTAAAATTTCATTTTTTAGATACTCCCACCCATCCTGCACTCCTTTTCCTTTTAGGCTCCCTTGCCACGGGACCTTACTTATTATAGTTCTGAGTTTATTAAAATCAGCTTTCCTAAAATCCAGAGTACGTGTATGGCTACGCTCGACTTTTGTCTCCTTCATAATCAAGAATTCAAGTATGACGTGGTCACTTTCCCCCAGAGTTCCCCTCCTCTGCTTCAATTTGGGCCACCATTAGAGTGGGGGGGAATAACACCCACCCACTCGGTGTCCTCTTTTTTGGTTTCCCAAATATGGTCACCCTATGACAGCACCGCTGCACCAATGGGGAAATGCAGGATAAAAATGAGTGGATGGCTTTGTTTTGTAAAACCCGATGAAGTAGGCTGTGACCTACAAAGGCTTCTACCTTATAACCACATCTTGCCTTTTTTTTAAAAAAAAAAAACCTTATCTGTGTCTCAGAAGGGAAAAGGGAATTTTCTTCCTGCTTCCATGGCAGCAGTGATATTGCACCGGATTCTTTGGCTGGTTTTCAATGCTGTGGGCAACTTGGCCGGGCTCAAATACAAGCCTGACTCATCTTGAAGCTTAATGCTGTTTTCCACTAAGTAGGTCATCAGGATATACTGAATTTTGCAACCTCCTTCTCCTAGTACGGCTCTGGGAATGAAGGGCCATGGCAACAGCGCTCCATTGGCATTTATAGATACTAATCCAAGCTGGGAAGAAAGGTACAGGTCCGCCGTGCAGGGTAGCCAATTTTTCTTTTCTTTTCTGGCGAGGGCTCCCACACTTCCTGAGTTTAACAGCTGTACGGCAGGTAGAAATGAAGCAGATGTTTTTCCTGCCAGGAAAAAGGTGTCCAATAGGGTGACCATATGAAAAGGAGGACAGGGCTCCTGTATCTTTAACAGTTGCATAGAAAAGGGAATTTCAGCAGGTGTCATTTGTTTATATGTGGAACCTGGTGAAATTCCCTCTACATCACAACAGTTAAAGCTGCAGGAGCTATACTAGGGTGACCAGATTTCCTTTTCAATACAACTGTTAAAGATACAAGAGCCCTGTCCTCCTTTTCATATGATCACCCTAGTGTCCAAGGTACGACTTCAGCCTGCGACAGGTGCTACACCTGAGTACCTGAGGAAAACCAGAGAGGAGAGGACAAATTCTCTGAGGAACATTGTCTTGTGTAATATCGCCCCACTCTGGCGAAAAGAGGGAACTACATTTTTAAAAATCCAACACCCGCTCCAACTCAGGTTTGAAGTGGTTTCAGCCAGGATTCTATCAGCTCATTTTATACCCTTTGTAGATCAGCTCTGCGTAAGGTGGCCATGTGGCCTACTTTACATCGAACTGTCCAGTCCAAATCCACTTTTAAAAAAGGTGGGGAGTGAGCCCGTGCTCTCCAGGGCCATAGCTAGACCTAAGGTTTATCCCTGGATTGTCCAGGGGTCAAACCTGTTCATCTAGGTGACACACAGGGGATCCAGTGCTCAGGCAGGGGTGAACCCTGGATGATCCCAGGATAAACCTTAGGTCTAGCTGTGGCCCTGATGTTGTTGGAGTTCCACTCCAACCCCGGCCTGTGTGGCCAATGGCGAGGGATGATGAGAATTGATGTCTAACAACCTCTGGAGGGTCACAAGCTCTCCACCCTTGGATTAAACATAAAGAAAGAGTTGGGAGAGCAGGGCCAGCCATGACAATATAAACATTTTCCAGTTTAGGAAATGCCCATGAGATCGAACCACTGCGAAATCCAAAAGGGGTTCTTCATAAATTGCACCCAGCAAATAATTGCTGTCAGATAATGGGCCAATTTCTACAATCACAATAACTACGACATAAAGCTTTTCCTGGATTTATCACTTCATGTTTTAAGTGGGGTATTGTATACTGAATGCTTTGTCGTGGGCTGGAGGGATTCTCCTTGCAGGTAGAAAATGTCAGAGAAAAGGACTTCTTCAAACAGCGCATAATTAAACTATGGAATTCACTGCCACAAGATGTGGTAATGGCCACCAATTTGGATGGCTTTAAAAGGGGGTTAGAATAATAATAATAATAATAATAATAATAATAATAATAATAATGGAATGCACTATACAGTCAGACATAATACAGCTGCAAAAATAATTCACCAACAACTGGCCATCAAATTCAACCTTATCAAACAACCTACACCATACTATATATACTCACCCAAAACAATCTAAGAAAATGCAGATCATAAAATATATTGGGACAGAACAATTCATACTTACAAAACAATACCTTGCAACCAACCAGACATAACGGTCATAGACAAAAAAGAAAAACACACATACCTCATCGACATAGCAATACCAAATGACAAAAATGTTGTTGAAAAGGAAGAGGAAAAGAAAGAAAAATATACACCACTGGCCATGGAAATCAAAGAACTATGGCAACAGGAAAAGGTCACAATTATTCCGTTAGTCACATCAGTCACTGGCATCACATCAAAAAACTATACAGAAAACCTTCAGAAACTGGGCCTACCAAAATACATTCACACCAACATCCAGAAAGCAATCGTACTTAAAACATGCTCAATTGTCAGGAAATTCCTGAATCTGTAAAAGACAGCATGACTTGGCAGTGCCCATCTAGAAAAACCGCCATGAGTGAGAAAAGGATTAATAATAATAATAATAATAATAATAATAATAATAATAATAATAATGATGATTTTATTACCCACCTCTCCATTTGGGTCGAGGCAGGGAACAACACTAAATACAATATAATACATAAAATTAGTTAAAAGTGTCTATAAAACCAATACAATATTAAAATAATTACAGCACCTTAAAATTCTTAGGTTTAAAATTCATCTGGGTAGGCCTGCCAGAAGAGACTAGTCTTTACGTCTGTCTTAAACTCAGATAGAGCCTTAAGCTGACAAATCTCCTCTGACAGGCCTTTCCACAGTCTGGGGGCGGCAGAAGAGAAAGTCCTCTGGGTAACAGTTGCCAGCCTAGTTGTGGCTGACTGGAGTAAACCCTTCCCAGAGGACCTGAGTGTGTGGGGCAGAATGTATGGGAGAAGGTGATCCCTCAGGGAACCTGGACCCAAACCATGTATACTTCGCCCAGAAACGAATTGGCAGCCAGTGAAATGATTTTAGTGTTGGTGTAATATGGTCACCCCTAGGTGACCTGGCTGCCCTATTTTGAACTAGTTTAAGTTTCTGGACTAGGCACAAAGGTAGCCCTATGTATAGTGCATTGTAGAAGTCGAGCCTTGAAGCATGCACTACCGTCTTTAGGTCTTCCAACTCTAGGAAGGGGCACAGCTGGCATATCAGCCGAAGCTGATAGTAGGCACTCCTGGCTGTCACATCTATCTGGGCTGTCATTTGGAGTGATGGATCCAGAAGCACCCCCGAGCTGTGAATGCAGTCTTTCAGGGAGAGTGTAACCCCATCCAGAACTGGCTGACACATGTCCAAACCCAGGTAAGGGCCCTTGACAGTAAGCACCTCCGTCTTGTCTAGATTCAGCTTCAGTTTGTTTTTCCACATCCACCCCATTACCGCCTCTAAGCATTCATTCAGAGGAGACACACTATCCTTAGCTGACGCTGTTGTCGAAGGCATAGAGAAATATATTTGGGTGTCATCAGCATACTGATAGCACCCCGCCCCATGCCTCCGGATGATCTCTCCCTGCGGTTTCATGTAGATCTTATGTGAACCACCCAGAGAGCTTTGGCTATGGGGCGGTATACAAATGCAATAAATAAATAGAATAAATAGATGCTGAACAGCATTGGGGATAGGATGGCGCCTTGTGGTACACCATACAACAGCTCCTTCTTTGAGGAGCAACTATCCCTTAGCATCACCATCTGGACCAGAACCGTTGGAGCACAGTGTCCCCAATTCCCAATCCCCTCAGGCATTCCAGAAGGATACCATGGCCGATGGTATCGAAAGCCACTGAGAAGAGATGGCTATCAGTGGCTATTAGTCCTGATGGCTAAGTGCAACCTGCAGTATCTGAGGCAATAAGCATATGTACACCAGTTTATTTATTTATTTATTTATTTAAAACATTTGTATCCCGCCCTATATCATTAGGATCTCAGGGCAGCCTACAGATAAAAGCATACAGTATAAAACAATAAATATACACAGCTAAAAACAAATTAAACCATGAACCAAGTTAAAACAATATATAATTTAAAACAGTCAAAACAATTAAAACAGTTAAAATAATGTGCCATCTTAGTGAATTTCACCATTAAAGGCTTTGTTAAAAAGCCATGTTTTTACTTGGTGTCGAAATGAAATCAGCGTTCGCGCCAATCGGGCCTCCAAGGGGAGGGCATTCCACAGTCGGGGTGCCACAACAGAGAAAGCCCTCTCCTTTGTCCCGTCATAGCGTATGTGTTGCTTTGGTGGGATGCGGAGAAGCGCTCCAACAGATCTCAAGTCTCAGGCAGACATATATAAGGAGAGGCGCTCCCTCAAGTATCAAGGTCCCAAGCCGTTTAGGGCTTTAGCCGTTGCTGGAGAACATGGGTGGGAGGGTGCACTGTGTCCTGCTCGTGGGTCCCTGGTTGACAGCTGTTGGCCACTGTGTGAACAGAGTGCTGGACTAGATGGACCCTTGGCCTGATCCAGCATGGCTCTTCTTATGTTCTTAAAAAGGATTGTCCCTTGACATGCTGTTTTTCTATGTACATGGATTTCACACACACGCACTGGCGGTGGAAGTGTTAAAATGCAATTTCTCATCCACCTGTTTACCACCATGTAATGTGTGTGTGTGTGTGTTTTCTGGTGTGGTAGATGATCATGTGAATCCAGCCTGAGAGGATATCACATAGGATTCTGCAGATAGCTTTCTTGGAATCATTACCTAAACCACTTCATTAATAAGGGAGTAAATTGTGATGAAATCATGTTTCATTTGCACTAATCCCGGATGATTGGATATTCTTTGGAGAACAGGGTTAAGGCAGATGTGCATGGAACTGATTTTCAAGATTCAAACTGCTCTGTACAGACCACAATGATTTAGGGTTCACTTCACTCGCCCTACATACGTGCTCCGAAGGGGCACGGCTATGATCACGGTTAACTCCATGATGATTTATTCAGGTGAGATGTATGCTGCACCACTAGATCGATATTAGATGAGGAATTCCCAAATGGTAAATGTACAGTGGGCATAATAAGTGCAGCTGGTGTTGGGAATAATGGAAGCAAAATGATTAACTGAGCGGGGGTGGGGCGGGGCGCTGTCTTCAGGGCGAAGTATCGTTCTATTACTAGTGTTCAGGTGTGAATGCTGTTGTTGCTGACGTAGCCAAAATGGCACCACCCGTGCCAGGATTTGGAGGGTCCCTTGGGCAAGACAGCCTCAGTGCCCCCCTCCCTCAGGGAGTCTGTCTTGTCAATGCCATTGTTGCCAGCTTCTCTTGCTCCTCATCTTCCTTGTCATCATAGCTACCGGTTGCTTGCTTGGCGGGGGGGGGGGGGAGAGCCAGGGAGTACGCAGGCTGTGGCGTCTCCTGTTCCTCCTTCCTTCTCATCATCGCAGAGAGGCAGGCAGGTTGCAGTGGAGAAGAGGAGAAGCAGTTCCAAGGGGCGGGATCTTGTTGGTGGGCTCATCCTGGGGCATGGGCCCTTAGCTGGTGCCCGACCATACCTACCCTTGATGCTGAGGGAGATATCAGCAGCGAAATCTGAAAGTTTTGCAGAAGTAAAAAAAAAAAAACCTTAAGGGGGGGGGAAACTTAAGGAAACACCCCCAAAACTGCCCAATGAGGACAGAGCACGCTCAGTAGCCGTGGAATGCTCACTGGCTGTTGTTGGTGTTGCATTTATATCCTGCCTTTTTGCCTCCAAGGAACCCAAGGCGGTGTACATAATCCTCCATTTTATCCTCACAGCAACAACCCTGTGAGGTGGGCTGGGCTGAGAGTCTGTGACTGGCCCAATGTCACCTAGTGGGCCGGGTGGGGACTAGAACTCGGATCTCCCAGCTCCCAGTCCAACACCTTGGCCGTTACACCATACTGGCTCTCAGTTGGAAGTGGGGGGACAGAAAATGGGGTAGGGGGTGGAATAGAGTGCTTGGAAGACCAGCACTCCGCACGGCCACATTTTGTTGCAAGCCCCACTTGTTAGAACTTGCATTCTTGTTCAAAATAATTGTCCAACCTTTTTTGCAGACCTGGGTGAAAGTACAGCCAGGTTCTGCTTTGAGTTGGACTGGATCAGCAGCTCCCACAATTGGAAACCAAGTCTACATAGAAACATGCTGGGGCTCAGACCTGGATTAATAGTAACCCCTTCTGGATTTGAAGCCCTTCTCCTTATTTATTTATTTATTTATTTATTATTACATTTCTATACCGCCCAATAGCCGGAGCTCTCTGGGCGGTTCACAAAAAGTGTGGTTGTCAGGGCTTGGTGGGGATTACTAATGAGTGAGAGAAAGGCACTCTGTGTGTGCTCAGAGGCACTTCCCCCTCTTTTATTACTTCCTATGCTCCAGAGTAAATCGATGGAATGGCTTCTGCTAGATGAGAGTTGTGGGATCAGGGCCGTCTTAAGAGCATTAGAGGCCCCCGGGCAAGGCAGTGCACTGGGCCCTGCCTACACAACCACTCACAGGAATAAAAATGTAAATTATCAATAAAATAAACTTATATTTATTGGTACCTCCAACAAAATCAGTGTTTTGACATTAAAAACACACACATGCTGTACAGCAAAGATTAAACAGTACAAACGTTTGGACAATATAACATGAGCCTTGAACTTGAAAAACAAAAAATTCAACATAAAAATGGTACTTAGTTGGTAAATCATACTGACAGGGTTAAGATTAGGGTGGATGTAGATGTGGATGATATAGTTGAAGGAGCAGTACTAGTGGCTGACATTGCACTTGGATTGGACCAAGATGTTAACTTTGGAAGTTAGTTCGTTTTCTCTTTCTTTTCTGCTGCTCTTTAAAATTCGTGTTAAATTCTGGTCTGTGCATAGATTAGCATGGGGCCCCTATGCTCGTGCCCCCCCCCCGGGCAACTGCCCAGTGTGCCCATGCGTTAAGATGGCACTGTGTGGAAGGGAGGAGCCAAAAGGCAACCATATATAATTGGTATATGGTTTTTGTAATGACTATATGCCACTTGGGTAGAAAAGTGACTCATAAATAGATAAAATAAAATAAAAATTCTGGCATTTGGAATAAATGCTGTACCATGCCATTGTAGTCAAAAGTCTCTACCGAAATTAAAATCATTACACGATTGTAATTTGATGAAACGTTAGCAAGTGCTAATGAGTTTGCACAAGACTCCGAGGGAGGCCTTGGCTGGGTTACCGCCATTCCCTTTGATCTCAAAGCACTGGCAGCCGGAGAAGCCGGGCAGAAGATTCTCATAACGCAGGAGCCTGTTCCCAACCCAATGTGCTGCAATTGCTGGGTCAGATGATGACCTTCTCAGGGTACCATCCCAAATGAAGAATGTGATGATTCTGTGGTTTTAAAAAAATGAGCCTAGAGGATTGGGGCCCGTGTAAGGGCTGAGAGGTTTGCTGAAATATCAGTCAAACATGGTGGGTAGATTTTGTAGGAGCCGGGAAGGTACAATAGAAACAGTGGTGCAGTTATGTAATTCTAGACCCTGGTTTTATAGAAACTAGGGTGACCAACTGTCAGGATTTCCCCGGATTTGTCCTGGTTTTTGTTCTTTCCATGGTGTCAGGGGGGATTTTCTATAATTTTCAATAATGTCCTGGAATGACACACCTTCCTCTTTAAGGCTGCCATTAGCATGGCAGGAGGGAATGACATGCTTTCTTGAGGCACGTCATTCCCCCACCCCGAGCTCCAATTGAGGTCTTAAAGGGGAAAGTGGGTCATTCGTGGACATTATAGAAAAGGCCCCAATTGGAGTGGATGGTGGTGGTGCAGAATGAAATCCTTTCCCCTCCTCCACTCCAATCGGGTTCTTTAAGGTGGCGGGGGAATAACGTACTTTCTGCAGGACTCAGAAAGCTGCTTCCCCCCCACACACACACACTAGGTGTCCTCTTTTTTGGTTTCCCAAATATGGTCACCCTAATAGAAACCCCCTTTAGATAGCTATGTGTATTCCTGAAACAGACAACTGTGACCAACATCTGGGGCTTTCCTCCAAGTGCCTCCTCCAAGGGGGGCTTGGAAGGTGGCTACAAGGGAAAGGGACTTTTCAGTGGTGCCCCCCCCCCCCCGGTGATAGACCCGCCTGACCACCAACACTGCTGTTTTCTCGGCGCCAGGTTAAGACTGTCTTCTACTCCCAGGCATTTAATGCCATATGATGGGGCATCATGCCTAGTGGCCTGAACATGTCTAGTATTCTATAGTAATGTTTTTTAGCTGTTTTAAATGTTTTAAATTTTGTTTATTTAAATTTTTATACAGTTTTTTTTTTAATCTGTTCGTTGTTGTGAGCCACCTGGAGAGCTTTGGCTATTGGATGGTATAGAAATGATGATGATGATGTCCCAATTCCTTCTACATTCCAGATATGTTAGAAGAAGAAGAATAAAACTGTTTGCCAACCTTGATAAATAAATAAATAAATAAATAAAATATTCTGTGCAATTGTGCATTTTAAACTAATTTAAATCATAGCACCATTATGACTACAGGAATAAAATGGAGTTTTATTCTGCTACGCTGTTGATCCCTTCACCTGCCATTCTCTGGCTGGTCATTTGTGTGTGTGGGGGGCTGGCCTGTGGGGCCCAAGCTGCCCCCACTGAATAGAAGTATGAAGGAGATCAACATAAGGAGATTCATTTATTTATTATATTTCTATACCACCCAACAGCTGAAGATGCAAAGAGTTTGAGAGCTCCTTTGGGCAGAATCCAACTAAAGCCCTACTTAGAGTAGTCCTATTGAAATGAGTGGGACTGAAGTTAGTCAAGACTAACTGAAGCTCCATTCATTTCAATAGGAGTACTCTAAGTAGGACTTTAGTTGGATTCTCCCCCTTGACTCCTCTAAGCCTAACAGTTTGTTTTCTCCTTCCCCCCACCCACCACCACCGCTAGTTTTTCCGAGTCCAGTGGCATCTCCCTGGCAACCGAAAACGAGGCGTCTGAACCCCAAAGATCACGTGACATCAGGAGAGGCCTGTTTCGCATCCAGCACAGCATGGAGAAGGTCACCGGTGGCTTGCGCCCCTCTCAGAGCCGGTCAGGGGGATCCGTTGCAAGCGCTTCATTCAAGTGGAAGAAGACAGTCCCTGATCCACCAAAGGAAGAAGCAAAACCTTCTTTTAGCAAAGGGCCAGCGATATCCCTGATGGCAGAGAGAGCTGGCATCCGGGCCAGAGCCAACAGCCCCTCTAGAGTGTCCGTGTTGCTCGAGGCCTGGGAGAATGGGCTTGTCGGGATGGACACCACTGGCCCGTCTTCCTCAGCAGACACCAGGCGTTCCCGTTCCCCAATGCATACCAGGCGCTTACTTTCACCCCAAGTTTCTTCCTGTCCTCTTTCCCCAGCAAATGACAGGAGTTCTCTTTCATCAACAGATTCTTCGGCAGACTCCAGGCAATCCCTTTCTTCAGCAGATACTGAGGGATCCCTTTCTCCAGCACACCCCGGGTGCCCAGCAGACACAAAGAGATTCCATTCTCCATCATATAGCAAGCAGCCCCTTTCTCCAGCAGAGACCAGACGATCCCGTTTCCCAGCAGAGTCAAGGAGATCCCACTCTCCAGCTGAAACTAGGAGGTCTCTTTCTCCAGTAGATAGATGGCGATCCCTTTTCACAGCAGAGAGAAGGAGATCCCAGTCTCCAACTGAAACAAGGCAGTCTCTTTCTCCAGTAGATAGCAGGCAATCCCTTTTCGCAGCAGAGAGAAGGAGATCCCAGTCTCCAGCTGAAACTAGGCAGTCTCTTTCTTCAGTAGATAGCAGGCGATCCCTTTTCACAGCAGATAGAAGGAGGTCCCAGTCTCCAACTGAAACAAGGCAGCCTCTTTCTCCAGTAGATAGCAGAAAGTCTCTTTCACCACCAGACCCTGGACAAACCTTTTCCCCAGCAGAGACAAGGAGATCCCATTCTCCAGCTGAAACTAGGCGGTCACTTTCTCCAGTAGATAGCAGGCGATCCCTTTTCAAAGCAGAGAGAAGGAGGTCCTGTTCTCCAGCTGACGCTAGGCGATCATTTTCGCCAGCAGATACCAGGCGGCCCTTTCTTCTAGCTGACACAAAGGAGTCCCATACTCCAACAGATAACAGGCATCCTCCTTCGCCAGGAAACACCTTTTCCCCAGTGGAAAGTCAGCATCCCCTTTCCCCAGCAAATACAAGGGACTCTTGCTTCCTAAAAGATACCCAGTACTCATCATCTTCAGCAGAAGCCCAGCATTTGTCTTCTTCAGCAGAGAGCCAATGCACAGAAGATAACCATCACTCATCTTCCTCAGTGGATATACAATATTTATCTTCTCTACCAGACATCAAGTCCTCATATTCTGTGGCAGATATCAGGCGCATATATTCCTCAGCAGATGCTAGGCGCTCAACTTCCCCAGCAGGCAGTCGGCAGCCATTTTCCTCAGAAGAAACCAGGCGCTCATCTTCCCCGGCAGAAAACAGGCGTTCATTTTCCTCAGCAGATGCCAGGTGCTCAACTTCCCCAGCAGATACCAGTCGCTCATTTTCCTCTGAAGAAATAAGGCGCTCGACTTCCGCGGCAGAAACCAGGCGTTCATTTTCCTCAGCAGATGCCAGGTGCTCAACTTTCCCAGGAGACACCAGGCGGCCATTTTCCTCAGAAGAAACCAGGTGTTCAACTTTCCCAGGAGACACCAGGCATCCGTTTTCCTCAGAAGAAACCAGGCACTCAACTTTCCCAGGAGACACCAGGCGGCCATTTTCCTCAGAAGAAACCAGGCACTCAACTTCCCTGGCAGAAACTGTTTCTTCATTTCCCTCTGAAGAAAACAGATGCTTGTCTTCCCTGGCCAACACAGGGCATTCATTTTCATCTGGAGAAACCAGGCGCTCATCTTCCCCAGCAGAAACCAGGCAGGCATTTTCCCCAACAGATGCCAGGCGCTCATCTTCCCCATCAGAATCTCCCACATCAGCAGCAAGGCGCTCTCGTTCCCTCAGCCCACGGAGAGATTTTACAGCTCATGGGCCTGTGTTTGCTCAAGTATATTCCCCAGCTCAAAAGCCAAAGATCCTGTTAAAGACTGAGACACATGATGCTACCAATAGCACCATAATAGCAGAATCCCAGGGGGGAAAGTGCTGTCGTGATGTTCCTAGTACCCTTCAGGCCACTGGATTTCAGAGAGACAGCCACATGCCAAGCACAGATGGGTCTCAGGAGGAAAACCTTCCTTCTGCTGCTGTCAGCACTGGGATAACAGAATCCCAGAGGCAAAACCATATGCCAAGCAAGGCTAGCTCCACTACAGACACTGAATCTCCGAGCAAAAGCGATCTGCTCCATGCCATGGCACTTAGATCCCCAACAGAAAGCTGCTCATCAAGACCTGCCGACGCCACCTCATCCTGTGGATTGACAGGGGGAACCTTCTTGCACCCCAAACCTTTTGGGGGATCCAGTCCATTAAATCCCAAGCCCGGTGTTGTTAGCTCCAGCACTGTCACCAACTCCCAAACCCAATGGTTCGGGCCCAAGGGCAGCAGCATGGTTGTCTTTCGATCTGAACAGCAGGTCATTGTACCCCAAGCTGGAAGTGCCACCGTCTACAATTCTGGCCGAGAGATTATTATGTCCAGCTGTGGGGCAGGGAACGCAAGCCAGCCCCAGCCGGAGAAGCCCCTTGCATTGAGCTCTATCAGCTGCATCCCACCGGAACAAAACTGGCAGGGCCAGGAGGAGCTCTCTGATGCCCAGTTCCTCAAAGAGATCCCTGCACCCCTCCCCAATGTTTGTGATTCCTCAGCGGCAGGGCCACAGCCAGAAAGCTGCATGACTCAACCCAGAAGTGCCGGTGTGAGAGAAGCCCAAAGGCAAAGGTGTATGCTTGTGCCAAACCCTGCGCTCACATCAGACGGAGATGCTACCACACTCGAGGAGGGAGTTGTTCCTTTCAGCACGCCCCAGAGAGACTGCAGCCCATACAGCGAAGCTGAATTCCAGAAGCACAGCAACCTGTTCACGGAAAGCAGGTCTGAAAGGGAGCAAAGCATGCCCGATACAGATGGCCCCTTAGCAAACGGGTCAGAACAAGACAGCAACCAATCAAGGGCAGAGGAGGCTGGTGCATCTAAATCCCAACGCATCCAGTGCCCATCAGATGTTGCAGCTGAAATCGGCGTGTTTGGGACTGGATCCCTGGAAACTGCTCTGACGGACCAGAAAGGCACCAGCCGAACTGAGCAAAGGGCAGAACAAACAGCCGGGACAAAAGTTTCCTCGGTATTTGCCCTGGAACCAAACGTCCCCCTTGCTGAGACGACAAGTTCCGCTTGTGAATTCCTGAGCCAGAAAATAGGGAGCAGTAACAGGACGGCAGAACAGGAACCGGAGGAAATTGTGGAGATGGAGCTTTTCGTAGACACCCTCCGCAACATGGAGCCCGCTGAGATCCGGAAGCCCTTGAAACTCCACCCCAGGGCCCCGCGCTCCTCCGTGCTGGCAAAGCATGCACCTCTTCCACCCATCCATGAAGACCACATCACGCCCAAGTCAAAGGTTGCTCTCCCGATGGCTCTGGGGACGCTGTATGCTCTCGCCGAGGAGAGAAATTCAGAGGAAGGAAAAGAAGAAACCAAGGAGGAGGAGGAAGAAGAAGACATGGAGGAGATAGAGAACCCATATCTCAGTGAGGATGAAAAAGTGCAGGGAAACAACTACACCAGGAAACCTTACCCTTGGGAAAACAAGTTGTACAAGACGGAGGAGGAGATTGGATCTTTCTTGGGAATGCTGCAACAGGGCCCCGACGACCTGAAAGCCAAAACCATTGCTCCTAAAGCGATTGTCAATCAGAGCAACTTGATCCGAGCCAACATCCTCAAGGGGATGTCTCTTTTGTCTGGCTTTGTGGACAAGAAGGCTGTGGAGGAGAAGCCTTATTCCCGCTTGGACAACAGCTTCCTCTACAGCAGGTTCATCTGCCCGGAGAAGTCCTCCCCCAAAGCCTCAGCAAAAGGGAAAGAGGGGAGATGCCCACCCCTCCTCCTGACTTCGAGTGTCCTGAAAGTCAACCAGGAATGCCAGACATCTCCAAAAGGGTTTGAGGTGGATGAAGCATATGAACATCTGAGCTTTGAGCCGCCACCATCTGGGCTCCAAGCTGAGCCTTCCTCTAGGGCGCCAGGTGCAAATGATAGCTCCGAGCAGATGACTGGTCTGTCCAAGGAAGAAGAGTTGCCGTCCCAGCCAGAAGCTCAGGTGAGTAAATCCATGCTGTGCAGCTGGGCCAAGCAGTAGAAGCTGGTGACCACTGCAATCATGCCATTGCTCCATTAAGAGGCATTCTCTTGGTTGTTCTGGGGCTTTTGAGAAATGTGTGTCGGGGGAACTCGTGTAGCACGATGCATGTGAACAGAGGGTTCTTCTCCTAGGATCTCCACCTTCATCCTGCAGTGGAACTGGTGGTACAACAACATCCCGATGGCTGCCAAGAGGCTTGACCAAACCTGCATTCAGAAGGGATAATGATTACAGGGCCCAAACCAGAAAAGTCTTTACTAAGCTGCCTGGTTCTCCTTGAAGTCACTGGGTGTTGCACCGCAAAGAAGGGTGCAAAGGGCTTAATCTTCATTATGCTGTTGTTTACTTTCCTTAAATGGCTGCTACCGACTCAGCGATGCTCATTAAGAAAATTGAAGGGAAGCGAAGGGGACCTCTTAGGTCAGGAGGAGAGATCAGACCCGGGTGGCTGAGCCTTTATTAGAGCCACATTTAACCACGAGGAGTGGCAGGGTGGGACCCACATTTAACCCATGATCATGTATGCCCCATTTCCCCCTTTTGCTCTTTCTTTTCCCTTGCCTTGCCTTTCTTTTCTTTTTTTAAATTAAAGAATGCTTGTTTAGGGCACAATCTTATGCATGACAAGACTAGAATGTCCTAGTTTTGCAACCAAGGATTGTCACTTCACACAATCTGTGCTTCCTACATAGCTTAAACCAGCCTTCTCAACCGGGTGCCCTCCAGATGCGTCAGGCTACGCCTCCCATGGCTGACTGGGGGAAGCTGGGAGTTGTAGTCCAATACATCTGGGGGCACCAGGTTGGGGAGGGCTGGTTTAAACCAGTCTTCCTCTTGGTTTGATTCCCTTTGCACCAAAATCCCATCGTTTTACAGACCATCCGTTCAAAGCCGGAATCTGATTCGTTTCCCAATATTTAGCACAAACTTTCTTTCTTTCTTTCTTTCTTTCTTTCTTTCTTTCTTTCTTTCTTTCTTTCTTTCTTTCTTTCTTTCTTTCTTTCTTTCTTCAAGCACCACCTTTGTGTTTTTTCTCCTGTTCTTTCTCCCCACCCTCTAAAAAAGAAGAAGAAGAAGCAAACAAATTGAAAATGGGTGTGGGGGCAGGCTTGACTCGCTTGATGGTACCACAAACCGTGTCTTCCTTGCCTGGGGCTGTGAAACTGTTTCAGCACCGAAGCCTTCCGATAACAAAAGTTGCATCTCTGCTCCCATCTTCAAGCCAAACCACAGGGTTGCGCCACCGTATCGGTGGTTGATTGCCTGGCCTGGCCTTGTGTTGTTGTTTTTTAAATACGCAACTGGGGTGGCAGCTGCCAGATTGTTTGGAGCAGGAGGGATGGGTGTTTCACCCTCCTCCGTCCACACTGGTTTTTGATCCAAACATGATGCACACGCAGGAGTTTCAGCCTGCACCAGGGCTGAAAAGATATGCGATCTTTCCCTGAATGGGGGCAAGTAATGGCTTTAGGGCAGTTTAGATCACGGAAGGGGCATGGAGAGACAGGGTTCAACATGCCATCCGCCACACACCTGAAAGGCTGTCACACAGAAGGAGCAGACTGAAGAAGAGCCCTGCTGGATCAGACCAAGGGTCCATCTAGTCCAGCACTCTGTTCACGCAGTGGCCAATCAGCTGTTGACCAGAGACCCACAAGCAGGACACGGTGCCACAGCACCCTCCCACCCATTTCCCCAGCAACTGGTGTATGTAGGCTTACTGCCTCTGATACTGAAAGTTGCACATAGCCATCAGGGCTAGCAGCTACTGATAGCCTTCTCCACCAGGAATTTATCCAACCCCCTTTTAAAGCCATCCAAATTGGTGGCCGTCACCACATCTTGTGGTAGCGAATTCCATAGTTTTATTATGCGCTTTGTGAAGAAGCCCTTCCTTTTTATCTGTTCTGAATTTCCCACCCATCAGCTTCATGGGCTCTAGTATTATGGGAGAAGGAGAAAAATGTCTCCCCTGTCCACATTCTCCACACCATGCATAATTTTGTACACCTCTATCGTGTCTCTCCTTAGCCTCTTAAACCAACCGCCGCTCCCACATTCGTCTATGCAGTGCACATTCAGGAAGCTGCTAGTGCTGGCGTCGGATCAATGAAACGGCTGCTGCATGGCCATAGTGTGGAATGGCACATGAGGAGGCATTTCTACATCGCTTAGCATTTTTAAAAAAAGTTTGCATGAAAATTCCGCAGTTTTGCATGCAATTTTCCTGACAGATGTATCATTGCAAGCAATTTCTCTTTACCATCTGCCTTTTTGCACGGCATTTTCCCCAACAGATGCATTTTGGAATGCTATTATTATTATTATTATTATTATTATTATTATTCAGAGAAATGTGTTGTGAAATTTGGAGGAGGGCGAAAAACCGAAGGAGAGTTGTGCTGGGCTTTGTGTTTTGAATCAGAAAGTGTGAATTTGGGTGGTTCATATTAAAATGCAAGCCAAATGCATTTCTCCCCCCATCCTTACTCTTTGGGGAAGGCATTTCAGCAGGGAATAAATTAGGGCAGAAAGGGGAGGGTTATTTTACTGCTGCTATGATCAACCGCTCACACTCGCAGAGAAAAAGGACAAATGGGCACAAAAACACTACATGGGAGTCACTACAACATAATACAGAACCCACAAATAAAGAAAGAACAATTGTATGAATGGATCAGGCAGTGAGCTATTTCCAGAAACAGAAGGATTCTTAATAGCATCATCATCATCGAATTGGGAGTCAGAAATCCTTCTTGAACTACTTCAACTAGATCAATGTTTCCCAACCTAGTGGCCTCCAGACATGTTGGACCACAACTCCCAGCATGCCCCATAGTTGGCTGAGGCTGGGAGAAGGCTGAGGTCTATCAGTAGGCCCCTATCTTGATTCTGCTCACCCTTGTGGTACCAAAAAAATAAAATAAATGGTTACTGTGTCACAGCCAGCCCCTCCCCAGATGGCAAAACTAGGACAAGCACCATAAAACAATGACTGTCACTAGTGAATAGGTTAGGGCACATGTCATAGAGAGACCGAATTCCACGCTAAGCATGGAAGCATGCTTAGAATTGGCTACTCCCTTCCTTTGATAAAAGCATGTGTGACAGGGAGCTGATTTGGGCTTTGACTATGGAGGGAGACCCCTCTACACACAGAGACACACCATTTTCCTGCCGAAAATTGCTAAGTAAACCACAAAGCTTTATTCAAGCAATAAACATCTCTTCCCACCTGAACAGAGTCTAATCTCTAGGAACTTTCTCCTAGGCAAAACTATGCAAACTAAGTGAGACAATTATCCTTTCAAAAAGAATGGAAAGCCCTTTCCCAAGACTAGTTCAGAGAGACTAGTTCTGAGGCCGCTTCTGATGGGACGCCAGCTGGGCTGACTTTCTCTCACCTTCCTTTAGCTCCGCCCATTTTAGTCGGTGGTGGACTCTAGGATCAGCTAACCTCTCCGTGCTCTCTCCTTCAGAAGAATGTTGGCTTCCCACTGACTCTGTATTATTTGCCCTTGATGAGATAAGCTATGCAGAGGGTTCAATCCCAGCTGGTGAAGAGCCCGTGAGAGCTTTCTACCCTACTGGTACAGGCTGGCCTGTTTCTGGCACCAACTCCTCCACTTCAGAGTCTTAATCACCTGAAACACCTTCTTCCAACCCAGGGGGAGCAGGGCTAGGCATGACATCAAGGATAGATCTTGCAGATGCAAACAGGGTAGGAGGAATGGAGGCAGGGGGGAAAGACACTGACATTTCTGGAACTTAATGCTTCATTCCAGACATAATTTCCGATTATGTTTAAATTGCAGCACGAAGAAAAGAAGCGCCCGAAGAAAGTCAACATGCGGCCTGGGAAGGTACGGAGGCAAAAAGCGAGGCCAGGTGCTGGATATCGGGCCAAGGGATGATGTGCCCATAGTGAGGGTGGAAGGGGCAATATTGTACCATTGCTCATCTCCCCTCTTTCTCCCCCTTTCTCTCTCCCCCTTTCTCTCTCTCTCTCTAGATCATTCTGTACTCTGAGTCAGGCTTTGAGGGCCAGAAGAGAGAAGTCTGGGGTGATATCACCGATGCCACATCCTGGGAGCTGTCCCACACGATCTCCATCCGAGTGGTCCGAGGAGGGTAAGGAAGCCTCTGGCAGATTGGCTGCGAGTTGCGCTAAAGGGGCGGAGGCAGTAAGACAGACCCCGTGTAAATGTGGAGGATCATCTGTCCTAAAAGGTGGTTTAAAAACAAATCAGGGGTGCAGTCCTATGGGATTTGCCCTGGGTACTTGTAAACCTCGGAACTTGGAGACTTGGAGTACCCTCTGCAGAGGGGAAGGTGCCTTGTGCCTCTCGCTCTACATTTAAGCTAGATGGGCATTTTCGCCCATCTAGCAGTAGCTTTGAGGAGAAGGAAGGAAGGGGAGGGAGGGGAGTTGGCGTAAGTTTTCTCATATGGCTGCCATCCTGCTTTCCTCACCAACCTGCCCCCCCAGGAATGCCTCCTTTTCCCCGTCTCTGCACTCCGCTTTGCAAGAGAGGTAGCTGGAGCAGTTCTTTCCATGCTGGCTATGAGGGGACTGGGAGAGGAGTGGGGTTTCCTGGCTCCCAGCTCGGAGCCCTTTCTAGAAAGTCGGAGCTAGGAAACCATGCAATCCTATGCCCCCACTCCCTAAGACGCTGTCTAGGGGGACATAGGATTGCTCCCTAAATCATAACATTACAGTAAAGGAAAACTGCAAGAAAATGATAGAACCGTTATTGTTATGAGTGCTGTATATTTATTTAAGATAAGTTTTACTTTGCCCAATAATTCAGCTTCTCTGGGCGTCATAAAATACATTGTAATCAATAAAAGAGAAATAATAAAACAATGCAGGTGGTAGCGAACAGCACAGCAGCAACAAAGAGCACATCAAACCAAAGTAAAACTAGCAGCAGTGAATGATGTGCAATGCTCTAAAAGCACTAAAATCAGTTCTTAATGTGCCTGGGAGAATTGCATTAATATTCTTGCCCTCCTCCAAAGAGCTCATGGTGGTATGCATTTTTATTTATTTATTTATTTATTTATAACATTTTTATACCGCCCAATAGCCGAAGCTTTCTTTTTGTCCACCATTTATTTATGCTGGGGAGGGTGCTGTTGCACTGTGTCCTGCTTTGTTAGTCCCTGGCCGACGGCTGGTTGGCCCCTGTGTGAACAGACTGCTGGACTAGATGGACCCTTGGTCTGATCCAGCATCAGGGCTCTTCTTATGTTCTTATCCTCACAGCAACCAGGTGAGGTAGGTTAGCCAAAGAGGTAATGACTGGCCCAATGATATTTATTTATTTATTTATTTATTTATTTATTTATTTATTTCTAAAATGTATTAGTTGCCTGATAATTAAAAGGGCAACGTACAATACACACAAAGATAAAATCAATGTTAAAACAACAACAATAAAAACCAGAAACAGCAAAATAAGTCGTTAGTGAAAAGCAGCAGAGGCTAGAAACAAGCCTCAGAATAAGAACTAAAAGTATAAAGCGAAAACTATTTAAAACACAGCATGGAAGCAGAGATAGAGAGGATTTAAAAGCCTAAGAATAAAAAGGCCTGATGTCCAAAAGGTAGCAAAGTAGGACAGGGCAGAGAGGGCGTTCCATTAATTGCAGGATGAGGTGGGAGTATTACTGGCAAGGACTGTTCCCAAGTCACCATCCACCCTACCTCAGAATGTGGTGGCCCTTGGAGCAGAACAGTTACGATCTCAGGGACTAATATCTGCGAAGCACCATGGCTGGCTGGGTATTTAGGAGCCAGTGCAGTGTAGTGGCTAGAGTGTTGGACTGGAAGTTGGGAGATCTGGGTTCTAGTCCCCACTCGGCTGTGGAAGCTCACTGATTGCCTTTGGGCCAGTTGCAAACTCTTAGCCCAACCTACCTCACAGGGTTGTTGTGAGGATAAAGACGGAGAGGAGGAGGATTATGCATGCCTTTTTCTGTGGTGGCCCCTTTTCTTTGGAACTGCCTGCCCCTGGAGGTCAGGCAGGCATCAACACAGTGCTGCTTCCGGCGTCTCCTGAAAACAGCTCTTTCCCAGGAAGCATTCCTTAACTGACCAGCCATGGTTTTTATTGGTATTCTGTTTTAAAATGAACGATTTTAATAAGCTGTTTTCATCTTTTTACTGTTTTATTTCTTATGTTCAATGCACCAGGATCTATTTTCTATATGGAGCGGTATATAAATATTGTAAATAAATAAATGGTTCAACAAACAACCCACGGTTCAAAACAACCCACACTCAACTTCTTAGTGTGGGTTAGCATGATGTGCGAACCCAGCCTCTTTCCCTCCCTCCCTCTCCCCCTCCCTCCCTCCCTCCTTCCTTCCATCCATCCCTCTCACCCAGTTTTAAAAAAAGGAAGGAAAAAAAGAAAGTTGTCAAGGGTTAGCCTGGATATTGTTTGCCCCCTATTTTATTGTTAAAGCCAAACAATACTTTTGTCAGATATTTCTGACAAGCGTTCCTGTGTTTGAGTAGTCCAGCGGGGAAGCTTTCTGCCTTTAAAGAGCTTGAGGCATGTGGATGAGTCACCAAACCATGCAGCAGTCCCCCCACCCTCTCGGGCAGCTGACACCGCCTCAAATACGAATCCGTGACCATGACTAACCCAATGCCCACTACCTGTGCTCTCTAGCTGGGTGATGTACGAGAAGCCCCGGTTCCATGGGCGGAAGTGCGTGCTGGCAGAAGGAGACGTGGAGATCACCAACCCTTGGACGGTGTACCACAAAGCCGGGGCTGAAGCGGAGAACACGCCCTTCCATATCGGTTCGCTGAAGAGGGTTGTGCGGGTGAGTAGGGCTGGCTTCTCTTTGCGATGAAGGTCTTCCTCCTCCTGGGGAGCCGGACAGTTGGCAATCTACAGCTCTGGGAACCTAGGAAGACAGGAAGCTGCCTTCTCCCGAGTTGGGCCCTTGGTCCGTCCACCTCAGTATTGTTTACTCCGACTAGCAATGACAGGTGCTTCACCAGGATTTCAGATGGGGAGTGCTTCCCTGCTCTACCTGGACATGCTGAGGTTTGAACTGGGACTGCATGCAAAATTGGTGCTCTGTCACTGAGAGGCAATAAACCTATATGCACCAGTTGCTGGGGAACATAGATGGGAGGGTGTTGCACTGTCTCCTGCTTGCAGGTCCCTGGCCGACAGTTGGTTGGCCTCTGTGTGACCAGAGTGCTGGACTAGATGGACCCTCGGTCTGATCCGGCATGGGTCTTCTTAAGTCCTCATGAGCTATGGTTACCTAGTTCTGTATACCAGGGGTGCTGGGCTTTTAGAGGACTCCATTCCAGTGGAGGGTGGGGCTAAAGGCAAAAGGGGCAGGGGAAGTATAGCCAACCCACCCACCTCTACATAGGGTTACCTTTGTGCCTAGTCCGGAAACTTCAATTAGTTCAAAATATGGCAGCCAGGTTGGTCACCGGTACACCTAGGAGGGACCACATTACACCAGTTTTTTTAGCCTGTGTTTTATTATAATGTTGTATTATGTTGTCTGATGTTTATAATGCTGTGGTTGTAATTTTTTTTGTGAGTTGTGAACCACTCACAACCCTCCCCCCCCCACTAATTGGCTGCCACTTAGGGCGTTGCTAGACGAGGCCTTAGCGCGCTTTGAGACCCGGTTTCCCTGCTGTACGTCCAGATGATGCACAGGGGAATCCGGGCCCAGGCCGCACTGAGGCCTCCTCTAATGCGCCATAAGCGAAGTTGCTTATGGCGCGCCTTTTTCGCAGCCCCGGCCTGAATTTTTTAAAATTCTGCTTTAAAAAAAATCATCTGATTCTATTGATGGGTGGACAATGGAATGAAAGACTTGACAATCCATGAAACAGAGTTGGAATGGATTGATCAAAATCTGCACATCCCTAGCGTGAACACATAGCAGTTAAGAGCAGGGAAGGCAATTGGTGCAATCTCAATGTTATCTCTCCACACCCTCCAAGCAAAGGGCTCCTGTGACCTGTTCATTAATTTTCTTTTAACTGAAGAGTCAATTCATTCTAGGTTTAAAATAAATATTAGCATACCTCAGGTGTTACTATTAAGGATATTTAATTTAGGTTTTGCTTAGCTAAAAGCAAAACCCAGAGAAGCAATGGATGAGTTGATTAATAAAGTGTTTCCAGAATTGTGGGAGGTGCCCAGTGCCATCAATATGGACCCTATCGCATAAGGTGCAGATTCAAATCCAATTAGATCCATGTTTGGAACTTACGACAAATGAACTGACTGATGAATTAATTAGGCCAACCTTGAAAACAAATCCAGAAACAGGTTTTCTAGCCTGCTTGTCTGCCTTTTAGTCATCTGTGATCTAAAAATAAATGAAAGAGAACTAAGTTTTGTAAAGATGTTCTGCTTGGTTGCCTGGTGGTGATTTTTTCTCACCCTAGGCGAGTATTTGTTTATAAGCCTGAATTCGGCTGCAATACCGCACCAATTTATGAATACATAAGTGGCCTTGATTGCATTGGTTCTTACTTGGGTGGCAGATTTCAGACACCTTATTTACAACCCTAATCTCAGCACAGGCCATAAGAACTCATCCAAGTCAGAAATCTCTGTTCCTGACAGTCTAGCTCATTTGGCTACTAAAAGGGTTACTGGCCATACTAGAATGTGTGTGTGTGCAGTACATTTCTGGAGGCCGAAAACTAGCTTGGCCAGAAAACAAGAGTTCTCTGCTTCCCCTGCACTTAACAGGCCAACACTTTCTGTTCCAGGACTACAGGATCCCTGAGATCAGTTTGTTTTCTGAGAAGAACGGAGAAGGCACAAAGCGGAGGTTCACGGATTCCGCAGAGGACACACGGATTCACAGGCAGCCCTTGAAGGCGGCATCTATCATTGTACACTCTGGCCTGTAAGGGACATGGGTTATATGTTTGGGGCATTCATGGTTTGAGAGGTGACCCAGGGGTGGTGTTCTCAAAGGTGAGACTGGAGCAGCTAAGGGTACTGTAATACTCACATTACATTGGCTCTGTTCAGACATCATAGAATCATAGAGTCATAGAATAGTAGAGTTGGAAGGGGCCTATAAGGCCATCGAGTCCAACCCCCTGCTCAATGCAGGAATCCACCCTAAAGCATCCCTGACAGATGGCTGTCCAGCTGCCTCTTGAATGTCTCTAGTGTGGGAGAGCTCACAACCTCCCTAGGTAACTGGTTCCATTGTCGTACTGCTCTAACATACTAAGCCATGGTTTAGGGCGCTTATTTGTTTGTTTATTTCTCTACTGCCCAATAGCGGAAGCTCTCTGGGCGGTTCACAAAAATCAAAAACATAACTACAGCATAAAATATAATACAAAAACTTAAAACCACAATCTAAAAACAAAGCCGGAATAAAACCAAGCAGCAATGCAGAGATTTAAAGTACTGATTTAAAATGCAGATTAAAAACAGCAGAATTAAAAGACCAAGATTGTAAATTGCTAAAATAAAGCATAAACGGCAGTTGGGTGGAGTTGCAGGTGGGGAGAGAAGTGAAATGTTCGTTATATGCATCTAAACACACACACCCCGCCCCCTAAGATAATTAAGTCCAGGTTCTAAAATTACCTAGCTGCACCTTTGGGTTGAAGACCCGACAACTCTTAAAAGGCACAAGCTTTGCTCAGAGTCCTAGCGCCCACCTTGGGAGGGTGGGTGTTTGTTACCTTGTTTTCATACACAGCACAGGTGGTGCTGGGAGGAAGATGGAGCAACACTGGATCCTGGCCTGTGGGAAGACAATTATTTTACTAACATATTTATAGACTACCTTTCAGGGCAGGATCCCCTCCCAAGGTGGCGTACAACCGTAAAATGCATATAATATTCATAATTTTAAAAATGTTGCAGGAAGTTCCACAAAGCGACGAACATCAGCCAAAGACAAGAGCATACGGCATAATGACAGTCTGGTATAACATAATCAGAGGAAGGCCAGAGTAAAGATCTTCAGGGCCTTCCTAAAAGCCGGCAATGATTGGGTCCGATAGGCCCATGATGGCAGCTGATTCCAGAGGTGTGGGGCCACCGTGGAAAAGGCCCTGTCTCGTGTACTTGCACCTAGCTGCTCTCACAGGTGGGCAAGTGAAAAGAGCCACTTTTGCTGAACTCATATTGAATCTCAGAGAGCTCCTTTAGAGTGCTGACTGAAACCTGGACCGGATTCACCGCCCCACTGACATCGGAGCCGCCCGCCTCCACGGGCGGGTACATATAACCAAGGTTTGCAGTCATTCATGGTTCTCACTCTGCTCCACAGGTGGCTCGTGTACTCGAAGCCATTCTTTGACGATGACCCTTACGTCTTAGAAGCTGGCGGGTATCCCAGTTTGCAAGCCTGGGGTGCCAAGGACCCTTCCATCTGCTCCATGCATCCCATTAAGCTGGTAAGAGATCTTTGGCTGCGTCTTCCTCTCATTCTAAACCTTACCTGTGCATAGGTGTTGCCTGCTACCTGTGCAGATCTGCTGATTCCATTCTCCAGAGCAGGGATGGGAAAACTTCAGTTTTGCAGGTTCAACGTTTAGTAGGACCCTAACATCCACCAACCAGAACCAGGTGCAAAATAATGGCGGACATAGGAATCTAGGAACACAGGAAGCTGACTTATACTGAGTCAGAATTACACAGACTACTAATGTATATAATTAGATATCAAACTGGGTTGCACAATTCTTGAATATATATATATATATATATATATATATATATATATATATATGCTGTACCCGGCGTAACATACGCCATTGTAGCATATCTTAAAGTTTATTAATTAAACATCATCGAGGGGGCTCGGGCTGCTTGAAGGTCTGGCAGACCTGGGGGGCAGGGAGAGCAGGTGTCCCCCTCTCCACGGCGTTCCTGTCAGCCTTGGGCCGCCTGCCCAGCTCGCAGCAGGTGAGCGGCCTCCCACCCAGCCACCAAGGGGCCCGGCCGTGCCTTGCTCATGATCTGGATTGTGGCGCTGCCTCCTTCATGGGGGGGGGGGAGCGAAGAGGCAGAAAGGGGGGTAGGATTACCTTGGAAAGCCCGAAGGAGTCGGGCGAGGGGCTTAGCAAACTGTATCAGCTGACGTTACACGTTGTTACTGTTGCTTAGCAACCTGTATCAGCTGAAGCCTGTACGGAAACATATCTAAGTATATATATATATATATATATATATATATATATATATATATATATTATCAACACTGTTACAGTGAAAATACAGAAATACAATCTTTATTACCTAGCTGAAACAGCTGAATAAACGATATTTGAAACAACGGTTAATTAGAGCAACAAGTTGCATCTTCAGTCATGAAGAAATCATAACAAAGTTAAACAGATTTCTTCAGTGCTATAAACAGGCGTCCGGTATATTTTCACCCTGTTTCGCGAATGGCTTTGTCAGCAATTCATATAACAACACCGTCTAATTGGCGGTGGATGATAAGAAGGAAATATTCTTCCACTCCCTATGGGGAATCACTTGAAGTCCTGGCCAAACTGGTAATGCCTCAAATGCGGTGAACTCTTCATTACAGCTGATGTAATGAAGATTTTTTTTCTCACCCAACCTGGAGATGCTGAGGATTGAAGCTGGGACCTTCTGCATGCAAACTGGGGCTCTTCCCCTGAGCTATGGCCTCTCCCAATTCTTCGACATACTCTAAGAACGAAGGAACAGGGTTCCTCTGAGCACATGCTTAGCCTAGGAATTTGTGATCAGTACCAAAACCAAGCCCACAAGTTCTTCTAAAACCCCCGCAACTGAATGAAATTCTTACCCTAAGCCTGAGTGACCACTAGCCCTACCTCAGATGGCCAGGGCATCTGGAGAAGGACCTCCTAGGACATGGGTGGGTAACATGTACCCCTCAAAATGTTGGACTGTGACTTCCATCACTCCTAACCAGCATGGCCAATGGTAACGGATTATGGGGGTTCATTAGTTCAACAACATCTGGAGTTGCCCACCTCTGCCCTAGGAAGATGTGAAGGGATGGGGAGGTTCATTTGGGAGAATATGGTCATAGAACGTTTTCACAGAACCGACACAATGACAACTTGAGAAGAAAGAGAAGTTCGGGCAGATTTATTCATGGCATTCTTCACTTTGCTGTGTTCTCATTTCAGGGTTGTCCTGTCGTAGAAAAGCCTGGAGAGCCGAAGGTAAGTTCAAAGGGGGTAGCTGCAAGGCACCTTGGATAGCTCCTTTAGAGTTCTGACTGGTTTTGACTGAAACCCGGAGCGGATTTACCACCCCACTGGCTTCGGATCCACTAGCCTCCACCAATTCAACATGCGAGAGGAAAAAACCCCATGGTAGCCCCTGTAGGGAGGCACCCCTGTACACACACCCGGCTTCCTGAGAAGCTCAGATTTTTCACAAACTCCCTCACCCAAGAGCTTGCATCTCTTTTAAGCTACATATGCTCGAATGTTTGTAAGCAAAGTTTGATGAAGGAGGTCACTCTCTTTGTTCTGTACTCTTTGTGCTTCTCTCTGCAGGTTCTGGTTTATGAGGAGCTGCATTTTCAGGGCCTCAGTTGGGAAATCAGCCGAGACATTTACAACCTGAAGAAGCCAGAAAACAACCAGGACTCCAAGATGTCTACCGTGGGCTCCCTGAAAATCATGGGAGGCTGGTGAGTGTTTGGAAGAACCCACTGCAGGCAAGAGGACGTGCCCATGAATGGCACATGGGAAGCTGCCATCTCCTGAGTCAGACCCTTGGTCCTTCCAGCCCGGCTTCGCCTATTTGGACCGGTACCACTTCTCCCAGGTGTCTGGGAGAGGATCTTTCTTAGCTAGGGTGACCATATGAAAAGGAGGACAGGGCTCCTGTATCTTTAACAGATGCATAGAAAAGGGAATTTCAGCAGGTGCCATTTGTATATATGGAGAACCTGGTGAAATTCCCTCTTTATCACCACAGTTAAAGGTGCAGGAGCTATACTAGAGTGGCCAGATTTAAAAGAGGGCAGGGCACCTGCAGCTTTAACTGGTGTGATGAAGAGGAAATTTCACCAAGTTCTCCATATATACAAATGACACCTGCTGAAATTCCCTTTTCAATACAACTGTTAAAGATACAGGAGCCCAGTCCTCCTTTTCATATGGTCACCCTATCTTAGCTCAATTACTTTTTTGTACTGTCTTTAATTCCCTTTTCTATACAACCGTTAAAGATACAGGAGCCCTGTCCTCCTTTCCATATGGTCACCCTATCATATACTATTTCTTTATTTACAGTCAACAGACCAATATAAAACAAGAAGATACACCATTATATAAAACAATACAGAGTAGGGATAAAAAAGAAGGAGTGTTACAAAATCACTAAAGATACTAGATTGTTGGTTTCTGAAAAGGGAACAGAATTGGGTTATTGGAGCCTAGCATAGTGAAAAAGGGAGGGATATATAGATAATAAAATTGCTAATCTGTGGATTTAAACGCAATCAACATCCATAAGCGATCTGGTGCGGATGGCCAAATTCAGGAATTTGGCCACCTGCTCAGTGGTAGATTTACTGGAGCCCTGAAGTAGACTAATCAGGAGTGACTCAGGGGATCGTCCAGGGAGACGTTGCATAATAGGACATAATAGGTCTTTTCTTGCCTGTTGGTAAAAATTGCAATGGAAGAGCACATGCAGAATGGATTCCACCTCGATGTTATTACATGGGCAGTATCTGTTTTTGGATGGAATTTTCTTATATCTGCCCTCCAGCAACTTGGAGGGGAGGACATTAAATCTTGCTAGGGTGAATGCTTTCCTGTATTTGGGAATGGTTAACCAACCCAGATATGGCATTCCATCTTTGCAAGAAGGGACTAGGAGACCCAATGATTGGGGGGAACATGGTCCCCAGGCAGTTCCCCGGAGCTCTTGGTGGTCTATATCCAGTAGTCTCTGTTTGGTGATCTGTTTAGCGCTGTCCAAGTCCAGAGATAGCAGGAAAAAAGGGGATAGCCCTATTGAGGTTACTTTTTGCACCACTGCTTGACTTTTTTGTACTGAAAAAGCAAGAGACTCTAAAATGCCGAGGGGGTGTCTCAAGACAGGTGAGTAGCCAGGACCCAAAATCTTGCCTCCTCTGCCACCGACACTCTGCCTCCGCTGCCAACCCAGCTGACCAATGCCACTTCGCCTGCAATACCTGTCAGCTGAACTCACAGGCCAAACCCTGCTCCCCTAGGCCTATAAAGCCCGGGTTCTCAACAGTGGGTGGGCCAGCATCCTGGCTGCCATGATTCCAAGCCCTCCCACCGAGATGTGAGACAATACAGAGATCTGCCGTGCAATTCATGAAGTTTTATTCGGTAAATACACATCTCTTCACACCTGAAGGGAATGCGGATGCTAGGATTTATCCTCTAAGTAACAAAGCAAGGCATACAACCATGACATGCGTATAATAAAATTCATAATTTTTTAAAAAAATGTTGCAATAATAAAAAGCAGCAAAACTTCGAAATTCGTGCCAACTCATGTAAATTAGTGCCGAATTTGCTCAAATTTGACCTTAATTTGTGTAATTTGCACAATTTTGGCCTTAATTCATGTGAATTGGTCAGAAATTTGTGCTAATTGCAGGGACTACTTCTTCCCTTGCAAAATTCCTGGCAAATCCACAAAATGTTTCAACTGGCAGCAGATTGAGTCGGGTGTTGCATTGGAAATCGCAATGAAGTCTGTGGGGCTGAGCTCATTGAATCCCAGCTCCGGCCTCTAACATCCCTCGTCCCTGGTCAGACCCTTGCTTGAAATTCGGGGGCATCGCTGCCCCAGTGTAGACAGTGCTGTGTTAGAAGAGGATCGACGCTCTGACTCTGTTTAAGGCAGCTTCTTAGGTTCCGTTGTCCCCACAGGCTAGAAGATTCCACTAGGCATAACAAAGGAGGACGTTTCTCCAATTTAATTAACAGAAAGGAATAAATATAGCACCAAGGTGCAACAGAGGTATCTCCATTGGCAGTTTAACAACATAAAATGGAGGCATGGGGGGGGGGGTTTCTGTCAAGGGCTGTAATCCCTTGGGGATTATCTGCCAGGGGACACTGTCTGGTTGTAGGTGGGACCAGAGTCAAATGTGAGTGGAACCATCTTCACTCTTCTGCCCCCCTTTCTCTGTCTGTCTCTCTGTCTCTCTGGCCATGGCTAGACCTGCCAATATCCCGGGGAACGCTCCAGGATCATCCCTGTGCATTCACATGAAACACAGGGGATCCCGGGAGCAGGAAGGGATAATTCCTCCCTTTCCCTAGGATATTGGCATAGCCTTTTAGCCTGCTTTTTCCGCGGTCTCGAGATGATCCCCAGACCGTGGAATGTGTGGGCGGGAGTCGCGGGTTGTCCTGGCTCCTTGTGAGTAACCTCGACGAGCTGGGAATGGGATGGGGGAGCAGGGAATTTTTTTAAAAAAACCACTTTAAAAAAACAAAATGGCGGGCGCAACGTCCTCTTCCTCCTAGGACATCGCATGCCACGTGTAGACAGGGAGATCTCACGCTAACCATATTGCGAGATCCTCCCTCCTCCGTCGCACTCGACCCGTAGGTCTAGCCATGGCCTCTGTCTCTTTCTCTCTCTTTGCCACCCACTTCTCTCTTGCTGTCCTTCTCCCCCTTTTCTCTTTCTCTCTCCCTCTCTCTCTGCCACCCACCTTCCTTCCTTCCTTTCTGCCACCCCCTCTCCTCTAGGGTGACCATATTTGGGAAACCAAAAAAGAGGACACCTAGTGTGTGTGTGGGGGGGGAAGCAGCTTTCTGAGTCCTGCAGAAAGTACGTTATTCCCCCACCACCTTAAAGAACCCGATTGGAGTGGAGGAGGGGAAAGGATTTCATTCTGCACCACCACCATCCACTCCAATTGGGGCCTTTTCTATAATGTCCACGAATGACCCACTTTCCCCTTTAAGACCTCAATTGGAGCTCGGGGTGGGGGAATGACGTGCCTCAAGAAAGCATGTAATTCCCTCCTGCCATGCTAATGGCAGCCTTAAAGGGGAAGGTGTGTCATTCCAGGACATTATTGAAAATTATAGAAAATCCCCCCTGACACCATGGAAAGAACAAAAACCAGGACAAATCCGGGGAAATCCTGACAGTTGGTCACCCTACTCTCCTCACCCCCGCCTTCCCCACCAGCAGGCTGCAAGGAAGGGACAGATCTCTCTTGCCAGAGGTCTGTATTGATCACTTGCAGAGGGCGCTTGAAATTAAGCCCAGGTCTGCAGGTTGCCCACCCCTGGCGTAAAAGGCCAAAAGACTGGTCTTTGGGGGTTGGTTCTTGCTGTAAACATTATTTCCTGTTGTCCCTTGGTCTGTGTGTGTATGTGCGCGGGGGGGTGGGGTGGGGGAGAAATGGTTGTATGTCCAGAAGACAATGGGGGTGATTTATTTATTTATTTATTTCCTTGATCGCACTCTGTACTGTTTCGCCTCTTCAGTTGGGTTGGTTACGAGAAGGAAGGTTTCCGCGGCCACCAGTACCTGCTGGAGGAAGGCGAGTATTGTGACTGGACGCAGTGGGGAGGCTACAATGAAGAGTTGGTGTCGCTTCGGCTGATCCGGACGGTGAGGATGCCCATCTGCTCACAGGGTTGGGGATCTACTACCACAAAAGAAGAAAATTCCCTTATTCGTAACCAATACCAAATTTCTAAAGATCAAAGCTATCAGGAAGAGAGGGGGCTAGCTCAGATGTTGTTGTTATTATTATTATCTCACTTTTATCGCTCGTGGCATTTGTTTCTAGACAGACATGACAGGCTTTGCCAGGTCATGCTGTCTTTTACTGATTCAGACATTTCCTGACTATTGAACAAGTTTTAAGTATGACTGCTTTCTGGATGTTGGTGGTGGATGTATTTTGGTAGGCCCAGTTTCTGAAGGTTTTCTATATAGTTTTTTGATGTGGTGGTGATGATAATAATGATGTTGTGCAGGGGTGAAGGCAGCTGCTTATACAGACAAAATGGCCTCACCCTACACACGAGGGAGATGTGAGCCAACCTGGGAGAACCTGATATGCTGCTATTGTTGCTGGAATGTTTTATGAGCTTTGGCTGATGGTCGGCATAGAAATGTAATAAATAATAAATTCATTAATTAATACACAATTCATTTTTTAAAAGATAATGCCTTGGGAGCGATGAAATAATATCATCATCATCATCATCATCACAGGACTTCTTTTCCTCACTAACCTTTTAATTAGATATTTGCCTTTGAGCCACAGCATAACTGAATGTCCCTTTAATTAGCAATTGCGTATTTCCTGGCAGTGGGCTCTTTGATATCTCATTTCTTCATTGCAGCTGAGGAATTACGCAATTCATAAAAAAAGAAAAGAAAGCAAAGCCTCCGCAGCAGTGGAGAATCAATCAGCCCTGCCCCTTCTTCTACTGCTTACTTCTCCCGTGAAGCTAGGGGTTGCCATGGGCAGTAGCCAACACTGTTATTCTGTTAGTGCAAATGACGTTGTCCTAGCGGAAACTAAGTTCAGAACTATGCGCAAGACAAGGATCTAACTAAAGTTACATTTGTGCAAATGCTTGTGCAACCCGTTGTACAACCAGCTGGGCATTCCGCAAGTGTAATGAGCAACCCCTTGCATGGCAAAAAGATTTAGTGGAGCTCCGCTAGCGCTATTTGAGCTCCCAGAATGACACCATTGGATACTGGCCCTAGTGCCCTCTTTTATGGAAGACAGTCCTCTGTTTGAAGGGCTGCCAGAGGACCGTCCGCTATTTGAAGGCTTCCTCTCTTTGAAGGGATGCCCTGTCCAAGTCCGGTTTAAAGATCAAATACTATCAGAACAGTTGCCCGTCCTCAGGTAGCACCTGGACAGCAGACTGTACAGGTGGGCACACAGGTCACTCGATCAAATCTTTCACACTATGGTGAAATGGACTGTATTTCTTTTTAAATGTTATGAACTATTTCTAAATGTGCATCTATACATATAAATCAGCATCTGCAAATTCTATGTAAATTCATGCCCTCCTTTTATTTTTGTCCTCTTATTTTGGTGATGCATTTCCTCTTTTGGGGGGCGTTCTGTAAGTGGCATAGAGAACAGGGCTCCACTGCCCATGTTGGCTCTGGTCTGGTCCAGTCCACCACCAGCCTGTGCCCACGAGACATTCTCCACCCGTGCATTGCAACTTCATAGAGCCTGAAGAAGGTCTGTTTCAGTTTGGCGTGATCAGAGCAGCACCTCCCTCTTCGAGATCAAATCCAGAAGAAGGGTGGTGCTACATTATGACACCTTTCATTGGTGCATTCCTCCCCTGGGCAGGACTTCTTGGATCCGGCCCTTGTGCTGTTCGAGGCCATGGACTTCGAAGAAGGTCCCAGTGTTGAGCTCAGTGAGGCGCTGCCGGATGTTGAGCTGGCCAGTTATGGGACCACAACGCAGTCCATCCACGTCCTGAGCGGAGTGTGAGTATCCTGGGGAGAGGCCCAGGCAAGGGGGGGGGGGGGAAGACACACTTTGGGGGGTGGGGAAGAAGCGATTGCAAAATTGTAAAAGGCAATCTAGAAACACGCAACTGTGTGAATGACTCCCATACCGTGGAGACATTTCTATTTTAAAAATTGCTGGCAGCCATTTATTTATTTATTTCTCTGGGCGGTTTACAAAGATTAAAACGTAGAGCATTAAAAACAAATACAACCGTAAAAAGCATAAAAGCAGATTACATACAATATCCATCTATTCTGGGCCAGTTAAAAACTCAACATATGCTCAAGAAGAGAAAAGTCTTGACCTGGAGCCGAAAAGATAACAATGTTGGTGCCAGGCGAGCCTCGTCGGGGAGATCGTTCCATAATTGGGGGGCCACCACTGAAAAGGCCCTGTCCCTTGTTGCCATCCTACGAGCTTCCCTCAGAGTAGGTACCCGGAGGAGGACCTTAGATGTTGAGTAGTGTACGGGTGTGTAGTGCTGGTTCAATGGAAGAAAAATCCAAAAGCCACAGCAGCATACTGCAATGCCTTTCTTAGGACCAACTGAAAAGTCTCAAAAAAGCAAGGGAGCTTGCTAGATGCAGGAAACTAACACACAAACCAGGTGAGGGTCGTGGCTGTGCTTGATGAGGAGCCAAAGTTGGCAGTTTTTGTAAGAGATTAAGACGGAATGGAGGAGATGGAATGAGGGCCGATGGAACAAGGGTTCACCATGCTTAGTGCAAAAAGGTTCCAGGTTGCATCAAAGACTGCCCTTCCTCGATCTTGCATCCTCCAGGAGTGTCTGACTACAACTCCCATCATCCCCAGTCAGCATGGGGAAGGGCCTTAGCTCAGTGGTACTGCACATGGTTTGCATTGTGGGAGGTCCCAGGTTCGATCCCTGGCGTTTCCAGGTAGGGCTGGAAAAACTCCTGCTTGAAATCCTGGAGAGCCGTTGCTGCCAGTCAGTGTCGACAACACTGGGCCAGAAGGACAGATGGTCTGAGTCAGTATAAGGCACCTTCCAGTGTTCCTATGGGGCAAGTTGGGGAAGGCTAGGCTGGAGGGGCTGAGAAGCAGAGTGGTGCCAGTGTACCACTACAGTTAGGTAGAACTGTAGAACTGAGAACTGTAGGTAGAAAATCCCCACGTTGGGGCTGCTAGGGGAAAGACCCTGCAAGACACACAATGGGCCAGGGGTGCTTTGGGATTGGATCTTAAGGATGGAGGTTGAGATAATCTCATCGCCATTTCCGTGGCCAGGTGGGTGGCCTACGAAGACAAGAATTTCACTGGGGAGCAGTATATCCTGGAAAAAGGAGTGTACCGCAACTGTGAAGACTGGGGGGCCACCAACTGCCAGATCTCTTCGGTGCAGCCTATCCTACAGGTAAGAAGCCAGAACGCTGCATTCATTTATCCCCCGTTTGTAAACCATGCCCCCAAATCCACTCATCTCCAAGCAAGGGGTTCATGCTGCCTTCCATCTCATCTTTCCATATAGGGTTGTGTGTCACCTGTGCCACTGGTCCTAAGTAAGAGGTCCATTCCTTTTTTAAAAATCAGTCTGTTGAGTGGAAGACACCC
The DNA here is from genome assembly GCF_023053635.1 of Elgaria multicarinata webbii. Taxonomy (NCBI): domain Eukaryota; kingdom Metazoa; phylum Chordata; class Lepidosauria; order Squamata; family Anguidae; genus Elgaria; species Elgaria multicarinata. The sequence continues at coordinate 11,081,120 of NC_086183.1, read as the reverse complement.
CTCTATCCCCTGTTCACCTGTGCTCACTTTATGTTCATTTATTTATTTATTTATTTATTTATTTATAGTATTTTAAAAAAAATATCCTGCTCCTCTGCCAGAAAGGCTCCTGGAGGACCTTGTGTGCAGTCAGTAAAACAGGACAGACCCTGCCCACAGGCTTACAAACTAAAAAGACACGACACACAAGGAAAAAGAGATGAGGAGGGCAGAGGAAAAAAATTAAGTCATCTTTCAGCAGGCCTGATGGAGTGGCCCTGCTTCCATTCTCATCCCCCACTGTACAGCTTGCTGGAATGGGTAGTGGTGATGGTGACATCCCAAACTGAGCTTAACTTTTCCAGCTCAAAAGCAAGGGGAGATCTGGGGGGAGGGGTTGAAAGCTTTTGCCAAACTGCCTCCATCGCCTCACCTTTTTTGCTGCTGCTGTCTGCTTTGTGGTCCCAGCAGCTCAGTCCTGAAAGTCCTGGCAGGTGCTATTCCCCACATCCCCAGCAGGCTGCAGAGTGAGGACAGGAATCATTGCCCTCGCTCCAATTAGGCTTCATGGCAACACTTTATTATGAAGACAAATCAGAGTGAGGGCAATACTTCCTGCCCTAACTCTGCCATCGGGGGGTGGGGGTGGGGAGAATAGTGGCTCCTGCCAGCAATTTTTGTCCCTTTCTGCACTGCCCTCTCCATCACCAAAATCCCACCCATATTTCACACCATGCAAAAAGGGTGACAAAGTTGTGTGGGGCCTTTTGACTCAGCTCTAGTAAAATAAATCTCTAAATCTAGGACTGCAAAAGAAACAGGAGAAAAGTAACAACAGTGTCCATCTTACGTTAATAAATTATGATAGTTGTGCCCCAATCTTACATAGCTCCCTTTCATTCTAATGGTAAATTATGCCCCATTGGGCTGATCTATCTGTCCCTCACTCTGTCACCCTTAACTGTAACCGTAAACCTGCCGCCTGAGATGGCCACTTCACTTTGCCTTGAGATAGGGCCACTTTTACATGCTCTGTGCATAAAAACTGGATCGGTATCTCTATGAGAGCACTTACAAGAGCCAGTGTGATCTTGTGGCTAGAAGAGTGTGGGACGACTGTTGGACCTGAACTGGAGAGACCCAAGTTCAAACCTCCCTCCCTCATGATGCCTACATACTGCCTCTGATCCTGGAGGTGGCATATCGCCATCAGGGCCAGCAGCCATTTGCATTTCTCTAGCCTCGCCTAAAGATTATGTATCATGCACCACTTCTCTCTCTCTCTCTCTCTCTCTCCCTTCCAGGTTGGGGAACACAGTCTACACTTCATTTCCAAGGTAAGCAGCTGAATGTTAGCAGCAAATCACGAGGGGTGTGTGTGTCCTACGCCCATCACACTATTTCTAACAGTTTCCAGGTTTCCTTGAAAAGAGCGAAAACGTATTCTTTTTTCTTTCTTTTTTAAATTATTACTTTTTAATACAATATACAAATACACAATCAGAGTCAAGTACTAAAGGAGCCAGAGGTAACACAACCATAATCATCATAAAAATTTAATTGTGAACTGTCCAGAGAGCCTCAGGTATTGGGCAGTATAAAAATGAAATCCATCAGTCAATTGTCATAATAAAGATTGAAATACTTCTTGTAACAGTGGGGGCTAATTCTTTACCATATACTTTTTGGAGAGGGAATGGCTATTCTTAAATGCAATTGCATCTGGAATTATGTTTAAGAATAGCCAATCCCTCTTAAAAAAAAAATATCCTGGCTGTCCTGTCTTTAACCCCTCTGGTTTGCTCATATCTGACCTTTTGGCTCTCCAGATCCAACTCTTCTCAGATCCAGACTTCTCAGGGACCCATGTCGCTTTCACAGAGGACCAGACATCGCTTCCAGAGAACTTCATCCCGCGCTCCTGTAGGGTCAATGGAGGCAGGTAATAGTCATGTTTCACCGGTAGGGCAGCTGAATGTAAATAGTAAAACGGCCTTGAATGATGGAATGTGGAAAGTCCGTCACCCTGGTTCCAAGAATTAAGGATCTCATAAGCTTCCTTGCACTCCTAACCTGGCGATTGGAGATTATCCCTGGTTCAGTGTTCATCTGAACACATGATGTTAGGTCATTCTTTAAATAGCCTTCCCCAACCTGGTGCCCTTCAGATGTGGACTACAACTCCAGGATTGTGAGGAGAAGCCATAGCTCAGTGGCAGAACACTTGCTTTGCAGGCAAAAAGGTCCCAGGTTCAATCCCCGGCCTCTCCAAGTAGCTGCCTGAAATCCCGGAGAGCCTCTGCCAGTCAGTGTTGACATTACTGGGTTTACATGGGCCAACGGTCCGTCTCATTGTAAGGCAGCTTCCTGTGTTCCTGTAGTTCCTGACCATTCCTGCTGACTGGGGCTAATGGGAGCTGAAGTTCAAAGCATCTGGAGAGCACCAGGTCACGGAAGGCTAAGCCTTAATGGAGCAATGGTCTTATGTTTGGACTCTCTGTACATTCTGTGTGCATTTCCTTTTGCTTTCTCCCTGCAAGTTCAAGTTCAATGCAGTCAAGGAAAGTCCCAAATTGTCCAGTGCTGTGGTTTCCCCCTGGAATTCCTTGCAAGCCTTCATTGTGGTCCATCCATTGGAAAGTGCTGCAACAAAAGATGTCACAGACATCTGATTGCATTCTACTGTTTTATAATTAGTACCATCCCTTGTACTCTGTGCAGTAATATGTGTGCATGGGGGTGTTTGAGGAGTTCATTTGGTCTGCATGTTTTAAGAAAACTGATCTGAGCCACAGGTCCTGGGTTAATGTACCGATGAGAAGACAGTTATTCTTCAGATTGTGCATTTATCTAAATTTTGCAGTACAGCTTGCCTCTTTTTTAAAAAAAGTACCAAAATGTGTATAAAAATGCACATGTGGAGTAAAATATGTACAAAAAATGTGTTTTAGGGTAAAATGCATAAATACCTATTTTATGGGGGGAATACATTCAAAAAATATCTGTTTAAATGCATAAAAACACACAGCAACCTTTTGACAGAAGATAAGTTGTGTTGGGAGGAGGTGAGACAAAAGAGAAGAACATGTAAATTATGGTAGAGATGGACATATCAAACTATTTCTGTTTCGCCTGTGTCCATTCATAAATCCATTCGTTCCCATTTGTGCATCAATATGCAATTTTTTTAAAAAAATGCACAAATATTAACATTATTTTAAACTATTACTTCACAAAACAATACTTTACATGTATTTTACCTTTGAGGCACATTTATGTAAACAATTTGTCCTAAAATATGCATTGCTTTACACATTGTAATCATAAATAAGCATTTCTGTACTTTGTGCTGAGAACTTAATTGCAGAATTCAGAGAAGTGAGAAAAAAGGAAGGATTGCTGTGCTCCGATCCGCTTCTTAGACTGGGGTAGTGGAGGCTGATGGCTCTGATATCAATGGGTTGGTGAATAATAGCTCCCTGGAAACCTCCTTTGGAGTTCTGACTTGTTCTGACTGAAACCTGGAGCGGATTCACTGCCCCGCTGACTTCGGAGCCACCAGCTTCCACTGCTCTGGGATGTGCAAATCAGGTCAATTCGCTTAAAAATGCAGACCAAGCTAAATCCTTAGGCATCCCTAGACCATGATAAAAGTGATCGTCTGTCTTCAGCTTCCAAAAGTACACACTGTAACACGTGAAATTCAGGAGAGGGCCTGAATGAGGCACGCTGTGCCTTCCAGAGCAGAGAAAGATTTTTGAATCATTTCTGCAGCCTGGAATGTGAACCGTTGCCTTGCATGTGACCGAGTCGCGTGCTTCTCTGTCTCCTTTCAGCTGGATTCTCTACGATGGCCAACGGTTTGATGGAGAGCAGCACATTCTCTCTGAAGGCGAATACCCGACATTGACCTCCATGGGTTGCCTCTTCACCACGGACATCCGCTCGCTGAAGAAAGTCCCCATTGTAAGTTGTTGTGACCGCCTGGGCAGCCGCCCTGGAGGTGCTGCCTGAGAATGCATTTAGGCCTCTTCTTATGGTCCAATATTGACTGGCAGAAAGTTCAGGACAGACGAAAGGAAGCTTGTCTGCACACCGTGCATAGCTTAGGTTCTGGGACTCTCTACTGCAAGATGCAGTGCTGGCTGCCAGATTCCAGGGTCAGGTTACATGCCAAAAGCTCAGGTGAACCAACATGTTTTTAATTGTCATTTAAAACTCAGCAACATGGGGGCCAACTGCACTTCCCTGGGGAGGTAATTCTAGAATCATGGTGCCACCACTGAGAAGCCCCTGTCTCAAGTCATCACTGCCTGAGCTCTTCCGCCTACTGGGATCACAAGCAAGGCCTGCCCAGCCAAACTTAAAACACAGGTTAATATTGGGGGAGGCTATATTCTAAGCAGTTTACATTATCTCAAAAATCTTTAATTTGGACACAAAAACCCCCTCATAGAATTGATGATGATGCTTTATTACATTTGTATACCGCCCCATAGCCAAGGCTCTCTGGGCGGTTTACATAGGATAAAAACACTTAAAAACCATATACAAAAATTGTAAATCACAAAAACATACAATTTAAAACCACAAAAACAAACCCAGGCTAATTACGTATTGCTAAATGCCTGGGAGAAGAGAAAAGTCTTGACCTGGCGCCAAAAACAACAATGTCGGCGCCAGATGGGCCTCGTCAGGGAGATTGTTCCACAATTGGGGGGCCACCACAAAAAAGGCCCTCTCTCTTGCTGCCATATCCTTATGAAAATTTCATATCCTAAGTTCATAGGTTGCCTTGTGCTGTACTTTTTGGCCCTGCCTGCTGCCTGTCTCCCTTTCCCTTCCCACTGTTACTCTCCCCTTGCTCTTTCCGCCCTCCCTCCTGGTCCATCCCTGTCCTTCATTGTCGTCGCTCTTTTTCATAGTTCTTCTCTGAGCCCTCCATCTTCCTTCACGGCTTGGAATGTTTCGAAGGGAAGGAGATTGAGCTGAACGGCGAGGTGCGCAGCCTGCAGGCCGAGGGATTCAACAACCACGTGCTCTCCGTCCGAGTAAAGGGTGGAATGTAAGTGAAAGATAACCTGTAGCTTGTCATAGTGACACACTAACAAATTGCATGCTGGGAGTTGGAGGACTTTTTTTCTGTCCAAACATGCATAGCATTGCGCTTTTAATGTAGCATCTCATAAACATTGACGGAGCGAAAGGATCTGTGCTGATGTATTTTTCCCTGTGCTTTGCCTCCCTGCCGGTTCCCATGCGCAGCTGGGTGCTGTGCGAACACAGCGACTTCCGAGGCCGCCAGTGGCTGCTGGACTGTGTGGAGATCACCAACTGGGTGACGTACAGCGGGCTTCAGCATGTTGGTTCCCTTTACCCCATCAGGCAGGTGAGTACCCCGTTCTCTAGGCTAACGAGTGGGGTGGGCAAAAGAATACCATTGTGCTTGGAGAATCAATACATGGCATTTGTCGCTCCAGATGACAGGACAAAATTGTATGGGTGGGTGTGCAAAGAAACAGAATTTGGTTAAATATGCCAAGGAACATCCTGATGGTAATATCTGTCCGACGGTGGGACAGACTTCCTCGGAAAATGCTGTGCTCTCCTTCACTGGAGGTGCTTAAGCAGCGTCCAGATGGTCACCTGTTAAGGATGCTGTCACTACATCCTCCACTGTGGATCTGGAGTTGAGCTGGGTGTTGGACAAGATAACCTCCAAGGTCCCCGCTCCAAGAGCAGTTCAGAAATGGAACCAGGGGTGGTGGGCTCTCCCTCTCTGTGGGTCTCCAAGCAGAGGCTGGGCAGCCACCCACCTGTTTGAACAACAGTCTAGCTGTGGATTTCCTGCATTGAAGAGGGGTTGGACTTGATGGCCTACGACAGGGGGCTCCAACACAGCGCCCACAAGTCCAAAAAAGTTGGGGACTCCTAGCCTACGTGGCTCCTCCAACTCTGTGCTTCTATGAAATGGTCTTTGAAATGAGCCCATTCTGTCCAGCCCACAGTGTGCCACAAAGAGTATTTTCGCTTTTCCGTTTCCATTTTAAATCTGATGTTGTATTTTAATACTTTGCACTGCCGCTGGGTTCCATTTGGTTATTATTATTTTTATTTTTATACTGTCATTTTAAACTTAAAACTTTTTATATTTTGTTTTATCGTCTTGTATTTTACGGCTTTAACTGTGAATGAATCAGAGAGCTTCAGCTATTGGGCGGTATAGAAATGTAATTCATACATACATCAGTAAATATGCAATGGGGCAGTCCAAGATTTTGCATCCCAAAAAGCTGGAATCTCTGTAGATCGTGCCATTATGATTAAGGAAGAAAAATCCAGCTTCTTTTATCTTGCATAATTCTAGTTGTGCAAGCCATGCAGACGGGCGCCAGAGCTCCATTCATGAACCTATGGAAATCTTATTCAGATGCCCTAACTCTTGGTTTTGAGATTTCTACAGGAATTCTGGCAGACTTTCAGGCATATCTTCACAGCCACAGGTGCTAGAAACTTGTTCTTATTTTTTAAAAACAAAACAAAAGCAACCCACCCACCCCAAAAGCTGCATCTCTTTGAAAGGTGAATTCTTCAGCCGAATTTTGCACTTCCTGTGTGCTCCGGCAGAACTGTTGCAGGTGTACATGCACTGACCTAGCAATGGACACTGTGGACATATTCCTCAGTATGAGACTCACAGAGCTAACAACCCCAGGCAATGCAAACTAAAATACAGCGGTGTCATTTCTCCCCCGCCCCTCTCACCTTTCGCGCCACCCTCCACAGAAACGGATTTACTTCCGAATAAAAAATGAAGAGCTGAAGACCTTCCTGTCTGTTCCGGATGATGTTGAAGACATGAAAGCCGGCCGTGTTCTGGTCTCAGAGCTCAACGACAAGATCAGCTCCATTTGGTATTATGAAGAGGGACTTATGAAGAACCAGGTAAGGGCTTCTCTCCGCTTCCTCCCCTCTCAGGTGGCTTCCTGCGGACAGAGGCATTTGGGAAACACAGAAAGCAGCCTGAACCTGGTTCAAATGGAGCCCAAACACTAATCCGAGGTTCAAATAGTTTCACTCCCTCTGAGGTCCACAGTGGAGGCTGGAGGCTTCGATTTTTATGGGGTTGTGATTCCATTCTGGGTTTTAATCAGCCAGAACTCCACAGGAGCTATCCAAGGTGCTGAATCCTATCCCCAAACTGGGTTCGGCATCTTGGATAGCTCCTTTAGAATTCTGGCTGGTTCTGACTAAAACCCAGAATGGAATCAAAGCCTCCACTGGGTCCACATCATATATCACTAAGCCAAACGGAAGGAATATCTAAATAAACTAATACCGAAATAACTGAATAGTGTCACAAACAAGCGGGAGCCTGCAATGAAGTGGTGCAGCGTAGAGTGCGTCTGGTTAGGATTTCAGTCGCACCATTCGATTTCCCTTCCCTGGTGGATTTTTCTCTCCCCACACACCCCAGCAATATTCAGTAAGCTTTCTGTGTCCACTAGTCATGCTTCAGTCTCCCCTTTAAGGTTTGCCCCCCCAAAAATATTTTGGGTCTTTGCAAACTTCGGGGGTCCCCCAAATCTCCTGATACATCCCTGTCATGCCTGGATGCTGCAGTTCTGACAACATTAGGAATGGCATGGCCAGCATGATCAACAGAAATAGAGGTTACAATAAATAAGATGGCTAAGATGGGGCATCTGTATAGCTGCTTCATACGTGACATTATTATTATTATTATTATTATTATTATTATTATTATTATCATCATCATCATCATCATCATCATCATCATCATTATCATCATCATCATCTGTATACTGCCCCATAGCCAAAGCTCTCTGGGCAGTTTACATAGGATTAAAACAGTTAAAAAAATATCCAAAATTTAAAACTACAAAAACATACAACATACACAGAAACATGCATTTAAAACAACTATAAACGGCTTTAAAAAATAAATCTAGGATCAGTAAAGTGCATCACATTTTGCTACATGCCTGGGAAAAGAGAAAAGTTTTAACCTGTCACTGAAAAAATATTCCCCTATAAGGGAATAAGATGGGGACTGTTGGGATAGAAGGAAAACCTGTGCCAGGGGGCCATGGCTCAATGATACAGTGTCTGCTTTGCATTGATTGCCTGGTTCTGACCCTGGTATCCCCAGCTAAAAGGACCTGGGACACCGAGTGATGGGGAAGACCTTAGAGGGCCTCTGCCAATCAGATTAGGTAGTATTGGTAGACAGATGGACCACTTTTGTGTCATTCCCATAAGAACATAAGAGCCCTGCTGGATCAGACCAAGGGTCTGTCTAGTCCTGCACTCTGTTCACACAGTGGCCAACTAGCTGTCGGCCAGGGACTAACAAAGCAGGACATGGTGCAACAGCACTCTCCCATCCATGTTCCACCGCAACTGGTGCACAGAGGCTTACTACCTCGGAAACTGGAGGTAGCACATAACCATCAGGGCTAGTAGCCATTGATAGCCTTCTCCTCCAGTAATTTATCCAACCCCCTTTTAAAGCCATCCAAATTGGTGACCATCATTACATCTTGTGGTAGCGAATGCCATAGTTCAACTCTGCACTGTGTGAAGAAGTCCTTCCTTTTATTTGTCCTGAATCTCCCACCAACCAGCTTCATGGGAAGACCCTACCTAGTTCTAGTATTTTGAGAACATCAGAAGAGTCCAGCTGGATCCCACCAAAAGCCTATCTAGTCAAGGATTCTGTCCCTGCAGTGGCAAAGAGCCTTTGCCACGAAGTCATTTTCATCCAACATGAACGTGACTTTTCTTGGATTTCAGGTTGCGCCCAACATGAGCCTCCAGGTGATCGGTCCGGCGGGCAAGGGCACCAAGGTAGTGTTGTGGTCTGAGAGCCGAGTGCCCCGGCAGACTTGGAGAATCGATTCCTTTGGGAGGATCTGCAGCCAAATGTTTGAAGACAAGTTGCTCGATGTGAAAGGTAAGACCTTGGCTTGGAAGGATGGGGCAGGATTCATATGTGGGGCTGGGAAGGAGTTCCTGAAGCCAGAAACCAAGAGGGATGGTTCAAGAAGGGGGTGAAAACAAACCAGACAGGCTTCAATTCAACAGAATGTTCTTCTCTCCCCAACCTCTTCTGTCGCTGCTTATGTTCTGATTCCTGGAAATTTCGTCCATGTAATCACTCTGTGTAATGACACTTAGTTGTATAGCATAACCTTCCCCAACCTAGTGCTTGCTGGTTGTTTTGGGATACAACTCCCAGCATTCCTGAACATTGGCCATGCTGGCTTTAGCTGTAGTTAGGGACGTTGCAGGTGCCCAACTGAATCCGGGAGGCAGTAAGCCTATACATACCAGTTGCTGGGGAATATAAATGGGAAGGTGCTGTTGCATCATGTCCTGCTTATTGGTCCCTGGTCAACAGCTGGTTGGCTACTGTGTGAGCAGAGTGATGGACTAGATGGACCCTCGGTCTGCTCCAGCAGGGCTCTTCTTATGTTCTTAATCTTTCTTTTGACAAAGGCCACATTTTCTTGGAGGTAAGCTCTCTGGGAGAATCGCAAGCCAGTGGTCAGTGGGAGCTGGCAGAACCAAAGGGAGGCAGCCCTTTCTCTTTCTGCCATCCCTTTTTCTCTCCACCTCCTCTCTGCTTGGCATAAACACATCCTGAATAAGCACCAGAAGCCCTGAGGTCTCACCTCTTGGAGAACTGGGGTGCACATAATGCATAATTTGTAACAGGGACAAGTCTAGAGAAATGGAACAGTGCAAGATGGAGATATTGGGAGAAATGTCTTTCTTGTGTTCAACCGATTTATGTCCTCCCTTTTTTGTCTAGGAGGCAGAAACTATGATCGGGATCATGCCATTCTCTGGGATTCCTCAGAGGAAAGACCCACACAAATCTGGGCTGTCCAGGTGCTCTGAAGAAACCAGGAATGAGAGGGACGTGTCGTGTTCAGAACCAGAATTTGCCTTGCAGGTCATCAATGTTCCCCCTTCCACGACCAATCAGCACTTCCAGGACTTAGTGCTGATAAGGATAAATGTTTGGGTGCTGGATTTGATCAGCATATGATAATCTTTTCCCTTCAGACCACAGTCCAAAAAAAAAGCAAAGCACATTGTTTTTGTACAGACCAGAGATCGGTCCCCTTGGGCTTCTTCATTCCTCTGGGGATGGGCCTGTGTTGGGAAGGAAGCAAACGCAACTCTCTTTACAGCCATTTGGAGCGCAGCCCAACATCACGGAGAGTTCCAAGAGGTGAACCATTTGTGGAAAGACAAGGTCGGGCGGCATCTGCGCATGCCCAAGAAATTGAGCTGTCGAGGGCTCTCAGGCGGTTCCCACTACCGGTTCACGCTTGAAGGGGAATCTGAAATGAACATATGAACGCACATGCATGCACTTATCCCTGTCTCTCTTCTTTCTAAGGGGATGGGCTACCCCTTTTGAAGCCTCTATTTATGTACCTGTGTATGATAGGATGCCTTTTATAAATCCATCTCTCTGGCTGGTTTGTTGGATTCTCTTCTTGGCCACTGGGACACATTCACGGGGCACTGGCTACCATAGGGTTGCTTGAAAGCAACCGTCCGTCCGTCCCCCACAGACCCAGTGCCCCTGCAGATGTGTTGGACTACAACTGCCCTTATCCCCAGCTGGCTGGGCTGATGGGCTTGTAATCCAATACGTCTGGGCAGCACTACAGTGGCAGGAAGGCTGCTGTATAAGCACACCGATGTAAGACATAAAACAAGTGAAGGGGCTGTGATCAGGTTAAATGCCTGCGATCAACATGGAGACAGACAGAACATCTCGGGGGAGTGTCTGCAAGGTTAATTTTATAGAGAGCTGTTGAACATCTGGGCTTTGTATGTTCAGAGTATGTCAAATATCAACCCACGCTAGTCCCAAGCTACTCCTGATGGATGCAAGGATGAGGAAGGCTTACTGTTTGCATAGGATCATCACCAATGTGGGATTCTTCTGACTAGAAGCATTCACTCTTATCAAGAGTCTGTGGCCCTTCCAGTTAATAGGGAGCCTGTTCACACATCATGTTAAGCCATGGTGGTTTATATAAGCCACGCACAGGAGCTTATTTTGCAAATTGTCCACTGTGCCCTGGCTGATGATTGGACAAATACGCTACACAGCATAGGTTCCCCCCCCCCCCTTTGGCTCTCCTCCGTCTAGTGCTCCCGCCCAGCCAGGCAGGTCTCCCAGTTTCCTTTGTGGATTTCAAGACTTTGACGGGTCTGCTTTGACGGGAGGCTCTAACTCCTTGAAAGCTGGCAGAAACTGAACAAAATTTAATATGCAAGTCCCCCTTACGGGAAGCTTCCACGTGCACTAATGGATAAACATCTTCATAGAAAAGGGAGGATTTGTCCAGACATGAAACAAACCATTTGCTTCTCTTCCCTTCCTTTTCCTCCCGACTCCTCCTCTGCTGAGTTGAGAAGGGGTGGTCTGACTGGAATGGAGGGATGCTTACACTGTATCAAAAAGTGTGTGTGTGTGTGTGCGTGCGCACGCGTGCTTCAACTCCTTGAAAGTTAGCAGGATTGGGATGAGATTCAATATAAAGTTTTCCTTATGGGAAGCCGCCGCATACACTATTGGATTTATGTGGGACTTTGCATTTTCATGGGAAAATGAGGATCTATCCACATGTGAAATCATTTGGGAACCATGCTGGAGGGGAGGTGAACTTATTTGGAGTCGTGGACATAGCTGAATGTGGCTCAGAGATCACTCGAGACTAGCAGAGGGGCGACAGCATTTTTGACCACTCTTGCTGAGCGGCTCTGTAAGTGATCGCCATAGCGCACGTTGGTGTGACAGATGACACTCTAATCCACCATAGGTAAAATAACCCTTGCTGCAGACCGTGGGTTCCCAGGGTGGCTTATTTGGGGGGAATAACCCACTGTGATTGGGAAAAGAGCTCACAGATGACATGCTAAGCCATCATGGGTTAAATAAATCATCACAGTTTATTTAACCAACCGTGGGTTAACATGACATCCGAACACAGTCAGGGTCTCAGGTGGCTGGGCTGGAAAAATGCTCTGCCTACCATTTTGGAGAGAAACTTGCAGTAAGATTTGACTGTGCTGGGCTACATATACCAATAATCAGAGCTCGAATGAGGTGGATTTTATGCATTTAGGTGTTCATAGCAACACGTGAGTCTGGGAAGCTCCTGTATACAGGCACAAGAGTTTGTTTTGGTGATATGGATGCTGTGAAATAAACAGAAAGTGGCATCTCTCTTTAGCACAGACCCATGAAGAAGCCTGCAGACACAAATGAGTTACGCAAAAACAAACTCCCCCTACTAGGATAAGGGGCTATAGTTAGTAGATGTTGCATGCATTGGGTCCCAGGTTCAATCCCAGCATCTGCAGTCAAAGGATTTCGGGGAGCATGACTGGAAATGATCCCAACCTGCTATTTTAGAGGTCTCCTACCTGTCAGAGTATACCAGCTTCCTCATCCTGGTGTTAATCTGGTACAAAAAGGATTCAATCATGTTGCCCTGATGAGGCTACTTCAAACTAAACATGGCTAATTTAATCTGGAATGGTTGAATGACCTGAGTGAGGATTTTGGGGAAATTTACAAGAAGACCCCCCTGAAAGACCCCAGACTCATCTTTAAAAGACCCTAAACTTATATTCCAGACCCCTGCACCATGGGTGTGAAGACCTTGAAGTTTTGATTCTATGCTAATTGATTTTACGTCATTAACTAAGACCCTAAGACTTGCAGGACTGTCTTTGAAGAAAAGGGGGGAAATGCTGTTGGCTTTTACAAGCAGCTTCACAGACCTTGTTCAAAGCCAGAGTGTGCCGGCAGAGTGTATGAGCGGGCTGAACAAAAGAACTGGACATGCTCAGATTCCCACTAAGAGAAAGAAAAATACTGTTTTGACTTCTCGTAGTGTACACCTGCTAAGAGAGTGATCTCATGCCTTTTCCTTTGACCAGAACGAGTGTATAAAAGCACAGGTAGCGAGGGCTGCAAGGCACTTTTGGCTGCTTCACCTGTGATTTTCTTTAGATCAACAGACCCAAGGATTTGGGGGTAACTATGGAGTTCTTTAAGCTTTTAGACTTTAGGACTTAGGATATTGTCTGAAGTTAGGACTTTAAAAAGTTGTTTCATGCTAAGAAAAAAGTAGAAAACATAGGGAAAGGATATGCAAGGGATTAACAACTGACTGGCCATATAGGTTAAAAGAAAGCCTTCTTCTTCTTCTTCTTCTTCTTCTTCTTCTTCTTCTTCTTCTTCTACTGTCTCCCTTCAGACACAGCGTTGTGCTTGTCCTAGCCATCAAGGCACCCTTGGCAAAAGAAAGCCTTCTTCTTCTTCTTCTTCTTCTTCTTCTTCTTCTTCTTCTTCTTCTTCTTCTGCTTCTGCTTCTGCTTCTGCTTCTGCTTCTGCTTCTTCTTCTTCTGTCTCCCTTCAGACACAGCGTTGTGCTTGTCCTAGCCATCAAGGCACCCTTGGCAAAAGAAAGCCTTCTTCTTCTTCTTCTTCTTCTTCTTCTTCTTCTTCTTCTTCTTCTTCTTCTTCTTCTTCAACTGTCTCCCTTCAGACACAGCGTTGTGCTTGTCCTAGCCATCAAGGCACCCTTGGCAAAAGAAAGCCTTCTTCTTCTTCTTCTTCTTCTTCTTCTTCTTCTTCTTCTTCTTCTTCTTCTTCAACTGTCTCCCTTCAGACACAGCGTTGTGCTTGTCCTAGCCATCAAGGCACCCTTGGCAAAAGCAAAGTAGTTTTGTGAAGGCTGAGCTCCATCCTAGCAAAGCAACCTTGTCTCCAGCAGCTACAGGTCTCCCTCAGCAACCCTGGAACTGACTTCTTCCTTCTCAGCCCTTCAGCGAAATGTGTCCTGGGTAACAGCGTTCGCTCTAATCTCTCAACAGACAGCTCAACGCAGGCCAGGCCAGCTTTACTTCCAACAGCGACAGGACCGGACGCATGTTTCTATATTGTGTCAATACTCCCATTCGCAGGGTCCTTTGGGGGGGTCTTGCTGTCCCACTTTGTCAGGATGAACCCTTCACCCTTCCGCAGAACAGTAGAATCCTTGAAGAACACATGTATCGCATGACTGGACTTCTAGGAGGTTCAGTTCAGCACAAGGTCTTCAAGAGGCAACATTTTTCAGAGAGGCTCCCAAACGGAGACTAGGCCTCAGCTCAGGCCAGGTACAATTAAGGCCAGTTTGACACACACACACACACAGAGAGCTGATATACCTGCCATTGCTCAGGCCCCCTAAGATGTGTGTGAGGTAACCACCTTAAAGTAGTAAGCCAGTGCTAGGCCTGTGAGTTAACTTTTAAATGAATTAAATTTGTTTCTCTCTCTCCCCCTCACGACAACCCCACAAGGTAGGCCAGCATGAGGCCTGAAATAACTTTAAAACAAATTAAATTTGTTTCTTTTCTCTCTCTCACACACACACACACCCCTGATGCAGGCCAGGGCCGCCTTGAAGCCGCAGCTCGCCATGGCCCGCTTGACCATCTTCTGCTCGGGGCTCTTGGCAGGCACTAGGAAGCTGAGGACGGACGGGTGGAAGGCCTGCATCTGCCTCTGCCCGCGCTTCTCGTCAACCAAGTGCTCCAAGCAGCAGACTGTACTGAAGTGCTGGGGCTGGCCTGGGCACTTGCCCCCACTTTGTCAGGCCTATTCAGGCCTGAGGAAGAAGCCAGCACTATGATTTTGCTTTTCCCCTCAGAAGAACTACAACTCCCAGCATGCCAAAGCCTGCTAAGTCTTCCCTCCCACCCAAGGCATGCTGGGAGTTGTAGGCATAAGCCTAGGTCCCTGAATAACATGTTCATCTTTGAACATTGTCTGAGGTGTGGTGGGAGACAACTGGAGAGCAGGCCTTCTTAGTTGTGGCACACTGCTATTGGATTTGTTTTCCCCCAGGCAAGCTGGCCTAGTGAGTACATTAATGGCTTTTCAGTGCCATGGTGTTGTTGCTGTTATTTTCAAGACCTTTTAACTCGATGATTTTTTTTGTGCTGCATTTCCCCCATTATAACTAAACTGCAACATTCCAAGACAGATGCAGGAATTACTGAATGAAGTTTATGATTTTTATGTAAAAGCCTGACTATACCATTGAAACAGAAGAGTGAATGGAGCAATGACTGATAGCTGAGGCTGGAATAGAACAGTGGGCAGGGTGAGTGGCGGTTGGAGAAAGTCACGTAGAAGGAGAACAAACACTGTGGAGTTAGCTAGACCTTATTCCAGGCAAATGGAGGGGTCGGCCCTGCCTGCTCCCAGTATCCCCTGTGTGCCATTTGGATGTACAGGGATGATCCTGGGACGATCCTGGGATATAGGCCTGGTCTAGCCATGGTCTGTCAGTGAGAGGTCAGGAAAGTGGGAACTGAGCTAGGATTGAGAGACAGTGACTTGGTTTGTACACAGTGACCTGAACCGGATCTACACTACTGCTTTAAAGCGCTTTCTAACAGTTATAAAGCGCTTTAACTGCTTTAAAGCGCTATAAAACTGTTATAAAGCGCTTTAAAGCAATAGTGTAGATCCGGTTCTGGTTTGCTAACCCATGCTTTATTTAAAATCAGTCATTCTACATGCCAGTACTACACCTCCCAGCATGTCTTTGGTGGCCCACAGGTGCCAACGTCTTCTGAGAGGAGGTTCCCTCCTCTCATTTCCAATGCTGCTCCTCTATAGAGCATTGAGGAGTAGCATCGCTGAGGAGGGAAGTAAGCAGCTGTCAGTGAACATGCCCGGCTCCGGACAGTCGTGCTGGGACTGCCTTGGCTCATGCTTCTCACTCACCAAGTGCTCCGTCAGGAGCCTGTACTGAAGGGCTGGGACTGGACCAGGCATTTGCCCCCTTCATCAGGCCTGTTTCTGGGCATGCACAGAGTGCCCCACACACACACTTACAACTGTTGGGGCCCATGACACATTCCATATACTGTTTTCAAACCACTTTCATAGTGTTATAGCCTGCTTGGTGTAGACGTGAAAATTGGATCACTTTGTGTAAAAGCCAGACCTGATCTTCCTGTTCCCCCCACTGAGCTGCCATTTTGTGAGGAGGATCTAGTCCAGAGCTTTCTAAACTTTTCATGTTGGTGACACTTTTTAGACATGCATCATTTCGCGACACAGTAATTCAGTTTTACTAGCAAACCGGAGGTTAAACTAACCCCTTATAAGAGATACGGACACATACATAAATTGTAATAACGAAATGTATGGGGACACAACATATCTCATGAAAACCTTTCGTTTATATTTTTAAAAATATATGATTTGCAAGATAATAACATACATTTCCAAGACTTTTCACACTGAACCAATTTTGTCGAGCTGCGATCGCGCGGCGGTTGAGACGGTGTTCTATCAAAAAACTGGACCCATGGAATTTCTCGAATGCGTCACTTCAGGTGCAGCCGTGTCACCGGAAGTGACGCGGAATCAGCTGTTTCGACCCGATTATGCATACTGCGCATGCGCAGTACCTGTATGATCCCTCAACCGTGGTGTGCATACACGGATACGACGGAAGGGGAATATACTAGTGCGCCATACTAATTGGCACCTTTGCTGCATAAAATGCATGCAAGTTGGTATTGCTTATTTCACATAGACTCAGAGGTTTCGCGTTACGTTCGCGTGACACACCTACACACTGCAGCTGACACACTAACATGTCGCGACACACAGTTTGGAAAGCTCTGCTCTAGTCTTCTCTAAACAAGCTATTTATAGCACGCTCATTGGCCATTCACAGAAGTTTTCAGGTGGATTACATGACACTGAACAAGCAGGACGTCTCCGGCAGTTCCCTCCCCCCCCCCACTTATTTTGTTTTTTAAAAAAATCAGAGATAAACTGGAATAACCCCCTGAATGGCGCGGAATCTGTAGCGTGTAATGCTGACATTGCGCTGTAAATTTGCCCAGGAAGGACTTTCCCTGCTATCGGAAGGAGAAGATCTGGTTTACTCCCAAGTAAGGGAGACCCTTCAATATGCTAGATTAGAGTTGTGCTTGTGATTCTTTTAATTTTTTTCTTCTTTCTATTAGTTTGTGCTAGTAGTTCCCATGTTCAATGAGGCTTACTCCCAAGCAGGGCCGGTGCCAGACTATTTTGCGCCCTAGGCAAGGCGAGCTACTTGCACCCCCACGTCCAAAATTGCCAAGTTCAATCCAGCTGTTCCAGAAAAGTTTCTGAACTATTATATTTTCCTTTTCTTGTGTTTTTTTTTTTAAAAACAGCTAATTTGTATAAAACTTAAAGGTCAGTACTGTGCCCCTCTGAGGTCTGCGCCTTAGGCGGCTGCCTAATCAACCTAATGGTAGTGCAGGCCCTGCTCCCAAGTAAGTTTTCCAAGGGTTGCAGGCTTACAGGAAAAAAAACATTTTTTCATGATAGCTTCAAAATTTTACGTCTCTAGCATTAGTTGATGTTTTCTACAATCCTTTCCAGCATTGCATGCTAGATGGACATTAAAGTAAAACAGCCTGTTTTGAAGTGGAGGCTGCCTCTGTTGTAGCCAGCAAGGTGCTTTTGGAATTATTCACCCAGTTCATTGTAGTGGTGCTGCCATCCTTTAGGAAAGACAGGTGATAAGTGTTTTATGGCCATGTTCCAACTGGAAAACTTTGGGATTTTGCAACGAAAAAGCCAGTGTTTTGGAGTGTTTTGCAGTGTTACTTCAGACTAGAACAAGAACGATGGCTCATAATGAAGAGTGGAAACAAAGACAGTTGAGGCCAGCATTGGGAAACCTCTGGCCCTCCAGATGTTGATGAACTACTACTCCCATCATACCTCATAATAGGGCAGGCTCGCTGGGGCTGATGGGAAGTGGAGTCCACGAACATCTAGAAGGCCACAGCCTGATTCACCAGCCCTGGTTGAATAATAGGTTCTGCCCCATGTTGGGTCAATGGTCTCTCTACACCTGAAATCTTCAGGCCTATCAACTAATCCCACATTCCTTGAAGGTAGAGTCCAGCTGTGAGGATGAACGTACCACATAACACCTTATACAGCCGTATTTTCTTCCATTTCAAGAACAGTGTTAAAACACCACAGTTGTGCAGCCACATGCTATGTATGTATGCTCAGAGGTCGGTCTCAACTAAGCATACCTAGTTATACAATTATTGTTATTATATTATTATTATTGTTGTTGTTGTTGTTGTTGTCTATACCACCCTTCAGTAAATACTTCCAAGGCAGTTTTATAACAGAAAATGTCAACTCTACAAAACCCAGCTAGGAATACACCCCATTAATCTCAATGTAATTTATGTCCAGATTGTGTGTGTTTTAAGTATTTACTTCTTCCAAGTGACCTTATTTGCTGTTATGATCAGTGAGCTATAGCATGTAAGAGTCAAGATATTAAATCAAAGCAAAACTCCCATTTTCTTCAGATTAACGAGATTAATCATAAACTCTGCAGTATTTTTGGCACCAGATTAAAATATTCATGTTTATCCAGACATTTTGATGAGAATTTTAAAACTGGGCGTTTAACTCCACACAAATCAATTTGATTATTTCCTTTTTTTAAAAAAAAAAAAGTTTTACACCTCTGTTTAATTGTACTGTTATGTCATATTGTTTCTAGTGAACTCTAGTGAGCAACTGGAAGGAATGACCGTTTGGATGCCTTGAATAGCAAGCTCTCATTGGGGTTGAAGGTTTTGGGCAGGTGCCTGAAGGGAAGGGATAAAGCCACAGTTCTGGTGCTGCCAAGAATGCTCTTGCTTCTGCTAGCCTTCTCCTTGCTAGCCATTTCTGGGAATGGGGGTCCAAGCCATAATAACACAGTCATCATAGGCATGAGGCTGGAGAACAGCACCAAGCTAGGGACTGGCATCTTGGAAAAGGGGATCATTCAAGTGGTTGAAGACAGCAACATCCAACTTCGGATTTATGGCCAGGGCATCCATGAACTCACCTGGCAGGTCGTCTACTTTGCTGAGATGTCTGCCTGGGATGCTGCAGCTGGTGTCCTGAGCAAGGATCCCTGCTCTGAAAGGACCAGTGACTTGCTGGTGCAGCCGTACAGTCTAGACGTACGAGATACATCCGCAGTGCTGTCCGTGATCGTCCAGACCCTGCGGAAGGATGTCCATGACAAGAACTACGTGATGTGCCTGGCGGACGGTTCTGGGAAGCCACGGAACTGGCTCAAGGACCCCGACTCGTTTCTCCGAGTGGTCGAACATGAGACCTTGGGCCTGCCCTTCTGGCTCCACATCATCCTAATTTTTCTCCTCTTGGGGCTGTCGGGCATGTTTAGTGGCCTCAACTTGGGCTTGATGTCTCTGGATCCCATAGAACTGCACATTGTGCAGAACTGTGGCACGGCCAAGGAGAAGAAATATGCCACCATGATCGAGCCCATCCGCCGGAAGGGCAACTACCTGCTGTGCTCTTTGCTGCTAGGCAATGTCTTAGTCAACAGTTCCCTCACCATATTGCTTGACATTCTTTTGCAGGGAAACCTTGTATCTATTGTGGTCTCTACTTTTGCCATTGTCCTCTTTGGGGAGATAATCCCGCAGGCCCTCTGCTCCCGTCATGGTTTGGCAGTGGGGGCCAACACCATCTTCATCACCAAGTTTGTCATGTTGCTCACATTCCCGCTCTCTTACCCCATCAGCAAAGCCCTGGACTATGTGCTCGGTAAAGAAATGGGCACCATATACAACCGGGAGAAACTGATGGAGATGTTGAGGCTGACGGAACCCTACCTTGACCTTCTCAAGGAAGAGCTGAATATCATCCAAGGAGCCCTGGAGCTGAGGACCAAGACCGTGGAGTGTGTCATGACCCCCTTACACGATTGCTTCTTGCTCAGCAATGATGCCATCCTAGACTTCAACACCATGACGGAGATCATGAAGAGTGGTTATACCCGCATCCCCATCTATGAAAAGTCAAGGCCTAATATCGTTGACATGCTGTATGTCAAGGATCTAGCTTTTGTTGACCCTGATGACTGCACTCCACTCCAGACAATCACTAAGTTTTACAAGCACCCGGTTCATTATGTCTTCCACAATACCATGCTGGATGCCGTCCTTGAAGAGTTCAAAAAAGGTATCAAAATGGGGGATCCAATCTCAAGTTCTGGTTCTTTTTGTAAGATTGATGATCTTTAGGATAGTTAAAGGCGGAGGCCTAGGGGCCAAATCTAGCCTTCCAGGGTACCTGAGTTAGCCACACCCCTTTCCCCTGGCCCTACGCCCTTCCTCCAAGCATGGATTGTTTGGTGGTTCCTGGATTTTGTGCTGGTTTTCCTTCATTCTAAAATGCTGAAATGGCTCTTAAGGACTCTATTATTATTATTATTTATTTATTTATTTATATAGCACCATCAATGTACATGGTGCTGTTCAATGTACATGTGACTCTGTTCAGATGACACACTAAGCCACGGTGGTTAAGCATTTTGAGCTAAACATTATGGCTTAGCGTGTCATGTGGCTACGTAACTACGGTTTAAACACACTCACTCACCATTTACTGCAAAAGGGTTAGCAGCTCAACCATGGCTTAGCATGTCATTTGAACAGGTTCAGTGACTGGCAGTCACTAATATTCTGGGTGTTTTGGCCCCACCCCCTTTGTCTTTGGCTCCGCCCGCTAGGATTAGAGAAATCCACATTCAAATCACCATCAGACATGAAGCCACTGTGTGACCATGAGCTAGTCACCACCTCTGAGCTAATTTACCTTACAGGGTGTTTGTGAGGATAGTATGGGTGGGGGAGTTAAATAATAATAATAATAATAATAATAATAATAATAATAATAATAATAATTTATTTCCTTGGAGAAGAGTGTGGTTTTAAAAAAGTAATAAATAAAATGAAAGAAAGTGAGATATCCCCCCATTTTTTTTAAAAAAAATACATCAACAGTAGAATTATTTTTATTACCTTTTTCTGTTGAAAGTAAAGGAGTAAAGGTGGATAGGGGAAATGTGGATCAGGAGCCCACCCATTTTCAAAATGGAAGCAAGGCCTGTCTATAAAGTGTTGTCAGAAAATCTATTATGTGATAAGAAGGCAGAACAGCTTTCCTCAACCGGGAGCTGTCTGAATGTGTTGGACTACAGGCTCTTCTACACAACGCATTTATCATGCACTCATCATTCCCTACTCATAGTCATTTACAGGTTCTTTAGATGATGTTGTAACCTGCCAGGTTCTCTTCTGTGTCTAACCAGCACTTTCAGCAAGTTTTTTTTAGAGCAGGAAAAATGTGGCATTTAATTGTGAACGCAAAAGAAAATGTGTTTTCCACTTGTGTATTTCCGCTGCTCTGCTGTACCACAGTGCCACCTAGAGATCATGTACCAGAAATGTCAGAGAGGAAGTGATCCTCGTGTAGTACTTGAATCCCAATTCTATGATGAAACTGGAAGTAGATGCAAAGAATTAACAGCCGATTAACAGCCACGAGTAGAAAAGTTGTACAACCCCCAACCTCTCGCAGCCAGCATATATGGGGATGCTGGGAGTTGTAATCCTACACATCTGGAAGGCAGCAGGTTGGGGAAGGCTGGTGTGCTGCATATACATGTGACGTAACATAAAGAATGTCCAGGCAATGAAATTCTTACTGTATTACTTATTGAATATACTTCTTAAAGTTTTTAATGACAGTAAAGCCCAAGGAAGGTTTGTTTTTTTAAAGAACCATCTAGGATGACCCTGACCACAGTAATATAACGAAAGCCAGTGTGGTGTAGTGGCTAAAGTGTTGAACTGGGAGTTGGGAGATCCGGGTTCTAGTCCCCACTCGGCCATGGAAACCCACAGGGTGACTTTGGGCCAGTCACAGACTCACAGCCCAATCTACCTCACAGGGTTGTTGTTGTGAGGATAAAATGGAGAGGAGGAGGATTATGTACGCCGCCTTGGATTCCTTGGAGGAAAAAAGGCGGGATATAAATGCAATAATAAATAAAGTCTATCCCACAGGTAAATCCCACCTTGCTGTTGTCCAAAAGTTGACGGAGGCTGAGCATGACTACATCTGTGAAGTGGTGGGTGTGGTGACCTTGGAGGATGTCATTGAAGAGATAATCAACTCAGAGATATTGGATGAATCAGATATCTACAGTTAGGTTCCTTCCATGGTTGTATTTTTTTTCCTAGAAAATAGCAGTGTGTGTGTGTGTGTGTGTGTGTGCGCGCGCGTGTGTGCAAGACACACCCTACATCAGGCTTCCCCAACCTGGTGCCCTTCATATTGTTTGGACTACAATTCCCATTAGCCACAGACAGCACGGCCAATGGGCAGGAATGATGGGAGTTGTAGTTCAGAACAACTGGAGGGAACCAGCTTGGGGAATGCTGTTTGCTACAGAAATGGATGCGATAGTAGCTCACCCAGCCTGTAAGCTTTTCTACACGAGGCATTTATTGTAAGCTTGTGATTTCTTACTTTTGGTTGTTCATGAGTTCTTTAGATGGCATTGTGATCCTCCAGTTTCACTTAGGTTTTTTCAAGAGTGCTTCCCTGTTTTTTTTCAGAGTGGGGAAAATGGGGTATTATTTCCAAAAAAGGCATTTTCCTACTTGTGTGATTGTGATATTCCATGCTAGCACAGCGCCATCTAGACATTATGTAACAGAAAAGCGCTTTGTGTTGAGCTCAAATCTCAATTCTGCGACGGAACTGAAAGTAGATACAGCAGTTTACAACCTCGGGTAGGAAAGCTCTGTCTCAGAGACTGCTGCCATTGCTGCAGCAAAGCGGGTGGCCACGTGTTCTCTGCTTTAGAGTTCTCTCTTTGAAGGGCTGTCCAGTCCAACTCTGGTTTGAAAAGGAAGAAGCATACTACTACTACTACTACTAATACTAATAATAATAATGGATCGAGGCGGGGAACAACATTGAATACAAAAATACATAAAACTGATTAAAAACATATAAAACAAATACATTATTAAAATAACAGCCAAACATCTTAAAATTTGACTGGGTAGGCCTGCTGGAAGAGATCAGTCTTTATAGCTTTTTTTGGCAGACAGTGAAGTGATTTTAAAGTTGCCTTCCATCCCTGTGCAGTGCCCACAGAGCCCCTCCTGTGATCGTGCCCACCACGGCAACTTTTGCGGAGTGACCTTTGCTTTGCTTTCCTCCTTTGCAGCGGACAACCGCACCAGAAGACGTGTCGCCACCTCAAGGAAGTGGGACTTCTCGGCCTTCAAGGGCAATGACAACGAAGCAAAGATCTCCCGTCAGCTGCTCTTGGCTGCACACCGGTTCCTCTCCACAGGTATGAGCCCATATGGTCCACCTGGTCCATTCCGGAGGAGAGGCCACCTAGCACGACCAAGACATCCATTGTGCCAGATAACTCTATGTATAGGTGGAAATGTAGATATAATAAATAATGATAAATGAAATAGAAATACAATATATCTCAGCATGGTGGTGAAGTCTGACTAGGAGATCTGTGTACCTGCTCAATCATCTGCTGTCCAGGTTCTAACTGTGGATGTACAACTTCAAGACCCCTGCTGCTTTCCCTTCTTATGGTTCTTTGATTTTAAACTAGACTTGGACTGAACAACTGTAGATGGGCATAACTGTGGCTTTTCAATAGGAAGCTATTAATCCTTTGCATCTACTTTTGGTTTGTCGCAGAATTGAGATCCAAGAACTACAGAAGGAGTGTTTCCTTCCCTGCTTTTCCACTACATAACCTAGGTGGCACAGTGGTATAGCTGAATAGTGCAAATACCCAAGTAGGAACAGTGTTTTTTTCCATCATCAGAAATAATACTCCATTTTCCTTGCTCTGAAAAAAAAATCATGCCTTTGGACTCCTCTTAATGAGCGATTTGTAGCACACTCATGATTGGCCACTCATTGATGTTTGTGGGTCCATTAAAAACAGAGATACTACAATATCTAATTTATTGTGGTATTTCCCCAGCATAGCAGAGTTATATTTTTTCACCACTAGATGGCAATGTTTCATTTAATGGAATAGCATTCCCCAGAGGGGAAGTTTTCAAGTCAAAATCACTTGGTCACTTTCTAGAGAAGCCCATAATGAACGTAAAAGAGAGCCTGGTAAGAGTGCAGGTTTTTTTAGAATCACCTTTTATCATTTGACTAGACTTGCACTGGATAGCCCATCAAACAGAGGATACTGTCAAATATTTATTTATTTATTTATTTATTATATTTATATACCGCTCCCCATTGAAAAATTTCGGAGCAGTGTACAAGGTAAAATGAAAAACAAAAACAGAATAAAAACAGTTAAAACAAAATTTAAAAGAAGCAATAGAGGACTGTCCTCTATAAAGTAGGACACCGGGCCAACCTAGGGTAGCGATTCTGTTGGAATGGCGCAGCAGGACATTTTTTTAGCAGAGGGTTGGAGAAGAAGCTCACCATTTCAGGAAGAGGCTCACTCTTTCCGGAGTTTCCCTTTGGCGACTCTCTGACTCCCCTGCCCTCTTTCCATCATACAGAGGTCCTGCCATTTTCCCCAAACATCATCTCAGAGAAGTACCTGCTGCGTCTTCTCAACCACTGTGATGTCGTCTGTGAGTTGAAATTAGATGACGACAACAAGAACGCCCTGGGCCATTACTTGTATCAAAGGAATAAGCCAGCTGACTACTTTATCCTCATCTTGCAGGTATTTTCCCAACTCTCTAGTCCACCCTTCCCCAACATGGTGCTCTGCAGATATTTGAGTCTTCACCTTCCATCAGCCCTGGCCAGCTGGGCCAATGGTCAGCAATGCTCTACCGCTCTCTCCCATCAGCACCTATCACATGACCTGCCCAATATCATAATGCCCTTATACAAATCTACACTGGGAATACTGTGTACAGTTCTGGTCACCACCCCTCAACCAGGATATGTCTGGGACTGTTTAGCTTAGAAAAGAGGCAAGGAAGGGAAGGCATGGTGTGGAGGAAGTGGATTTCTTTAAGCCTCTCTCATAATACTAGAGCCCAAGGTTATCCCATGAAGCTGACTGGCGGAAGATTCAGGACAGACAGAAGGACGAATGTCTTCACACAGCGCCTGGTTAGATTATGGAATTCACTACCAGAAGATGTAGTGATGGCCACCAACTTGGGTGGCTTTAAAAGAGGATGAGACAAATTCACGGAGGATGAGGCTGTCAGAGTGGCTGCTGGTCACAATGGCTCTGTGTCACCCCCAGTATCAGGGGCGGTGTGCCTCTCAATACCAGTTGCTGGAGAACATGTGCAGGAGGGTGCTCTTGTGCTCATGTCCTGTGTGTGGGCTTCCCAGTTGCGCCTGGCTGGCCGCTGTGGGAACAGAACGTTGAGCACGACTCTTCTTGGGTACCCATGTAGCCCACTACTGTACCACGTGCCCCATCCAACCTGTGTGCAGCATCTGTTTGCCATCGATACGTATCCAGCAGAATAAGTAACATAATCTTTAAAAATAAGATAAAACACTCACAGCCACTGTGTTTTATTTCATTCTATCCCAACCCCCTTTGGCTACACCAGTCCCTCCCATCACTGCCACGACCCATCGCTAAATGAACTGATTCAAAGAAATGTTGTGCGATGTATTTCCTCTGAACATGCACAGAGTGCCAGCCCCAGGCAACTGCAGCTTGAGGAGCTTGGCTTACTCCCATGGTATCCCCACGTGAGCTTAAGCCTCCAAATCTTCTTCTTTTAGGGATGTGAGCTTAAGCCTCCAAACCTTCTTCTTTTAGGGATCTGAATCGTTATTGTCCGCAGGAAGGACTGGGCTGCATGGGAGTGGCCTGTGCACAATTCCAACTGCAGGGAGGTCCCAGGTGTGGCACAGGTGTGGCCAGTTTGATCCCTCTGTGCTGGAGCAGCCGGGCTTAAGGCTTTAACGTTGCCTCCCTGTTGCAGGGGAAGGTGGAGGTCGAAGCTTGCAAGGAAAACATGAAGTTTGAGAATGGACCTTTCTCCTACTACGGGGTCATGGCCTTGGGTCCGTCCACTCCAGGAGGTAACCTGCAACCCCTTTCCCTCTGCATTCACCCCCCCCCCTTCACCTGATAGCTGAGCCCGTAGCACTCTCTCAACAATCCCAAATGACCAGGAAGAAGATGGCAACGAGGAGGGGATCCTGCAGCACTGTTAACTGGGATTTGGGGAAGAGGGAGATCCAGCCCTTGGGTGTGCAGCACCGTTGTAAGCCCTGTTACTACTCTGAAGGAGGGTAGTCGGGGGAGAAGAACAGCCTAGAAGTGACCTGCTCCCTCCTTCTATGCCGTTTGCCAAAATAATAATTGAGCAGAACTAGAGATGTAAAATTTCTGGAAATTTTGAAGCCATGGGAAAAAACACGGTTTTTTTCTGGGGGGTTTCGGGAAAAAACTGACATTTTCAGAAAAATTGAAATAATGCAATATTAGCCCTTTTTACAGATTGAAATTCACTTTGTTACTTTAGGAACATAACATGTAAATATGTCCAAGTTGGTTTGGCATAAAATTATTACATTTGGTATATTAAAAGTACAGTGCATTAAAACAGTTATTACAAATTTAATTTACTTTTTTACTTTTTGGGGGTGGGTGGGTTCAAATGGATTTACAAGCTCCTGAACTGTTAGGAACACCTGAACTGTAAGGAACCTGTTTGGTCCTGCCAGTTTATGAGGAGCAGGCAAAAAAAATCAATTTTAAAAAACAACAGAAGAAACCACCAACATTAGTAACAAAGAAAATTATTTACGTCTCCACTAGTCCTCCAGTGTCAAGACATAAAGCCCCCATTCCCATAAAAAGAACTGAGAAAAAGCGAGGAGGACCAAGATTCAATGAATATGCACGAAATTTAATTAGACTCATTTTCTGACCTATAGCTATCACTATTAGTTTCAGTCTCTGCTTCCGTAGCAGTGCTCCCTAGAGGCAGAAGTGCATCTTGCTCTTGCATTTGAGAGTTGTAGTCTCAGTTTGCAACCTAGGACTTGCTTGTCCTTGGTGCACAGAAATTGTAATAATCTGAAACTGTACAGTTTTTAGAAATCACTTGGAGAAGTAAATATCTGAACACCTTGTCTTAAACATTTTATTCATCATGCTAAAATAAAACATGCTGTAATATGTTTTGTCTTCATATTTTTCCAATTTGGGGAGGGGGACCAAAAAAAGGCATCAGGGGGAAAAATGGGAAAAACCTGGTTTTTTTTCAATTTTTTCCGGGCTTTCACATCTCTAAGCAGAACTGGCATTTTTTGAGTTGAAGATGAGCAGCAGTATTCTCACGAAAGGGTGCATGGGGGAAAGGCTGCAACACAGCGGTAGAGCACATACTTTGGTTGCAGGAAGTCCTGGGTTCAGTGCCTAGTACCTCCAGGTAGGGCTGAGACAGACTTCTGCTTGAAATCCTGGAGAGCCCCTACCGATCAGTGCAGATGGACCAATGGGTCTGGATTAATATAAGGAGGCTTCCTATTCTCCTAAGAATCATGAGGACTGGAACCTTACTTTATATTTGTGGGTGGGCGGGAATCATAGCTCAGTGATAGAGCACATACTTTGCAAGCTCATGGGATCAAGCCCTGGCATCTCCAGGCTGATCTCGTGTACCTGCGGAGTAGCAGTATTTTCGCTCAGCGTACCTGTTCTGCCAAGGAGTTGCTCTCAACAGGTTCTGTTGCGCCCAGGAAAAGACAGGAAGTGGTGTTCGCAGCAGCAGAACCTGTTGATGTGGCAGAAGCTTGCGTGTCTAATGGAACACAAGTGCAGGCGCCACCCTCCACACTTGCCAGCACTACCCACAGGAGCAAAATAAACGCCACCGCTATTCGTTGTACTCTGTGGCTCTCGGAATCTGTGAGTGTTTGCTCCCCCTGTCCATTCCAGGTCTTCTCTTTGGTTCCTGGGAAAGTCTCTCACAAATCACCAAAAAGAGAGGAAAGGTATCACGGAAAAAAGAAAAAGGACAAAAGAGGACATTGATCTGCATAAAATGTGCATACGCTAATAATCCAGCTGTTCTTTCATATTGTTACAATTACTGTAATTTAAATAGAGCTACAGTCCATCTCACCAGACGACCACCACCAGGTGAGCTGTGTGCCTGCCTGTTCAGTCCGCTGTGCAGGTGCTAAGTGTGGACAGGCAACAGATCTGATGGTTCTTTATCAATAATAATAATAATAAATTTATTTCTTACCCGCCTCTCCCTTTGGATCGAGATGGGGAACAACATTAGAACAGGAATCAATACATCTTAAAAAATCATGATTTAACATTGATCTGGATAGGCCTGCTGGAAAAGGCTAGTCTTTAAAGCTGCCTTAAAATCACACAGAGAGTTAATTTTACGAATCTCCTCCGGCAGGCCGTTCCACAATCTGGGGGCGACAGAAGAAAAGGTCCTCTGGGAAACTGATGTCAGCCTAGTTTTAGCTGACTGAAGTAAGTTCACCCCAGAGGACCTGAGTCTGCGGGGCGGACTATATGGGAGAAGGCGATCCCGCAGGTAACCTGGACCCAAACCATTTAGGGCTTTAAAGGTGATGACCAACACTTTGTACTTTGCCCGGAAACTAATTTAAACCGGACTTGGACTAGACAGCCATCCAAATAAAGGATGCCTTCATATAGAGGATGGTCCTCTGACAGCCCTTCAAAGACAGGACTGTGCTCTGTAAAACAGGACACGTGGCCACCCTACGTTCAACAGGACCTTATGTCCTATGAGTTTGCAAAGGCAATGATTTCCATGGAGCAGCGAGAGTAACTTCTCTGCTTACCCTTTTTGGGGTGCTGCTTCTATTCTGGAAACTACCTTTGGGATCTCAGTTAATTGTAAGCATCGGCTCACATGGCACATTAACCTTAAACCAGGGCCGTATCCTGATCACGGGACAAATCTATTCAGGTGGGTCTGTGGTGGAAGCGCTTACTAAAGTGCAAATGGCCTGTTTCCTTGGTATTTCTGCTTCTAAGTTGTAGCCATTTCCCGAAGTCCCATACAAGTCACAGGAGCCGTTTCAATCAAACGGCTCCTGTGTAAACCGCCCAGAGAGCTTCGGCTATTGGGCGGTATAGAAATACAATAAATAAATAAATAAATAAATAAATAAAATTATTATTTGTAACTCCACTTCTGAAATCCCTTCATTGGCTTCCAATTCACTTCAGAATCCAATATAAACTTCTCCTGTTGACCTACAAAGCTTTTCACTGTCTAGCTCCTTCCTATCTCTCCTCTCTCATCTCACACTATCGCCCCGCTCATGCTCTTCGCTCCTCTGATGCCATGTTTCTCACCTGCCCAAGGGTCTCTACTTCCCTTGCTCGGCTTCGTCCATTTTCTTCTGCTGCCCCTTACGCCTGGAACGCTCTTCCAGAACATTTGAGAACTACAAGTTCAACCACAGCTTTTAAAGCTCAGCTAAAAACTTTTCTTTTTCCTAAAGCTTTTAAAATTTGATTTTGTTCTGACTTTTACTGTTAGTTTTACCCTACCCAGTGCCTGTTTACCCTACCCTGTGCCTGTTTGCATTCTCTTCCCCTCCTTATTGTTTTACCATGATTTTATTAGAATGTAAGCCTATGCGGCAGGGTCTTGCTATTTACTGTTTTACTCTGTACAGCACCATGTACATTGATGGTGCTATATAAATAAATAAATAAATAAATAAATAAATAAATAAATAATAATAATAATAATAATAATAATAATAATAATAAGGCCAAGTTCCAAATAGCTCCCGTTCTCCTCAATTTCACTCCCCCAGGGAAGTAAAAAAAAAGGAACTAAGGAAACATTGTTGAACAGCTGTTCATTGCCAAGAGGTTGATAAAGCCAACAAGAAGGAAAGCAAAGTCGGGAGTGATGAATTCAAAAGTAATAGGCCGGGGGGAGACACTTCGGAAGAGATAACAGCAGATATCAGTATATATTTTTCCCTCCTGGGTGTCTTTGGAGGCTGAAGGCATTGCCAGAGCAGGTACTGGTATGGTGCCATCTAGTGGTTTGATGTAGAAACAGTTTACATAGGTAGGTAGGTGCTTCGGAAATAAGGGCCAAACCAGACAAAGCTCAGAATTACATGGCTTCTTTTCTTTCCCTTCCTTCCTTCCTTCCTTCCTTCGTTCTTTCATTAAAAAGGGGGGGAGCAAGGGAGAGAGGGACGTTTAATGGATAACAGGCCTCCATCCCACCATTATTTCTGCCATTCCTCTCCAGAATTTGGCCAGAAGAGCCCTTTAAGTGAATTCCTGTTCAGACATGGCCATGACTGAACTCCTCTCCATTTCTTTGGTCTTGCGTTAGAGGGGAGCTCCCCGTCTCGCCTCAGCAATCTGAATCGCGTTAGCTACGAGTACATGATCCCTTCCTTCAGCAGCACCATCAGCGCCAACCAAGTTCTCCCCAGCACCAGCCTGCAGTATATGGCAGACTTCACTGTCCGTGCCCTCACGGACCTCCTCTACATCAAGGTAAGGCTTAGGTGGGTTTGTCTGAGGCCTGAGAAGGGGATTCTGGGAAAGGTGATGGGTGGTCATGCCCCAATAGACAGATAACAGTATAGCCATCCTTCTCCCATAATGCTAGCCCAGTGGAGGCTGGTGGCTTCAATGTCAGTGGGGCAGTAAATACGGACCAGGTTTCAACCAGAACCAGTCAGAACCCTAAAGGAGAGTCTTGGAGGCTGGTGGCAATAGCTGTTTATTGATAGTGATTCATCAGTCAAACGTTTTATCGCACGCTCGCTGCTGCTCACTTATGGATGTGCATGTGTCCTTTAGACAATGATGACGTCCTCCTCCAGCTCATTTTTCCATGGCAAAATTGACTCCCCCTTTTCCCCCTGACTTTTTTTTTTTAAGGAATGTGCTGCAATCTCCTGCTGTGTGCAGGAAAAGTGGCGCAATACAAAAACACCTCTGAATGGGCCACTTATTTTATTTATTTATTTATTTATTTAAGGATTTTTATGCCGCCATTCAGCCAAAAAAGGCTCTCATGGCGGCTTACAAAAGTATTTCTTGACAGTCCCTGCCCACAGGCTTACAATCTAAAAGACATGACACAAAAGGAAAGGGGATTGGGAGGGAGGAGGAGGGGGGGGGAAGGAAAGCAAATTCAGGCACTACAATCTTAGTTGGAAAGTTCAGCATTTACAGGTGACAGCAGGAGGGAGGGGGGCTCTCAGCTGGAGCTGGACCCAGGCACGGTGGAGAGGTGCCTGGCTGCTGCTTCCTCCCTCACTGGTGGCCTCTCCAGAGACACTTGGTAGCAGGAGGGAGGGGGCTCTCAGCTGGAGCTGGACCCAGGCATGGTGAAGAGGTGCCTGGCTGCTGCTTCCTCCCTCACTGGTGGCCTCTGCAGTGACAGTTGGTAGCAGGAGGGAGGGGGCTCTCAGCTGGAGCTGGACCCAGGCACGGTGGAGAGGTGACTGGCTGCTTCTTCCTCCCTCACTGGTGGCCTCTCCAGAGACAGTTGGTAGCAGGAGGGAGGGGGCTCTCAGCTGGAGCTGGACCCAGGCATGGTGAAGAGGTGCCTGGCTGCTGCTTCCTCCCTCACTGGTGGCCTCTCCAGAGACAGTTGGTAGCAGGAGGGAGGGGGCTCTCAGCTGGAGCTGGACCCAGGCACGGTGGAGAGGTGACTGGCTGCTTCTTCCTCCCTCACTGGTGGCCTCTCCAGAGACAGTTGGTAGCAGGAGGGAGGGGGCTCTCAGCTGGAGCTGGACCCAGGCATGGTGAAGAGGTGCCTGGCTGCTGCTTCCTCCCTCACTGGTGGCCTCTCCAGAGACAGTTGGTAGCAGGAGGGAGGGGGCTCTCAGCTGGAGCTGGACCCAGGCACGGTGGAGAGGTGACTGGCTGCTGCTTCCTCCCTCACTGGTGGCCTCTCCAGAGACAGTTGGTAGCAGGAGGGAGGGGGCTCTCAGCTGGAGCTGGACCCAGGCATGGTGAAGAGGTGCCTGGCTGCTGCTTCCTCCCTCACTGGTGGCCTCTGCAGTGACAGTTGGTAGCAGGAGGGAGGGGGCTCTCAGCTGGAGCTGGACCCAGGCACGGTGGAGAGGTGACTGGCTGCTTCTTCCTCCCTCACTGGTGGCCTCTCCAGAGACAGTTGGTAGCAGGAGGGAGGGGGCTCTCAGCTGGAGCTGGACCCAGGCATGGTGAAGAGGTTTATTAGCCTTTGTTTATTTCTTCTTTCCCCTTTGGAAGAATGAGGAAGTGCAGAGAAGCGATGGTAAAGAAACACGATCCCCCCCCACCCTGGTGTGAGAGAGAAATGGAGCCGATGGAAGGCAGTGGATATTTAAGCAGCTCTAGGCTGATGTGCCTGTTCTAAAGCAGTGCCGGTAGCCCCACAGTGCAACGGTACACCTTTGCAGCTCCCCAAGGCTGCTACTTGCAGCCGGTGGTGCAGCTAGGAACTTCACGGCAGCCTTTTAGATGGACAGGTGTGAAGCACACAATGACAGCCCGTGTAGTGCAGTGGCTAAAGTGTTGGACTGGGAGTCGTGAGATCCGGGTTCTAATCCTCACTCGGCCATGGAAACCCGCTGGGTGACTTTGGGCCAGTCCCTGCCTCTCACAGGGTTGTTGTTGTGAGGATAAAATGGAGAGGAGGAGGATTATGTACGCCGCCTTGGGTTCCTTGGAGGAAAAAAGGTGGGAGATAAATGCAATAATCTATATATATATAAAAGCCCAGACTGCGCCTCCAAGGCAGTTATAATTTTTGCCCTCTGGCGCCGTCTAGGGACGTTCCTCAGAACTGCAGCCTTCTATGGAAGTTCCAAGTTCTGAGAAATAGTTTTTGCCCTCTGGCGCCATCTAGGGACATTCCTCAGAACTGCGGCCTTCTATGGGAGTTCCAAGTTTCGAGAAAGATAACTGCCAGGAGCTTCCGGCCTCGCAGAGGGGCCAAAACCCACTAACCTCCTCACCAGACTGCTCCTCTACACCTGTCGTACAGCGGGCTTTTTTGCTAGTACATACATAAAAGGATACGTGCAAGATTATAAGTGCAAGACAATTGCCAATATGTCTCAAGTTTCTGCTTTCTTTTCCCTCTCTCTCTGTCTCTGTCTCTCTCTCAAACAGATCAGACGGAACCACTACCAGAACTGTCTGATGGCCTCACTAGTAGAGAGCAGCGCTAGTGATAACCAGCCACCTGAGCAGGAGCATTTCTAGGTTCTTCAAAAATCCGGGGCCCATGACATGAATTTGCATTTGCATATAAGTTGAAGAAGGGGGCAGACAGTGTGCACCTCTTACAAAAGTAAATGTTTATTTGTTGTTTCAACCATCATGGTCATATCAAATTTACAAATGCATACACCAACAATACAGATAAGCATACAAAAACTCTATAGTACAAAAGAGTAAAATGCAAAAAGATACGAGCAAAGGTTTTCATTAGAAGGTGACCATAAATATGTAAAAAATAGTTTTAATACAAAGGATTAAAATAAGAGACACTAAGAATTTACATTGAAAAGTCCATAAATGTATCAAGATTAATACTACTGATACATTAAAACTTCATGTTAAGTTTCATCGTTACAGTTCACCATATTGACCTCTGTGAATCTTCTTCTCAACTTTTGGGCAGCCAGTGCGAATCTCGCAACTTTCTCACAAATTTGTCAGCTCATAGAGCAAATATATAGCTTTAACTTGACCATCACTGTGAGACATATCTCATAATAGACTCAAAATAAACTTTGTCCTAGATTCAGAATACAGAGAACAATATAGTAAATAGTGGTAGAAGTCCTCTACTACTTGAGCACATACATACATGCCTTAGAAGTGTGCACTGATCTCCCACCCCCAACTGCAATTCAGACCCCGATTCAGCAGTTTGGAAAACATCCGGCTTTTGCTCAGGCCAATTTGGAGTCAATCCGCTTCAGCTCAGTACCAAACCTGAGTCAAGGTTCAGAAAATGGAGTCTTGATGCTTCCTTTTGACTATCATGGAAAATTAAAACCAAAACACTAACCTTTTTCTCTTGCTCAGAATTGCATGGTAACTGCAGGCATAGTAGCCCCATAGGAGGAGATCATGTCTGCCAAATGTCAGAATGATAGCCACGCAGGGGGGTTGTGCACGATACTTATTTCCCTATGTTCCTTGTGGACCACAGTTCTGAGATATCACTAAATAAGAAACCAGCAAAGTTTCAAAAGGATAGGTGCAGCAATTCATATGGAAGGAGACTCCTCCAATTCGGAGGAGGGGGTAATTTGCTTTCCCTTCCCTTCCACCTCCCTCCATGGTTTTGGGGTAAATTTGTATGAAAACGCACATTTATGTATTTATTTATTATATTTATATACCGCCCCATAGCCGAAGCTCTCTGGGCAGTTTACAAAGGTTAAAAACAGGGAATATTAAAAACAAATATACAAAAATTTAAAACCATCAAAAGCACAAAAACAACAATATCCATTTAAAACAACTATTCTGGGGTCAGTTAAAAACTCAGCACATGTTGTTAACTGCCTGGGAGAAGAGAAAAGTCTTGACCTGGTGCCGAAAAGATAACAATGTTGGCGCCAGGCGAGCCTCATCGGGGAGATCATTCCATAATTGGGGGGGCCACCACCGAAAAAGCCCTCTCTCTTGTTGCCATCCTCTGAGCGTCCCTCGGAGGAGGCACTCGGAGGAGGACCTTAGATGTTGAGCGTAGTGTATGGGTAGGTTCATGTCGGGAGACGCGTTCTGTCAGGTATTGTGGTCCCAAGCCGTGTAAGGCTTTATAGGTTAAAACCAGCACCCTGAATTGGGCTCGGAAACATATAGGCAGCCAATGCAAGCGGGCCAGAGTGGGTCTTATATGCTCGAACCTTCTGGTTCTGGTTATCAATCTGGCTGCTGCATTTTGCACAAGCTGCAGCTTCTGAACTGTCTTCAAAGGCAGCCCCACGCAGAACACATCACAGTGCATAGGTCATTAGAGGCATGCCCCCACCCCCCAGGCAAGAAACCTCCAAAGTTTCAAAAGGATAGGAGCAGGAGGTAGAAAATTACGATGCTCGAAATCCAGTTTAAGGCTTTTTCATATTTAAGTATGCTGGCGTTGGAAGAATTGTCATTTCGTGGTCCCATTCTTGCCCTCTCCCAAAGCACAGTGAAGGGAGACGGTAGTAAAAATATGCCGTTAGTTCAGAAGGTGGACCTGCAATGTATTGAACCACACCCTCCCCTTCCTCCTGCAGCTCTTAGCAAAACTAAAGCAAAATATGTTATTTTGAGACATAAAGACGGCTCAGTTCTGCTTGGGCTTCAGACTTGGTCCAAATTCAATGCAAATCCGTGTGTGTGTGTGTGTGTGTGTGTGTGTGTCTGTCTGTCTGTCTGTCTGTCTGTCTGTCTGTCTGTACAGGCTCTTCTATCCCAGCAAGCCGCCAGCCGTGCTTCACTTGTGATCTCATTCCCCCGCGACATCAATTTCAGGGAACTGGATCCAAGCAAACTGCTTTAATTTTACCCTTCTACATATGAAAGCTGCTGTTCTCTACCAGGGGAACATGTCTAAGGGAACTGCAACCCAGCCAAGAGCTGCCCTGAATTGCCCCTTCCTGCTCTTTTGGACAATGCCTCCGGGGACGGACTCAGAAGGAACTTTTCCTCTGTCGATTGTATTATACCTATTCCATAACCTGCTGCACAGCACTTACTGACCTGAGTTGGGCGAGTGGGGTGGTTCTGCTGTCCTGAATGTGCCAGGTCCGGCACACAGAAATGATGTTATTTCTCATGTTGAGAATCTGTCCTGGTTAAGTGTAACGGCACACCAGGGCTAACTTCTACCCCCTGCCAGTTAAACTGATGGGGTTTTGAAGGTATTTTTATAGCACTTTTAATGTAGATGGTGACGTTTCTTTGCCATTTGAGTTCCACAGGGTAGTCGTTTGGGACACAATATCCAGTGGATATTGTGCACCTTTGATCCTTTGCATCCAACTGGTTTGGGTGTATGGGGCAATGAAGACATCTAATCTCTGTACATAAGCAATAGCCTCGCTTTAAGCCACTTCGACGAGGGATTGGATTGAATCATATTTCAAAGCATAGGTCAATAGAGACTGAAATAGAGCCATGTTAAGTTTCTTTTAGGTAGGGCTGTGTGTTTAGAATTCCACGCTGAAATGCCCACTAATGATGTAATGGAAATACAGTCTAATATTGAACAAAATCATATAAAATTCAAAATGCAAAAATAGCTAGGGATTTTCTTGTCGAATTTGGATGGGTTTTGCATGCAGAGTGGTAACCGCATTAGTCTTTTGCAGCAAACGTAACGAAGAGTCCTGTAGCACCTAAAATATTAACAAAAACAAAAACTGACACGTATTGTGTGTAGAAGATTCCTGGTTCAAACCCCAGCTTCTGCAGTTAAAGGCGCGTGGCTGGAAGAGAACCCTGCCTGCTACTCTGGAAATCTGCTACTGGTTAGAATAGACAATGCTTGGCTTCGTACACCAATGGACTGGCTTGGGATGGGGGAGTTCCGTATATATTTTGTCATCACCGCAACACTTGCTAATATCCAAGTCATCAGTTTTGCTGTTTGTCATAATGGGATGTGCTCCTTCCTTATACTGGGTCCCAAGCCCTACACCCCATCTTTCATAGCTCCGATGAATCAATTTGCAATGAGGAATTATTGCTGCCACTTTCCCTTCCCACCAGTAGAGGGTGATGTCTGCTTAAAATAACGGGGAGCACAGCCTGCCTTCCCCATCCTGGCGCCCACCGTAAGTGCTGGATGACAACAGCCAATGGCCATCTTGGCAGGCGATGAACTGCAACACTTCACGAGGGCATCAGGTTGGTAACCTAGGCATAGCATGTGAGTTCACCCCAAATTTTTAGGGATCAGCCTCTGCAGTATCTTCTTCGCTGGATATGGAGTTCACATCTGCTACATGCTAAACCTTGTAACACCTGCCTGCGGAATGTACCATGTGGCCAAACATAAGGACTGCATCCAGATCAATACTTGCAAGGTTGATTTAAACAACAGGGTATACAGTAATGATAAAAGGGAACTTGCCCCCTCATAATTGAGCCTGGACGTTCTGTTCACATGATTCAGGCCAGCTGATTTCTTTGGCAGCAGAGAAGCCCACCTGACTCTCTGGCTTTCTTTTGAAAATGTTTGGAGCATGTGGATAGTTCTGTATGCAGCTTCTCTGTGAGGTTTGCACAGTTGTGTAATTCTTCATGGAGCACCATTCTTCACCCCAGCACTCAGTAGGTTGGCCAGATGCAAAAGAGAACAGGGCTCCTGTACCTTTAATAATGGTGTTACGAAACCATTATGTGCCCTCCAGAAGTATTGGACTGCAATTCCAACAGTTATGGGACTTTTAGTCCAATGCATCTGGGATACACCAATAGCGTATGTAGAAGAGGGAATGTCAGCAGGCATCTCTTGCATGGCAACTCACACATGCCAACATTTATTTATTTATTTATTTATTACATTTCTATACCGCCCAATAGCTGGAGCTCTCTGGGCAGTTCACAAAAATTAAAAACATTCAAAGTATAAAACAACAGTATAAAACCATAATATAAAATACAATATAAAAGCTCAACCAGATAAAAACAGCAGCAATGCAAAATTACAAATTTAAAACACCAAGTTAAAATTTATTTATAGACTGTTAAAATGCTGGGAGAATAAAAAGGTCTTCACCTGGCGTCTAAAGGCATATAATGTAGGTGCCAAGTGAACCTCCTTAGGGAGCTCATTCCACAGCCAGGGTGCCACAGCAGAGAAGGCCCTCCTGGTAGCCACCTGCCTCACTTCCTTTGGCAGGGGCTCGCAGAGAAGGACCACTGAGGATGACCTTAGGCTCCAGGCAGGTACATATGGGAGGAAGTTATTATATGGATAAACTTTGTATTGGAACCCTCTTTAATATTTACTGATGTATATGTTCTCATAAATTATGTACTTGCTTCCTGGAAGTGAATGCACAATTGGCACAAATAGATTCTCCATGACAGCTAAAAGACTGATATTACAACGTTGTAATAATATAAATGCTCACTTCTTATAGTGCAATGGATCAATGCTTTCAACAGATGAAAAGGTGGTTTACAGACACCACTTGAGGTAGTGTCTGTAAACCACTTGCCTATTATTGAGGTTTAGGTATAACACACACACACACACACACACACACACACACATTATTTATTTATTTATTTATTACATTTATATATTGCCCCATAACCGAAGCTCTCTGGGCAGTTTACAAAAATTAAATCAGTGAACATTAAAAACAAATATACAACATTTAAAACCATAAAATATCCATTTAAAACAACTATTCTGGGGTCAGTTAAAAAAATCCACATATGCTGTTCAATGCCTGGGAGAAGAGAAAAGTCTTGACCTGGCGCCGAAAAGATAGCAATGTTGGTGCCAAGCGAGCCTCATTGGGGAGGCATGTACTACATATTCAAATCTATGTAGTTAAGTTTTTTCTTCCCTTTTATGGTTTTATTAAGATTTTATAATAGAAAAAATATTATTTTTAAAAAGGTGCAAGAGCCCCTGTGTTCCCTTTTGCATCTGGCCACTCTCCACCCAGGCAGGGGAAGAAAACATGAGGTGTGACCACTTCGGCAGAAGGTCAGCCCTTAACTTGAGCCAGATCTGGTTATGACTGGGCTCTTGGAACCCCTTGTTCACACCAGCGGATGTTGCAAGGTTTGGGGCATGATCTTGATCCCAAATCTCTTGGGGCCAGCTGGCTCAAACATCCCTGAGCTCATCCTCACTCTGGATGCATTGCTGTGCATGGCCAGAGCTTCGTGTGAGAGCATTGGAAAGGAAACTAAATTGATTTGAAGAGGAACTGTTTCGGAGTGCAAATAGAAATATTTGGGATGATTTGGAGAGGAAGCTGGCTTGTCTTTGTAAAAATTTAAATTCTAAGAATTCTAAATTTGCATAGATGCATATTAATCAGCACTCACAAATTGCATGCAGCACTTTGTTTTGGGCCAGGGCCCAGATCTTTTGGATACCTAGCAACGCCCCTGCACAGCAGGGTTCAGCTACAGAACAGGTAAAATATTGATGCATTTACATCAGCACCTCATAAAGGACAAATCTCCGAGGCCCTGCTAACATGCCGTCTTCCCCAACCTGGCACCCTCTAGATGGGTAGGACTATAAGTCCCATCACACCCAGAAATGGCACCAGGAATGCTGGGGGTAATGGGTCAGACAAAACTGGAGAGTGTCCAAAATAAGTTAATGGAAAAGAGAAAATAAAGACACAATGCTATGCAAGTTTAGACAAAAAAAAAGTCCTACAATCCCCTCCACCTCACACACAGTGTGCTTGCTTTTGATGAAAGCAATGATAAAACCTGATATTTTAATATGAATTAGAGAAGGGAGGAAAATTAGGAAGTCTTTTTACTGACAAGGACAACTTTATTTTTAACCTTTTAGAAAAGATTGTTCAGATAGAACATAACTACGGATACGTTCTGAGATAAGGCACATGCCCCTTCTTGGGGGACGTGCCATATAAAGATTTATTTATCTATCTGTCTTTCTATCTAATTACATTCATATCCCACCCATCATGGAAATCAAGATAGCTACATGTGGTTGCCAGGTGGTCTCCCCCCTCCAAGCACTGACCTGACCCAGACCTGCTTAGCTTCCTGTAGCCAAAACAGTGCTATAATTTAAATGAATTTAAAATGTAAAACTGCACATGCTCAGATAATATTTAAAAAATCAGGTTGGCAAGCAGTTTTGACATTGTTCTATCATATCAAGAATATAGAATGGCATGGGGATTGGGGTGGGATTTACACAACTGTAAGAATACACATGTCTCTCTAAAGATAATTAAGTCTAGGGGTTAAAATTACTTAGGACACAATCCTATACATGTTTAGGTAGGAAAAAAAGTCCTGCAATTCCCAGCATTCCCTAAATCCATGCTGGGAGTTGTAGGGCCTTTTTAAAACATGCATCGAATTGTGCCTTAAGGTTGGCTGGGACTTATATAGGCCTTCCCCTCTCCCCCATCTAAACATGTGGAAGATTGCGCCCTTAATTAGATTAGACTTTGCTAGATGCTGTGGAGTTCTCAGGTTGTACCGACAAAGGAACATACAATTGCTGATTGCTCCATTTTTAAAACAATACAATCTAACAGTTACTGTCGTGTTTCTCAGAAAACTCCTGCTTTCGATGGAAGGCAAATGACAAGGCTTGCTAAGTAATCCACAAAACTTTTATTCAGCAACAAACGACTCTTCTACTTGAAGAGACTCTAACCTCTTGGAAATGTTCCCCTAGGCAAAACTATGCAAACTAAGCAAGACAATTGTCCATTCAAGAAGAATAGGAAGCCACTTCCCAAATGCCTGTAACTTCAGAGAGCCTGATGCAGAGGCTGGTTCTGGCACAATCAAACCGACTTTCTCATGCCTTCCTTCCACCCTGTGTGTTTGAGCTTCTGCAGACCCTAACATCAGCTAGCTTGTCAGGACGCTCACCTCTGGAAGAAGGCTAATTTCCCACTGAGTGTGTAGGATTT
Source organism: Elgaria multicarinata webbii (assembly GCF_023053635.1). Taxonomy (NCBI): domain Eukaryota; kingdom Metazoa; phylum Chordata; class Lepidosauria; order Squamata; family Anguidae; genus Elgaria; species Elgaria multicarinata. Next base: position 11,040,520 of record NC_086183.1, on the reverse strand, counting down.
GGCCTTGAGGAGATAAGCTCTGGAGAGGGCTGACTCCCAGCTGGGGAATCACCCGTGAGAGCTTCCTCCTCCACTGGTACAGGCTGGCTGGTGTCTGGTGCTGCGTCTTCTAGTTCTGAATCTGATTCTGATTGATTACCTGAAACATCTTCTCCCAAAACAGGAGCAGTAGGGTTAGACTTGCCAGTTACCCGGATCTGTCTGTAGCCTTAAGCAAAACCCAAACAGGTTGCTTGTTAAGTAGAGAATAGAGTGATAGCAAGGTAGCTTTTTTTGCTCCCCATCCTACACACACACTACACTTGGTTTAACATCCAAGCCTAGGATGGCCACTTATGAACCACCCAAAAAGAGGGCAAGAGAGGACACCAAAGAGCATATAATTTGCATATGCTAATTTATAAGTATAGATGCAAATTTAGAAATGATGAGTATAATTTGCAAGGTGCAAATTATACTCATATAATTTGCAGAGTGCAGGACACGGAATAACGGGCTCAAGTTAAAGGAAGCCAGGTTCCAGCTGGACATCAGGAAAAACTTCCTGACTGTTAGAGCAGTACGACAATGGAATCAGTTACCTAGGGAGGTTGTGGGCTCTCCCACACTAGAGCCATTCAAGAGGCAGCTGGACAACCATAAGGGATGCTTTAGGGTGGATTCCTGCATTGAGCTGGGGGTTGGACTTGATGACCTTATAGGCCCCTTCCAACTCTGCTATTCTATGATTCTATGAGTAGAAATACAGTCCATCTCACCCTGCTGGGAAAGAGCGAGGTGACCTGTGGGTCTTGCTCAGCCTACTGTCCAGGTGCTGATGATGGGCAAGTTCAGGGCCCAAATCTTTCTTCAGGTCGTTCTTTGTCTTTAAAGATTTGGATTTGGACCTGATACCCTCCAATCGGGGACCAGCAGCCCTTGAAATAGAGGGCTGTAGAATAAGGAAACAGGACCAGCCTAGGGCCCTAGCTGGATTAAGAGTTCTGGAGAACTCAAAAGCTTGCTCACTATTTTGTGCAGTTTCCTTGGTCCTAATAAAGGTATTTCCGGACTGCAGATTTTGAATTTTCTCATCCTTTCTGGAACCGCATGGCTTCCTATGTTTTGTGTGCGGGTGTTTAGAGAGAAAATAATTCTATTGCAGAAATGGATTCTAAGATGAGCCCCGCTGTCTGTCATTTCCCCACAAACCTTCTCAAGGTGAATGTTGGCTTCCGGCAGTTTGCAACAGGAAATCTTCCCCTCCTAACTTGATGCGATCTAAAAACTGCGGGTCGCAGCGTTCATGTGGTTGATGGGAAACGAAGCCTGTGTATCTATATATCAAAGCGAAGTGATGCATCCTGTTTTAAACATTTAAAAACATGCGTTTGCAGCTGCGATCGTAAACTGATAGCTCTACTTCACCTTTAAAAAAAACCCAACCCTTTCCCCTTCTTTAGTTTTGCGGCTGAATGTAAAATTCCTGCTGTAGCATTTTGCTCAAGGCCAAGGTGTTAAAAAACAAAAATTACCCTCCCCCGCTGCCCTGCCCAAACCCTAAAATGGATGATTTAATACAGCAAGGGCATCCCACACACATCCTGTGGTAGACAGATATATAGCTACCACAGTTATTACAAACCAATGTTGCTAACCTCGAAGTTGCAACCTGTAGCTGTCCCTTGAAGTGTAGTCTGTTCTGCAGCAATGAGTGGGGTGACCGGGCTCCTGTATCTTTAACAGTTGTATTGAAAAGGGAATTTCAGCAGGTGTCATTTGTATATATGGAGAACCTGGTGAAATTTCTTCTTCATCACACCAGTTAAAGCTGCAGGTGTCCTGCCCTCTTTTAAATCTGGTCACTCTAGTATAGCTCCTGCACTTTAACTGTTGTGATGAAGAGGGAACTTCAACAGGTTCTCCATATATACAAATGACACCTGCTGAAATTCCCTTTTCTATGCAACTGTTAAAGATACAGGAGCCCTGTCCTCCTTTTCATATGGTCACCCTAGCAATGAGCAGGTGGCCTGTTTAGCTCCATACTATGATGAGTAGTTCTAATATTTACATAGCAAGTTCAAAAGACAAAGGAGCAGGCCATGCTGGTGTGGAGGGAGGTTTCCTGGCAAGCTGGCAACCCTCAGCAGAATTTGGCCTAGCCTGGAGCCATTGGAGGCTAGTGGCTCTGATGACAGTGGAGCGGTCAGGACCTTGGATAGCTCCTTTAGAATTTTGACTGGTTATGACTGAAACTGGCTGCCCCACTGACATCTGAGCTACCCGCCTCCACTGCCTGGAGCCAAACCGCTCGGAGTTTTAAGCGTGTTGGGTCCTAAATCCAATGTAAACCCAGAAATCTCCCCCTGAGCCTGTATACTGGGACTCATCCAGAAAGGAAAGGCCTTTAAACAAGGGCAGCCTCAAAGCATTTTGCTGCTCTAGGCAAAAGATAAAATGGCGGCACACACACACACAGCAATTCTGACATACAGACCCTGACCTAAGTGCTAGTTGAATTCAGGACTGACAGAAAGATGTCCATCTTCACATAGAGCAAACTTAGTTTGTTCATGGAATTCACTGCCGCAGGATGTGGTCAGGGCCTCTTGCTTAGGACCAACGTAGATGTGGTGTTAACTTCATTTATGCACGTTTTGATACGTATAGCAGCTGGGGGATAGGTAGGCGGGTAGCCTGTGCAGCATAGGACTACATATAGGACATGGGAGAGGGCCTTCTCTGTTGTGGTACCCCTGTTGTGGAATCCCTCCCCTTGGAGGCCCAACTAGCACAGACGCTCGCTTCGTTTCAGTACCATGTTAAACGTGGCTTTTTATCAAAGCCTTTGAGGGCTAAATTTGCCTAAACCTTCACATAATTTTTATTTTTATTGCTTATAATTTTTCGACTGGTATTAGCTTGTCAGTGATTTAATACATTTGTAGCTGTGTGAGTTATTTATTATTTTAGACTGTTTGAATTGATTTTATCTCTACGCTGCCCTGCGATCCCAGTGATATAGGGTGGAGTATTAATGTTTTAATACAAAAATAAAATGTGTGCAGCAGCCTTTCCCAGCCTTGGATTCTCCAGATGCTATGGGCCATCATCTCTGACCATTGGCCAGGCTGGATGGGTTTTATGGGATGATGATGATGATGATGATGATGATGATGATGACATTTATATTCTGCAAGAGTCTACGGCTAGTCTGCTGCCTTTCGGTGTGATGTGTCATCGTTGGAGTTGAAAAAAAGGTGCTCTTCAAAAAGCTCTTGTACATGGAGTGGGAGGGGACGCCACCTATGCCTCAGGCAAAAAAATGTCCTGGGCCAGCCTTGTGTGTTGCCTTCAAACCTTACTTGTGGGCTTCCCAGGGGTGTGTGGTTTAGTGGCTAAAGTGTTGGACTGGGAGCCAGGAGATCTGGGTTCTAGTCCCCACTCGGCCATGGAAACCCACTGGGTGACTTTGGGCCAGTCACAGACTCTCAGCCCAACCCACATCACAGGGTTGTTGTTGTGAGGATAAAGTGGAGAGGAGGGGGATTATGTACGCCGCCTTGGGTTCCTTGGAGGTAAAAAGGCAGGATATAAATGCAATTAATAATAATAATAATAATAATAATAATAATAATAAGCATGCTGGATTAGATAGACCTTTGGTCTGATCTAGCTGAGCTCTTCTGAAGAGCGAGCCAGTGTGATTAAGAAAGAAAAAGCTGACCTTCCTAGTCTGAAATCAGACTGATACAAATGAAATGAAAACCCTTTCCCCACTGTGTCTTATTATTATGTCTGCTGCTCTTGGCTTACCTTGTTCAGAGAGTTTAGAATAGTTTCAAAATGCAGCGAAAGGGGTGGAGAGGAATTAGGTCGGGGGCAGGCAACTTTTTGGGGGCCTGCGGACACATTGGACATTTTGAAAAAGTGTCCTGGGCACCACCACAATTTGCCATGGGGACATGACCAGTCCAAAATATTGGGAGTATTCCCTGCTCTGGATTCTGACTTTTCTTCCTCCTGATTCTGTTTTTTCGTTTTTATTAACAATTTGGATGAGGTGGTACAGGGAATGCTTATCAAATTTGCAGATGACACTAAATTGGGTGGGATAGCTAATACCCTGGGGGGAAAAAGAAACTTCAAAGTGCACTCTCCCTAAAGGATCGGGTCCGTAGTTTGGGGGTGCTCTTGGATCCAGAACTGTCACTTGAGGCACAGGTGAACTCAGTGGCAAAGAGCACCTTTTATCAGCTTAGGTTGATATACCAACTACGCCCTTATCTGGACAGAGATAGCCTAGCTACTGTTATCCATGCTCTGATAACCTCTCGTTTGGATTACTGCAATGCGTTATATGTGGGGCTGCCTTTGAAAATGGTCTGGAAGCTTCAGCTGGTACAAAACAGAGCAGCCCGTTTACTAACAGGGACTGGCCGGCGAGATCACATTACTCCAGTCCTTTTACAACTTCATTGGCTGCCAGTCCAGGTCCGGGCCCAATTCAAAGTGCTGGTATTGACATTTAAAGCCCTAGGTTTGGGGGCCAGGCTATCTGAAGGAACGCTTCCTCCCATATGTACCTGCCCGGACCCTAAGGTCATCCTCAGGGGTCCTCCTCCGTGAGCCCCTGCCAAAGGAAGTGAGGCAGGTGGCTACTAGGAGGAGGGCCTTCTCCGCTGTGGCACCCCGGTTGTGGAATGAGCTCCCCAGAGAGGTCCACCTGGCGCCTACACTGTACTCCTTTCATCACCAGCTGAAGACCTTTTTATTCTCTCAGTATTTTAACACTTAATTTTAACTTAAATTTAAATTTCACTGTTTCAACTCTGTATTTTAATCTTACATCAATTTTGCTGTGTGATTTTATTCTGGTTGTGCTTTTTATACTGTATTTTATTATTATTATTATTATTATTATTATTATTATTAGTATTAGTATTTATTTATTTATATAGCACCATCAATGTACATGGTGCTGTACAGATTACACAGTAAATAGCAAGACCCTGCCGCATAGGCTTACAATCTATTTTGTATTTGTGCTTTTAACCTGTTGGTTGTTTTATTATGGTTTTAATTTTTGTGAACCGCCCACAGAGCTTCGGCTATTGGGCAGTATAAAAATGTAATAAATAAATAAATAAATAAATAATAAAATCTTGATAGGCTGGAGTGCTGGGCTGAAAACAACAGAATGAAATTTAATAGGGATAAATGCCAAGTTCTGCACCTAGGAAAAAGAAAACAAATGCATAGTTACAAGATGGGGATACTTGGCTCAGCAATACTACAAGTGAGAAGGATCTTGGAATTGTTGTAGATCACAAACTGAATATGACCCAACAGTGTGATGTGGCTGTATTAATAGAAGTATAGCTTCCAAATCATGCGAGGTACTGGTTCCTATGAGGAGAGACTAAAAGAACTAGGCATATTTAGCCTGGAGAAGAGAAGATTGAGGAGAGAGTTGATAGCACTCTTCGAATTCTTGAAAGATTGTCCCACAGAGGAGGGCCTGGATCTCTTCTCAACAATCCCAGAGTGCAGGGCACGGAATAATGGGCTCAAGTTACAAGAAGCCAGATTCCGTCTGGACACCAGGAAAAACTTCCTGACTGTTAGAGCAGTACGACAATGGGACCAATTACCTAGGGAGGTGGTGGGTTCTCCCACACTAGAGGCCTTCAAGAGGCAGCTGGACAGCTATCTCAGGGATGCTTTAAGGGGCTTCCTGCATTGAGCAGGGGGTTGGACTCGATGGCCTTCCAGCTCTACGATTCTATGATTCTAGGCTCCCCTTTGGATTTTGGTTTTTCTTCCCCCACCCTCAGATCTGCAGGGGCCCCTTTACCCCAACTCTATTAAAGTCAATGGAGCAATTTCGCTCCATTGGCATTAAGAGATGGGGAAACATTTGACGATCAGAGATGAAGTGGCACCACTGAAGATTGGAAGGCAGCGCAAGGGGCCTGGTGAGCCCACGTGGGACTACATGGCAGACACTCGTGGAGGCTGTACTGCTTTTCCAGCAAGGTGTTCTTGCTTTTTTTAAAAAATATAAAGCTGCAGAGAGAACAAAAAGACGAATTTGCTGGCCAAGAAGCATTTATTTAATTGATTGCATGGGGTTTCTGGGAGACAACAGCACCGCATTTACAAACACCATTTTTCCCTTGCATCGTTTCCACCTTGGACCCTGTTCAGTGACGTTGTGGGTTGAAGAGTTGGCATCCCCCACCTGTAATGCCACAGCTCGAGACGGGGACCTCTTGAGGATTTGGCTCTTGTCATCTGTACATTTCCCCAAATGCTTCTTGAGCCAGTAGAACACTACTCACATCACCAGCATTTACGGGCGAGTTTGCGCAAACAGAGCAGGGTGGTCATCTCATGAGACAAGGTGAGGTGGTCTTCTTTGGATGTCAAGATTTCTGGGTACCCATTAAGGGTGGGACGCAGAGTGGGACGCAGGTCTCAGCCCTGATGGCTCAGGATGTTCTAGTAAGTGAGGCCAACAGGAGTTGCGCAAGAGTGTTCGTTGACAGCCTGCCCAAGAAAACGTCCTGGTGGGTTGGTAGCTCTGGTTAATGTGTGGACATGGAGAGGCACCAAAAGCTCTTCATGAAGGGTCATGCTCGATCTTCTGTGTACCAACCGTGCTTCTGCGCACGCTTCCTCTGCGCATCACGCGTTGTGCGGGCCTCCTCGGTATGAACCCGTGAACTTGGGATCTACATCTGACAGTCCTTCTGGATTCATTTTCATTTCTCAGGTCGGTTGGCTGCTGCGGCCGAAGGTTGAGCCCCAAAGCCTCGGATTGTAGCTATCGATGCAAGGCGCAGGATTACGGGGATCAGGGCAGCGAGAGCAGATAGAGTTGCTGGCTGGAGGGTGAGGCTCTTAGCGATGGAGAGGTGGGGTTCCCCCGGGGATGGAGTGGGTTGCGATGGCTCTCCGAAGAAAACCCTCCAGGGCTCCTGGATCAGACTACTCGGTGGAGGAGAACCGCAACCAACAGGAGCGGCAGCAGAAAGGAAGCTGGGCCACAAAAGAGCATGACTTGGCTACTCTTGGCAAAAGTGGCGGGGGTACTCTTATTTTCTTGTGTTTTCTCAGATGCCTGAAAGAGGAAAAAGGAGGGTATTTGATGCAGGGTCAAAGAGGTACTCAATAAAACTAAGCAAGACAATTGTCCTTTCAAGGAGAAGGGAAAGCCTTCTAGTTCAGAGAGACTAGTTCTGAGGCAGCTTCTGACGGGACACCAGCCGGGCTGATTTTCTCTCACCTTCCTTTAGCTCCGCCCATTTTAGTCGGTGGTGGGCTAACCTCTCTGTGCTCTCCCCCTCATAAGAATGTTGGTTTCCCACTGACTGTGTATTGTTTGCCCTTGGAGAGATAAGCTCTGGAGAGGGTTCACTCCCAGCTGGTGAAGAGCCCGTGAGAGCTTTCTCCCCCACTGGTACAGGCTGGCCTGGGTCTGGCGCTGGCTCCTCTACTTCAGAGTCTGATTCTGATTGATCACCTGAAACACCTCCTTCCAACTCAGGGGGAGCAGGGCTAGACATGACACACTCTGCCCATTGGATGTTAATACAACATAGGAAATTTAAGACAGGGCAGCTTCCATCCAGATCTTACGAACATTTGAGCTCCCCCCGGGCCGTTCCCATAGCATTCTTCCCAGATTTAGGGCCGACCAACTCAAGGGGTAGGTGGCCTTCTAGGTGTCGTTAGACTATGATGGGAACTGGAGTCCCACGACATTCTGAGGGCCACAAGTCCACCATACCTGGCCTAACTAAATGTGACTTGAAAACGCAAATGCGGCTTTGGGAAGGGGCTATTGAGACCGGGGAAGCTGCAGGGGTGGTGGTGCTTTCCTTGCCCTCAGTATGTCCAGGCCAAATTGTCCCCCAATCCTCTCCCCTGCCACCCCCCACTGTACCCTTAGTCATACCCAGTAAAATTTGCCCACGCTGATGATTAATTAAAGCTTTTCAGTTAGTTAAATTATCAATTCAACTTGCATCACCAAAGAGAGCAGACAGCCTGGCTGAATTCATATTTCCAGGGCCGGCCCTACCATTAGGCAAAGTGCAGTGGCTGCCTCAGGCAGCAGAGGCTGGGAGGCGGCAGCAGGGTGTTGGCAGAGAGACCTGTGTGTGCCTGGCCCGTGTCCTCTAAGCTAGTCCGCTGTTTTCAGGTGCTGCCACACCTGAGATCTTCCCCTTGGCAGAAAGTTTTGGCTACCATTCATTCAGCATTTTTGGCATGGGATGGGAAGAAGGGAATCATCTTATTCTTTGCCTCAGGCAGCAAAATGTCTTGGGATGGCCCTGAACATTTCTTTCAGCATTGGATAGAAGAGTGCAAAGAACTCTAGATCAGGAAACGAACCACATCATATGTTCCAGTTGTTCCTGATTGATCAGAGACAAGTCCCAATATTTGAACCTGGTCAATTTATAGTCCTTATTTTATGTATGTATGTATGTATGTATGTATGTATGTATGTAGATTTTTTAAAGTGGTCTTTCAGGCCACACTGCTCTCTCAAGGTAGCTTACAAGACTCTAAAACAAATAAAAAAATATAATTACATATATATTTTTAACACACACACACACACACATACCCTGCCAGAAAAAAACACAGAAAATTGTGAATCGTGCAGTGTGTCCTGTTGATCACCCTGAACCACCCAAAATCAAACCATAGTCTCTCAAGGTGGCTTGCTTGAGAAAAATATGCCACCCTGCGTGGTTAACAAGCCAAAACATGCTAACCCCACCGTTCAACAAACAGCCCACACTGGGATTCATTTTCATTTGTATGCATTGAATTAAGTATGAATTCAATATAGAAGGAGCTATTCTGTACTTTTTTCTTCTTAAACAAATGGATAGCCTTAGGCAGCAGATTCCTGTGGCACATCAAAACAAATACCCTAACAATGCAATCCTATACATGTCTACTCAGAAGGGGTTACACTAGGGTGACCATATTTGGGAAATCAAAAAAGAGGACATCTAGTGTGTGTGGGGGGGAAGCAGCTTTCTGAGTCCTGCAGAAAGTACATTATTCCCCCGCCACCTTAAAGAACCCGATTGGAGTGGAGGAGGGGAAAGGATTTCATTCTGCACCACCACCATCCACTCCAATTGGGGCCTTTTCTATAATGTCCACGAATGACCCACTTTCCCCTTTAAGACCTCAATTGGAGCTCGGGGTGGGGGAATGATGTGCCTCAAGAAAGCATGTCATTCCCTCCTGCCATGCTAATGGCAGCCTTGAAGGGGAAGGTGTGTCATTCCAGGACATTATTGAAAATGATAGAAAATCCCCCCTGACACCATGGAAAGAACAAAAACCAGGACAAATCCGGGGAAATCCTGACAGTTGGTCACCCTAGTTACTGCCAGGTAAGTGTATATAGGATTTCATCCTAAGGGTTCATGGCTGGCTGGGCTTGCCAGACTTCCCCCCACGCTCCGGTCTAAACATGTGTAGGATTGCACTGTAACTGTCTTAATACTTACTCTCAACCCAGATTTGCAGGTGGGTTGGGGATGAGAGGTTGAATTTGAAAAAGTATGGCTTTTCTAAGAGCCAGAAGTTATTTTTAAAAGTTGCTCTGGCGGCAGGGGGAACCAGAAAACAAAATGTACATTGAAAAGTGGCTTTTTAGGGACCACCAAGTAACTTCATGATGAAAGTGAGAATGGAACTCCCAGAAATGTGCAGTTAACATTTAAATTCATCATAGCTACTAGTTCTTTGATCAGCGCACATCCCTAAAGAGAAAGAGGGGGAATAGCCAGTGTGACAGTGGGAAATGACAGCCCTTAGTGGTGAAGTTAGATCATTTTAAGTAAGTCTGTGCTTCGTCTCGGTCCTGAAGCTCGAATCAAATTTGAAAAAGAACGGTTTGGCTCGCCTTGGCCTGAATTTCATTTGGGACTGGATTAGGCCACCTCTGCCCAAAACAGACAAACCGCTTCAGGCCGATTTGGCCCAATGGCCAGCCACTGCTCCTCACTGAGTTGCCCACCCACAGGACTTACCTGAGGCCTTTGCACATGCTGGTGAGCTGCCCGGCCGGGTCCTCTCTGGACTGCCATAGATTTATGTTGTAAACTACAGCAGCTGGAAGTAGCGGCTGAGAGAAGGGGAGTCCAATGGACTCCCAGTCGCCTCATACCCAACCCTCAGGCACCCTGGGAATTGCAGTAGCCAACCTGGCTTCGGAACCAAAGCCAAAGTGAGGCAACCCAGGACCGAGGCGCCCCCTTGTCAAATCGATTTGAAAGGCCCAAATCGGCCTCTGAGTCGAATCAGAGTATGTGTGCAGAGTCCTAATTTTAAGATGCAATCCTATGCATGTTTAGACAAAAAAAAATCCTACAACTCCCAGTGTTCCCTAGCCACTAAGACTAATTGGGGAATGCTGGGAGTTTTAGGATTTTTTCCTATCGAAACATACATAGGATTGATTGTGCCCTTTGACTCTGGAGTTAATGGTCTAAAGCGAGCTCCACTGTGTTCAGGGACCCTCCTGCTCATCCACTGAGTGGGGCCATGGACATCTGCCCCAAAGTCCTATTCTGATGGCAACATTTTCTGATAGCTCTAGTATACTGTACTCAGCCAATGCCAGATCCAAGTAGCTGATAATCAATGCAGAAGACCTTGAAACAGCATGGTTCTTCAAAAGATCCTTGTCTCTATGTAGCCAGCCTGACGAAAGGGGGTTTGCATGCATGCGTACGATAACCCAGGCGGGACACCTCTCTCCTGAAAGGTTTTGCAATTACTGCCCTCCCCTACCCACCCCACCACTTTTTTCTGGGCGTTGAGGTTGTCAAGCAGAGAGCGGAGAACCACATCTTTGCCCACAGTGATGCCAGCCCTTAAACCTGTTTCCTGTTTTTTTGTAGCAGCTCTTCCTTTCTCATGCGTAGAGGAGGAAGTCCAGAAAGAAACAGACGCAAAGTTTGCAGAACTCCAACCGCAAGAGATTCCACACCTGTGGAATGGGTCAGGGCCAAACGTCTGCAAGAGGAGGACGGTTGACGAGGGCACTGGGGCTCAGAAGGGCCTAGCACTGGTTTGTCAAGGCCAGGGGGTGCTTCCAGATGGGCCTTTTTATTGGGCAATCGCACCCTTCCTCACTGACATTACCAGGGTAAGGGAGTCCAGACACCATCATCTTCCATTGTTTTTGAACCCCTTCTTCTGTCTTATTTTCTCTTACCCGGGGGGGGGGGGGATTAGTTAAGGGCAGTGTTGCAGTGGAACCAGGACTCACAGGGTCAAAACTGCAGGGCTTTTTGCTTAGCCGGCCCAAAAATATCATCCACCACCCACCACCCCTTCCAAGCTTCCCTGTTCCCACTGAGCTTTGCTACAATCCTCACTGTACCGGTGGGGAGGTGTGTGGGGGAGGGAATGGATTTTCCTGGTAACAATATGAACATCAGAAGAGCCATGCAGGATCAGACTAAGGGTCCAACTAGACCAGCATTCTGTTCACACAGTGGCCAACCAGCTGTCGACCAGGGACCCACAAGCAGGACATGAGTGCAACACCACCCTCCTACCCATGTTCCCCAGCAACTGGTGTATATAGGCTTACTCGGACACTGGTGGTAGCACATAACCATCAGGTCTAATTGCCACTGACAGCCTTCTCCTCCAGGAATTGACCCAACCCCCTTTTAAAAGAAGAAACATCATGGCCTGCTCCTGTTGGATCTTCCCCCACCCCCACAGGGCAAACTGTCATCTTGGCCCTGTGGGGAAGAAGAAGGACCGAGGGGACAGGAGCAGGCAGAAGAAACATCGGGGCCTGCTCCTGTTGGATCTTCCCCCACCCCCACAGGGCAAACTGTCATCTTGGCCCTGTGGGGAAGAAGAAAGAGCAAGGGGACAGGAGCAGGCAGAAGAAACATCATGGTCTGCTCCTGTTGGACTCTCTCTCCTCCCTCCCCCCCTCCCTCCTGAACTCCTGTTCCTTGTGTGTCATGTCTTTATTAGACTGTAAGCCTGAGGGCAGGGACTGTCTTTTTTACTAAGTGTAAGCCGCTCTGAGAGCCTTTTTTGGCTGAGGAGCGGGGTATAAATATGATAAATAAATAAATAAATAAAACCATCCAAAGTGCTGGCTACGACTTGGTCTTGTGGTAGTGAATTCCATAGTTTAGCTATGCCCTGTGTGAAGAAGTCCTTCCTTTTATCTGTCCTGAATCTCCCACTAATCAGCTTCATGGGATGATACTGGGCTCTAGTATTATGGGAGAGGGAGAAAAATGGCCCCCTCTCCACACCACGCATAATCCTGCACACCTCTAGCATGGCTCCCTCTTGCCTCCTTTTTTTCCAGGCTAAACCCATATAATGTTGTGAGCTGTTCCTGTTGCAGTGCAAAGGGTTTTTCAGTGACTGGGGCCATAGCTAGACCTAAGGTTGATCCTGGGATCATCCAGGGTTCGCCTCTGCCTGAGCACTGGATCTCCTGTGTGTCACCTAGATGAACAGGTTTGACCCCTGGATGATCCAGGGATAAACCTTAGGTCTAGCTATGGCCTTGGTCTTGAAGAGGTAAGGGAGACCCATTCGCTTTTCAAAAGACCTGCTCATGGTAAGGATGAAAAAAGGCCGGAATGGATTTGTTGATATGGATCAAGGCAGTGGCCTGTATTTCTGGCCCCTCCCGGAGGGCAGGGCTCTAGGGACTATCATGCTGAGAGCCCGCACTTCAAAATTTGCCACTGCTCAGCTGGTTAAGGAAGAAAAGACAGAATAGCTGCACATCGCCTTCTGAGCGTTAGCACTAAGAACCCACCGTCTGGAAGCACCCTGCGCCTCTCACGGACTGCTCTGTTCTGAACACTCTGTTGGTGGCTTTGTAACAAAGCAAAAGGCGGTGGCTGTTTTGTTAATGCTTCTTCTCTCAAAATCTGGGTCTACAGGCACAGCTGAGGGTTGCGCCCGCAGAGCCCACAGGTTATCGCCCACGCTACCCTCCCTGTGAGGAAGCAAGGAGGAGGCAGCAATGGCCTTCTTGACAGCACACAGCAGAAGGGAGTGCACGCGCCGGTAACTTCGAGGCTCGACTTCTGCAATGCGCTCTACATAGGGCTACCATTGTGCCTAGTCCGGAAACTTCAACTAGTTCAAAATATGGCAGCCAGGCTGGTCACCGGTACACCTAGGGGTGACCACATTACACCAGAATTAAAATCTCTTCGCTGGCTGCCAATTAGTTTCCGGGCGAAGTAAAAAGTGTTGGTTATCACCTTTAAAGCCCTACATGGTTTGGGTCCAAGCTACCTGCGGGATCGCCTTCTCCCGTACAATCCGCCCTACACACTCAGGTCCTCAGGGAAGAATCTACTTCAGCAAGTCAAAGTTAGGCTGACAGGTATTACCCAGAGGACCTTCTCTTCTGCTGCTCCCAGACTGTGGAATGGCCTGCCAGAGGAGACTCATCAACTTGACAGTCTAGTAGCATTCTAGAAAGCTATCAAGACTGATCTCTATCGGCAGGCCTATCCAGGGGGATTTTAGGATGTTTTTAGGATGTTTTAATAATGTATATTATGTTTTATGTATTTTATATTTACTGTTGTTCCCCACCTCGATCAAAATGGACAGGTGGGTAAGAAATTATTATTATTATTATTATTATTATTATTATTATTATTATTATTATTATTATTATTATTATTACATTAGCAGCCAAGCAAGGGTGGGGCAAAGATTTAAGGTGGAGGTCATCCTTTAGGAAGACGGACGTTGCATCACCTGAGCTGCATGCACATGTGGGTGTTATCCTGATGGAACGGCTCTCCGGACATGAACCTACCTGTACACTGCGCTCAACATCCAAGGTCCTCCTCCGAGTACCTACTCCGAGGGAAGCTCGGAGGACGGCAACAAGAGAGAGGGCCTTTTCTGTGGTGGCCCCCCAATTGTGGAACAATTTCTCTGATGAGGCCTGCCTGGCCCCAACATTGTTATCTTTTCGGTACCAGGTCAAGCCTTTTCTCTTCTCCCAGGCATTTAGCAATGTGTAATTAGCCTGGGTTTGTTTTGGTATGTTTTCATGATTTTAAAATGTTGTATATTGTTTTAAAGTGTTTTTATCCTATGTAAACCACCCTGAGAGCCTCAGCTATGGGGCAGTATACAAATGTAAATAATATAATAATAATAATAATAATAATAATAATAATAATAATAATAATAATAATCATCATCATCATCATCCATCTAGCTAAACCACCAGGCCTCACACAAGGAAGCAGGGTGGTAGGTGATCTGTGGATCCATCCATGGGAACACAAGAAGCTGCCTTATATTGAGTGTGACTATGGGTCCATCCAGCCCAGTATTGTCAACACTGACTGGCAGCAGCTCTTGCAAGATTTCAGGCAGGGATTCCTGGAGCTGCTGGGGGTTCTTGAACTTGAGACCTTTAGTATGCAAAGCAGGTGCTCTGCCCCTGAGCCACGGCCCCTCCCAAGGGAGACTGCTGCAGCTGTTGCGCTCAACACTGGCTCGCCACAGCCGGGCACCCCTCGCCCCTGGCGCACAAGGAAGGAAGAGGGTGGGGGCTGGTATACCAGGCCAACCCTTGAGCAAGCCTCCCAGGGGAGGATGCTGCCCAGCGAGGTAGTAGCACGGAAGGCAGGGGGCTACCCCCAGTCATGCACCCAGCCAACCCTGTCCACCCCAGGTGAGGAAGAAAAGAGAAGTGAGGTCATACCAGAGCAGTGCAGGCTGATGGCTCCAGGCTCAGCAGGCTGGTGAATCCACTCTGGATTTCAGTCAGAACCAGTCAGCACTCTAAAGGAGCTCTCCAAGGTGCACCTTGGAGAGCTGCTTTAGATTTCTGACTGAAACCCGGGGCAGATTCACCACCCCACTGACATCGGAGCCACCAGCCTCAACTGCTGTTGACATAACTCTACGGCTTGTGCCGCTCCGGACTTCGCCTGCCAAGGCGCTTTAAGGTGGCAGCAGGTTCATGGTTCACAAAACAATGGAGCACAGTAGTGTGCCTGGACGAGCTTCTAGTACCTCGGGTTCTACAAGGATAAGTGTAGGAGACCTATTTTCCCCACCCCAGCAAAAATGGGTGAGGGGTGACATGTTGGGGACCCTGAAAACCTGTTGCTGGGGTCTTGGGATGGGGGGATTCTTAGCCGAGCACCCCCATGGTTCCTTTGCACCCCAGGGATGACCCTGCTAAGGGGGTGGTCTACAGCCTGTTTCCCCACTGTCAATTGAGCGAGGATTGTCAAAATGGCCTCGCTGCAGTGTAGCCTGGACTGTTACCTTGTATTTTTGACAAGTGCAAAGTGCAAAGGTCCAAGCAAGTGAATTCTCTATGTTTTGAACACCTGCAGTTGCTCAAGTGTAGAACTGCAAATAACCATTTTTTAATTTTTAATTTTTTTTAAAGGGAGCCATTTGTGCACAATTCCCGGGGCTGGGAAAATGTGTGTGTGTGTGTGTGTGTGTGTGTGTGTGTGTGTGTGTGTGTGTGTGTGTGTTTGAAGATGTGCAAAGAAACTTTTGGGAAAAAAACCTACCAGAGTTGGGGTGAGAACCCCAAAACACTCTAATGAGGATTGAACATTCTCAGTGAGCATGGCTGTTGAGGGTGGGAAACTTGGGTAAGTGTGGAATGGAGTATTGAGGAAAGGGCGTGGCTGGCTGGACCTCTGAACACTTCACGCTGCAACATTTTGTTGTAGGTCCCAAGTATTTGTGTTAAAATACCACCTCAGATCTCTGAATGGTTTATTGTAGTGGTTTTAAAGAACCAATCTGGTTATCTTCAATGGTCCTTGGGTACACTTTTAGGTGGTCACCGATAAACCACCATGGAAATAATGGGGGAAATGATGGAGGGCCAGAGGTTTCTTTGACATTTCCAACCACAAGTTGACTTTTCAGTTCAAATTTTAAAATGTCAACTGCACAGCAGCCAGCTTCCTCAATGCCACTAGAGCCAGCAGTGAAAAACTGCAAAGAACCCCCCAGCGGCAGATCTGGTTCTCTCCTTGCACACGTACATAACTTTATTGGATCATGGCCACAGTTCCATTTTAAGTCAGAAATCTAACAAACGTCCTCGCACATGGTGACGCCTGGACGGTTAAAAAAAGTGGCAGTCCACAAGGAACATGCAAGTCAGTTCTCAGTAAGCATGGCTTAAAATGACTGGTCTAGGAGATACTGAAAATATTCAAATAATCTATCAACCATCTGGATAAAAGGGGAACATTAGCTAAGTTTGTACACAGTGGAGGCGGAGATCTGGAAGCTGATAAAAATGGTATTTAATATTAGGTAAAAACAGCAAAGAAACTTGTGGAACCTCAAGTACTAACAAATTTATATGGTACAAGCTTTTGTGGCCATTGTCTGCTTCATCAAATTCACAAGAAGCTTTTGCCATAATACAATACATGTGTTTGTCTTTAAGGTGCCATCCGTCTCTTTGCTGTTTTTTTCTACCCCACTGAAAATTGGTAATAGGTTGCCAGCTTTTGAACTGGCCACACGATTGCGCCTTTAAGAGCAGCTCAACATACAGAACGTTAGCAGATGATGATAATATTTCATCTCCAAGTTATGAAAAGATTCACAGGCTTATTTACACACATCAAGAGTCTGTTAAAGTCACAGAAGTAGGGAGGTATGATCAGCTAGCAATCTGAATAGGCATATCTGCTACATTTTAAAAGTGTGGGGATTAAATAGGAATACAGTGATATGAAAACGGATTGGGACATGTCACAGAAGCACCAAATGAAAGGAGTTTGATCAGTCCTGGAATATGCTCTGATGTTGTTTACACATTAAATGTGATCGTGCACATCATCAAGTCTTAACTGTGCAATGTCGCCATGCTCAAGTACAACAAGGATGACATTAAAAATGAGGAGCAGCACACAAAAAGGAGGATGCGAAAAGGGTTAGCAAAATTCCATGGTGTTGATCATTCCCTGAAGTCAGCATTGACGTTTATGCCTTTCAGCTACAATCGTATTCATGCTTACTAGGGAGTAAGCACTGTTGAACTCAACACGGCTTACTTGCAAGTAGACATACATAGGATGTGTGCTTTAAGGCACGATCCAGCCAAAGACACAGTCCAATCTTATGGATGCTTACTCAGAAGTACGTCCCACTGAGTTCAACAGATCTTATTATCAAGTAAGTACGTAGTGGATTGCACACATACATTTCAGCAGAAAATTGAGCATGTGCTTAGGTCTTATCTACTAAAAGCCATGGAGCTTGAAGGTGCTTACATTTGGCTGGATCGTGCCCTTACAAAATACATGTTGTACTTAGTTTGGTACAACACAGCCAATTGCCTCCTTCGTCCACCTTACAATTCAGGCTGGACTCCCATATTCACTTGCTTGGGAGAAGGCACATTTGAGCTCATCCAAAAGTTTTGTGCCCCTTTAAAAACAAACAAATTTGTTACGGCATAAACTTTTGTGGACCAACATCCACTTCCTCAGATGCATGGAATATCATGCTGAGTTGGCAGATAGATATAGATACACACACACACACACCACAGGTATAAAAAGAATAAAATGTTAGCCATGAGATTGGGGAGGAATGAGGGGCAAAAATAAAAATACAAAAAAATAAAATAAATACAGACAGTATTAAAGTTCAGGTGTATGTCAACAATTATCCAGAAAACAGTGTTGATTAACATCTAGCCACTGGTCAATTAATACCTGTTAGTGGGATAAGAATCCACACATCCAAGTAAACATATACAGGATAAGGCTGTTAATGCTTCACACTACTGCAGTCAGGACATGAACATGTGCTTCTTTTGATGCCAGGTGAAATCAGGGCCAACTGTTCTTTGAAATGACTGAAGATTTTAATTCCCAATTGCCCCATTTCTCCAAGCAATGTTTACCTTTGTCCAGCGAGACCAATCCTTACCTGATCAGCAGCCATAACCAGATTCATCAACAGAGCAACGGCAACAAGCAGGATGGCCTTCATGGTTACACCGTCCACAGCTCAGAATGATGGAACTTTGGCGAGAGTAGCTTCTTCCTCTGCAAGAGGAGGCTCAGAGGTTTTACACCGTAGATGGCAAAGAGGGAGGAAGAGCTCACCAATCATAAACTCCTCCTGCTCTGCCTTCTCAGATTTGCTGGTGATGTAGGAGGTAGGGTGTGTGTTTGTGTGTGTCGGTCGGTGGATGCTCTTCGAAACAAATTTGCTCCCAGCAGCAGGACCTCTGACAAGATCAGGGCAGGATCTACACTACTGCTTTATAACAGTTTATAATGGTATTGACAACTCTTGGGGCCCAGGACACATTCCATACACCGTTTTCAAACTGCTTTCAAAGTGTTATCTCCTGCTTGGTGTAGATCTAGCCCAGAAGAACATGCTTATGCCCCTCCAGCGACTGGGAGTCCCTTCCAGCAGTGAGCATATCCTGAGAATCAGCCTGGCTTGTACACAGCAATTTGTCAGTGTCGAGGCTCTGCACTGGGAGGATCTCAGGGAATCATATAGGATCCTCTTGATCCCTCCCATTCTGGACATGGTCCCCTGAGGTCATGAATTCTGCATTCTTATAGACTGGAAAACAATCAGCCTCAATGGTTAGCAGGCAGATCGTCCAACACAGTTAGCTCCTATTTCAGCTGGCCTTGAGATGGTGGCCAAAAGGATTTATCTAACAGCCTGGAACACAGCATCAAACAGCCTTAGCCCTGAGAAACAGCATTGCTAGTTCAACAAATAGGTTCAATGGCACTCTAGACATGAGCAAGAGAACAACTGTGATGCAGCACTAGCTCCTCAGTATGCAATAGTCTTCTGCATTTCCTGCCCCAACAGAAGGGTTCCAGGTGCACCTCAGTTATTCTCAAAGGGGCCCTCTCGCTATGGAGAGCTTGCAATGTGTGTGTGTGTTTAAATGATTATATCATGCATACTGTTACGGCACTTGAGTACCAATCATTTCTGCTATTACCCTCTTTGTTTTGTAGGAATTGCACAGGTGTGTTTGCACTATACCGTCTGCCATTATTTTCTTCTCTGGCTGCTGTGGCATTTTGTATAGCAGAGCACTGTCAGTGCTAATCCCACGTGCGACTGTTGAAAGTCAGGGTGGATGAATCTGTGATGTTTTAATTTCTTCCACATTCACATTTTTAAAATCGCGTGTCCTTTGCATCCTCTTTCTGAAGGAATTTGCAGATCCTGACAAGCTCGTCTCAAACAATTCTCACCCATCTGCAGCAGCCAAATTCCATTGGAAGAGCTATGCCCAGGATGGAAAGGCCATGTTGTACTTGTGTGTCATATACATGTGAAAGACGAGGAGCCTGTCAGAAAAAGAGGTGGCAGCCCTAATTCAGCACCACAAGATTGAGCTGAATAAACAGGAGTTAAAATCCAGATTTTTAATAGCCAAGTACTCTTCCTGGATAGACAAATCTGCCAGTTTTGCATTCTCCCATATTAACATTTTTTAAATCTCAACTCCTTTCCATTCAGTTTATGGAGATATTTGTGAATTTTGGTAAGTTCTTATCCATACAAATGAACAAATCAAGGACAATTCTCAGCCATGATACTGCTTATTTCTAGGGGTGCTTCCAGGCCAGGCTTTTATCTCACCTGTCTCATTCACGCTGTTTTATGGGTGTTCCAGACATGGCAGTTCCCTCCATTTTTTTTTATTACTGAAGAGTAGCTGCACAATGCCTCCTGGCTGTCAGCGTTAGGACCCCTTCGTTTGGAAGCATCCTAAATCCCACTGATTTCAATGAGATCCATTCCCGAATAAATTTGCCCAGGCTGTACGGCCCGTTGAACTTGGTGGAACTTCTTTCCAAGGCCATGTGAGCAGGATCGGCTTTGAGTTGTGCTGGATTTTCTTTAAGACATTTAAATTTATTGTTTATGCATTTTTATTTATTTATATAAATTAAACATACAGTGAGAGCAGTACAATACATATTAAGAACATATTGTGACAAATCTGTCCTCGCCCAGAGATTCTATGAGATGGAACGCCAGAATTCACAAGAGCCTAGCCCACCAGTTAACCACTGACACTCAAGTTTCCCCAAAGCAAGGTATCACCAGGAAATGCTGGTTTTTACTGTCTTCTGATACTAAACACACTGAACTTTAGTTCAATAACACCGCTCAAAGGCCAAGGCTTTGCCTTTCCTGTCTTTTACTTATTTCAAATAGATCTCTACTACACTAGAATATACAATAAGCTCACAATGCCAGCATAATACATTTGGTGAAAGATTAATAAAATGATATTGGGTTACAAAATCCCTTCATCTTCTTAATTTTATGGGCGAGTTTGTTAGTCAACAACATAATGAATTAACATCTTATATGCTGGTTGCAGCAAGAATATTTTATGAAAAAAAGAAAAGTAAAGTAAAATGCAAATAATACATTCTAAGAATGAATGTTTGGATAAAATATGGGATATTGCTACCATGGCAAAATTAACACATATCTTAACAGCAGAAAAAAGGCAAAAAGGTACACATTTGTAGAAAGTGGATCTGCTTTATAGATCCAGCCCCCCCCACTCCACCAATAACCTGATTTAGTTATATATTAAATGAGTGGATATATAAAGAGGAGAATATTTTTCTTGGTAACTTGGTTCTTAGATTCTGCGTATGAGTGTGAAAATGAATATACGTAATATATTGTTGTATATTCAGATTTGGCGTGTGTGTATAAGCGGTAAATTGCCAAAGAAGTCCCACACAGTTACATTTGACTTCAAAAGAGGAAATTTCTCCAAAATAAAGGAACTGGTAAAAAGGAAATTGAAAGGAGCATTCAAGAAGGTTAAATCCCTTCAAAATGCTTGTAGGTCACTCAAATCCATAATAAGAAGGTAGTATGGAGTGTTAAAGGAGTACTAAAGGAGAATAAGGAGATTGTGGAAAAGCTGAATGAATTCTTTTATTCTGTCTACACTGCAGAAGATGTAGAACAGATACCTGTGCCTGAACTGATATTTTCAGGAAGGGAGTCTAATGAACTGAGACAATAGTGGTAGCAAAAAAGTTCTCAACCTTGCTGACTAATTAAAAGTTAATAAATCACCAGGCCCAGATGGCACCCATCCTAGAGTTCTTAAAGAACTTAGGTTCATTTAAGAATTCAAATCTGAAATTGCTGATCTTCTAACAAAAAATATGTAGTGTGTCCCTAAGATCTGCCTCTGTACCAGAGGGCTGGAGAATGCCCAGCGTAACACCCATTTTTAAAAATGGATCCTGGGAAGATCCAGGAAATAACAGGCCAGTTAGCTTAACATCAGTTGCATGTTATGATGATCATGGATGTTGTCTCACAGACATGTTTTTGTAGCTAGAAATCCAGTTTTGAGACCACGAGATACAGATTTTTAGAACAGATTTATTAATGTGTTGGCATTCCCACTGTATTGAAAAGAAACATAAATCTGAATGTATGTAAGCAGATAAACAATGTGTAAAAATGTATAAAAGGCAGCCCAGTGGTCAAAGTTTTCAGTTCTGCATGGGAGAACTCATCTTCTTTGCATGATTTGGAAAGACTAGATGCCATATTTATTTTTTATTTATTACATTTTTATACCACCCAATAGCCGAAGCTCTCTGGGTGGTTCACAAAAATTAAAACCATGAAGAGCATAAAAACAACCAGCAATTTAAAAACACAAATACAAAATATAATATAAAAAGCACAACCAGGATTAAAACCACACAGCAAAAATTGATATAGGTTAAAATATGAAATTAAAACAGCAAAGTTAAATTTAAGTTAAATTAAGTGTTAAAATGCTGAGAAAATAAAAAGGTGTTTTGCTCTTCATAAGCCTTGTTGCCAGAATTACTTTTTTGTAATTTCCAATCATAAATGATTTTAAAATCCCCATTTGTTTCTGACATTTTCTCTTTAAAATAATTTAGAGTACCTTATATCCATAAGGTGGTCTAAAAATCTTTTAGGGTGCAATCTTATGTGTGTTTAGACAGACAAAAGTACTGTAATAAGAAGGTAGAATGTATGGCTGGCTGGGAATGCTGGGAGTTGTAAGCCTTTTTTTCCTGTCTAAACGTTCATGAGACTGTGCCCTTAAAAACTGAAAGAGAAAGGGTCTAAAGAACAAGATACTGTGTTATTCTGTCTTATGGTTTAATCATGTATGCCACCTTGGGAGGTTTCCTCTAAAAGGTGGCCTAAAGTCTGAGATTTTAAAATGTTCAAGAAGTTGTCATGTTTTTGAGAACAATCCTATGCCCCCCTAGAAAGCATCCCAGGGACCGTGGAATGTAGTAGGTCTTAAGTGCACAGATGTAAGTTTGCAAGCTTTCAAAACACTATATAACTGCTACATAACCGAAATGGGGTAATTCGAGGGAAAAGCACAACAAACGTGTAATGGGATGAGGCTCTTATGCTAAGGGTGGACACAGGGCCCCAGCTTTGGATCCCTAGTCCCACCTAGCCCATCCCAGCCCCTGTGGCTCCCTCTCCTGAGATTGGGACTCTGACCTCAGGAAAAGGGAGAGAACGGGATTTTTAATGTGCTTTGTTCAATAAGAATGGCTTTTGCCTGGTGCTTAAAAAGCAATAAAGTTGGCATCAAGCGAAGCTTCTTGGGAATAGCCTTCTTCAGGTGGATTTGAAACCGTGGGGGGAAAAGGCCTCTCCCTTAAAAAAGAACACCTCACCTCTGATGGAAGAAATATTGGAGCAGGGCATCAGCTGATATTATTATTATTATTATTATTATTATTATTATTATTTATTTATTTATTTATTTATATAGCACCATCAGTGTACATGGTGCTGTACAGAGTAAAACAATAAAATAGCAAAACCCTGCCGCATAGGCTTACATTCTAATAGAATCATAATAAAACAATAAGGAGGGGAAGAGAGTATATATTTTTAAAAATATATATTTTATTGCCATCTATATTTTAAATAATACATCCTATTAGAACTGCTCATCTCAGAATTATATGCACAGAGGAACAATTTACATACTAAATGAAATATAAATATTGATGGTTATAAAAAAACCAGCCCCATTAAAATTTTTGATATATGCTAGGGCTGGTGCATAGAATTCTACTTTCACCTCCACAATCTATACTATGTCTTTTGATAAATTGTTCATTATATTAATCACTTTTGTGGGGGGGGGGATGACCTCATGTTTGGGTAGATGCTGTAGAATTCTTTCATTTTCTTGCAAAGATTAAGTTGCTGAATTTCCTATAATTTCTGACACTTTGGTTTTGCAGCTAAAGTGACACCATCAATGTACCAGGAAGTGGAATCAGCAGGTTTGGGAACCCCCAAGACTTGCAGAAGTACAAAACAGAACAAAAATGTTTTCCAGCTATATATTACTTCCAGTATCAAAGCAATTTTTTTTAGGAGAATATTTATACACACATGTGGGCAGGTTGGTATGAGAGGAGATGCTCCTTCAAGCACTTCTTAATGACACATTCTTGCATACAAAAATGACTCAGCAGCAACGCCATTAGGAACTGTTTCTTATTTTCATTTGTTAAACAAATGCGGGGTTAAAGAAAAACCAAAGGTAGTCAAGCTGACAACCAGAAAAATTCCAAAAACTACATTAGGGCAGTAACTTTATGGAGGCCACCTCAATGCTACCAAAAAATGTGCAAGCTTTTGAGATCTCCAGATCTCTTTATCAGGTGAGATGTTACAAAAAGCAGGTTGGAGAAGGGGAAGAAAGTCTGACAAAGTCTGTGTATTCACTCAGAGTCTTAAGATGGAATGTGGAAGGAGGTTGCAGACACTGAATTTAGACTCTACTAGCTGCTAAAGTTTATGGCTGCAAAACCAAATAGGTTTAAGGAAAATTATGTGTATATTTTAATATAAAAACTAGTATTTCACAAAGTTTAAAGCAACAGATTAGCAGTCCAATAGTATATTATACATATATATTGCCAACACTGATATCTAAATAAAAAAGGCTGTACAAACATACAGTGCTTATGTCTCAGTGGGAAAAATAGGAACAGTAATTGCAGCCCTTATTAAAACAATATTTTCTTGATAAACAGGATCGTTATTTAGAACAGTTTTTAGATACTGGCAGACTGGCCAACTCCTTTTGCAAACAATGGCTGATCCCGTGTGTTTGACAATATAAAATCCAGTTGTTACTCAGAATTGTCTATCTCTATCTTTAGGCGAAACACACAGATTGATTCCACATTTTTGAAAATATAAAAGCCAGTTGTTAGTCAGTATTGCCTGTCTCCATCCTTAGGTGAAACACCAAGTTTCATAGAAAACAGAAGGAGAAAGAAATAAGATCGTTTTCATATGACGAAAGGAGGAGAGTTTTTAAAATAGTCTCTTTAGGGTGTGTGTGTAACATCTCACCTGTTTAAGAAATCTGGAGGTCTCAAAAGCTTGCACATTTTTGGTGATCTTTGGAGTTGGCCTAATAAAGGCAAGCCCCTAAAAGGGATTTGGGAATTCTCAAGTACCTGCGCACAAAATAGTAGCTTAGGGTGACCATATGGAAAAGAGGACAGGGCTCCTGTATCTTTAATAGTTGTCTAGAAAAGGGAATTTCAGCAGGTGTCATTTGTACGCATGCAGCACTTGGTGAAATACCCTCTTCATCACAACAGTTAAAATTGCAGGAGCCCTGCCTAGCATGGCCAGATACAACAGAGGGCAGGGCTCCTGCAGCTTTAGCTGTTGTGATGAAGAGGGGATTTCACCAGGTGCTGCAGGCATACAAATGACACCAGCTGAAATTCCCTTTTCTCTACAACTGTTAAAGATACAGGAGCCCTGTCCTCCTTTCCTTATGGTCACCCTACTTAATGTTAAAAACCTATGCGCACTTACTTGGGAGTAAGCCCCATGGAACACCGCAGAATATACTTCTGGGGTGGGGTACCTGCACAGGCTGGCTCAGGGTTCGCCTCCAGCCTCCCATGTCCATCCAACCCTGTTCTCACCCAACACGAGACTTTAGACGTGATGGTGCAGGAGACGACATCACAACAAACTACCTATTTCTCCCCTCGTTGCATTACACGAGGCTTAAGGTAGGCGCCGCCAACTTGTTTACAGACGGTTGCCTAGGTTACGTCTTCCCGACCTGAGCCTGGGAGAAGCTTCAGTGACTCTTCAAAGATCAAAATTTCCAGCATTCAGACTCCGGAGCGATGTATACATAATATATATTTTATATATAATATAACTGATATATTATTACTCTCCAAAGAGTACAGTTCCCAGCATATAACATAACATATATTGCTCCGGAGTGCTGAATGCTGGGAACTGTAGTCTTTGGGGAGTCGCCTGAAACTTCTCCCAGGCTCAGGCCTGGAAGTCGTAACCTAGGCAACCGTCTGTAAACAAGATGGCGGCTCCTGCCTCAAGCCTCAAAATGGGCGGGTGAGTCTCTTTCTAACCCTCGAGAGCGGGTCCCGCTTGTATGCTTTTACTCCCTCACAGCCATTGCTCTCACCACCTCGGTTTCATTCACGACCTCGAGCTTTCTTCGCCGCCCCATGCTCCAGGATGTTAGTCTGTGTTGCTGCAGACGTAATAAAAGCGTCCTTGTAGTACCTTAAAAAACTTAGGGCGCAATTTTATCCATGTTTAGACAGGAGAAACGTTCTACAATTCCTTGCATTCCCCAGCCAACATAACTGTCTAGAGAATGCTGGGATTTGTAGGACTATTTTTGCTGTCTAAACAAGCATAAGATTGCACCCTAAAGGCTGCATCCAGTATTAGTCTAACTTAAGTCCCATTACTTTTAATGGTTCTATTCTTAAGTAAGACTAACATCGGATACAACCCTAACCATGAAAACTTGAATGCGTTTATGCAGAAGTAAGTCCACTTCGTTCAATGGTGCTTGTCCATAGGATGGCAGCCAGTCAGTGCAATTCTGTGCATGTCTACTCTGAAGTAAGCCCCTGCTTTGAATGAGGCGTCTTCCCTGGTAAGAGTGTGTAGGATTGCAACCATACAGTGTTTACCCAGATGTATGCGCCACTAAGTTCTATGGGCAAGTGTGCAATCCCAAGCCTACGTACCAGTGACATAAGTCCTGTTGAACATAGTGGGGCTTGCTTCTGGGTAAATATCCATAGTATTGAACTTAACAAATTTCTAGGTCAGATGCTAGAGCTTCCTTCATCAAAATGTTCTCCTCCGTGGGCAGATATAAGGTGTCTCTAATGTAAGGGGAAAAAACCTGCACCCCTTACTGGGTTTTCTTATTCTAGAGTCTCCATGTTTTTGACTGGCTCCTTTAGACGATTTTGAATTGAAAACTTCCCCTCTTGGGAATGCTATTCTGTTCAATGAAACAGCACCAGCTAGCGATAATTTAAATATTTCATTATTTCCGATTTTTTTAAAAAAGTGAGATTACTGGGTGAAAGCGTGGGAGACGTCCTGGAGATTGATGTAAAGGACCTGCAAACTTCCGTGAGCGCCAATCACGAACCTGCAATAAATCGCTTGTGTAGAGTAGCTCATATTTACAGGCATGGATCTTATTGTGGATATATTCGTCCTCTGCAGACCTAGGATTGTTAGTTTATCATAACTGTCTGGCCCCACTGTTTGGAATGTGTTGGATCAAAGATCTGTCCCACTCATGGAGGGTGCGTTTGCCCAATTTTCAGGGATCCCCCCCCATCACAGCTCAAGCCATTCAGCAGGGCCTCTGGACTCTCGGTGTAGCATTTTCAGGGGGCTGAATGTGCTGCTGTGGGGAGAAGTGGGTCTGCTTCTGTCAGTGCAGTTGCACATGGCAAAATATGGACCTGAACCCAATGTCCATTTCTCTGAACCCTTGTGTGTGTGGATTTATGATATGATATGCCAACTGGGGATGACACTACACTTCCTGCTTCTGATACCATGGGCTGTAGTCCATATATGTAATATTTATTTATTTGTTACATTTATATCCCGCATTTTTTCTCCAAGCAGCCCTAGGGGGCATACACGATCCTCCTCTCCATTTTATCCTCACAACATCCCTGCAAGGTAGGTTAGGTTGAGAGTCAGTGACTGGCCCAAAGTCACTCAGTGAGCTATATGACAGACTGAAGACTAGAACTTGGGTCTCTCCAATCCACAATTAAGGTTTATACGAGGGTTAAAATTTATGCCACAATTAATCTTTTAGACTTTCAGGTGCCACAACTACCAGACTCGTTTTGTCATGTTTATTTTAAAGCATAGTCAGATCACTGCTGATTGGATCTTCTTAACTGAATTGGATTCTGAATTCATTTGTGCTACAAATAACATTGACAAGCATCATGCTATCTCTTGCATTGCCCTGTTGGCTTCACTTTGTAAAAACAATTTTCTTCTTCTTTGTACTTGGGGAATATGCAACAGATGAAGTGGGTTCTGGAGCCTGTGAAAGCTTATGCCACATGAAAGGTACTACAAAACCTTTGCTGCAACAGACTCAGCTAACGGAATGAAAGTTTCTGTACATATACAGGGGGGAAATATACGTAAATTTGCATCCAATTTTATATGATGCCTGTGAGGCTCAGGAGCATGTGATGCCTGTGAAACACTGTGGCTGGGTTCGGACAACACAATAACCCCCACTCAAGGGTTGTGTATAGGTTGTTCTTGAAACGTGGGTTGTTGTTGAAATGTGGGTTATCATGTTGTCTGACCCCACTGCGACAACAAACCATGCTTGGTGAACCAAAAACAACCCACAGTTCACAATCCAATAACAAACCATGGGTCCGCTTTATGGGCTGTGCGTTATTAATAAACCATGGTTCGTTATCATGGCTGGGTTCAGAAAACATGATAACCCACATTTCAGCAACAACCCATTGTTCGATGACGACCCACATTCAACCCTTGGGTGTGGGTTACCGTGTTGTCTGAACCCAGTCTGTATTTAGAAGGTGGTTTGGAAAATGTATATCATACAGGAATGAAAAAAGCAACATCAGCTGAAATGCTCTCTTCTACGATGCTGTTAAAGATGCCCTTATGTTCTCCTTTGTATATGATTGCCTTATGCTTGGTCCTTTGTGCCCATTTTTTTCCAATGCTGCCGCTACATTGTTATATTAGCACATTTGTGTCTAACTCTTCCTTCAGAGAACTCAGGGGGGAGTCCATCATTTTATGCTCACAACTCTGTGAGTAGGTTATGCTGACAGATCGTGACTGGCCCAGACAGCTTCACAGCTGACTTGAGGGCAGTCTAGCTATATGTATGGTATCTCAAGTTTGACAATGTATCTCACAATGAGAAATGTAAATGGAGAAAGGATGGCACCTTTGTAGATTAGGCATCCTAGAGTCGGTCTCATCAATGTCATATTCTGCCATGTGGATAGTCAGAGGAGCAGCTCACATTTACTCCTCAACCCATCCAAAATTTTTGGATTGTGAGGAATGAACCGACAACAACAATTCCGAGTTTCACAAATTGTAATGCCTGTTTATTTCTCTCTCTCCCCGCCACCGCCAGGGTTTAAAACTGTGTTCAAGCTAAACCATGACATCTCCTCTCTCCTCTCTGGGGAAGATTCGCCGAATGCCACTTCAGCTGCAGACAGCGGGGTAAGTGAGGCCCTGTTCACGCAACCACATGGATCTGCGGTAGCCACACAGGAGAAGTTTGCACCTTTTGTTGCAGTCATATTCCTTCATGAGTATTTTCATTTTATGTGCTCACATCAGAAAACCAAGGGACTTGACTAGTGTATGTCCGCAGTGTGGCTTCCCCCCGCCCTCACTCAAAGTAGAGGCTATTGTGTATTAGTACCCCAGTATCAGGGGCAAAGGAAGTGGTAACCCCCTGCCTCTCCCAGTCTCTCCAGACCAGAAGCAAAAAAATAAATGAATAAAAAATGAGGAATGCTGTGCTTCTTTGCTTGGAAGGGAGGAAGGAGGAGGAAGAGGAAGAACAGCAGAGAGTGAAACTGACCAGGCTCGTTTGGGATGCAACACTGGGAGAAACAATCTCTGGTGATGGGGGTCTCTCCTTTGCAACTCAGATTTAATTTTTTTGTATCCCTAAAGTCTTTACGAAGAGATGCGGCCAAGGAGGGAAGAAGGATGCCTGGATTTTACTTAACTCTTTTCAATTACCATTATCATTATTTGTCTTCTCTTCCTCCACCCCTGAAGCAATGTTTCAGCAAGTAACCTCTCTGCCCCTGCAACTTGATCATTATGTGAAAGGGAGTGGCCTGGAGCCCTGTTAAGGACTTGAAGAGCTGAGTGGTTTTTTCCAAAGGCTTGAAGGCAATTAAATTGCTGTTGTTTGTTTGGGTTTTCCAAGTTTGAATATATACAGCCTCTGCATAACTGTTCTTTGTCTGCAATAGTTATTCAAGGTTCTAACTATTAGATATAGAATCATAGAATCATAGAATAGCAGAGTTGGAAGGGGCCTACAAGGCCATCGAGTCCAACCCCCTGCTCAATGCAGGAATCCACCCTAAAGCATCCCTGACAGATGGTTGTCCAGCTGCCTCTTGAATGCCTCTAGTGTGGGAGAGCCCACAACCTCCCTAGGTAGCTGATTCCATATATACACCGCTGGGAAACAATCAAGGCTGTGTTGGGTTTCTCCCATTGAGCATGTTGCTACCTGCACTTTCCCTCAAAGCTGAGTGTTTTCAGGTGACATGGCAAAAAATTATTACCAATAACAGCTTGGAAAGAGGTATTGGGAGACCCATATGTTTGACATATAGGGGAGTACTTTGGATCTATAGTACTCATTCAGAAGGATGTACAAGATTCTGAACAGACATTTATTTATTTATTTACAATATTTATATACTGCTCCCCAATCAAAATTTCAGAGCGGTGTACAGGATAAAATAAAATAAAAACAGAATAAACACTTTAAAATAGATTTTAAAAGAAGCAAAATGTACAGTGAACCGTGGCTGGTCATTAAGGAAAGGCTTCCTGGAATAATGACGTTTTCAGGAGACGCCGAAAGGGTTATAAAGTTGACGCCTGCCTGACTTCCAGGGGCAGGGAATTCCATAGGAGGGGGGCTACCACGCTGAAGGCTCTTCCCTTGGTGGACTCCAATCGGAGGATGGATCTATGTGAAAGCACCAGGAGCATGCCCTCGGATGACCTTAGTGACTGGGCAGGTTGGTAGGGGAGAAGGCGCTCTCTCAGGTATCCTGGTCCCAAGTTGTTTAGGGCTTTGTACACAAGTACAAGAACCTTAAACCTGGCCCGGCAGCGAATAGGCAGCCAGTGCAATTTCCTTAGCAGAGGAGTTACATGCTGGAAAGGGGCAGCTCCAGACAACAGCCGAGCTGCAGCATTCTGCACTAGCTCCAGCTTCTAGAGCAGCTTTAAGGGCAGCCCCACATAGAGTGCATTGTAGTAATCCAGTCCTGAGGTCACTAACGCCTGTACCACTGTGGCCAAGCTATCCCTGTCCAGAAGAGGCTGTAGTTGGTGAACCAGCTGAAGCTGGTAAAAGGTACTCCGAGCCGCCGTGGCCACTTGAGCCTTCAGCGACAGAGATGGATCTAAGAGTACCCCCAAACTACGAACCTTATCTTTCAGGGAGAGTGCAACCCCATCCAGAACAGGCAATGAGCCTGTCTCCCGGACTCGGGAACCACTCACCCACAGGGCTTCCGTCTTGTCAGGATTCAGTTTCAGTTTACTGGCCCTCATCCAGCCCATTACTGAGTCTAAGTACTGGTCCAGGACCTGCACAGCCTCACCTGATTCAGTTGTCACAGGGAGATAGAGCTGCATGTCATCAGCATATTGATGGTATTTAGCTCCAAAATCCCCTATTGATCGTTCCCAATGGCTTCATATAGATGTTAAATAACATTGGGGACAAGATGGCGCCCTGCGGCACCCCATAGCTCAATTGCCAAGGGGCCGAGGACTGGTCACCCAATGCTACTCTCTGAAAACGACCCCGTAGGTAGGACTGGAACCACTGTAGCACAGTGCCTCCGTTGCCCATCCCAAGGAGTTGATCCAGGAGGATACCATGGTCAATGGTATCAAAAGCCGATGAGAGATCGAGCTGACAATCCCAGAGTTAAGATATTCTTCTTTTAATTTATCACATCTGCATACCTGAGGACACAAAAAAACTTGACAACATTGTCAGTCACTTTTCATCACAAGTGCTACAAAAGTACCCATTGTATTGGCCCAACGAAACAACACGCTTACCAGCAAAAAGAAAAAAAATGAGAGAGAGAATAAAAATTAACAGGGTAAATCCTGTTGGATGTTGATTGTAGCTTTCTCTCTGTGTGTGAAATGCTTCTAAGTACCATTGATTTTAATAGGAGTAGTTCACTCCACCCATGGTAACTTCATAGGGACTGTTCACGCAACAAGCTAACTCACACTCAATGGTCAAGTGTGGCTTTTTTGAACTGTGGGTTGTTTGTTGAACCATGGGTTAATGTGTTGTCTGTACACAACCAGGGTGGCTTGTTAACCATGCAGTGTGGCTTCTTTTCCACAAATAAGCCACCTTGAGAACCTATGGTTTGTTGTTTGGTTGTTTAGTGTGGTTAGCAAGCCACCCTGCCTGCATTCAGACAGCACGATAACCCATGGTTGAACAAACAAGCCACAGTTCAACAAACAAGCTGTTGAGTGTGGGTTAGTGTGCTGTGTGAACAGCCCCATAGTAAACCCGCTCCCCATCCCACCACCCTCAGGTGGGCACCAGTTGCCATTGTTACTGCATTTAAAAATAATGATTTAAACTGTAAAATTACTAGCATGTTCCTTGCCACTTACATTGAAGGCATGCATTTACACAATTAATCATTTATGTTCTGTTTCTTTTATGTGTTATATATCCTGGGTTTGTTTCCCACCCACCCCTCTGGATTTTAGGAAAAGGGCTGTGCCATTCAAAGAGAGTATCCAGAATGGTAAGTGATTGATTGGTTGCATTTATATCTCACCTTTTCCCCTCCAAGGAATTCAAGGCGGTATACATAATCCTCCTCTTCCTCTCCTTTTCTGTCTTCACAACAACAACAACCCTGTGAGGTAGGTTGGGCTGAGAGTCTGTGTCTGGTCCAAGGTCACCCAGTGAGCTTCCATGGCCAAGTGGGGATTAGACCCCGGATCTTCCAACTCCCAGTCCAACACTCTAGCCACTACACTACAGTGGCTCTCAGCGCTGAGATCATTGACATCCCTCCATATATCTTATCCCATATAGTTGTTTATATGCCACTGTAATATCTTGTGAATCCCTTTTCATCTGAATCCCTTTTCATCAGTTCCTACAGTAAGCCTGTGAATTACTGCCTCCCTTTTACAGACAGAGAATGAGGCCGAGAGCATGTGACTTATTCAAGGCCACCCAAGGACTCTGGGGGAGAGAGGAAACCCAACTCTGCTCCAGTCTCTTGGCTATCTGTTTGTGAGATGCGGGTGTGTTGTCTTTAAAACCTCGACCCCATTCAGTTGTGATAATTCAGCTTTGGAGCCCCCCAAAACATTTTCCCATCCCAGTTACTCACCCTTTCAAATTGCTTGTGTTTTAAATAACATATCATTTGTGATATATTAGGATTTTTACTAAGCTAGTTTTTTTTTAAAAAAAAAGCCCACGATTCCTAGGTGCCATTAATTAAAATGAAATTTCTGCAGAACTGGAATTGGAAGATGCAATTAGTAAATGGGTTACTAGATGGTAAGCCCGAGACCGTGTTTACGGGCGTCGTGGTTTGTCCCGGTTCCTCGCGAGGTGCTGAGACCCGCGCCCATGGGGGGGGGGGGGAGCAGGGATTTTTTTTAAAAAAAAAGCCTTACCTTTTGCTCACGAGCGCTGATGCACATCTACTTCTTTAAGAAAAAAACCAAAAAAGGCGGGCGCAACGCCTCTCCCTCTGAGATCATCGCGCACCACATGTGAACAGAGGGGGCGATCTTACGATAAAAATATCACGAGATCTTCATCCCTCCATCCTGCTAGACCAGTAGGTCTAGCACGCACAGCAGTGATAGCAGGAGGAAATCCTTGTTTTGCTTTTGGTAATAATTTTATCCCGTTGGTTCACAGATGATGAAGCTGCTATGATGGATGAAATCCTGGGACCAGGAGCTCAAATTCCAGTACAAGTCAACACACCTTCCTGTTCAGATGGAACAACGGCAAATCCAGCTACACTTGGTATGAGTGGAAGAGCTGGGGATAGAGTTATGTTTCAGAGCAATGCCAGCTCAGAGGCTGTGGGCCCTATGTCTCTTTTATAAGGAGTCTTTTGTGAAGTTGGTATCTGGCACAAAATTTGGATTCCTGATAACCACTGCTTCGAGTATTAGAACAAAAATGCACATGTGTGCCATCCTCATGATGGTGAAGATACATGTAAACATCTGCAGGCAGTGATCAGGATCCAAAGAAATGCAAAATTCAACAGGTTTTTCGATCTGTTTTTCCTCAAGGAGCAACCTACCCATGCCAAGTAGCAAGCAGTTTTTGAAGCTGAGGTATGGTAGGGTGACCCTATGAAAAGGAGGACAGGGCTCCTGAATCTTTAACAGTTGTCTAGAAAAGGGAGTTTCAGCAGGTGTCATTGGTTTGTAAGCAGCACCTGGTGAAATTCCCTCTTCATCACAACAGTTAAAGCTGCAGGAGCCCTGCCCTCTTGATGAGATACAAAAGAGGGTGGGGCTCCTGCAGCTTTAAGTGTTGTGATGAAGAGGGGATTTCACCAGGTGCTGCTTGCATACAAATGACGCCTGCTGAGTCTCCCTTTTCTATACAACTGTTAAAGATACAGGAGCCCTGTCCTCCTTTCCATATGGCCACCCTATTAATGAACAGGCCAAGATCATAAACTTGATGGGTGGGATTTCAACACCACGTCCTCAAGATTCCAAATGTGCCCCAAAGTCCATAAAGGTTGGGAATCCCTGCTGCAACAGTACAGTATTATATCCCAAAAGACCTAATTCTACCCACCCTTCTCCTCGCCCCAAGCTGATGCTGGTTTGAGAGAGAGGCAGAGTTGCTCATAGTGTGAACTTGCACAGATTCTGCAGAGGGGTTGTCTCATTTTGAAACCAACCAACCAACCAACCTGCAAACCCTGCTTGGCCAGGGCCAACGGTGGAACACAAGAAATATATCATGGGAAGTGAAACCTCTCTGAAATTCACTTTTCATTCTCTTACTATGTTTTCTCTGTTTGCAGCCTTAGTTTAGAAAGTGTCATGAAGAAGTGTATGCAAAATTAGGCATCCTAACATAAACGGCATCCACCTCTGAATCCTAAGTGTTCCTTTTCATTTTTTTCCCCCATGATTCATGCGATGTATTTTGAATGTAGCAAATGGGTTTCTTTTGCATCGAACATGGAAATGATTAGCACCGAGTATGTACACCGTTGCTTATAAAAGTGTTTGTGGTGCTTAGCTATGCCAAGTGAACCATGGTAGCTTTTGTTTCTCAATTTAAAGGATGCAGGTGCTTGGTGTTGAACCACATTCTGGGGTCATCACACATCTCTGCCCCATAAACCACATTTCCTCTTTGCCTGCAGAGACACACCTAGCCTGATGCAAGTGAACACACACACACACACACACACACACACACACGTGCACACTCCCCCAAGTTTGCTCTGTTGCTTTTTTCCTACCTTGATACCTTCTGCAGGAAGAAGAGAGTGGGTCTGCTGTTTTTCCTGGCCTCCTCTATGGCCTGGTTCTACTGGTTCTTTCTGCCATGTTGCTGCCTGCACGTGTGTGTACAATGTAGTAAACCTCGATGGAGACAGTGGGATAGGCAACAGCAATGTCCCTGTGCTAGGGAGACAGTTTATCTGCATATGACGTAGAAATGTTGTGGGGATAGAGCGTTAACGCCTCCTCCTGAAGCGTCACCCCCATATCCAGGATCCAAGATATCCAAAATCCCAGGGCATGTCTACACCGTGTCTATATCCCGGGCTCATCTCCAAGTCGTCCCTGTGCATCCACATGACGCACAGGGGATCCCGGGGGCAACTCGGGACGACCAGGGACTTTCCCTGGGATATCTGGGACTGCGGATTTCCTGATATTTTCATGGTTCCGGGATCATCCTGAGGAGCGCAGACAATGAGGTTGCCGCTCCCAGAACGTCCCTTCTTCCCTGCGAGTAGTAGGGTTCTGGAAACAGGCACGGAGCTGCGTGGGGGGGCAGTCCGTGTCCATCAGGGGTGGGGAGCAGTTGCAAGGGTGTTTTTTTGGGTGGGTGTGTTAAACCTTACATGTGCTGGAGTGCAATTGCACTCTGTCTCCGTTCCTGGGGGGTGGGAAATGGTGGCCACAATGTCCCTCTTCCTTCTGGGATGTCACATGGCTGTCAAGATGCTGGGGGAGGATTGCAGAAGCAGGTAAGTCCATGATCCTCCCCCCTCCCTCCCGCTACACTCTTAGTTGTAGACATGCCAGTCACAACCCTCGTAATGTACATGATTACAAGGGAACCGTTTTACAGTCTTCCCCCACTGGCAATTCACAAACTGGTCCTCTGTTGTTTCGGTCAAAGAGAGACCCAACACAGGCAAAATTCCAAGCATTCTGGCCCTGTGCCTTGTTTTTAAGGAGCTCAATGTGTCATTGTGGGACCAGTAGCTCGAATGAATGTTTGGATCTGAATCGTTCTCATGATGTGTTGATTTCATGCCTTTAGGGGCTGCTCCCACCGACATGGAGCTGATGACCTCCATGATGCAGAAGATTGCTTCTTTGGAACACAAAGTCAAGAACCAAGCGCAAACGATCCAGCAGAAGGTAAAAAATGCTGGACTTCGGGAACGACGTTAGGGTCACTCGTGACGTTAAAATGAGATTCCTATTAAGATTGTATGTATTTATTCATTATTAACGCATATATTTATAGGCCGCCCTATAACAGAAAGTTCTCTGGTGGCTTACAAAGTAAAACAGTAAAATTAAATATAGTCACATGATGGCAATAAAAATAAAATAAAATGCAGCAAGTAAAAACAGATAAAATCGAAACAATCAATGAAAAGAGAGCGAGGAATAAAAGTCCGCAGAGCTGAAACTGTATTAAGAACCGTAAGATGATTTAAAGGTGTTGGGGAAGTAAAGACATTAAGGAAGGCACCAAGAGGGACCTCTCTGGGGAGGAAGTGGAAGGCTGTTTCACGTGTTGCCGCCTCTCACACCTCATCTGGTGGGGAACACAAAGAATGGTTTCATAGGATGATCTCAAGGGCCAAATAGGTCCATGTGGGAAGAGGTGATCTTTCAGGTACCAACTTTTTATTATTATTATTATTTATTTATATAGCACCATCAATGTACATGGTGCTGTACAGATTACACAGTAAATAGCAAGACCCTGCCGCATAGGCTTACAATCTAATAAAGTTGTAGTAAACAATAAGGAGGGGAAGAGAATGCAGACAGGCACAGGGAAGTGTAAACAGGCACCGGGTGGGGTGAAGCTAACAGTATAGAGTCAGAACAAACTCAATATTTAAAAGCTATAGGGAACAGAAAAGTTTTTAGTTGAGTTTTAAAAGCTGTGATTGAGTTAGTAGTTCTCA
This sequence comes from Elgaria multicarinata webbii, assembly GCF_023053635.1. NCBI lineage: Eukaryota > Metazoa > Chordata > Lepidosauria > Squamata > Anguidae > Elgaria > Elgaria multicarinata. The sequence continues at coordinate 11,003,849 of NC_086183.1, read as the reverse complement.
AGTGTTCTGGAAGAGCGTTCCAGGCGTAAGGGGCAACAGAAGAAAAAGGATGAAGCCGAGTAAGGGAAGTGGAGGTCCTTGGGCAGGCGAGAAGCATGGCATCGGAGGAGCGGAGAGCACGAGCGGGGCAATAGTGTGAGATGAGAGAGGAGAGATAGGCAGGAGCTAGACCGTGAAAAGCTTTGAAGGTCAACAGGAGAAGTTTATATTGGATTCTGGAGTGAATTGGAAGCCAATGAAGAGATTTCAGAAGTGGAGTGACATGGTCAGAGCGGCGGGCCAAGAAGATGATCTTAGCGGTAGAGTGGTGGACAGCAGTTTTGAAACCTTGAAAGGTTTTAAAGGTCAAAAATAGTGCTTTGAACTGGGACCCAAAATGGACTGAAATTCAGTAATTTTTTATTTATTTATTACATTTTTATACCGCCCAACAGCCGAAGCTCTCTGGGCAGTTCACATAGTATTGGCATAATACGTTTATTACACCCAGTCCCAGTTAGCACTCTTCTGGCCAGAGTCCGTCAACGGAAGTTTCTGCACTGTTTTCCAAGCCCAACCCATGTACTACAACCCCTTGCAATAATCCACAGAGGAGGTTGCCAGAGCATGGATCGTGGAAGCCAGGCTCCCTCTTTCTAGATACGACAGAGCTGCAGTACCAGTTTAAGCAATTGCAAAGGAAATTTGAGTATTGGGTTGTGTGTGTGTGTGCATAAATGACACATGATGTGCCTGAGGACAAATATATACTTTTGTGCTCTCAACAAGCAGAAAATTGCCTAGCTATTTCCTATTGATTGTGATGCGTCTGAATTCCTAAAGATGTTTATAATTTTGTCTTTTGCTCTGCAGAATAAGAAGATCAGTGAGTTTGAGGCACAAATAAAAATCCTTCAGAAAGAAAAAGGTAATATTGAACCGTGCTTCCCTTTGCTCCTTCTTTCTGCCCTAAGCAGTAGACGGGAGCCATGTCTTGCTAGAGATAGGGGATGTATAACTGAAGGCCATCCTTCAGGCCAAAGCAGTGAGCTTGTGAGGATGTGAAGAGAGCATCCTTCAGAACCTTACCATAAGTGCTGAGATTGGCCCTGGAAGGAGATCTAGGAGCCAAATGTCTGCCAATGGCTAAGCCTCTGGATGGAATTGTCCATTTGGAAGATTCATGTCCAAGGGTGAAACCAAGCCAAGAATAACGTATCATTGATAACAGAGACCTGGACTATCTCTGCTCTTTATGCAGTTTGATACTGAGCAATGTGAGGAACCTCAAATCTCTTCTGATTTCCTCCCCAATAGGGTTGAGTTCATCTGCATATCAATCTTCAGGGTTGAGCAGAGCTGAGGAACTGGAAGTGTTATGCCTTGAACTGCAACGACAGATCTGGGAAATGGAGGTATTGTAAGGTTAAAGGAAGGGAGCAGATACGATTTATTCCTCTAGGAATATGAGTTTTTCACTTCGGGTGATGATGGAAGGGAGCAAGACAGAGAGAGGGGCAAAATCCATGCCTTTTGCCTCTCATTGCCACTCCTCTTAGAATGGAGAGGGGGGGGAAACAGTGTGTTTGGGGTGGGGGGAGGGCATGGAGGGTGTGGTGGGGGCACCGGATGTCCTCTCCTGAGCACTTGGATTTTGAAGTTCGGAGATCAGAAAGCCCCCGTTCCATTTGGACTCAGGTTTTCTCAACCCCTTGGGTTCCGGGCCGAGTCAGGCTCAGGTGACTTCTTGCTCCATCCCTATTGAAAACCCAGTTGCTTTCCTAGGGTTGCAGCCCTAAAATAAAACCTCTTTGGGGGAAAGTAGCTACTTTAGCTTCCCTATTCCATCTTGGTATCCTAAGTACAAGATGGGCTGGGCTTTTCACCCTGTTCCCCTTCCTCCCGCCTTCTAAGTTGCTCCCATTTCCCCCGCCCCATGCAGCGGTTTCTGAATGACTATGGATTGATCTGGGTTGGAGAAGGGACACATTCTCTGGAAGAGCTGGACTCCTCAAAGCAAGAAGGGAGCGCTCCATCAAGAGCGTTCTGGAAGCCAGGTATGCTGGGACAGGTGAATGCTCCATTTTAAATGTATTACATATGTTAAATGCATTAAAAGAACATACATTATGTTTTTCCTTCGGTCTCTCCCTCCCCACCCTCTCTTGGTTCCGTGAATATTGAAATGTAGGTTGTAAGCTCCTTTATTTACTTTGGGGCTCTCTTTTTGTTTGTAGAACTCCATAAAATGCCCTGTGCACTGGTGGCACTGTATTATACAGACCCTGTTCAGATAATACACTAAGCCACAGTGGTTAAGCATTTTGGGCTAAACATTATGAGAACCATGACTTAACATTCCTAACCATGGTGGCTGCATAATCAAGGTTTAAGCATGCTCACTAACCATTTGCTACAAAAGGTTTAGCGTCCGAACCATGGCTTATTATGTTGTCTGAAGAAGCCCATAGAGTAAATCCCTCCCATTTCCATTCATTAAATAACCATGCAGATAATCGTAGCAAAGAGTCTTGTAGTAAATAATGCAAATTATCAGATCTGAAGTGGTCTCAGGAGAAGATTTTTAATTGGCTGCTGCTATCAAATGGAATGTTTTCTCTGGGTTATTAAAGATAGGCCCTTTTCAGTGATGGCCCCTTGATTGTGGAACTCACTTCCCAGGGTGTTCCTTCCAGCCCCCTCTCTTCTTGCCTTCAGGCAATCCTCTGAAAATATTCCTATTTTGGAAAGCCTTTTTGAATTGATTGGTCTGTTTTTACCGGAGTCCTGAATATTAACAACTGGGTTCCTCTTGTTTGTGATTTATTGCATTTTGTAATTAGTTTTAATTAAACCCTTTTAGCTATATTGCAAGCCACTTTGTGAAGCCTTTTGCCTTGAAAAGCAGGTTATAAACAGGAAGAAACTCTGTCATAGTTTCCGTAAGACCCACCCTGTACCTTGAGATATTATGTACCCCACTGTGATTCAATTACACATCTGGAACTCAAGATGCAAATTGAATTCTAGGAACGCAGCTGTTTTGACAATTGCCACTGTCCACTTCCTCAGTTCAGTATGGAGCTGGGAGCTGTTGCTTCAGCGATGTTGCAGTTCAAACAGAAGGTTGATGTAGGAGTTGTAGGCTCCACTCCTTTTGTGGTTCTCAGCCAGGGCCTGATCTGGGCAGCTAGCCTCATACCAGCCTCCCAATTAGACTGGCGTGAGGCTAGCTGGGCACGAACAATGGCTCTGAAGCTATTGGCTGGCATGAGGTGCCGTAGCTCAGTGGAAGGGAGGTGCCATAGCTCAGTAGGACATTGCATGCTGAAGGTCCCAGGTTCGATCCCTGGTTTCTCCAGGTAGGGTGAGAAAAAGCATCCTGCCTGAAACCCTGGAGAGCCACTGCCAGTCAGTGTCGACAATACTGGGCTAGATAGACCAAAGGTCTGACTTAGTCTGATGCAGCTACCTATGTTCCTATGAGGTCCTTTTGGCGGGAGTAAGGATCTGAGAGGAAGCTGGCAGCTCAGACAGAAGGTTTGGAGTCAGAATTAACAGAGGTTGCCTTAGTCTTAGCAACTTCTCCTCTCTTTGTCATAGGTGATGCCGTCATTTCAGAAACCTCGATCAATTTTGATTTAATTTTCAAAAACCTGAAAGATCTCAACGCGCTGGCTGGGGAGGGCGTGTCCAAAATTGAGCACACGGCAGGGGGTGCCCGGCTGAGGCAGATGGACTCCATCCCCCTCACCTTCTATCAGAACGGGATCGTCATGTTCAACGGACCCTTCCGTTCATATGAGGCGCCTTCCACGCAGGTCTGGATCAGTTCTTGGGGAGGCGGGGAAGCTGGCGGGCAAGAGTGCCCACAGCAATTGCTACGTGACACAAGGGAGGCTTTTCAAGGGAGGCCCTGACACCCCCAAATCCCAACTTCCTGCCCAGAAGAAGATTGGTGCCATTACGTCTCTAAGCAGAATACTTGGCATCTTGCCAGAGTACTGGAAGAAACCTTATAAGAGGGCAAGGCTGAATAATCATAGCAGTCGGATTTCTGTGGAACTGCCCTCCACTTATTTTGGTCAGAGCCATTTCTGAAGAACTGAGCACAGGATAAAAAAGGGGAGCCAGTCAGGAAGAGGAGTTCGTGGGTATCTTGTCCAATAAGAGATGATGATTCAGTCCTAAGTGGACTGTGCAGCTAGGGCCAGCCTTCCTCAACCTGGGGCGCTCCAGATGTGTTGGACTGCATCTCCCAGAATGCCCCAGCTGGCTGGGGCATTCTGGGAGTTGTAGTCCAACACATCTGGAGCGCCCCAGGTTGAGAAAGGCTGAGCTAGGCCATGTCTGAATAAAAAGCAGGAGTGGGCAGGAATTAAACTGTGGACCTCTGGCCTATTTTCCAGTGGGGATGCTAAAAAGAGCAAAAGTAGCAAGTGGGTGGGGAGGAGTGCAGAACTTTCCTCCTCCTCCTCCTCCATCTTTATTTATTTATTTATTTATTTATTTATTACATTTTTATACCGCCCAATAGCCGAAGCTCTCTGTGGCTTGCCCCTCTCCAGGCACTTTTCTTCCAACTATAGCTCCAAATTAGAAGTTAACCTGGGTAAAAGAAACACCATGTTTACTACTACTACTACTACTACTACTACTACTAATAATAATAATAATAATAATATAAATTTATTTATTTATTTCTTATCCACCTCGCCGTTGGATCGAGGCAGGGAACAACATTAGTACAGGAATCAACACATCTTAAAAATTCTTGATTTTACATTGATCTGGATAGGCCTGCCGGAAAAGGCTAGTCTTTAAAGCTGCCTTAAAATCACACAGAGAGTTAATTTTACAAATCTCCTCCGGCAGACCGTTCCACGATCTGGGAGTGACAGAAGAAAAGTTCCTCTGGGAAACTGATGTCAGCCTCGTTTTAGGTGACTAAAGTAAGTTCACCCCAGAGGACCTGAGTGTGCGGGGCAGACTGTGTGGGAGAAGGCGATCCCGCAGGTAACCTGGACCCAAACCGTTTAGGGCTTTAAAGGCAATGACCAACACTTTGTATTTTGCCCGGAAACTAATTGGCAGCCAGTGGAGTGATTTTAATGTTGGGGTAATATGCTCACCCCTAGATGTACTGGTGACCAACCTGGCTGCCATATTTTGAACTAGTTGAAGTTTCCGAACTAGGTACAATGGCAGCCCTATGTAGAGCGCATTGCAGAAGTCAAGCCTTGAGGTTACCAGCACGTGCACTACTGTCTTTAGTACTGTCTTTACTGTCCCTTGAAGAGATGGGCTGTGAGGAGGTAAGCCATGGGTCGGGGGAGGGTTTAGCACCCCTCACCCAAATGCCTCCTTTGGGTTGGAAATCTGATCTTCCATCCTTCTCTTTCCATGTGCTTTGGGCATTTCCATGTTTAACTGTGACGGCTGCCATCCTTTAAGCCGCCACCATCACATTTATTGTGTCCACTGTTCTGGAAATGATTTGCAAGTTAAGGGGGAAGTAATGGAAAGCAAAAATGAGGACAGGATTGTTCATGCAACCACTCCACCGTCCACCCACAAACAAGCCCCAAATCCCACACCTGGCCTCTGCGACTGTTTCAAGGCCATTCCACACCACTAATGTGTGGGCTGGTTTTGTCTGGATTCTTTGACACATGCAAATCCTGGGATTTTGCATGCCCCTGTTCAGCCCCCACAGAGTTCGTTTGCGGTTGAGTGCACCATTCAAGATTCTCTTCATGGTGAATGAGTCAGACAACCGTTGGCTGAAAATAAAAACGCTGTCACGTATTCTTGAATACTCCGTTCTGTAGCTATCCAGCCCCTATGGCTGTTAACAAGGGAGAACCTATTCAATGCATCTATGTTGAAATGTGAATAGGCTCCTTTCTGGTAGACGCCTGAATAAAGCCTAATATTCATTTTAATAAAAGTTGCTTGTCCTTATGGTATAAGAGATACTATATTTTATTTATTTAATGATATTTATGAATCACATTAAAGACATTTCTAAGCGATGTACAATAATAATAATCTTCGTACGGAGGACAAGGTTACCTTCCGTGGAATGCCTATTAGAAAAGGCATGTTTTTAATAGGTGACAAAAGGCCAGAAAGGTTGCCTCTGCCTAGGTTGTAATGCTGGGGAGTTCCAGAGTGTGAGTCCTGGGATACTAAAAGTGTGATGGAGCAGACCTCTGAAATCTTGGGTACTATCAAGAGGACATCTCCTGATGAGTGCAGTAACCAAGCAGATGGGTAGGCTAAAGTCTGAGCTGTGATGGAGCAGCCTCTGAAATCTTGGGTAACACCAGCAGGGCAACTTCTGACGAATACAGTAACTGACCAGGCCAGTAACTGAGCAGACTCAGCTCCTGAAGGGGGAATACATGGCTTTCAGTGACTAAAGCCACCCCCCACCTACTCCCACTCTCTCTCTCTCTCTCTCTCTCTCTCTCTCTCTCTCACACACACACACACACACACCTTATGAAAAACTGGATTTTACCTTTAAGAATATTCTGGGCATGTACACACCCTCCAAACTTGCACACTTTGACTAGGTGGGGTATTTATTTTTTATTTGTTCCATTGCTACCCCACCTTTGTTTCATGTTGGAACTCAAGGTAGCATAGACTGAGTTCCCAGGCAGTCTCCCATACAGGCACTGACCAGAACCAGACCTGCTTAGCTTCAGCAAAGCTGCTGGATCGTGTGCCTTCGGAACATCGCCTGAGAAACAGTAGATATAGAAGCACTGAGATACAGTAGCACTTAGCAAAGGTGTCTTTGCTGTACAAAAATCTGAGCTGCATAGCTAAAGTATGTGTGAGTGAGTTGGGTCTGTAAACAGAGGGTGGGGAAACGCTTAGTGTTATGGTGTCAGAATGTGGGGCAAGTTGTGCTCCATGCTGTAGAGGAGGCAGAGGTAAGTCGACAGCGTCACGATTCAGACTTCCAGCCGTGATCTGGACACTGACTCGGAGGGAGCAGGTCACCTGAATCATTCTCTCCCAAATCATTTCATATTCGAGCTACAATTATGCATTAGAATCTTCTGCGTAACATTTTTGCAGGTAGGGTTGGACTGGTGAAATTGGAAATGTTATTTTTTTAAAAGTAAAAAAAAATATTGATTTTAAATTTATAAAAACATAAACAGTAACAGATCCAACGAACCAACATCTGATCAGATCGATACCATGTGGCCAATTTAAATTTCTGTGGTTATTTTCTAAAAGTTTCCATACTGTCCTTTGTAAGACAGTATGATATGCATTTAAATAAATAAGAAGAACTCCTCACCAACGACTTGAGTTTGCATCCAGATGACTTACTGAGCTTGTTCAGTCATTATAGAGAGAAATCTGACATGTGGGCCTTGCTTCTGGTTTCAGCAATGCCTGCGAGATATCATGGACGGCTACTTCCCTTCTGAGCTGCAGAGGCGCTACCCAGATGGGGTCCCATTTCAGGTCAGCTCTCTCCTACAGCTTCCTGTTTGCTGAGTTCTTTCTTTTGCAGAAATTCCATTTGCTTATAGGACAGCTTTCTGTTCAAGTAACTGTCTTGGTGTTCTACTCAAGCATGCAGGCTCATTTAAAGAACTGAGAACAGCTCTCTGCTTAAGCAGCTATGGTAGTTTTTTGCTCTGAGATTGCTCTGTTTGAGGAATTGAGAATTGTTTTAGCTTGAGAAACAGGAATATTTTCTCCCTGAAGGAACTGAGACCACATCCCCTATCTTTCCTGCTTCTGCTTTAAGTAACGTTTATATCTTCTGTGATGATCATTTGATGGTCGTTAACGATGATTTAGAGGAAGAGTGAAAATATCTTTAAGAATCTCACTGGCTGTATGAGTAAGCTCTGCCTTGGGAGAATTAGTTCATATTTAATTATGAGACCCAAGAAAAGAAGAGGAAAAACACACACACACTAGGAAAATGAAGATCTTGAGCATTTATTTATATGGAGTATATTGGGACAATATATTTAAGATATATGGGGAAAGGAGAAATAAAAGCACTGGGACAATATATTTAAGATATATGGGGAAAGGAGAAATAAAAGCACTGGAGAAAAAGTAAGACGAAAGGTTAGAGATAGATAGGTAGATAGATAATGCTGTGGGGAGACTAATCAAATTACTGGAACAACTAAAATTATTAAGGCTGCAATCCAATTAAAGATATGTTAATCGATCATATGAGTTCTAGCTGATTCATAAACTAATTAGTTATTGTATGATGGTTAAGAACAGGAAACATTTCAGTAAAAACAAGAAGAAAGAACTTTGATTTCCTTATCTTTCAGTGATACACCCACATGTCATAGAAGGTATCCTTAGAAGAGGCATTACTCCTGCATGGGGGAGAAAAGAGAATGCCTCTTTTAAAAGTAGGTGGATTCTCCAGTCAGGAATGGACATATGAGCACATGAGAAAACTCCTTTAGGGATGGAGTTTTAGACACTTGGTACATGGCATGCCCAGCATAGACAAAGAGAGAAGGACCTTTTAACAATCCAGAAAGGTGACAGTTAAAGATGAGAACTGGGAAAGATTTCCAGTCTATTCCTGGTAGACAGACCCATCAGAGAGGAATTCTAGCTGGTGTGCATGGAGGATGTTTGAAATGTGACATGTAGGGTGCCTTTGTGATGGGGAAGCTTGGCCATTGAACATTTTATTCTCAGGCCTTTCTTCACAGGGCTGCCTTTGTTTACAGGCAGCCTGGCAGAGTGTAGGCTGAAGCAGCTACTTCTTAGCAACAATGGGCCATCTAATGGAGATGCAAACTGAGGATATGATTAAATGGAGTAAGATGGGTGGGTTGGATAATGTTGATAAAATCTAATGTTCTTCTGAAATAGCTCTTTTCCCCATAACATTGTCTGTTAAAATATTGGAACACTGGAACAGTATATGTAATAAGAAAAATCTAGAACCCTTTTAAAAACTCGGGGGGGGGATATTAAAGTTCGGGCCTGAATATTCTCAATATCTGTACATGCCCTAGGGCAGCTGTTACTTATTGGAATATGAACCTGGATTTGATAGCATGGATCCTCTCTGGAACAAGAAGGTATTAGGATCCCCTTGAATTCATTCATTGTTCAAGAAAGAGGAATGCCCAACAAATACAGATGAATGATTTGATAATCTATTCTTCATTATATACCTGGGGGGAAATGAAATGCAAAATCCCTAAATGACAAGATATTCCAAAGATGTTATCTGTATGGGCTGCATGGATTTAGGCACTAGATAGGTATATAAACCTCTTCAAAGATAGCCTTTCACTTTCTGAATGATAGTGATCTGTGTGCTAAATGGGTGGGGTTAGAGGTCTTAATTTCAGTCATTTCAGGCCAGACATTTTGTAGCGGAAAGGAAGCACCAGGGCAAGGCGGGTAGATAAGCAGCAGAATGGTTTCCAACAAGTTTTTAGCAATGCAGCTTGCTTTAATAAAAATATCATATTGAGAGACACTGAATCTTTAGTGAAAGGATCTGAACAGTAGTTAAAACATAAGAACTGCTGTGCTGGATCAAACCAAGGGTCTATCTAGTCCAGCACTCTGTTCGCATGGTGGCCAACCAGCTGTCGACAGGGGACCAACAAAGCAGGACATGGTGCAACAGCACCCTCCCACCCATGTTCCCCAGCAACTGGTGCACACAGGCTTACTGCCTTGGATAGTTTCATTATGGATATATGCAGGAGGATACATTTACTCCAGGAACTAAATTAAATATTCAATAGCAAACACTTAAGAGAAAACCCATTCAAAAAGATACTGCTTAAAGGTGCAGTCCTATGCATATTTATACAGAAAAAAAGTCCTAAAACTCCCAGCAGTCCCTGGGAATCGTAGGTCTTTTTTTCTGTCTGAACATACATAGGATTGCACATGGGTTGGAGATGTGGATAGCCTCAGGCTCCTAGACCACCCACTTTTGGAAAGACGAAAGTGATGATAAAACTGAATCGTTTAATATGGTTTAGAGAAGTGCGGAAAATTAGAAAGCCTTTTACTGACAAGTGGAATTTAACTGTAACCTTCTAGAACAGGTTATTCAGTTATACAGCCTTCCTCAACCTGAAGCGCTCCAGATGTGTTGGACTGCACCTCCCAGAATGCCCCAGCCAGCTGAGGAAGGCTGAGTTAGAACATAACTGCCGATACATTATTTATTTATTTATTTATTTATTTATTTATTTATTTATTTTATTACATTTTTAGACCGCCCAATAGCCGAAGCTCTCTGGGCGGTTCACAAAAATTAAAAGCACAAAAAGCATCATAAAACAACCAACAGTCTAAAAACACAAATACAGAATACAATATAAAAAGCACAACCAGGGTAAAACCGCACAGCAGAAATGGATATAGGTTTAAAATACAGAATTAAAACTGCAAAATTTAAGTTTAAGTTACATTAGGTGTTAAAATACTGAGAAACTAAAAAGGTCTTCAGCTGGCGACTGAAGGAGTACAGTGTAGGCGCCAGGCGAAGAGGCACGCACCTCTTCTTTGGGGAGGTGCAGTATCAAGATGGTGCATTTGTTTATTAAGCATGGGCGGGGGGGGCACACTTTCCCCCCTCCCCCGTAATTATTCACAGATATATGGAAAGTCTTTTGACTAAAAAAAGAAAGTGGCCCATTTCCATATATGTGGGCTGGAATTTCTAAAACCAACCTTTGAGCAAGCTAGGCTGTGGGAAAACACCTGCTCCCTTAGCTGTTAGATGGCTGGCTGTTGTGTGGGCGCTAGAGTTGAACCGTCAGTTGGCATCAGGGAGGAAGACTCAATCAGGAAAGAGTGAGTGAGCGGCAGGGTCTGGTTGCTGGGAGAACGAGGGCACCCCCGGGGTCAGTGGATTCAGAGAACTTTTCTGGTGGCCTAAATTACTCTCAGGTTCTGGGAACTGAGAGCCAGTTTATACAGTTGGCAGAACCAAGTCATTTTCTTCAACAGTACCAATCCAGATTGCACGGGGAGTGGGGGGCAGGTTTGCATGCTACAGAATACAGTTTGTTGCTGTGAGGGAAATAATGGGCAAAGCAGAAGGCAAAGCAGAAGCCTTTTCCCACAGCATGCTTATTTTCAGTTTGCATGCAGGGGGCATGTTTCTCTCCCCGCCCAATGGATGAGGAGTCTCATATGCCAAACACTTTCCTCCAACAACCCAAAGTGAGACAGTCTGGAAATGTGCTACCACCTGATTCTGTGGATGGCCTAAATCCGCCCTGTGTTTGCATCCAGACTGCAAGAGCTGGATCTGAAAGCAGATTCATATGAGCCTTTTTGATGAAATGAAGCAACCAGTGACTTCCTCTGTGTGTGTGTGTGTGTGTGTGTGTGTGTGTGTGTGTGTAGGGTTTTTTTAAAGCAAATTTTCCAACAGCACAAATGCCCTGTCAGTCACACACACACCGCCCCGCCCAAGCCAAACACATTATTTCTCTTTCACGACTGGATGGATTATCACCAACAGTAGTAGAACCTTCAACTTATAGACAGATTGACAGGGCCATACGGATGCCCAGGAAGGATGACAGACCAAGAGAAGTACACCACTGTTTGTCACCTACACCCCCCAGTTGAAACCACTGCAACGGATCAACAATGAACTCCATTCCATCATCAGCACAGACACTTACCTCTCACAAGCCTTGGGAGGCAGACCGGTCCCGGCCTCCAGACAACCTCCCAACCTGAAGCAGAGGCTAACCAGCAATAGTACACAGGATAGAGACACAGGCAGAGGGACCAGACCATGCAATAGACCCAAGTGCCAACTCTGCCCCCACAACCAACCAGGCAACACTGTCACAGGACCCAACAACACCAGTCACACCATCAAGGGCTCTTTCACCTGCATCCTTATATAATCTGTGTTGTTACATGCCATCCCTGATTTTGTCTATTGTTAAGTTCTTAATAAACACATACACGTAAGACGTGTCTTATTTTTTCACCGCTTTTTTCAACTGCACATTATCAGATTTCCAACTGCACATTCTTTTCCCCAACTGCACATTTTGTGTCCAACTGCACACTAAAAAACACACCTGCGTGCATGTACATCGACTGGTCTTGTGAAAGCTCCAACATAGGTTAGAACAGTGAGACTCCTCACACAATCCACACTGCTGTGTGGTGGCTTCAGGAAAGGGCCTTGCTTGTGGGGGCTGCCAGACACATCAGACTAACGTGGGGCTGAGCATGTACGTGTTCAGTCAAATGAATCCTTTGGATTTTGACAGTCTGCCACGAACGTTGCTTTTTGAGCATTTTGCAGCAGCATGCCAAAAGCTAACTCTGAGCTGAGCTGGCAGCACATGGACTTAGGGTGCCAGAAGCTGACGCTTCTGTTCTCAGAACCACCAGAACTGCCACATGCCAGAGAGTCTGTGTGGTGTATTAATTAGAAAATAGAACCGAGGAGACCCAGGTACAAATCCCCATTCAGCCATGAAGCTTCCTGGGTGATAGAGGCAGGATCTACACTGGAGTTTTGAAAGTGTTTATAACAGTAGTGACAACTGTTGGGACCCAGGACACGCTCCATATACAGTTTTCAAACCGGATTCAAAGTGTCATATCCTGCTTGGTGTAGATCTGGCCTTAGAGCCAGTCACAACCCCTCATCCTAACCTATGTCAAAGAGTTGTTGCAAGAATTAAATAAAAATAAAAAGCAGGGGAAGAAAGATGGGATACAAATGTAATAAGTAAATGATAAATGAAATGGTCATGGGGCTAGTCCCTATGATACTGCATATACTGGGAAGTCTTCAGTATGTGAGTTAAGCCAGGAAATGGCAAGCTATGTGCTTAGTATGCGCTGTAGCATTCAGGTGAAAAAACCCAACTTTTTGTAGCACCTCCACATCAGAGTGGTGATTTGAATCATTTCCTAAAGTGCGCATGTTAATTTGGTGTGACACACTCAGCCTACCACTACTGAAACATCTTAAATACTACCATCACAAGCCTACAAATATTTGCTTTTGGGACCGTAGAATTAGTACTTTCTAAAGATGAAAGAAATGTATTTTAAAACTTTCTGTATTCTAGAAGAACATGGCTAGAATATCAGTTTGAAATGATGTCTTAAAGCTTTTGAATCTGGGCTCATTGTACAATGGATGCATATAGTTTTGAAATAGGAAGTTTGAACTAAGATAATCAGTGAGAAGTTAATTTATAGAGACCAAAAATAAATGAAGAACAAGGAACTGTTTGCTTTCTGGAAATTATATCATATTTATTTCCTATTTTCAGATAGTTTACCACATTTATTTTATTTTACGTATGAGCTGTCAGAAGAAAAACTGGTTTAATGATGGCTTGGAATAATTCAGTTAGGATTTAGAATAATTCACAGGCTTTCTGAATCGGGGCTGCTCATCATAAAATGTGTAGAGATGGTTCGAAATTAGAATATATCGAGTGTGTATACATACCCACAGATACAAACAGGTACACATGTTGGAATGGTTCAATAAACAAGATCTATATGTATAAAATTATAAATTGCATGCGTTGGTCCTTTGCTATAACGCGGATGATAAAAGAATGCTAGCTAAATATATCCCTTTGTTCTAAAAGGAATATGCCTTCAAGTATACATTTTCGTAACTCTTGTGAATATGTGGCCTTTGCATTGAATTGTGGGGAAAACATGTTTTTCATGCAGCAGGTTCCAGGTTCAGTTTTTGATGCTTCCAGTTAAAGGCTCCCAGGTACTGGTGTGTTGAATTGTATGGGCATAGCAATGAGTGTGCAGTAGTGTGCAAGGTCCATCCTTTCCCTCTTCCCTCCCCATCGCCTTTTCCTTGTGTGCCATGTCTTTTTTTAGAATGTAAGCCTGAGGGCCGGGACTGTCTTCTTTACTGATCAGTTGTAAGCCGCTCCAGGAGCCTTTTTGGCTGAGGTGCAGGATAAAAATGCTCTAAATAAATAATATAACTCCTGCATTTCAATATGCACATTTGTATTATGGTATCCTTGAGGAAAAGGCTGTAAGCTCAAAACACATCGAACCTTTTCCTGAAACTAAAATCCCTTGTTCTTGCCAATGTTTATATCCTGCTGTTGACTGGGTTTTGTCTTGCTTTAACTGTATCCAGGAAAAGTGAAAACAAAAGCCAATGTGTGGCAGCACTACTGCAATAAACATGGGGATTTTTGTGTAAATGTTCTGAGCACTTGGCAAGTAGCACTTCTCCCTGTGCTTAGTGCCTGGAACGTATTTCCACTATTTATGTATTTTTAAGAATGTAAAAAGATAGGTGCAAGTCCACATATGTGCTGTGGTAATTCTTGAAAAAGAAAGATGCAGTGTGTAATTGACTAGTCCAGAAATTGTGCTCTGGTCTAGTCAATTCTATCACTCTTTTGACTTGAATGAGGATAGGGGGAAAAGCCGGAATTCAGAAAATAGATCAAAGAGGATTCCCCCACACACCTTTGAGTGAGCCCTCTTTAATGCCCCCTCCCCAAGTCTGGTTTATTCACAGCACAATCCTCAACATGTTTACTCAGAAGTAAGTCCCATTACGTTCAGTGAATCTTACTCCCAAGTAAGTCTGCACAGGATTGCAACCTCTCAGTTATCTGGCAATCCATGGCTTGATCAGGGCCAGGGCACACTTTTGCTCCCTTTGCACCAGAGAAAAGATGGCTTGGGGATGCTGGGACTTGTAGTCCAACACATCTGGAGGTTACCAGGTTAAGGAAGGCTGATGTATACAGACATGGGTGAGAAATGTTTTCTTTTAAATGGGAGAAACCCCATTTCATATCTTTAATTATTTCTAGAGGTTGGTCAATAGCATTTCATACCTTACATTCATGGCAGTAAAAATAACAAAAGGTGTAATCCTATGCATGTTTAGACAGAGGAAATGCCTATAACTCCCAGCATGTCCCAGTTCACCATGCTCCCTGGAGCATGCTGGGAGTTGTAGGCCTTTTTATCTATCTAAACATGTGTAGGATTACACCCAAAGAGTCCTGGGGCACCATAAAGACCAAAAGATTTATCGTGGCATCAGCTTTTGTGGGACAGAGCCCACTTTGTCAGGGGCATGGAATTGTTAACTGTGTGATTTTAGGTTCCCTCTTTTGTTGAGCTTTGCCTATTTCTATGATGCACCAATGAGCAAGAACTCAGTGCCCCCAGCCCCAAAGTGGCTGACACACTTCAGGAGCTGGTGGCTAATCGACACTCAGTTGCAGCAAGGTGCTGACATTTACAAGAGCTATCTAGGTTAGCATCTAACCACAAACTGAACATGGGAACGGGCCCTGAATCTCCCTCCATGAAATGCCTTCTCACACGGCCCTTTTGTCTGGCTAAAGCTGTCTGCGCTAGATGAAAATTACCGTCAACTTGTTGTTCATGGGGTGGAGATGAAGACTGTTCTCCCCCAACCCAATGCCCCCCAACGGCAATGAAATGAAGAAGCTGCAGCTGGGACAATGAAAGGCGCTGGTGTCTCCTGCCCCCTCTCCCCGACTCCGTGGTTCCAAGCTGCCATCGTATTAGCATGCCGTTTTCCATATTAGTGTGCCACCGCAAATTCACATGCCCTATGCAGCTGTCTGGTGTGGTAATTTCCCCTGAGGCTTCCACTGAAGGAAACAGGGACTTCTCCTTCATGTTTCACTTCTTCTTTGTGCCAGCTAATATATTTTAACAGTCACCTAGCCTAACACTGACCTCTGGAGTCCGGGCTCAGGCAGGGCACTGAACGGCAACTGGGCCTCCTTCAACAGGTCACCGACAAGAGAGATGTCTTCTTCCAGGAAAGGCAGCTACCAGAGAGTTTTCCCGGCCTGGGCCACATGGTTGGACATTCAAAGCCAAGCGGAATAAAGGAGACAAATGAGATCCCGGGTGAGACGGTTATTGATTATGACAATGATTTTATGTTTACATTTTGCTGTTTCTTACAGACTCTAACTCAGCATTTCCCAACCTGGTGCCTTCCAGAAGTGCTGGATCCATAATCCCCAGCCAGTCTAGGCCATGATGCCTGAGGATGTTGGGAGTTTTAGTCAAACACTTCTGGAGGGCACCAGGTTCTGGAAAGCTGCCGTAGTTTATTCCAAAACGGTGTGTTTACATTCAGTGCTTTAAAATCCTGGTTTTCAACCTCTTCTTTCCAATCCACTCAGACCATTCTTTCCTCACAGGTCCATCTCATTGAGGACTTTAGTTTTTAATTGGCAACCTTTTTTAAAAAAAATTTTTTTTTTAGATTTGTATTCTAACTTTTGGAACAGAAAAGCAACTTGCAGCAGTCATAAACCAGAATTGCATGAATCCAGACTTAGTCATGCTCAGAGTAGACCCATTGAAGTAGCCTTACTGATTTCAGTGGGTCAACTCTAAGCATGATTTAGTCTGGGTCCAGTGTATTGTGTTTTATGAATGTTGCAAGCTGCTTTGGGCAGATTCTGGTCCAAAAGCTGGAATCTAAAAATAATTGGATGAGGACCAATCTAAAGTGAATTGTTTCATTTGGTTATCACTTAAACATTAAAAAATGCACCTCAATCATTACACTGTTCAATCATTGGCAGAATCGAATATTTCCCTGCAATTCCCCATTTTTGCGCAAATTTGCACTTGCGAAAATGCACAAATTCTCCCCGCCCCAAAATGTGCAAATGCCCTCTAAACATGCATTTTCATGCTTTAGCCAATGGGGGAAATGCGCATTTTTGGCCTGTGTTTTCTTTTTTAATATATTTTTCTATGACTAAATTTATGTAAAATTCTGAGGGGTGGAGGAACTATGTCTGCAAGCCCACAGAAATTCAGGGAAAGGCGCTCTGCTGTGGAATCCCCAAGTCAGATTTATAGAAATCTGAACTCGTTTGATTCCGTTGTGGATTTCTACCTACAAGGACCTCTCCAACTCTATGATTCTATGATATTATAAGCCAGGTTGGTTCCTTACGACTACACAACACTTCTCTGAAAAGGTAACAACTATAAATACCATGTGAAAAAAAATGCCTGGGTCAACATCTGGTTTAAAAAAGAAAAGGTGTGTGTGTGTGTGTGTGTGTGTGTGTTAAGGAATTGTGGGTCATTGTAGGAGGGGGACCCTTGTTGGAGTTGGGCAATTAGACCACATATGGGCCACTGCCTCACATGCCTTCCATCGCAATTGTGCTGAGGAAGAAGATGTGTGGGAATGACTCTCCTTTCGCGCCCTCTTCCCCGTCAGAGTCATGTCCCCGAGGGCCTTTGTTCCTCCGGCCAGCGGCGGAGGCCGGAGCACCCTAGCCCTCACATCTGCAGTCGCAGGTCCACAAGATCTAAGTGCAAAGTCCCAGCGTTACACCAATGGCACTTCCTTCACCCATGTCTGCCATAAATCATCTGCTCCTGGAATCTTTTCTTATGGCAGGTCCTAAGCTGACTGCAGAGCAGTTTTTGAACAAGCTTCCACAGTCCCTGATCCAAGATGGGCATGTGATCGATATCCGGGGAGAAGTAAAAAAAAACCTGCAGGTAAGCCAGAGCCTAATGTGATTCCTGCATGAGCAGAGCGTGATCCTGTAGTTACTTCTGTAATCCTGCTAATACTCAGTTCTTCAATGCAGCAACATTAGGGCGACCATATGAAAAGGAGGACAGGGCTCCTGTATCGTTAACAGTTGCATTGAAAAGGGAATTTCAGCAGGTGTCATTTGTATATATGGGGAACCTGGTGAAATTCCCTCTCTATCACAGCAGTTAAAGCTGCAGGTGCCCTGACCTCTTTTAAATCTGGTGACTCTAGTATAGCTCCTGCAGCTTTAACTGTTGTGATGAAGAGGGGATTTCACCAGGTTCCCCATATATACAAATGACACCTGCTGAAATCGCCTTTTCTATGCAACTGTTAAAGATACAGGAGCCCTGTCCTCCTTTTCATATGGTCACCCTAGGCAACATGGGCCCTCTCACTACCAATTGTGCCAAAAAAGATAGAACATGCAGAATTCCACTCCCGGGAGGACCTGTCTGTCTTCTTTCCTTCCTTCCAAATCTGGCTAAAGCCCAGGGAATTATGTACTAAGAAACTCTCTAACCAGCACCAACCTTCATTTTGGGAATCCATGTTGGCATGGTAACAAAGTGTTGGGGGAAAAAGCACACTGCTGCCCTTGAGTAGCAGGGAGCTAGGAATTGGGGGGTTTGAATGACCACCTGCCCACTTTCCCCACTGGCAGTATTATTAGTATTGGTACTGATCTAATGCCATCACCGTGCACAGCACTTTACCGAATTAAAGGGAAACAAAAGCAAAAGAAAACAGCCAGGCATGTCTCTGCCCTGAGAAGCTTACAGTTTGAACTTTGATAGAGAAAAGCTGACGGAATCATAGCTCAGTGGAAGAGCACCTGCTTAGCATGTGGAAAGCCCCAGGTTCAGTCCCTGGCACCTCCATTTATTTATTTATTTATTTATTGCATTTCTATACCACCCAATAGCCAAAACTCTCTGGGCGGTTTACAAAATTAAGACAATTCAAGTATAAAACAACAGTATAAAAACATAATATAAAATACAATATAAAAGCAGTAAGAAGTGGTGGAAAAGAGAGGCCTTGAGGGAGCCGTGCTAGCCAGCTTTGCCAGTGCTGGGTTGGCAGCACCATTGGTCTGGTTCATAAGAAGACAGCTTCAGTGGAGGCTGGTGGCTCCGATTTCAGTGGGGCTGTGAATCCTTTATGGGTTTCAGTCGGAACCAGCCAGAATTCTAAAGGATCTCTCTGGTGCAAAACAGGGCAGTCCGTTTACTAACAGGGACTGGCCGGCGAGATCACTTTACGCCAGTCCTTTTCCAGCTTCATTGGCTGCCAGTCCAGATCCGGGCCCAATTCAAAGTGCTGGTATTGACATTTAAAGCCCTAAATGGTTTGGGGCCAGGTTATCTGAAGGAACGCCTCCTCCCATATGTACCTACCCGGACCTTAAGATCATCTACAGGAGCCCTTCTCCGTGAGCCCCTGCCAAAGGAAGTGAGGCAGGTGGCTACTAGGAGGAGGGCTTTCTCTGCTGTGGCACCCCGGTTGTGGAATGAGCTCCCCAGAGAGGTCCGGCTGGCGCCTACACTGTACTGCTTTCGTCGCCAGCTGAAGACCTTTTTATCCCCTCAATATTTTAACACTTAATTTTAACTTAAATTTAAATCTTACTGTTTTAACTCTGTATTTTAATCTTATATAAATTTTGCTGTGTGGTTTTATCCTGGTTGTGCTCTTTGTACTGTATTTTGTAATTGTGCTTTTAACCTGTTGGTTGTTTTATTGTGGTTTTAATTTTTGTGAACCGCCCAGAGAGCATCAGCTATTGGGTGGCATAAAAATGTAATAAATAAATAAATAAATAAGGTGCTGAACCCCGGTCCCGAAATAGATCCAGCACCGTGGAGAGCTCCTTTAGAATTCTGGCTGGTTCTGAGTGAAACCCAGAATGGATTGACAGCCCCACTGAAATCGGAGCCACCAGCCTCCACTGGACAGTTTTATATATTTGCTGCTGGGAGGCATTGGGTGATGATGGTGGGTGAATTTGTGCAAAAGCAGTGGCACATTCTTAGGCTTTAGAGACTAAGGTGTTAAAGCCAAAGTTAGCTTTTGGGGGTGGTTTTGTGGAGGCTGTAAGCAAAATGGGACTCCATTTTAGTTCTTCACAGCCAGCAGAAAAGACAGGCAGAAGAGCAGAATGCAGAAGAGCCCTGCCTTTGTACGGCTAGGGGTGGGGGGCCAAGATTTCTGACCCCTTTGATCCCCCCACCCACCACAGTCCTGGCATCTCAGTCAATGGCTTAACGTGAACTGGCTGGCTGGCACGGATGCTGAACATTCTATGAAAGGAACCTATTTTCTTTTCTTTTTCTTCTTTTGTAAATCCCTTTAAAAAGTTTTGATGATTTAGGTCATGGCTGGGGAAACTGTGGCCCTCCAGATGTTGCACTCTTAACTCCCAGGCAGCATGGCTGATGGAGTTGCAGCCCAGCAACATCTGGCAGGCTACAAGTTCCTTGCCCTTGATCTAGGGGCTGAATTTGGAAATGTTAATTAATAGTAGAGAACCGTTGTCTTCTGTTCTAAATGGGACTTGTAAAGACAGCTGTGTTTCTTCACTAGATTGGGGGTGTGTGATGGGAGGAACAGGGCAGCCCAGTCCAAGCTGATGTCTCTCAGGACAGTCTGGCATTGGGCATAGATTTCCCTTTTGTTCCCAGGGCTTGGGTGGAACACGAAGCCATGAAGTGGTTCTGGTGGAGACGCCCAGCCTTGCAGCAATGAAGAAGAGGTAAAACAAACAAAAAAAACCATTATCGTTTGTTCCTTCCCATGAGCGTCCTTGACCATGCAGGCCTCCACAAGCTGTTGTGACTTGCATAGTGTTTATCACGAAATCACTCGGTGCCCTTTATGCAGAGTTGGATAAAAACCCATGAGAGCGGGTTCTCCTGCTTCGCCTGCAGATTTCTTGAGGTGACATTTGGAGGGAGCCAGGAGGTGGCTCTGTATTTGGGGCAGATGGGGCAGTAGCCCCCTGCCTGTTCCTGATCCACTTATCATAGAATAGTAGAGTTGGAAGGGGCCTACAAGGCCATCGAGTCCAACCCCCTGCTCAATGCAGGAATCCACCTTAAAGCATCCCTGACAGATGGCTGTCCAGCTGCCTCTTGAAGGCTTCTAGTGTGGGAGAGCCCACTACCTCCCTAGGTAATTGGTTCCATTGTTGTACTGCTCTAACAGAGAGGAAGTCTTTCCTGATATTCTGCCAGAATCTGGCTTCCTGTAACTTGAGCCCATTCTTCCGTGTCCTATACTCTGGGAGGATCGAGAAGAAATCCTGGCCCTCCTCTGTGTGACAACCTTTTAAGTACTTGAAAAGTGCTATCATGTCTCCCCTCAATCTTCTCTTCTCCGGGCTAAACATGCCCAGTTCTTTCAGTCTCTCCTCATAGGGCTTTGCTTCCAGACCCCTGATCATCCTCGTTGCCCTCCTCTGAACACGCTCCAGCTTGTCTGCATCCTTCTTGAAGTGTGGCACCCAGAACTGGATACAGTACTCAAAATGAGGCCTAACCAGTGCTGAATAGAGGGGAACCAGTACCTCGCACAATTTGGAAGCTATACTTCCATTAATGCAGCCCAAAATAGCATTTGTAGCAGAGCGATACCCCCACAAGGAGATAATTTGCTCCACTGTTTCCAAGGGACACACATAGCCTTCTGCCCTGTCCTCCGTCCCACCAGCTACCACTGAGGGAGCTGAAATGGAATCAGCAGCACCTTTCAGCCTCGGCGTCCAGCCTCTGTGGCAGTGCTCCATCTTTACTTGCAGGAGGTTCCCAGATTCAATCCCCCGCACCTCCAGTTAAAGACAATGGTGAAGCAGGTGATAGGCAAGACCTTAGAGAACGGTGCCCAACCAGAGTAGGTGGACCTTACCTCGATGGACCTGTGGTTTGGCTCAGTAAAAGCAGGTTCCTGTGCTCCCCAGTCAGGGGTTTCTTGGCTCATTTTCCTTTCCGTGTGGCCTACGTGAACCTGCCAACAAGCCCAGGGAGCGAGATCCACCCCCTTCCATTCTACACACTGGGGAGTGGAAGGGGGCCGTGGACTACTGGGTGCACATGTGTTGCAGGGGTGGGGGTGGGGGCGGGGGCTTTGCTTACCAGCAGTGCATCAGGCCCATATGGGAAGGGGAAGGTTGTAAACCACCCAGAGAGCTTCAGCTATTCGGTGGTATAGAAATAAAATTATTATTAATAATAATCTGCTCTCCATGGGCAGAAATGGATGAATCCTGCCTGCCGTTATCATCTCTGGTAGATGGTTTCTGTAGCAACCCCAGAAACCGAAAGATAATCCATGTAATGGCATGTGGCTAATGAATTGAAGGCTGCTGTCCTTGCGTAGACTGGAGTTGTCATCCTAATATAGTTGTTTGTAAGCTCAGGAAACTTTCTTCGCATTGATTCCCCTGCCGAGACACACCCACACCCACACCCACACCCACCCCGTCTGTCTCTGCCATGGAACTGCCTCTGGATTTTCATTTGTATGGAAAAGGTATATACCCTGAGGCACCACCCTAGTTCGGCATTGCTGGCATCTCCCTGTCTGGCACCAGTGGAAGCTGGTAGCTCCGATGTCAGTGGGGCGGTGAATCCGCTCCAGGTTTCACTCACAGTTCCAAAGGAACGATCCAATGTGCTACACCTTGGATTGTTCCTTTGTAGTTCTGACTGGAACCCGGAACGGATTCTCCGTCCCACTGACATCGGAGCCACCAGCTCCCACTGTCTGTTCCCCAACCAAGACGGTTTTCAAAGGGGATTGGTCGCAGCTCCAGTCTGACTTGCGTTCCTCTGCCCTCTTCAAAGAAGTCATTGGGTCTTTCTTCCGACCTCTCTCGACCTTCAGGTTGGTTGGGGACAAGAAAAAGGAAGCACCTGACCCCAGCGTCGCAACTCTTCGGATAAAATCGGAGAACGGAGAGAAGACGTACATCATCAAAATGTCATTCACGGAGACTGTGGGAGACCTGCGCCGGCATCTGGCCCGGAGCAGGTAAGAACCATCGGTCCAGCAGAGTTTAAGAACCGATTGTGCCGTGGCTCCCTCCCTGATTTTGAAACCTGAAGCTCAGATTCTGCAACTCAAATCCCCAAATCCGTGCTCTCTGTTAAGCACATTGGAGAGAAAATGTGCACATTTGCATAGTTTCCCCCGTTTATTTACATTAAAAAAAAAAGGTTGCAGGATTGGGGAGAAAAGGCGCTCTGCAAAGCCGTAAGAGGAGTAAATGTTTGTGAACCAGGGGCTAAAATATAAGGCCTTTGAGTTATGACGGACATTCTGGTTAGGAGGAAGGGACCAGGTAGGCTGCTGTATTGTGCTTAATACCCCCATGGGAGTGGGGGAGTTGATCTGCCGCATGCAGGCATCTGGGTTCCTGGCTTACCTTCAAGATTGCTCTCCAGTTTCCTGGCGTCCGCATGATTTTCCTTGGGTATGACCTCTTCCATCCTCTTCACAGCCATTTGGTGCAGAGAATGGCCCAGTTTGCATGATCAGTGGCCTACAGTGGCTTATTCCACCCCCACCCTGTGTGCCGATAACATACTGGGGGGGATTAGCACAATTCCCCCAGCAGTGCGGCTTGTCGTGTCATGCGAAGCCAGCCAGGGTGGCCTCTTGCTGTGACTAACACGCCACCCTGAACCCTACGACTCTGGCTGGCTTGTTATCTTTGTCGGCAAGCCACCCTGTGGTGGTTAATTAGGCAAATCCCAACCGGTTCGTAACCTGGGTGGGGGTGAGGAATGAGATATTATGTGTCGTGAGGTCAGCTCTCTTCCACTTCAACATTACTCTGATTTTTTTGTTGGAGCCATGAGACCGTCAGAAGGGGCAAGGCTGTTTCTAAGGGACGGAGTACTCAGGATCCTGGAAAACCTTACTGTTATTGGATAATGTCCAATGTTAGTCCTACGTAGAACAGACCCAATGAAAGGAATGGGACAAGTTAGTCACAACTAACTTAAGTCCCATTCATTTCATTTGGGTCTCCCCTGCATAGGACTAACATTGGATGCTACCCACTGGCTGCACTATTTAAAGCAGGGGGGGTTGAACATCCAGCCCTCCAGAGTTCCCCAGATGATCATGCCCCCTTCCCCACCCACCGGTGGTTTGGTGGTTTCCCCAGTTTTCCTGTCATTCCCCCCCCCCATTCTAAAAGTCTGAAATATTTCTACGGAGGCGGTTAATGGCAGGGCTTGAAGCTAAAATAGGCTGGCATTTGGCTTTGGCTCCACCTACCACCAGAATGCAAACCATTCAGCCCTCGCACTGAAAGAGATTCGACATCCCTGGTTTAAAGAGCCGTTGGTGCTGGGGTTGTGCCGCCCTCTTTGCCTTCCACCTGCCCGGAATGGCCTGTTTTTTCTGTACCTGCAATCTCTTGCTTAACAGTCAAGTTGAAATGAATTTGCATCCTAAAACCTTCTGCAAACGTTGGTTTTAAACCTTCTCTGGAACTGGCGTATTTGGCACCGTCGCCAACTATTTGATAGGCAATGATGCTTTATTTCGTTGTTTGATATTTGGCATGCAGTGTTTGGGGTATTGGTTGTTTTTTTTTTTAATTTAGCAGCTTGATGACATTGGGGGATTTGAGGCCTTCTCCAAAACAAAAATAATGAAGAGCTACCAATAAGTCCAAAGCACTTGAACTTTCAAGTCAGATTTCCCATTGAACTTTAAACCGTTACATCTCACATTTCAAATATTTGCGAACGTTCGAGGCCGCTTGTTTACAAACCCTGTTCCGCTCTTTTCTAGGGGAAGAGAGGTGAAACCGTACGAGATCCTCAGCACTTTCCCCAGCCGGGTGTATAACGACGACTCTATGACCCTGGAGGAATGCGGGCTGGTCCCCAACGCCGCCCTTCTGCTGCGGAAAAAGCCCCCCTTGAAAAAAATCGCAAGGGCAACAAGTGTAAACGGTCCACAGTGAATGTTTCATCAGGCTTGGTGGCCGCTCAGACGGAAAGTCGTGTGCCTTCTTCTCCTTCCTCCGGACAGTGTCTGCTGTCAGCAAGAGAAAGGGCATGCTCAGATAGAACTAGGCCAGGTCCAAGGCAGAAACAGGTGAAGGCTTGCCTTTCCACCTACATGGGCTCCAACCTGCCTTCACGGCTATTCTCAAATCCATAGGTAAACAAGGGAGAGGAAATTAAGTGTGTTGCAGTCAGGACACAGAGCATAGATTCCCCCCCCCCACACACACACACACCTGAGCCGAGTAGATTTTAACCCCAGCTGCAGCTTGCCACCACCAGCAAGTTCTCACAGATCCAAAGAAGGACGCTGCCCCTTAGCAAAGCCCTTCCCAGGAATATTAGGCCACGGCTCCGAGGAAGACGCAGCCTGTGCTGGCGTGTGATTTTTTCCACCCCGGCTAAGCTCCTGCAAAAGGCACCACCAGATCGGGGCTTGTACAATGTCAGGCGGCTGCCCGGCTATGCATTGGCGCATGGCTTGATGATCCTCCAGCCCAGTTTCTGTAGACTGCGGGTGCCTGCAGAAATGAGGTGGACCAAGGAGCTGGGGGTGGGTGGGTGCAGCTGTGATCAAAGCCTGTTAATCCAAATAACGGGGAGGGGGGGTAACTTTGAATCGGTGTGCCTTTCCCAAAGGAAAAAAGGACCTGAGCGCTCAGCCGAGGCTCCCCCAGAAAGAACAGCTGGATGGTTCGGCACTTGGGTCCTCTTTTGGGAAAAGGCACAACGTTTCCAGTTAAGTTTCCCATTATATGGAAGTTATTAATTCTTCCCCTCTACAAGTGGCTAAACGATGAGTCCCGCTACCATCAGCTCATCCACTTTGGGCAATGCCCCACTGCGTACCAGGAAGTGTCTCGCCCCCATAACACAGCCAGACCATCCCATTCCACTTGTGCAGCTCAATATGAATCTCATTGTCTTGAAGCCGTGTAAGGGAGCAGTAGGAACGCCCGTCATCAGGCCGTTTTTAGAGCCAAGATAAAGCCCAAGTCACTTCTCTTCCTCATGGCCAGTTTAGTGCCAACCCAGCCCAGTCCGTCAACGGAGATCCACCTGGTTCAGTTATTTCCCCCTTGCTATCATCTGTCGGGACAAGCATTTGGTTGATGGTTTCCGCTGGATCTTTGCAGGCAGGATTTCTTCGACATCCAAGGTGCAATTTCTGTCTAACCTCACAGCTTTCCTCCCTCCGGGCTCAGCCCTCACGGGAGTATATCAGAATGCAGGATAGGGGTAGAACTGTTCACTCAAATGCTCCTTCCATGTCAAAAGCTCCTTTCATGTAGAAAACTAGCTGGCCAGGGAAAGGGGCTTGTTTATTTGTTATTATACCACAATTCTGCCAACAGCACCCAAAGTGGTGTGCTGACCTACCCTTTCCCCTGATAGGCTGCCTTTCTACCTGCAGGTTCTTTTTGACATGGAGGGAGAAGTCAGACATCTGCAGTTGCTCTTCTCCTCCCACCAGCCCTACCCGCCTTCTTAAGTTGTAAACATGTACTGTTCTGTGAAGGTTTTGCCAGATGCTTTTTCTGAACTTTTAAAGTCTGTTGTCAGCGCTACTAATCTGCGACTGCCTCATCTACTTCCTTGTCACTGGTTGCCACAAGCACAAGATACTCACAGTCCAGTTGTTCGGCACAGCGGTGCAACAGCAGCTGCAACACGGCTGGACCTTTCAGTGCGCACAGTGTTATTATTCAGTGTTGCCCATCTGATCTCTAAAAGCACCCACCAATGTTGGCTAACGCTGCCTCTTCCGAGAGAGAGGGGAAGGGTCCTGATTCACTCCTCACCTTCCGCTGCCAAAGCCCCTGCAAGGAGGTAGGGGCTCTTTCCAGCCATGCTAAGCTGCAGGAAGCAGCATGATGTTTTGCTAAGTCCCAAAGCCGGTGTGAGGTCTGAAAGAATCCTCTCGCCCATCCCCAAGGTTGGGGACATTTCAGAGGGTCTCTCCAGAATAATAAAAAAAAGTGCTCTCCATGGGCTATTTCCAGAGCCCAACCAGGCCACCACATTCCCACTAGATAATCCTTTTGGCCCCATCCTATATACGAATAGCTCTCTGTATGCCTATATAGTCAAATAACATCATCCACACACAAGGGGAGGTATCAGCAAACTTGGGTGAACCCCCAATGTTGACAAAAGTACAAACAATATTTGGGGAGGGGGGTAGAAGGGCAGGAGGGGGGGAACCCAAAACAACCCAATGAAGATTGCTGGAGAAAACTAGGGGAGGATGGAGTGGAATGTCCTGGAAGAGCACATAGCTGGTTAGATGGGACCTTGAACGCTGTAACTTTTTATTGCAGTTCCCTTTTGTACAGTTATAAATAGCAATGTCAGATGTACTTTACACCAACTTACTATCTTCCTGTTTGGGAACCCCACCCATGGCTTCTTAAAGCAAAAGTACCTGACAACATAAGGTCCTCTTTTGCTGATCACTATCAACTGATGAGTTGCTCATCCCTTTTGCATAGCATTGTTGTCACCTTACAGGTAAACTCTTCCAACGAATCAATCATTCTTGCTAGGGATGTGAACAAACAGCAACCAAGCTTTTTGTAAACTGCCCAGAGAGCTTCAGCTATGGGGCGGTATATAAATGTAATAAATCAAATCAAAATCAAGCCTCCTTCTTAGTGACAAGTATGGCCTTGTAACTCTAGAACAGCCTTCCCCAAGCTGGTGCCCTCCAGAGGTGTTGGACTACAACTCCCAGAATGCCCCAGGTTGGGGACGACCGCTCTGGAGAAGATGGAGCTATTTTGCCACTGCAAACACTGGTTCAGTAGGCCTGCCTTTACCGCTCACGCTTTTGAAGCACATCACCTTCATTTGTTCAGGACCATTAATGGATGCCGTTGCCCTTCCTGCCACATGCAAAAACAATTTTAGAAGTCCACTGGTATTTCAAGGCAGCCACATCCAAACCCTTCCTCTACAACCTATAGGGCTTCTGGCGTGTTCCCAACCCTCGGGCAAAGAGTCATTTTTGTGCTGAGGCATGATGAATGTGATCAACCCGGGTACTTAAGAGAGCCTGAAATCAATCATCAGAAGAGCTTTTATCTTCCAAATAAAAACACACACACACACAGAGAGGAAGCCGCAGCGCAGGTTTTTAGCAACATTTAATAGCATCTCAGAAGAGATAGCCGATAACAAACTGCTTTTAGCAAGGAAAAAAAAATACGAAAATGCACTTGGTCCACGTCTGCAAAAAGCGAGTTCCAAAAAGGAAAGCACAGAACAGCTGATGCAAGAATAGACCTCAAATCGTACGTACACTGCCCCCGACCTGAGGAAGGAAGGAAGAAAGGAAGGTGGGGGCATTTTCCCACTGCCACATTGGGGTGGGAACGCACTAATGGAATACGAGGCCTGTTCTCATCAACCTCTTGAAAGTTGCTTTCCTGCGAGGGCCTGAGCTGCATTGAAATAGTTTTAAGATACACACAAACACACACTCACCCCAGCTCTCTGGCAGAGAAGGGAGTTTCAGCACACAACCTTGTGCAGTGCTTTTGCATCACTGTAACAAAAAACATCATCGCCATAGCAGACGCCTGCTGCTCTAGCTTCCTGGGCTGGAGCGAAAGAAGTGCGGGGAGCCGGCACTGGCGCACTGAAGGGCGACCGGCGATAAGACAGGAGCCTCCCGGCCGCTCTTTTCTTCCCAAGGGCAGGATCAGCTCGAGAAAGGAAATGAGAAGATCAGGGAAAGCTCTGCTTCCAGTCAAGGACGTCGGAAAGAGTTCTTTCTCCACAGAGGCACGAGGAGCGAGGCCCGGCTGCATTCCAAGGAATGTGCCCAGTCGCTTGAGATCCCACTGCGAGTGAAGCAGGCAGCAAAAGACGGAGGCAGCTGGAGAGAGGTTTGCTTGCACAGGGCGAGGATTGGGCAGCAAGGACTTAGGAGGAGGTTGGGGGGCAATTTAGGCCCTTTCTACACCCAAGGGTTACCCCAGGAAAACGGAGGGATCATCCCTGCCTGCTCCCGGGGTCCCCGGTGAGGCATTTGGATGCACAGGGACGATCCCTGGATATAGGGCTGGTGTAGGCATGCCCCCAGTTGGAATGCAGAATCCAAAGTCCTGGGGTAGGGTTTTTTTGTTTTTTTTAAGGGGAGGGGGATTGGGCAAGACACGTGCTCAGGCTAACTTCAGGAATTCCAGCAGCACTTTCTGTTCCACTGCTTCCACAAAGAGTTCGTAGTCCTGCCAGGTAGGAGAAGCAAGAGAAAACTGAAATGCATTGTCAAGAACAAGGCAACACGCAATGGAAGGCTCTTTCGGTAGGACTTACTACTGGAGCAAGAGGCCCAACGCAATTGTTTCCCTGGGCAAGGCACAAGGCTGTGACCCAGGTGTGTAAACAACACCCTAGTCATTACCTCTTGTCTAGAGAGATAAGTACGAATTAGAACCCGATACAAAGATGACATGATCCCAAGACAGCAAGCATGAGCGGCTGGAAAGAAACAGTTGTGGAGCAAGAACCTTGGATGTTCTCAGCTAAGGAACTGTTTTTCTAAGTCCTTTGCATCTGATATAAAGCAAATCTCAGTCACTCGTAAACCATTTGTCCAGGACTTGGGCAGAGTACCACACTGGAAATCTGAGAACTGCTGATTATATGACTACATTACAGCCTCTCCCGGCCCTCCAGATGTGTTCAACTCAATATCCCTGACCAATGGCCATATTTGCTGGACCTGATGGGAGCTGCAGTCCCAAACATCTGGAGGGTGCAAGGTTGGGGAAGGCTGATCATAATCCTTAGGTGTTAGATGATGGCTGACAAGCCCCTTTCCACCAAATAAGGCATCTGGCACACATCGCTGCTGAATGTTGTTAATGTGGGATGTGTCATAAAGTTAAGCCCTATTCTAGAGGTTCCCCATGCCTTTTCAGGGGCTCCTGGAGCTGGGGAGGAGAGGAAGAGAATCCTTGTGGCCCCAAGTGGATTCCCAGCTCGGTCAGGCACAGCTAACGTCTTCCTAGCCGTCAAATCTGCTGATCTACCTAGAAGCGGCTCAAAAGCAGCTGTCTCTGGATTCACTGTTATCTCAAAGAGAGGCATGGCCAGGGTCCTGCAGTGTCCATGTAGTTAAAGGTGGTGAGTATTTCCCCAACTACAGACAACCACTTGAACAAGAAGCTCAGCCATCCACCCCCTTCAGCACCTCCAAACCTACTGGATCACCGTACATTTTTAATATTTCCCCACAAGTAGCAATCGTTTAGAGAAGGTGAACAGAAGAATATGGGGGAATGTGTGTGTGGGGAGACCTCAACTGCCACCTCCAATCTCTCTAAGAATTATTATTATTATTATTATTATTATTATTATTATTATTATTATTATTGGGCCTGTTCAGACAACACGCTAAGCCATGATGAGGCTGCTAACCCTTTTGCAGCAAATGGTTAGTGAGCATGTTTAAACCGTGGTTATGTAGCCACCATGGTAAGGAACGGTTCACACAACACGCTAAGCCATCATGTTTAGCTTAAAATACTTAGCGTGTCGTCAGAACAGGGTCACTAATTATTATTTAAATCTATGTGTTCCTTCCCACCCCAAAAAGACTTCTCACAGTGACTCAGTGTAGAAGTATTTTAAAAATTGTGTTCATAAATAGCCGGTGTAGTCCTTTTCATCCAATTTACTTTAGAACGGGTGAACAGAAGGCAGATTTAGATCGACTGACAAGATCAGAAAGGATTTAACAAAAGAAGAAATAAAATGACTCCCCTTCTGCCTTAAATTATACAACTTCAGTGAAAAAAGCTTGATGTAACTAACTGTGGGGTAGCTGAGTTCCATTTAGTCTAGTTCCGGTACTCTAAACAAATCCAGGGCCCAAAATTCTTTCAGTTCTATGTGTATGCTTTTTATTTGTTACATTCACAGTTGGTGAATCTCAGAGTTCTAACAAAAATAAAGCAGACCCTGCAAACCTGAAGTCCCTCCTGCTTTAAGGGGACATTCAAGTGTTATTTGTGGGCAGAGCTTAAAGCCTCCAAACTTTGCTCATCTGCAAGACTTTGAAACAACCTTCTTTAATCTGATGTCTTCCAGATGTGGCCATGCTGGCAGGGGCTAATGGAAATTGTTGTGCAGCACACGTGGACAGCACCAGCTGCCATGGGAAAGGTTGCTTGATAATAATACAGAGCCTCCGACACACACATATATAGACCGGGTTCAGACATCACGATAACCCACGATGGGTTAAATAAACCACGATAGCTTATTTGGCCAAAAAGCAATCAAATAGTACTATTTTCCAAGTGAGGAACACTGAGGCTGAGAGAAAAGGACTTAGCACAAAGACAGCCATGACAGAGGATTTTTTTGGGGGGTGAAATCTTACTTGCTCTTATTAAAGTATTGGGGGCCAGAAAGCCTGAGAGACCTACTGCAAATCAACCAGATCCTTCTGAGCCTTAAGCAGTCTGCCCACTCTTTTGTGGCAGGCAGTTTGTGCAAGGCCTGGTTTGCATTTGAGCCTTCACGTTCAAAACCGAGGCTTGTTCTCAGGGGCTGCTGCACAAGTACACAGCCCTACGGTTCTGCGAGGCTCAACTGTAAGCATGTATTAGAATTCTCCTCCCATAAAAACCTCTCCTGGCAGACTACACCGGTCACGCCTCTTATGAGCAGCCAGCCTCAACTTTTTGCTCTTAGCATATTATTATTACTATCATCATCATCATCATCATCAATCATCATCTCTTTCTTGCTCATGGCGGTTTTTCTAGACGGACATGATGGGCTTTGCCAAGTCATGCTGTCTTTTACAGATTCAGGAATTTCCTGACAATTGAGCATGTTTTAATTATGACTGCTTTCTGGATGTTGGTGTGGTAGGCCCAGTTTCTGAAGGTTTATTATTATTATTAATTATTATTATTACTACTACTACTATTGTTGCTGCTGCAAAGTTCTCCTATATGCCATCCACTCACCCCACAGTAGTGTTCCCCGTTGAAAATCTGGGGTGGGATGGCTTTGGGGTTGCCGGATTTGGCCCTCATTTCTTCCCGCAGGGCATTATCCTGGGAGATATCCACCAGGTTGTATTCGATGTGTTTTCCATCCAAGATCCTGGTCACTTCACTCTGCTGGGATTTGATCTGCGGAAAACACAAAGGTGTCGGAGGAGGAGGGAAAATGAGGAAAGAGAAGGAAGATTAATCACCCTGTGGTAGAATTCGATAGGTATGGAAGGTCACACACCCATGAACACACGCTGATGAGATCACTCACTGCAAAACAAAGAGCCAGAAGCAGGAATTCCACCTCGTAGGGGAGGGTGTGTGTGGACCCGTTCCTCCCTAAATAAGGGCTGAGCCAAGTAGGTACAAATGTCCTCACTGGAGGAATTCTATACATCCAGGAGCCGCCAGGCCCACAACGTAGAGCAGCCTTCCCCAATCTGGCCCCCTCCAGATGCACTGGTCTACAACTCCCAGCATCCCCCTAACCAAGGCATGCTGGGAGTTGTAGTCCAAATCAACTGATGCTGGGCGTGGCCGTTCCAACACATCTGGAGGGCGCCAGATTGGGGAAGGCTGATGTCGAGTTATTAGCCGCCCTGCCTGGCATGCACACTGGAAGGCAGGATTCCACCCCTGGGGGCGGCGGCGGCGGGGGGGGGGGAGCTCTGGGCCTCGCTCTCATTCCTCCACCCTAGGATTGGATTATTCCCCATTTGAGATTCTCCTCCGATTTCTCACGGATCATCTCATCCACGGGGTTTGGGAGAGACAAAAACAAAGCGGGAGCCACCGTCACATCTGGAGATGGAAGGGGAGTCCATCTGGAGCCGGGAGGGCGTCCCAGCGCGGAAGTGAGAGGGGGAGATGCAGAAGCGCAGCTGGGGGAAGAGGCAGCCAACTCCGAATTGGGCGGCGGCGGCGGGGGAGACAGAGAAAGCGGCGCGCACGCTGCGGAGGGGGCGTCGGGGCAGCGCCGCCGCGGAGTACCAGGCGCTTCAGCGGCCATCGCCACCCTTGCGTTTTCCTGATGTGTTGGGACTACAACGCCCATGCTGGCAGGGGATGATGGGACGCGGAGGTCAACCGTCTGGAGGGCGTGACGTTGGGGAAGGATGGCTCAGAGGCAGAGCTGGGGGACAAGCCAGCCGCCCTCCGCCGGTGCCTGCTGCGCCGCTTACCTCCCTGGAGCCGGTCACCGAGGTACAATAAATCGTGAGGCAGGCCATGGTGCGCGATCCCAGCCGCTCCCTCTCTTCTTCGGGCGCCGGAGGGATGCAGGGGAGGAAACGAAGGAAAGCGTTGGGGAGGGATCTGCTTCCTCCCCAGCCCCGCCCAGCATGTGATGGCGGAGACCAATGGGGGCGGCAGCCGCGGGCATGCGGAGCAGATGGCGCTCGATCCGGCCAAGCTTCGGAGGTTGCTCGCTTTGCAGGAGCGCGCAAGACCTCCTCTCCTGGGATCCGCGTCTTTCAGGAGCCGTGCAGCGCGATCCTAGGCGGGCGTCTACGCGGAAGTTAATCCTAACAAATTTAAAGGGACTTGCTCCCAAGTAATCGCGGATAAGATGGCAGTTTGGGGTTTAGAGTGGACGGTGCGCGCCTGTCTGCCAGGCGAGAGGGGATGCAGCACAAAACACCAGCTAAGACTTTAGGGGTTCTACGATCCATGAACTACGTTCTCATATTCGCCTATTACACATGACAGATGTGTACATAATTATGCATGGTGTGGAGAATGTGGATAAAGAAACATTTTTCTCCCTCTCAGAATACTAGATTACTTGGATTCCGATTGGTGCGAGATTCAGGACAGATAAAAGGATGGGCTTCACACAGCATATAAACTATGGAAATTGCTACATGATGACCACTAATTGGGATGGCTTTAAAAGGGGGCTAGACAAATTCCTGGAGAAAACTATCAATGACTACTAGTCCTGAAGGCTATATGTTATCAGAGGCAATATGTCTATGTATACCAATAGTTGGGTAACATGGGGTGCTGTTGCATTCATGTCCTGGTTATGGGTTTCCCATGGGCCACCACTGCCTGAACAATGCTGGACTGGATGGACCCTTGGTCCGTCGCAGCAGGGCTCTTATGTTCTGTTTCCAACATTTAGTCAATGTGAAAAAATAGGCTGATTAAAAACTTGCATGTATTTATAAAAGCACTTACTTATTTATTTATTTATTTATTTATTACATTTCTATACCGCCCAATAGCCGAAGCACTTGTTCAGTATTGCAGTTGGCATGCATTATTGTGGAGGCATTCCTGATTTGAGAGAGAAAAGAGGAAATGCCTCCTTCACAATGATGCTACACCACATTATCTAAAAACAAAGGGTTGGATTCATACTTAAGTCATAGTTAGAGTGGGCCAAGGACCATCGATTCCAATGGGACTATTCACTATGACCAAGTTCAGTTCCAATCCAGTTTGCTTTAGAATTTTGTTTAAAAAGCTCAAATACATATTTAATAGTTCAGTTATGTTTTTGTCAATTTAACTAAGATAAAATCGTACTCCCTACTTACCACCACTGCATATCGGAGAACTGCACAGTCAAAGGTTAAATTTCAGCAACAAAATGCCACCTACAGTTACTAGTACTTGCTTCATAATATTGTTGGCACTACCAAGAATCCTAGTTTCTAATCCTATTATGAGCAAAGATGCAGGGTAACAGTAAAGATTCCATTGAGGGGGAATCTTTCTGCCTCCTGTAAAATGAAGACCAAATTCTTGAGAAATCAGGCAATTTGTAAGCTTTCCACATTACTTTTGGTTTCCTTAGTGCAAAATTTGACTAGCTGAAAATACAATTAAGGCTGTAAATTCTTAGTTTTCTACATACATGTGGGTTAGCTTAAAAACTTTACTGGAACAATTTCTGAAATAAAAGCAGCTCCAGAATTTTTTCTGGCACTTTTTATTGTTTGGAGTTATATTGTAAATAGTCTAGAATGCTTTGGCTAAAAGGAGGTATTAATAGAACAAAACTTAAAAGCAAAATTAAAACAGAGTGCTCAGTTGGGGAAGTGGATTCTTGATGGTGAAATGGAAGGCTGTCAAACCAGGGCAAAGCCTGTGTATGGTCAGCAAAGGACGCTGGAGTGAAAAGCAATAAATCAGTCCTTTTGTTTTAATGGCACATTTTTCAAAAGAAGAAAACCCACTTTATTTTATAACCAAAAATACTAAGTAACAAATACTCAGGCAGAACAAGTTCTCTTTGGGTACAAGCAAAGACAAAATGAATGACTCAGATATTAAAATTATAGGCCTGAGATTTGGTGTCCCCCCCGGTGCAGAGACATGCATGTCTTCCATTAGCAAACAAGTTCTGCCAAATGCCATGAGAACAAAGTAACTACTCCCTCCACTTGCCTGGAGTCATAAAGTTGAGGCTTTCCTAAAGAAGTAGGGTGAATTTTGTAAACAGCGCCTGAGGAGAGAAGAAGCTCTCGAAGGGAAGAAAGTTACACAAATGCCACATTTCTATTAAACTTTCAGAAATGCGGCACTCTTGGATAAGGTACTTTTGGGCAATAGGCTGAATTCAGCAAGCCATCTTCCTTGGTGAATACCAGAATATGGAAGTTGGATATTCCCATTTGAGACCATCCTCTCATGCTCATACCAGGTGCTCGGGAGGGAAGGGTTGATTTAGCACTTCCAACACTAAGCCCTACAATGATAGTACAGCTGTGCCTCTAATTGCATTCCTCCCCCCCCCCCCCCACGTGCTTAAGATGATTCCATCCGGAAATTAGTCACTAACTTGCCAAGAAAAGTTCCGTTTCCGCATCGTCTGTTCTGGAAACAGATTTTAGCCTTTGAGGCTGCTTGTGTCCTGTCCCCCACAACTTTCTGCAGGTTCAGTGCATGGTCACTTGCCTTTCTGCATCGAAGGCTGAAAGGACACCAACACATTGCACACCTAAACGGAAACTACCTACCAAGTTTCTTCGGTTTAGCTCATTCTAATTTCTTTCCTTAAACTAAGTTATTCAGGAGTTTTTCATGTTCAAGACTATAGATCAGACGAAAGGTATTCAAGTGGGAAGTACTTTAACAAAATATTCATAACAAGGTATTGCTGCTGGGATGTTATTCAGATACATACAAATGCATGTTGAGACACAGATTTTTGAAAGGAGTTTTGCAATTTCATCCATGTGGGGAGAAAGGAGTGGCAGGATGGAGCGATGCAGGTAACAAATGCTCATTGTCAATTTACAGTAAACTGCTTGAGTTGGTAATTGCATGTGTATTCATATACCTAAAGTTATGTTCACACATTGCCATATTGACATAACTGTATGGGAGTGAAGAACTACCTGATTCAAATTTGTATCATACTAGAACCTCCTATTTATAGAAAGTTGGTACATCAAAGAAAGAGGCCTTGAAAAGCTTTC
The DNA here is from genome assembly GCF_023053635.1 of Elgaria multicarinata webbii. Lineage (NCBI taxonomy): Eukaryota > Metazoa > Chordata > Lepidosauria > Squamata > Anguidae > Elgaria > Elgaria multicarinata. The sequence continues at coordinate 10,967,791 of NC_086183.1, read as the reverse complement.
TTGTCAAGGTCCTAATGTTAAAGATGGAGAGATTTTGTTTTGAATACAGGTGGAACGTTCAAGAACTCATCCCCCATCTACATTCTATAACTCGTGGGAAAGGATGCATAGATCCACTTAGGCTGTAATTCTACGCAGGTCTAGACAGAAAAGAGGCCTACAACTCCCAGCATTCCCCAATCAGCCACATTGGCTGGAGAATGCTGAGAGTTGTAGGACTTCCCCCCACCCCTATCTCAATACATAGTGCCCTAAGTCTTAATGACTAACCACTGAACTTCTATTATCTCACTGTTTCATGGAAATCAATGAATCAGATCCACATGAAGAATAGAGAGTGTCATAAGCTACTCAAGGAGTTGGGGGTAATCATGAAGCATCGATCAAGTGCTGCAGTGCAGGCACACACCTATAAGAATGCAGATGATCTTTCAGACTTTATTTCTAGAAAGAATTAAGGCGTTTCAGTGTGAAAATCCACACAATTTAGAATGTCAAACTAGTACTTGGTAAAAAAAAAAAAAACATTACAAAAATATAGTGTAAAACAGTCTCCCCCAACTTGGTGCCCTGCAGAAGTTTTGGGCTGAAACTTTCAGGATTTCTGACCATTGGCCATACTGGCTGGGGCTGATAGGATTTGAAGCCCATGACATCTAGAGAGCACCAGGTTAGGGAAGGCTTGTTTACAAAGTGCATCTGCAGGGGAACATTCAACCCACCCTTCCCCAATCAGGTGTCCTCCAGATGTTATAGACTTCAAATCCCATCAACCCCAGCCAGCATGGTCAATGGTCAAGAATGCTGCAATTCATAGTCCAAAACATCTGGAGGGTGCAGGTTGGGGAAGGCTGATATAGTCCTTATGGGTGCACTGACACTGGAAACATCCATTTCACTAGTGCAGGTCATATCCTTTACCACCCCCACCCCCACCCCCCACCACTGCAATTAGACATGTGGAGAACCGTCACAGGCTTACAAAGATAGAAAGGCTTTTTGTGGACCTTTGAAAACTTCAGTATAACATTCTTGCTTCCGGTTCAGAAAGGAACCAGAAAGAACACTTCAGAGAACTCAAAAAGAATTTCAGATCAAACCTCTCCATTACAGAGTGCTGCCAACACAGACCTTTCGTCGTCGTTCACACTTACTTTGGAACATCTTTACCCAATCCAATTCCGTTCTTTCCCACTCGTGCTACTATAGCCCCGCCTCAGCTATGCACATGCCCACAATTGCACATGTATCTTCTTGCTCAAACTGTCACAATAATTTCCATGATTGCAGTGTCTGGAAAAAGTGCTGCTGTAAATTACAGAAATGACTGCTGGCTGTAACCACGTACTGCTCTGCTCACACATTTCCCCACATGATTGCAGACACTTGGCTGAAGAAAATCTATAGCTCCTAGAATGCAACAACCAGCAGGAAGTAGCCCTAAAACTACACATATGTCAGTTTTTAAGACCCATGTCCAGAAGGGCCAACTATTTAGTAGCTTGCTCAGATCTAGCAAATAAAAGGGAAGTGCGTGCCAAGCAAACATTTCCCTCCAAGATGCTTCCTGGCCAGAGAAACAATTATTCCATTATGGGAAAAGGCTCCACCTGGCACCACCACAGAAGATAATATATTAAGGAATTTCTGAAAACCCCAGCCCATAGCAGCTCTCATCGATATGGAATCTTAGTCCTCAGGTTCCGTCTTTGTCTTCACTGCGTGATGCAGTTATCACCCATATCCTGTGCATATCTATCAGAAATAGCAGTCCGCAAATCCTCAATCTCTTTGTGCAGCTGTTTCACATTGTCCAACTTCTTTGCTAGCATGTCTGGTCTCAGCAAGTCTTCCTTTTCTTTAACTGAGCAATGCACAGCTGTGAAGTCAGGCAAAATCAGAGTTTTAACCATAGGAGCACTTGACACACAAAACATTCGTGTCTGAGTTGCATGTAAGCCATATAAGTTGCATGCTAGAAACCTGCTACTTCCCTTTAAAAAGAAAAGTACATTTCTAGGTGTCCCTTGTGAATACAGTTGGGCACCTTCTCCAAATGGTTCGGAAACTAGAGGAGGAAGTGCAGAATGGCAGTGGCCCAGCAATTCTATCACACAACTCTGTCTCTAAATTCTGCAAAAGGCAAATATTGAACCACAGCAAAGGATTTCAAGATTTCTTCAGCACACCATTCCCTCTAACCCCTAAACCAACTAACTATTAAAACATGAGGAAAGCCAATGCTTTGCCTCTTCAAAACACCAGAAAAGCAGAAACTTCATCCACTACTGGCTACTAAAACCCCTCCCCCCTCAGATTTACTTACTGTGAATCCCCAACAGTAAAGACAAGTTGGGATCCTTTCCTTGAGCCCTTTGGGTTACAACACTATAGACAGACTGCAAGTCCTGCAGGCAGCTGGCCAACTCATTATGCAGCTCTTGGGTAAGGCGGGCCGTCTCATCAGACAGTAGCTGAGCTGGCTCTATCTGTCGGAGGTGCTCCTGAAGAGTCAGGCTTTTCTCCATCAGTTCCTGATTCTGTGCAGATAGCTAAAGACAGACACAAAAGCTGGAGTCTTAGAGACCAATGCCTGGATTACCGTTGCCCCCTAGTGAGAAGCTGCAGCTCTACAGTATCACATTTCACGCCCACATTTGGGAGCCTACAGATTGGCAGGAGAATCCACTTTCTACTGCTGCCTTATAAAATCTGAGACCATTGTGTGATCTAAATGCTACAAAAAAATGCCGTAGTGAAGAAAAGAAATATTAGATCCTGGGCTACTTGATACTAGTTTCTTGCAACTGAAGCTACGTGCTTCAGATTACCATACCTCTCACCTACAGGAATAATAATGCTACTTCACAGGAAGTTGGTTTTATGTAGACATTTCTCAGAGGAGTCATTCCAATTTAGAGATTTCTCCTTCACAGTCTCAAATTTGTCTGCACCCGGATGGAGATCAAATACTAAGGCCCTATAGTTAATTTAGAATGTGTTCAGGAATTGTCAGAACTAAAGACAATGACTTAGTTCATGTGTAATGCCAATTTGTAGGTTACTTAAGGCAGCGCCCACACTCCCATTCACCTCTGCCAAATCGTGGGTTACTTAACTCACAAATTGGTGGGAGTGAGCAGGAGTGAGCAAGCTGCCTTTGGCCTTCACTTCCACTTACAATTAACAAGCTACAATCGCCCTGTTTGTAAGTTGTTATTGTGACGTGTGAACCTGAACATTGTGCATTGTTCAGGGGTTAAAACCCCCAAAGTTAACTGGGTCATAGACAAAACCAAATTGTATTAGAGAGAGTAAGATCACCTGGAATATTCTTATCTAATGAGCCTCAGATGTCACCTTTGGAGAGTCAAAGGATTCTACGTAGACTGATCTGCACCATGGCAAGTCTTTGACTACCTTAGCTTTTAAGGATTCTAACTTGTTCTCAGTTGGGCAGTGTACAAAGTTCAACCCTTTTAAGGCTGCCTCATATATAGAGTTTCTCCCCTCAGGTTTCTTGGGTTTAACCTGTAATTGTGTGCAATTTACCCAGACACCTTTCAGCACAGAACGGATTTTAGCACCCTAACACAAAAACAAAAGCTAGTCAGAGCAGGAGGACAAGTCAGGATGTGGATTATGATGCCTATCACAACTGCCTGAGCTGTGTCGAAGCAGCCATCCAGTTGCATCAGGTGCATCTCCACTCAGGCGCCTTTCATTGCAGGATGTTTTCTATGCCACCCAGTGATGGAAACCAGGAAGGTAATTTGCAGCAAATGCAATGCTCATGCAAAGCACAGCAGGCCACATCCTGACGTGCTAAGAAGTTCATGTGAATCAGCTCTAGTAGGGCCAAGAATCTGCAAGAACACCAAGCACAATTAATAAATCGGTTCAACAAAGCAGAGCTACAACTAACCAGAGGAAGGAGGCTTCAAATAAGACTACATATTTGAATTGCAGGAAACAGACTCACTAGGCTATCAGGGAGTTCTGCAAAGATAAACGGACATGAAAGGTCCTACTGCATGATAGTTTGGATGGTAATTTCTAATCGATATAGACATTTAAAAGGAAGAGTACCTCTTTCACAGCTACACGCAGCTGCTGCAGGGCACTCTCCTGTCTCAATGCTTCTGCTTTCAGAGCTTGGCCTGTGCCCTCCTCCTGAGCTATTTGTTCCTTCAGATCCTGGAATACAAATACAAAGAGACAAGCTCAGTTTATACTACCGGGTATTGGCGCATGAACCCTAAATCCAACCCATTAACAAGAAACTCACCTTTACTTGTGAAGATAACTGATCTATTTTCTTTTTCTGATTATCCACAATCTGAAAATGAGCAAAGTGATCAAAACAGCCCCACATATTGCTATCATCCAGATGTACTTTTGCTTCCAAAAAAGCTTGAACACAAGGCACACGCATGTACATTTGCTCTATTGTGATGATCGATTGCAGAGGTCTGGAGAGTTCACAGCAATGCAGCGCTAGCTCAGAACCATACTTGCAGGAAGTGTTACAATTGCCAAGCATGTAGATCAGGGGTGGGCTGCATGGGGGTGTTGGGTGGGCACGCTGGGGATCTTGCATGTACACATTTTACCTTTTATTGCCCGGTTTTCCCCCTTTTTATCTTCATGTCTTTTTGTAACCTTCACCCTCCCCATTCATCTATTCTGCCACTTATTTTGAAAACTCTGTTCTGTGGCGGTCACTCAAAGCAGCAGCATAACCACCGATACCCCTGGCACCAGTGAGAGCATTCACCAGTGTGTCTCTTACGGGAAATGGACACTGAGCTTTTGGTACTTTTCACGGTGATAGGGCAGGGGGAGGAGATGAGTCAAGAGTGGCAGCTGTTCTTTCTGTGGCAGTTTTCAGGCTGCGGTTATGCTGAGGGAGGGGATGGGATTGAGAAGAGGTAGTGGCTGTAGCTTTGGTGACAGGGTCAACACAGGGCCCCTGCACAAACTGCCATCAAGAGCTGCATTCAGCTGCAGGCCGCATGTTATCTTCCCCAATATAGATCTTCATGATGAACAAGCCAATACCCAACTAGGTTGCCTACCTGTAACTGTGGTTCTTCAGGTAGTCATCTAAACAGTCACAAAACCTGCCCTCCCTCCCTCCCTCCCTCCGATGTCATTATCACCTGCTCTCAGTCAAATGCTTCCGCTGCAGCACTCTTTTAGGAACTGAGTGGGAATATGGAAACTATGCCCCTTGAGCAGAAATCATGAGGGCTGGGGCCAGGCCCCCTCCCTAAAATATTATCACCTAGTTCTAGACGATTCTGAATTTTGCTCTGCGCAAATCTAGAACTAATATGCTTCGTTGGAATGCTTGGAGTAAGATAGGAAAAGCAGGACAGAAGTTCTAATTACAGTGGTGGCCAAAATTGTGGACACTTCTTGAAATTTTCATGTTTTGCAACTTTGCATGCTTATAGAAAATGTTCTGTTTCACGAAATTCAAATGTTTATATATCAATTGAAAGACCTGATTCACGTAATACAACAATCCTGCTTCTTTTCCTGGGTGTCCAATCAACTCTTTACTTTGGTGCCATGGCTCTATTTACGATGTACGTACGTACACTTTTAATTTGAGAAATACTTCAAATATTCACCCAATCTCCAGTTGCGCTTCAGTTACAGAACAAACAGCAAAACTGACTTTCCCCAACTTGAAACATGATGTATCATAGCTACTGCCATGTGATTGGTCCTCAGAACAAGGACTGTGATAGGCCAGTAGGGTTTGCCATTCCAATCCGCTTCTTCACTCAATCACACCTGTGTTTGTTTTTAGACTAAAGTAAGCATAGCTTTTTTTTTACTGCAGATATTTGCATTATGTTTTTTGTATTGAATTCAGCATTAAATTCTCTTTCAATTGATAAACGTTTGAATTTCATGAAACAGAACATTTTCTATAAGCATGCAAAGTTGCAAAACATGACAATTTCAAAAAGTTTCCACAATTTTGGCCACCACTGTAGTACAGAACAAGAGTCCCCTTCCATCTTGTAGTCATTACCTTTCTGAGGAGATCACGTTCCTTCTGCATAGAATCCTTTTCTCGTTTCTCTCTCTCTATGACTTGGGCATAGTCTTCTGATGCGGACGTCTTCCCACACTGCACCTTGTCTTGCAAACTGAGAAATAGGATGCCACCACTAAATGGAATGACCTCAACAACCTCACCCTTTGAAGGTGGGCGTCACAATAGCAATTCTGGAGCAAATTCGAAAAACTATGCCACTTCAAAGCTAAGCCTTGTTAAATTGAAAAAAAAGGAAAAAGCACCTTGTGTGAAATTCTTCAATCCCGACCACATTTGTTAAGGAGACAACTGTTTTTCTCTGTATAGTCATGATAATGGCCAAATAGGTCTGCTGGTTCTTCCCTACTGTTCTCCCAATGCAGGAAGAATTTCACAGTCAGACTTAAGTAGCAAGGCAAGTTTCCTTAACTCATTCATTATATTCCAAGAGAGAGAGGGTGGGAAGCAGGCAAGCAAGCAAAGACAACTTTGGAGCCTGTTCCAGCTGGGCTGCCCCCCTTACCCCCCCCCCCCACCTCCACAGAGCCATCTATGACCAACTATCCTCTGGAAAGGATCCCAATGCATGTTACTTGTAAGATGCTTTACAAGAATATGAAGAATAGAATGTGTATATAAATAAATATCTTCCAAGAAAGGGCACCCAGTCAAGGAGAAAAGTACACAGAAAGCCATGAGCAGGAAGAAGCAGTCACACACAGACCCCTAAGTGTGAAAGGGCTATGCTGGTCACTCATACATACTCTGCTCTATCTTGCTCAACTGGGCAGATTGAACAAGACAGTTACCATCACATTAAGTTTAACAGTTACAAGTCTTAAAAGCAGGCCCACTCCCTGTGTCAAATGAGCATTTCTGGTTTCTAAGACAGAATGTTCACCACTTTCTAAACTGGAAAACAAGAGGACCTTTTATGGTTGAAAATTACTTTGAGATTTAGGCAGAAAAGCAATGCAAGACTACAGGTTTATAGCCAACATTTTGTCTAATATCCACATATATACACCTCCCCTGATCTCCTCCCCAATGCTGCCTGTTGCTTCTCTCTCTCTCTCCAGCACCTTCTCTCTCCCAAACCATGACTTTGACCCCCCAAGCCCAGTTTATTTTTTGCTACACTTGGCATTCAAGGTAGCTTAATAAGATCTTTCCCCCTCTCTACACAGCCTTCCATAGGTTTACTCTCTCCTGCCAAAGACACCTCTCCATAACAACCCCACCTCCTTCTTGAACCATGTGCTATCACTCTCCCCCCCCCCCCAATCTCTGAGGTGCATGCTGTTTGTAGGAAGGCTTCACTGCCACAAACACAATACAATGTTAGATTTTCAGAACATACTAGAAGACGATATTCCTGCATTCCACTCAACTTCTCTGCTTTCATTTCCAGGGAGCATTACCTGCGTACAGTAGAAAGCAGTTCCACTTCTTTGTGTTTCTGCATTTCCAGCTGCAGCTCCTTCTCTCTGCAATTGGCACGGACATCTCCAAGTTCCCTCTCAAGAACAGTCACTGTTTCGTGCAAAGCTGTAGTTGCCTGCTGAGAATCCTTTAACTAGGAAGTAGGGAGAGAGCACGCTTTAGAACCAACAGAATTCCTTCTAGCAGTGTGCATACATAAAAAGGTAGCAACTACTACATCTCATTCTACAATTCCAAGCAATTTGAACATAACATAAGAACCATACTGGATCAGACCAAAGGCTTGTCTAGTCCAGCATTCTGTTCTCACAGTGGCCAACCAGGTTCCTATAGGAAGCCCAAAAAAGGACTTTGCAATACTTGTGCTTGTGCTCCCCAGTAACCAGTACTGAGAAGCATGCTGTCTCTAATACTGGAGGTAATATATAGCCATAACTAGTAGACATTGACAGGCTTATCCTCCATAAATTCGTGAAACCATCCAAGTTGGTGCCCATCACTACATCTTGTGGAAGATAAATCCATAGTTTAACTATGCATTCTGTAAACAAATATTTCTTTTATCTATTCTGAATCTCCCACCATTCGGCTTCATTGGATGACTCGAAATTCTAGTATTATGGGAGAGAACTTCTTCATATCCAGTTTCTTCAACCCATGCTTGATTTTACACATCTCTATCATATTCTCCCCTCACCCACCCCACCCCACCCCGCCTACTTGCCTTTTTCCTGAGTTAAATAACCCCAAATGTTGTAACCTTTCCTTATAGGGGCATTGCTTGATCACGTTGTTTGCCTTTTACTACACCTTCTAACTCTCTACAACATCTTTTTTGAGGTGTAGTCCAGAACTGTACACAATATTCTTAGTATGGTTGCATCGATAACACTGTATAAAAGCATTACAATATTTGCAGTTTTATTTTATTGAAGTCCTAGATCAGAGTCTTTCCCTTTCTAACAGAACAGCTTGCCATTTTGGTCAACCACGTACACGCACAGCTGAGGGCAAAGACCTGTCCAACTGTTCTTCAAATCCAGCTGTATCTAGGAGATACTACTCTACCTGCTGATTTTGTTTCCGATGGTCTTCTAACATTGGGAGGTCAGCAACATAGCGCTCCAGAGTCTCAATTCTTTGCTGTTTCTCACGATTCTGCTCAGATTCTTTTTGGCATTTCTTTTTCAGATGCTCAATGTGCTTGTCTCTTGCCTTTACCTGCACAAACAATACATGTTTGGGCTTTTGTAAACCAGTACTTTTCACACAACAGGAAAGTACATGCGTCAGGCTTAAATGCGTGAAGCTGAGTGGCAAATGCTCTTTGTGCTTATGAGCAACAAATTAAATATCAGTTAGAGATTCCATGCAAGTACAGTACTTCAAAATATAAGATTATCATATGGGGCAGGTTCATCCCCCTCTAGGCTGCACAACAGAAACAACTTGACTCTAGGGCACGTCATGTCAGCTAAAGAAAAAATGTCATTCCTCTTGAGACACGTAGATGAAGAGTGCCATATATTTTACAAGCGGAGTTGAGATTCAGCTTTATATTGAAAAACTGAGGGATTCCAATAGTCAGAGAAACCCAGCCTAGTTCTGGTGCAATGACTTTGGAAAAATCTTGGATGCCCTCAGCTTTCGGTCCCTTTCCCTACCTTATTCAATTCCCAATTTAGAAACTTCAGCACAAAACCATTATTTCTCACAGCGATGCTGTATTACATCAATCAGCAAGCATAACGTGTGTGATGGCTCTACACATAGATGCTAGAAGAGCCAAGTATTAACACAAAGATCCCCACTGAACCCTTCAGTATGAAATCAGGTGCAAGTAGCAGTTGTGCTCTTGCCTTACCTCCAAATGTAGGTGAGAATTCCATAGTTGCTCCTCTGTAGAGGGAACCAGGTATGCTGCCTCAAGTACTCTGTAGTAGTTACTCGTTACTACCTGCAGTGTTCACTGAAGCAAAACATTCTGCATATACCCTCTGTGGGCAAAAAGGCACGTTTTCCTTCTCTAGTCAAGGATTTTTAATGGAAACTGGGAGATCCCTCAAGTGTTAACAAAGATCACCTACCCTTTCTTCTTGCTTCTTCAGCTCCACTGTATGCTTCTGATTTGTCTCCTTGTGAGCCTCCTGGACCTGTTTCACACCCGCTTCTGCAGCAGCCAGTTTCCTCTCCAATTCAATCTTTTCTTTAGTGAGCAACTCTGTTTTTTCAGTAAACTGAGCCCGTAAGAATATGTTCTCACGCTGCAATTCCTGCAAAATCAACCTGATCAGCATCACAATAGATCCAAAGTGTCTCCTAAAACCCAGACCAAGGATTGCACCCCCAGAGAAGCAGCCAGAATTCTCTAACTCAGTCACAGCAGCAGCAGCAGCAGCAATAATAATAATAATAATAATAATAATAATAATAATAATAACCATCATAATAGGATGTGGCTGTTACATACCCATCAAACAATAGTACCTTCCATCAGCTTTAAGGCTGATGTTTAGACGCTTTTAGGACTTTTTTCTGTCTAAACATGCACATAGGATTATGCCCTTAAGCACTACTCTGGTATAGGTGACAAGGAAATGCAGGCAGGCAAGTGAGTGGGCTGCTGGAGAAGGGATAGAGTGCCCTGTCCCTCTTCTAAGCCCAGTATAGAACCAAGCATGCTGCTGGAAGGAGGGAAGCCCCTTCCCTTTGTGACCAGCATAGAAAAGCAGTGGGATGCTGCATTAGGGATAAAGCTTTCCATCCTTTTCCTGCCAGCCCCTGGCAGGCCCGTCACTTTTGTTTACAAGGCTGTAGTCAATAGTGTTGGATTAGGTGTTTAAAAATCCCTGAAGTGGCAGCTGAGTAGTATGACTTTTCCCCCATCCCTGCCTCCTCCAAACCAGTACTATTCCTCAGTCTTCCAGCAGAAAAGCCAAGCCACACCAATGATGAGGTGCTGATGTTTACCTGCATTCTGAGCAGGCACATGTCTCCATAAGGAGTAGGATGGCCAAAAAGGGCACTGTGGACTTGCAGCTCACTTTCTCGTACTTTCTGCTCCAGCTGGGAAATGTGCTGTCTCTGCCTTCAAATAAGAATAATCACAAAATTCATGTTTAAACATTCACAAAATCAGACAATCAGAAGTCAAGGCAGAAAGTGTACTTTAGCTGAAGGGATTTTCTGTAAGATGTTTTAAAGTGTTTACTTAAGTCTGTTCATAAATCTAAAGACAGGAATCAATGCAGGCGTAGGAAAAATAACGGAAGGGGGAAACTAACAGAGGGAGGCTATCCTCTTCTGTTATTCTGCTCTATTTAGCTATTAAAAGCCAATTAAGCGGGCAATCCTATATATGTAAAGACAAAAAACAGTCCTTCGATTCCCAGCACAGCCAGCCAGCATGGTTGGCTGGGGAATATTGTAAGCTGTAAGACTTCTGTCTAAACATGCATAGGACTGCACCCTAAAAGCACTAGAGAGAAACCACATCTGCATGTAGCTCTACAATAGAAAGCTTCACTATCCCAGACTGAGTCTCAACATAACTAGAACAGGCCACACAAACCCACTTAAGCATTTTTCTACTGCTATCAGTAAAGGTGGGAAGAAAAAACCTTTCAAAAACCTTTTCAAGAAAGATGATTATTTCCCCACTAAACCTATAGCTTTGGCACAGCAGATACAACTCAAGAGTATTGACCTATTTGGGTCATGGCATCCAGAACTATTCAATTAGGTTCTGAAAATGAAACTTAAAGGGGGGTAGATAAATTCCTGGAGGAAAATACTATGAATGTCTACTAGTCCTGATAGCGATGCGCTACCTCCAGTAGCAGAGGCAGTAAGACTATGTATATCAGTTGCTGTGGAACATGGGTGGGAGGGTGCTGTTGCACTTGTGTCCTGCTTGTGGGTTCCTGGTCAACAGCTGGTTGGCCACTGTGTGAACATAATGCTGGACTAGATGGACCCTTGGTCTGATCCAGCAGGGCTCTTATGTTCTTAAACTTACCGCACAAGCCCAACCATGTTTACCCATAGGTTCAACCAAATGTGTTCAATGAGGCTTCCTCTCTTGTAATAGTGCTCAGGATTGCAAAGTTAGTATTTCTGCTAACATAAAGTACCGTCTCAAGATTGTTAGTTGCTACAGAAACCTACAACATATTCCTGTTGTTCTGCTTCTTACCTGTCAATGAGAATTTCTTTCTCTCTGAGCAGGTTCTCATTTGCATTCACGATACCAACCCATTGGCCTGGATCAAGAGTGTGCAGTAAAGTGTTGTTCACAAAGGGATGGTAGCAAGCGGTTTTATTTTGCAGCTGGAATCATGAGGTTCAGACAGAGACAGGGCATGAGGTTCAATATCACACAGGCTATTTTGTTTTCTGTATTCTCTATGTGCTAATACACAGAAGGCTCACTTTATATATAGCTTATTTCAGACCCACATCTAAATGCTATGGAAAAATAGCTCTCGGCAGAATAAGTTTAGATCAGTGTGTGTCATAGGAAAACATCTGACTGAAGTGACTCAACAAAAATTACCTGAAGACATTGGATTTTATGGCAAGACTAAAAGCAAAACGAGCCACACTCATTCTGCTAATTCTTACTTATCAGAATTATAATTAATGATACACAGCAGCAATATTTAGAAAAACAACACATGAACAAGCAGGTTGGAGGAATCCCTAACTCATTACAAGTGACATGTGACAAATACAGGAATTCTCACTGCCCACAATCTCCTGTTGCCCCTTTAGCACATAACTCCGCCTTGAAAACCTGCATGTCTCTCTTTAAAGCCCTGTAAACTAAAGCACCATAAACACAGATAATTCGAATGGTTAGCAGATTTCTTCTCACTAAGCATTAGTTAAGATAGCCACACAAGAGGCGGAAATTATATGCAACAACATTAGTCACCAGCAACTGTACATTTATTTCCATTTATATCTAGCCCCTGCCCAAGGGATTGTGGCAGAAAACAGTTTAGAGGGGAAACATCTACTGTTAAAAATAGAACGAACTAGTTATATGTGTATATATATAAGGGGGAAAGTGAAGCAGAATACCCAGTTAATATTCAAACTTTGTATAATGGCTAAAAGTTTTATTACAGTTTTAAAGCTGCTGTCTATATATGTACACACACAAAAAAACTTAAAACAGATTGTTTTATAAAGGCCTTCTACCTGCATCTGCTCCAGTTGTAGCCGAACACGATCCAAGTGTTGTTTCCAGGCACTGAGTGCACAATTCTCCTGCGGATGTAGAGTGCAAGCTTCCTGCTTCCACATCTGAGACTGAGCACCTGTGGGGCTGGAATACATACTAGCAGGACTAAACTTTTCACAGACTCTATTGGCCTCTGTTGTTGGTTTAGCATCTAGCAACACTTTGCATGGTTCTTTTTCTAGGGCAGCAGCACCGATATCTGGAGTGCACATTTGGAGCTGGGACCAAGGACCAGTGGACTGCCTATCTAGAAAAGCAGATTGGTTAAACGTGAGTTCAGCAGCCAGCCTGACGGGTTTCTGAGCATGCTCCACACTTGTTTGATCAGAAGTAAGGAACACTGATTGATCACAACCATTTTCCACTGAAGTCTGATACAGATGAGGAGGGCTCCTGTGGAACACTTGAGAGTGTCTCAGAGATTCAGGATCATGGCTAAACATCATCCCTTCTGTGTCACCTGAAGAGATTGGCAGGGAGGAAGCCAGGGTGGTCCGAGGTGTGCTTGATTTCCCCACTGAGCAAGGAGATCTATCCAGCATGGAAGGCATAACATGAGCTGTAGGGATGGCTACTTGGGTTTTGATGGGTTGAAATGAAGAACCGTCACTGGAACTGCAGAATGCTAGCGAAGTAAAACAACCAGGGAATTAGAAACAAAACATTGCATACAGCTGATATTTAGCTTTCCCATTTAGCTTTTGTACACCCTGCATTGAGGAAACGCATGATTTAATTGAACTATTGCTTACAATAGAAAGGAAATGCCATATTCCTATAAAAAGGGTAGTTAACTTTTCTAGCATAGAAAGTAACAGCATCTACTCACAACAAGTATCCAAATATGTATCTAGACTAACTTAATTTGACCAAATAAGATCTTGTAACAGAAGTGTAGCTTTCTAGCTACTCAAAAATAAACCCTGAAGTTGGCTTTAGAAAATGCTGGAACTTACTCAGGAACCAGGAGTTAAGCTCTTGATTATATTCCCAACTCACAGCATTGCAACTCTCATTTATTGCCAGACACGTCAAGCAAAGTTGACAGCTACCTCAAAGAAGCAGAAGACTGGAACACTTTCCTAGGAAACTGAAGCAATTACTGCCATGTTTGGCACTAACCTCCTCCAAAAAATAAGGTTTGGTTCTCCCCAACAACTGTATGGAATAAGAGAGAGCTGAATACTGAAAATAGTGACGCAGAGGTACCAGATCTGACTAGATGGAAGTGTGAAGTTATTCTTAGTAACTCTCAGGTTTCAATACAGGAAAAACAACAGCTCAACTGAGCAGCAAGGCACCTAATTTTATAACAATGTTCCTTCCCTTCTAGACACTAGGATACCACTGCATGAATTTCAGATTCCTGCTCAGCACAAAGTCAGTAAAAATATAGTTTTAAAGTTTGCTTCTCTGGAATATTGCTTTTTTTCCTGCTTCATGCCAATGAGCTAATGTTTGCCACCTGTCTTTGATATCAGAATGCTGATACAAGGAGGAATGCAGGGCCTCTGCTTGATTATCACTGAAACTGACACTACACATTGCTTGTTTAAATATCTGTAGACAAACTACCAGTATACAATAAAAAATGACAGACGAATGGATCAGCCAAAAACTCCTTCAGGAATTGCAGTTTGATTATGCAAGGAGGGGGCATAGGAGGGCAACACAGTGCTGTTTACGTTTTAGAAAGCTGGTCATATGACAGGGAGAGGCCATCTCTTAGAGCTAAAAATGTGATTGCCAAATCTCTTTATTTACTAAAGCTGTATCTAGGTGTAAGTCTGTGGCTTGGCATGTTATGAAGTCCCACATTTAATTACTAGCATTTCTTAATAGAACTCAAGGAGCTTTCCTCCAGCCCTTTTAAGACACTCTGGAAAAGTAGATATATGCATTCTGCCTCTAAATTAGAGTCATCTGGACATACCCAGAAAATATCTGCCCAGAAAAATTCACATCTCAGCCAGGCCTCTCACCTTGCTGAAGAGCTATAACTCAAGGCTTCTTCATATATGACATTTGCCCTAGGTGCAGGCATGGCAACATTTCCACAATGTGGTTGGAGACCGAAGAAGGGAAGCACAGTAGAGGCAGAGCTGCAGGTATCGATGGCAGAGAAGCAAAAGGCACCATAGCACCCAAGAAGAGATGGAGCAAGCTACCCCCTTTCCCCCATCTGAATCACTTCCCCCACGGGAAGCGAATAACACCCTTTCTACTTACCAGGTCAGTGCCATCAAGTTAGAACTTGGAACCCAGTGAAGACTACAGTTGCCACACCAATGGTGGGGGGAATGCTCACTTCTTTAGCAAGGGGCTAAGTGCCAGAGAACTTTTAAGTGCACATTAGGGTTGAACACTCTGACGTGTCTAACACTCTAAAAGCACAAACTTATGTGTTTACTCGAAAGTACCATTGAGTTCAATGGGGCTTTAAAGTGTCTAAAGAAAACCATGGGGGAGGCTTCTTAGGGTGTAAGAAAAGAAAGTCCATGTAGATTGTCATATGTGACAATCATGCAAGTATATTTTGTTGTGTGTAGACCTAACAAAAAGCCAGTTGTTGGTAGCAGCCCTATCAATTAACTGAATTTCCAATGAGTTTACAGATACACACAGCAAAATAGTTACTTGCATAAGCATCATCCATGATGGTATACATAGGCATATGTTCCCTACCATCACCAACACACACTAGTATATATCTGTGTAGGGAAATGCTATATGCAAAAAATCTCTCAGTTGAGAGACGTTAAAGGACATGGTCCAATTTCCTTGCCTGCACAAAAGTCACCCCCAGATTATTTTACCTACACACAGGAAGTCTCAAAAGCAGCTGGCTCAGTAGCCAATGTTAACCTTAGAAACTACTTGAAGTAGGAACCAATTTAAATTCAAAGGGACTTCAATGACTTGGTCCTTTCTGTTGCCTTGGTTGAAAAATTAAAGTCTCAGGAAAAGAGGGAAATTTCTAAAATTAGTGATTAATTTAAGGGAGAATAAGACAGCCAGTTCTTGGATGTCTGTGTTTGGCATGCTATTCTTCAGCTAAAAAGCTTAAAGAAAAGCAAACATTACTGTTAAGGATTAAATACAATATAATATCAGACACAAGAATTTGATAAAACCAGGGGAAGGGCAAAATCAGCAATTAAAATCAGCCAGCTAATACACTGGTTAATAGAAAAGTCATTGTCTGGCACAAAAAAGGACAACATTTTGGGTTTCCAGAAAAATCTCTCTGGGAAGTGCATCCCATATACAAGGTGTTACCACTTGCCTAACTTCTGAAGGTGTGAACACTCAGAGAAAGGCCCCCAATATTAATTTAACAGTTTGGCAATCCTGCAGGTACTTAGGGCCCGACATTTAGAGTTTTATAGTAATGTCCAGCACTTTGAATTGTGCTCAGAAACAAGATTACAAGCCAGTGGAGTTGTTTTAAAACTTCCGCCAGCAAGTCCAAGGTAGCAGTTTTGCAGGTTCTGAATTAAGGCTTCTGAATACTCCTGAAGTAATCCCACATACAACACACTACATGAGTCTAATCTGGAGGCTACCAAGCATGTATCATGTGGTAATGCTATCCCTGTCAAGAAGGAGTCATGGCATCAGCCTAAGCTAGTAAAAGGCACTGTGTGCCATAGGAGCCATTTAGGCCTCCCGAGACAATGCTAGATCAGCACCACAAACCTGAAAACCTGATCCTTAACGGGCAGTCCAGCACCATCCAGAATTGAGCCAACACCATGTCATGGATCAGACTAACTACCCATCAACATCTCTGACTTATCAGGATTGTGCTTCAATTTATTGGTCCACATCTAGTTCATTACTAATCCCAAACACTGACTCATCCCTTCTGCTGTCTCATCTGACACAATGAGCAGTGATACAAAAAGGGATTTAACCTAGAATTTAAAGATTCTGTATAGGAACTAAGAAACTTAAAATAAAAACTTACCATCTGTACTGTTTGACGAGGTCCCAATTATTGTGCCCTCATAGGCAGCCATACTTGATCTATGACCAGAATGCCTGGAACTTCAGAACGAAGAACTACTCTTGTAATCTTTATTGGACTCTAAGGGGGGGGGGAGTTACATGGTTAGGATTTATGATGCCCATAATAATTCCCAAACTAAGGTTAATTCAAAAACAGGACTGGGAACAGGTCACAGGAGCACATGCAAACTCTCCTTTACAGCAAAGCTCCCACCACCACTATAGTTAAAGTTATATATGCATCAACTTCAACCATGGTTACTTCAAAGTAAGATTTACTGTTAATCACACAATCAGCAGAATACACTCACAATGTGCAATTGCTGATGTGAATCATTCTGGATGCATTTCAGAAGCAGTGCTGGAGTAGCAAATGAATCCCAATTTAAAGTTACAAATTGAGCCTCAACCAATTTGTACTGCTGTCCATCACACTGGAACTGAAGCTATGGATGATGCAGAGTAAAAACATGGTCTAAATATCATGGCAATAAGGATAACAAACAAAGGTGAGGTGTTCAGCAGGCTCTGCAAAAACAATTCTGAATAGCAACATGTTAGGAAGAGGGAAAGTGTTTAAACAAGGCTTAGCTCTAGCATGTTGAAGAATGTAATCCTATACCTGCCTTGGAGTGTAGGTCCCATTAAACTTAACAGTAAATGTGCGTAGCATTGGGATTGCAAAGATGTTCTTAACATGTTAAACTTACATTGCTTTGTGTTCTTAAATAGGTCTAAAATGCAAATAAAGGGGTCAGTGCTGGTCTGGGAGCCACAGTGAATCTTTTGTTTGGGATCCTGGTTTGCCAAGCCTGGACAAACAACAAAAGCTATGGTTAGATAAATGCAAGTCACATCTAATGCAGCTTTCCCCAACCTATTGAGTAAGAGACAAGTAACCCAATTCCTGAGGTGTAGGCTGCTATAGCATACACACAGGCTGTATTTGCTCTGAATAATAAGCCATGATTTCAAAGAACAATTCAGCATGTCATCCAAACATGAGATGACATGCTGTCATCTCATGTTTGCTGTCATCTCATGCTGTCATCTCATGTTTGGTCATCATTGTAAATGAGTTAACCAGAATTGTTAACTCATTTACAAGTCAGAAATGTAAACCTGCAGTGGTTCTTGGTTTATGAATCCTGGCTTCTGAAAATGCACTAAACAAACACTTCCTGGCTTGTTTAGTGGTTGCTCTAGCAGTGAGGAGCAAAGCAGGCGCTAACAAGATGTACGCAATAGTATACAGTTTGTTCACAATAAACCAGTTCTTCTGAATCCTGGCTTATTGTTCTGTGCAAACATGGCCAACACAGGTCATGTGCATCACAACATCAGATGCAGAGCATTCTCCTACACACACACTTACAGAGGAAAAATCTGCATTTATTTTTAGTGGGCTGTCCCATACATTTTATGGCTTTTGGTCCCACTGTTGACATGTTTGCTGCTGCTGCTGCTTAACCATGCAGATTTGTAGAACATATATGCCTGACAACTGAGGATAAACACTTGATGAATCTAGGGAAGTTAATTGCAGTCTATGAAAGCTTATGACACAATAGGCAAAATGTGTGTGAGAGGACATGTATATATGTGTGCACTGGCAGATATATGAAGGTGCCACATTGAGGCTGCAATCCTACACGCCCTTACCGAGAAGTAAATCCCACTAAACTCAATGGTCCTGCTCAGAAGACACCTTAAGCCACAGCTTTAACTACGGTGAATAAAGCAAAAAGCCTTCTTCACCATGGTTAAAGCTGTGGTTTAAGGTGTCTTTCGAACAGAGCCAATGTGAATCACTTCTTGAGTAGTCATGCTGGGAACTGCATCTGAAGTTATCCTCAGCATACTCCATGGCACTACCAGAAAAAAGTTATCAAAGGAGGCAGAGAAAAAGAAATTTAAGGCGGTGGGGGTGGATCTTTGTCCCATGTCTTAGATTTCTGAAAAAATGAAATAGCTGTTTATTTCACCGTAACGTTCCCATCCTAAATCCTAAATTTACTTCTGAGGTAAACTCTTATCAATTTTTTGTGGAGTTCGGGCGTAATCATCGTCGCTTGAAGCTTAACATGGCAAAGACTGAATTGCTTGTTTTTCCTCCTAAACCTTCTCCTCATCTCTCATTCTCTCTTACTGTCAATGATGTTACGCTTACTCCGGTCAAGGAAGCTCGTAGCCTTGGCTTTATCTTCGACTCCTCGCTCTCCTTTATTCCTCATATTGAGGCAGTAGCTAAATCTTGTCGATTTTTCCTGTATAATATTGCCAGGATTCGATCATTTTTGTCTGTCTCTTCTGCCAAGACGCTTGTTCATGCACTGGTTATTTCACGGTTGGACTACTGCAACCTTCTTCTCTCTGGCCTTCCTTCTTCTCACATCAGCCCGTTGGTTTCTGTTCACCACTCTGCCGCAAAGATCATCTTCTTAGCACGCCGCTCCGACCATGTTACTCCGCTTCTGAAATCTCTTCATTGGCTTCCAATTCACTTCAGAATCCAATATAAACTTCTCCTGATAACCTTCAAAGCTTTTCACGGTCTAGCTCCTTCCTATCTCTCCTCTCTCATCTCACACTATTGCCCCGCTCGTGCTCTTCGCTCCTCTGATGCCATGTTTCTCGCCTGCCCAAGGGCCTCTACTTCCCTTGCTCGGCTTCGTCCATTTTCGTCTGCTGCCCCTTACGCCTGGAACGCTCTTCCAGAACATTTGAGAACTACAAGTTCAACCACAGCTTTTAAAGCTCAACTAAAAACTTTTCTTTTTCCTAAAGCTTTTAAAACTTGATGTTGTGCAGACTTCTACTGTTACTTTCTACTGTTAGTTTTTCCCTACCCTGTGCCTGCTTACCCTTCCCTGTACCTGTTGGCATTCTCTTCCCCTCCTTATTGTTTTACTATGATTTTATTAGATTGTAAGCCTATGCGGCAGAGTCTTGCTATTTACTGTTTTACTCTGTACAGCACCATGTACATTGATGGTGCTATATAAATAAATAATAATAATAATAATAATCCTATGTTTTAGATAGGAAAGTCCTGCAACTCCCAGCATTCCCTCCAGAGCCAGGCTGCCAGGGGAATGCTGGAAGTTGTAGGACTTTTCCTTCCATCCAGACATGCTTAGGATTTCGTCTTGTAAGTTTTCAAGTTAGCGCAGCTTTATTGTCAGCCTCCACATGATTTTCGGTTTTAATCTTCTCCATTCGTGTCGCTTGTATTGGAAAAGCGCCTTTCCTCTGAGTCACCGCAGGGCTTCAGGAATGGGTTCGGAAGGGAGAGCTGTTTGGGGTTACTTTGGTGGGCTGACACCGCCGCCCCCCCCCCTTGCTGTCACCATCCTTTGAGAGCACTGAAAGCTAAACTAAGTCTACTTGAGGGAAGAAAATAATAATAAAAAACCCACCTCACTGACGCTCACCCCACCCCCCAAGGCAAAGGGCGGTTGTGTCAGAGCATTAGTTCGGGGGTGGAGGAGAGAGAGAAAAGTTACAGGGCGAAAAGTTAAAAATGGGGGAGGGTCGTTATTACCCTTATTACCTCCGGAGCACAAATGAGGGGTCCGCGGGCGACAGTCCCGCCGCTTGAGGGGACGCGGAGGCGAAACAAACCAGCCCCACTGTAACTCGGGTAAGCTCGGAGCGGTAATTAAATCTCCTCAAACCGACACAGGAAAGCCGAGCCCTCCCGCCGCTCACCGCGCATGCGCAATGACCGTTACTCGAAGAGAGAAGGGAACGCTCGTGGCACCCCTTCGTCTCTACTGTTGCCACGCCCCCTCCCTCCCGATGGCGCCTCTCACACGCGGCGACCGTTGAAAGCTCGCGGCTCTCTCCCGCGGCTTTGTGCGGTGCCACGCCCCCTTCCCTCCCCGACTGGCCGGCTTGCACCCAATGAATGATCTCCTTGGACAACAAGCTCCTCCTCCCCCCTACCAAAAGTCAAATTCAAGTAAGAAATTTGTCCGCTCTCGAGAACCGTAGTAAGGGTAGGCGTTGTGGAAGAAAGGGCGGAAGTAACTAAACTATTGTGTAGAATTGATACCATACTGCTGCTACCTCGGAGACTTTCACATGCTTTAGAGCACCATCCTATGTAGTTTAGGCAGAAAAAAAGGGTCTGCATCTACTAGCATGCATCAGCTAGCCATGCTGGTTGGGACATATTGGGAGTTATAGGACTTTTTTTCTGTCTATATGCTCTTAGTTATAAAGTATGCATGAGCCTGGGTTATCCCTCTAGGCCAGCTTGGGTGTTGGGTCTATTTTAGGCTTGCTGGGCTCTTCTTTCATTTCTTTTTCTTTCACTAGAACCCCCAGTTTGATCAATTGGAACTAGGTGCAAAATAATTGTCTTTCCAACTCATTAGGTCATGTACAAATGAAATCATAACCACACACACAAAAACCTGGGGAGGAGCACCAGTTGTAAATTGTTACATACATGTGTTGTTTGGAATGACACATTTTCCCAGGACTGAAGAGAATAAAGCAGTTTCTGTGTATGTAAAGCTTTGTATATCCTACAGCCATAATTGCTGGTCTGGTACGAATAAATTGTGCCATAAAGATCAACTCAATGTAAGATCTCTAACAAAGGAATTTAATTTGGAAGGTTGCTAAATGATGAATTAAAAATGCTCATTTAATAATAAATAGAATTGTTCGTCATCTGTAGTTTTACGTTTTTGTCATTAATACACTTGAGCACTGAATTTCTATATGAAAAAAAGATTTGGGGTTTAGGAAGAAATTCCAGCTGTAAAGTTGCTTGATGGTAAAAGGTCTGTGGTGACCTCCACCTTTAAAGGTTTTTAAGCAGTTTGAATGGGCACCTATCAGAAATCCATAGCAATTTATCACATTTTTTTATCACACTCCTTAGCCAAAAATTGCATTGGCAGGGTGTAGACTAGATTACCTTTGGGGAGACTTCCAACTGTGTGATTCCACATACCTCTACCTTTCCATTTTTTTATCTAGCTCAAGAGCTAAAGGAATATTATCCATCTCATAGTTTGCAATGTGTACAGAAAGCTCTGTCTTTGCAGAAACATTAAGAAATTTTAGCTTCAGACCACTGAAGTTCAAACTTTAAAACTTTTTTTTTTTTAAAAAAAAAGAAATTTAATTCCACAGAAACACAAAATGCTTCCTCTGCGTTGCGGAATATTATAATCCAGCTGATGGATGTTATCTGCTTTAAATCTAGGGACAGGTGAGGTTGTCAATGCGAGTATATCTGTTCAAGACAACTTGCTATCTGTGTTGCTGGTCTGTTGCTTATTAATGATTACAGACATTCATTATGACTGGCCACGGATGGGGTCCAGAAATAGAAGGAGCATTGGCATTAATGCATAACTAGATGAGAGTATGTTTGGCTCATTTGTGCAATGACACTCGCTCTTTCGGAAGTAAACTCCTTTGCAAGTTGTTTGTAATTGTGGGGTGTGGGTGTGAAGGTGTGGGGCTGCCAAAACTATAAAGGGCAGCTACTTGGATTCAGACATTAGTCTCAAATTGTGAGGATAAGCAACTCTGGCTGCACTCCTGTTATTTAAGAGGGAAGGACTTTCCCCCCTTCTACAGAAGCACCGTCCGCCCCCACTTCCATCTCGTATTTTATCTAGAAAACATCTTTGTCCCATTTTTAGAGGACTATGGCAACTGGTGCCATGATGGTTGGATTGGTAGTTGCACCAATGGGCTGGATCCTGATGCTGGCTGCGACAGTCACGCCACAATGGCGCGAGTTTGCCCAAAGACCCGGCTTCCCTCAAGATGTCTCCTTCAGCGACGGACTCTGGGAGAGCTGTGTGGAGGTCACCAGTGTTCATGGCAAGGAATGCCGACCTGTCCCAGAAGAGTTGGCCATCTCCTGGCCCATTCAAATGGTAAGGGCTCTGACTGTACTCTCGGTGCTTGCCGGCTTCCTGAGTTATGTTCTGAGCCATGTGGGGGCACGCTGGTGGTCGGAAAGGCCCAACAACCACCTTGCAGGAGTCTCGGGGCTCTTGCTTCTGCTCTCTGGAGTCTTGTACCTCTGTGCTACATCCTATATGGCATACAGAGCCTTGGCTGACATCGGAAATCCACAGACCCTAGCGGAGGACAAGTACCATCTTGGCACATGCCTCTACCTTGGGTGGAGTGGAGGAGCAGCAGAGGCATTTTCTGGAATGTGTCTGGCCACCAGTTACCACAAGAAGAATGGCAATGGCCTAAGGAATCTGCCTGCACCCTACAGTGTTGATTATTAAGGAACAGACGGTCTTT
Organism: Elgaria multicarinata webbii; assembly: GCF_023053635.1. Lineage (NCBI taxonomy): Eukaryota > Metazoa > Chordata > Lepidosauria > Squamata > Anguidae > Elgaria > Elgaria multicarinata. The sequence goes on along the minus strand of NC_086183.1, from coordinate 10,944,743 downwards.
CAGGGCAACGGGATGGTGGCTCTTCTGATCCAACCATGTTAGCACTCTCTGTATGTGGCAGGACGCCTCCCCTCCACCAATATTTGCAGGATGTGGTTCAGCATGTCACAGACACATCAGGCATATCTTAGCATAAGCGAAGCCATGTTGGAACTGGAGTTGATCTGTTCCATTAAAAAAATCTTGTGCCTGGTGCAGAAATAACATTCACTCTGGGTGAACTTTGAAACGGCTGACGGTCAAGCAAGTTCCTCTTACCGGTCAGACAGGAAGGAGCTAGCTTAAACTATAGGAACTAGTGGCCAGTTAACTTTCCTATTGAGTCAGCAAGCGTACTTTGCACATGCTCAGTTGTTTTATGCCTACGTGACCAGAACTTGCTAATAAAAGAGCTGGCACACCCAGCAAGAGTCAGAGAGGTGTTCCTTGGCAGAGGTATATCTTTCTCCATTGCAGCGTTTCCCTTCTATCAATAAACACATGTTGAAACCTGGACAGTGTCTTCGTAACGTTTGGGCCGCAACAAGTAATAGCTAGCAGTCTGGAACATGTTGTGTTTAGAGTGGCCATTGCCCTCGTTTACAGAGGACAGTCCTCTACTTGAAGGGCTGTCAGAGGATAGTCCTCTGTTTGAAGGCATCCTTTATTTCAGTTCTGGGAAATGTGTGGCCTTCAAGATGTGGTTGGACTGCAACCCTCAGCAGCTTTAGCCAGCATAGCCATGATGAGGGATGATGGGAGATGCAAGCTGATAAAATCTGGAGGAAGACGTGTTCCCCAGCTCTGCTTTATTTGAAGGGCTGTCCAGTCAAAGTTCAGTTTAATTATAAAGACCCATATGAAAGAGCAGCCAGGGACCTTGAAGTTTCCCCTAAACACCTGGCTAGCAAACTGAGCAGCAGACCCACAGGTCAGCTGGGCACACTCACCCCCACTGTGGTGAGATGTATTGCATTTTTATTTCAGTTGCAGTATTTATTTCTAAATGTGCCTCTGGGCCCCTAGCCAAAAAGCCGGGTGCCGCTTAGTCCCAATCTGGTGTCATCCATTTTTGTTCCTTACATGTAGTCACAGCGGTGCAGTGGTGAATGTTGAAGTTCAGGCACTCATCATGATAACAGCACTCATAGCCATGCCCCCAAGTACAATCCAAAAATGCAGGCCACTGTGTTGGTCCATGCCAACTAAACATGTTCTAGCAGTTTTCATCTCCACTAGGTGTAAAGCAAATGGGTCTTAATTGCCCATTTAAGTTGCTGGGGAACACGGGCAGGAGGATGCCCTCGCTCTCATGTTGTGCTTGTAGGTTTCTCGTAGGCAGCTGGTCGGCCACTATGTGAACAGAATACTGGACTAGATGGACCCTTGGTCTGATCCAGGATAGCTGTAATGTCCTTAAAACACTTCGCATTGCAACAGGAATAACTCATAACAATATATTGTTGCTGGAAAAATCCATTTTCCCCAAGAACTGCAGCTAAGTTCAGAGGGAACAGGGAAGTCAGTGCGGTGTAGTGGCTAAAGTGTCGGACTGGAAGTCGGGAGATCCGGGTTCTAGTCCCCACTAAACCATGGAAGCTCACTGGGTGACTTTGGGCCAGTCACAGACTCTCAGCCCAGCCTACCTCACAGGGTTGTTGTTGTGAGGATAAAATGGAGAGGAGGAGAATATACACCGCCTTGGGTTCCTTGGAGGAAAAAAGGCAAGATATAAATGTAATAATAAATAAATAAGTCTGAGCGGGGTGGCTGATGATGTCAGCATCCCTGCTACTCAAAATGTCCTGGTGCTTCAACCCCGTGAGCCCTGGCTCTGCCACACCACTGCATATGAGAGATCCCAAAGAGAAGGCAACCTGGTTTTAAAACAGCAGAGCGTTGATTTCATTTGCAGTTATAGTACAATCCTATGCATGCTTACTCAGAGATAAGCCCCACTGTGTTCAATGGGTTTACTCCCAGTTAAGTATTAACAGGACTTCAGTCTCAGTCTTTTGACATTAGGCATGGATGTTGGTTTCTGTCTCAAGACTCTAAAAGTATGACTACCACCATAGTCCAAATATACTTTGCAGAGCTGCCAATATGAATGTCTCTAGGATACCTCTTGCAGTTATCCGATGTTCTGATTAGTTGAAAAACACACTGGCATTTCCCCCCTGCCCCATTTGCCTCTATCATCCGCCACTGGAATAAGTCCCCTTCTGTCCCACAAAGAACTTCTCCAATACTGAATTTGGCCATGGGGCTAAAAGAGGTTGGACATCCTTATATTAATAGCTCCTTTCCGTGTTCAGCATTTACAACTGCTTACTGATCTAAAAGTCATTTGCTGCCTGCTTTTAAACAAGATGGCTTTGACTCAAGCGCATAAAACAATAAAATGCTTCCCAGGGTTGCTGCGAGAGCCGACAACCTGCAAAACGCCTTCAGTGATAAATATCAACCATGTTGTAAAGCCAGAATATTCTTTCTGACTTCTGTTTACAGCAACACTCCCCCCTCCCCACAAATGGATTTGTTTTGTTTTATTCTGAATACCTTTAATATTATCAAAACAGGAACCAGTCCAGTGGCAGAGAAACGAATGCCCTGCACAGAGACTTTTTGGCATTAAAATGATGGATTTGACCACAAACATTCCTTCCTAGTTACTCATTGATGGGTGGAGGCAGGAAAAGTGTGCGTCTGTGCTAATTATTGACTAGTGGGAAGTTTAAACGCAGTTTCTTTCCAAGATAAACAGAGGATCTCATAACACTGAGGTGGGGAACTTTTGGTCTTCCAGATGTTTTGGCCTACAACTCCCATCAACCCTTGCCAGCATTCCAATGGTAAGTGATGATAAGACTTGTAGGCCAAAACATCTGAAGCCACAAGTTGCCCAGACTTTTTATAAAGGACCCCACATAGGGTGGCCATGTGTCCCACTTCACAGAGGACAGTCCTCTATCTGAAGTGCTTTCCAGTCTGAATCAGGCTTAAAGATAAAAAAGGTAGAGCAGGCAGGGGGTGCTCAGAGCTGTCCGTCAACAGCAACTGGAGAGCAGGCACACAGCTCCCCTGGACACAGTCTTTCCCACTATGGTGAGATGTATCGTATTTCTATTTAAATGATCATCATTATCTCCAAATGTGCAGCAATACCTATACATTGGCATATTCAAATGTTATGCAAATCGGTGTCCTCTTTCCTGATGATGTGTGCCCTCTTTTAGGGGATGATATGCAAGTGGCCACTCAAATCCCACACTCTGTTAACAATTCTTCTCAACAGTAAAAGGCGTTGTCAAAAGGTGATCCTCCTTAAATCAAAATCAACGGCATTTTGCTGCAGCTTCAACATGTGGCAAAGGGTCTGAACTAAATCCATAAACACGGGAAAGAAAAGCATCTAAGTTAACAACAACAACAACAGGATAATGTTCTGTATAGGTCTACAAAAAACATTTGTGACCCTAGCCAGAGAACAAATTTCTACTCCAAGCTTGCATCCTCTGTCAGCTAGCCCTGCTGGCTATGTGTTAGCTCCAGTATCTGAGGCAGTAAGCCTGTGCACACCAGTTGCTGGGGAACATGGGTGGGAGGGTGCTGTTGCACCATGTCCTGCTTTGTTGGTCCCTGGCCGAGGGCTGGTTGGCCACTGTGGGAACAGAGTACTTCACTAGATGGACCCTCAGTCTGATCCAACAGGGCTCTTCTTCTGTTCTTAAGAAACAATGCAGAGTAGTGGATTGAATGTTAACTATGTAGTGGATAGGATGCTGGAAACCCGGGTTCAAATCCACAACGAGCTGTGAACCTCAGTGCCCCCTATTTTATTTTTATGCCAGAAAAAAAGGGGGAAGTTGCAATTTTCAAGCTAAAGTTGTCCACTCTAAGTCTCCACAGCAGTTTCCTGCCAAATTTCGATGGCAATGCAGCAGCGGGAGTGCAGCCCAGGGGGTCTGGGTGTAGAATTGGCTTCTGGACTGCTCAAAGTTGCCCACCCCCCTGCTCTGAGGCATAGCTACTGGGGGTGGAGGGAGGGGGTACAGGTGACCTGTAGGCTGCATATTGGCCACTCTCGTCTTAGAGGCTGTTCACCTGTGCAAATACTGGAAAACCACCAAACTATCCGTGGCTTGGGGAAAGGGGAAGGGGCTTCTGGGAAACTCTAGAGGGCTGGATCTGGCCTTCAGGACCTGAGGCTCAACACCCTTGCTACAGACAAAGCTCAACAAGCAGAACTAAGACCTGTACTACAGGATTTCAAGAGCAGTCTATGATTCCCTGAAGTGAGTTTAAACATTAGAAAATCTTGATTCGTTACCGCTTGATGTACATTTCATTTTGTGGCAGGATCACTTGCAAGCTGCCATTTTGAAGACACGCTCCATATCTGCAGCTTAACCAATATAAGTCAAGCGTCTGAGAGATCTAAAACCATATTTTTAAAAACCTGCCTGAACCCTTTATTAGTAGAAGTAGTAAACATCATGCATCCGTACACGCCGATCCCGCTTCTGTTAACTGAAGCTGGTTCCCGAAGCCACCTGTCACCCGTAACGTTTCAGACTTCTGATTTACTCTGATGTCTTTTTAGTTATTAAATACACCTAAGGAAGAGTTCCAACTTGAAACGCGTTGGAGGAACTGCTGTTTCCAGAGACCTCTGAAGGGAAAGGCCATGTTTGAATCTCGACCTTTTCATCCCGTCTGTATGTTTATCCATAGACAGCCATGCTGGGCTTCTTCTTGCATGGTCAGAATGTCTCCATCTTTTTAAAAAAATAAAAATTAAAGATGTTCCCCACGCAACGAGCCAAGCCATCTTTCGCTCTCAGTTCAGCAGCGGGTTCTTCGTTATTCAATCAGCTCTCTAGGAGGAAGGGGCCATCTGAGGCCAGTGACACCAACAGAGCAGGAATTTGGGAAGAGGTCCAGGGCCCTCTCAATGGAACGAGGATTGGCCCCCAAAGACAGCAGGGCTGGATTGCCGCATCCTGAAGCAAAGCAGTACAGATTGGCATTGAAACAGGAGGACCCCAGTAGATCTAAAATTACCTAACTGCACCACGGTCTGTAGTCCTTTAACACCCACAGTCCGCGTAGCCTGCCGACAGAGTTCATGGAGCTGCCTCCTCCTCCTCCTCCTCCTCTTCCTCCACTGGGTTGACATCTGAGACTGAGTCAGTTCTTGTGCTACTCTCTTGGCTAATCTTTTTGGCCCACCACGCCTGAGTTTCCTGGTACAACTCCTGATGTTGTTCTTTCCAGTGTCTGAATTTCTCGGAGGTCAGTTCAGAGTCGTCCAGGAGAATATCGAGTAGCTGGAGCTCAGCCGTTTTTGCCTAAAGAAGGGAGGGAAAGTTCCATGTTTAACGCTGATGCAATATTTCGCTTTGAGAAAAGGTCAACAAAGCCCAGAAACAGAAGCCCCTCTACCCAGTGCAAAGTTACACCTGCCTTGAGCGTGCTTTGAAGGGTCCGGACAAGATGCACCTTCTCGTTGATCTCCGGGTTTTTGTTGCGTTTGACGAAGGATTTCCGATAGTATTCGCGGGTGAACACTTGCTGCTTCCCAATGAGAGACACGCCGCCTTGCTTCAGGCACTTGATCAGCGACTCCAGCTCTTCTCCTGCAGGGTCTTCAGAAGACACAAGTTCAAAAACCATGAGCTGACAGGGGAAGCCGTCTGGAGTGCAAAGCACCTTGATTGCTCCTTTAAAGTTCTGATTGCTATTATTATCCTTATCCTTATATCCCGACTTTTCCCAAATACTGGGACTCAAGGTGGCTTTACAAAATTAAAACATATACAATTAAAACAAATAAATAGAAATATGCAAAAGTTAAAATAGAATTAAACCAACTGTAATATTAAAGCATTTAAAAGAATTTAAAAGGCAAATAGCAATATAAAAAAAATACAAGGCCTTTAACACAGGTCCAGAGTATTCCTAAAGTCCTGCCAGAACAAAAAAGTTTTTGCCTGCCTCAGAAAAAATAGCAATGAGGGAGCCAGTCTTGCCTCCCTGGGAAGGGAGTTCCAGAGCACTGGAGCAGCCACCGAGAAGGCCCTGTCCCGTATTCCCACCAGGTGTGCTTGGGATGGTGGTGGGACCGAGAGAAAGGCCTCCCCTGAAGATCTGAATGCGTGGAAGGCTCATATGGCAGAATACAGTATTTCAGATAACCTGGACCCGAGCCATATAGGACTTTATATGTCATAACCAGCACTTTGAATTGTGCCTAGAAACATACCGGAAGCCAGTGGAGCTGTTGTAACAGGGGAGTTGTACGCACCCTTGTAACCAGCCTCGGTCAACAATCTGGCTTTTGACTGACACCTGGAGCAAATTCATTGCCCCACTGACATCAGAGCCACCAACCTCCACCACTGTTGGGAGGAGGAGCAGGAGCGGAGCTCACCTGTCGAAGAAGGAGTCGCTGCGCTCTCGTCCACCTTTGGCTGTGGGAAGGGGCTGGCCAGGGGGCTCCCACTTGGGGATCCATTACTCCCGGTGGCACCTGTTAGCGGTAGATCTTTCTCCCACTCCCTCCGCTTTGGCTGCAAGAAAATAATATTCCACTGTAAGCATGCAGGCAACAGAATCAGGGAGGAACTCAGAAAGATGCTTAAGGTGGGGGGCGTCGTCCCCCCCCCCCAGAAATGTGCTTTTGGGTTGTGCTCAATTGCATTTCATTACAGCAGGGAGCAGGGGGTCTTTTTTCAGCCAGAGAACTGCATTCCCTCATGGTAAATATTTCAGTGGGGTATCCGTGATAGTTTATTTCTCCAAGAGATGGTGGGGGGAGGGGATCTTGTGGCACTTTAAATGTATTCGTTTTATTTATTTATTACATTTCTATCCTTCCCAATAGCTAAAGTTCTCTAAGACTAAGAAAACGTATTCCGGCATAAAATTTCATGGAAGTCTGACCACACTATTTACAATTCTACCCCTACCCCATACGTACTGCATATAAAGCTGAAACTCTCCATAATACTCCATGAATTTGATGAAGTGGTCCAGAGCCCACAATGGCTTTTTGCCAGGATAAATGGGCTAATCTTTGAAGTGCCACAAGGGTATTTGTCATATTCCCTCGTGGGGGGAATCTTACAGCGGCCGCATGTCAGCAGTGGGCAGAGCCAAAAGCACAAGAATACTCCCCCCTCCCCCCGTTCTTACATACACCTCCATCCATCCCACAGTCAAATACAGTCATTGAAACCTCCCCTTCATTATCTCCCCCCCACCCCCCACTACATGCAGCAATTAGGCTTTGGGGGGAAGGTCCCATTTGTGCAAAAAAAGAAAAAAAGGAAAAAGAAAAGTAAATGATAAAACTCCTTTAAAAAATCAAGGAATGAAGGAATCTATGTAAGAGCTATCATGCTGCCAAGTTTCATCTCTTTATCTTTAAAAATGACAGAGTTGTAAGCCTTTTGGTTAATTGCCATAGCCAATAATGAAGCGGTTATCTGAAAACGGAACAGAGCTCCGAACGACCGTCACTCCACACCATGGATATCCGGCGGTCTTAAAAATGCCCCCTAATCACACCGAAAGTTTGGAGCTCCGCCAGAGCACCGTCGCACGCTTGGATTTTCAATGCGGAGGGCACACCCCTAGATGACACCATCATGTAAAGGTCTCGCAAACTATTGTAAGTGAGGAATCACAAGTGCACAATAAATGTCTCGTGCAAAAAAAAAAGGCTCATTGGACTGCAACTCTCATCAGCCCCAGGCAAATGATCAGGAAAGATGGGAATTAGATTTCAACATCATCTGAAGGCCACAAGGGTTCTCTACCAAACTGTATAAATTGTGGCCATTTGTTACCCATTTCTTGTCTTAGCATGGTGTTAACTCTCCCATCCTGCCCCTGCTTTGCACCGCATGCATTAAAAAAAATGTTATCCCCCAGTGGGATCGGTGACTAACCAAGAAAGAGATCTTGGGGCTGTGGTGGATACAGAGAAATGAAATCATCCCACGGCAAATTCTGTGATAGGGGCTATTAGGGAATGGGTGGAAATTAAGATGGCCAGTCTTTATAAAAAAATGTGGTGCAGCTGCATCAGTGGAGAGTTCTGGACACTCAAAGCGGTTTTCGCAGAGCTGGAAAAGGTGCAGAAAAGGGCAGTGAAAATGATCACGGGCTTGGAGTTACGAAGTCTGGGGCTTTTCAATTGGTGTGTTGGGAAAAGAGATACAATTGGACGAGAACATGATAAAGAGCATAATAAAAGTGCAGAGCAAGCGGACAGAGACATTTTTCTCCCTCTCTCATAGCACTAGAATTTAGAAATGGACGGACAATAGGTTCCAGATAGTCCAGAGGAAGTGCTTTGTCACGTAACACATGGTTCACCTGGGGAACTCACTGCCACAGGATGTGGCGATGGCCGCTTTAAAAGGGGAGGAACCAAAATTCATAGATGGAAGGTCTATCATGAGCTATTAGGCCTGATGGCTCAATGAAGGGTGGGTGGGCAACCTGAAGGGTCTTTGACTTGATCTAGCTGGGTGTTAACTCAAATCCGTGTGCGTTTGGAAGAGTAGCTCATGGCTGTAACGAGGCTTTCGGGTCCCTCCACAACCACCCCCCTCCCCAATACTCTTTATTAGGAGATGCAGGAATCGATCAAGAAGATACTCACCAGATCAAAGCTATGTCGAGGAGAGTCGTCTTCGGGATCCTCTGCTTCTGTTTCACTGTAGCAATCTGTAGAACATTAATTAGATGCATCAGTGTTTTTTTTTAAAGTATCCAAAACTGTACACAGTATTCCAAGAGTGGTTGCACCATAGATTTGTAGAAAGGAAGTGTGATATATTAATAACAACAATAATAATATATTTATTTATATTTATTTCTTACCCGCCTCTCCCTCTGGATTGAGGCAGGGAACAACTTCAAATACAAAAATACTATAAAATACATAAAACTGATTAAAAACCAATACATTATTAAAAAAACAGCCAGACATCTTAAAATTCGACTGGGTAGGCCTGCCGGAAGAGATTAGTCTTTATAGCTTTTTAAATGCAGGAAGACGGTTTAAGTCGACGAATCTCTCCCGGCAGGCCATTCCACAGACTGGGAGCAGCAGAAGAGAAGGTCCTCTGGGTAACAGTTGCTAGCCTAGTTTTGGCTGACTGGAGTAAATTCTTCCCAGAGGACCTGAGTGTGCAGGGCGGACTGTACGGGAGAAGGCGATCCCACAGGTAGCCTGGACCCAAACCATGTAGGGCTTTAAAGTAATATTATTTATTTATTTATTTATTTATTTATTTATATAGCACCATCAATGTACATGGTGCTGTACAGAGTAAAACAGTAAATAGCAAGACCCTGCCGCATAGGCTTACAATCTAATAAAATCATAGTAAAACAATAAGGAGGGGAAGAGAATGCAAACAGGCACTGGGTAGGGTAAACAGGCACACGGTAGGGTAGAACTAACAGTATAAAAGTCAGAACAAAATCAAGTTTTAAAAGCTTTAGGAAAAAGAAAAGTTTTTAGTTGAGCTTTAAAAGCTGCGATTGAACTTGTAGTACTCAAATGTTATTATTATTATTATTATTTATTTATATAGCACCATCGATGTACATGGTGCTGTACAGATAACACAGTAAATAGCAAGACCCTGCCGCATAGGCTTACAATCTAATAAAGTTGTAGTAAACAATAAGGAGGGAAAGAGAATGCAAACAGGCACAGGGAAGTGTAAACAGGCACCGGGAAGGGTGAAGCTAACAGTATAGAGTCAGAACAAACTCAAAGTTTAAAAGCTATAGGGAAAAGAAAAGTTTTTAGCTGTGTTTTAAAAGCTGTGATTGAGTTGGTAGTTCTCAGGTGTTCTGGAAGAGCATTCCAGGCATGAGGGGCAGCAGAGGAAAATGGGCGAAGCCGAGCAAGGGAAGTAGAGACCCTCGGGCAGGCAAGAAGCATGGCATCAGAGGAGCGAAGAGCACGAGCGGGGCAATAGTGTGAGATGAGAGAGGAGAGATAGGCAGGAGCTAGACCGTGAAAAGCTTTGAAGGTCAACAGGAGAAGTTTATATTGGATTCTGGAATGAATTGGGAGCCAATGAAGAGATTTCAGAAGCGGAGTGACATGGTCAGAGTGGCGGGCCAGGAAGATGATCTTTGCGGCAGAGTGGTGAACAGAAACCTGTTCAGGAAAGGAACCTCTCGTGCAAAGCACTTGAGTCATTGCTGACTCCTAGAGGGACGCCTGCTTTCGCTGACGTTTTCTTGGCAGACTTTTGTAGCGGGGTGGTTTGCCATTGCCATCCACTTTATACTTCACCCGGAAACTTAAATGGCAGCCAGTGAAGTGATTTCAAAGCTGGTGTAATAGGGTCACCCCTAGGCGACCAACCTGTCTCCCATATTTTGCACTAGTTGAGTTTCTGAACTAGGCACAAAGGTAGCCCTATGTAGAGCGCATTGCAGAAGTCGAGCCTCGAAGTTACCGCTGATCATTTAAATAGAAATACGATACATCTCACCATAGTGGGAAAGACTGTGTCCAGGGGAGCTGTGTGCCTGCTCTCCAGTTGCTGTCGATGGACAGCTCTGAGCACCCCCTGCCTGCTCTACCTTTTTTATCTTTAAGCCTGATTCAGACTGGAAAGCACTTCAGATAGAGGACTGTCCTCTGTGAAGTGGGACACATGGCCACCCTATGTGGGGTCCTTTATAAAAAGTGTGGGCAACTTGTGGCTTCAGATGTTTTGGCCTACAACTCTTATCATCACTTACCATTGGAATGCTGGCAAGGGTTGATGGGAGTTGTAGGCCAAAACATCTGGAAGACCAAAAGTTCCCCACCTCAGTGTTATGAGATCCTCTGCACTACCGTCTTTAGGTCTTAGCAGTTTTATTCTTAATTCCTTTTCTAATCATGCCTAGCATGGGGTTTGCCTTTTTAACAGCAGCTGCACACTGGGTTGACATTTTCATCGAGCTGTACACCACAACTTGTTTTGGTTGGTCGCTGCTAGTTTAGATCTCATCAGGTTATACTCGAAGTTGGGATTTCTTGCCCAACTTTTTGCTGTTTCAGAATATATTTTTGTGAATTTTGTCAATTACAATATATTTGGTTCCGGGGTGGGGGGTGGGGGAGGCGGAGATGCCTTTAAGTAGGAACCCACCTTCTTGCCTGTGTGGAACATACTGGAGGACTGGAGTGTATTTCATCATTGACGTTATCAAACGGCTGACCCACCTGAGAAGGAAAACAAGGCATGTGCAATGTCAGAGGATCAAGGGGCTAACTTGCTACTCCTGGAACCCACCAGGACACACACACAGCCAGCTGCCAAAACTACGGCTGAAATTTGGTGGTAATACCAAAGCTGCAGCAAAAAAGAAGAAGCCAAATTTTCACTTTAAAACTGGGTGCATGGTGAGCACGCCGCTTGTTTTAATGCACAATCGTGCTCCTGAAATCCCCAGGAGCATGAACTTGCAGTAAAACACAGTGCGCACTCCCCGCGTACCTTGTTTTAATGTGAAAACGCAGCTGTTTTGTTCCTGCCAAAATTTTGGTGCCAGCGATTTGGGGTTGTTGGTGGGGAGTCACGAAAAAGGCCAGGGGGTGACTGTGGGTGAGCTGCATTTGGGCCAAGCATCAAATGCAGCTGTATATGGAAACTTTAATTGGATCCTCTTTTTTTAAAAAAAAAAATCATGCTGCCTCTCAACTCCCCTTTGCGGCTTCATCCCCCCAAATGCTGTGCTTTTGGAATTTGCTGGAGAGAACAAAACGCTCAGGAATTTGCCAGGTCAAGCTCTTGATAACCTTCAAGTCTTTGGCAAAGCCTGACTGGAATCAGACTAGGACTGTCTCTCTCCTACATCATGACCCTTCCCAATAAGGTTGTGCCTAGGTCTTCGGAGAAATCAAGAAACATTTACTGTGGATTTATTTATTTATTATTGCACTTATATCCAGGCATTTTTTCTCCAAGGAATCCAAGGCGGCGTACATAATCCTCCTCCTTCCCACTTTATCCTCACTACAACAACCCTGTGAGGTGGGTTGGGCTGAGAGTCTGTGACTGGCCCAAAGTCACCCAGTGGGTTTCCATGGCTGAGTGGGGACTAGAACCCAGATCTCCCGACTCCCAGTCCGACACTTTAGCCACTATACCACACTGGCTCTCATTGCAACACTTCCTCAGGGATTTCTATTGGGGTGTGTTCCACCTTGGTCCTGAACCCCAAATCCGAGTTGAAGCAGGTCAATTCAGCACACCTTGACCCGAATCCTGTTTGGGACTGGATTTGGCCGCCTCGGCCCGAAGCAGCCAAAATACTTTGGGCCAGTTTGGCCTGATCGCCAGCCATTCTCCTCCCGTGGGACTCACCTGAAGCCTCACATGTGCCGGCCAGCCACCCGTCCTCCAGAACAGCTGCTCTGACCTGCCGTAGATCTATTGTTGTAAACTACAGCAGCTGGAAATGGCCTTGAGCAGAGGCTTCAGGTATGTCTGCAGGCAGGGGGCAGCAGCTCGCTTGGTTTAAGGAGTGAGCGAGAGGGGAGGGCGGTAAATGGGAAGGGAGGGGAGGTCTTATGGACGCCTGATCAGCTGGGCACCTGGGAAACCACAACAGCTGGATTGCTTCGGATTCAGAAATGAACCTAAAGTGGGTTGGGGAGGTTCTGAAGCACCCTGAGTCGAATCAGGGCCAATTTGGAAGCTCTGTATCAGACTCCACGACAAACCAGCAGGGCGGGGTGTGTGTGTGTGCGCACAGCTCTAATTCCTATTGAGTGCCACCCTGAGTGCCATTTTCCTTGGTAGAAAGGCGAGGTACAAATCAACTCAATAAATATTGACTGCAACCTCAGTAGGTTGTGGGCTCTCCCACACTAGAGGCCTTCAAGAGGCAGCTGGACAACCATCTGTCAGGGATGCTTTAGGGTGGATTCCTGCATTGAGCAGGGGGTTGGACTCGATGGCCTTGTAGGCCCCTTCCAACTCTGCTATTCTATGATTCTATGATTCTAGGCGCATAGGATGGATCTGAAGATGGCTCAGTCCCAGCCTTCCCCAACCTGGTACCCTATAGATGTGTTAGAATGGCTGGCTGGGGGATTGTGGGAGTTGTAATCCAACACTTCCGGACTGGGCCAGGGTGAGGAAGTCTGCTCAAGCAGGTTCCTCCTGGTTACTTACATGCTCAGGTCAGCCAGGGTTTCCGTTGCAAAGATGAAGGGCTTGTACTTCTCATGAGTGAGCTGGAAAACACTGAAGAAGAAAAAGAAGAAGAAGAAGAAGAAGAAGAAGAAGAAGAAGAAGAAGAAGAAGAAGGTGGTGATTAGTGGTGTTTCCCATGATGCTTTGTTGATGCGCGTCAGTCCTGTACCCAACTATTAAATTGTATGTCTACAGTGGTGCGTCACGGCTTAAAAATAATCAGAGTCACTACTTCTGTCTTTTCCCCTTTGATCAGGAAATATACAGGTAAATAATCCTATATAGGGCACATGCTAGAGACAGAGTTATTGTCACAAAGAATTTGAAAGTAATGGCTGAAGAACTGAAAAGTGAAAGGTGCACTAGGTGTTTTCTGCCAGCTAGTTTAGACTTCTTAAAAAGTATTCCTGCAGGCTTTTGATTGATGTTTTGTTTGCTTTTATCTGCGCTGGCTTTATCTGTGGTGCTTGCCTCCGGCGGATTCTCTTTAATACGGTAGGTTTTTAAAAAATGACATCATAGCTGTTGGGAGCCAACTTTTGAGTAATGCCTCAGAAAGGTGGGTGTGGAGTTAGTAGGAATAAAAAAATAAAAATAAAGGCACAATCCTATGTCTGTTTAGACACACACACACACAAACCTCCTACAACTCCCAGCATTCTTGAGCCAGCATGGCTGGCTGGGGAATGCTGGGACTTGAAGGACTTTTTTTTCCTGTCTAAACATGCACAGTTCAGGATAGCACCCTAAAATAATGCTGGACAGTGGTGTGCTCCCGTCATAGGCGTATGCAGCATGTTTCATTAAGGTGGGCACCCAGGGATTTTTAATTCATTTTTTTAAAGGCAAACATTTATTGAATATTCAGTCACAAAGGACATTATTTTTATTCATTTATTTATTCAACACTGTAGACACCGATGCCCTGCTCTGCGTTTGGCTTGCCTGACCGCGGGAGGGCCATTGCGGGTGATGGGGGGAATGAGGACACTTCCTCAAGCCACAGCATTGGTGGGGCTTTGTGGTGACACTGGCCGGAGGAGGGGCTTAGGGGGGGGATATTAGGGTCATCCTCCTGACCTCTTTGAAGCGCAGCTCCCTGCAGAGCGATTCCTTTTCGCTCCTGCTTCCAGGAGCAAGGGCGCGCTGCCAGCGGAACAGCCGGAGGGCCGTTCCCACAGCATGGGGGATATTTCGGTGTGTTATGTGCCCAATATCATTTACACACACCACTGCTGGCACGAGGTCGGTCAGCACAGCTGCTCCAGCAGAGACCTAATGGCCGAGGGTTATAACTTAACTATGCGCTGCGTGAAGAAGTCCTTCCTTTTTATTTGCCCCGGATCCCCCACCCATCAGCTTCATGGGACGACCCCGGGTTCTAGTATTTGGAGAGAGGGAGAAAAATGTCTCCCTCTCCGCATTATCCACACCATACATAATTTTGTACACCTCTATCATGTCTCCCCTCAGCCTCCTCTTCTCCAAGCTAAACAATCCCAGTTGATGTAACCTTCCCTCATACGGGAGAGGCTCCAGCCCCTTTATCATTTTAGTTGCCCTTTTTTGCGCTTTTTCCAGCTCTAGAATATCCTTTTTTAGGTGTGGTGACCAGAACTGTACACAGTATTCTAAATGTGATTGCACCATAGATTTGTATAAGGACAGTAAGATACTGGCCATCTTATTCTCTGTTCCTTTTCTTATAATGCCTAACATGGAGTTTGCCTTCTTTACAGCGGCCGCACACTAGGTGGACATTTTCATTGAGCTGTCCACCACAACCCCAAGATCTCTTTCTTGTTCGGTCACTCCCAGCTCAGATCCCATTTGGTTATACTTGAAGTTGGGGTTTTTTTTGGCATGATTTAGCATGCTTTGTCTCCTAAGGCCTCATTCCTGGCAGTTAAGAGCATTAAACTACAATATGCTGGTATCTTTTGTATGTTTGGCCCCGCCCCCTTTGCCTTAAGCCCCACCCACCCTTGGAACGTGGCCCCCGAGAGCTTTTCAGGGATAGAATTCAGCCCACCGGCTAAAAGAGGTTCAACACCCCTGCTTTAAATGGACTCCGTGCCTCTTTTTCTTCCCGAGACAGGCCATGCCTCCTGCTCCATTGACAAAGTTCAAGGCCTCTCGCAGAGCCTCCCACCAAAGCTCACACGTACTCACTATTTCTTTTTCTGCTCTCGTGTGCTTTCCAGCCTGTAGGTCGACACATTGATTAGCCCTACAGCTTTCTCGTCCTGGAAGGGCAGAGGGGAGGAAAGAGGGGTGGGTGGGGGGGACAAAGCAAAATTATAAAGCAGAGCAGCATTTCACCCACTAAGCAGCTCAGCTTGCTGCTGCTTGTATACAGAAGCTCTGGGCTGTTGTGCAGGTTTCTGCAGCCAGAACCAGAAAACAAGGACTTTTATTAGGAATGGCATGTGGCTGTTATCCTACTGTAAGGGGGCCATCAGTGGATGCAGGTGGCTCCGACGTCAGTGGGACAGTTAATCCGCTCCAGGTTTCAGCCAGACTCCGAAAGGAGCTATGCAATTGCTCCTTTAGAGTTCTGACTGGTTCTAATGGAAACTCGGAATGGATTTAATGCCCCACTGATGTCGGAGCCACCAACCTCCACCGGTGGCCACATGTCCTACTTTACAGACGACAGTCCTCTATTTGGTGGTGTGCTATCTTGATGGTGGTGTGCTATCTACAGTATTTGAGGCAGTAAGCCTGTGTGCACCAGCTGCTGGGGAACATGGGTGGGAGGGTGCTATTGCACATGTGTCCTGCTTTGCTGGCCCCTGGACGCTGGATGGTCGGCCCCTGTGTGAACAAAGTGCTGGACTAGATGGACCCTCGGTCTGATCCAGCAGGGCGCTTCTGATGTTCTTATTTAAGAGGCTGCCAGAGGATCATCTTCTATCTAAAGGGCTGCTCAGTCCAAGTCCAAGTACGACAAGAGAGCAGCAGGGCCTTGAAGCTGCCCATCAACCACTGGGGCACAGTTTTTCTCACTACAGGGAGATGGATCTCTATTGATCTGTTATTTCTAAATGCGCATCTGCACACGTCTGTCAGCATAAACAAATCTGTGTAATCATTCTGTCCTCTCATTTTTTTTTTTTATGTAATGATGCATTTCCTGCACTTGGGGATTATAGGAGCTGTAGTCCAACACATCTAGAGGGCACCAGGTTGGAGATGGCTGCTGTAATTAATGTCTTTAAGGTGCCACAAGCCTCAGATGTACCCTGCTGCAACAAAATCACTCCACTGGCTGCGAGTTAGTTTCTGGGCGAAATACAAACTGTTGGCCGTTACCTTTAAAGCCCTACATGGTTTGGGTCCAGGTTACCTGCGGGATCTCCTTCTCCCGTACAATCCGCCCCACACACTCAGGTCCCCTGGGAAGGGTTTACTCCAGTCAGCCACAACTAGGCTGGCAACTGTTACCCAGAGGACTTTCTCTTCTGCTGCCTCCAGACTGTGGAATGGCCTGCCGGAGGAGAGTCGTCAGCTTAACGCTCTCTCCGAGTTCAAGACAGCCGTGAAGACTAGTCTCTTCTGGCAGGTCTACCCAGATGAATTTTAAACCTAAGAGTTTTAAGATGCTCTGATTGTTATTTTAATATTGTATTGTTTTTATATGTTCTTTTAACTAATTTTATGTATTATATTATATTTAGTGTTGTTCCCCACCTTGATCCAGAGGAAGAGGAGGGATGATAATAATAATAATAATAATAATAATAATAATAATAATAATAGTGACCACATGAAAAGGAGGACAGGGCTTCTGTACCTTTAACAGTTGCATTGAAAAGGGAATTTCAGCAGGGGTCATTTGTATATATGGGGAACCTGGTGAAATTTCCTCTTCATCACAGCAGTTTAAAGCTGCAGGTGCCCTGCCCTCTTTTAAATCTGGTCACTCTAGTATAGCTCCTGCAGCTTTAACTGCAGTGATGAAGGTGGAACTTCACCAGGTTCCCCATATATACAAATGACTCCTGCTGAAATTCCCTTTTCTCTGCAACTGTTAAAGATACAGGAGCCCTGTCCTCCTTTTCATAGGGTCACCCTATTATCATACAAGGCCAGCCACCCCATCACCCCCGGCCTGGCAGTCCTAAGCTTTGATGTGCCAGAACTCTACGGCTACTGTGCAATTCTAAGCTCTGAGGACGTACTCACGTTGGGATTGCTGTACCAGTAGAGGGTCTGCCCTTTCAGCACAAACCAGAACCGCTTCCATTTCTGGGCCATGAAGCCCACGTGGTCTTTCTTCTTCAGGAGCCAACCGTCGCAGTCCACCTGGCCCAGTTCCTGGCAGGAGATCCGCCGCCGGCTTAGCCTGGTGGCCATTCCTCATCACAAGGCAAAGCGAGGGCAGGAGATTATTCCACATGCTCATCGCAATGCCATGCAAATACAAGTTCACAGCACAGTCTGCCATCCCCCAATACACACTCTCCCCACCACACCCCATCTTCCCTTTTCTTTCTTTTTTATTCTTGCTGACTTTGGGAGGAATTTATAGACGAGCCAAGAACAACCCACAGTACGGTCTATCCAATGCAATAGAACCAGGCAAGTGGGATCTGCAACAGAATGTTGCAGTATGGAATGTGCCCTGTTTAGGATTCCAGCCACTCCATTCCATTTCCCTGCCCACCCATTTTCCACCCGCCCACCCCAAATCAGTCAGCATTCCGTAGCTGCCAAGCATGCATAAGTCCTTGTTGAGCTGGTCCAATTGGCTTAAGCGACAGGAGGATGGATTGGTTCAACAATGGAACCAATTGCTGAGAGGGGGGCGGTCCTCTCCCTCCCTGGAGGTCTTCAAAAAGAGGCTGGAGAGCCATCTGTTGGGAAGATTGAATGCTTCTCTTTACATACACAAAAATATCCCCTTATGTAGAAAGCTAGCAAGTCAGGAAGGCCAGACTAAAACACTACTCCCCACCATCTAGTTTTCAACGTGGAAGACAGTTTTCTTTTCTGTATGGAGGTGCACCCAATCATATATGCACAGCTGTATAATGAGATGCTATATTCCACACACAGGTTTAACCCTTAACTACTGTTTGTGAGAACTGGTACTTTGGATGTTCTAGAGGATTCCATTAATCTACTGTTTGTGAGAACTAGGCCTTTGGCTGTTCTAAAGGACTCCATATTTTTTTTTATCCAGCTTAGAATTTGACTTTTCAAAGTCACAAATTTGTATCTCTTTCCTCTCCCCTACCCATTCCTTTTTCCTTGGGTGTTCTGTCGTTTTAGATCATAAGCCTGTAGGCAGGGACCACCTTGTTGAATGGATTGTTTGTAAGCCACCCTGGGAGCCCTTTTGGCTGAGAAACAGGATAAAAATACTTCAAATAAATAAATCTTGGGATATTTATTTATTTATCATATTTATACCCCGCTCAGCCAAAAAAGGCTCTCAGAGCGGCTTATACTTAGCAAAAAAGACAGTCCCTGCCCTCAGGCTTACAGTATAATAAATACATGACACACAAGGAAAAGGAGTTCAGGAGGGGGGAGGAGAGAGAGAGAGAGTCCAACAGGAGCAGGCCATGATGTTTCTTCTGCCTGCTCCTGTCCCCTTGTTCTTTCTTCTTCCCCACAGGGCCAAGATGACAGTTTGCTCTGTGGGGGAAGAGTCCAATGGTGCAGGCCCTGATGTTTCTTCTGTAGATATAGGACTACAATCTCTCTCTCTCTCTCTCTCTCTCTCTCTCTCTCTCTCTCTCTCTCTCTCTCCCACACACACACACACACACACACACACACACACACACACAGAGCTGGCTATCTTTTTCCCTTCCACCTGAAGACATCTATGGACTAAGGAGGCCTTTTTTCCCCAGAGGGCAGTCTTCTGTTTGAAGGCGTCCCCTATTTGAAGGACTGCCCAGTCCAAATCCAATTTAAAAATAAAGAACCATAGGAAGGAAGACCCCATCAACAGTTTCCCATCAGCACTTAGCATGTGGACAGCAGACTGAGCAGACACATGGGCCACCTGACCCCAATCTTTGACACTATGGGGAGGTGTATTGTATTTCTTTTTAAATTGTAATAATTATTTCCAAACGTGCAAAAAAGCCATATAAATTAGGTTATACAAATTTATACAAATCTTTTATGGTGCATTTTATATAGTGATACGTGATCCTACTATGGAGATTTTACACAGCTTTAAGAGAGGCAAAGGCTGTTACTCATACCCCCTGGCCTGGTGAGGAATGAATGGATGCCACTCACCTTTTTGCTTTCGTCGATATTCAACGCTGCCCTGAAAGGATTGTATGGGGGAGAAAAACACATTGTGATGTAATTAGAAATGGGACTTAAGAACAAATATTGCATGTCAGGAGCCAGCCATGATGTCCCCAGAATACTCCATTTCATCCCTTCCTTACAGTTTTCTATTCTACCCCCCCACACACCGGATGCTTTTATTGATGATTTGTTAACTGCTCCGAGAGCACTTTTTAGGCTTGAAGATGCGGGATATAAACCAGGGATAGGGCGACTGAGACCCAGAAGGCCCCTACCCCTACACCTGATCATTTAGTGGTCTCCTGGCTTGTGTTCACACACATCCCATCCTGATCAGTTCCAAAAGGTTGAAAATGCTGCACAATCTCTGCATGCTTCCGGACACTAGGGGGTGATTGTTGTCTAAGCAGTTCCTTCTTCCTGATCGTTCCCCTTCCTCTTTCTTCTCCCTCTGCAGCAAGCACTGTGTGGTCCCTCCAGAGAGGAGGCAAGTAACCATATCTCATGCCTTTGCTTACTTACACTCACACAACCAGCCTTAGGAGGCTTGTAGTTAAATAACTTTCTCTGACGATGTGTAGAAAAGCTCTAATAAAGTAAGTTGATTTGAACGTCTTTTAAACTGGCTCTAGCCAGCCTCCAATACTTAATGGTCTGTTGCCACGCTTTCTCCATATAACGCAACTCTGCTGTACATCACAGCAGACTTTTTTGTTTTTTAACAGAAATGCCTCTCTTAAGGCTTAGTTACTGGCTATAAGAGCTTGAAGCTAAAATATGCTGGCGTTCTGGCCCAATTCATTTTGCCTTCACCCCCACCTACTACTGGACCCTCAAAAGCTCCTCCAAAATTGAATTCAGCCCTCAGGCTGAAAGAGGTTTAACACCACCGATACACATAGACAGAAAAACAGGCAAAGGAATAAACACTTACCTCTTTGGAAGAGTCTGCTGATCCCAGGCCCCTGCTTCCTCTGACAAACCCATTCCCGGGGCTCGAGGAGTCCTGCAGTCCAAGTTCCAGCATGCTGGGTTTAGTAGGAGTGGCAGCATCTGGGGACTTGCACCCCTCCAAATTTGCCTCAAGGCCCTGCCTTTCCAGCTCAGCGTCAGCCCCTAGGAGAATCAGGCCAAAACAAAGCAAACCATAATTTAGTCTGGAAAAGTATTCCATGCTACCAGGCGCCCACATGGGGTGGTGGGGAGAACGTGTGTGGAATTATGGCCAGAGAAAGTGTAAGGCGCGGAAGCATTGATTGGAGGAAAGGAAAGGTAAAAGTGTAATAAAAATGCAAATAATTAAATAAAAGTTTTGCAACACTCCACCAGACCGGTGGTGTTGTGGATGCAGGGCCTGCAGCCCAGACACTTTTTTATAAGCAGGGATACTGCTGCCATTTGCCACCCACCTAAGACTTTTCTGTTTCCTCTGAGCTTAACTGCAGCCTTCACAGTAGCTGGGGGAGAGAGAATTTTCCAGCAACCATACAGTTGCTCCCTGTTGTAATGGATAGTATTTTAGGATGTCCTGATCTTGAATGAGCAATTAAGACCCATTTGCTTTTCAAAAGGCCTGCCCCGGGTGGAAATGAAAACTGCTAGAACTGGTTTGTTGATGTGGATAAACCCGATGCCTGAATCCTGGGACTCTCCTTGGAGGCTATTGGCACAGCCATGCAGGGCCGGTGCCAGACTATTTTGCGCCGTAGGCAAGGCGAGCTACTTGCACACACACACACACAAATTGCGCGGAAGTCCAAAAGTGCGTGCTGAGTGGAGAGCTGGGATTGGCTCACTTTGATTTGGGACCGAGCCGTCTGGAATTCACCGGGACTTACTTCTGTGCGAACGCAACCTGCTATGCATCCTGGCGTCCCAATCCCCTCCGCACGTTTACTCGGGGGAATAAGGCTTCCAAGTAAGGAGGCATAGGCAGATCGGGCCGCGCTGGGTGCCTTCTGGTGCATCACTTTCTCGGATGCAAGTCCTGTTGATCCACGCGTGCAGGATCGGGAAGCCTTGCGAGGAGTCCACAAGTCCCTAGCTTTCCTGGGGGAAGGGAGAGGGAGTCTCGCTTGCCCGCCTGCCTGGACATCACGGCCTGTTTGAGGAGAGAGGCGACCCGGTGCCCTTTCTTCGGGAGTAAGGCAGAGGCTGGTTTGAGCCAGGGTCGAGCTCGCCACGTGCTTTTTCTTCTTCTTCTGGCGGCGGCCTCCCGGCTCTGGGAGGGCGGCTTCCAGGTGGCTAGAGCGGCTCTGGGAGGGTGGCTTCTGGGTGGAAGTCCAAACGTGGAGCCACCTCCCCATCCCAGCATCCCTGGCTTCGCTTCAGCTGGGCGGAAGCGGGGGGCCATCTCACCCGCCCAGGCCCAGCTGAATCCCCAGGCCAGGCCGGCTCACAGCCAACAACGCGCATGAGTGCTGCGCTGTGCAGTGCCCCTCTTCGCTTGGCGCTCTAGGCGGCCGCCTGAGTGGCCTCTATGGTAGCACCGGCCCTGCAGCCCTGATAAGGGCCTGCACTTCAAATTCATCACTGCAACAGAAACACAACTTCCCAGGGCCTTACCTGCTCTGGAACGGCGCTCTGTAGGCTCACAGGTGTTGCCGCTCGGATGCCTCGAATCAATTCCTTCCTGCTCTTCTTCCTCAGCAGGGAGATCTGACACAGAATTCCAGCTCCCTTCCAGCTCAGCAGTCATGCTTGAAGGGTTGCGGGGTGGGACGTGACAAGACACAACCTTGGATTAGTCGTCTTTCATAGCAACTGCGTGTTGTTTCCCAGAAGGGTGCTTTCCAGATGTTGTTGAGAATGAGCACATTTTCATCAAATGCCGATTAGTCAACAAAACATCTGGACATGGGGAAGGCAACCGAATAGTCCCAGTGCTGGCAGCTGTCCAATTTCTTAGTACCACACCTTGATACTGGATCTCCTTCTCCGCCTTACCTCCCTCCCTCACACACACACACACACAGCCCCTTCTCCCCCAACTGTTAGATCACCAAAATGGCGACCTTCTTCTTCTTGCAAACAAAATAGGAGAGGGGGGAAGAGGTCGTTTCTGCTCAAGTAGCCAATTTACTTACCAGAAAAGGAGTGTGTGCGCGTGTGGATTCTGCTTAGTATTTGGCCAAAGGATGGAAACATGTAGGAAAAAAACATTTTATTCCCAGGGAGGTTAAGTGCGGCCAGGCTGCTGCTTGAGCAACAGGAAGGGGAAAGGTCGCCGATTTTTCAAGAGATACTCCGTCTGCTCATTGAACCACACAGCATCCCCCCTCCTGGGCAAGTTCCAACATGGCCCTTTGCAGTTTCGTTCCCACTGGAAGCATGAGTGGAGCGCGACGTCATCAAAAAACCCAAGCGTTGCATATTGTGTTCAAACCCCGTCAGTCAAATCGGCCGGCTCAGGGCTGGTGGTTGTGATCAAACACTCGCCAAGGCCCACGGGCCGCTACGGGGGCGCACAACGTCAACGCCCAGAACCTTGTAGCCCTGCTGTCTGCACAGTTCACCTGGCTTGTCCAGTAGGGTGGACACGTGAAGGGGTTCAAGAGCTGCCCCGCCTAGTTCCGGTTTAAAGATGAAAGAACCAGCAGAACTGTTGCCCATCCACGCTGTGCACCTGGACAGCAGGCATAGAGCTCACCTGCTCAGTCTTCACTTCAAGTACAATAATGTCTAAATGTACAGCTCAACGTATAAATGAGCATATGCAAATAATATAACCGGGGCCATAAGACCCACTCTGGCCCGCTTGCATTAGCTGCCTGTATGTTTCCGAGGCCAATTCAAGGTGCTGGTTTTAACCTATAAAGCACTACTCAGCTTGGGTCCACAATACCTGACATGAACCTGCCCAAACACTATGTTCAACATCTAAGGTCCTCCTCCGGGTGCCTAGTCCGAGGGAAGCTCGGAGGTTGGCAACAAGGGAGAGGGCCTTCTCTGTGGTGGCCCCCCAACTGTGGAACAATCTCCCTGGCGAGGCCCGCCTGGCGCCGACATTGTCATCTTTTCGGCGCCAGGTCAAGACTTTTCTGTTTTCCCAGGCATTTAGAAATATGTAATGAGCCTGGATCTGTTTTTTGGCTCATCATTTGTAAAGTTGTTACAGTGGTTTTAAATGTATGTGCATTTTGCATGTTTTTGTGTTTTTTTTATTTTTGTATATTGTTTTTAAGTGTTTTTATGCAAACCACCCGGAGAACTTCAGCTATGGGGTGGTATATAAATGCAATTAAATATATATATATATATATATATATATATATATATATATATATATGCAAATCGCTGCCCTCTTTCTCGGCGATGCATTTCCTCTTTTTCGGCAATTCATAAGTGGCCAGCCTGCTCTCCGAGCGAGCAGCAAGAGCTGCCCAGAGGAAGTGGCAAGTGGCCCTACCATTAGGCCAGGAGTGGCCAATTTGTGGCCCTCCAGATGTTTTGGCCGAGAACTCCCAACAGCCCTAGCCAGAAGAGCCAATGGGGAGCTGTAGCCTCAATCAAGCGACCAAATTTCTCAAACCTCCCCCATGATTCAAGGACTACTTTGCAACCAATGTCACATTTCAGAACGTCGCAATTTCCATCTGGGAGATTCTGCTGTTAAAGAGTTACCCCCACGTGCCTCTTATTTTAAGGAGGGGGGCAGTCGTTCCTGGTCCCCTGATCCCACTGATACTATGTACCTGTCTTGCCACTTTGAGCACAAGGGGGGAAGGGGCCAGACTTTCCCAGGAACATTTCCTAGAATCCTGATGGCGTGCAAACATTTCAGTATAACCATCATAAGTCAGGGGCACTATCGCTCCTTCCTGCTTGACTTTTTCCGGTTTTGGCTCCAATAGTGTCCTCCTGTCCATGTTCTTAACTTTGTATAACGCCTGTTTTAGGACCCTATTGGGATATCCCCTTTGTTTAAGTTGTTCTGAAAGAATATTAGCCTGTGCACAAAATTCTCTTATATTGCTACAGTTCCTAGGTAATCTGATCATCTGGGAATAGGGCAGATTTCCTTTCAAGCGACCAGGATGAAAACTGTCAAACGTTTCAGGCCAGGAATACCGGAACCTGTGTCGTGTTGAGGAGGTGGCCTCGGCCAGCCACTCAGCAGACGACTGGTTCGCAATGGACTTTGGAGGGGGGCGTCGGCGCAATCGCGACAAATAGAGGGAAACGCCGATGGTCGTTTTCAGAGCACAGACCTGAATTGCTTGGGAAATTTTGAGTATGCACATACAACGGTGGACCGTGGGGATTCTAGAAAGAACTATTTTAAAAGTATGCAGTGCAAGGCTGGACCCAGCTCACCGCTGCTATACGCTGTTGGACAATATTTTGGGAAGCTTGTATGCGCCTGGCATTGACGAAAGAGCAATGGAGTGCGCGTACAAATAATTTTTTCACAGACAGGAGGAAGAATCGTACCAGTGGAAGCTGGTGGTTCCGATGCCAGTGAGGCGGTGAATCCGCTCCGGGTGTCAGTCAGAACCAGTCAGAACTCTAAAGGGGCTTTCCAAGGTGTTTCGCAGCCTGTATAGAGTTCTGACTGGTTCTGGCTAAAACCCGGAGCGGATTGACTGCCCCATTGACATTGGAGCTACCAGTCTCCACTGAATCTCACATGACTTTATGCTGAAACTGGTCTTCCCAGGCAGGGCTGGCGCCATCCAAGCCAAACCCAATTCCATGCCACCACTTCTCCCTACCTCAGGGAAGCTCAAACTGGCCCAGTCCAAACCATGACCCCCATATTGAGATCAGGAACATAAGAAGAACC
This sequence comes from Elgaria multicarinata webbii, assembly GCF_023053635.1. Taxonomy (NCBI): domain Eukaryota; kingdom Metazoa; phylum Chordata; class Lepidosauria; order Squamata; family Anguidae; genus Elgaria; species Elgaria multicarinata. The sequence goes on along the minus strand of NC_086183.1, from coordinate 10,919,462 downwards.
CTGCTGGATCAGACCAAGGGTCCATCTAGTCCAGCGTTCTGTTCACACAGTGACCGACCAACCAGCTGTTGACCAGGGACCCACCAGCAGGACACCAGTGCAACAGTACCCTCCCATCTATGTTCCCCAGCAACTGGCGTAAAACATCCTCCATACCATAATATCCCCAACTAGTATGGACAACCATGGTGCTTACTGGAAATGGTGGGGATTGTAGTCTAATGCAACTGGAGGGCACTGGGTAGATGGAGACAGGAATAGCAGGTCAACACACTCCCACCCCGGGGGGCCCTGCCAATACCGGAGTCCTCACCTGGAATTCGAGGAAGCAGAACGTGTCGGAGACTCATCACTCCTCAAGCTTAGTGGCTCCAAAGTATCCAAGAAACTGTCTAGCGCCTATGGAGCAAACAGAGAAAGTTCAGCCTCTGTCACAGGTAAGGGGCGATGCTTCACTGTGGCTCATTGTACGTTGCTGACATGATGTCCTCAGCTTCCGGTTGAGTCATAAATGAAACTCTAGGTACTGAGATTAGTCACAAGCTTTATTTGGAAAAGTGGGAGCATTGAGGAGTTTCTGGAGCAACCAGATTTTTGGTTTTCAACATTTTCATTTCATTAAGAAGATTTATATACCACTTTTCTTCTTTTCTTTTTTTACGAAAGATCCCAAAGTGGTTTCCACAATAAAGTAAATTAAAAAGTATATATATATAAAAAATCAATTCATCAAAACAATAAAATAGTCAAATATCTCATTCACAAGGGTCACTGGCAGTTCTAATCGTCAGGAAAATGCCCAGGCAAACAAATGTGTCTTCAACCATCAGCAGAAATATCCTGCACTCTCAATAGAGAGATTGTTCCATATGGTGGGCATCCTTTTTTATATCTGTTGCTACAAAATTGCGGCCTAAGGTGGCCGCCCCGCTCTGCCTCATGATAGGGCCGGCCCTGAAGGCCTTGTTGTCCAAGTCAGGCCCAACTGGAACAGGAAGCCCTTTTATACTCCTTCCTATCCAGAAGCATCCAATGGCCAGCTTGAGTGAGCAGAGCCAGCCCAGGGCCTGAGGTAGAAAATCTGCCACCTGCAGTTCAAAAGTGTCTTGAACATACAGATCCCAGCAGCTCCTGATCAGGACACAGCTCTTGCATGGCGAATAGCATAACTGCATCTTAAAGCACAGCCATCTTCCCAGTCAAAGAATTTGAGATCTGCCCCCCAATGTTTTTGCAGTGGAGAAGGGAGCGGAGTTTTTGAGACCCTCAATCTATATGTCCTGGGTGGCCGTAGGACTCTGTTACCTGCTGCTGAGGAGACGATCCGGGGGAAATAGGGGACCCTGAACAAACAAGCGGGACTTTCTTCAGCACCAGCGACACTTGGCTTGACTTCTCAAGAAGTTTCTTCACCAGATTCATACGGGTCCAGCCCACCTGCATGATCAACAGATTGTATTGCTGTTAATACTGCTCTTAGTTTGAATCACTTTTCTTTGTTTTACAGTTTCTGACACTGTTTTAATAGAACTTTTTCGTGTGTGTTTTTATATTATTTATGGCTCTTCTTGACAACTTTTCTGTCTTGAACTTAAGGGGGAAACTTCGAGAATATATTTTTAACTATGGTGCTCAGCTGGACAGACAAGCTATTAGCAATTCCAAATTTTCAAAATGGTATAGGCTTTATAAATTTGACCATCAAAGGGCTGTTTACCTGGTAAAGCTTACATCCCCAAAGCTTAGGCAAGCATTTACAGCCCTCCGTTTTCAAACTATGCCCACAGCTGTGACGGATGGCAGATATCAGCGCACCCCTTTGGCCCTCCGTCTGTGTATTTGTGGGGCCCCAGAAATTGAGGACCTGCCTCATTATTTGCTCTGCTGTTCTTTATACTCTGAACCAAGAACCAAATTTCTGGAATCTATTCTATATCAACTACACTTCAATACCACTTCAGAAAAGATTTTCTATCTCCTGTCTGACACTGACTCTAGGGTAACGCACAAAGTATCTCTTTTTGCCCTGGCAGCAATGAAAATTCGGGCAAGATTTATTACTGAGATTGCAGTTGACTGTGCTATGGAGATGCTCTTATTTAACTACAAATTTTATATTCAAATTATGCTTTTAATTGCACTGAATTTTATTCTTTTATTATGTATGATCTGTTTGTGATTATATGTAGTATTTTTATATTGTTGTTTCTCCATAATGTATCTATTCTGTATGTGAATGGCCTATGGCCTAAGCATTAATAAATTATTACTTACTATATTATTTATGTTAAGGCCTGCCTGTGAAAATTTTATCTGAGCGGCTTGGGTGGCCATATGTACTTTTAACAGAGGACTGTCATTTATTTGAAAAGCTGTCCAGTTCAAGACCAGTTTAAAGATAAAGAACCATCAGAAGGAAGAGCTAAAGGGCCTTGAAGCTGACCATCAACAGCACCTGGCCAGCAGACTGAGTAAGACATACAGGTTACCTGGTTACAGTCCTTCTGCACTATGATGTGATGTACTGGATTTCTGTTCAAATTATAGTAATAATTTCTCAATTTTCATCCAGACAGATTGATCAGCATATACAAATTGACATCTTTTCTTGTCCTCTTTCTTGGTGATACATTTCCTCTTTGGGGGGTGATTTATAAGTTGCCACCCTAGTGGGAGCAGGGAATTGTGAGCATCTCAAGTGGCAACCGGGACTGTCAGTTGGGTGAAACTCACTGAAATTGGTGAGGGGCGGGGGATGAAAGAGAGGTTGCCGAGGGAACCAAACCAGCAGGCTGGACGTTTCAGAGGAGAGAACTGATGGATTACAGCAATCTTGTGGATTACCATGACCTCTGCGGAAGATGGTAGCTTGGTGGATTCCTTCCTTTATTGTCTTGAGAATTTATTTTCCCCTCAGGGTTACTTTTATCTTTTCCTTCTCTTGGAACCTTCCTGTATTTTGTGTTTTCCTATATGTTGATTGTGCGTATGAGCGGTTTTTCTGTTTGCCTCTCCTCTGTAAATATTTGACTCTGTTTATTAAATTTACTAACTATAAAGTTATTCCAAAGTTCACGTTGTGTTTTCTTGATTTAAGAGGGAGTGTCAACTGAACCCAGCCCAGTTTTGATGTGAAAATGCGAGCATCGCATCAACCAGGTTGCACTTATATTATCAATTAGCCACGCTGTGTTGCAAACCTATATAGAAGAGCAGTTTTGGACACAAAGTAAATTAAAAATGTAAGTAAGTTGAGACATTCAGGACGTGAGCAAACATTTAGTTTTTATCCCTTGTATGTCATTTCTAAAGGATGGGGAACCGAAACTTATTTCGACACTGGAGACAGAACGGCGTCCTCCCCTGCTGAGAATATCAAGCTAAGCTACCTGAGGGGACACACAGGAAAATGTTCCTGCCACTCAGAATGGACTATTTATAGAAACAGAGCTTCTCCTGCTGCCTTACTGGGGCTTTCTGATTCTGTTTTCTTTTTGGGATTATGTTTGGAGCCATTACGCAGGCATCCACAAGATTTGAAATTGAATACTTCCTCTCTGCGTGCTCTATTCACTTCCACTCACTTTAATGAGACAGTGCCATCTAGTGGCGTGATTATAGTGCAACACCGAGGTTGCATACTGGCAGATCCTGGATATTACCACATTATCTCTGCTTTTTTAAAAAGCGAGATTTCCAGGGGATAGCATGTGATATGTACTGGAGGTTGATGACGTTGTGTAATGGACCTGCAAATTTCAGTGAGTGGCCAACCACAAGCATGCAATAAATCATTTGTTTAGAGAAGCTGTCGAGCAACTTTGCATAGAATTTCCCTTCACAGGATTTTGTAGAAATATTAACCAATTGGCAAGCCCATTAGTATAACCCTTGTGCTGGATTATAACTTCTTAGAAAGGCATATATAGCTCTGGACACAACCAGAAAGGGCAGAGCTAGGTAGTAAGAACTCCAGTTTTTTGGACACGATGATCCACAGTGTAACCCGTGGCATCTCCAACTAAAAATGAAAGGGTCTCGAATAACAGGACTTAGAAAACGGTCTGTCTGAGAAAATGGAGAGCGACCACCTGCTCAAATTTATTCTCTTTAAAATGCAGTGAAGGCTGGTGACTCCAATGTCAGTGGGCAGTGAATCCGCTTCAGATTTCAGTGGTGTAGTGGCTAAGCGTTGGACTGGGAGTCGAGAGATCCAGGTTCTAGTCCCCACTTGGCTATGAAAACCCACTGGGTGACTTTGGGCCAGCCACAGACTCTCAGCCCAGCCTACCTCACAGGGTTGTTGTTGTGAGGATAAAATAGAGAAGATTATGTATGCCGCCTTGGGTTCCTTGGAGGAAAAAAGGTGGGATATTAATGCAATAATAATAAATAAATAAATAAATAAATAAATAAAATAAAATAGCCTCACTGTTAAAAAGTATATCCTGCCTTTCCATTAGTTTAAAAATGAATTAAAGCAATGCAAAAAGTAAACTAATACATAGACCAAGACAATATGATACAGAAACAGTAGCATTAGAGTGTGTGTGTGAGAGAGAGAATTGAAACTAGCAATAATGAAGAAATATATTAAATAAGTAAAAATAAATGTTGGTAGTAGGCTATAGAGATACACCATTCCCAGGCGTGGGCGCTTCTCTATGGAATTCACTTCCAAGAGATATACAGCTGACTCCATCTGTGGCTACTGTTAAGTGGGCTTTTAAAAAACACACCCATATTTGTTCTGTCTGATTTTTAATGGAGGTTTTTATGGTACCTGCTGTTAGATATTTCAAATTGCATTTTATTTTTACTACACTATTTTAACATGGTTTCAATTTCAACTGCTTTTAGCATTGGCTTGATGGTGAAGTTTACTGATTTTATATCATAAGTGGCTTTCAAGAAGATCACGGTCTTGAAAGGCGGCTAAGAAATAAATTGAGGGTGCATCCTATGGCTGGCTGGGGAATGCTGGGAGATGTCAGAGTCCCCCCCCCCCCCAACATCTAAACATGCATAAGATTGCACCCTCAATCAATCAGTGAATCACTGAGATCTGCCAAAGTCGTCTGGAGTCGTCTGCCATAGCGGACTTAGCATCACGGTTAATCCTGCCCAAGTAGCCAGCCTTAGAGCCAAGCAAGGAAGAGGCCCACACTTACCACCACCTGGTCGTTGACTTCCACTATCTCATCTCCTGGGAGGACCCTGCTGCAGTGCTCAACTGGAGACTGGAAGGGGTGGGGTGGGGGGAAATAAAACAGACAGACAAACGTCAAGATCAAGGTCGCCCTTGTCGGGAGGGAGAAAGAAGCAACGTAGACACTCTCAGTGATGGTAAAATCCAAGTAAGAAGCTTTCTGGACAGTGAAAGTCAAGACTGGAGGGGTTGGCCTCAGAGGGGATTAAGTATTAACTTAAGTCTCTGACCTTTTAGGTAATTCCAGCTCAATAAAGGAGGCAAGGGAGTCAAGGAACTAGCTATGCTGAGGGTGGGGGTGGGGGGAGTCTGGCTGAGCGTGACATGATGCAGAGTTATCCTGAAGGACGGGAAAGCGGTGGGAGTGGGTGGGCAGGGCCACCGAGAGCGGGTTTGGGCCCCAGTGAAAATGTTTTGTCGGGGGCCCCAGTAAGGGCGGACTGGCTAAAAATCTTTCGCCAGCAGGAAGCTGCTGTCCCAAGAAGCAGGAGGCCTCCAGGAGGAGGAAGGCTGCCCGAGGCCCAGGCATGCCCCCCCCCCCACCTGGCACGGTCAGAAGGCCTGCGAGTGCCACTCACTCCCCATGGTTTGGGCAGGCCTACTTGGCTGCCCACTCCCCCACCCTGGCCCTTGATGAAGCCTGGGGAGCAGGACTGGCAGACCCCTGGTGGCAGCCTTCCCCAGGCCACACGGCTGGCTGCAAGAGCCCTTGGCCACCTCTTCCCCCCTCATTCCTGCTCCTGACCCCCGAGCGCTTCCAGGTCCCTGCAAGCTATGCACCACAGTCGGGTCCAGGGGGCCCTTCCGGACTGCCGGGCCCCGGTAATTTGTACTGGCTTCCCCCACCCTCTCGCCGGCCCTGTGGGCGGGAGAGAAAGCAAAGCAGGTGGGCTAAGCTACATTCTGCTCAGCAGAGTTTGAGGATGAAAGATGAGCCATCTTTCCTGAGAAGCCTGGTGTGGCGTTACCCACATTTCTATTCCCTTAGGTATGTCTGCATGAGTATGTCTAGAGAGTGCGGAATGTTGGACTGAGTGGGTGTGGCTGGGGATGCTGGGGAAAAGTGGGAGGAGTCTATATAGGGGGAGCTGAGTGGTCTGAGGGGTTCAGTTGGTGGTTGGGTTTAGAGGGTGGATGTGTTTAGCTGTTGATTTCTTGTCAGGAGTTGTGTGAGGAGTGAGTGGAAATAAGATCATAGGGACTAAGGATTGTTATTATTAGATTGGTTACTACCAGTATTCTTAGGAATAGGCAGGATTGGACTAAGAACTAAGAACTGTAAACAACAATAAACATTTTCTTTATTTTGCTACCGCAAAACCACGTGTCAGTTTGGCTGTGTCTCCTGCTCTATTGGTTCATAAATAAACACATTGCATTAAACCTTCAGCCTGCTATATTCACAGAAAAGCCTTTTCCAAATCTCCTTACCTTTTCCCTCTGCTATAAGGGAAAAGTTATACTTTTCTTTTTACCCCTTCCTCAGGTATTTAAGTGGTGGTGCTTAGCCTGAGGGAGGTGTGCGCGTCAAAGCCTTGTGTGTGAGGAGGTGGCATCGCACCTGGTCACACGGTCCCTCAGAGGCACATTTCAGAGAGAGAGAGAGAGACGTGGAGTCATCACAGGGATGGGACCTGTTTCCGGACCCAAGTGGATGCTGGCTTCTTCACAATGAGAACGGGTTTGATGGGAACAGCCAAAGCCACAAATAACACACACACACACACCTGGCTCTTTCCACATCTCAGCATACTCACTTCAGGGGCAGTTCCTGAGATGAAATGGAGACAGGAGGGCGAGGACTTGATCTCAATGCCCTGAAGAGGGAAGATTTCGGAGAGGTGGTTATTTATTTATTTATTATTTGTTTATTCATTGCATTACTATACCGCCCAACAACCGAAGCTCTCTGGGCGGTTCACAAAGCAAGGCAGCTGATGTAAAGGTCATTTGACCCTCTATACCCCGACCCGTTCACTGTGGTGCTCGGGAGAGACCAGCAGAGGCTGTTGACTCCGATGTTAGTCGGGCGGTGAATCCGCTCCGGGTTTCAGTCAGGACCAGTCGGAACTCTAAAGGAGAACTATTATAAAATTTTATGGAGGTGGTACTTAACTCCGGTTAGATTAAACAAGATCAATAATCAGCATTCAGCAGATTGTTGGAGGGGCTGTGGTGAAAAAGGAACGTACTTACATATGTGGTGGGATTGTAAATATGTGCAAAAGTTGTGGAAGATGGTGTTCACCGAGATTGAGCAGATTGTTGGAATGAAAATAGAAGATACACCAAGAATTGCATTACTCTCAATGCAAGAAGATCTTAAATGTAGTAAAGAAATTAAGGAACTGATAATGAATTTGCTGACAGCTGCAAGGTTAATCGTAGCTAGGAACTGGAAGACTCAAAGTGATTATTGTATTGAAGAATGGTATAAAGAAGTGTGGGATATTGCTATTAATGATAAATTGACATGTAATATTAAAATGAAAAGAGGTATAGTAAAAACGAATGATTCTGAGGGAATCTGGAAAAACTTCCTAGTATTTGTGTTCTCTAAGGGAAGTGGGAAACCACCAGCAGAAGAAACTATGAGTTTTTGGAAACAGGACTGAGATCCCGAGGTAGGGGGTGCACTTTTATGTTGAGTATGATTATGTTTAATAGATTAAGCTTGAATATATGTTACAAAGGCTATTTTGTGTTTATGTACTATGTTCTTTTTTTTTTAGTTATCTGTATTGTTGTAGGTAAAAGTCAATATAAATTTTTTTTTAAAAAAAGAACTCTAAAGGAAGCGCCTTATTTATTTATGTATTTATTTATTACATTTCTATACTGCCCAATAGCCAGAGCTCTCTGGGCGGTTCACAAAAATTAAAAACATTCAAAGTATAAAACAACAATATAAAACCATAATATAAAATACAATATAAAAGCTCAACCAGATAAAAACAGCAGCAATGCAAAATTACGAATTTAAAACACCAAGTTAAAATTTATTTATAGGCTGTTAAAATGCTGGGAGAATAAAAAGGTCTTCACCTGGCGTCTAAAAGCATATAATGTAGGTGCCAAGCGAACCTCCTTAGGGAGCTCATTCCACAGCCGGGGTGCCACAGCAGAGAAGGCCCTCCTCCTGGTAGCCACCTGCCTCCCTTCCTTTGGCAGGGGCTCGCAGAGAAGGACCCCTGAGGATGACCTTAGGGTCCGGGCAGGTACATACAGGAGGAGGCGTTCCTTCAGATAGCCTGGCTCCAAGCCGTTTAGGGCTTTAAATGTTAATGCCTTGGATAGCTCCTTTATTTATTTATTATTTATTTATTACATTTATATACCACCCCACAGCTGAAGCTCTCTGGGCGGTTTACAACAGTTAAAAATAGTAAACATTAAAAAGTATACAAGATTTAAAAAACCATCAGAACTTTAGGGCTCTGACTGGTCCTGGCTGAAACCTGGAGCGGATTCACCGCCCGGCTGACATCAGAGCCATTAGTCTCCACCGGGAGAGATATTCTTGGTGGTCCCGCACGCCCCAGGTTGGCCTTATGGCTAAGGAGAAGGGAGCTTCTCGTATTGCGGCTCCTGCCCTGTGGAATTCCCTCCCCATTAATATCTGGCATGCACCCACCCTTCTGAAATATTAGCTACCTGCTCAAGACATGCTTTCCCACTCAGGCTTTCCCTAAAGTGCAGCCCAGCTACATATATTGGCTTTACTCGTCATGCAATTGTTGATTTTCATTCTGTGTTTTGATGGTTGCCGATTTGGTATTATCTGCCACTCTGGAGTTTTCTTTGTTCAGCGCAGTGGCGTAGTGGAACCAAGCTTTCACACTATTGCCCCGCTCGTGCTCTTCGCTCCTCTGATGCCATGTTTCTTGCCTGCCCAAGGGCCTCTACTTCCCTTGCTCGGCTCCGTCCATTTTCTTCTGCTGCCCCTTATGCCTGGAACGCTCTCCCAGAACATTTGAGAACTACAAGTTCAACCACAGCTTTTAAAGCTCAGCTAAAAACTTTTCTTTTTCCTAAAGCTTTTAAAACTTGATGTTGTGCAGACTTTATACTGTTAGTTTTACCCTACCCTGTGCCTGTTTGCATTCTCTTCCCCTCCTTATTGTTTTACTATGATTTTATTAGATTGTAAGCCTATGCGGCAGGGTCTTGCTATTTACTGTTTTACTCTGTACAGCACCATGTACATTGATGGTGCTATATAAATAATAATAATAATAATAATAATAATAATAATAATACTTTATTAGCAGGGACGCTGACATCATCTGCCACCCCATTCAGATTTCTCCATTCCCTCAAAGCTTAGCTTCAATCCTCACAATAGCTGGGCAGGGGTGGGGAGGGATGCATTTTTCTAGCAGTAATATATGGTTCCTTGTTGTGGTGCAAAGTGTTTTGGGGGTATCTTGGTCCTGAACAGGCAATTAAGACTCAGTAGCTTTGCAAAAGGCCTGCTGTCGAACCGGTTTGTTGATCTGGGTCAGCACAGCTGCCTGCATTTTTGGATTTTGCTTGGGGGCGTGGCTAGGGGGATTGTCATGAGGAGCGGCTGCATGCCAAAATACACCCCTATGCCAGTGGTATAGGTGATCATTTCCCCCAAAGGACTGGTGCGAGGGTGAGCAACCTACGGCCCTACGGCCCCATACAGCCCCAGGTTCAAGTCCCTGCAGCCCTTCTGCCAGCGCTCAGTTCAGAGCATTGGCAAGAGAAATTCATTTTGCATTCAGCCCTTTCCATGCCCTACCCCCCAGCTTTGCAAAAAAGAGAATGCCAGGCTTACTAAGCTGTCTTCTGGCCCCGTCGGCACAAGCTCCACCGTCTCCAAGACAGCTGTTTGATTGAGGAGGTCAGCTGGGCTGTAATTCAAGATTTGCTCACAGATGCCCGAGATGTATCTTCCCTGCAGTGGGCAAAGAGGAGAAGCGCCGTCTTTAAAAGAAACCAGCTGGCCTTGGGCCTTGCACCAAAAGTGAGCAAAAATTGCACATACGGGCACAAGATTTTTATATTTCTGCGGAACGGGCCAGGAAGCACAAGGCGAACCTGCCTCCTAACTTTTACCAAGCATCAGAAATATGGTCCATTATCCAAATTACTGAATCCAATGACTATGCTGGATCGCCCCAAGTGTTCATGCTTCGAAAGAGAATGATTTCTCCCCATTTCACTATCTATTTATTACTTATTTAAAACATTTGTATCCCGCCCTACAATATAAAACAATAAATATACACAGCTAAAAACAAATTAAACCATGAATCAAGTTAAAACCAGTATATAATTTAAAAGCAATAAAAACAATTAAAACAGTTAAAACAATGTGCAAATTTGGTGAATTTAACCATTAAAGGCTTTGTTAAAAGCCATGTTTCCACTTGGCGCCGGAATAAAATCAGCGTTGGTGCCAGTCGGGCCTCCAAGGGGACGGCATTCGACTGTCGGGGTACCACAGAAGAAGAGCCCTGCTGGATCAGACCAAGGGTCCATCTAGTCCAGCATTCTGTTCACAAAGGGGCCAACCAGCTGTCGGCCAGGGACCCAAAAGCAGGACTCAGATGCAACAGCCACCCTCCTGTCCATGTTCCTCAGCAACTGGTGTTTACAGGAGTATTCTGTAGCGTTCATAATTTTATAAACCAGTAAGTTGTTTCCATATTCCAACCAGCCCACTCTTCCTTGTCTATGCTAAAATCTTCAGGCTCAACCCACATTTTAAAGGATTTCATGTAGTATTCACAAGACTGGTAACCATGGGCCTTGCTAGACCAGGCATTAGCGCGGTGTGAGATCCAGATGATCCAGATGACGCACAGGGGAATCCGGGGTCAGACTGCGCTGAAGCCTGCCTTAAGCAAGCATAAGCGGATTCGCTTATGGCCCGGCTATTGGGCCGGGGCTGCGGAACGTCTAGCAGGGTCCGTGGCTTTTTGCGGCTGCTCTCTTACTCACGAGTAGCCGGGAAAAGCCACGGGCTGTGCCCATCGGGCCGGGGGGGATCCCGGGGGGGGAGAGAGGGGCGGGGGGGAAGGCTGGACCCGCCAGGAGAGAGGGGGGGTAGAAGGCCGGGCATCGGGAACGGGGGTGAGGGAATGAGAGCGGGCATCGGGGGCGAGGGACGGAGAGCTGGGGACAGGGCATCGGGGATGGCCCCTTTGTGGAGTGGAGCCTTGATATGTCCAACCTGTTGGGAATATTGCAACCTCGCCTGGAAGTACCTCTTTCTCATCATGGCTACCACTTGCTCGTGTGCATGTGGGACTGGTAAAGGCCTTTTGCCTTTTGTTTTTCTCTGTTAGCTGCCTTTTTAACAGGAGGCATCAAAGCCAGATAATCCCAGCCCAACCATGCCTAGACACCAGTGACCATGGCAGTGAGAAGACAAACTCATGGAGGGAGGGCGCCCATTGAGGGTGTCTTGCCAAGGGGCCCTCAAAACCACTGGCTCTTGATGCCACCATGAGACACATTCACCTTGCTGTCTGAAAAGGGGTTGTATGTTTGAGAACACCCAAGTTAAGATGAAAGGGACATTGCCCCCAAAATCGGGTAAATGGCAGCCCAGGAGCTCAAAGCATGATCCCACCTTGGGCCTTTTCCCTTCCTGCATCAAATCCACAGATTGCAATACTTACGAGCAGTAGAATTCGATCTTCCCTCTCAGACACAGTGCAATCCTGCAAGAACAAACACAGAGAAAGCTCTTGCGATGGAGGCTACAGCAGGATTCTTCTTGAGAACACCAGGAAAGCCCTGCTGGATCAGACCAAGGCGCCCTCTAGTCCAACGTTCTGTTCCCACAGTGGCCAACCAGCTTAGACCATATGAAAAGGAGGACAGGGCTCCTGTATCTTTAACAGTTGCATTGAACAGGGAACTCCAGCAGGTGTCATTTGTATATATGGAGAACCTGGTGGAATTTCCTCCATCACACCAGTTAAAGCTGCAGGAGCCCTGCCCTCTTTTGTATCTAGTCACTCTAGTATAGCTCCTGCAGTTTTAACTGTTGTGATGAAGAGGGAATTTCACCAGGTTCTCCATATATACAAATGACTCCTGCTGAAATTCCCTTTTCTATGCAACTGTTAACGTTACAGGAGCCCTGTCCTCCTTTTCATATGGTCACCCTAAACTAGCTGCCCATGGGAAACCCACAAGCAGGGGTTGAGGGCAACAGCACCCTCCCGCCCATGTCCCCTAGCAACTGGCGTACATAGGGTTATTACCTCTGATACTGGAGGTAGCCATAAGTAGCCAGAGACAGGTCACAATAAAATTATAGCAACTTAACCATCATTTATCACGCTAAGCTGTCAGTTATCTCCCTGGCTTTACCAGCAACCAGAGCAACGAGCTCATCTGCACTTGTGCTGTATGGGCTGCGTGTCAATTTAACCATGCCTTTTTCAAACACGCTGTTTTGTTTGTAATGTGCAAGGCATTTCCCCTCCAGTCACACATCTGGAGGGCACCTGGTTGGGGATGGCCAAGTTAGGAGAACCTTGAGATTTTTTTTAAAAAAAACACACCGCAGAGAAGTTCCCAAGGCTCCGCCCCTTGGTCCAACCACCCCTGGGCTCCCAGTCTCCTCCCTGGAATCTCAGAGTCAAAGCCTCGGGAACAGCAGCGTCCCTAATGGTAGGAACCCAAATGCACACGGTAAGAAACAAAATGAAGAATCCAGGGAAGGTGTGGGGGTGGTGGTGGGGGTGGAAATAGAACAGCACACAATACTGCTGAGTAGAGTGGCCACTTACAAATTGCCAGAAAAGGGGAAATGCATCACAAAAGAGAAGACGATGACAAAAGAGGACAGTGAAAATATTGTAAATGCTAATTTGTATACATAGACACTTATTTAGAAATTATTATTATTTAAATCGAAACACACTCCAAAAACAAAACAAACTGGCAATGATAGTGCCCCCAGTTTATCCATTTATAGATTTTTTAAAGTATAAGCAGATTTTTAAACTGTGAAACGTTTCGGCAGAAAACACCAGCTGCCGTCACAGGTAAGAGCATGCTACAATATTCCTTGCAAACCGGGTCAGAACCAATCGGGAGAAGGCCAAGCCTCAACCGACGACAAACATTAACAATCAGCTCCTGTTTTCAACAGCCGATCAAGCTGCATTCATGAATATCACAGCTTGTTAATAAAAACGCAGTCCATCTCACCACTGCGTGGAAGACTGTGGCCAGAGCCAGGTCTCCGCCAAGCAGGATATAACACTTTGAAAATGTTTTGCAAAAACTGTGTATGGAGCATGTTATGGGCCCCAACACTTGTCAATACCGTTACAAGCTGTTTTAAAACAGTAGTGTAGATCCTGCCTAGGTGACCATCTGTTTGCCTGCTTGGTCAGTCTGCCGTCCGGGGGCTAACTGCGGAAGGACAACCGTTCCAATGGTTCTTGGTCTTTAAACTGGAATTGGACAGGACAGCTCTTCACTTAGAGGATGGTCTTCTGCAAAGAGGACACCTGGCCGCACTGAGAGCCACTAAGGGCGCAACCCTACGCATGTTTAGACAGAAAAAAAGTGTTACAATTCCCAGCATGCTGGAAACATAGGTAGCTGCCTTATATGCTGAATCAGACCCTTGGTCCATCTAGCCCAGTATCGTCAACACTGACTGGCAGCAGCTCTCCAGGGTTTCATGTAGGACTTTTTTGGGGTCAAAACATGCATAGGGTTGTGTCCATAGGCCATGGCTAGACGAGGGGGTTGTAGGACGATGATCTCGTGATTTTATGCTTGTGAGATCGTCGCCCTGGTTTACATGCAGTGCATGACATTGCGGCCGCCATTTGAATTCATTTTTCTGAAAGGGAAAGGAGTGCACGAGTGCTCCACCGAAATCGTAAGGGTTTTATTTTTTTAAAAAGGGGCGCCCCTCGCGCTCGCCCCACCCCACTCCCAAAGGTCCCAGCTCCTCACGGTTACTCACAAGGCGCTGGGACAACCTGCTTCGCCCAGCCACATGTTCTGCGGTCTCGGAATCATCCCGAAACCATGGAAAAAGCAGGAAAAAAGGGCCTGCCAATATCCTGGGCCAAGGGAGGAATCATCCTTCCCTGCTCCTGGGATGCCCTATGCTTCATATGGACGCACGGGGATGATCCTGGGGCAATCCCTGGGATATTGGCTGGTCTAGCTATGCCCTAAGACAGCAGACACAAAATTTAATGTGTATACATCCTACCCAATGGAGTTCCAAGCTGGAGCACATCTGCAGAACGGTGCTAAATCCTGGCCCTCTTTTCCCCAGGCTTCCCTTTCCTACTGGCAAACCAAGGATTTAGTACTCTATTCTTTCCTGTCATTTATATTTTATACCTCTTTAGTTTAAACACACTACAAATTTTATATATATATATACATATATATATATATATATATATGCTTCAAAACACCGGATCCTTCAAAACAATAATACAAAACAACTGATGCTTCAAAATGCCAAAACAAATGGAATAGCACACACCAGACAGGGGCACCCTTAACAGTCAAGAAGAAGTTGGGGGCACAGGTGACAATGCCGGAAATACTACAAATTAAAGACATACTGGAAAAAAGGAAACGGCTAAAGTCTCTATCTGCTGTGGCATGGATCAGCCTTTCTCAACCTCCAAATGTGTTGGACTACAACTCCCAGCATCCCCCAGCCAGCCATGGGAGTTGTAGTCTAACAACCTGGAGGATACCAGGTTGGGGAAGGCTGGCACAGATAAAGAGCCCCAATTCTTTAGCCTTTTCTGTGAGATGGAAACACCGTTGTTAAGCCTTTCCCCGCTTTTATCTACACACCTCCGTGCTTTCAACCATTTCGCGCCGTTAAGATGCTCAGCTTTTCTTTTACGGGCTTTTATTCCTGATTCCCTTTCTCATGCTCTCTCTCCTAGAGCCGGGCGTACTTTTCCAACGGGGTCATTTATCATTATCATCACGTCCCTCCAGCTCATTCCACAGATTCCATCACAGAAAGTCACAAACACACACACAAACTTAAGGAACATTTTACAGAGAAGTTACCAACGCTCCTACCTGTAAGGGTCTCTCCAAAGGAAATGGACCCTCAGCATAGTGGTTGTCTTTTACGGACGGCGGCTACCTCCAACTGAACATGGAGACTCCCCAAACCCAACCACTCAACCCTGACCCCGATCCCAAAGCGTGACTCACGGGATTATTTCTATCAAAGACAACTTGCTCCCTCGCTCGCTCTCCCCTTGTTTACCTCCCTCTTCTCGTCCTCTCTCCACCCACCCTTTCTGGTCAGCTGCCATTCCCCTCAGTTCATTCAAGTTCAGATGCTGATCGCTCATCTCCTGTCAGCCAACAATGAGCCATGGAACTTGGCATCCCATAGAGGAGGAGGCCGGCTCTTCGTTTCCCAAAGGTCGGGCCACCATCTTCTTGTAAGCTCACAGGGAGACATTCCACTCTGATCCCAGGCTTATTATTATTGTATTTATTTGTATCCTGCCTTTTGCCCAATACTGGGCCTCAAGGCGGCCTTACAAAGTTATTTATTTATTTATTTATTTATTACATTTTTATACCGCCCAATAGCCGAAGCTCTCTGGGCGGTTCACAAGAATTAAAACCATAATAAAACTACCAACAGGTTAAAAACACAAATACAAAATACAGTATCAAAAGCACAACCAGGATAAAACCACGCAGCAAAATTGATATAAGATTAAAATACAGAGTTAAAACATACATTGTAAAACCTAGGCGGCGGGGGCAGGGGAATGTAGAAAAAACCCCACCCCGTTTAAAATCAGCGACAAAATTATAAGTCATTAACATAGATGGAGGACCTGATTATTCTCCAAAGGCCTGCCGGAACGAACGAGGTTTTGCCTGCTTCCGAAAGCCCATCAAAGAGGGAGCCAGCCCAGCTTCCCTGGGAAGAGAGTTCCAAAGTACTGGAGCAGCCACCGAGAAGGCCCTCTCCCAAGTTCCCACCAAGCGCGCCTGTGAAGCCAGGGGCTGGATTCTGATTAGGGTGGCCACTTAGGACTTGCCAAAAAACGAGGAACTACATCACCCCCCTCCAAAAAAGAGGACTGCAAATTGCATAAAATTTACATATGCTAATTTACAGGTATAGGTGTAAATTCAGAAATAATTATTATAATTTGAATAGAAATACCATCTCACTATAGTGTGGGAGACTGATTAGGTGACCCGTGTGTTAAGGAACCATTATTATTATTATTTTATATCCTACTTTTCTTTACTAGCAGAAACTCAAAGCAGCTTATAACGTAAAATGGCAAATTTCCAGGGAATTCTTAGCATGCCCAGGAATACTGCTCACATGCTCATTGTTTCTAATGATTCCTCCTCATCAAAAGCCGTTGAATGTCAAAACGCTAAATCGGTCAGCTAAGGTGTTACCTTAGAGACATCATCTTTGAACCAACTCTCTGGAACTTTTTTATTTTATTTATGAACGTATTTGTAAATCTTCCTTGATCCTTATGGACACCAGGCTGGTATACAAAGGCATGACCAGTTAATTTATTGTTTACATTTATATCCCTCTATTTTTCCTC
Source organism: Elgaria multicarinata webbii (assembly GCF_023053635.1). Classification (NCBI taxonomy): domain Eukaryota; kingdom Metazoa; phylum Chordata; class Lepidosauria; order Squamata; family Anguidae; genus Elgaria; species Elgaria multicarinata. The sequence continues at coordinate 10,902,659 of NC_086183.1, read as the reverse complement.
TTTCAAGGAACCCAAAGTGGCTTACATGGCCCCCCGCCCTTCTGCATTTTATTCTCACAACAATCCTGTGAGGTAAGTTAGGCTGGGAGTCAAGCGACCAGTTTCCACAAAAATGGAGGAGGACATAAGCTATGGTGGCTTATTTCCACCCTCTGTGTGCGGCAGTCATGTGCCAGGGGAATTTGCATAATGACCCTTACTGGCGTGGCTTGCCAAGTCGTACAAACCCAGCTAGAACGGCTTGTTGACATAGATAAGCCATCCAGTGTGCTTCATGTCCGAGTAGGGACTAGAACCAGGATCTCCCGAGTCCCAGCCCAACACTCCAACCACTAGGCCACACTGTCTCTCGATTAGCCGTACAAAATTAAAAACAAAAACGAAAAAAAGACCAAATTCAACATACAAAATAAGATAAATAATAAAACAAGAAACATCGCCATCAAAAGCATTAAAGAGCAGCAAAGCCAGAACAGGCACACCTGAACTAGAATTCCTGAACAGATAAAAGAGCTTTGTGTTAGTATCTACCCACTCTCATCATCCCCTGCAACCAGGCTGGCTGGGGATGCTGGGTGTTGTAGTCCAACACATCTGGAAGGCTCTAGGTTCAGGGGTGCTGCTCTATGGGGAAAGTATTCCACTGTTGGATCAACACCGCAGAGACCTACCTTCTGCACGATCTCTGCCAGATCTCCACAGAGCCAGATGATCTCTCGGCTGGCAGAATAATCATTTAGGTGGGAGAAGAGATACCTGCAAGGAGATAACAGTGAGTCCCTCCCGCGGATTCCTCTGCAAAGGCATTGAGCTAGCAGACCGCCGTAACGCTACAGTGAAAAAAAGGCAAAACTGAAACAGACCGCAAACAAATATTGGGTCTCAACCTGTACCTCAAAGCAGAATTTACTAAATACTCTTTAACTGACACCCAGATCCAGCAGGATATGTCTGGAAGACCCCTGTTCACAAGCATTAACACCCTTCATATATCAACATAACTCCCCCTAACACAAACACGTACCTATCATCCTATCATGGGATTGTTGTGCAATATGGTTTTCAGTGAATACACTCAGGAATAAGCTTGTTTACAAAAACAAACTTCCTGTGGAGTTTCAGTTGATCAAACATGATTTCTCTCTCTCTCTCTCTCTCTCACACACACACACACACACTGCAAATTGTACTTATTACAATTACAAATTGTCACACAGAGGAGGGCCAGGATCTCTTCTCGATCCTCCCAGAGTGCAGGACATGGAATAACGGGCTCAATTTAAAGGAAGCCGGATTCTGGCTGGACATCAGGAAAAACTTCCTGATTGTTAGGAGCAGTACGACAATGGAACCAGTGACCTAGGGAGGTTGTGGGCTCTCCCCCACTAGAGGCCTTCACGAGGCAGCTGGACAACCATCTGTCAGGGATGCTTTAGGGTGGATTCCTGCATTGAGCAGGGGGGGTTGGACTCGATGGCCTTGTAGGCCCCTTCCAACTCTGCTATTCTATGATTCTATAATCTCAAGGTCAGATTCCTTATATAGCTATAGCATATTGCATTTTGACAATTTCCTCATGGCGGCTTAATTCTGTATGTTTTCGTAATTGGGGATACTGGGCTGCTTCGGACGTAACACCAATCCATATACAGGCAATCTGGGGTTCCCTGTCTGAATTTCCCTGCCACTCAGATGATCAGCCATCAGCCGAAAGGCAGGGAACAAACCGCGGTTTCCTTGCTGCTAAGAGCAGTGGAGATGCAGCAACCGTGGGTTGTCTGTTGAACATGTTGTCTGAACCCAGGATGTTTTCCGCAGGCTGGGTTGTTTTTGTTTGTTTCTAATTATTTTATAATACACAAACCACATCCATACTTACTCTGCAACCCTTCCGGTTCCCTCCCCATTCCCAACCCACGCTTGGTCAATTACATCAAATCCCGGCAGGCTGGCTTGTTAACCTCACGGTGGCTGGTTTGAGAAAAATAAGCCACATTATATGGTTAACAAGCCGCCCAACAGAAAATGTCCTAGGTTGTTGTTATTTATTTATATAGCACCGTCAATGTGCATGGTGCTGTACATAGTAAAACAATAAAACAGCAACACCCTGCCACATAGGCTTACATTCTAATAAAACAATAAGAAAGGGAAGGAGCTGCACCAAACAGGCACAGGGGACAATAAAACGAACAGTGTAAATGTAAGATCCACATCAAGTTCTGAAAGCTTTAGAAAAAAGAAAAGTTTTCAACTGAGCTTTAAAAACAATAAATTTATTTATTTATTTATTACATTTATATACCGCCCCATAGCTGAAGCTCTCTGGGTGGTTTACAAAGGTTAAAAACAGTGAATGTTAAAAATAAATATACAAAAATTTTAAACCATTCAAAGCATAAAAACAACAATATCTATTTAAAACAACTATTCTGAACTATTCTAATTGAACTCGAGGTCCACAAATGCTGTGGAAGAGAATTCCAGGCATAAGGGGCAGTGAGAGAAAATGGACGAAGCCGAGCAAGTGAAGTAGAGACCCTTGGACGGGTAAGAAACATAACATCTGATGAGCGAAGAGCATGAACGGGGCAATAAGGTGAAATAAGAGATGAGAGATAGGAAGGGGCTAGACTGTGAAGCTTTGAAAGTCAACGGGAGAAGCTTATATTGGATTCGGAGGTGAACTGGAAGCCAATGAAGGGATTTCAGGAGTGGAGTGACATGATCAAAGTGATGATGAAGATGATCTTAGCAGCAGAATGATGCAGAGAGACCAACAAACTAACTTGAGAGGAAGGAAGGCCAGTCAGGAGAAGGTTCAGACGACGGTTCCATGAACAACCCATGGTTCAGCAACAACCCACACTCAACCACAGGGTGTTGGTTAGATTGCTGTGCGAACTCAGCATCATCAGTGTGGAAACAGCAACCTGGATCAGACTGCTGGGGGAAGCGAGGCTTTAATCTCCCCCCGCCCACTGACCCCAAATCTTGATCTCTGTGGGCAAGGGGGAGGGAGTTGAAGCCTCCCTATTCCTGCACGCTGAGATGTGGGTGGAGGGAAGACCGGAGGTGCATGCATGCACAGGCGTGCAGCCCCCAACCCACCACCTGACGCTGCACGAAGCCCTCAGCATTCAAAAGGACGCCCAGCCCTGTGCTAAATGATAGTTTAGCATTATGGAAATGACCCCAGATGGGACTCATTTGCGTCCCCCCACCGCCTCCCCCAAGTGGGTCAATAGGGTGACCGCTTAAGAAATGCCAAAAAGCAGGATCAATTTGCATAAATGTTGCATATGCTAATTTACCGGTATAGATGTGAATTCAGAAATAACTATTACAATTTAAACGGAAATACAGCCCATCTCGCTATAGCGTGGAAGATTGTGACCAGGTGAGCTTTGTGCCTGTCTGTTTGGCCTGCTGTCCAGGTGCTACCTGTGGATGGGAAAGAGTTCCAATGGTTCTTTTGATCTTTAAACTGGAGTTCGACAGCTCCACCCTTCAAATCGAGGACACCCTCAAACAGAGGATGGTCTTCTTTAAAAGAGGACACATGGGCCACCTTAGTATCTAAATACCTGTTGAGCCATAAGAAGAGGCCTTTGGCTGCACTGATCAGCTCCGCCACACAAGCCAGGAGGTCCGAGGGCGGCCTCTCCAGAGAATCCCCGTTGTAGGTGCTCACTTTTCTGCGGCTCAGGATGAAAACTTGCAGCGTCTGAATGACCCCTTGAAGCTTCTCTGTGAGCGTCCGCAGGTTGGAGGTCGCCAACTCGTAGTTCTAGCGAGAGGGGAACAAGCCACGCAGCCTCAGCAAAGGAAACAAAAGCCCATCCCCAGGCCTACTCGCCAAAGGTGTCAGGCGCCTGTCAAGGGTCACACAGGGGCTTACAACCACTCACCAATACGCAGAGATGTTCCACGGCTTCCAGGAGCAGCTCCTGATGGCCGACACGGCTCACGCCCAGATCCTCCAAGTCCCGGTAAGACACACGAAGTAGCTCATTTCCGGTCAGGCCCCAGGTCTCAAACGGGTAGTCTTGCAACGCCGGATCCAATCCTAAACAGGGAAATGTGGGAAGGAAAGCATTCGATTTCCGTTCATTTATAGAACTGGCTTGCACATTTTGGGAGGAGCCATAGGTCAGTGGCAGAGCACGGGGTTTGCATGCAGCAGGTTCTAGGCTCAGTGGTAGAGCACATGCTTTGCATGCAGAAGGTTCTAGGTTCAATCCCTGGCATCTCCAGTGTTAAAGAAGAATCAGGTAGTAGATAACGGCAAAGATCTGTTGGAGACCCCAAATAGCCATTGCTAACGTGACAGCACAGTGTTGGCCTAGATGGTTAATCCAGCATTCTGAATTAATACAAGGTGGCTTCATAAAACAGGACTTTAGACCATTAACATTCTCTCTGTTTAGGACTAACACACCTAGGCAATATTGCTCAGCAGCTACCAGCAGTTTAACATCGTTGTTGTTGTTTTTTAAAAAGCTAGTTTATTACTATTTGAAGGACCACCTGGACCCATATGAACCTGCCCAGGCCTTAAGATTAGCCTCAGATGTCTTGGTTGCAGGCCCAACATTGAGATCAGTTAGACTGGCTGGCATAAGAGACACAGCCTTTTTAGTGTTGTCCCCATACTTATGGTACTTCCTCTGAAAGAATTAATGGCTTAACTCATTTTCCCCTCTAGCTTTTTGATGGGGTCTAGAAACTGCTTTTGTTTCATTCTGCTTTTCGTTAAAGATTCTGGGTTGAATTTTTAATTCATTTATACTGCTGCCACCAACTCCTTTTCAGTTGTTTTAGGGTACAATCCCAGGCGTCTTTAGACTAAAAAAAGTCCTACAATTCCCAGCATGCCCTAGCCAGTTTCCCCCCCAGTCTAAACATACATAGGATTGCGTCCTTGGTGGATTTGCTGTCCTGGATCGGAAAGTGTTTTAGATTGCTGATTTAGTTTTGAATTTTTAAATTAGTTGATCGTTTTAAAACTGCGTTTTACGTTTAAATTTTGTGTGTGAGCCAACATGGGAGGGCTATTTGCCCCGAGAAGTGGCACAAAAATGCAGTTAATAGAGAACGTGACTGGCAAAGGCAGGGAGTTTACCCATGTCAACTCCAGGTTAGAAACATGCCAGTGAAAATAAATATCCATACCTACAGGGCTGGGAATCTGGGGAAAAGAATGTGCCCTGAAAGCATTATAGTATCTTCAGATGAAGTTGCGTATCCACAACATCCCATATTATCATAGTAGCAGCAGTACTTACAATTCTATACCGTCCCATAGCCAAACCTCTCTGGGCAGTTTACAAAGATTAAAAACTATTAAAATGCATTACTAAAAGTCTAAAACTATTCACATGAAAACATATAAGCAGGCAACACAGACAGACAACACATATCTAAAACAATTTCAAACAGTCAGCCATGACACAAATCCACCAGGCCTTGAAAACTCATCATAGGCTACCAAATGCCTGGGAGAAAAGAAAGGCCATAAAGATAACAATGTTGGTGTCAGGCGGGGCCGGATCTACACTATTGCTTTAAAGCGCTTTATAACAGTTTTATAGCTTTATAAACTGCTTTATAACTGCTTTAAAGCGCTTTATAACTGTTATAAAGCACTTTAAAGCAGTAGTGTAGATCCAGCCCAGGCCTCATCGGGGAGATCATTCCATAACTTGGGGCGGGGGGCGGGGGCACCACTGAGAAGGCCCTCTTCGTTGTTGCTGCCTTCTGGGCCTCCCTTGGAGAAGGGACCCGGAGGAGGGTCTTACATGCTGAAGGTAGTGTACAGGTAGGTTTATGTCGGTGTTAGGGAAATTTCCGTGTCATCGGGAGAGACACTCTGTTAGGTACTGCGGGCCCAAGCCATAAAAGGCTTAATCAAACCAGTTGAGTTCAGAAACATACAGGCAGGGAGCTCAAGTCAAGGGAGGTACAACCTCCCCAGCAATGTCCCGTGCCAAAAGATTTCTGTACACCCTTATTCTGGCATCCAATTCACACATTACTTGACTATTGGTAGCACTGAACACCATTTAGAAACTAGTTTTTAGCTGTATACACTCCTTCCCCCATCCAGGAAGGCCTTCAACGCCGGATGAATGATGACTCCATCACTTTAAACCGGGGTGGGTAACTTGTGGCCCTCCAAACATTTTGCCATTCAGCTCCCATCATCCCTCACCACTGGCTCTGCTGATGGGAGTAGTAGGCCAAAACGTCTGGAGGGCCCCAAGTTGCCCATCCCAAGTTGCCCATCCCAAATCTTGTGGCTGTGCAAAATTTGATACCGGCTCTTGAAAGTGCAAGTATAAGAGTCGGTATCAAATTTTGCACAGCCACAAGATTTGGCCACACACCAGAACGCCTTCTCTAACTTTTAAAATTTAGCTTTCGGGGGAGGCATTTGATTGGGGAAGGAGGGAAGATACCTTCAAGAGAAGTTTACGAAAGTCAAGCCAGTAAGAGTTAAGTATCAGCTTGCCATAGATACTTATATGACTTTGAGTTGTTCTGCGATACGTAACATTGGCAGAATTATAAATTAGGATCGCAAACAAATGCCAATAACAACTGAGCTTTTGCCAGAAGAGGGAAGGGAGAAGAGGCCACTACCCCACCCCCCAAATCCTTTGCTATAATCCCCCCCCCACACACACACACGCAACCAACACCTGGAAAAATCAGGTGTGTTGTGGCAACCACAACATTGTTTAGGAGACTGGCTTCTCCTCCAGCTGTAGCGGAGGCTGCAAACCCACTCATGCAGCCAGGGCAAACCCTGCCCCACGCAGGAATGCATTTAATTCACACAGGCAAAAAGAGGTAGGCGCTCTCTTTCCTTTGCTGTTTACACACGAATGGTGTTGCCTTCTAGCTTCGACCAGAATGCTGGATATGGGGACATCTGAGCAGTCGCCCACTGCCTACAGTACAGCAGCCTTCCCCCCCCCCACCTTGGGGATAATGGGAGTTGTAGTCCAACACAGCTAGCAGCTCCCTGGGGGTGATGGGAGTCGCAGTCCAACACATCCGGTGGGGGCGCCAGGTCTTGGGAGGCTAAGTGGCCAGAGGGGAATCTCCCAACAATACCCACCTGTGCGATGTGGGCTCAGGTCCCGTCCCCGACCAACCCTCCAAGTCCAGTTCCCCTCCTCCTTCCTCTCACCTCTCAACCAGGCCGCCACCATTTTAGGATTCCAGGACGAAATGGGCTCCATGATCGGAGCCCCGGCTGGGTCCCTTTTGGACACTCCTATTCTAGAATCCGTTTCCGTGCCAGGGAAATCACGGATGAAACTCAAAGACACACCTGCAGGTTCCAACAGGTAAACTCCCCGCTGGGTTTCTGGTTGGTCGCAGCCTCTTGTCACTCGGCGATGAAGCCCGCCTCCTCGAACACGGCTGGATTTTGTCCAAGGCAGTTACCAGTTCCCCTTTGGGATGAGAGAGAGAGAGTAGGTGAGGGGGGCAATTTGCCCCTTCCCTAAGATGCTCTCCTTCTTCAACCTTATTAAGGTGTGTATAAACTTGCAGCCACGCACCAGGTACCTCTTCTTCCTCCACCCCCACTACTTTGCTAGCCTCTGATTCAACCGGAGGATACTACACAAACCAGTTTCTCTACCTTATCTAATTTCCTTAAAGGTACAGTACGGTACATTTAGCCCTCTGAACTTTGACTGACAGAGTAAAGCTGCGAATCCATTGTGGTGCGGTGGGTAAGGTGTTGGACTGGGACTCGGAGATCCGGGTTCTAATCCCCACTGGGCTATGAAGCTCGCTGGCTGACTTTGGGCCAGTCACTGATTCGCAGCCTAACCTACCTCACAGGGTTGTTGTGAGGATAAAATGGAGAGGACGCAGACCGTCTTGGGTTCTCTATGCCCCCCCCTTTACGGCAGCGCTTTGGCGCCACGAGGCACCTTGCACCGGCATTTCCTTCCCTTCCCAACATCTGCACAGGAAGGAAGGCAAGTGTGAATTTTCCAGCCCCGCACCTCTGGAAAAGTAAAACAAAACAAAACACGGAGGGCATCACCCTTTTTTAATTTTATAATATGTATCTGCGGAGCTCTGCAGTTACAGATAATAAAAAGGGGGGGAGGAACGAGGCAGCAGAGGAGGATGTGGCTGGGCGAACCACTTCTCTTCCCTCTGGCTGCCCGTTCCTCTCCATCTACTCCCATTTCTTTTTGTTGTTTATTATATGTATCTGCTATAACATCCCAGAAAAAAGAAATGGGACAATTTATGAGAAATGCACCAGGCCTGGGGGGGGGGGGGAATAGGGAGAGAACAGGATAAAAGATGAAACCTGAAATGAAAAGTAATTACGTTTATAACTTGGGTGGTAAAAAAGGTTACAGTATAATGAACATTCATTTATATATGAATATTTGTTTATATGTATGTATATACTGGAAAAAGAAATACAATTATTATTTTGTTGTTGTTTATTCGTTCAGTCGCTTCCGACTCTTCGTGACTTCATGGACCAGCCCACGCCAGAGCTTTCTGTCAGCTGTCGCCACCCTTAGCTCCCCCAAGGTCAAGTCTGTCACCTCCAAAATATCATCCATCCATCTTGGACAATTATTATACCCCCCAAAAAAATATGTATCTGCAGAGCTGTGCAGATATACCATATTTCTTCGATTCTAAGACGCATTCCCCCCCCCCATATAAACATCTCTAAAAACGGGGTGCGTCTTAGAATCACGAGTGCGATTATTTTTTCTTAGAATCAAAGCTTCTTTTTCTGTTGGTGGTACTGAAATTAGTGTGCGTCTCACAATCGATGGCGTCTTACAATCGAAGAAATATGGTGGATAATAAAATTTTAAAAGGGGGGAAAGAATGGCCCGCTCCTCTCCTCCCTCCCCCCACCCCATTTTTATTTTTTTAACTATTCCAGAGGCGCCATAGGCTCCGCTGCCAAAGAAGTGGGGGTAAGTGCCCAACTTTTTTGGAATGGATTTTCCAGGGTTTTCTCCCGGGGATGGCTTTGCAATGGTGGCTGTGTCATGTAGTGACATGCCACTACTGCGAAGCCACCACGGGGCAAACCCTTCGTGTAGATGTACCCTAAGAGGAAAAAAGGCGGAATATTATTATTATTTTCCTATGTACATTTACAGAGAAATTCCCATTGAAATTAATGTGTGTGCAGGAGATATTTTTGAGCAACTATGCCTTGGAGGAGTGCGCCGTCATGAGTCTTTCCAGACAAAGTGTGTGCACAGCCCCCTAATAATTTTGTTATTTGCGCAACAATCCCACTGCTGTGCTTGCTGCTGTCGTCTATAGCAGGTGCTTCCAGATGTGTGGGTGGGTGTTATGGCACCATCACCCCCCACCTCATCTGTGGAATTTCATGGGGGGTCCAAATGAAGGCGGGTGCTTCAGATAGCGCTACCTGTGAGAAGGCATTCGTGCAACGCTTCCATCATTTCTTTCTTAACGGATTGCCTGCAGTAAGAGAAAAGACGGAAGAAGCAAAGGGGGAAAAAACCAGAGGTTTACGGGTGTAAGATGTTGTCATTTGGGAACCACCACCACCCACCGTAAAATTCTAAGAACAAGACAGGGTGTGATAAAAGCCTTGTCTGGTCATCTTCTACTCAAAACTCTTTAGTTTTTCCCCTCCACTATTTTCTTCGTTTTTCCCCCCTTACTGCAGAAAATTCATGACGGGGGCAACCCTATTTAGAAACAACTCCTACAACTCTCAGTTGCTGCCTGGGGAATGCTGGGAGTTGTAAGACTTTTCTCTCTGACCATACATAGGATTGCACCCTAAATGTGTCTTTGAATCCTATGTTTGGAGTTGCCCATGGATTTATTAAAAAAACAAAAAAACCAACCCAGACACAACCAAATACCACTGCCCCAAAGATGCTATTTGCTCCCCAAACCTGTTAATTTTGTAAACCGTCCAGAGAGCTTCGGGTATGGGGCGGTATATAAATGCAATAAATAAATAAATAATATAAATTAATAGACCCCTGTGTCTGCGTTGAAGGGCTTTTTTCTATCTGAACATGCATAGAAATGTGCCTTTGAATCCTGTGCCTGGGATTGCTCGTGGCTGTATTAAAAAATACACAGCCCAAACCAAACCAGACACAACCAAATATCCCTCCCACAAAGATTACCCCAAACCCTTTAATAGACTCTTGTGGCTGCATTTTTTCTGTTTAAACATGCATCGGATTGCACCCTTTGAAGGAAGAGCTGCACCACTCTCCCTGCTCCAAAGAGCATATAGGACCAATGAGGGAAGGGAGCGTATAGCTCATTAAAGAGATTCAAGGATATCTCTTTCCAATGTACATTTGTTCAGAAGTAATTTTGACAGAACATTTATTAGAGAATAAAGCTGCAATCCTATACACACTTAATCTGGGAATAGGTCCCCTTGAACTCAGTGAGACTTACTTCTGAGTAGTCATGTCTAGGACTATGCTATGTGTGTTTTAAAGAGTTGCAACCTTAGAACCGGATGCTAATAATATATGCGTAGTAATAAGAATTAATTATTAATATTTTAATATGTAGTATTATTAGAATTTAGCTGTGCTCTAAGCTGTATGGGAACTGAGGACACTTGCTCTTGAGTAAACATGCATTGGTTCGCACTATTAGCAATAAACCATCTTCATTGGTTACGTACGTAATTGTTGCAGGTGGAGTGTATTGCAAAGTCCTTGTGGGGGATGCCGTGTGTTTGCATCTGCTTCTCACCTAGGCACACATTGTGTAGGGTGACCATATGGAAAGGAGGACAGGGCTCCTGTGTCTTTAACAGTTGTCTGGAAAAGGGAATTTCAGCAGGTGTCATTTGTATGCATGCAGCACCTGGTGAAATTCCCTCTTCATCACAACAGTTAAAGCTGCAAGAGCCCTGCCCTCTTTTGTATCTGGTCAAGAGGGCAGGGCTCCTGCAGAATTGGACCTTACTAGGCTAACCATATGAAAAGGAGGACAGGACTCCTGCATCTTTAACAGTTGTATTGAAAAAGGAATTTCTGCAGGTGTCATTTGTATATATGGAGAACCTGGTGAAATTCCCTCTTCATCACAACAGTTAAAGCTGCAGGTGCCCTGCCCTCTTTTAAATCTGGTCACTCTATAGGTCCTGCAGCTTTAACTGTTGAGTTGAAGAGGGAATTTCAGCAGGTTCTCCATATATACAAATGACACCTGCTGAATTTCCCTTTTCAATACAACTGTTAAAGATACAGGAGCCTTGTCCTTTTCATATGGTCACCCTACTTAAACGACTGAATGCATTACTGTTCTATATGCCTGCTATGCGCTAAGATGTTGAGCTTCAGCCACCACTAGAGGGAGATATTATAGCAGTTAACAAAAGCCAGTGGTGTAATCATCACTGAATAGACCCATCCATGCGCAGCTAACTATGTTGTAACATCATGGAACCATTGTGGAGCAATTTCTATAACAAGGCCAGAATTACTAGTCCCCTATAATAGGAAGTTCAAGAGGTTTGCATGCCTATCACTTTGGAAGATGAGCAGGGCCACCCAAAAATAGGGTAATTGTTTCCACATATTCCCCATGAACACAGAATTATGTTAACTTATAAATTAAAAGAAAGATAAAGTTTAGAAAACCTCAAGAAAACCCTGTGGCCTTCCTGGACCTGCAGTTCATTGAGTCTCTAGATATATATAAAAAATTGTAGAGTAACTCGTCTCATTGCCAGGAGATGGAAATTCAGGGTTCATATTGAACACCAAAGACAAGAAATCCCATCTTTTGTTGGGGGGGGGGGGTAGCAGGAGTGGGTGGGGCAATATGCTGCTGCTAAATGGGCAGCCCTCTCTTATGCTCTGGGGGAGGGAGAAGGGAAGGGGATATAAAGGCACTAAAAGTTATGTGTGAGTCCAGTAATGAAAAGCATAATCCTATGCATGTTTAGAAAGAAAAAAGTCCTACAACTGGAATGCTGGGAGTTGTAGGACTTTTCTTCTTCTTCTAAACATGCATAGGATCACACCTTAAGACTGTATCTGGGAGTAAGCCCAATTGAACTCAGTGGTACTTAGTTATAGAACTGTATTACAAGTCTACGATTGAGGGAAATTGAATTATGAAATATTGAAGATGTCCGTGGGGGTGTGGGGTATGGATAAGGTAAATGGAGGGAGAGGGGGAATTGGTCTTTCACAGAGGACCATCCTCTATTTCAAGGTGTCCCATACTGGAAAGGCTGTCCTGTTCAATTCCAGTTTAAAGATAAAAACAAACAAACCCATAAGAGCTGTTGCCCAGGTAGGCACACAGATCACCTGATCATAATTGTCTGTACAGTGGTTAGATGTACCCTATTTCTTCGATTCTAAGACACACTTTTTCCCCATATAAACATCTCTAAAAATGGGGTGCGTCTTAGAATTGCAGGTGTGTCTTAGGTTTTTTTTTTCTGTTGGTGGTACTGAAATTAGTGTGCGTCTTACAATTGATGGCATCTTACAATCGAAGAAATACGGTACTGTGTTTGTTTAAATTATAACAATTAATTCTAAATTTGCATCTGTACATATAAATTAGCATATGCAAAGTTTATGCAAATCGCCAATGCTGGCCAACGATAATTTTGCTGCCTGATGTGAAAGGGAAAGTTGGTACCCCTCCTATTCCATGTACAAAAGCCAACATTGACTCTTTTCAGTGGGAAATCACCCACCACCGCGCCTGAAGGCAGCAGGCTAGCTTAGGAGTTGCAGGGCAGGTCGTATGACCCCCAGGTGTCTCCTCCAACTACTTTCTGCCACCACCCAGCATCTGCTTGCTTGATCCTGGGAGGCATAATGGTAGAGCCACCCCTGTAAATTGGTGTCCTCTTCAGCCCTCTTTTTTTCATGATTCATAGGTGGTCACCCTATATATAGCTGCTAGGTGTTGACTATCTTGGAGGGAGGCATTAAGACTGGAGAAGTGTTTCGTTCCCCCCTTCCCATCCATATAAGATGAAAGCACTTGTGTTTAGAGTTAAGAACATCAGAAGTGCCCTGCTGGATCAGACCCATTGTCCATCTAGTCCAGCACTCTGTTCCCACAGCAGCCAACCAGCTCTTGACCAGGGACCCACCAGCAGAACACAATGCAACAGCACCCTCCCACCCATGTTCCCCAGCAAGTAGTGCACAGATACTGGAGGTAGCACATAGCCATCAGGGCTATTAGCCTTCTTCAGTCCCAAGTTCTTTAGCAGTATATAGCACCGTGGGGGAAGGTATTAGTGGGAAAAGGGGGGGAAGATTAAAAGTGTTGGACTAGGACTGTGGAGATCTGGATTCTAGTCCCCACTTGGTCATGGAAGCTCACTGGGTGACTTTGGGCCAGTCACTGACTCTCAGCCTAACCTACTTCACAGGGTTGTTCTGAGGATAAAATGGAGAGGAGGAGGAGGAGAGTTTTGTAAGCCACCTTGGGTTCCTTGTGAGAGGAAAATAAATAATAAAAAGGTACATATCTGGAGGGCACGTGGTTGGGGAAGGCTGCACTACAGCTTTATTTCAGGTGATCTGCAACAAGGATGCAAAGCAAGCTTTCTGAAAAGTTTCGGACACATGCCAAATTTTGATGGCGATTCAACAACACGTGCTCTCTTTTGTTTTAAACTAGCTTGGAAACTTGGGGGAGCGACGGGATAAAAATCCCTTAAACTCAGGCCGTCCAATCTGATATAGGATTCAGCAGATCTGCTGCCATCTTTTAGGGATCGGCTTGCTTCCAATAGGCTCTGCTCAGTGGAGGCTGGTGGCTCCGATGTCAGTGGAGTGGGGAATCCGCTCCGGGTTTCAGTCGGTACCAGTCAAAACGCGAAAGTACCTTGGATAGCTCCTTTAGAGTTTTGAGTGGTTCTGACTGAAATTCGGAGCGGATTTACCGCCCTACTGGCATCGGAGCCACCAGCCTCCACTGGCTCTCCTTGCACATTTGTAAATAAAACAAATATTACAAAGACTCCAGTTGTTGTCCGTGTAGCGCTACCCAGGACTTCTCATAGCTCAGAGAACTGGAGTGGATAGAAGGCAAATGCTGACTTCACATTCCCAAGACCATTTCTGCCCACGTCCACAGGAATTCTCTTTGTTTCCCTTTCTGCCAGGAGGCCGGCCATAGGATTATCAGCCACTGTCTGGGTGTGGGTTTCCTTTCCAGCAGCTGTGTCTCAGGATAATCTCTTGTGGATGATCTCAGGCAGCTGTGCTGCTCCGAAAGTAATTTGCCGCTGGCCTTGCTGATTGGCTCTGCCGGGGAGTTTCCTCTCCATATGTACACTGGTGCTGCTCCAAAATCTTCCATTGCTAAAGAGATGTGATGTGGATCTATTGTCACTCCTAAACGCTTGCTCCTGGGAATGAATGGGCTCCATCCAAGCCCTCTTCCCACCCACTCCAGGAGCAAGCAGCAGCAGGGATGAAACCAAGCAAACTTTTAAGATCTTCCACCAACTCACATCGGGGGGTGGTGGTGGTGGAATATGGATAGGACTAAGGATCAACAGAATACGATCCATGTCACTTTCTCATGTGTTTATCCTTAAAACCATTCTGGCCCATTTCTGCATTAATCTGCCATTTCCTTGCTTTAAAAATCCACATAAAATTAACATTTAAATACACATTTTCAGAATAAAAACTGCATGAAAATTTACATTTAAATCATATTTAAAATGCATATTTTCTCAACAAGTGTGCATTTCTGGATGTATTTGTATCTCAAAGTGTGCCTTTTAAAATGATTTTTCTTTTAAAACCAAGAACTGCATCACAAAATTCGGAGATGTGCGAATTCCGAAGGATAACAACAATTTCGATCCCTGCATTAGTTTGGGAGCCGGGGATCGGGTCAGTTCATATTGAATTCCTCAAGCATCCCTAGACAGATCAGGAACACTTGTTACCCATGTTTGAGAATTTCCAAACATTCAGGGTGGATTCCTATAACTACAGCTTCTGTCGCTGAAGGACAGTCACCCCATGCTATGGAGCAATATGCTTCTTACCTTGAGAATCCACCAAGATCCATCAAATATGAGTTCCTAAATCCCACTACACTGTACTCCTTTCATCGCCAGCTGAAGACCTTTTTATTCACTCAGTATTTTAATACTTAATTTTAACTTAAATTTAAATTTTACTGTTTTAACTCTGTATTTTAATCTTATATCAATTTTGCTGCGTGGTTTTATCCTGGTTGTGCTTTTTAGATTGTATTTTGTATTTGTGCTTTTAACCTGTTGGTTGTTTTATTATGGTTTTAATTTTTGTGAACCGCCCAGAGAGCTTCGGCTATTGGGCGGTATAAAAATGTAATAAATAAATAAATAAATAAATAAATAAAATAAAAGTCAAATCACAGGAGTCATCATCTTCTTTTTGAGCTTGCCCATTTACTGAGTTGATCTTCTGAAGTACTGCTCCAGGTGTTCCTGCCTTAGAAAGTTGGATAGGCAGTTACAAGGCACGGGGACTTCTTAGTGGTAGCACCTAGGGATGGATGATTTTTTCCTCTTTTGCTTTTTATATCACATTCCTTTTTTTTTCAAGCTACAATTGGTTTTATCCCAATTTGCAAACATTTTTTTTAAAATCTGCATTAAAATTAATAGCCGTTTTCATACACATTTTTGGCACATGAAAATTTGTAGGCAATCTTCCAAATGTACACATTTTGGGATTCGTGAACTGTATCGTATAATTCCCTGAAATGCAAAATCCAAAGGATGCTTGAATTCAGATTGGCATATACCTTTAGCAAGTGCAAATCTGGTAAGTTTGTGTGAAAATCCAAACCAAAGGAATGCCCCCATGTCTAGCGACCCCTGAGGTGTACAACAGAGTCCTTACAGACATGCAATTGCATCCACTCTTTCTCCATTTTGGCCCCAAGTTAAAAATAAGCTGCTAAGAGAAAACAGTGTGTCAGTCCTTCTGCTGATCTTTATACCTCTTCATGGGCAACTGTTGATGGGCTCTCTGTTCTTATGAGTCTTGATCTTCAAACCGGACTTGGTCTGGACCATCCTTCAAACTGAGGGCCAGCGTCTAGGGTAAGCATGATCGGGCATCTGCCAAGGCCCCCCCACATCCCAGGAGGGGCCCACTGGCAAGAGCTCTTTCCCTTCACCATTGCAACCAGCTCGTTCACCTGCCCCTCACTCTGACCTCGACAAATATGGCGGTGAAAAGGAAGAGCCGTAGATGCCACGGCCTATTTGCTCACTGCCTCTCTGCCTTTCAAGGAAACAACTAGCAGCAATGAGGAGACCGATCATGAGGACCAGGAGCGCTGGCAACAATGGCTGGTGAGAAGGTCAACTCCCTGAGGGAGGGGGGCGTCTTGTCCAAGGGCCCCTCCAAAACCTGGAGCCCGCACCTTCATACAGAGAACTGCCCTCTGCCAAGCTGGACCCATGGCTGCCTATGGAGGCCTGCTGTGAAATCTCAGCTGCGTCACCATGGACACTGGTTTTCACACGATGGCCCATGCGGCACCAAGCGCTCCCACGTTTTTCGTTCCCCAGCAAGATCGCATGCGGTCGGCAGAGCAGCAAGAGCTGATCTCTTGCGACAGCTGTTCCTGAGGCAGGCAGCGCTAGGGATCGTCATCGCGGGAGGAGGAGGAGGGCGATATTTAAAAGCTCCGTAACACAGTCGGACGGCAGAATCGCTGGAATGTGGCACGCAAGGATTGGCATCCAGAAACTTGTGCGTGGTCATCACCCATCGCCTTAGCAGCCGAAGTGGGATCGAACAGGAGGGTGAGCTGGAGAGCAATGGGGGAATTTAGGAGGACATTCCACCAGAGGGAGCGACGTGCTCCAACCCACATACCATGGGTAGCTGCGTCCCGGAGAGCTGCCCTGCAGCAGATGACCGATGAGAAGGAAACGCTAATTGCATTAATTTAGGGGGCCAAACTATAACCCATGCAGTTAGCGCCTGCCCTTCCGCAGTGATAACTCTGCGATTGCCAACGGGGCAATCCGCAGATGAGTTCCGCGGACAATTCCAAATATCGGACCCCGTTTCCCAGAGCTCCCTTTGCGTCCTCCTCTTCTCCCCCACCGTGTTCTAACCAGCTCTGCCCACTTCCTCCCACAGCCTTAATCAGCCTAAATAACTGGACAAAGCCACGAGGGAAGTGATCGGGAGAAAACAGAGACCTAAACCTGCCTCCTTTCTTCTGTGCTATGATCTTCCGCCTCCGGCATTTAACCCCAGGATACTTCCGCCTGCTACAGGTAAGCTGACTACATCCTATCCTATTGGGCATCCGAGAGCAGGGCCTCTCGGACAGTGACGACTCATAGATTATTTTGAGTCTTACAATCATTTATTTATTTATTTAGCCTGTTGGGCATCTCAGTGCAGGGCCTCTTGGACAATGACGGTTCATATATTTTTGAGCCTTACGATCATTCATTCATTCCATTTATATCCCTCCCTTTTTCCTCTTGCAAGAAACTCAAGGCAGTTTACATGATCCATCTTCTCTCCGTTTTGTCCTCACAACAAGCCTGTGAGGTAGGTTAGGTTGAGAGTCAGTGACTGGCTCAAAGTCACCCAGTGAGCATCACTGCTGAGTGTGGACTAGAACCCAGAACTCCTGAGTCCCAGTCCAACGCTCTAACCACTACACCACACTGACTCTTGCTAGAAACCAGTTCCAAGTAGTGTATTGTTCAGTTCTGGGAGGTGTGATATTTCAAGACGGATATTAGAAAATTGGTACAAGAATTAGTAGAGAGCAATCATCCAATTTCCGCTATTTTCGATGTTTGGCTGTGAATGCCGTTGCTTTGGCTGTGAGTG
Source organism: Elgaria multicarinata webbii (assembly GCF_023053635.1). Taxonomy (NCBI): domain Eukaryota; kingdom Metazoa; phylum Chordata; class Lepidosauria; order Squamata; family Anguidae; genus Elgaria; species Elgaria multicarinata. The sequence goes on along the minus strand of NC_086183.1, from coordinate 10,884,774 downwards.
CCAAATGGCATCACCCAGCACCAGAGGAGGGGACCAGCAGGCTTTGGGGAACTAAGAGGTTAATAGAAGTACCCCAAAAATTGGACTGAGTGAGTTCAGGGCCACGGAATGAATGCTGGGGAGGCGAATCGAAAATTAGGTGGGGGGAGGGGGAATGCAATGGAATGGCTAGAATCCTGAACAGGGAACATTCCACACTGCAACATTTTGTTGCAGTTCATTTGGTACACCTTAAAGCTAGTTCACTACCACATTTCTTAGTTAAGTGAGCTTCCAGGGCAGTAGATTCTTCTTCCCTACTAGAGTGGCCGTGTGTCCTACCCTTACAGGGGACACTCCTCTCTTTAAATGTATGTATCCTATGTTTTTAATCAGTTTTATGTGTTTTATATTCACTGTTGTTCCCCGCCTCGATCCAAGTGGAGAGGCGGGTAAGAAATAAATTATTATTATTATTATTATTATTATTATTATTATTATTATTATTATTATTTAAAGGTATTCCCTGTGTGAAGGGCTGTCCAGGCCAAGTCCAACTTAAAGTTTAAAAATACTATCAGAAGGGAGAGTGGAGCAGGGATCTTGAAGTTGCCTCTAGGATTCTGAGATTTCAGCAGATGTTAGCAATACACTTATCTTTATGGCCATGAGCACTTTCCTTTAAAACAAAAGAAAAGTGGGGGGGAGCTGAGATTATCTCAGGTTGCTGACTTCTGCACATAATAACCCAATTCTGTGGGTTTCTTGCGTGCAAGAACACACGTAACACAGTGCCTAAGTTATCAGAAATTGTTTTGAGCTGAAAAGACAGGGTGCAGCCATCACTCATTCCCATAATCTCCAGTACTATCTAGGATTCCTAACAAGTCTGCCCTCCCAAGCCATTTTCAAAACCCTCAGGGTCAAGGGTCAAAAGATCAAGTCAAGCCAATGACTTGAGTTTCTCAACTGATCCGTCCTTCCAGTATCCATCATGACTCGAAAGGGAAATTGGATGCTGCAGTTACACCAAGCCATCTATTCTTTTCCTAAAATTTAAAAGTTGTGCAACCCAAATCTTTCCCCCCTCTAATTAATATTTTATTGTGATATTTCAAGAAAACAGAAGAGAAAGAAAAAAGGTAGCTGCATAAATTTGAATGTATTCATTTTAATACATGCATATGAAATGTATATGTATATAGAAATGCAGCTTTCTAAGAATTATACATATATACTTCAGCAAAAGCAAACCAAATATCCATATAAGCCTCCTCTCCCAAGTGGCATCTATCTGTCACCCATTCAAATGTTGAAAGCGCTGTTAGGTCCTCAACCTCTTGCATTATAGGTGATCCTTTATAGATGCAATCCTTCCAGTCTTGTAATATCAGTCCTTTAAGCTGTCAGAAGGACACGGAGAATCAATTGTGGACCCTAAATCTTAATTAGGTTCATTCAAAAGTAAGTCCCATGGGGGATTCAATGAGGCTTACTCTCAAGTAAGGGCAGGAGCCTGGAGAGATCCCATCCATATTTATTCCGAAATAAAACCTATTGTTTTCAGTGGGACTTGAAGCCAAACTAGATGGTACACTGGTAGCCATTAATAGTTTGGGGGCTTTTTATTTTAGTAATTAATGAAAAGCAGCCACAGGATGCTGCCGGCTTGAGCAGAGGGGCAGCCTGATTAAGCCTCTCGTTCGCCTCGGGCAGTTTCTCCCCCCCCACCAAAATCAGCCCAGTCCTCGCTCCTTTTCCCTAGGGTGGCCATATTGCCAAAAAAGAGGACATGCAGCACCAAAAAAAGGACAAAAGAGGGACAGTGATTTAGAATCATAGAGTTAGAAGGGGCCTGTAAGGCCATATAGTCCAACCCCCTGCTCAATGCAGGAATCCACCCTAAAGCATACCTGACAGATGGTTGTCCAGCTGCCTCTTGAAGGCCTCTAGTGTGGGAGAGCTGACAACCTCCCTAGGTCACTGATTCCATTGTCGTACTGCTCTAACAGTCAGGACATTTTTTCCTGATGTCCAGCCAGAATCTGGCTTCCTGTAACTTGAGCCTGTTATTCCGTGTCCTGCACTCTGGGAGGATCGAGAAGAGATCCTGGCCCTCCTCTGTGTGACAACCTTTTAAGTATTTGAAGAGTGCTATCATGTCTCCCATCAGCCTTCTCTTCTCCAGGCTAAACATGCACAGTTCTTTCTGTCGCTCTTCATAGGGCTTTGTTTCCACACCCCTGATCATCCTGGTTGCCCTCCTCTGAACACGCTCCAGATTTGCATGTGCTAACTGATATGCATCAATGCAAATTTAGAGGAAATTATAACGTGGTCCATCTCACCACAGTGTATTAGATGCTGCCCACATGACTGGTGTGGCTGTGCGTTTAGTCTGCACTCCGGGAGCTAAGAGTTGATAGATGGTTCTTTATCTTTCAACCGGAATTGGACAGGGCAGCCTTTCAAATGGAGGACCCTTCCCCGTCAAAGAGGGCACAGGGACAGTAGCGCAAACAAGAGGGAGGGATGGAGATACAGGGGAATTCTAGAGGGGTGACAGGGGCAACTGTGTGAGAAAAGGTTTCAGATTACAGCCACATTAATACGTACACGTACACACACACACACACATTAAGAAATTGACATTCCCTGGCTTACATCCCACTTGTAGATCATTCAAGATCCAGCTTCCGTGGGCAAAAAAAAAAAAAGAGTCTAATAATGAACTCACTCACTACACAATACACACGCACACACAAGACTGCCTACACCCAAGGCTGTTGCCTTCTACTTCCCGTGCTCTTAACAAGAGCTGGCTGGCAACACCCGCCTCTCCTCCATGTGCACCAACGGAGCACGCTGCCAGCCGCCCGAGCAGAGTGGTGTGTTTCGGGGAGGATGCCGCGTGTGTGAGTGAGTGTGTGGCGGAGCCACGTGAGAGGAGATGCCGGCGGGTCCCTGCAGAGTCATGCATTGAAGACGTCAGGCACCTGCACTGGCCGCCGTTTGGGCCAGCCAAACCGAGAAATCTCTGCGCCAGCTTAAAGGAGTCGATCCATATGCCAGTACAACAACCCCCCACCTGTTTCAAGTGTCCCTGGGTTCATTTGCTTTTTGGAAACTGCCCCTGGTAAACGAGTTTGCTTTTCGACAGATGCTGAGGGTGCCGTTTAGACGTTTTGTTAGTGTTTACACCAGCTCTCCAGTTGTGTTGGACTGCAACTCCCATCATTCCCAGCCAGGACAACAGAGTTCTTCAGGTTTCAGCTTCCATCCGCTTTGCAGAAATTAAGGCTGCAATCATATATCTAGGAGCAACCCCCACTGAACTCAGTGTAATTTATTTTTGAGTACAAAATTGTGGTGTGCGTTTATGGGGTGTGGGATAAAGGATATGCAGTACTTGTGTGTTCTTTGCTCCCAGGTCACCTCCCACCATAACTACCTCCTCAGTTAGTAAGTGCTCAAGATGTATGGGAAACCCATTTCAGTTCGTTTTTGACAAGAACGTATCCATTTCACACAGATGCAGCTGGCCAGTGGACCCGAATCGAAACCTCAAGACCGGCTGCTGAATCACCTGGCGTTGCTGTTAGCGATTATGGGATTAAGCCTCTCATACTACAGCGCCCGGCAAATGAGTGAAGAGACCAAACCGCATCCGGAAGAACCGTGAGATGCTCAGCTGCCGGGCAGGAGTGACCCAGGCCGAAGAAGACGATTCGGGCAACACAGACAGGGGCGAGGCAAGGTTGGGGTCTCCGGCACTCACTCTGCGGCACAAGCGCACATTAGAATCCACTTCGTCCTCCATTCTCGTTCTTGTTAGTGGCTCCCCTTCCAGCAGTGCCAGCTTTATTTGCCTGGATCATCACTAAAAAAAAATTGGATACGCCGAGATATTTCCCAGCATGCTGCGTTCCAGTTTGATGGGGCTAATACCATGGCACCAGGGCTTTGCACCACCTCCTTGGCCTGATCCTCACCCAAAGCCCCAAGTTGCACATAAGGGTGCACAGAAACGGACTTGAGGGAGTGACCTCATTGGTCTTGCAGTACTGCCTTGGGCTCCAGGGCCGGCCCTACTATTAGTCAAGGTGAGGCAGTTGCCTCAGGCGGCAAATGCTGAGAGGGGACAGCAAGGTGTTGAAGAAGAGAAATTTGTGCCACATGGCCTTCCCTATGCCCCCTAAGTTAGTCTACTGACTTCAGGTGTGGCATCCTATTGTTGGTACTCAGCCTTGAAGTACGGCTTTTGTACATGGAATGGGAGGGACTCTGGACGCCATCTTGTTCTTCACCTCAGGCAACAAGATGTCTTGGGCCAGCCCTGCTTCGCTTGCGTATAGTCGTTTTGCTTGGACAAGTTAAAGATTGCCCTCCAGGTAACGTAGCCGGGAACCGTTTTTTCTTTCCTTTTCCCCGGAAAAAGAGTTGGGTCTTTTCGTCACAGGGGGTCAACATGTCACAAAGCGGGAATAACATCAGTACAGAGCGGCTTGCTGTCTCCTACAGACCCATGTGCAAGACTGATCGTGCCCTGTTTTAGTACCGAACTGCCCAGAAACAACATGGCAAAAAAGAAAAGGGGGAAAAGGGGGGATTATTCTTAGGAAGTTGCCTCATCTGGTGCAGAAGCTCTCCAGGGGTCTTTTTGTCATCGATCTAGAGATGCCCAGGATTGAATCTGGCTGCCTTATACCGAGTCCGAACACTGGTCCATCTAGCCCAGTATAGTCAACCCTGAATGGCAGTGGCGCTCCAGGGCTTCAGGCAGGTAATTTTCTTGCCCTCTCCTGGAGATGATGGGGATTGAACCTTGGACCTTCTGCACACAAAGCGGGATGACGGGATCCTGACACATGAGGGCGCCGCCTTCGGTGGCAGCAGGAAGGTGGTGGGCCAGCATTAAGGTGGGCAGAATCGGGCAGTGGCCGAGGGCCCACACCACAGCAGGGCCCCCCTGAGAAGCACCGCCCAGAGTTGCTCCTCTTCACCACTACAAGCTACTTGTTTGCCTGCATCTCACTCTGGCCCAGGCAACAGTGGGGATGAGGATGAGAAGCAGTACATATTTGCTTACTGCCATGGCCTGTTTGCGCATGGCGGGTTTTGAGAAGGTGAAGCAGTAGATACCTGCATCACTACCTGTGGTGGTATGAAGATAGACTCGCTGAAGGAGGAGGAGGCCCAAAGGCCCTCCAAAACCCGGAGCCCACACTAGTTTAAAGGTGGGTCCTAGATCTGAGGAGATGGAAGACCGCCACCTTACAAGATTCTCAAAGAAAGGGATTTCCGGAGGGCTGCACCTCATGGGATTCCCCTTTCTCCCCTCTGCTGAGAGAAGATGGGGAGGGGTTGGGAGAGGGAGAGGAGGACGCCCAAAATGTGTCGCCTTGAATGAAAAGCAAGCAAGTTGATTGCAGACGGTTGAATGAGCCCATTTGCCGCTGACGCCCTCCCACCCGGCTTGGCCGGAAGCAGTGGATTATGGGAAGATAGAACACATTGCAGCCTGCCTGTTTACATAACAGAACATGTGGCCAGACAGCAGTGACCTAAATCATGCATTTAAACTAGCGGTGAGAATGGAGGGAGGGGGGAGCGTTGAAAGGGCAAGATGTCCAGTCTCTTTCAGTTTAACCCCCCCCCCCCACACACACACACACATTGGAACAAAGAGCACAAGGGTAAAAATGGGCGTATGGTCCTCTTCTTAAAGGGAGCACGTAAAAATTCTTGACAAGAGTTTTAGGGTTATTTGCCCAAGGAACATAGGAAGGGGCCTCAACCCACATCGGACTATGCTGTATTGTCTACTGCAGCCTTCCCCAACCTGGTGCCCTCCAGATATTTTGGAGTTCAACTCCCAGCAGCCCCAGACAGCATGACCAATGGTCAGGCATACTGGGAGTTGTAGACCGAAATAAGGTTGCATATTTGGGCTGGCAGCTGTTGTTCTGAGGCAGAGGGCTTTCCCAACAGCTCCCCCCGCCACATTGGCAGGAATTGAACCCAGGACTTTCTGCAGGCAAAGCAGGTGCTCCACAAATGAGCTACATGCCCTTCCTCAAGGCTTCAAAGCATAGTCCCTCTCTGGATTAGGCTAAGTAAGAAGTCTAGATCTACTAGAAGGTATCCATTCATGTCTCACTCCCAAGTCACACCAGCAATGCTGGGATAAGATGTGTTGCACTTACAGTAAATCTCTGCTTTGAAATGTATTGTCTGTGTCATTATTACGAGCAAGGATCAGCTATTTCTTACAAGGCAAAAAAAAAGTCTTTCATTGCAGGGGTGGGGGGACCTGTGGACCGCCAGATGGTGTTGGACTCCCGGCTACAGAATTGAAGATCCTTCTGGTGGAAAATTAAAATATTTTGCTTAGCGCACACAGGATAGCCTGCACACAGGACCGTGGCAGAATAGAACACCCTGCTTTTCTGCAGCTGCAAACACCATAAGTCAAGGTACATTACTAAAGCAAAATGAAGCCAAGGTGAAATTGTTTCAAATCTTGCAGGGTGGCCTGATATGCAGGGGACTCTAAAGTTCTGTGTTCATTTTGCACTTGCCGTGCAAAGCAGCGTTATGTATCCTGCCACAGTTATTGGTATAACGAACAACAAACTCATCCACCAGTTCAGGGGGCATGATTAGCAAAACTTAGGAACCTGACTTATACTGAGTCAGACCATTGGTCCATCTAGGCCAATATTGTCAATGCTGGTCCCATTCAGAAGACACCTGAAACCATGGCTTAAACCATGGTGGTTAAGCCAGAAAGCTGGGCTGTGTTCAGAAGACACCTTAAACCACAGCTTTAACCACCGTGGTTAAGGCAGAAAGCCTTATTCACCATGGTTAAAGCCGTGGTTTAAGGTGTCTTCTGAACGGGGCCACTGATTGGTAGCAGCTCTGCAAGGTCTCAGGCAGATGTTTTTCCTACCTTAACTGGAGATGTCAGGGCTCGAACCTGGGACCTTCTGCATGCAAAGCAGGGGCTCTACTACTGAGCCACAGCCCCTCCATGGCTTATGCCATTCCATAAATGATGGGTCTCCTTCCTCCCTGCTATTCTCTGCTATTAACCCTGGCTGGGTACTCTAGGGAGTTGAATAGCAGCGAGGCCCCCTTGGAGGTGCACAGCCACATTTGCCCTGTAGTCTGGCATGACTGGGCCACACGATGTAGGGCAGGGTTTTTTGTAATAGGGCAGCAGTTTTGTTGCTTCCAGGCATTTATCCCAAATGGATTGTGGGTGGAGATACAACAAACCCATTCTGGTTCAATAGCATTTGGGCCCCTGCCTTCAAGGGGCTATGCATATGTCCAAAATGGTCCGGGAAAAGAATAAAAGATAGCAAAAGCTAAAGCATGTGGTGGGATTAGGAAATTAGGAACTCCTTCAGACGGGGGTAAATCGCGTTCCCGTACCCTGGCTGTGTTTCCTCTTTCTCTTCTTCATTTGCAACAAGCTGTAATTACATGAGGAAGAGAGCAGCGGCCATGTGGCCTTTACAATTCAATGGGACCGCGCCATCCAGTGGGCGTTTTATAGCGCAATCACACCTGTACACAGCAGGAAAACCTGACAAATACTGATATATCTCAGAAGAGTCAGGTTTTCTGGGGTTTACTTTTTACCGCTGAAACTGGGGAATGGCGCGGGAGATGCACAGGAGACTGACAGAGTTGTCAAAATGACCCGCTAACATCTGTGAGTGACCAGCCACAAGCATGCTATGAAACACTCATTCAAAGAAGGCTCAAAGGCATGTGTGGTCTGGGCAGCAGTAAGTAGAGGTCTCACCTGCTAGGTACTGGAAACACACTGATTCTTTTTAATGCACACACATCTATCAAATTATCACATTATAGATTTGGAAGGGGCCATTGAGGCCATTGGGTCCAACCCTCTGCTCAGTGCAGGAATCCCAGTTTAAAGCATCCCTTACAGAAGCTTTAAACCCAGTCTTTGCTTAAATACCTCCTGCGATGGAGAGTCCACCACCTCCCTAGGCAGCTGGTCTCATTCCCTGACTGGTCTGATGGTTAGGATGCTTTTCCTGATATTCAACCTAAATCTGCCTTCCTGTGACTTAAGCCTGTCATGTTATACCCTAGCATCTTGGATGATAGAGAACTGGTTGCAGTGCTATTGTGCGACAATGCCTTCGGTACTTGGAATTTGCTGTCCTACCACCACCACCCGCTTCCCCCAGTCTTCTCTTCTCAAGGCTAAACATAACCAGTTCCTTCCATTTTTCCTTGTGGGACTTCAGTTTCTAGTTGCTGATCATTTTTTTGCCTGTCTCTGAACTCGTTCCACTTTATCTGAATCCTTCTTAAGTGTGATGTCCAGAACTGGACACGGTATTCTAGGTGGCGTCTGACCAATACAAAGTAGCATGGAACTATCACTTCTTGTGATTTTAAAACTACAGCTCCTAAAATGCAATTTGCCTTTCTTTTTTTACAGCAATTTAAAATTGCATTTGCCTTTTTTGCAGCCATGTCACATTGCTGACTCATATTCAGCTTGTGATCACCTACAGGTCCAAGATCCTTCTCACACATTCTGTTGTATGGAACACATTTTAAGGCCAAGCCACATATCAGAAGCAACTGACTTCTGTTTTGAAATAACATTCTCCATAACCAAGACTACTTTTTTTTTTAAAAAAAGCACAGAAGCCTGCAATATTTCCATGACTGGAGGTATAAATCCAGGGTTAAAACTCTACTTGGCTCTTTGTCCCTCTGAAACAGCTACAGGAGAGGCAACAGCAACAATCCAAAGCATTCGCCTATCTCCTTCCAAAGGCCTTTGTAAAGAGGCTTAATCTCTGCTGATTCACAGCAAATGATGTGCTTGGTTCAGCAGCTTCAACAGCTACATGTGTTGCGGGGATACGTACGACACACAGCAGCAAAGGATTTATTCTTTACAGGGTCTAAACAGTCTAACGAAACAATTCCCCCAGAAACCATTGCTGATCTACTACAAATCACTCAGAGATCCAGTAGCAGATACACACCTACCTTCTTTCTGCCTGTCCCTACTGTACGTTGCATTCCCTCCCCCCAAAAATAGAAATCTCAAAGTATATCCCAAAATGAGTACTTCTGCATCATTCAGAAAGTTGAATTTGGTACACGCAGATCCAGGCACTCAAAAGAGAACACCGTAAGAAGAGCCGTGCTAGATCAGACCAAGGGACCATCTAGTCTGCTGTTCTGTTCAGTGTCCAGCCAGCTCCCATAGGAAACTCACAAGCAGGACATGAGTGCAACAGCACCTTCTCACCCATGTTCCCCAGCAACTGGGGATGCATGGGCGTACTGCCTCCTCTGATAATGAAAGCACCGTATAGCCATCAGGACTAGTAGCCGTTGATAGCCATCTCTTCCAGGAATTTATCTAACTCCCCCCTGAAAGCCATCCAAATTGGTTAACAAGCCACCCTGGCCTCGTTCAGACAACCCGCTAATCCATGGTTCAACAAACAATCCACACTCAACCAGAGTGTCGGTTGGTGTGTTGTATGAACAGCCCCTTTGTGTGGCATGAGCCTAGTAAGTGTTGTTTAATGCAGGGCTGGGCAGAAGGCATATCAGTGTCCACTGGTAGATCCCTGGGTAGTTTGCAATAAGTCAACAGGAATTTCTGACTCCCAATTGCTTAACAATAGCAACAACATAATGCCTCCAACACCACCCTGAATTTATTTATTTATTTATTTATTTTATTTATTTATTACATTTTTATACCGCCCAATAGCCGAAGCTCTCTGGGCGGTTCACAAAAATTAAAACCACAGTAAAATACAGTATAAAAAGCGCAACCAGGATAAAACCACACAGCAAAGTTGATATAAGATTAAAATACAGAGTTAAAACAGTAAAATTTAAATTTAAGTTAAAATTAAGTGTTAAAATACTGAGAGAATAAAAAGGTCTTCAGCTGGCGATGAAAGCAGTACAGTGTAGGCGCCAGGCGGACCTCTCTGGGGAGCTCGTTCCACAACCGGGGTGCCACAGCGGAGAAAGCCCTCCTCCTAGTAGCCACCTGCCTCACTTCCTTTGGCAGGGGCTCACGGAGAAGGGCCCCTGTAGATGATCTTAAGGTCCGGGTAGGTACATATGGGAGGAGGCGTTCCTTCAAATAACCTGGCCCCAGACCGTTTAGGGCTTTAAATGTCAATACCAGCACTTTGAGTTGGGCCCGGACCTGGACTGGCAGCCAATGAAGTTGTAAAAGGACTGGCGTAATGTGATCTCACCGGCCAGTCCCTGTTAATAACCTTGCTGCCCTGTTTTGCACCAGTTGAAGTTTCCGGACCGTTTTCAAAGGCAGCCCCACGTATAACGCATTGCAGTAATCCAAACGAGAGGTTATCAGAGCATGGATAACTGTAGCTAAGCTATCTCTGTCCAGATAAGGGCGCAGCTGGTATATCAGCCTGAGCTGATAAAAGGTGCTCTTTGCCACTGAGTTCACCTGTGCCTCAAGTGACAGTTCTGGATCGAAGAGCACCCCCAAACTACGGACCCGATCCTTTAGGGAGAGTGCAACCCCGTCCAGGACAGGGCAAACATCACCTCGCCGGACAGAAGAACCACCCGCTAACAGTACCTCCGTCTTGTCTGGATTGAGTCTCAGTTTGTTAGCCCTCATCCTGAATTATACTGCTGAAACAAGGAAAGCTTGGAGCAGGTGAGGTAACCAGGATTGGGGTTTTTTTTCGTGTTGAAGGACTATGCCCTCCATTCAGTTCTGGTACACAAACCAAATTTCTGGGCTCAGGACTCTTCTATTTCAAGTGTGCGTCTTTTGCACCAGGCTTGGCTGGCGGATCTCAGGGTTCTAATAAAAAACACACAAAGTAGATCACACAAGCCTGGAGTTTGCCCATCGTTACTTTAATGCGTTCAAATCAAATCAGCAAAACAAGGGACAGCCAACAACTTGCCAGCTCATTTATTACCAGGACTCACTTGGGAAGATGGCAGAGGTCACATTAAGAGCAAAGCGCTGAAAATCCACGGCCACCGCTTATAAATACGAGCCATTGTACGAGAAGCAATTAGTTACATAACCGGGTCAATACGACAGCGGGGCATCTGCTCATCCTTTCCCAGACCTCCCGCTGAACTCCAGTCACTGCCAACGAGAAAAGGGTAAACGTGCTTCCCTCCCTCACACCATAACGAAAGACGTTTCTGCTCTCTTTGCTGAAATCCACTTCCTGGTTTTTATGCCTCAAGTCTATTAACATGAAACAGCATCATTTGAATACACACACCCTGTGCCAGTTACGCCCAATGCCCCCACTGTCTCAGCCACGGTGGGAATGTTCAGACGGGCCAGAGAAAAGTGCTGGTCGCCTCAGCTAGATTCCTCCATCTCCTCAAGGGGTTGTGTGTGGACTTCCACCTTCTTGGGAGGAATGTAGGAACCCATCCCAGCTGCTCTCTCGGCTTCCTCCTGAGTGTACGGCTCCTCGCTCAGCTGTTTCAATCTAAACAAGCAAACAAGGAAAGGTGTCAAAAGACCTTGCAAAGCACCAAGGTTCCACTTAGAACCTAAGAAGTGCCCTGATGCTGTATCAGACCGAGGGTCCATCTAGTCCAGCACTCTGTTCACACAGTGGCCAACCAGCCATCGGCCAGGGATGAACAAGCAGGACATGGTGCAACAGCACCATCCCACTCATGTTCCCCAGCAGCTGGTGCACACAGGCTTATTGCCTCGAATACTGGAGATAGCACACAACCATCAGGGCTGGTAGCCATTGATAGCTTTTGCCTCCAGGAACTTATCCAATCTCCTTTTGAAACCATCCAGATTGGTGGCCCTCACTACATCTTGTGGTAGTGAGTTCCATAATTTAACTATGCGCTGTGTGAAGAAGTCCTTCCTTTTATTTGTCCTGGATCTCCAAGGTGCAGAACCATAACTGGTGGGTGGGGAGGGGAAATTGTGCCACAACAGGCCCACTGGGGACAGGTTATTATTATTATGACAGCATAACAATGTTAAAGACAAATTAAAAGGATCAAGAAAACCATGCAGCATAAAAACAATATATAATGGTCAGCAATAAGACTCTAAAAAAAGGAAGGCCTGTGGAATAATAGAGTCTTCAATGCCTGCTTAAAGACATCCAAAGAAATCAGCAGGCACATTTCATGCAGCAGGTCATTTCATGACTGAGGTAAAGGAAAAGGTTCTCAGGTGTGTGACTGCCAATCTCAGGGTAGACAGTTGCAGCAGATGACCCTCTGAGGACCTTAAGGGGCTGACTGGAATATAGGGTTCTTTCCACGCTGGCTGTGAGGGGTGGCCTTCCAAAGTTGGAGTGCTGTCTCCAACCTCGGGGTGGGGTGGGGTGAATCCCCAGTATGCTATGTTCCCTCAGACAATGTCTATGGGCAACAGGATTCTTCCTTAAATTTCTCTCTCTCCTTATGAGAACAACTTAGGATCCAGGCCGTTGTCTTTTTTACAACTATATTAGTAAAGTGCTTTTCACAAATGGAGGAGCGCTAACCTTTGATGTCAGCATGCTAATGCAAGCCTCCCCTTTTATGACCAATCATTTCCTAGAGGAAAAGGTTATGCTATAGAACTCACGTTACCTCTTTTTGTGAACCTTAGATCTGAAGTGATCCTTCATGCTTTTCAAATCGACAAAGTATCGCCTGTTAAGGGTAGATAGAGAAAACAACAACAACCAAGTTATAAAAGTTGGCAGATGTTTACTGGGAAATACAAGGTGCATTCCTAAAAGTCTAGACACATTTTGTTCATGTGTGCATTTTCACCTGTGATTACTGCAACACAATCACAGCCACACGAAAATCCTGTATTTCTGTATTGGTTTCTATAGGCAGCTCTCGCTTCAGTCCCAGGGGGAGAAAAATAAAAGCGTCTAAAGAAACCAAGAACCTCCGTATCAGTAAAACGAAGCGAGCTACTCTATAACATTTCTTATCTCTATGAGAAAAACAGGACACACTCGGCCCAACCATCCCCTTCCCACGCACGCGCAGTAAGTACGGCTGAAGCCGCGAGGCAAACCAAAGCCCCTTCCCCTGCCTACGCACGCGCAATGCAGGCAGTAGTGCTGGGCGCTCCCGGGCAGGTCGGGGTCCGGCTCTTGGCGCAGCAGCTTTGCCGAGTTCTCGGGCAGCATATCCCGGTGGATCTCATCCAGATCCCGGCGGCGCCGCTTCGTCTTCCACTGGCGGGCCAAGGAGTGGGTCTTGTGGGAGCCGGTCCGGCGACAGCTTTTGGGGGCCATACTGAACCTTAGCGACACGCCGGGGGAAAGACGAGGCCACGCACTTCCACTTCCGGCAGTGACGCCATCATAGGGCGCGCCACCTAGAGGTGGCGCGTGACGCCATCATACGGCGCCTTACGGTGGAGGGGTTTTGGGAAGATTTATTATTATTATTATTATTATTATTATTATTATTATTATTATTTAATTGCTAGAGACATTCTGGATAAAATCCAATGTAAACCCCACTTAGAATAGACCCATTGTAATGATTTACTAACTTAAGCCTCATTCATTTCAATGGGTCTACTCTAGGACTTAGGTTGGATTTTACCCTTTTTAAACAGTAGGTTGTATCCACTGCTGGTGTAAGTCCTGTTCATTTCAGTGGATCTATTCTAAGTAGGGCTAACATTGGATATGAACCAGCACTTATAAACAAAATAGCTTCTCAGGCCTGTTGAAATAGGAGAGAGTAATAAAATAGCAGGACTTCCCAATGGTATTTATATTTTATTTATTTATTTATTACATTTATATACCGCCCCATAGCCGAAGCTCTCTGGGCGGTTTACAAAAGTTAAAAACAGTGAGCATTAAAAAGTATACAAAAATACCAGTGAGGGAGGAAGCAGCAGCCAGGCACCTCTCCACCGTGCCTGGGTCCAGCTCCAGCTGAGAGCCCCCTCCCTCCTGCTACCAACTGTCTCTGCAGAGGCCACCAGTGAGGGAGGAAGCAGCAGCCAGGCACCTCTCCACTGTGCCTGGGTCCAGCTCCAGCTGAGGGCCCCCTCCCTCCTGCTACCAACTGTCTCTGGAGAGGCCACCAGTGAGGGAGGAAGCAGCAGCCAGGCACCTCTCCACCGTGCCTGGGTCCAGCTCCAGCTGAGAGCCCCCCTCCCTCCTGCTGTCACCTGTAACTGCTGAACTTCCCAACTAAGATTGTAGTGCCTGAATTTGCTTTCCTTTCCCCCCTCCTCCTCCTCCTCCCTCCCAATCCCCTTTCCTTTTGTGTCATGTCTTTTAGATTGTAAGCCTGTGGGCAGGGACTGTCAAGAAATACTTTTGTAAGCCGCCATGAGAGCCTTTTTTGGCTGAATGGCGGCATAAAAATCCTTAAATAAATAAATAAATAAAAAATAAAATTTAAAACCATCAAAAACATAAAAACAACAGTATAAAAAAATGGTACTCTGCCTCGTCACCAATCCAACGGGATCCAAAAGTTTATTTAAACTGTATCTTGCTTTTCCATAATATATTATATTACAATAAATAAATGAAACTAACATAAGATAAATATGCTAAAATTTTAGCCATCACTTAGCACCTGGCCAGCAGACAGGTTACCTGGTCCGACTCTCCCACTAGGGTGAGATGTATTTCTATTTGAATTATATGTTATTTCCAAATTTAGGAATAATAATTATTTAAATAGTAATGCAATGCAATACACTATAGTGCAGAACACAGTAACAGGTGACCTAAATGCTGGCCTGTTCAGTCTGCTGTCAAGGTGATAACTGGGTGGGCAACAGTTCTTAGTGTTCTTTATCTTTAACCTGAACTTGGACTGGACAGTCCTTCAAATAGAGGACACCTTCTAATACAGTGGCTCCCAATTGGTGGTCCGTGGACCCCAGAGGGTCCGCGTAACCCACCCAGGGGGTCCGTGGCACCATTCACATATTCACCATTCATTTCTGGAGTCCACTGATGATGAATTCCTACCAGAAGTAAAATATAACATCCCTGAGCACCTGCGTGATTTAGTGACTAGCTTCAGAGATTACTTCCCTGCACCTAATCCTGAAAACTCATGGATAAGGAATCCTTTTGATTGTGGTGATGTACAACTAACAACTCAATCTGCGGAAGAGCAAGACGTACTTGTTGACATGACTTGTGATGGTTCATTGAAATCAATTTTCAAAGTATATAGACTGCACCAATTCTGGGTGAAGGTTTTTCCTGATTATTAGAAATTAGGTGACAAAGCTTTGAAACATCTCGTTCCCTTTTCCACATATCTTTATGAACAAACATTTTTGACATTTTGTTATATGAAGAACAAGCATAGAAATCGGCTCAATGTTGATTCAGATTTGAGATTAAAAGTAGGAAATATTGAACTGGATGTGGAAGGGATTGTTCGGGACAAAAGAGGCATGATTTCTCCCATCACATTTAGGTTTAGTAGCTGCTAGACAAGTCATAATTTGTTCAATTGTAAACTAGACGTTAGTAAAATTAAATTTGTCTTTATATTCCTAACTAAATCATTGTCATTTTTGCGTGGTAATATCACAAATTTTATAGTCCGTTTTTTAGTATACCTAAAATCCTTTGCTTATTAGGGGTTACCCCTTATTTTCTCCAAAAAATTGCTTCGCACACGTAACTACCATAGAGATAACAAATTTTTCAAAAGTAAAATTTTGGCATTTGAAAAACAAGGGTTGGCATGTCCATGGCTTTCAAATGTCCATGGCTTGGCATTTGAAAAACAAGGGGTCCGCAGTATTTAGCTAATTGGGAACCACTGGTCTAATAGAAGATGGTCCTCTGACAACCCTTCTAATAAAGGACAGTCCTCTGGTAGAGTGGTCATGTGTCCTCTTTTGTCTTTGATTTCAAGGGCTCGAAATAGCTTGGGGCCTGGCTACTTTAAGGACCATCTCCTCCTGTAAGCAACACCTGAGTTTCTGTGCCCCCACTGATTGAAATTTGGCAGATCTTCTCTAAGAGTGGCGCAGAGTGGTAAGCAGCAGTTACTGCAGCCGAAACTCTCCCCATGGCCTGAGTTTGATCCTAGCAGAAGCTGGTTCTCAGGCAGCCGGCTCAGGTTGACTCATCCTTCCATCCTTCCGAGGTCGGTAAAATGAGTCCCCAGCTAGCTGGGGGAAAGGTAACCGTGACTGGGGAAGGCAATGGCAAACCACCCCGCTACAAAGTCTGCCAAGAAAAGGTCAGCGAAAGCAGGCGTCCCTCTAGGAGTCAGCAATGACTCAAGTGCTGGCACGAGAGGTTCCTTTCCTTTCCTTCTCTAAGAACAGAGCCTTTTCAGTCATGATGCTCTTGAAGAAGGTTTTTTTGGGTCAGCTGATTGCTGGGGTTATTCCTTTATATTGATTCCTGTTTTTTCTTAGTTCTGCTGCTGGGGGAGGTGGGTGGGGCGCCAGGGGAATGATTATTATTATTATTGTTGTTGTTGTTGTTCTGCTGTTCTGTTTGTTTAGATATTACTTTTTTGTAGTTGATGTTTATTGTTTCATTGATCCCATCATTAGCCACTTTGAATGATTTGTAAGATAAAGTGGAATACACCTTTTTAATAAATAAATAAATATAGATTTGTTCCTGGCCTGTGGATTTCCTGAAGTGACGGTGGTTCTCAATGGACCACAGTCCTTTGACAACAGAAATGTTCTTCACAGCTCTTTATCCTTCCTTGGAATTCCGTTTTAAGCTTTTGAGATGAAAGTGAGTGGAATGTAATTCCACCGGGAGATTGTGTTGCAGCTCACCACTGATTAATGTCCAGTCGCTGCAAAGGATGGCTCTTTGACCTGTTGTAACTGTTGTTCGGCTAATCCTCCGTGGAGGAAATCTAAACCCCGAGGCCTGGTCATCAAAAGGTCCCATAGGGCTCTTTTCAAAGAAAGGGTGATAACCCTGGCGTCCCGGCCAGGTTTCAGCTTGGGTCATTAGATTCTGCTGACCTAAATTTTCCCTGCGGTTTGAATTGGATACGGTACTCTTCGTTTCCTGTCATACAACTGTATAATTACCTAATCGGCATAGCAGATTTATGGGTCCTCTAGCAAAGTTTTCAGAATGGCGTGAAAGGTGATACAAGTGTGCCGAATTATAGGCAGCATTTCACACTCGGATGGAATGCGCCTTAAAGCCCCTTGGGATACTGGAACATAGAATTAATCTTGAGCCAAATCCACAGCGAGACCCCACTTCCCCCCTCCTTTCTTTGAGCTTGTCCTGCAGTGAAGTTAAAACCCATATGCTATTTATTTATTCGTTTGAGTGTTCAATCTAGTAGTATTTGACAACAGCAGTTCTTAGAAAATGTTATCTCTATAGATCCCCCTCCCCCTTTCTGTCTGGCATAGACAACAAGAAACTAAAAAACAGAAGAGAAAGATAAATGGCATGTTTCCCCCCAAGTGATTGATTTCACACTTGTTTTACTATTTATTTACAACTAGCAAACGGACCCAGATTCACACAGGTTGGAATAGCCCATCGTTTGATACAGTGAGGCTTTCAAGCAAACATACACACCTGTCAGATTTGGGCACATTGTGCCCGCCCTGTCTGAGTGAAGCCATGCCTGCTACCATCCCTAGGCACGGTCCCTGCTGTGATGCACCACTGTAGTCGCCTGAAAGAGGGGGCTGCTGGGTGGCAGCGGGGAGGTGTCTAAGTCTGTCCCTTGGCTCACTAATCTTCCCAGATTTCACACTGTATGGACTGCAAAGCTGTGGCTAGGGAAACCGGCCGCTAGTACCGAAGATGTTACTGAAGGCTTCAACCATATGGGCACATGCAAATCTATTAAAATTAGTTAATGACTCTTAAAAACAAAATAACCATGGGATCTACACCCCTAAGCCCCCCTTAGTATTCATACCAAGTTTCAGGTGTCTAGGTGTTATGGTCTTAGGGATGATGGATGGATGGACAGACACACATCCCCTTTTATTATCATAGATATATCGGCATTGCCTTTCCACAAAAAATGTCAGAGGCAATACACAATATTGTTCTAAAAGTTGAACTGCAACAAATTCCGGATTCCAGCTACTCTGTTGCATTCTCTCTCCCTGCACCCAACATTTGTCCACCCAGCTAGCCCAACATCCAGTCAGCATTGCATGACCTCTGAAAACACACTAATTCTTGAAGAATGTTTGTACTTCTACCAACCTCAGCATTCCCCACAAGACTGCATGGATGGTACTGTTTTGGCTACGTAAGTCATGACACTCATAACCCATCAGCTTTACCAATTTCTGTTAAATCCTCAGCTTGTAGAACTTTACTTTCCCTCCAGCTGGATGCATGTGGCTAGATAATATCTGTCCACCTGACAGCCCTGCAAGGTAGGCTCCTGGACTAAACGGGCAACCCACCTCCCTAGCCCTGTCCACAACTGGGATGAGCCAGATATTTATGAATAACACACAGACACACATTTAGGGACCAAAGCAACTTTATTGCTATCACTAAAAACTAACACGTAGGGCCTTGGTTGGTAAAATGCCTTTAAAAGGGAAAGGGGAATTGGGGAAAGGGAGTGAGGTAGAAAGGTGAGGAAAAGTTCTAGTAGCTAGCCATTACCCGAATAAACAATCAAACTTCCCCCACACCCAGCCAAAACGGCGGCTGGCCTTCTCCAAGATACCCCCACACTTTAAAACATGAAAAAACTCTCTAACTCTGAGCAACCCCCTCCTGGGCCAGATCTACACGTCGTTGCGAAGGCGCCTTTTTTAAAGACGTACCTAAAAGAAGCGCCTCTTTCTTTACTGTGTGTACTGTGAGCTAGACAGCACCGCCTGCGGAAGAATCTCTATCCCATTCAAAGACACTGCTTGGGCCGCTTCCCCCTCGCGTGTTCTTCCATTCGAATAATCCCCCCTCCCACCCGGCGGCTCTTCTGGTGCGTCCCGGCGGCGGCGGCTCCTCCTGCAAAACACTTTTCTCCCTCGGTGTGTTTGTATTTGCGTTTGCGTGCGCGCGGCAGACGAGTTCAGCTCCTGCCTCTCGCTCTCCCCTGCGGTGTCATCTCCCCGGGACTCTCTTCAGTGTGTGCTCGCACACGCACACGCAAACGCAAATACAAACAAACCGAGGGAAAAAAGGGTTTTGCAAGAGGAGCCGCCGGCGCCGGGACGCACCAGAAGAGCCGCCGGGTGGGAGGGGGGATTATTTGAATGGAAGAACACGCGAGGGGGAAGCGGCCCGAGCAGCGTCTTTGAATGGGGTAGAGATTCTTCCACAGGCGGCGCTGCCTAGCTCACAGTACACACAGTAAAGAAAGAGGCGCTTCTTTTAGGTACGTCTTTAAAAAAGGCACCTTCGCAACGACGTGTAGATCTGGCCCTGGTTGCCTCGGACCTGATCTTCCCACTTGACATACGCACGCACCACCAAGGAAGATGGAGGGGCTTCTCCATGGTTTTTTTAATCTCTTCTTTAGCCCCCAAGCCCCATGACCCTTGTTAACCAACCGGTGCCCTTCCTGGGCTTCTGACGACCCCTCCCCACAGGGACGGGACCCACCTTCTTTTCCCACAGCTGAAACAAGTTAGCTTCTTAACCACCCTGATAACCTCCAGGTGCTGTGGTGGGAGTTACACAGGCTCTAGGCAGAAACGACCTTGGCCAGAAGCCACCAGCTCTCTCCCTCCCACCCGAGCCTGGCACAGCAGATTTGGAACACAATATTTATTTATTTGTTTATTTATTACATTTATATACCGCCCCACAGCCGAAGCTCTCTGGGCGGTTTACAACAGTTTAAAATAGTAAACATTAAAAAGTATACAAGATTTTTTAAAAAAAAACACCCCATCAGAAACATAAAAACAACAGTATAAAAACAACAGTATCCATTTAGAGCATACATAGAAGGCAGACTTCGAAATCACATAGCAACAACTCAGAGGTTTGCACTCCTGTCCTTCACAATATCTGCAGCTATTGATTTTTTGGTTTGCTTTGTTTTTCTTTCTGATCTGTCAATCAACGCACATGGCATTTTACATCAGCAGAAGCAACAGCGGAAAGAAGTCCTTGCCCCAGGGAGTGTACGGTTTATAGATAAGAACATCAGAAGGGCCAGTGCTGGATCAGACCAAGTGTCCATCTAGTCCAGCACTCTGTTCACACAGTGGCCAACCAGCCATCGGCCAGGGATGAGCAAGCAGGATATGGTGCAATGGCACCCTCCAACCCATGTTCTCCAGCAACTAGTATATACAGGCTTACAGCCTATGATACTGGAATGCTAGATAAAATGCAGCATAAACATGAACGGAATGGAAACTCGGAGGATGGCAACAAGGGAGAGGGCCTTTTCAGTGGTGGCCCTCCAATTATGGAATGTTCTCCCTGACGAGGCTCGCCTGGCACCAACATTGTTATCTTTTCAGCCCCAGGTCAAGACTTTTCTCCCAGGCATTTAACAGCCTATGCTGAGTTTTTTTTTAACTGACCCCAGAACTGTAGTTTTAAATGGATATTGTCTGTTTTTATGGTTTAAATTTTGTATGTTTGTTTTTAATGTTCACTGTTTTAATCTTTATAAACCGCCCAGAGAGCTTCAGCTATGGGGGTAGTATATAAATGTAATAAAATAAATAAATAAATAACATTATAGCTGGCACCTAGGAATTCATTGATTAATGTATCTACATATAAATAAAACAATCATTCTGGGGCAGCAGGGTGGGAGGAGGGGATGTGCAATGTAACTCCGCTGGTCCATCGGACCCAGTACTGAGAATTCTGATTAGCAACAGCCAAGTGTAGTGAACAGAGATTAATCAGTTCCTGACATGGAAGGAAAGATGGCTCTATTTATTTATTTAGAGTATTTTTATCCCGCACCTCAGCCAAAAGGCTCTCGGAGCGGCTTACAATGTATCAATAAAGAAGACAGTCCCTACCCTCAGGCTTACATTCTAAAAAAAGACACGACACACAAGGAAAAGTGGATGGGGAGGGAAGAGGGAGAAAATAAAAAGAAATTAAGAAGACTGCTTAGGCTGGTGGGAAGGCCCTGCTCCGTCCTCTCATCTCCCAATGGAGGGGCAAACCAACAGCTCCTTCTTCCCCACAAGGTGAAGATGTTAGCCCTGGCTCTAGATCAGGAAGCTATATGAATGCTGCCGCTGCTAGAGATTAGGGTTATGGCTTAATTTGATTTTAGCTGTGCATATTTATTGCTTTATACCGTATGGTTTTATCTGTATGCCACCCTGAGATCTTAATGATATAGGGCGGGATGCAAACGTTTTAAATAATAATAAATAAATAATAGAGATGGGTGAGGATCTGTTTGTGTGTGCATGTTTTTATTATTATTATTATTATTATTATTATTATTATTATTATTATTATTATTTATATAGCACCATCAATGTACATGGTGCTGTACAGAGTAAAACAGTAAATAGCAAGACCCTGCCGCATAGGCTTACAATCTAATAAAATCATAGTAAAACAATAAGGAGGGGAAGAGAATGCAAACAGGTACAGGGTAGGGTAAGGAGGCACAGGGTAGGGTAAAACTAACAGTAGAAAGTAACAGTAGAAGTCTGCACAACATCAAGTGTTAAAAGCTTTAACACTTATAAGGACCTGTCAAAATTCAAAAAATGTCTCCATGAATGGAATGAAAGAACCTGAGATTTGGATCCCTTCGTATTCAGCCATGATTGAGGCGCGGAATTAGGGTTGCCACACTTCCCCCCACCCTGTGACAGTCTCATCATTAATTGCTACATGCCAGGCCAGTTATAACAAAGTTGTTTTCCACACTGGAAATAGAATATTAGAATGTAAGCCTATGCGGCATGGTCTTGCTATTTACTGTTTTACTCTGTACAGCACCATGTACATTGATGGTGCTATATAAATAAATAAATAAATAAATAATAATAATAATAATAATAATAATAACTTGGCTGTTGCAGATGGATGAGGACGTGGTTTGGGTTTGTTTTTTATACAAATTTGCCCAAATCCACAAAATTTGTCATATACGAGACCAAAAGAAGTTGTGATTTAGAAATGTGGGAGAAACTTTGGAAAAGTGGGGAGCATCGCAACACAGCCTTCCCCATCTGGTGACCTCCAGATGTGTTGGAGTGCAACTTCCCTCGTTCCCAGGCAGCAGCATGGCCATTGAAGGTCAAGAACTCTGGGTCACTCCACTGTTTTGAGTGCTGCCATGCCCAGCGGAACTCCACTCCGGGAGACGCTCGTGTGGTTAGAGGGGTATTGGCAGCACAAAGCGGTAGTAAACAAATATGGATCTTTGCACTTAGGTTGTGGCTGTCAAAGCGGGACAGAGGAACAGCCGCCGCTCAGTGAACCACCCGCGATCGCATTACTGCACCAGGCTGGGAAAAATCAATAATGCATTTACAGACAGGCATCTGTCATTAGCCGAGGGGAGAGGGGCCCAGGCTGAAGCAAGATGGGTGCTCCGACTATCAGAGCATGGCTTGGAGCATCACGGACAAGAGAGCCGCTTCTCAAGAGAGAGAAGAGCGAGCAAAGAACTGACCCCCTTGGCTTGGAATTCGCACGAAGTCGGTTTTGTGTATGTGCGTGTTGTGTGGGTGGGGAGCTCTCGGTCTAAGACAAGAAACTAAATCCGTGAAGGAGAAGACCCGGGTCTGCGAGGCTATCGGCCTTACGAAATAATTTAGCTGCCGGGCGCTATTTTGAGCCTGTTGCTGAGCTACCACGTTCTTGCGGGAGATCGGTTACAGGGCGCAGACAATGGAGTGTAACGCAAGAGCTTAGCGATGCCAACATGAAGCTTTCTTCAGGGCTCCAAAGCGGGAGAACGGTCCGCCTAGGGTGGGGGGAGTTCTGGGTCTGCGTGCGGACATCACTCCCCTGAAGACGAGGGGCAAGAAGAGGACACAGCTGGTACGGAAGACGTGAATGGGAGGCTAGTTCGTGAGCACTGGCATCCCAAAGGAGGGACGGAGAAGTCGACGGAGTGAAATGGGATGCATGAAGGGGGAAAGGAGGTCCACTGAGCTCCCATCGGATCCAGCGTCCTTTGTTGGCGGAATCCATTGGTATTCTGGGTCAGCCATGGATCCAATTCCTCTTTGTTCTTTGAGAGGTGCTTTGGAAGCTTCTTAAATTTTAATGAAGACACCAGATCCGAGAAGAAGGCCGCCAGTGACAGGTGTGAATTTGCAGGACTGGCGAGCGTCTGCCTGAGCTGTATCTGGATCCCTGCAGAGCTTCCGAAGCAGCTGGGCGCAGAGGCCCGAAGGCAACTGGAACCAAACTCGCTTAGACTTGGGCTCAGAGAAGCTAAGGCAAGGACTGTTGAGGCTTCAAGCGCCCGAACTGCCTGGGTCCTTAGGGGCTGGCTTATTGTGACCCCTCTCACTTCTGGGAGAAGAACTTGAGAACTGGGAAGCTGAGCAAACTTTTGCCAGGATGACTCAGGGATTCTGGAAGGTCTACAAGACCAAAGTGCTGCAGACCCTTGGTGGAGAACCACAGGAAGATGATCTTCAGGATGAGGTAGACCCATCCTCAACTGGACCCCATTTCCTTCCTTGGCAATGAGCATGGGGCAGTAGGGGGATATGGGTCTCTCTTTCTCATGGGGAAGAAGCTTTTTAGCATAGACCAGGGGTGGGCAGAAGGTAGATCTCTAGATGTTGGTACTTCAACTCCCAGAAGCCCCTACCAGCATGGCCAAGGGTCAGGAATCCTGGGAATTAACACCCCTAACATGTAGAGATCTATTTTCTGCCCACCCCTGGGCCCTAGACTATAGAATAGGGTCATGCCCCTCAATTTAAGAAATCTTAACTAACTGATTGTATGAGTTTTAGTTGAACCATTGATCTATTTAAATCTGAATCAATTTGCATGTAAGTGAAAAAAATAATTCTGGAGAAAGAAAACCATGAGTTTGTTTTTAGGCAATGCACAGGTGGGTTGCAGCATGCAGCATCTTAGAAGAGGCATTCTCATTCTCTCTCACAGACGTGAGTGAATGCCTCTATTGAGATAGCATTTGTCATCTGCACAAGTTATAAGCGCTTGTATAAAAACGAACGTTTTTTAAGAACTGCTGGCTGATTAACGGGGGGCCCTTGATCGTATTTTTCTGGGAAGCTTGGGGGGGGGGACATGATTGAGGGCGATAAAATTATAAAACCATGAAGGAAGTTCAACAAAGGGAGCAGCAAGGAGAAAACAGGAGCAGTTGTCTTCTAATTATAGGTAATTCTAGATTCTGGATTTACTAGAGTGTCCATTTACACATTCCCCAAAAAGAAGAAATACGTCATCAGCCACCCCCACCCCAAATAAAAGGACAATCAAGGAGAGCAATTTGCATATGCATTCACATGTTCAGCTGGTATAATAAATATAATTTAAATAGAAATACATTACGTCTCTACAGTGTCCAGGGGTCCTGCATTCCTGCTGGACCAGCCTGCTGTCTGGGTGCTAAGTGTGGATGGGCGGCTTCAAGGCCCCTCCTTACGGCTCTTTGACTTTAAACTAGACTTATTTATTTATTTATTGCACTTATATACCGCTCCCATAGCCAGGGCTCTCTGGGTGGTTTACAGAAATTCTAAAACTAAGATAAAACTGAGTAAACAAAATTTAAAATTCTAAAACACAGAACATACACACATAAAGCATGAAAAACCGTTAAAAAAAACACTAAACATGTGGGTGATTAAGATGTGCCGCCATATGCCTGGGCAAAGAGGAAAGTCTTAACCTGGCGCCGGAAAGATAGCAGCATTGGTGCCAGGCGAGCCTCATCAGGGAGATCATTCCACAGTCTGGGGGCCACCACCGAAAAGGCCCTGTCCCTCGTTGCCATACTCCGAGCCTCTCTCAGAGTAGGCACCCGGAGGAGAACCTTGGATGTTGAATGTAGTGACCGAGTATATTCACGTCGGGAGAGGCGTTCCATCAGGTATTGTGGTCCCAAGCCGTGTAAGGCTTTATAGGTCAAAACCAGCACCTTGAATTGGGCTCGGAAACATACAGGCAGCCAGTGCAAGTGGACCAGAGCAGGTGTTATATGGCCGAACCTTCTGGTTCCCGAAATCAATCTGGCCACTGCATTTTGCACGAGCTGCAGCTTCCGAACCATCTTCAAAGGCAGCCCTACGTAGAGCGCATTGCAGCAATCTAACTTGGAGGTTACCAGAGCATGGACAAGTGAAGCCAGGTTATCCCTGTCTTGATAGGGGCGTAGCTGGGCCACCAACCGGAGTTTGCAGAAGGCACTTGCACTGGACAGCTCTTCAAGTAGAGGACACCTTCCAATAGAGGCCTGTCCTTCTGTGAAGTAGGACACCTGGCCACTACCCTTGGCGCGTGCCCACACACTTTAGATCAGGGACCTCCCACAGCTCCCATGAAGCTCTCTCCTCCCTGACCCCTTCAAAAATTAAATTTAAAGAAAAACCTTGGAAAATATTTGGACAGTCTTCTTTCTTCTAGCCTTTAGCCTTGCTCTTTCTCCTGCCTCTACCCCTTTGCTGTTTCCCCTCCCTCATCTTCTAGCCTCGCTATTTCTTTAGCTCACTTTCGACCAGCCAGGCCCTCACGGCCGCCATTATGTGACTAGCCACATCCTCCGTTGGAGCCGTTTTGTGGTGGTGCCCACAGCAGCTTCTCCAATTCCATATAGTAATGTTTAATACTTCACTTACATCAAAGTGTGGTAAGCCCACCCTGCTATGTTTGTGGGCCCTCCTGTGCTGAGGACCCTGGACCTCTGCCCAAAGTCCTGCCCTGAGAGTGCCATTGTTAGGCACAGAGGAAGCTGCCTCTGGCCGGGTCAGGCTATGTGTCCAAGTAGCCCTATATTGGATAGTGGTCCTTGCCAACGTAGATGATGATGATGATGATGATGATGATGATGATGATGATGATGATTTACATATTTATACTGCCCAACAGCCAAGGTCCTCTGGGCAGTTTACAATTAAAAATTTAATCTTGATTTTTGTATACAAAAATCAAGATTAAAACCTTAAAAATGTCATATAAAACCAGAATAAGTTACAGTCCACAGAAAGCTTGTCTAAAAAGATACGTTTTCAGGAGGCGTTTGAAGGATATTATATTTTCCACCTCCCGAAACGCACGAGGGAGGGTTTTCCAGAGGCTGGGTGCCGCTATAGAGAAGGCCCTGCTGTCGAGGTTCTTCATGACGACATTCTGTTTGATCGTAAATGTTGTCTGGGTTTATGTAAGGGAAGGTGATCTGCTAGGTGTCTAGTCTCAAGTTGTTTAGGGCTTTATAGGATAATAGCATAACCTTGTATGTGGCTCGGTAGCTAACAGGCAGACAGTACAGTTCTTTTAACACTGGTTTTACGTGGGCAGAGCTAAGTGTCCCAGTGAGCACCCTAGCTGCTGCGTTCTGCACAAGCTGCAGCTTCTGAACCACACACATGGGTAGCCCCACATAGAGTGTGTTACAGTAGTCTAATCATGAGGTTACCAGTGCATGAATGACCGTGGCTAGGCTATCCCTATCCAGGAACAAGTGTAGCTGGCATACCAACCGAAGTTGATAGTGGGCGCTCAGGGCCAATGTGGCCACCTGGGTCTCCCATGACAATCCAGGAGCACCCCCAAATTACGGACCTGCTCTTTCAGAGGGAGCGTTCAGGAAGGACGTGCGTTGGAGTCCAACAACCCCTAGAGGGCCACAGGTTGGCCACCCCTGCACCAACAAGCCTATGTTCCTCCTCCATCACCCCTGAAGCCAGTTTCTTGTTTCAGAGAGAAAACCCTGAGCTGATGGAAACCACAGATTCCACACTGCTGACAGAGGAGGGGTTCAATCCTGTTTCTCAGCTGGCCCGGCGGGTAAGGACTGGATGTCGTTCCCATCCCGAACTGAAGTTGCTTTCGAGCCTCCAGAGCTGCCTTCCTCTCTAGGTGTGTTGGACTACAACCTCCATCAACCCCAGCCACCAATGGCTGAGGATGATGAGGACTGTAGCCCAATAAATTTAGAGGGCACCAGCTTGGGGAAGGCGGCTCTAGAGCTGCAGCAGAGACTGTGGCATTATTGGACTCCAGAGCAGTCTGGCACAACTTTCGACGTGCCAAGCTAAATGCAAACAACAAACTCTAGGATTGTAGTGCTGGAGAAGAAACTTTGTTCAGGATGTTAGTGAAAGGTTGACCATATGAAAAGGAGGACAAGGCTCCTGTATCTTTAACAGTTGTATTGAAAAGAGAATTTCAGCAGGTGTCATTTGTATATATGGGGAACCTGGTGAAATTCCCTCTTCATCACAACAGTTAAAGCTGCAGGTGCCCTGCCCTTTTTTAAAATCTGGTCACTCTAGTATAGCTCCTGCACTTAACTGTCGTGATGAAGAGGGAATTTCACCAGGTTCTCCATATATACAAATGACACCTGCTGAAATCCCCTTTTCTATGCAACTGTTAAAGATACAGCAGCCCTGTCCTCCTTTCCATATGGTCACCCTAGAGTGACCTTTTAAGTTTTGGAGAAATTTCTCATATTTTTTCAGGGTGGTGTAATTACTGTGTTCAATACAAAGTGCCAGAGGGTTAGAGTCACTCATTCCTTTACTGTCAGAAAAAGAAAAAAGCCAGTGGAGGCAGCCATCTTTTAAACCCAGAATGCACCTGGGGACAACACTGTATCATTATGTAGCATTGTTCCCAGTGAGAATGTAAGAAGAGCCACTCTGGATCAGACCAAGGGTCCATCTAGTCCAGCATTCTGTTCACACAGTGGCTGCCCAGCTGCCCACGGGGAACTCAGAGACAGGACAGCACTCAGAGGGGCATTCCCCATGAAGAATGCCACCAGGCTGCCAGTGCTTAGTACAGTTCTACCACCGCTTGAATCGACAGCAAAGTGTTTGTTTTTAACCAGACTGTTTGCAACTCTCCGCCACTTTGTAAGGCTTCCCCCCCTCAATGAAAAATCAGAGAAAGTTTTCTGAACCTCCCCCGAAACCTCTGAAACTCCCCCTCACTTCCGCATGAGCTGAAAGGCCCCACCAAAGTGAAGGGGGTACATTTTCAGACCTGCCTGCGTGTATTGGGTTGACACGTTTATGTTTCTATTTAAAAGTACTTATGGACCGGCTATGGAATAAAACAGCCCTCCGGAGGTGGCTTACAAAATTTGTAAATCCGCAATTAATCCAATTTACAACGTAATAACTAATTAAAAGGCCCCAAGAAGAGTAATCCCAGTTACAGGCATTAAAACCAATCACACGCAAAGGCGGGCGGGTTGTTATTTATTTGAGGGAGTCACCGACCAACCGACAAGGCGCCGGGTGCTGCTGACAGCCTGATCTTTGTCCCTCCTCTTTCATCTCGATCTGCAGGTCCAGGGAGCTGGAGCCAAAGGCTGGAGGACAATGTCGTCTTTGTTCAGCCGGGAAGATGAACATAAGTTGCTGCCCTCAGAACCCTGTGCTGATCAGTAAGAGAATCCTCCATGCTTCCCCTCTCCCTAGCTTTGCTCTCTCAAAAGACCAACAGGTTCACAAGACCGCTTGTCATTCATGTGATAACTGTGGCTCTCAAATGATCGATTGTGGGAAAGGGGCAGACCAGCTTCCCACTTTCTTGTTGGAAAGCCTGGTGTGACTTACAGCAGAGTTGCCTTGTACAGAGAAAGCGTGGCAACACAGCATTTAGCATTGCAGACAATAAACACAGACTAGAGCCCTGCCAGCCACTCTTTCACTGCGGCAAATGCCATATTAGGGGGACAGCTGACGGGGCTCTCCAAAGCACCCACTGGAGGTGGCAGAGCGGCGGTGGCAGGCTGTCCTGGGAGAGGAGCAGTGGAATTCAGCGCTCCTCCCACTCTGCCGCCTGATGTGGGTGCCTCACCGTGCTTCAAGGGAGGGCCAGCACTGAGTTTGATGGGGAAATGATATGACTTAGTCTAAGGCCGCTTCCTGTGTTCCTAACCTTATCCTGAGATTTCTTGGGACTTGAAGCAATATAGGGGATCCTGTGAAGCTCTCCCTGTGCCTCCCTTCCTCAATTCTCCTTCTCCCTCTTTCTTTCAGCCCTCTAGCAGCAAAGCCAACAGAGGATTCCCCCTCCGAGAAGACGTCGGGTCTCTGGGATGTCTTTGCCTCCAAGTGGCAGCAAACCACCGCCTTAGAAAAGATGGCCACAATGGCCGAGACCCGAGAACAAACGGCCGAGAGCACCGAGGCATCGGGGGAAACGGCAGACGAGGAAGCCAGCAGCACCGGCCACGACAATGACCTCCGAGAGGCCGAAGGGGCGGCTTTCAAGTGGAGTTTCCTGACCAGCAAACTGGCCGAGATGAAGAACAAAAGCAGCCCCAAGAGCAATTAGCACAACGGGGAATCAATAGACATTTGAGCTATGCTAGCATGACCTCTTTCCAGTGGGTGGGAGGAGCTTTAACTTCCCCCCCAGCAATTCTCTGACAAAAGAGCCTGGCATGATAGGAAGGATCCAGGGTCAGAGGCTCCAGGGTGATGTTATCCACGATGATGCCCCACTCCATCCCTGCCCCACAGTTCATGTCTCAAACTGTATCCATTCCGCTTTTCCCCATCTTCCTTTCTCTCCTCATAAGACTGACCTTGAAAGAAAAGGATAGAGTTTGCAACATCTCCCTTACCGGGGATTGTTACCCAGCAAAGAGAGAGACTGGGCAATCGCCTTACCTCTTTCTACGCCTGCATGTTTTGATTGTACGTTCCGTGTGTTTTCTAAGGAAGCTGCCTTTGTGGTGCTGATCAATCCAATGTCCGATCTCAGGGTGGAGGAGGAGGTGGCTGTGGGGCGATCCCGTAGTGGATAGACTTGGAGCTTCTTTTTACATGAGCAATTTATTGAGCATGAGATTGGCTACTCATGGAAGTTTGTGGGTAATTTACATGACGTCGTGAACAACCAGGACATCTCCCATGCTAGCTATCCTTTAGAAATTCCGCCATGAAAAGAACCGCTTCTAAAGTGGTAATAGCCAGGACAAAGTGGGCTCTCCCACACTAGAGGCATTCAAGAGGCAGCTGGACAGCCATCTGTCAGGTATGCTTTAGGGTGGATTCCTGCATTGAGCAGGGGGTTGGTCTGGATGGCCTTATAGGCCCCTTCCAACTCTACTATTCTATGATTCTATGATCTTCTGTCACTAATGGCACTGCCTCAATGGACGTGAACGGAGGGGAAGTATTCAGTTCAAACCACATGGTCGCCCCTCTCCATCCTTGTAATGCAGCCTATAACAATCGCACCAAAAAGCAGGAACCACAAATGCCCTGGGTAAGCAACGTGATTTCCCCTTAATGTAGATGCCCTTGGACTGAGAAGATGTGGGTTCAAATCCAGGCTCAGTCATGAAGCCTGTTCAGTGGACCTCGGGCAAGTGACCAATTCTCGGTCTAGTCTATCATGTAAGCTCATTGTGAGGATAAATTCTGAAGAGCAGGACACATTTGCTATCAGTACAAAATACAGACGTTCTTGTACGGAGATCTTTTCTGATGGGCCAACAATGGCACTCCTGCACAGTCAGGCAAGACTCACATTTAGGGAACTGCTCAGTAGTGTTTGCAGTATGGATTCCAGTCCTGGAAGCTCCCTCTCTCTTAGGGTGATGTTCAGTGGTAGAGTTTTGTAACGAAAAGATCCCTGGTTCAATCCTCGGCATGTCCAGATAGGGCTGCAAAAAGACTCCTACCTGGCACCCCAGAGATCTGCCACCAGTCAGGATCAAAAATACTGAGCCAGATGGACCAATGGTTTGACTCAGAATAAGGGCAGCTTCTCACGTTCCTAATTTATGGGAACTGGCTGTCAGCCCAAGCAAGCCAGAAGTAGCGTCATGGTCCCAAAAGAGTCAGGAGACCCTGACCAGAGCCTGTTGAGACTCCCACGCTTGCTGATGTCTTACATCAGACACTCACTTGATCTCTAGAACGATGGAGGATTAGGCATGGAGAGCTGGCTATGAAAGATGGGACCCCAGCTGATTCCATCATCTATAGACACCACAGTACCACCACCACCCACATCAAGTTCATTCATCCTTGGACCACACTTTGCCTCCATCTTACTGGCAGATAAGGCTTTCCTTCTTCGGGTACGGAAAGCCACCAACAGAAAGCCACCGTTGAGACCATTGCTGGAGCTGCTGCTCCACCACTGTACGACACAGATCTCCATTCCCGATGCATTTCCGCCAATCGTGGCGCCATTTTCCAGCAAGGATTCGCCCTTGGATTCCGGGTGCCCTTTTGTCGCCTTGTTACCAGCTTAAGACTCAGTAAGCAGTTTAGCAGACTTCTCTGGAACTTTCCGCTCATGCGTTGAACGGGCATGGGCGTACCTACTTTGACCTCATTTGCAGTGCATTTCCTTGGATCTTTGTTGACAACTATAATTCAAACAAAACAACAACCCCACCCCACCCCCGATCCATTCCATTCTGAGCCCTTTTCTTCATTGCTTGAGAAGAAATTATTGCCCTGTGACTGGCTTCTTCTCCCTCCCCACCCATCCCCATTTTTCAGCCACAGCTAAAGTTGTACCTAAAAGATGTTGAACATTAAATCCTTATTTTTACATCCAGACATAGCTTTGGACTCATGATTGATTTTTATGTCAGGGGAAATCTAGGCTGCTAGGAGATACATTTACTCAGAAGTAAATCCCACTTTGCTCAGAGGGCCTTACTCTGGAAGTAGGTGTACATGGAATATCTTTCAAAACAGCCAAAGGCAGTAACCCAAACATCTGGCCAAGGCTGCATCTGCCAACTCTGTGGTTAACCTAAATTCTGTGCCAATGAGTAAAGCCGACTGAAGACTTAAATTCTACAAATAAGCAACTTCCATAATTGTGCCATTTTTACTATTTTGCGCAATGTATTCTGCTTTTGCTGGGCTAGGATTTTGGTTGGGCACTGAAGGCCCTTTGGCTTCTCTGATTTTGTGTCCACACACAAACTCACACTTTCAGATCTCTTGTTTTGCAATCAAAGGGAGCAGGAATTTGCCTATGTATTATTTATTTATGTATTTATTATTTTTAACGATAGTTGATATTCTCAGGAAACTGGACTAGAAAAGCGTGCTGCTAGTCCCTCTCTACCAGGGCAGGGCAACGTGAGGCCCTCCAGATGTTTTGGCCTACAACTCCTATCAGCCCTCACCATTGGCTATGCTGACTAGAGCTGCTGGAACTGGAAGGCCAATACATCTGGAGTTGCCCACCCATGCTCTGTACTAGAAAACAAATGGAGTCATGATGACATAAGATGACTGTCACGTCTCCCTAGCTCCCAGAAGGTGGCAGTATATCTCAGGAAGCAGAAGAGCGGCCAAACTCTTTTGTTTTTAATCTTCCATGCATTACATCAGGGGTGGGCAGGAGGTGGGTCGGGTTCTACTGGTAGATAGTGTGGCTAACTGTGGACTGGAGAGCTCTTCAAATAGAGGACACCTTCAAAACAGAGGACAGTCCTCTGACAGCCCTTCAAACAGAAGACTGTCCTTTGTAAAACAGGACACTTGGGCCATGGCTAGACGCATGGGGGATCACGGAGGCAGGGAGGGATGATCCCTCCATTTCCCTGGGATTTTGCCCTACCCTTCTAGCCCGGTTTTTCCGTGGTCCCGGGCTGATCCCAAGACGCGACATGTGTGGCCAGGCGTTGCGGTTTGTCCCGGCTCCTTGCAAGTAACCACAACAAGCCAGGCACGGGGCACAGAGCTCCTCAGGAGCTCTGTGCTCATCATGGGGTGGGGTGGGGTGAGCAGGGAAATTATTATTTTTTTAAAAAAACTCATTGTTTCACCCGTCTCCTTTTAAAATTAAAACAAAATGGCGGCCGCGATATCGCGCTCCGCGTATAAATGAGGGCGACGATTTCGCGATCATAAAATCGCGAGATTGTCGCCCTTTCACCCCCTTGTCTAGCTGAGGCCTTGGTAGATCTCTGGGTGATTTGGAGTAGATTGGCAAGGGTTGCTGATACCCAATTAGTTGACGATTAGCAAGAAGGCAGGAGGTTTTTGAGAAACAGGACAGGGAAAGAAGAAGAGGAGAAATTGCAGCCCGTGACAACAGTGACGGGAAGGTTGACTCATTGAGGGAGGGAACCCATGGAGAGTGTCTTGCTCAAGTGCCCTCAGAAACCTGGGGTCAGCATGGTGGAGAGACACCAGAGACCAGCAGACACCACCCCAGATCTGGCAGTTGAGTGTATAATATTTCCTCTTTGCCTATGGATCCAAGGCTTATAGTCAAGCTTCCATGTCCAGTGGTGTGGTACGTTCTGAACTCCTGGTACTCCTCAGTCCCTCTTGCCACGCCCCCAAGGAGAGTCCAATAATGCAGGCAGCTGTGTTGATCCATATCAACAAACCAGTTCTAGCTATTTGCATCTCCACCTGAACCAGTTCATTTGTAAAGCTAATGCGTCTTAATTGCCCATTCAAGACCAGGCCACCCTAAAATACTTTGGATTATGCAAAGGAACAACATATTGTTTCTGGGGAAATTCATGTGCCCACCCCCAGCCCCGCCTCCAGCTATTGTGAGGATTGCAGCTAAACTCAGTGGGAACAGGGAAACCTGAATAGGGTGATAGAAAAGTGCCAGCACTATATCCCTCTGATCCCCGACTTTACTACAGCCCCAATAGGTTCTGTTCTCCAGACAGGGCCGGCCCTATCATTAGGTAGAGTGAGGCGGCTGCCTCAGGCAGCGGATTTTGGGAGATGGCAGCAAGGTGTTGGAGCAAAGAGTTGTTATGAACTGCCCTGTACTCCCTAACTTAGCCTGATGCCCTCAGGTGCAGGGGAGGATGCTGTTCCATCACCAGTGTGAAAGAAAGATTCAACGGCCAGACCAGTTGGCTTTGGACATGGAATGGGAGAGGGCTTGCTATTTGCCTCAGGCAGCAAAAGGCCCTGTTTCCAGTCAACACTCAGCAGAGACAGGGCAGGTTTATAAACAGATTCCTTTTATTGTTATTATTAACAACACATGGAAACATAACCTTCCCTTAGCAAAGCAAAGCAGTGTATGCAAACTTCTACATGCTTCAACAAACAGGCAGAGAAGATGGAACAAAGCCAGAGACACTCCCAGTGGGGCTGAACCACACTAGGCAAGTAGGGGAAACCAGATTATTCCATTACAGACCCCATAAAATATGTTTAATATAATTGCTGACAGCAGCAAGGGTTCTCTAGTGGCTTGTTGTTCATCACTGCTTCCTGGGGTTCACGCAGATGGGCTAAGCCTGATAAGTGACTACTAGTAGTAATCATCATCTCATTCTCAGGTTCATATCCTTAATCCAGGGAATTCAGGGCTTAGCCCATGAGATGATCTGGGTATATCTTCACAACAACCCTGTGAAGCAGGTTAGGCAGAGAGTTGCCCTGTTCAGATGACATGCTAAGCAACAGTAGTTAAGCATTTTGAGCTAAATATTATGGCTTAGCATGTCGTGTGACCCATGGTGGCTACATAACCATGGTTTAAACAAGCTCACTAACGATTCGCTGCAAAAGGGTAGTGGCCTAACCATGGTTTAGCATGTCATCTGAACAGGGGCCCTGTTCAGACGACACGCTAAGCCACAGTGGTTAAACGTTTTTAGCTAAGCATTATGGCTTAGCGTGTCATGTGAATCATTCTTAACCATGGCGGCTTTATAAACATGGTTTAAACACGCTCACTAACCATTCGCTGCAAAAGGGTTAATGGCCTAACCATGGCTTAGCATGTAATCTGAACAGGCCCACTGTGTAACAAATCACCCAAAGATCTTTATGGCCTAGTGGGAATTTGGCGTTCCTCTGCCCCCGGTGCAAGTCTGACACAATCTGCAACACCACACTGGGTCTCAATAAGTGCAGAAGCGAAAGGTGCACCTACTGTGGCTTCTGTCTCTTGGCAACCAGGCTCATAGCCTGGGAGGACAGCTAGAAATGGAAGTCCATCTCACAAACCCTATCTGCCTTCAAAATTTAGGCCTCAGTAAGTCCTGACAGGTGTATCCTTATCTACTCTGCAGTGATACCTATACGAGGTCGATGCAGAGCTGTTTTAGACAACATCCCTCGTACTCAGACGGTCCATCTTAATGCCACACTGAGAGGCAACACACCTAGCTAAAGATGTAATGTCTTCTTCTGCTCAGCTTTCCAGGATGGGAACGTCGCCAACGCCTTCAAACAAGGCCCTTACACCCTTATGGGAACCGAAAGGCCCGACCACCCAGCCTTCCCTCGTTGTGTTAGGAGCTGCCTTGGAGGCCAGGTTCTTTGCTTACACTGTGGATTCCTTGGCTACAGTCTGGGCCTGCTGACAGCTGTAAAGCCATTTAATGACACGGGCATTTCTCTCGATGACAGAGACTGAGGCGGGCAGCTTCTCTTCGGCAGACAGATCCTCTGCATTGTGGGAGGGACCGCCGTACTCGGAAGTGGCTGACCCCACACTCCCTACTAGCAGGCAGGGTGAACCAGTGTCCCAGCAACCTGGCTTGAACCTCTCCACTCCCAACACCTCCACCAGGTTCCGGTCCAGGCCACAGTAGTTAAAAAAGCGCTCTTTCTCTGAGAGAGGAAGCGAATAGCTCAGCCCCAGCTCTTTCTTGGAGTCTGTTGGGCATGAGCTTGAGGAGGGAGAAATGTGGTCCGTTTCCAGCTGGCAGGTGGACAGGGGTCCCTGACTTGGTTCAGAGCTGGCTAGGATGCCTACCGAACGGATTGTTCTCGTCTCCTCCTTCTCCGCCGGCACCCAGACCATGGAGGTCTCCTCTTGAGTCGCTTGAAGCTGTCCGTCTCCTAACACGCCCCGCGAGGAAGGGTGGCTGCTAAGTCCCTCTCTCAGGGGGCCCTGAAACAGCCACCTCACTAGGCCGTAGCCTTTGCTGTTCTCCTTGTTGACGGCCGAGCAGTCCCGTTTCTGCCGGTAGATGACGAGCGAGTCAGGCCTCAGCATGCGCCGGCCGCCCCCTCTCCGTGCTATGGGCGACTGAGGAGAAGGAGGCAACTTTTTGGGTCCGAGGCCATCCTGGCCTGCTGCCAAGCCTTGAGAGAACTCGCTGTGCTGGTGCAGGGTCAGCGGTCTTCTGCAGCAAGGGGAGGCCTGGAGGGTGTAGCAGAGCAACACGGGCTCTTGACGGCTGTTGATCACCTGCTGGGATTTGACGTATTTGGCCTTGTCCGCTTCTAGCCTTTCCACAGCACTTGGGGTTCGTCCTGTGCTGCTCACCTCCAGCTGCTTGCGGAGGTAGTCCGGCCCGCGGTTGAGCAGCCCGAGAGGAGAAAGTCCATCTCCTGGAGAAAGAGGCCTCATGTTTATACCCACCGTTTGGGTTTCAGTCTCAAGATCTCATGCAAGTGTCTAAACCGCCTTTGGAGGGACCGTTCCGTCAAACGGGGAAAGAGGCTGTGAGGTGAAAGCAATGACCGAGAATGTTGCCAGAGAGATGTCCAAAACAAGGCACTAATTAAAGTTGTTATGGTTTTGCCATTCGAGGTTCTGGCATCTCCTTCATAATCCACGGCAGAACTGTGGCTTAGGCAGGGCTGGAAAACCGTCTTTCTACTTCATGCCACAGTTCAGCCACGCTGGCAAGACGAGCGAAATTCCTTTTCTGTGAGTAGAGAAGCCGTTGGATGTCAACAGTTCAACAGTAGCCCTGGAAGCAGAGAGGGTGGTTGATTAATGAAATAATACAAGCCCAGAATGGAATCTATGGTAGGAAATGACTCTCGGAAGATGGGAACTGTTGGTGAATTCAGACAAGCCGTAAAATTACCCTCAGTGGTGATGCATGTTTCTTTTCCTCTTTTTAATGAGGTAAGCAGTTTACTGCTTTGACACACCACAGACATATGACAGATTCAGGAAATTGCCATATTCTGACTCATTACATTGGCCAGGACATAGGAAGTTGGACAGTAGTTACACAGCCTTCTCCAACTCAGTATTCTTCAGGTGTGTTGGACTATAACTCCCATCATCCTCACTCAGTGGTAAGGCACATGTTTCGCTTGCACAAGGTCCCAGATTAAATCCTTCATATTTCCAGTTAAAAGAACTTGTACAGCAGTGCTTGGAGAAACGCCAAAGCAATAACAACAACAACAATTTTATTTATTTATTTATTTATTTTTTACTCACCTCTCCCTTTGGATTTTGGCAATCCTCAAAATGGTACTAAAAAGGAAGGAACTTTAATAAAATAGCAAATTGTCCAACACATTTTAGTGGAACCCTTCCTAAGGGGCACAAGAATGTGAATTTCTGCTCTTTTGTTAGAGTTCTCTGCATTTTTCAGTCCCGTTTTGAGGCTTGCCTCTTCTTTTTCTTTCCTCTTTTGTATTTGGTGCTGGCCTCTTTTTCTCCCTCAGCTTGGAAAAATAGTCCGACCACTTCATCACCTCACCCCACCCCCCAAAAAGGGGAAAAATAAGATAGCTTTGTCATGGCTTCCACACACCGATGCCGCATCAACCTTGATGGTCTGAATTCAAGTTGCATGTTGAGCAAAGTAATGAAGGACAATTGTATATGGTCACGTTCACACACATCTGATCAGATGTAGTGAGCATAGCTTTATAGTAACTGACCGGCCATGTCTTTGTTAGGCAGATTGCTGGTTAATAACCCAGAATGGTCAACTGATGGGAGCAATTGGTTAGACTACACAGTCATCCAGAGATTTAGATAATCACATCTGGCCTGAAACATCCCCTCCCCTGCCCAATTCACAGCCTAAATGGCATTTCTGTCTAACTGTATTGTAGGTATTATCTCTATGCCTAACCCTATAGTATTGTTATTAAAATGTTATTTTATTTCATTAAAAGATAAATATTTATGGAGGGGAAAGAATTCACATCACCATTTGGTAGGACAATATAGATGACCAAGTCCCATGTGTTGGATGTGTTTAGCTCATAAAAGAGAGAATTAAGAGCTTTTCTACATAAGCCATTTATTGCAGGCTCATGATTGGCCACTCATGGATGTCTGCAGGTCCTTTACATGATGCCGTCATCCTTCAGGATGTCTCCTGTGCTTTTTCACAGTAATCTCGCTTTTTAAAAAAGAGATATTGCAGTATTCAAAATAATTGCAGCATTAATTTCACCACTAGATGGCACATTGCCCAGAGCGGAAGTTTTCAATTACAAATCACGTGGTCACCATTGGTCACCATCTAAAGAAGGTGATAGTAAACATGGAAAGACCCGAGGAAAAGAAAAGCCTGGTAAGAGTGCGTTTCTCCCCTTAATGTAGATGCAAAGCAATGGCTATCTTCAAATATTTGAAAGGGCCTTCCATCAAAGATGGAGCAAATTTGTACTCCATTGCTCCAGAGGGTAGAACGCAAATCAACAAGTTCAAATTCCAAGGAAGGGGCTTCTGGCTAAACATTCGGAAATACTTCCTGATGGTATGATAGGTCTGACAGTGAAATGGACTGCCTCATAAGGTGGTGGATAGGGTGACCATATGAAAAGGAGGACATAGCTCCTGTATCTTTAACAGTTGCATAGAAAGGGGAATTTCAGCAGGTGTCATTTGTATATATGGAGAACCTGGTGAAATTCCCTCTTCATCACAACAGTTAAAGGTGCAGGAGCTATACTAGAGTGACCAGATTTAACAGAGGGCAGGGCACCTGCACCTTTAACTGTTGTGATGAAGAGGAAATTTCACCAGGTTCCCCATATATACAAATGACACCTGCTGAAATTTCCGTTTCAATACAACTGTATTTTATATTATGGTTTTATACTGTTGTTTTATACTTGAATTGTCTTAATTTTGTAAACTGCCCAGACAGCTTCAGCTATTGGGCGGTATCGAAATGCAATAAATAAATAAATAAATAAATAAACTGTTAAAGCTACAGGAGCCCTGTCCTCCTTTTCATATGGTCACCCTAGTGGTGGACTCTCCTTGCTTAGAGGTTTTTAACCCAATGGAGGCTGGTGATTCTGATATTAGTGGGGTGGTGAATCCACTCCGGGTTTCAGTCATAACCAGTCCAAACCCTAAAGGAGTCGGAAGCACCTCCTTAGAGCTCTGGCTGGTTCTGACTGAAACCCGGAGCGGATTCACTGCCCCACTGATATTGGAGCCACCAACCTCCACTGTTTTAACCAGAGGCTGGATGGCCATCTATTAGGGATTCTGTAGCTATGGATTCCCTACACTGCTAGGGGTTGGACTAGATGACCTCTGTGGTCCCTTCCAGCCCTGTGATTCTATGACCAGCTCACAAAGGCAGGATCTACACTACTGCTTTAAAATGGTTTATAACAGTAGTAACTGTTGGGGCCCAGGACACACTCCATATACCGTTTTCAAAGTGTCATATCCTGGCCCAAGTCATTCCATGTAAACCGTGACCAATTTTTACTCGGTCAAACAGTCACCTGGAGTCAGCTGAAGTCTTGGAAGTGGATACTGGGGAAGGATTTAACTTTTGTCCCCCTGCACTGAAAGATCTGACATTTGAAAAAGCAGGTTAATGCACCTGCCCCGAGGTGCAGTCAAGGATTGAGAAGACAGGCAACAGGGCTTTAAGCGGGACCGATCACACCAGCCAAAGGAAATGCTGCTGGGCACATTGTCAAATGGACTCCGATTTTTGCGCTGCTGGAGTTCCAAAAGGAAGCCAAGCAGGAAAAAATAGAGGAGACGGCAACCTTATCTTTATGGACCCAGCCATCCCCAGAACAAAGCAAAACGCCACCAGCAGAAAAAAAGGAAAAGAAAAAAGGAGCAACCCTGTGCTCCCCTCCAGGCGGTCAGTTGTGAGAGGGAAGCCAAGGAGCCATGCCAGGGAAGCCAGGCCTGGGGCAGGAGGAAGGAGATGATGATAGCGGGTTGGAAAGGCGCAGAGGGTGTCTTTCACTCTCCTTCCCTTCCACGCAGCTTGGAATAAAAATCAAAACCTCCTAAAGGGTGGTGTGTGTGTTTTGGCCTGGGCTGGACCACAATGTCCGCTTCCTTCTCATATAGGGATGCCAAGAAATTTGGGGGATGCTTTTGAATAGGATAGCCAGCTTTAGATCTCCGGGCCAGGCCAGGACAGAACGTGAAGGAATCTGGTGGGTCTAGAGAAAGAGCAGGGGAGAAATATAGGGTGACCCTATGAAAAGGAGGACAGGGCTCCTGTATCTTTAACAGTTGCAGAGAAAAGGGGGTTTCAGCAGGTGTCATTTGTATATATGCAGCACCTGGTGAAATTCCCTCTTCATCACAACAGTTAAAGTTGCAGGAGCAATACTAGAGTGACCAGATTTAAAAGAGGGCAGGGCACCTGCAGCTTTAACTGTTGTGATGAAGAGGGAATTTCACCAGGTTCTCCATATATACAAATGACACCTGCTGAAATTCCTTTTCAATACAACTATTAAAGATACAGGAGCCCTGTCCTCCTTTTCATATGGTCACCCTAAGAAATATGGGAGGTCACCGGTTGGTGGAACCTGATAGGCTGAGTCCAGCAGTAAATCTAACAGTCCCAGTGGCTGAGTCTGGCAGAAGTTGGGCCTTTCTGGTCCCAGACCTGTTAAACCAGAGGCTAAGTTGACAATGCAGAACGGGGCGGGCTGTTGGGATTCGAACTGGGAGCCTTTGGTTCTGTGTGCGGCTGCTCCGTGCGACGAGCTACCAGAACCGCAACTTGAAACCTCTCCCTGAGCAGTGGAGGCTCTGGTATGGATCTGCCCAGCTTGGCTGCCCGTTGGGCCCTCCTGGACAGGAAGTGCTATAAAAAGACTTCCTGTTTGAGCTGAGGCCTTCCCTGAGCAACAGTGGTCTTCCTGGCTCTTGTAGTACTATGTGTCCTTTTGCTTTGACCCCCTGACTCAACTCCTGGCTCACCTCTGACAGCCTACAGCTCAGCCTTGACAGGCCAAGTTCTTGGCAGGGTCGGTATCAAGGGTAGGCATGATTAGGTGTCTGCCAAGGGACCACGCCCCTATAGGGACCCACTGATAAGAGTAGGGTGACCCTATGGAAAGGAGGACAGGGCTCCTGTATCTTTAACAGTTGTACTGAAAAGAGAATTTCAGCCAGGGTCATTTGTAAGCATGCAGCACCTGGTGAAAATCCCTCTTCATCTCAACGGGTAAAGCTGCAGGACCCCTGCCTAGTGTGACCAGATACAAAAGAGGACAGGACTCCTGCAGCTTTAATTGTTGTGATGAAGAGGGGATTTCACTAGGTGCTGCATGCATACAAAAGATACCTGCTGAAATTCCCTTTTCAGTACAACTGTTAAAGATACAGGAGCCCTGTCCTCCTTTTCATAGGGTCACCCTAGATAAGAGCCCCTTGGACTTTTTCCACCGTTGCTTCATTGCAACCTGCTTGTTCACTTGCCTCTCACTCTGACCCAGACAACTGTAGGGGTGGTGAGAAGGGAGGGGGAGGGGGAGATGCCATGGCCTCCTGGCTCCCTGGCTCTCTGCCTGTCAAGCAAGCCAGTGGTAAAAATGAGGAGAAAGAGGATGAGTGGCAAAATCAGATGGTGGCAGTGAGACGGTGGACTCACTGAGGTAGACTGAGGTAGAGTACAAACACATCTGTGGCCTCTTCAACAGGTTTGGTGCTGGCTATGCTGTGGTTGTTTCTGTTATCCCGATGGAACTTGAGTTACTGGGATTATTTAGGTTGGAGAAAAGGAGAGTAAAAGGGGAGACCTGGCAGGGGTGTACAAAATTATGCTCAGTGTGGAGAAAATGGAGAGACATTTTCCTCCCTCTTTCATAATACTAGAACCCAATGGGGGACACCCCATGAAGCTGACTGGAGGGAGATTCAGGGACAGATAAAAGGAAAGCTTTCTTTACACAGTGCAGAGTTAAAATTATGGAATTCGCTATGACAAGGTATAGTGATGGCCACCAATTTGGATGGCTTGAAAAGGGCGTTAGGTAAAGTCATGGAGGAGAAGGCTCTCAATGGCTACTAGCCCTGATGGCTATATTCTACCTTCAGCATCAGAGGCAGTATGCCTATGTACACCAGTTACTGGGGAACATGGGCACGAGGGTGCTGTTGCACTCATGTCCTGCTTGTGGGTCTCTGGCCAACGGCTGGTTGGCCACTGTGTGAACAGAATGCTGGACTAGATGGCCTCTTCATCTGATCCAGGATATCTCTTTGTATGTTCTTACAGTGACCTTTTCCTTTCAGGTTACTACTTCCTATTCCGAAA
This sequence comes from Elgaria multicarinata webbii, assembly GCF_023053635.1. Lineage (NCBI taxonomy): Eukaryota > Metazoa > Chordata > Lepidosauria > Squamata > Anguidae > Elgaria > Elgaria multicarinata. The sequence goes on along the minus strand of NC_086183.1, from coordinate 10,842,462 downwards.
GCATTTTCCCCTAGCTAATTTTGGAGGGTGTGCAAAAACCCCAAACAACCCCGATGTATTCAAAGAATAGGCCTGCAACCAAAAAGAGTTTTGAAAGGACAAGACCCCGGCTAGTTAATAATTCTCTGCACTCAGGAAGATGCTAAATGGGGGTCTGTCACGGCAAAGGACCACAGGTCTTTCCATTAAAAAAACACACCTCCCTCACAATGCGTTTTCTTCACTTTCCCCCTCACCACTAGCAATTGATCTTCGGTTCAGCTGAAAACAAAAGGGACATGCCCGAACAAGGGGGCAGGAGCTGGCAGGGCAATAAATCAGAGAATGACGTGATAAATCAAAGAATGGCTTGACTGTGTGAGAAAGGCACTGGAGTCCAAAATGGAGGTGGCAAATGCCTCCTGCCTGCCCCCCCCCCCCCGCCAGCTCCCCTTCAAAGAAATCACAGATGGTTACTTTTATACTTCGAAGGAAGATACAAATGGTCCTTCAAGAGCCACTGAATCACCCCGGGGGTGGGGGAAACAGTCAAAACCAAGAGAGAGCTAAACGGGATTCACATCAAATTTTGGGCACTTGCAAAGCCATTTGTCTCTGGGAAATGCAACCGGTATTTCCAAACACATTTCAGAGTTCTTAACCAGCACCACCAGCACCTCCACCACACACGCTCACACATGCTCACACACCACAACCAAGCCCATGTGGCTGCTTGCTACAGGCAAATAATTTGTACATGTAGTAAAAACACTAAAGTTTTCGTAAGCGCTGTTAGGAACTGCAGAAAAGGGCAACTCCAAGGATCTAGGGACTGGAGTATCTCCCCTGTGAGGGAAGGCTGCAACAGCTGGGATGGTTTAACTTGGAAAAAAGGAGGCTGAGGGGAGACATGATAGAGGGGTACAAAATTATGCATGGTGTGGAGAACGTGGAGAGAATGTCCTGGCCACCAATTGGGATGGCTTTAGAAGGGAGTGAGATAAACTCCTGAAGGAGAAGGCTATCAATGGCTAATAGTCTGGATGATTATGTGCTACCTCTAGCATCAGAGGCAGTACGCCTATATACACCAGTTGCTGGGGAACATGGGTGGGAGGGTGCTGATGCACTGAGTCCTGCTTGTGGGTCCCTGGTCGACAGCTGGCTGGCCACTGTGTGAACAGAGTGCTGGATTAGATGGATCCTTGGACTGATCCAGCAGGGCTCTTATGTTCTTATGAACGCAGGGAACTGCCTTATAGACTGTCTCTCTAATCCAAAATTGCTTGTTGTTTTGACCGGCAATTGCTCTCCAAGGTTTTAGGCAGTCATCCTGCTCAGCACCTGATACCTGAGAGAGTTTTAACGGGAGATTCTGGGCATTGAACATGGGTCCTTCAGTATGCAAAGCAAGTGGGATCCCTTTCCTAAAATGTCCCCCCCCCCCAAAGCTACGGCTCCTCTTTTCCCTGGGTTGCACAGGCTTGTCTGGGAATTGAACCCAGCACCTTTTGCACCCAAAGTGAGAATCCTGCCTCTGGGTCAACATACCCTGTTGATCTTGGCTTTGTAGCCTCATTCTCTTCCTTTAGCCATGCGTCTCCTGACACGTTGTTGCCCCTTTCTTGTCAGAAAAAGTTATGAAGCAATATTATAAAACAAAGGTACATCTGAGCACGTACAGAATGTAGTTTCCCTCGCAGTCGAACCCCTGGTTGCCTTCCAGAGGTGACGGTGGGGCTCCCATGCACCACTGCAAGCCCCAGGATATATCTTTTTCAAAGCTAAGCCTTATGTAGGCATATCCTTTCCTCGTTTTATCCACTCAGTTTCACCACTGGGGTGTGTGTGTGTGTGTGTGTGTGTGAGAGAGAGAGAGAGAGAGAGACAGACAGACAGACAGACAGACAGACAGACAGACAGACAGACAGACAGACAGACAGCCTCTTGTGGATCTGAATAACAGTACTTGAATTATGGGGGAAAGGGCAAAATCCTTTAAAGAGGCACCCTTAAGGAAGTTCTCACAAAGGCTGAGCTGCTCTCCTGTGCCTCCCCACTCCCCACAATTCAAGCACTTCTTCATTTTACCACTAGTATCTTAGAAGTACTTTTGATCAAGGGACAAGAACCTTGCATCAGCTTGTGGCATAGAACATATGAGCCTGGTTAAATCTGTATAAAGGGCACTGTGTATAGACAAAGTTCCTGCTTTTGGGCCAGATCAGCACTAAGCAGAATATAACACTTTGAAAGTGGTTTGAAAACGCTATACGGAATGTGTCCTGGGCAGTTGTCAATACCGTTATAAACCATTAAGTCGTGTAGATCCTGCATTACATTCCTTCCAACTGCAAGCAACTATCTATATCTATATCCCTAAATCATCTCTATATCTAAACACACACACAAAATATACTTACTAATAGCAGACTCATTCCCGGAGTGCCAGGCCTTACGTAGCCAAAACCAGTGGAGGCTGGTGGCTCTGATATCAATGGTGTGTTGAATCCTCTACAGGTTTCAGTCAGAACTCTAAAGGAGTTCTCCAAGGTGACTGAAACTTGGAGCGGATTCACGGTCCCATTGACATCGCGGTCACCAGCCTCCACTGCCATCCACAAACATGAGGGACATATCAGCAGCTTCAGGGGAGCCCCAAAATTTGCATAAGTACAAAAAAATCTTTAGGGGGGGCATGTAAAAGGGGATCCCACAAAAAATAGCGCAATGAAAACTGAGCTGGCTCAGTGGCCACAAAACCCTGGCTGACTGTTAAAGAGGTGGTGGGAAACCAAATGGGAGGGGGGAGGAATGGAACCCTGAACGGAAACACTCCATGCTGCAACATTTTGATGCAGCTCGCTTGTATCAGCTAATATTTCAGTGTTCCTTACATAAAACTGGAGTAGGGAACAGAAATACAATTGAATTCCCCCAAGCTTTTCCCAACCTGCAGTGGGGGCTGGTGGTTCCCATGTCAGTGGGTTTCAGTCAGAACTCTAAAGGAGCTATCCAAGGCCTTCACTGCCAACCTGGTGCCTTCCAATTTGGAGAAAGCTAGGTTTTTCCTAGCCCCAACTTGGCTATTATCCAACTGTCTTATTTACCCGACTCTTATCTAGTGTAATGTCTTCTTAGTGCAATGTAAGCAGGATTGACATTAATTAGTTAATGCAAAATGATTGGTGTAATTAATGTAAATGTAATCAAGGCACTCACTAATCCAAGAATCTTCTGGGAGAGTTGGAGCTTCAACCGTTTTGCTTAAAACCGATCGGACATTTCAATGTCAAATGCGCAGCAGCCAGCGTTTGCATTTGATTTTTAGAATTCGCCTTCCACTCCCATCCCCGGTTTGCCAATACGGAACAAGTGGCAAGTGAAAGACTCATTGGGGTGTCTGGGGTGAAATGATTCCTGGCGCATCTGACCCCGTGTTGCCAACCCAGGCTGGATGCAGATCTCAGAAGGCAGCTCTGACCTCACAGCTACTGCAGACGGGTTGAGTAACGGCCTGGCTACTTGAGACATCCAGATGTGTGAACACAAGTTTAGTCCTTGCACAACCCTGCTTGCGCCAGCCCCGTTGCCAAGAGGCGAGGAAGCTGCACGCTGTCCCCATTGCTTAATCCCTTTTAGGAAACAGACCAGCCCTTTCCTGACCCGTCTTCTCCACCCTCCCTTGTCCCTCACCCCACTGCCCTTCCCTTCCCTTCCATCCTGTGCACTTTTTTGAGTTTTGCCCAGTGTTTGCACACACTCTTGGGGCCGGCATCAAGGGAAGGCATGGTTGGGCACCTGCCGAGAGTTCACACCCTATTAGGGACCCACTAACAAGAGTGACCATATGGAAAGGAGGACCAAGCTCCTATAACTTTGTATAAAAAGGGGAATTTCAGCAGGTCTCATTTGTATGCACACAGCACCCGGTGAAATGCCCTCTTCATCACAACAGTTAAAGCTGCAGGAGCCCTGCCCTCTTTTGTATCTGGTCACTCTAGGCAGGGCTCCTGCATCTTTACTGTTGTGATGAAGAAGGTCCATCCAATCCAGCACTCTGTTCACACAGTGAGCAACGAGCTGTCGGCCAGGGAACCACAAGCAGGACATTGTGCAACAGCACCATGTTCCCCAACAACTGCTTCAGAGGGAGAAACGCTGTTCCACCAAGACTGAGCTATTCCACCTGCTCCTCCCCCCCCCACCTGGAGACATTAAAAGCAAGGCTGGAGCTGAAGTTTGGGAGGTGCTGCTTCTGGGAGAGAAACATTCCAACCAAGTTATTTCCCCCCTTATCTGCTCTCTTTTACTATAAACTTGTATTTAGTATACTTTTGAATATTATTATGATATTGCTGATTAGTATATTGTTAAATATTGTTGTAGTTTTAATTTTTGTAATCCACCCAGAGAGCTTCAGCAATTGGGCGGTATAAAAATGCAATAAATGAAAAATGGAATGAAATGAGATTTCACCAGGTGCTGCATGCATACCAATGACACCTGCTGAAATTCCCTTTTCAATTCAACTGTTAAGGATACAGGAGCCCTGTCCTCCTTTCCATATGGTCCCCCTAGGTCCAGACAATGGTGGTGGTGGTAAGGAGGTGCAAGAGAGGGCCACGGCCTACTTGCTCCCTGGCTCTCTGCCTGTCAAGCAAGCAAGTGGGCGCAATGATGAAAAACAGGATGAGGAGCAAGAGAAGCTCATGGCAATGGCCGTAAGAAGGGAGTCTCACTGAGGTCGATGCTCTGGTCTTGTGGTGGTACCAACAGACTGTACCACACAAGCACATATGGGGCCTCTTCAACAGGTTTGGCTGTCGTTTCCCAGCATGCCATGGGAGTAACACCATGTGATCAAATCACGATTCACATATGTTGGCACGTCATCTTACAAATATACGTAAGTCAATGTTTTAGCTTGACACAGGAGCCAGTTGTGGTTGCCGGCCAACTCCAGGCCAGGAGACACCTGGCTCTTAGGGTACAGTTTGGTCTTTTATGAGTTTTAAATGGTTTTAAGAGATTTAGCCCAGAGCTACAACACCTGGAGCCAGCGCTGTTCTTGGTGATATATCAGGAACAAGCATGCATGGATCTCTGTACCAACATAGAAGTTGTGGGCCCTAGGAAAGAACCCGTTCCCCATGTACCGCTTCCACGTGACACCCCTTTCCATATCTTGGGGCTCCTGACAACTTCCCATCTTCTCTTCTCTCTTCCCAAAAGAAGGACTGAAGCAATGGACCATTTTCTTATCTTCGCTTCCTCGTGCGAACAAGTAGAAAAGGGTTGACTTGCCTGTGGTTCTGACCAAACTAAAGAAAGCCTACCCCCTAAGCATTAAAAGCCAACGCCTGCTTTCCACCTGATGCAAATAGCATCCGCATCTGCTCCCTAAATTCAGATTTGGACTGTGAGAGGGGTAAAGGGTTAAAATGCCCCTCCCTCCATGGCCTAAACCCAGATCAGGGGGAAGCGACTCATTTTGTTTTTTTTAAAAAAAACAGCATCCACGCAACTACGACTTGTGGGAAGACTTGTGGGAAGACTGCCACATCTGTTTCGTCTTTAGGTATTTATATAGCATCTTCCCCACTGCTCAAAGACGTTCAAAGAAGTGCAATCCTTGTAACAAACCTGTAAAGTGGACTGTAATGTTTATCCATTAAGTGGGGAGAAGCAGAGGTTGAAAGATAACAGCGGCTTACAGAAGTGAATCTACTCAGTGAATTCAGAGGCAAGGTGAGATTTGAACCAGCGACTTCCGGGTGGCACCGTTCCCTTTCTTCAGCACAACTACAAGGAAACTAAGGGCAACTGGAAACACTTCAGCCCGCTTGGGATTTGAAGAACGCAGGCTGATCGGATTCTAAGCCAGCTCAGCCAGTCACTGGAGCTTTGCATCTGGGCAAGGGAAAAGGTGTTCTAAATCTCAGTTTATATAAAGACCTCAAGAAACGAGACTGGGATTATGTACCGGTCACGCACGAAACAGGCACCACAAAGAGCGTCATAAGACTTGGAAGGGAATCCATGGAACATCCAAACCCACCTCCCTCGGCTTAAAAAATAAGACAAAACAGGATCTCTAGGGCAGGGGTCTGTGACCTAAGGCCCTCCAGATGTTGTTGGACTCCAATTTCCACCAGCATGGGCAGGGATAATGGGAGGTGTAGCCCAACAGCATCTGGAGGGCCAAACGTTCCCCACCCCCAATGTAAGGAAGTGCTCTCTGGTTGGCTTTTGCTGCAGAGTTTCAGTCAAAGAACTCTCCACTGATCATGAATCCACCAACAGCAACACCTGGGTTCAAAGACCTAGAGACTAACACCCCATCTACCAGAATTAAGGGTCACTTTACACACTATGCTTAGGTAATGTCTCAGTGGAATAACTAGGGAGGAACCATAGCTCCGTGGTAAAGCATATACTTCACATGTAAGAAGGTCCCTGGTTCAGCCTTGGCATCTCCACTGGAAAAAGCATGTCTTTGAAAGGGACCTTTGAATGAAGCCTTCAAGCAGGCTGAACATTTACATATGACATCCTCCAGCAGCTATCAGATGATGTTGCAGCATGCTGGTGGGGCCCAACACTGACGCCACATAGGATGGCCATATATCTTCTTTTACAGAGGGTAGTCCTCTGTTTGAAGGGCTGAGCTGTCCAAGTCCAATACAGAACCGTCAGCACTGTTGTCCATCCACAGTTGGCACCTGGACAGCAGGCTGAGCAGTAGGCACAGAGGTCACCTGGTCACAGTTGTCCATAGTATAGTGAGATGGACTGTATTGTTATCTAAGTTATCGACCATGTTCAGATGACACGCTACGCCATGGTGGTTAAGCATTTTGAGTTAAACATTATGGCTTAGCAAGTTGTGTGAACCATTCCTAACCATGGTGGCTGGCTACAAAATCATGGTTTAAGCACAGTTTAATCGCTAACCATTGCTGCAAAAGGGTTAGTGGCCTAACCACAGCTTAGCGTGTTGTCTGAACAGGCCCATCGTAATTATTTATACAGTTGCATCTATACATATAAATTAGCATGTGCGCGTTTTATGTAAGTCAGAGTTGTCTCTTGTCCTCTTTTTGGGTGATGTATTTCCTCTTTTCCAGCAAGTCATAAGTGGCCAATCTAAGGAGTGCACTTTGCCACCCCCCTCCTGCCCTCAATACTGCAGCTAGCCCTGACTTCATATGTTCAGAAGTGTTAACACAAGAAGAGCCTTGCTTGATCAGACCAGAGATCCATCTAGTCCAGCATTCTGTTCAAACAGTGGCCAACCAGCTGCCCACAGGAAACTCACAGACAGGACATGAGTACAAAACCACCCTCCCACCCATGTTCCCCAGCAACTGGTGTACATAGGCATACTGCCTCTGATACTGGAGGTATTATATAGCCATTAGGATTAGTAGCCATTGATAGTCTTCTCCTCCATGACTTTGTCTAACCCCCTTTTGATGCTATCCAAACTGGTGGCCAACATCTCTACATTTTATGGTAGGAAATTCCATCCTCTATGCACTGTGTTCCTCTTATCTGTCCTGAATCTCCCAGCGATGAGCTTCATGGGATGATCTCGGCTTCTAATGTTGTGAGAGAAGGAAAGAAAACAACTCCCGATCCGTTTTTTATCCACTAAGGTCTACCTAGTCCAGCATTGCGTTCAAACTGTGGCCAACTAGCTACATGTGGGAAACCTACGAGGAGGACATGAATGCAATAGCATCCTCCACCCATGTTCCTCATCAACTCGTGTATGTAGCCGTATCACCTCTGATCTTGGAGGTAGCCATCAGGATTGTGATAACCTTCTCCATGAAATAGTCTTAATCCAAATTAGTGGCTATCATCACTACATGTTGTGGTACCCATTCCATACTCCATAACTATGCACAGTGTTCCTCTTTTCTGTCATGAATCTCCCACCAATGTCTTTGTGGGATGACCCCGGGTTTTAATGTTAGGAGAAAAGGAGGAAAATTTCTCCCTCTCTATTTTCTCCACACCATGCCTAATTTTGTACATCTCTAACATGTCTCCTCTTATTCACTATTTTCCCCAAATCAAACAGTCCCAAACTTTGTAACCTTTCCTCACAGGGGAATTTAACACCTAAAGTATTAAGAAAGCATACACCTAATCATGAAATGTATTAACAAGACAAACTCATGTTAGGAAATACAGATCTTAAAGAGGGCCACTCAGAGGGCTGGGGTGTGCAGTAGCGCCCTGTCGGTTGCACCCTCAGTGGCAAATTTCAAACCCACATTTGCTGCCACATAATGTGTGGAATGACATGACAGCACTCTTCAAATACTTAAAAGGTTGCCACACAGAGGAGGGCCAGGATCTCTTCTTGATCCTCCCAGAGTGCAGGACATGGACCTCCTGACTGTTAGAGCAGTACGACAATGGAACCAGTTACCTAGGGAAGTGGTGGGCTCTCCCACACTAGAGGCATTCAAGAAGCAGCTGGACAACCATCTGTCAGGGATGCTTTAGGGTGGATTCCTGCATTGAGTGGGGGGTTGGACTTGATGGCCTTATAGGCCCCTTCCAACTCTACTATTCTATGATTCTATGACCCTAAAAGGAGACCCATGTCCTGGTCACTGCAAGGGTCAAACAGACAGCTTTTTCTAAGGGAAAAAAATAAATAAATCCTCCTCCAGGCTACAAAACAAGTCCCAAATTACCGCTGAACTTTTGCCTCTCAAATCCACAGCTATAAATAAGCATGCCTGGAGCTGTACTCACCCTCCTCCCTGGGACACACCCTCCAAAGATGGCTCTTAACTACAGGGCAGCCTTGACCAAATAGAATATCTACAGGCTGAACTCAACCGCCACACAAGCTGGAGAAGACTCCCCAAAGCCACAGCCCAGACTGCCGGCTGCTGCTAACAACAGGGAAAGGCCTGCCAGCTCAGGAGAAGGTTCGGAGAGTTGGTTCTAGAACGGGACAATGTTGGCCTGTAACAGCGAAAACAAAACAGGGTCCCGTTGGCACTTTACAGGTTGACAAGGCTATTGCTGCAGGCAGATGCTTTTGCAGGTCAAAGCCCCGTTTGTCACATAGAAACATCCATCCCTTGGTCCCTCTAGCCCAGTTTTGTCGACACTGACTGGCAGCGGCCCTCCAGATTTTCAGGCAAGGTTCAGTTCAATTTAATCTTCATTTGCTTAAAACCAAGGGTCAACGCAAAACAGAAGAGAGAAAGAAAGAGAAAACCCCAAACAAATCCACTATAGGGAATCAGTTAAAAAAAAATCCATCACACACACACACACACACACACACACACACACACACACACACACACACACACACACAATTCTAATTTTAAAAGCAGCTATTGCAAATAATGAAACTTGGCACGTAACGTATTTGTTCTGGTCAGCTGCAAGCATACAAGTTCTCTCAAAATCTGACATCTCAGGACAAGAAAGTGGGCAGTATAATAAATAATGACAAATATCCTCCACCTCCTGCTCCCACAGATGCAGAAATACGGGACTTTTTCCTAGCCCTACCTGGAGAAGTCGGGAATTGAATCTGGGGCCTCGTTCAGGCAAAGCTGGTGCTCAGTCACTGAACTACGACTCCTCCCTAAGATGTAGAAAATGTTATCTTCACATTTATGAAGCGGGATCTTGGGCACTTCCAGACGGAGAGGTCTTGGTGCTACCGATCAGAAGGTATTGTGCAGCTATACCGTCTTTTCCTCCTTGGTGGAGGGTGCTTCCAGACGAAGCTTTTAAGGTGCCACTGCCCGGCCCTGCCTCGTTCACGGAATTTTACGCGGAATCCAGGCATCGTCATCGTCTTCTTCAGCCCAGGACCCTCCCCCATGTTTTCCTGACCTCTGCTTCAGTCTCTTCTCGTTCCACAGAAAATCCACCAAGAAAGAAAAGACAGAATAGCACCATCGCCTCCCAATAGTATTGCTAGATGCCCTCCGGCTGGAAGCACCTGAGTTGTCTGCAGTAAGGGAAAAGATGGAAGAAGCAGTGGGAAAACTCAGGATTTCAAGAGCTATTAATTATTATTATTATTATTATTATTATTATTATTATTATTATTATTTACATTTATATACCGCCCCATAGCCGAAGCTCTCTGGGCAGTTAACAAAAGATTAAAACACCGAACATTAAAAACCAATATACAAAATTTAAAACCATAAAAACAGATTACATACAATATACATTAAAAACAACTATTCTGGGTCAGTTAAACTCAACATATGCTGTTAAACGCCGGAGAGAAGAGAAAAGTCTTGACCTGGCGCTGAAAAGATAACAGCCTCATCGGGGAGATTGTTCCACAATTGGGGGGCCACCACTGAAAAGGCCCTCTCCCTTGTGGAAGACGATATGTCTGAACAGCATACACACCAATTTTGTGAATATAACAGGACGATGGCGTGACGGGAACCTCATCTGGAAGCATCCTGAGTCCACAAATATTTATGCCAAAATGCATCTGTTAGGCTCTACAGCAGCCTTCGCCAACCTGATGCCCTACAGCTCCTGCCATGACTGACCACTGGCCTTGCTGGCTGGGGCTGATGGGAATTGAAGTCCGAAACATCTGGAGGGCACCGGGTTGGGAGAAATTGCATTGGAGCACCATAAAACTCCTTTTTACCTTTTCTCCTAGAGATGGAAGATCTGTGGTCCATCCACATGCGTCACACACAGACACACACATGCACGCACACGCACACTGGAAGAGGCTCCCCACAATTAACTATTAACACACACACACACTTTAGCAGAAAACATCCACCACTAGCATCATGGATCTGGCTGTGGAAGGACTGGGCCAGGGAGGGGGCAGCCATCCCCAACCTGGTAAGCCATCCAGATGCATTGGACTAGAGGCAAGTATGACTATCCCCAATGAGACACTCACCTTCCTGCTGCCCTGGCCAAAGGCATGGCCCTACATCCAAGCAGAAGCAGAAGCACCTCCAGGCCAGCAAAAAAACACCCTCTTAGACAGACAAGCAAAGTCAACATAGCACCGCCTGCAGCCCTCTGGCTGATATATATATATATAATTCACAGACTGTCCGGGCAGGAAGACACAGACCTCCTCCTTCGTCCTGCCTTAACCCCTTCTGCACTAAGCTGCCCCTGCCTGCTGCCAATAACCCTTTCCATGCCGCAGACTAGCCTCTCTCCTTCCTCCCAAAGCCTTCCCATATTTCAGCCAGAAGCAGCATTAACCCTTTGCTTCCCACTCTCTTTCGAGCTGCGCTCGTGTAACCCCCCCCTTAATTGCAAGTTGGAGATAATCATACCTCCATGCTTGACGGGGCTCTTCTTCTAAAGTGTAGAGTATGATTAGGGCAACCATCACTTTGAACATTTCAACCGGTACTAGGTATCACACTCCTTCCAATACTGAGCTCAGTTGGTGAGTGTTAACAGAAATGAAGATTAAAATGGAGCCTCTGAGAAAGGGCTAAGGGAAGGAGGTAGATCTACAGGGCTTGCAGAATTACAAACAAACAAACACATTAAAAACATACACTAAGTGGGAAATCCCCCCCCCCAAATGAAAAATTGGAGAAGAGAACCAGAAAACTGGGGAGAATGGAATGGAGTGTTCTGGAGGTGGGTTTTTTGGGGGTGGGTGGGGGTTCAGCACCTTTAGTGCTTCGACTGGTTCTGACTGAAACCCAGAATGGATTCACAGCCCCACTGAAATCAGGGCCTCCACTGGTAATTGCCACCTAAATAATAATAATAATAATAATAATAATAATAATAATAATAATAACCCGCCTCTCCCTCTGGATCGAGGCGGGGAACAAAACTAAATACAATATAATACATAACATTAGTTAAAAGAACATATAAAACCAATACAATATTAAAATAACAATCACAGCACCTTAAAATTCTTAGGTTTAAAATTTATCTGGGTAGACCTGCCGGAAGAGACTGGTCTTTACGGATGTCTTAAACTCAGAGAGAGCATTAAGCTGATGAATCTCCTCCAGCAGGCCACTCCACAGTGTGGGGGCAGCAGAAGAGAAAGTCCTCTGGGTAACAGTTGCCAGCCTAGTTGTGGCTGACTGGAGTAAACCCTTCCCAGGGGACCTGAGTGTGCGGGGCGGATGTACAGGAGAAGGCGATCCCACAGGTAGACAAACCATGTAGGGCTTTAAAGGTAATATAACCAACACTTTATACCTCGCCCTAAAGAGTTGGATCTGAACTCATCAAACAGAGGACACCTTCAAAGACAGGGCTGACCTCTGCTGGCTCTCCAAAAGTGAGGATTGTCCTCTGTAAAATAGGACACCTGGGCAGCCTAAAATATGTTCTCTCACTGCTCCTTCCATCTTTTGTGGGTGCTTCTAGGCTAGCTTAACTAGTCAAATGGCACTGTACAGCTTATTCCAGCCTTTTCTCTTTAATGTTTGTGTGCGTGTGTGTGTGGAAAGGAAAATAAAGATGGAAGTGGTGGTGGGAAAACACGGGAAGGTGAGGCGTGGAAGACAACAAGATCTGGACCCACCCCTAAAAAAATCTGTGCATGAGGCATGGTGATGGTGCGATACAAACCTTGTCTGGAAGCCCTTATTAAATCCATTAAACAGGGGGGAAAGACAGAATAGCTGTACAACGTCTTTTGGTTTGCAGTGCTAGGAGCCCTCCACCGGGAAGCACCTTTAGCCTCTTGCAGCAAAACCAACAACGATTCTTGCAGTAACTATTACGGCTTCTGCTTTCATGGACCTGAGTCCACTTCATCAGATGCATGGATCTAATTGTGGTTCCTGGTCTGGCACAAACAGGGTTAACAGCTGGAGCCTGCCCCCACTCCCCATTCAAGAGGAAGTTTTGGTCATACTCTTTCCTGGGGAGATTTAAATTGCAGGAAGCCACAATAGAACCTACAGCAGTGCTGGGGTTATTTTTGTGGCTGATCTTTGAACTGCCTAGAATGGTGCTTCTTTTTTAGGGAAAGGATGCTCCGTCCCTCCCTCCCACCCACATGCAACAAGGCTGATCTTACACGGGAGGCAGGGAGCAATCCGATTTAAAAATAACTTACTATTCAGAGGGAGAAAAGTTTAAAAAGGACACAGCAATGGTCACACTTCAGGTTTTTCTTTTGCCCGTTCACAGAACTTTGATGAATACTTTATATTTATTTATTTATTTATTTATTTATTTATTATAGTGCTTTTATCCTGCCCTTCAGCCAAAAAGGCTTGAAATATATTGCTTGGGAGTCATACATCTTTGTAAATTTAACAAAACATTGGCCAATAGGCTCCAGATCTCATGACTGTTGTCATATTCCTGCTTCTAAATTCTTAGAATCCAGAATTCTCTGACTATACAATTGCCATCATTCGCATGAGAGCCTGCTGAGTTAGAATGATCAGCAGCAGGCCTAAGACGGAGGCTGAAATCAGAATAATTGGCTTACTCAGTGCCAGAGTGTTTGTGTTATCAGCAACAGTTGCGCTATGAATGACCTTTGTAAATAATGCAATTGTCAGTTTTTACATTTAATTTCCTTTTGAGCTCGCTGTTTATAATTGTCCACACACACACCCCATATGTACTGTATATAAACCTGAAACTCTCATAACACTCCATGCATCAGATGAAGTGCCCACTGTCCATGTAATGCTTATGCCAGAAATAATTTGTTAATTTGTAAAATCTTATGCTGGAATTAATTTGTTAATTTCTCAATTTGTGAAAGTTTATGCCGGAATTAATTTGTTAATTTGGGGGATGCTTGGAATTGTAGTCCAATACGTCTGGATAGCAGCAGGTTGGTCAAGGCTACTTTAATGTGTCACAAGACTCTTTGCTGTTTTACCATCATCCAGTATTCCAGTTCTGGAACTTATCCAAGACTTTCTAAAAGCTCCTGACCCCACACCCTATGTCAAGCACCAGAGCTGGCCCACATTTCTTGCTACACCTGCTACAGTAATGAATGGGGCAGCGCGGAGATTTGGTTGCTTTGGTGTAATGGAATGTTGGGAGTTGGAATTTATCATCATCATCAACATCATCTACTAAAAGCAAACTGGTTCACTGAGTATGGATCCTTATGGAGAAATGCAAAACCATATTCATGGAGAAAAACCCTCAAGGGGACACACACACCAGAACTGCCCAATGAGGATTGAACATGCTCAGAGGCTATGGAATGCTAAATGGCATTTGGGGGAGGGCATGAAAAACTAGAGAGAAGCAGAATGTAATATTCTGGAGGTGGGTATAGCTGGCTGGAACCTTGAACAGGAGTGAGATGTCCCACTCATTCCCTTTAATAGCGAAGTTGGGCAGTTGAATATCCTACGGGATTGGAAATAAAAGGGAGTCAGCCAAAAATTGGGGAGCAGTATAGCTCCATTAGAGTGCTGACTGATTGTGACTGAAGCCCCGAGCAGATGTCCACTGACATCAGAGCCACCACCCTCTACTGGAGCTTTTATGATTTTAAGCAGCGTGCAAGTATTTCTTAAAAATAAACTTCTGACCTGCAGCTCACTCTTCTCTTGTGGTCTCTCATATGGCAAAGCCACTCAAACTTCCCAGTCATTGGGCTCCTCTAAACAAATGATTTATTGCACGCTCATGAGTGGCCACTTACGGAAGTTTTTGGGTCAATTTCATGATGGCATCAACAAACAGGACATCTTCTGCTGAATCCTCCAGAAATACTGGGATGAAGGGAACCACTTTTAAAATGGTAATAGCTGGGCTATTATAGCAGGATCTTCCACCACTAGATGGCATTGTCTCAATAGAACTCAATGGAACTGAACGGAAAGGAAGGATTGATCAGGGGTCTGGAAACAAAGCTCTATGAAGAGAGACTGAAAGAACTGGGCATGTTTAGCCTGGAGAAGATAAGATTGAGAGACATGATAGCACTCTTCGAATACTTAAAAGGTTGTCACACAGAGGAGGGCCAGGATCTCTTCTCGATCCTCCCAGAGTGCAGGACACGGAATAATGGGCTCAAGTTACAGGAAGGCAGATTCTGGCTGGACATCAGGAAAAACTTCCTGACTGTTAGAGCAGTACGACAATGGAATCAGTTACCTAGGGAGGTCGTGGACTCTCCCACTCCAGAGGCCTTCAAGAGGCAGCTGGACAACCATCTGTCAGGGATGCTTTAGGGTGGATTCCTGCATTGAGCAGGGGGTTGGACTTGATGGCCTTGTAGGTCCCTTCCAACTTTGCTATTGTATGATTCTATGAATCTATGATTCAATTCAAATCGCTTGTCACCCTTCACCTCCTGTGTAATGCATCCCCTAACAATCGCGCCAAAGAACCAACATGCACAAAAGCCCCGGGTAACCAACGTGATTTCTCTTAATGTAGAGACACATCTCTTGGCTTTCAGCCACAGCTTCCATTTTAAGAAGTAGGTAGGAAGATCACAGGAATAAGCTGGGGGAGGGGAATTAGAGATAGCCATGCTGGTGCACTCAATATGTCTCAACTGCATTTAGTTCAACATGGCTGGCTAGGGAATGCTGGGAATTGTAGCACCTCTTTCTGTCTAAACATGCATAGGACTACACCCTTAGGTGCTCTGGGGGGTGGGGGGCAGGTGCACACATATGAGCCTGCCACTCCCCTAGCAGGCTAGGGGAGTATTTCTAGATAGCCAGTTATGGAAAGGGCTCCTTAGCATGTTTCTGAAAAGTGCTCAAGCGTTTCACTTGCAGGGCAATGAAAGAAAACGTCTGCTTGCGCACACTTGCTATTCAAACCTTGTGGACAAATGAGACTGTCCGTTTGTATATTCCACTGGAAGTCACAACGGAACATGGAGGTCGCTCAGATATGATGCTGTCCTAACCTGCATGGAAGCCCTTGACTGCAGATCTTATTCAGCTCCAACTTTCAACACCCAGATTCTTGTCCATGGGGTTATTTGAATATTTATTATTTATTTACTGCATTTTTAATCCCACTTTCCCAACAATTCCTGTTTCCCTAAGCGGCTCACTTCAGTAAAAAAGAGAGTCCGGCCCAGACATACCAAAATGGCACACGACACACAAGGGAGAGGGGACTGGAGGGCAAAGGAAAAGGAGGGAGATCAGTTTTTCAGAGAACAAAGTGGGGAGCTACCAGCGGGCCTTTAAAATGCACGTCGGGCCAGGCTGACCTTCCCTTGCTGGTGTTCTTGCTTGAAGGTGGCTATTTGCCAATGGATGGGGGCAGAAGTGGTCTATCTCCTTGTATCTGTAGTCCCAGGGCTACTGGCAGTATCAGAGGCAGTAAACCTATATACACCAGTTGCTGGGGCACATGGGCGGGAGAGTGTTGCGCCCGTGTCCTGCTTGTGGGTCCCTGGTCAACAGCTGGTCGGCCACTGCATGAACAGAGTGCTGGACTAGATGGTCCCTTGGACTGATCCAGCTGAGCTCTTCTGACGTTCTTATGATCTTCCTGGCAGAGAAGGGGAAGTGAGCTCCCTGCCACTGCCTCTTCTCTGTCTGATGGATGGGCCAGGTTGATCACCCGCTTGACTCGATGTTATTCCTGGGACAGGGGGGAGCAGATTTTTTGTGTCCCCACGTCCCCTGGCTGATGGCAGAAGCCAGTTTGCGCTGCCCTTCTGGTCCCCAGTCCCAGGACAGCTCAAGGATTTGCAAGGTGTGAAGAGACCGGCATCTTGCTTCTTCTCATCCAAAGATCTTTAACACATGTCAGCAGAACTGGGGGAGGGGGAGCTGGGGCACAACCTCCTTCATCTTATCTCCAAAGCTGAAGATTCCACGGAGCCCATCTGAAATAATAAGACAGGAGCAGGCAGGCAGGGTGGGGGGTCTCGGAGCAAAGAAACCATTACAAAGGCAGAGTGAGTGACAGAGACAGATGCTGCCCAGATAAGAAGGGCAAAGTGTAGGGAAAAGAACTGGCAGCCTTTCACAAGGACACACACAGCCAGGCAGCTCAATGAGAACAGCAAGAGCAGGGCAAATGGCAACCCCTTGGCTACGAATCGTGGTAGCCTGCCAGAAAATAGCCCAAGTCTTGATTCAGCACAGGAAGGATATTCCGGGACTCGCCACCCACCATTCGTCCAAATAGGAGCGCATGCAGCAACGTGAGAGGAAGTACTTATAAATAACGCCACTAGAGTGACAGACCACTGTTTGAAAGTCTGTCCAGTCCAATTCCAATTGAGAGGTCAAGAACCACCAGAACTGTTGCCCATGGACACTTAGGGCTCCATCACACCAGTGATTTAATGCACTCCTGCCAGGCTGGGTGTGCAATTTTGCAGCACAGTACTCGCATGACACCATGCCTGTCCTGCAGACACCCCCCACCTCTTCCCCAGCCTTTCCAGTCTTTTCCTAGAACAGGAAAAGTCTGGATTATTTTCCCCAAGCACATTTAATGCTCCTTGAAGCCTCTGTGTAGTGCCGCTGCCTTGCTTTTTCCTTTGTTGGGTGTGTATGCTTTGAATGGAGTCTTGTTGATGAAAGGGGAGGGTGGGGAGGTTCTCCTCCTCCACCACTCCGTGTCCAATGTTCGAATGAATAGACTGCTCCAACCCCACCTTCCTTGCCCACAGCTCCCTCATTTTTAAATTGTCTTTTTTATATTGTATTTTGTATTCGTGTTTTTAAATTGTTGGTTGTTTTTTATGCTCTTCATGGTTTTAATTTTTGTGAACTGCCCAGAGAGCTTCGGCTATTGGGCGGTATAAAAATGTAATAAATAAATAAATAAAAATAAAGAGATGAAACTTGGGACCTTGAGATCTCTTAAGTAGAGCTTTAGGCACGCCAAGTTTGAATCAGATCGATTCATCCCTTGATTTTTTAAGGAATTTTTAAATCCCCCCTTAAACCTTTTTCCTGATAGTCCACCAATGTGAAAGTCCACCTGTTTGCATTTGTGAAGGATCAATTTCCCTTTACTTTGATCACGTGAAGCTGTGTATCACCAGTTAATAAAACAGAGATCGGCTGGTTCCCTTACTCAAGAGTAAATCCCATTGATTTCAACTGCATTTACATCCAAGTCATACTAAAATCCGATGCATGTTTACCTTTGAGTAAACCGCATTGTACAGAGAGAGATTTACTTCTGAGTAAATACATATAGAACTGACTTTTAATAGTGTGGTCACTCAAGCTTTTTTTTTTTCAAAGTCTAAAACAGCAAACTGGAAGTAAGCCATAAGGAGAAGCCCTGTGTTATGGGAAGGCCTTCTTGAGATCATGACCTACAGCTGTGGCTGAGTCCAAAGAGCCCAGGTTCCTAGACATGTGTTAAGCTAAAAGTACTAAAGTTATTGCTAGGCAGAATGTTGTAAGCAGGAAGGTTTTGACAAGGTTAGGGTGACCATATGAAAAGGAGGACAGGGCTCCTGTATCTTTAACAGTTGCATAGAAAAGGGGATTTCAGCAGGTATTGTTTGTATATATGGAGAACCTGGTGAAATTCCCTCTTCATCACAACAGTTAAAGGGGCATGAGCTATACTAGAGTGACCAGATTTAAAAGAGGGCAGGGCACTTGCAGCTTTAACTGTTGTGATGAAGAGGGAATTTCACCAGGTTCCCCATATATGCGAATGACACCTGGGGGGATTCCACACGTCGTACTGAGGGTGCATCCATGCGCCCCCAGTGCGGCCCCAAAGCGATCGTGTAACTTGCCTGAAGAAGAGACGAGGAAGAGGCGTCCTTGCCGCCGCCGCCACCCACCTACCTCCTCGCTGGCCGGGTCGGAGAGCTCGGTGGAAGAAGGCGGGGTGGAGAGCTTCTTCCGCTCTCCACCCCACCTTCTTCTGCCGAGCTCTCCGACCCGGTCGGGTCGGAGGTAGGTGGGTGGTGGCGGTGGCAAGGACGCCTCTTCCTCGTCTCTTCTTCAGGCAAGTTACACGATCGCTTTGGGGCCGCACTGGGGGCGCATGGATGCACCCTCAGTACGACGTGTGGAATCCCCCCTGCTGACATTTCCTTTTCAATACAACTGTTAAAGATACAGGAGCCCTGTCCTCCTTTTCATATGGTCACCCTAAGGTTGACCAGAGACAGCCTGAGAGAATGAGAAACCTCCCAAACATGATTACCTGAGGTCTACCAACCACGTCTGCTAGAGGGGTAAGTATAAGATCACAATGGTGACTGCTTGGTTGGTTGAGAGAAATAGAACTGTAATTTTACTAAGAAAAATGCTAGCCAGTTTTTCTATTATGCTTCTAATCATCCCTAATTACATTGTATGCAAGAATGACTTTTGCTTGTTTCATCATTGCAAAGTTTTGATATTCGTTGATACTGTTTGAGCTCTGTGTGTGTGTATGCATGTATGTTGTGGTACCATATTGACCCTGTTCAGAAGACACTAAGCTGTAGTGGTTAAGCATTTTGAGCTAAACCTGATGGCTTAGTGTGTTGTGTGAACCATTCTTAACCATGGTGGCTACATATAACCATGGTTTAAACAGGTTCACTAATCATTTGCTGCAAAGGGCTAGTGGCCTAAACATGGGTTAGTGTGTTGTCTGAACAGTGTCTGTGTGTTATTTCACTTGAGAGGTGTTTCAGGGCCCACAACCCATATAAATTAATTCTTGAAGCCCAGAATTTTCAGCTGGGATTTATTCATCTGTTGCTGAAAGCGTTCTGTCCACACAGCCATCGTTTTCTCTCTGGGTCAGGTGAGTCACAGACACACCTGTTCAAATAATAGAAACAAGCTAAATGGGTGGAGTGGGAATGAGTTTCCCCATCAGTGGTTAGAGCTCCTCAGGCCGGGGAGCTGTGTCTGGAAGCCAACATTTTTCATTTCCCATAATGCCCCAGAATAATGCTACATCAGGCATTGTGGGAAATTTTAAATGATGGCTCATAAATGCCTGCCACAGCTACTACTAGGCCTATGGTTAGGAGCCTACCAATATAGGAGGAGGCACTTTACTAAGGTAGGGGACCATATGAAAAGGAGGACAGGGCTCCTGTATCTTTAACAATTGCATAGAAAAGGGGATTTCAGAAGGTGTCATTTGTATATATGGAGAACCTGGTGAAATTCTTTCTTCTTCACCACAGTTAAAGGTGCAGGAGCTATACTAGAGTGACCAGATTCAACAGAGCACCAGCTTTAAGCATTGTGATGAAGAGGAAATTTCACCAGGTTCTCCATATATACAAATGACACCTGCTGAAATTCCCTTTTCAATACAACTGTTAAAGCCACAGGAGCCCTGTCCTCCTTTTCATATGGTCACCCTAACTAAGGACCACCTGGAGCCAGCCCTGGGAAGCACAATAAAAGTGTGGCGACACCAACAGAGGCCAGCCTGAGCGTGAAAATCCCAGTAAACTATTTCACACCTAGACATTGTTCCGAGTGGCTACTCTCTCCACTACCAGAGCCTTAAACAAAACAAAACAAAACCCGAGGAAGAAAGTCACGGAGAGGGAAATGAGGCGTTCCGGCGAGCACAGCAAACATGTTTGGCAGACCCAACTTTTGGGAAGTGAGAGCGCTCTCCTGGAAATGGTAAGCCAAAGAAGAATAAACAAGGATTTAAAATAGCTTGACTCTGCTACCCCTTTCAGCGTGAATCATTTTGGTTCCCAATGGCTCTTTATTTTCAGCATGGAAAACACTCGAAGGCAGTAGTGAATAACATCTGAGTGAGTAGATGGATTCCCATGAAAAGAAATGAAGGAATAAGGCTTATACTTGAGGTCACGAGTAATATAATAGGGTCATAGGGGTCCAGGGAATTTGATGATGCCATTTTGGAATTAAATAATTATAATTAAATATTTTTAAATATACATTTTAATTAGGGTGACCATATGAAAAGGAGGACAGGGCTCCTGTACCTTTAACAGTTGTATTGAAAAAGAAATTTCAGCAGGTGGCATTTGTATATATGGGGAACCTGCTGAAATTCCCTCTTCATCACAACACTCACCTTGCCCTGCCATGCTGACTCCAGGTGCCCCACGAGGCCCACCCAAGCAGCGGGGTGTGTGTCAACTTTGTTTTAGAGCACCTTGCACACCTTTGCTCCTATCTTTGTTCAGCGCATTATTTTTTATTAAAAAGCTTTTGAGGGTGAGTTGGCACTCCAATTGAGACAACCGCCAGCCGGTCAACACTTTTCAAATCCAGCTTTGGCTGGAAACGGTTTCTCTTGATCTCCCTCTGGAGGAGGAAGGAGGTCATACTGGTGCCCAAAATTTAATTGGTAAAGTGCCACAACTGTAGGGTGACCATATTTGGGAAACCAAAAAAGAGGACACCTAGTGTGTGTGTGGGGAAGCAGCTTTCTGAGTCCTGCAGAAAGTACGTTATTCCCCCGCCACCTTAAAGAACCCGATTGGAGTGGAGGAGGGGAAAGGATTTCGTTCTGCACCACCACCATCCACTCCAATTGGGGCCTTTTCTATAATATCCACGAATGACCCACTTTCCCCTTTAAGACCTCAATTGGAGCTCGGGGTGGGGGAATTACGTGCCTCAAGACAGCATGTCATTCCCTCCTGCCATGCTAATGGCAGCCTTAAAGAGGAAGGTGTGTCATTCCAGGACATTATTGAAAATTATAGAAAATCCCCCCTGACACCATGGAAAGAACAAAAACCAGGACAAATCCGGGGAAATCCTGACAGTTGGTCACCCTACACAACTGGCTCACCACTCAAATATCGTCCATTGGAATCCACTCTACGGAAAGCATTCCCCCTATGGAAAAATAAAGCAGGGTTGGGAGCCTTACAGATGCTGCGGCCTATAAAAGCATCCTTTGCCATTGTCCATGCTGGCCAGAATGTTTTGGCCCCCTTACGGGCATCTCGCTTGCGCCAGAAGGCAGAGCGCCAATCTCCTCCTGGCCTAATAAGTGTAACACAGGAAGTTTGTATTCCGGCCTTTGTGTCCACGGACAGTGCTGGAGATGAATGGCATAACCATCTATTTCCCCCCCGAGAATATTTTCCAAACAATGTACCTGTAAGCATGCCGTGAGCTGGCACGGTTCAGTTTGATCTGCTTTGATCTGCTTCCCACACACCGGAGGGCAAGACTGGGACAGTGGTCCCGCTGTGTCCACCTTTGGTCCTGTTCCCGCACTCCATTTTGATACAGCTACCCATAGACAAAACACACCTACCTTTTGCCCAGGCTGAAGGGTGTGAGGGGCCCTTTGAAATCCTCACCACATCATAACATTAAAGAGGGTTTTTGTTTTGCTTGCCCTGTGACGGGGGGGGGGGGGGCTGTCCACAAGCACGTGAAGCCCCAGGGCAGGTGTGCAGTGGCGCTGCATCAATTATATGATGCAGCAGCCACTGCACAACCATTGTGGGGCTTTCACGCGAAGCTTCGCAGAAAAAAAATTGGGGACTGACCAGACCTTTTTCTCCAGAGTGAGACTGCTAGGGCGCATCTGCCATCTAGCCTCGCTCTGGAATTGCGGCGGAGGCTTGGCTGGGTGGATGGCAGCTCCTGATTGGTTGCCATCTTACCAGGCAGAGGATGGGGGAACCCTTGCACTTTTTCTGCTGCATCGGGATTACCTGCCGCCATGCTGAAGCAGCAAAAGCGGGAGGTTTTTTTGGCTTATTATGGCACCAACTCTCCAGGCTGCCCTTCTGTGCACCCCCACTCCCCGCCCCCCACACACACATGGTGGATGCACCAATAAATAAATGTTGATTTGCTGCTGAAATTCGGCAAAAGGGGCCTATTTGGCTTTTTTCTTTTTTAGCATTTTTTAAAATATTTTTTTTTTTAAAAAAAAATTGTGCATATCAACAAAACAGAACAGAAAATACATCGTGAAAATGAACGAAAGAAAAAAACCCATAGATTGCATATATAGGATTATCATCATTTCCATCATGTGTACCATTAAAAAAAAAGGGGGGGGGGGGAGGGAGAGAGTTATACAAAAGTTTCAAGAAAAGCAGACCAGGTATCTGTGTATTTATCCACTTGCAAGTTGTGTCTATATATAACACCCATTCAAAAGTTGATAATGTTATTAGGTCTTCGATCCATTGCATTATGGGAGGCGTGCATTTGTCCTTCCAATGTGATAGAATAAAGCTATTTATCTTTAAAACAAAGGAAATAGATCATTTTTGTTTTTACTTCTGCTATTGCACCATTGCATTTCAGCAGCAAATCTCTGTGTGTGCGTGTGTGTGTATTGCTTGCACTGCCAAATGTTGGTGGTGACGATCAGGAATATCAAAGGCTACATGGTTTAATTTGTTTTTAACTGTGCATATTTATTGTTTTATACTGTATGTTTTTATCTGTACAGAGCCTCGTGTGGCGCAGAGTAGTAAGCGGCAGTTACTGCAGCCGAAACTTTCCCCACGGCCTGGGTTCGATCCCAGCGGAAGCTGGTTCTCAGGCAGCCGGCTCTGGTCGACTCAGCCTTCCATCCCAGCTAGCTGGGGGAAAGGTAACTGCGACTGGGGAAGGCAATGGCAAACCACCCCACTACAAAGTCTGCCAAGAAAACGTCAGCGAAAGCAGGCGTCCCTCTAGGAGTCAGCAATGACTCAAGTGCTTGCAGGAGAGGTTCCTTTCCTTTCCCTTTATCTGTACGCCGCTCTGAGATCTTAATGATAAAGGGCTGGATATAAATGTTTTAAATATTTTTTTAAATAAATAAATAGTCCTGATGGCTATGTGCAGCCTTCAGTACCAGAGGCAGTGTGGCTATGTACACCAGTTGCTGGGGAACATGGATGGGAGGGTGTTGTTGAACCGTGTCCTGCTTGTGGGTCCCTGCTGGTTAACAGCTGGTTGGCCACTGCATGAACAGGGGTGCAGCCCCTGGTGGGTTCCAGGGGACAAAATTAGCCCCCAGACTCCTAAAATTTGCCGTCCCTGCTGTATAAACACAACATGCCGTGAGGTCTCAAAATGGGTCCAAAGCAAGCAGTGTTTCCCTACCACCACTTCTGGTTTCTTCCAGCCACAAAAAAAACCCCTTCATGGAGAGCTAGACAGAAGAGCTACGTGATGCTTTTGAAATGGTTGGCAGCCCTAGAAGCCCACCGTCTGGAAGCACCCCTTGCTCTCCAGTATCGAGGGATTGCAAGCAGAGAAGAAAACAAACTCTCTGGACAACTTAAAGCAAACTTAAGGGGAATGTACCACCTAGTGGTCACATTCTATACTGCGGTCATTCTCAACAGCTGGCCTGTGGGTTTTGCAATCCCTGCTTAAACCCTACATTTATAAATATACTAATTATGGAAACATCCCCCTCCAGTCCTCCCCCTCCTGATGTTTTTGCATCAAACCTGGGCTAAGTTGATTCTATGCACTCTTACTTGGAAGCAGGACCTATTGATTTCAATGAGATTTCCATCTGAGTAAACATGCATAGGAGTGCACTGTTAGTCAGAATAACGTTTCCTGCACTCCCTTTTGCGAAGCGCAAGCTTAAGGTTTATTCATAGTGCCCGGGAGCATCCCCCCCATTTTTGCGTAATGTCCAGCTTGAAGGAGAATCCTGGGAAACTTGAAAACATCCTGACCACTCTGTGATGCTGTAGTCTGTCCTGACAAAAGAAATTATCCTACAGTTACTTCTTGGAGTGACAACTACCCTCCTCTGACATAAGAGGACAGGCATTGCACTATAAAGCCTTTCTCCCTTTTGGACACATTTGGGAATTTGAGAAACTGCTGGCATCACAAAGTGCCTAATCAGTGGGTCTCCGCTTTGACATCCACTTTGACTGTTGTTTGTGGCAGACTGAGAACAGACACAGAGAGCTGATTTCGGGACTCCAGAAGCCTCTTGGCATGCTGGCTGTCTCCCTAGAGCAGCCTTCCTCAACCTGGGGCGCTCCAGATGTGTTAGACTGCATCTCCCAGAGTGCCCCAGCTGGGAGTTGTAGTCCAACACATCTGGAGCGCCCCAGGTTGAGGAAGGCTGCCCTAGAGAGTGCTGGACTAGACGGAACCTTGGTCTGATCCAGCATGGCACTTATGTTCTTAAGGTGGGAATAGCAGACGGCACCCATCGGAGTCTTTATTATTTATTTATTTATTTATTTATTTATTTATTTATTGCATTTGTATATCGGCCCATATAGTCCAGTCACTGACCATAAGACCTGTAGGACTTTTGAGGTGGACAAGTTTTCTCTTCAAATGCTGTTATATTATATTTGTACATCAAAATATAAATATCTTTTGTCAGGAAATAACTAGATACATTTTTTAAAAATGGTTTTAATGCTAGCAAAATAGCGTCAAAATAGCCAAAATATTCACATTCAAATGTCCTAGAGGAGTAAAAATAGTCTTATCTAATAAGAAATTGTATAAGGAATCCAAAAAAAATGTTGTATTTAGTATAGATATACTGACAAGAACAGAATATTATGAAATTTAGTATGAGCTACTGCACGTATATGCCCAAAACAAAATGGCGTCCTACAAAATTTATGCCCAGGTTGCCAGATGTCTACCCAAGATTTTACCCTTCCTTCAGGCATGCCCTAACAGCATTTGAAGAGAAAACTTGTCCACCTCAAAATTCCTACAGGTCTTATGGTCAGTGACTGTATTAACAGCCAAAGATATCTGGGCGGTTTACATTTAAATTATGTGCCTCCATCTATGTGTTTGTAAATAAATACAAATACTGCAAAATACTGACAAGCCTCCAGTGACCTCCCTCCAAAAGAAACCAAGCCTCAGCTGGGAGGCACTGCAGCCCTGGAATTTCTCCCTGCTTGGGTGCAGAGAGCAGTTTTCACTGATAGCGAATAAATGGGCTCAGGGGCTCAGCTAGGTAAAGCTCTAAGACCTACTTCGTGGGGCTCTAGGAAAGACTTTGGCCAGATGAGTGCCGTCCTTTAGAACTGGTGTGATGCGGTTGGTTGCTGTCAGCTCCAGGTTTTGGAGGGCCCTTGGGCAGGAGACCCTCATTGGGCATCTCTTCAGCAAGTCTACTTTCTTACCAGTCCTGTTATCAGCTGCTGCTTCCTCCTCTGTCTCATCATGGCTCCCACTTGCTTGCTCGCCAGGCAGAGAGCTAACAGGCAAACAGGCTGTGGCATCTGCTCTGCTTCCTCCTTTTCACCACCACCGTTACCTGGGCCAGAGCGATAGGCAGGTGAATAAGCAGGATGCAACAGGGAGGAGGAGGAGTACATTCCAACGGGTCCTCATTAGTTGGCCCCTGCTGGGGTGTGGGCCCTTTGCAGCTGCCTACCATGCTCACTCTGGACGCCAACATTACAACAGTGAAGTCGAGGAGCAAGTCCGAGGGCTATTACCGGTATGCCCCATACTGGGATATGGGGCCTTAGCAGGTGCCTGATCATATGCCCGCCCTTGACACTTGTCCTAAAAACACTGGCTATCAAGGCTGTAAACCAGGAGGTACACGATTCAAATCTTACCACAGCCACAGACCCATTAGACAGCCTATTCTATTAGCTTCAGCTTCTCAGTGTAACAGGATAATAATTCTGACTTACCTTACAGGTTGAAAGTTTGCGGAGCATCTTGAATGAGAGCCAGTGTGGTGTAGTGGCTAAGGTGTTGAACTGGGAGTTGGGAGATCTGGGTTCTAGTCCCCACTCGGCCATGGAAAGCCACTGGGTGACTTTGGGCCAGGCACAAACTCTCAGCCCAACCCACCTCACAGGGTTGTTGTTGTGAGGACAAAATGGAGAGGAGAAAGAGGAGGATGAGGATGTATGCCACCTTGGGTTTATTGGAGGAAAAAAAGGCAGGATATAAATACAATAATATCTCGACATCAGTTTAGATATTCTGATCATGGTGAATTGCTTTTGAGAACCATTAGGGTTGAAAAAGCGACATACAAATGTTTTCATTATGAGCTCCCAAAGTCGAGCACACTGATAAAAAATAGCCGAGGGATGAGGGTTTATTTGCTGGCTCAGGTTTCTTCACCTGTGCATCCCTTTTCGTATAAACACCAGACACCATATTTCAATTTATATGAGAGAGGGGCAGAAATGTGAACACGCACACAAAGAGCTAAGAATGGACAAATGTGTCCGTTTCATTTGTCCCACATTCCCATTTCTTAGATCTCAGGTTCTTTCCTTTACATACATGGTCATTTTCAAAGTTTGACAAATTCTTATCAAAAACAAACCAAATCAAAATTCTCACCCAACCGCATTGGATAAATTCAATCCCATCATGGAAGAGGACTATGTTGTACTTGCCTGCCAAATAGCTGTTAAAGATAAGGAGCCTGCCAGAAAAAAAAAAAGGTGGCAACCCTGATCCAGCCCCACAAACACAGGTGAATATATGGGGATTCAAATTTGGGCATCTTTACATTAAGAGGAAATTGTGTTGCTTACTTGGGGCATTTGTGCTTCCTGCCTTTTGGTGCAAATGTTATGGGGTGCATTACGTGGACAGAGAGGGGCAACCACATGGTTAAAATTGAATACTTCCCCTTTAAGTATCCGTTCACTTCTATTGAGACAGCACCATCTAGTGGTGGAAGATCCCACTTTTTCAGATGTTAGGTTCTTTTCATGGTGGGATTTCCAATGGATGCCGCAGGAGACACCCTGGTCATTGATGACATCGTGTAAACAACCCGCAAACTTTCATGAGTGGCCAATCACGAGCGTGCAATAAATCGCTCGTTTAGAGGAGCCCCCAGACTTTTAAGTGCTAAGCACTCAAAGCCCTGAAACTGGCTAGATGAATCTGTCAGTTTCGGTATTTCCTGCATTCACATTTTTTTTCATCTCAAGTTCTGTCTGTCTTATTTATGAAAAAGCTTGAGTCTCGGTTGTTTCCTCCCTTTGGTCCCCGCACACACGCACACAAACACACGCACAGGATTAGCAAAAAAATTGACACGTCGTTAAATAACTCAAAGCACAAACTAATACACGAACCACAACGTCTAGGGAGAATGGCCAGCTAACAAAACAGATAGCCTGAAATGGATTTTGAACCGGACGGTGTGGAGGAACACGGTGTGACTTTTTAGATGGGCAATGCTCCAAAAGCTGCAGCCTCAACTGCTGCTAGACTTCGCTTCAGACAAAGTTTATCTAACTAACCACACAGAGCAACCGTCTATCATTACTCTGCAATTTCAGACAGAAGCCCTGATTGGCTGTCAGAGAGGGAAGAGCGGCATTTGAAATTCTCATAGAAAGCAAACGAATCAAAACAAGGAAGAGGAGAAAACATTGCCACACAGAGCAACGCTCCCCATTTGAAGTCTGCAGGCACATACAGAAAACACAAAAGGCAGGGCAGAATGTGTGTGTGTGTGTGTGTGTGTGTGTGTGTGTATAGTTTTGATTCCTGATCTACTACAAAGCAATTTATTTTACATTTCACAGAGGGGTGAGGAATTTCATCCCATCCTATTTCAATTTGTACATTCCACCAAGCAAATATACAAAAATGCTGAAGTTGCCATAGGTCAGAGGTTCCCAGGGTCTTGCAAACTCTGTCCAGGTAGTCTGCAGAAAAGTTGTAGAACAGAGCTGAGAAATTACTGTGCATAGACCTACATGTTTAATTCCCCACCCCCAATATAGGAGATCAAAGCTGTTTTCACCAGGGTC
This sequence comes from Elgaria multicarinata webbii, assembly GCF_023053635.1. NCBI lineage: Eukaryota > Metazoa > Chordata > Lepidosauria > Squamata > Anguidae > Elgaria > Elgaria multicarinata. Next base: position 10,813,850 of record NC_086183.1, on the reverse strand, counting down.
AGATTATCAAACAGGTTAATAAAAGGCCTTAACACAGGACCCATAATGCGGTGCTGGTGGAATCTATTAATTTATCCTTAAAATTTACCAGCTAAAGGCAAGACTGTGGTTACTAAAAGACAAGTCTAGTGGTTTGATTTGTAGAACAACAAAATGCATTATGTGGTCCACCAAGCAATTTTCCAGTAGACTGCTAAAAAGAAAGGAAAACACACACGCCATGAGAACTTCTGCCATAGATAACTTGGCTAAACTGAAGCATTTAACCAGGCCACTGTGGGCTTAGCAGGTTTTAATCAAGGAGGAGCAAACGTCAACAACAGCTTCATGTGCAGCAATGTGTTGGTGAGTATTTCAGAGATTTCTTATTGTACCACATCCTCATACTCGGTGGGGAAAGGCATAGTCCCACTGCTAAACTGTGGGCAGAACTTTCTGAAGGAGCATGGATTCCTTACGCCCTCCAGTTGATAACCTACCATCCAAACGCATGCGTTCCATGCGCCTCAAACGCTTACTTCAGTCCTCGATGTTTCCGATGACAATTCCCAGCATTCCTGATCATTGGCCATGCCAACTAGGGCTGATGGGAGATGAAGTCCAAAACATTTGAAGGGCATCAGGTTGGAGAAAGCTATGCAGCAAACTTAATAATTGGACCTGAACATCACATAGGGTTGAGTTGTTCTGAACTTCCAAATAGTTTTGGGAGAAGAGAGTGCCTCCCCTCCAACTCAAGAAGACAGAAATTAGGTAGCTAATTTAATCCTTAATTTTAAATAACTGGTATTTGACTAGGTAGGCATTACTTTATTGCAATTTTTTTCTTTAGCCTGGCCTTCCTCCAAAGAGGTCAGGGGCTATACTTCCTCCCATTTTACCCTCAGAACAACCCAGAGGAAGATTAAACACTGTCAGTGGTTGAAGGTCACACAGTGAGCTTCTGGCCAAGCAACAAACCACAGTCTAAAATCCAGCCCTCTATAGACTACACTTTGCTGACTCCATTATTCATTTCCTTCAAATACAATAGCCTTAATTTTGAGTCCTTTCTTCCTTTAAAAAACCCAACAGCACCAGAATAGGAAACACGCAGGACTTGTGGGTACATCGGCAGAGCTGTGGAAGACATGCCTTTGAGCTGGCCAGAGGGGTTAATCTTCCAGTGTTTATAGGTTTTCCGTTATACAGTGATGGACAAATGGGCGTAAGGACAAATCATTAGAAGCTCTAGGTTCAAATCCACAGTCAGCCATGATGTTTACTGGGCATTCATGGCCAAAGTACAAGTATTTTTCTCCCCAGCGGAGCTAATAGCAAGGGATTTAGTATGGGTAAACAGCATTAGGGGGTGGTGAAAGAGATAAACACAAGACAAAATTGGAGTTTCTCTGTCAGCACTCATCCCACAACAGCTTTAAAGTTTATTTGGTTTTAATAGGAGATCTGATCAATATTTTTTCTTTCCTCATCCTCCAGCCTCTCAATCTCGCCTCCCTCACAAGGTTCAGTATTTTTAGTAAAAAGACTGGCTAGAAATGTAATAAAGATGTACACTGTCCCAAACCCCTTAGAGGAACACTAGCATGAAAATGTGATGCAATAGCAAATTTATGCCATCAACAATACACATGGCTGGTTACATGTTCTCAGGCGTTTCAGATGGAGATGTAGACTAACAGATTAAGGGCACAATCCTATACCTTCCACCTTTGATGATTGTAAGCCTCTGAGCTCAGAGGTTTACGATCACTCAAATGCAGAGTGGGACATGTGGCAGAGGCGACCCATTGCCTCCTTGTCCTTCTGCTCTGTATTTTAGCTTGACAGGCTTTTTGGCCCATCTAGCTGGGACATTTCACAAGGGGAGGAAAGGAGGCTGAAGAGACCTCGGGTTAGCTTATATCCTGCCCCCCTCCCCTCCCCTCCCACTGGAACATCCCCTTTACTGCCTCTCCAAGGTTGCTTTTCCAACCATGGAGAGGCAACCAGCATGGTTCTTCCTGTGCTGGCTGCAAAGGGAAATGGCTAAGGAGTGCAGATTCCTGGCTCTGAGGTCAGAGTGGTGTCTCTGATCTTGGATCCTGGAATCCAAAGTATCCTATGGCCCCTCCTGACGCTCTCTGGGGGACATAGGATTGCTCCCTAAGTCAGTGCTTCTCAAATGTTTTGAAGTGGGACCCACCTGTTAACTTACTCAACCTTCCAGGACCCACGTGTAAACCAATGTTAGAGCCTTAATTCCCCCCTCCCCAGAAAACACAGCTGTTAACACTTCAGTAGTTAACATTGAGCAAGCTTATATTTAATTTTAATATTAATCTAGGTATATATCAGCTTTCTGCAATCTGGTCCCATCCAGGTGTGTTGAACAGGAATCCCCATCCTTCCCAGGCAGCCTGGGCATTGACTGGAAGTGATGGGAGTTGCAATACAACATATCTGGAAGCCACCAAGTTGGGTAAGGCTGCTGTAATGCATATCCTCACAGGAGGGCTGGTAGGGAAAAGTGGAGTTTACCTACTTCTGTTTGACAGCACGTCAGATGCTGTTTTAAATGCTCTTTAAGCCTCGTGTGGTGCAGAGCGGTAAAGCAGCAGTTTCTGCAGCTGAAACTCTCCCCACGGCCTGAGTTCGATCCCAGCGGAAGCTGGTTTCAGGCAGCCGGCTCTGGTCGATTCAGCCTTCCATCCTCCAGAGGTCGGTAAAATGAGTACCCAATTAGCTGGGGGAAAGGTAATAACGGCCGGGGAAGGCAACGGCAAACCACCCCGCTATAAGGCCTGCCAAGAAAACGTCAGCAAAAGCTGGCGTCCCTCCAAGAGTCAGTAATGACTCAGTGCTTGCACGAGAGGTTCCTTTCCTTTCCTTTGGCGGCAAATTGCTAGGATTTGCTTAATTTTCTCATCTACTGTACCAGATCTCTCTCTCTCTCTCTCTCTCTCTCTCTCTCTCTCTCTCTCTCTCTCTCTCTCTTCTTTTAAGAGCACAGCTACTAACAAAACCTATTGCATTAGACAACCAGTAACACACACTTCCGCTAATGTGATTTATTTAACTGAATGTAAAAAACAGAAAGAACGGCATATGCAATAGGTAGGAAAAACCCTAACGGACCTAAGAAAAAGTTTCTGTAACCAAAAATCTGCAGTTCTTCCTATAAACAAGAGCAGCCCTGTTGCAAGAAATTTCAACTCAGACTACCCATCTGCACAGTCTCCTAAACTTACAATTGCTTCCAATTAAACAAAGGACTCTGGCGTGTTTGAGAGAAAGGGAAACTTCAGGATTTACAGACTCAGAACTATTTGTATGGCTTTAATCTGGAGGATAATTCATAAGCTTTATGCCACTCACACCTGTTTTTCCTTTTTCTTAGGGATTTTCATCTTCCAGCGTTGCAAACTGCCTATCTTGCTACTGAAGAGGGCGAAGCTAAAATATTTAGCGCTAACTATATTTTGAAATTACTCTGTTAAGTTTATCTTTCTTATATATTGTCTTATATAAAAAGGTGGTCCCTCACTGTCCAACCCACCTAGGAACACATTGGGATCCAAAGCTTGAGAAGCAGTAGATTTAAGTCCAAAGGAAAAGGCTAATGCTGTGCATTCTTTCATTTAGTGCCATGATAGGCTTTTTCCTCATCTTTAAAGCAATAATAATAAAAAAAACCTAAATTCTTAATACAATAAGTTGGAACAACGTTCACCTCCTTCCATTCATCAGAACTTCCTTGAACAGTTGAGTCTATTTTTATACTGCTTTGCAATTAAAAAGGACCAAAGCAATTTACAAAAATGAACACAATACACAGCAAATGAAAAACAGAACATTAATGGCCCTACATAAGAACATTTAGCCCCACCTTCCTGAGGAGGCTAATTTACAATGCAATTTTATACTTGTCCACTCAGAAACAAGACCCATTGAGTTGAATAGGGCTTATTCCCAAGTACGTAGGTACAGAATTGCAGCCTATAGTATTGCAATCCTAGTCTTCATGTGTGATCTCATCTTAATTGTCGAAATAGGGAGCTCATAGGGAAGGATGCATACCCCAAGATAGTCAGAATTCTGACTATTTAGGGCTTTAAAAGTTAAAACCACTGCCTTGAATTTGGCCAGGAAACGCATCAGTAGCCAGTGAAGCTGACTGAAAGTCTTTGAGAAAATTGGCTTCAGCAGGTTTAAATTGTTTCAAGGGAAGCCCTATGTAAAGTCTAATAATCATCTAATTTCAAGGTCACCAAAGTATGAACGATAAGGATCAGGTCTCTGTCTTCTGGTCATGGGTGCAGCTGATTTATCAGCCAAAGCTGATAAAAGGTAGGGCTGTGCACGGACCCCCCAATCTGATCCGGGTCCACTCCACCCCATGTCAATCCGCCTATGGTCCGCTCCGCTCTGCTGTGGAGCTCTGGATCCGAATTGGAACTCCACGGCAGCACTGCCGCCGCCAGGTAAGGCCCCCCTACCCCCTCACAACTTACCTGCCTCCATCGTGGTCCGGCGGCAGCTTCAACTGAGGCCGAGGACTCAAACAGGAAGACCAGGCCGCAGCCGCGTCCTGGTCTTCCGATTTGAATCCTCGGCCTCAGTTGAAGCTGCTGCCGGACCATGATGGAGCCAGGTAAGCCCCCCTCCCCCCTGCCCCTTACCTGGCTTCGCCGCCGTTGCTGCATGGACTGCAGCGGTTCCAGGTAAGGCCCCCCTCCCTCCTTACCTGGCTCCATCACGGTCCAGCGGCAGCTTCAATTGAGGCCAAGGACTCAAACAGCCTCAGTTGAAGCTGCCATCAGATCGCGATGGAGCCAGGTAAGCCGCCCTCCCCCCCTGCCCCTTACCTGGCTCTGCTGCCATCGCCACACGGACTTGCGGCAGCGCCAGGTAAGCCCCACTTACCTTTTTTTCAGAGCTCTGGATCGAGGCGAAGGATCCAATTGGTCTCGATCTGCAGCTCCCCTGACCCAATCCATCTTTGTCGGAGGCGAATCAGGCCGCCTCGCTATCGCTTCTCCGATCCAAAGCGAAGCGGAGCACAGCTCTAATAAAAGGCACTCCACGCCATGGCTGTGACCTGAGCCTCCAGTAGCAATGTTGCAACTCAGGGCATGTAAATCAGGCCATTCGTTTCACAAGACTCAACAATAGGAAACAAAACCACTCATCCAAAACATCTACAGCTGAGCACATATTCCAGTCTTTATGCAGAACTGCCATCAGCAGAGAGGTTGTGTTTCTCTGGCTAAACCTGATCTAGCAGTCAGATCAAGCTCTGTATATACATGGAATACCTGTTGGTGCTTGAACAAGGAGAGCATTACTTGAAGAACTAGTATTTATAGGGTGGATCAGTTTTCCTGTCAATAACACAATGCTTCTAAGTTAGGATTTCAGCAAAGCATGTACAGAACTTGCAAGTGGATTACCTCTCATGAAGCAGATCCACTCTGTTCTTACTGGCAACCAAAAGTAGTCACCTGAAGCAGCTGCCTCATAGAAAGGCTGCTTCTAGACACAGTAATGAAAGTATTTGGCAAGATTTGCTCACACTGAGCTCCCTAGCACCCATTTTGCCTCATGGGAAAATAGCCTAGTTTATGAAGAGGAAAAGAAAATCTTCTAGCTGTTTAGAACAACAAAAAGGCATCTCTTTAAACTCAAGGACTCTTTTCAATTCAGACTTTATTTTTTAAAAAAGCCATGAACTCAATAAATTACACAATCATTCCCCCACCCTTTTTAATAAATTCTTCACAAAATAGATTTTACAATTTATAAGGAAAAGCTTTGAAAGTCTGCTTTCTTTCGGAAGTGCTGATGAGGATCTTGACTTCTGTGTTACGCTGGTGGATTGTTTTGTAGCTGCTACAATAGTTGATTTCAGAGATTTTACAGGAACCCAAAGCAAACACAAGTAACAACAAAAGTCACACATACACATACACACAAATCTCAGGGACAGTTGTTCAGAGGATAATTAATGGAACAATCAAGTTAGCATTCAATGCCAATGGGCTAAGCACCATGAAGGGAGGTGAACCTGAGAAGGTCTCCCCAACTTTTTAAAAAAAGAAACCAGTGCACTTTGGGCATTATATATATGCTCTATTCCTAGTTTCTGCACTGCATTTGAGAAGCACATGCAAGAATGCATCCAAACTCTGGATTTGCCAAGGACCTGCAAGTGCCAAGAATTTGTACACAGTAATCAAACTAGTTCGGACATAAATGAGTTCTTGCTTTTTCTTGTCCTCAAAGACTGCCAAGCTCCTACAGCTCTTGTCCCATGTTATTTTGTCTGACACACATATTAAGGAATTTTCTACTGATGGGTGACAAGATAGCACTAAACAAGGAGTTCCATAGGAGTGCCTTCCTGCTTGCAATATAATCTTGTCTCTAAAGGCACAGATGGTGCTTTAAAGAGTAAAGAGAGTTTATCAATAATGTTTTAACTGCACAGAAGTTAAGGTATTCTTTGCAGCCAGACAACAGACATTAATTGGATCCTCAACTTACACAATATAGCATCACACTGGAAACCAGATAAAGTATATAAATTGACACCAACTGAAATTCTCTCCAGGTATAACTGAGTGAAATCTCAGATTGTTTTTGTGACATTTCCTCAAATGTTATTTTAGATTTTCAATCTGATTTCCCCCTCCCCACCCCCCAAAAGGTTTTATAAATAGTTAAAAATACACTCCTATATTCACTTACTTAGGGGTAAGTCCCACTGAACACTGTGAGACTTGCTTCCAAATTAACATACATAGGACTGCACTGCATGGCTGGCAAGCACAGTTTGAGCAAAGGGATATAAGTTTTTCAATTTGGGCAAATACTTTCCTTTAAAAGGTATCTTGCTCGAGAACACGTTCTCATTCTACTCTTCAAATCCTAGCTATGGTGGTATAAACCGCCCCAGTGCATTTCATGAGAAAACAAAAGTCCATTCACTTCCTGGCTTCCAGACTGTAGCTGATGGCAGTAGAACAATGTCAACCCAAAGAAAGCAAAATGAACATATACACATTATTCCACTTTCCCCTATAAAGGTCTCTATTTACTCATGAGCCAGTTTTTATTCCTGTCTGCTATCAAGCCCCGCCTATTAAAACAAAACAAAGTGTGCAACACTTTTTACCCTGTGCATGGAGAGCAAGGTGCAAAGTGGTATGTGCCTGCACACAAGCAACCTGGGAGGGAGAAGGAAGTAGCTGAATGCTTTGGGGTAAGAATCGGAGACAGAAGGGCTCGCTTCAGGAGTAAATATGCCAGTCATGATCTAGTGCACATAGAAAACAGTAGTGATGGGAACTAAGGAGGCACGGTGGTGGTAGAGGGGGCTATATTCATCTCTGGTTGAGTTACTTCTGCACCCTGTTCTCTGCACATGGGTTAGCCAGATTGTGCGAAGTGTTCACTATCTACCAACCAAAATTTACGAAAAAAACCCAACCCCCAAACAAAAGAGTAGAAGAATGAGCACTACTCCTTCGTACAGAGGAATGTCCCCTCTCCTCCTCACCCCAAATTGGCAACATTTTCTAACAAGAAAGAATCTGGATGGTTCAATGATACACAACACTTTCAGACTTCTTCTCCCCCACAATAAGCAAAAAAGACACATATCCCATCATCAAGACCACAAGTGACTCAAAGAACCTCTAATAAAAGGCAGGGCAGTAATTAATGCGACTAGCCTCTATACCAGGGCAACAAAGGAGATCTTGGGGAAAATAATCATATTTGTCAATTTTTTAAGGAGGGATTTTTTTTTCTTCCCTAGGATTGACATTTAAAAATAGTAATAATAGTAATAATGAAGTAATCAAATAAGCTTTCTGCATTAACAGTAATACTGGATATCAAATGCAATATGAAATGCAAAGAATAGGGGTAGAACTATGGTCTAGGAGATACCCACTTCCGTTACCCTAGAAAAATGAAGCTGAATGCATAATGGCCTAACCAAAGTGCTGGCACTTGACTGCTGGAACGTCCCTTCAGAACTATCTATTGCAGTCATCCATTCTAAGAGATTCTCCCCAAAGTAGCTCAGTGCTCGAATTACAGGTTCCCTTTGCATCACATTTGTTAATCACATTTTGTGCCATCACATTTTCTTTCTTTCTTTAAGGAAATACAAGTGGGGAATGATTATATGCTGGGGAATTCATGGATGCGCCATAGTCACCCAATTCTATACGAGACAATATAAATAATGGACATATTTTGTCCATATGGAAAGTGGAGGAGGGGAGTCAATTCACCCATACCGACATAAATATATACACGTTTACAAAGTTGAATGATTTGCATTACCAGCATGCAAATCTTCTATTCCACGGGCATTCCAAATTCTGCAATAGGAAACTGGAATGTTTGAAATATTCCATAATGTATTCCTAGAAAGCAATCACTTTCCTGGCCAGGTGGATAGCAATACAGCTGTAGCTTGGAAATATACATACATGGGTACTGAAACAAAAATGGCCACTTTGAGCTTAGTTTACAAAAACCAGGAGAAATGCAATGGGAGGAAAAACACTGAACCCTGACACCTTGAATTTGGGTTAGTCTTTTTTTGCTTCCACAAAATGCTGCACCATTGTTACAGACAAAACTCTACCACAAGGGCAAAGTACTCCAGAGGTCACGTGTCCCAGTTGCTGTCTTTAAAAGCAATTTTGACTAACCGGAGTTCTAATTCAAAAGCATCTGGGCGGTCTTGTGGGTTAGCAGCAAGCATTTCCTTAATCAGCTGTTTCATACGAGCATTCATCGTCTTTTTCTTAACGGGAATGAGTAGTTCCATTTTTGGATTTTCCAGCAACGCTTCTCCAACAGGCACAATCTCAGTCCCTTGCTTAACATAGCTCCCCAACAGTTCTTTTTTTGTCTCTGTGTCTATGAAAGTGATCCTTTCCAGCATCGCCCAGATTATAATCCCCAATGCAAAGATGTCTGCCTTGGCAGTGTAGTGACCCTCCCAAACTTCAGGAGCCATGTAGAAGTCTGTGCCACAAGCTGTAGAAAGAAAACATTTGTTTACGTTCACTGGCTCCTCAGGGTTTTGTCCTGAAGCTGAGCAAACTTTACTCAGCCCAAAATCAGCTACTTTCAAAGTGGGTTCTAAGTCACTAGCATCCATCCTACTTTGAGAGATCAAGATGTTGTCAGGCTTGAGGTCACGGTGGATGATCTGATTCTTGTGCAAGAAAGCCAGGGCACTGCTGAGCTGAAGCATAAAGCTGGTGTTGGTCTTACGGCTGGGCTTTCGGGACAGGAGATATTCATTCATGTCACCTCCATCACAGAAATCCATCACAAACCAAAGGTAGTAGGCGCTTCTGGGATCAAAGGCAATTTCACCTTTCAAGGAGGTCTCTACAAGCTATAATGTGAAGAAAGATATTTCATGCATACGTTCCACAAACATGATTCATATAAGAAAGCCGTTGTTGACTAAAATTATGCCAGGAATGACATTTAAAGAAAGGTTTGCTTTATAAAAAATCTTTCTATTGTGCTCACCCTTATTCTTTTCTTTAAGCAGTATTTTCAAAGACACTCACTGGCAACATGCATCACCCATCCACTCAACCAACATCTTCCATGAAAACATAGGCTCAATTCAGACAGCACACAAGGCCATGCATTGTGCTAACCAGTTTAGAACCCAAACCAAGGTTTGAACTTCCAAACATACAGACAAGGTTTAGAGCAGCTTGTCTGCTTTCATTTTGCATCTGCTCAGCATTCTACTTTCTATGGCATAGATCCCAGTCGTTAACTATGGTTTGGAAACCCACTTCAACCCATGATTTACATTTCTAGTTTGCTGGCTAATTGCAAACTATGGTCTAATTGATAAACGTCACAACAAACCATAGTTGTTTCCTTAATCTTGGATTCGTGTGACAGTCTGAATGAAGCTGGTGAACTCTCTTATGAGCACTACTGATTTATTGCTAAAGGTTCACTTGTCCTTTGCTAATGAAATTTATCTAACAGAACACTGAAATATATACTCTCCTCCATCTGCATGGATGAATACCAACAGGCTAACCTAACACAACAATCAAAATGCACAGCTACAGAAAACTAGAAGCTCTTGCTTTTGTTCTCAAAGTTATTTTGAAGTGCTCCCAATTTACTGGCTATTCTCCATCAGCACATGAAATACAGATAGCTGAGCAGCTATTTTTCACAATCTGCTTGACATGTTCACAAATTCAAAATTTTCCTACCATATCAAAACGGATCAGAGGAGGCAATTAGCATTAATATTAGAACAATAATTTGGCATACAGTAATTATTTTTAAAGGGACATGGTTAAGAAAGGAGTTTCAGCTTATTATTTTACTGGCTTTTTATTCTTGTTTTTGTTTTTAAAGTGCTGCTACAAAACCAAGCACTAAATCCTTTGGAAACACTGGACTATCCATTCAAGGAACAGGACAACAGATTTCATTAGAGCTGATGTGATCATACCATTTCCTGATACAGTGATGACTTTTTGAAGTAGTTCCTTGCAAAAGCTATAAAAAGGATTATTAATGCATCTTGCTCCAAGATGAACCTGAGAGTACTCCTCCCTATGATGCCATTAACTTTCCTGCCATGTCAAAATAATGCTCTCCAATGTTGTGATGGCACAGCAGTTGGTACTCCCCAGCCTAAGCACTAGTTTAGTGGTGCAGTAAGATCTATTGCTTTGAGCAGTGGCATAGTTTTTTTTTAGAAGTGGCTTCCTACACCTAGTTCCTCTTTCAAGCACAGCCAAAGTTCAGAGAAATAATTTGAACTGAGTTAGATTCACAATCTAAAGACTGCTAAGAACATCAGACATATGTGTAATAACTGTTTGCTGTGCTTTCTCTGAAGGTTTATACTACCTTAGAGTAGCTCCAGCTATTGGGCGGTATAGAAATGCAATAAATCAATAAATAAATAAATAAAATTTATTTAGAAGGTTTATTTGGTATGTGTGCTATTTTAACCTGTTGATTGTCTTAGTATGATTTTAATTTTTGTGAACCGCCCAGAGAGCTTCGGCTATTGGGCGGTATAGAAATGTAATAAATAAATAAATAAATAAGTGTCTAAAACTACAGCAAAGAACCAAGCATACTTCATTCAAACTTACACTACTGCTCTACAATGGTTTATAAGATATGGACAATCGTTGGGCCCCTAGACACATTCCATATACCATTTTCAAACTGCTTTCAAAGTGTTATATCCTGCTAGGTGTAGCTCTGGCCCTAGTAGTATGCATGCCTCCAGCCTCTTCTTCCCTGCTGTATAATTGAACAGCTTCCCTTGGTCTCCCCTCTCCCTGCTTCTCAATTTACTTTAAATATTTTATGTATTTTATACGTATTGTTGTTCCCCGCCTTGATCGGGATGGAGAGGCGGGTAAGAAATAAATTTATTATTTTTTGTTATTATTAACCCATGCAGTCTGTTCTACTACCTACGGCCTCATTTACCTGTAAATAAAGTGAGGAGCTGGAACCATGGGACATCTTCTGCACCATGCCGTCTTTTTGTAAAATGCATTCCTCTAGATGAATAACATTTGGGTGTTGGCTCTTGATACTGCTAAGTGCCCAGAACTCACGTAGGGCTAATTCCACATTCTCTGGAGCATGGCACCGAATCTTCTTAACAGCAACACGCGCAGATGTTTTCCTCACTACCGCTTCATATACCACACCATAGCTGCCACGACCAACCTCCCGTATTAGATCGTACTTTGGCTGGCTACTCACCATCTTCAAGGTGTCTACAAAAAACAAAAGCAAAAACATAAATACAATGAAGTGGCGTGTGGTTGATTTATGTCCTAGGCAAGTCAAAAGGCAAAGTTCTTAATGGCTGGGACTAGGTTATCTGAACAAATATTCAGGGGTGGGGATGGGATATATTAAGTACATAGGTATTTCTAAAGGAAAAGCTTATTTAGTCTGAAATTACTACATGAGCAGCAGCTACCATTGCCAGAAAAAGAATTACACAGTGCCTGCTGCTATTTTATTGCTGATGCCAAATGGTTTTTTATATTATTGATATTTTATCTTTACAGGTGTTTGTTTTTAATTTTGTAAACCATCTTGAGGGGTCTTTCTGCCCAGAAAAGAAGTATATAAATACATAAAACTAAACAAATGTCATAAATGAGCACTCTGCTCCCATTATGCAACTGAGCTCTTTCCAATTCTGAGCCACTTTTAAATGTTTTTCATGGTATTAATGACTGCTGTCCATGTTGTAATTTCAGCCTACTTGTGATTATTCCTCAGGAATACCTATGAGACACAGCAGTTTTTAATATTTTTTCTATAACAGCTACTTTTCAGGAACAACATTCAGATACTGGTCAGATATATAAAGATGCAAGGAACTACAAAAGAGATGTTAAACAAAAGGCAAAACTCCCATACACAGCTGGGAATAGACAACATAACTTGTCTGTTATTTAGACCAAAATGAATATTTTATTTAGGAATAGGTACATTTCAGCTGATATACTAACAAAACTTGCTATGAGACCAGTTCACAACAATCCAACAAGCCACCAGGGGATGTTACTGAATCTTGTTCAAGGAACTAGTGAAAAGCAACTGTCAATAATATGGCAGATACAGGGTATCGTATTAGATAACCCAAAAGTAAACCTGAGTAGGAGGTTGAATTAGAAAACCCATAGGTAATCCTTGGGAATATATACAACACAGATGTTGAAAGGCACTGAAATACAAATTCTGTGTATACTGAGGACTGGCAACCGTGCAATTGGGACTCCAGCTATGTTCCTATTAACTTAGCCCCTTTACCATCTAGCCTTCTCCTTACCACCTATCTTCAAATTCTACCTATCTTCAAAATAACTATTTGCCCACTCTAAATATATACCATGAAGTGTTGTGTATCTGGTCTGTACATAATACTAAAACATATTCTCCAGGAATACCTATTTAGCTGGTAGGATACCAGCTTTCTTACTCATGCCTTTAACGGGTTCTGGAAATTCTAGTATTGGACAGGCAGAATTTTATCAGTGGCCTAAAAATAAGAATACAGGTTATGGAAAGGAATATTTTGATGCAAAGATTTCCCAAGTCACATGACTCAACACAACACTACGTCATGCCATATTTTCACTGCTTACGCTAAGCTCTGTAAGGATCAGCTCTACCACATAACCTAAGCAGAGCATATCTTATCCAGCAAAGAGAGAGATCACCTTGAGTAGCTGTGCAGGACGACTGACAGCAGTGTAGCTTATGTCATTCCTATATTACAGCTAAAACATGCAGAAACTCAAGTCCCTTCCAGATGTTGGAAGCTAAGCAGGTATGCCATTACTGTCTACCTACACTGTAATCCTATGTCCACAAGTGAAAGTCTATGCATGTTTACTCTGAAGTAGATCCCTCCCAGTCCAACTGGGGCTGCTCCCTCGGGTAAATACGCACAGAATTTGCATATTTACAATCTGCATTTCAGAGTTTTCAATAGAGCTGGGCAGACGTGAATCATACAAAATAAGTGTCCCCAAAATTTAGGAATAATAATCTAGCAGGGCTAAGAGTCCCTGCTGGTAAAATTTACAAGAAGAAGGAAAAAGAACCAACCAACCAACACCCAGCAGTAACTTGGGCTCTGCAGAAACCCGCAGATGAAGCTTTCCACTGCACAGGGAAAACCAATGTCGCCTGTTCACAGCCGCAGCTTAAGCAGCTAGCGAAGATAGAGAAGCAAGGGGCAGCACAAGAAGTTTGTGGCCGACCTACTGAGCTCGCACTCAGTCGCAAGCCAGAGCTGCCACAGCCATTTAACCCGCAGCCGTAAGCAGGTGGGCTGGTTTTAACTCCGAGCTTCACCTGCGGATGTTAAACCTCCCTTAAAGCGACAGGAGACCAGACCAGGCCGGCTGCGGATGGCTTCGAGTTCGCCTCCCAAGCCAGCCACCTTATAAGCAACCGGGCTTAGCTGTCGCGTAACGTGTGAACCGGCCATTAAGACGCGCAAACCACTCCGGGTTCGGCCACGAGCATCATGACAGAGCCACACGCAGGCGGGGAGGGGGAAGCGGCGGCGGCGGCAGCAGCGGAGGCGGCCGGGCCTCCAGCCGACGACGGCGAGCGCCCAAGAGCCAGGCCTCTGGCCCAGGATCTCCTCAGGCCCAGGCCACCGGAGCGCCCGAGGCTCCGAGCTGCGCCCGCTGGACCTGTCATGAGGCGGCTTCGGGGCTCCGGGCGCCGCTCTCACGCCCGGACCCGAGGCTCGCGCTTTGCACTCGCAGCCGAGGCCCGGACGTGCCCTATCTCGTTACCTCAGAGCCGCCGCGGCGCTCTCTACTCCTGGCCGCCATTATCGGGCTCCCTTCCCCCCACTTGCTTCTCCCGGGTGCGCCGACACACCCCCTTCTGGGCCAGGCGCGCGCCTCCTCTGACAGGCGCACGCGCACAGACACGCCGGAGTCGCTCCCCCCCTCCGCGCTTCCCGATTGGCTCCCGGAGGGAGGGAGAGGGCGGGCCTCCGCCTTCCCTTTGCTGGGTGCAGCGCGCGCGCCGCTTCCCATTGGCTGCTGGCCTCAGAGTGGGCGCCTGGTTTTTCTTTCCTCCCGTCGCCCCGCCCCGCCCTTCCCTGCTCCTTTGCGCAAAGTGAGGCCCGCGCGCTGGGCTTGCAAAGCAGAAAAAAAGAAAAGGGAAAGAAAGAGCCCCGAAGTCCGCCAAGCACTTGCTTGCATGCAGGCGCTTCCGAGGAACGTTGCGGCAAGCAACAGGGGGTGCTTTGATGTTGTTTTGCTTTGTTTTGTTATTTTTAATTTTCTTCCGCTTATATTTATTTATTGGCTTTATTTGGGAAACGGTGATTGCGACGTAGCCCTAAAGCGAAATTTGCAAATTAAAAAAAAAGGGGGGGAGGGAAGAGCAGCGTCCTTCACCACGCGGTGGCGGAGAAAAGCGCCGAACGGGCCAGGGCCAGGGCAGGAGACGCGCACGTCCCTTGGCCTCCCCGGCGCAACAAGACACGCGGCCCCGCGCGCGGACGCGGGCTGGCCACGCAGCTCCTGCAGGTGACGGCGGCGAAGCGCGCGGGGCTGGCCCTCGGAGGCTGCGCGCAGGAGCCGCGCTGCACGCAGCAGCGCATCCCCGCACCCGCGGGAGCTGAGGGCCGTTGGCGGGCGGTGCGCAGGAGCCCGCTCGCCTTCGCGGCGGCTTCCCCCCGCCCCGCCACCCGCAACAGCCCCGTGCTGCTGCTGCCCCCTGCTTGCTGTTTCCCCCCCTCTGCAAAGCACCTACCGTGGCTGTCACCCAGAGGTCTTCCTGCTGGCGTTGGTCATATTTGCTTTTTCTTCTCGCAGTTAGATGTGGGGCAATTTCCCTTCTACCCTCCCCCACCAAGCGCCCCGCTTAAAAAAAATAAAATAAAGATAAAAATGGAATCCTCTTGATTTCTCTGCCTTTCTTAAAGGAGAGAGAAAGACCAACCTCCCCCCCCCCCGCTCTCTCGTGGGAAAGGGTAGGTGGTTATTTCGCAACGTGAGGCAGGTGGGTGACACCTTTTGTTCGCTTCCCCACCCGCCACCCCCTCGACACGACGCCGTGGGGGGACACGCTTCTGTGGCTGCTGCAGACACGCGCAGGTTGGGATTCCGATGGTAGGCTCTTGCCCACCCCTCCACGAAAGGATGGAGGGCTGTTGGTATCTTCCCTTAAAGGGACACTGTCTTCCCGTTTTTCTCTATTAGGGGAGAATGGGAGCATCTTATCTATATGGCATCTGGAATGTGAGTGTGTGTGTGTGTATCTTTGCGTTTGAAAGAGGACCAGCGCATCAGATTCAGCTGAGCTGAAATGTCTCAGAAGGCCTTTTTCTCAGAACGTTCCTTTTTCTGCTACGATTTCGCCGGCACGCCTTGTAGAAAGAGGCCACTTTGCGGGATTTTCTCCAAATACTCTCCACCGCTGGTTTTGTGGCAGCAGCTATTATTCCCCTTCCTTGCAATCCACACGAGGGATGCTCTAGAACCTGGAAGGATGCTAGGATGCAAAATGGTACCCAGGCTGCTAACTCAATCTGCCAGCACACGTAAGCAAACCTTGGGAGTAAGGAAAACATCCTGTGTTGCTGTCATGGTGCTCATGGTGCACCTCAGCTCTGAAAAACAGGGAGAATTCCCCTTTCCTCTGGAGAAATTCACTGAAATACATCCCTCTCCCCCATATGGCCATTTTCTCCACCAACAAATAGGGTGGAAAAATTCCAGATGTTATTTGTGCACAGCTCTAGGTTACACAACCACTTGCCTGTTCCAGAAGGAGAGACAAGACTTTACTCTGTGTGTTGGCTGCACATTGTTTACCACAGACAAGTTCCAGTGAAATGTGCATTGCAGGTTTGCTGTGGAGCCAAGAGGATTGAAGCGTTGCTAGCTGCTTCGATAATTGCATAGGGTTGCCAGCTCCTTCAGAGTGGACTGGCCAGGCTGGCTGGGAATGATGGGAATTGTAGTCCAACATCTGGAGGGCCCCAAGTTGAGGAAGGCTGCTGGCTTAGACGTTTAAGGGTTGTGCAGAAGGCAATAGAAAGCGATACCTCTGCTGCACTGCAATGGGAAAAGTTTCACCTTTGAAAATTCTACCCTTCTGTGCAACTCCTCAAAGGATGGAGGAAAACCAGGGGTGGGCTTTTGTGTGAAAGGACTATCCTTGGGCAGTGCATTTTCTCAGATGGGCCCCCTGGTTCTTCATCTTAGCATTTATTTATTTATTTATAATACTTCTTGGCTACCTTTCAAGGCAGGAGCCCACACAAGGCAGCTTACAACAATAAAATACATTTTAAAAGTTGAAATATTAAAAGCATAGTAAAAAACCCCACAATAATAAAACAATACAAATAAAAGCCAACACTAAAACCAGCAAGAACAACCATGGCAGTAGCAGCAATAACAGGACTCATCATGAGAAGTCCGTGGTAAATGCCTCTGTTTTGCACCTTGGGGCTGGTTGGTGGACCTTTGGGGTTTGAGAAGAAAAAGGAGGTGATCCCACAAGTCTGAGGTCTACTCACCCCTGCCCTACACAACTGTAAAAGCAGTGGAGGCTGGTGGCTCCAATGTCAGTATAAACAAAGAGTATAAAAATATGATATAAAATACAATATAAAAGCACAACCAGGATAAAAATAGCAGCAGTGCAGAAATATCAATTCAAAACAGCCAAGTTAAAATTAAATTTATAGTCTGTTAAAATGCTGAGAGAATAAAAAGGTCTTCAAAGGATATAGTGTAGATGCCAGGCGAACCTCCTTAGGAAGCTCATTCCACAACTGGGGTGCCACAGCAGAGAAGGCCCTCCTCCTGGTAGCCACCTGCCTTACTTTGGCAGGGGCTCACAGAGAAGGACCCCTGGGGAGGACCTTATGGGAGGAGGCGTTCCTTCAGATAGCCTGGCTGCAAGCCATTTAGGGCTTTAAATGTTAATTCCAGCACTTTGAATTGGGCCTAGACCTGGACTGGCAGCCAGTGAAGTTGGAACAGGACTGGCGTGATGTGGTCTCATTGGCCAGTCCCTGTTAATAAATGTGCTGCTCTGTTTTGTACCAGCTGAAGTTTCCGGACCGTTTTCAAAGGCAGCCCCACATATAACGCGTTGCAGTAATCCAAACGAGAGGTTATGAGAGCATGGATAACTGTAGGCTATTTCTGTCCAGATAAGGGCGCAGTTGGTATATCAGCCTAAGCTGATAAAAGTTTATATATTTACTTTTTTTTAATCCAGCTCCTAGCCAAAGAGGCTTAGGGAGTGGCTTACACAAAATCAAGTATTATATATTTAGATAAAATATAATACAAGACAGTTCCCTATCTATGGGCTTACAAATTAAGAGACAACACACAAGGGAAAATTAATAGGGAGCGAAGAAGGGGGAGGTAATTAAAATGAATGCCTGCATTTTACTATGGGCAAATGCTAGTATCAGGTAATCTTATGCATGACTACTCAGAATTAAGCTCTATTAAGTTCAATGGGATTTACTCCCAGGGAAGTGCATATTATGGATGTAAGTGGAAATCCACTTGCAATGGGAGTAAGCCCCATTGAATATAGTGGAGACTTACATGGGCTTGCACTGTGAATGACTTTCCCTGTAGTAGAAACCTAATATAGGACATGGCCCTTAATGTTTTGCCATTTGCTTGTCCAATGGGGCAGCCCCTAACAGCAGCTCTAGAACATGCCAGTTTCAATGTAATTCTGGATAGGTTGTCAGCAAGCGCCCCCCACCCACTCACCCTTTTCCCACTAAACTTTGTAGATTCTCAGGAGATCGATGCACAGGGCTCAAAATAGGCACAGCAGCTGTCAACAGAGTGCATTATGGGGAAAGAGAAACACTCGGGGGTGTTTGGGTATGTGTCTGCCAGAAGGGGGCGCCTTGTAGCTTCAGTATAGGCTGTCCTTTTTCTCCAATCACTAGAAAGAGATGGAGAGACCAGGCTGGTAAAAACGTTGGTTAGTAATTCCTAGAAGAAAGGGCACTGTGAAAACTGTCCAGCTGATGAACGATGTGTGTGAGAGAGCTTGAAAACCGTTTATTTTAGATGCAAATAAAGTCTACACATAGATCTCTTCACACAGTGATTGGGTTCGGACGACCACAGGGGTGAAAGAAGCCATGGCTTGTGGTACGGGTTGCGGCATTGCTTAAGAAGCCATTCCAGCAGCGTAACAAGCCGAGTTTGGACAACAAGAGGCAGCTGGACAACCATCTGTCGGGGATGCTTTAGGGTGGATTCCTGCATTGAGCAGGGGGTTGGACTCGATGGCCTTGTAGGCCCCTTCCAACTCTGCTATTCTATGATTCTATGAACATGGCAACCCGTGTTGCATCGTGAGTAATTATGCAAATTATGGTCATGTGCGTGGCACACATGCAATTTGTTGCCTGCTGTGAAGGACAGGCTTAGCGTTTCTTTTTCTTTTTTTAATTTTTTTTTCTTTTGAAATATAAAATTAATAATTTAAATTTTTTTCTTAATACAATTAACACATAAAAAAAAACATAAATTGCTTATAATTCCGGATTATACTTATCTAATTTTACATAATCACATAACATATCATAAATGCACCCCACCACCCTTCGGGATCTATTCCTGCTTCCAAAATCTCATTGTTTCTTCTGGTGGTGGTTTTCCACCCCCCTTAGAGAATACATATTCTAGGAACTGTTTCCAAATTCCCTCAAATTCATTTACATTTGTTATACCTTTTCTTAACCTTATATTACATTTATCATTAATAGCTATATCCCATATTTCCTTATACCACTCTTCTATATGATAGTTTCCCTGCACCTTCCTGTTCCTAGATATGATTAACCTTGCTGCTGTCAACAAATTTGTTATCAGTTCTTTAATCTCTTTATTACACTTTAAATTACCATATAGTGATAGTAATGCCACTGTAGGTATCTCTTCAATCTCTATTCCCACAATTTTAGCGTTTCTGAAATCAGACAGGATGAGCAACACGGATAAGAGTTCTGGTTCCCACCACTTCCTTACACAACACAGGGCATTTTGGACAGTCTGCAGGAAGCACAGAAATTTACAGGGGATCATCAGATGGGGGGAAATCGCGTTTCCTTACCGTCACTCTTGCTTCCTGCATCCATGGAGCAGCGCCCCCCCCCCCCCCAGTGGACGTTTTATAGCAAAACTTCTCTGAACATGGCAGGAAATGGCAACCAATTTCATTATAACTCAGAAGAGTCGCATTTTGTTTGGACTATTTTACTACGAAAGAAAGGGCAGAAGGAGGCGCATGGGAGGCAGATGGTGTCGTTAGAGGGCCCCGCAAAAATCCATTAGTGCCCAGTAACGAGAGTGCTATAAAACACTCGTCTTATGACACTCACAGACATCTGTGCCCCCGAATAAACCTCATTTTAGAGATAATACAGGGAGATCTCAGTGCAGGTACCGGCAGTCTCCCCGTTATGAATGTATATGATCTGGGGTAGCCTAATGCTTGCACAGCTTCCACGTGTCGAATGAGGTGCAAGGAACCAACGCCAATTTCAGCCTCATAGGAATCCAGTGAGACTTACCCACAAGTCAGCATGAGTAGGTCTGAAAACTTAGAAGTCCTCTCAGGATCTCACCTATCAATCCTAAATCACAATACACAGAATGTTCTTTCAGCCCAAACACCGTTTTAGAGAGCAGAGTTGGGGCGTGTGTTGGGCAGCCATGTGTCCTCTTTTACAGAGGACAGTCCTCTATTTTAAACATTTCCTCTCCTTTGGCAATTCATAAGCGGCCACCCTACAGGCAACTCTAAATCACAAGACTCAAGAGTGATCTTGCAGCCCAAACCCCATTTTAGAGAGTAAGGCTTTAGCTAGACCAGGCTTTATCACGGGGTGAACCCCGGGATTGCCCCTGTGCATCCACATGACGCACGGGGTCCCAGGATCAAGGAGGGATCATCCCTCCCTTGTCCCGTGATAGAGCACTCCCATTTGGGCCCGGTTTTTCCACCGTCTCGGGCTGAACCCGAGACCGTGGAACGTGTAGTCCGTTGCCGCAATTTGACTCGGCTCCGCACAATTCCTTGCGCGGAGGTGGGAGTTGCGCACAGGGCACAGCGCTCCTCAGGAGCACTGCGCCCATTGGGGGTAGGATGGGGGGACCGGGGAATTTTTTTTTAAAAAAAAAGCACCTTACCTTTAGCGCACGAGCGTTTGTGCGCTCCTTTTCCTTTAAAAATTTTAAAAATGAAGGGCACGACGCCTCTCTTCCTAAGGTCATCACGCCTCATGTGTAAACGGAGGAGGGATCTCGCATTAATCGCAACACAAGATCTTCCCTCCTCCGTTGTGGTCTATCAGGTAAGTCTAGCTAAGGCCTAAGTATAGGGGCGAACATTACATTTGGAATAAATGAAAAGTTGAACTCAGTGGAGCTAGCTCAGTTCAATTTTCATTTATTCCGAAGCAAATATAAAGGGAAGAATGTGCACAAATTAGTATTGCTTTCAGCATTCTTCACTCGTTCAGAGAAAAGGTTACCTTTCTCCACTCCTGATGGCTGCCATTTTATTTTCCCAGAATGCCCTACAACAATACAATGTCTGCGGCATTCTGGGAAAATAAAATGGTCAGCCTCCAGCTTGCAGCCATCAAGGAAAGCTCCAGTACTGCTACCACCGCAATTGGCAGCAAAATAACAAGAAAGAAAGAAAGAAAGAAAGAAAGAAAGAAAGAAAGAAAGAACGAACTCATTAACAGGGGGAATGAATAAGAAAACAATATGGGTTTTATGCATGGTTAAAGAAATTAATGAGTTCTTTAAGAACAAAAACAAAGAGAACAACAAAATTGGGAAAAATTCCTACACACCCCTAAGGCTGGAGCAGTTAGAACGGGATTCCCCAAAGTGGTGCCTTGTTAGTAAATAAATAAAATAAAAGGGATTTCCCTTTGAGGAGCATCATTTTTTGCAGCATTACTATTGAGGGGAGATGGTCTTTGATGTCTTTTATTCAGCACACCCAAACCCCTACAAGTCACATGACATCCATGCAAACCCATCTTTTTATAGGCAGATTTAAGCTCTGGTGTGCCATGCCATGAACAGCTTGCAGACAGGTGGAAATCAACACGTTAAACTTTCCCCAGCATGAAGATTTAACCACGCGTGTTGATTTCTGCCTGTTGTGCAAACTTTGAAATGGACACACTCTTTGTCATAGAAAAGATAGAAATGCAAGAGTCTGCACTGATGCAAATAGCAGGTGCAGGCAGTTGTATTGTAATGTGCGTCTGACCAGGGTAAGATCTACACTCCATCCCCTTTTGATTGTGAGACACTGCTGTGCCACAATTTATTTTTAAAAAATGTTTCTCTTGGAAGCACATGTTAATGAATGCAGCACAGTGGCCTCGTTCAGAAGACACCTTAAACCACAGCTTTAACCATGATGGTTAAGCCAGAAAGCCGGCCGTGTTCAGAAGACACCTTAAACCACAGCTTTAACCACGGTGGTTAAGCAACAAAGCCTTATTCACTGTGGTTAAAGCTGTGGTTTAAGTGTCTTCTGAACACGGCCTGGCTTTCTGGCTTAACCACCATGGTTAAAGCCATGGTTAATGGGGCCAGTATCCATCATATTTATAATACGACCACGTGCCACACACTAATGCATAGAGTCAAAATTGCAAGAGAAGTAGGAGGAGTTTGAAAGGTCATGTGTGTTTTATTGTTTGACTGTATAGCGTGAGCACATGCTACAAGACACAGCAACTGTGAGAGAAATTGGAGGCATGCTGCTGTTTCAGGGTGTTGTCGTCGTTGTTTTAAGTCTGCTAACTGCATGCACGCCTTCGCAGATGTGCAGGAACGCATGTTCCAAACTAAATAGTGTGTTTATCCACAGCTGCGCAGCTGCATAGGTACACAGTGAAAAATAGGAACACAAACAAAAACATGAATTTCCTGGCATAAATCCCATCAAAACTGGTGTAAAGAATGAGCAGGGAATGGAAGGAGGAGAGAGAGACGTGGGAAGTGGCAAGAAATTGGTGGTGGGGCAAATGTTGCAAGCCAGGTTCTACAGCTTTAAAGCTGCTCCCACCAGTAACAATTATAATCCTATTATATTGGATCACACATGACTTTGTATTGCATGGAAACCGCACACACTGAAATTGTCAACAAAAACGTCATTTGGGAAATAATGGAATATTGCAAGGAAAAAATAGTATCCGTATAATGGGTCGAGGAGTGCATCATGTGCCCCACACATGAGCCGGATATTGCAGTCCTGGGATGAAATGTTGATTGTGCCTTTGCCTGAGTACTGTTGATCCAGCTGCCCACCATATCTGAATGACATGTGCTTCCTGGAAATTCACTTTGCTCCTGTTTGCCTTCATCTCACATGCCATCATGTGCTTATTTCATCATTTGGACTGCATCAGCAATGCACTTGGCAACACATCTCAGCTCCTCTGCTAGTACTGAGCAATGGAAGCTGCATTTGTATTGCAAAGTACACTAAGGCCGCTGAAACCCTACACACAATTACCTAGGAGTATTGTTTTATTTTTATTATTTTTATTTATTACATTTATATTCCGCCCCATAGCCGAAGCTCTCCGGGCAGTTTACAACAGTTAAAAACGGTGAACATTAAAACAAATATAAAAATTTAAAACCATCAAAAGCATAAAAACAAAAATATCCATTTTAAACAAACTATTCTGGGGTCAGTTAAAAACTTAGCACACATTGTTAACTGCCTGGGAGAAGAGAAAAGTCTTGACCTGGCACTGGAAAGATAACAGTGTTGGTGCGAGGTAAGCCTTGTCAGAGAGATAATTCCATAATTGGGGGGCCACCACTGAAAAGGCCCTCTCCCTTGTTGCCATTTAATGTAAGGCCCATTTAATTCAATGGGACAGACATTTGAGTAGCCATGCATAGGAGTACACAGTAAGGCTGCAATCCTTTATCCACTTACCTGAGAGAAGGCCCCATAGAACTCAATGGGACTTACTACTGAGTAGACCTATATAGGATTCAGTGGAGGCTGATGGCTCAAATTTCAGTGGGTCCATTCTGGGTTGCAGTCAGAACTCTAAAGGAACTATCGAAGGTACTGAACCCTGTCCCTCAAATAGGTTCAGCACCTTGGACAGTCCCTTTAGAGTTCTGACTGGTTTTGATTGAAACCCAGAGTAGGTTCAGAACCCCACCAAAATCTGAATCACCAGCCTCCACTGATAGGATTGCACCGTCTGTGTTGGCTGGGAATCATTGGAGTTGCAGTCCAACACATCTGGAGGGGACCATGATGGGGAAGACCTTACCAAAGAGTAGAGAGCCCCATTAGAAGAGATATGTTTTGAAATCAGGATCTCAGCTCCTGGACTTCACCCAAATGGGCCAATCAAATTTGTTTCACAAGCCTCCAAAAAAGTATAATGACACAAAATAAAAGCTAAGTTGGATTTCAGAGTTTTGCATGGAGGGTGGGGGAAGGGGGGTTACGGGAAGACGAATAGCCATCCCTTACAGGTTAGGCTGACCACATGGAAATGAGGACAGGGCTCCTGTATCCTTAACAATTGTATTGAAAAGGGTATTTTGGCAGGTGTCATTTGCGTGCATACAGCACCTGGTGAAATTCTTCATCACAACAGTTAAAGCTACAGGAGCCCTGCCTATCATTACCAAATACAAAAGAGGGCAGGGCTCCTGCAGCTTTAACTGTTGTGATGAAGAAGGAATTTCACCAGGTACTGCATGCCTACAAATGACACCAGCTGAAATTCTCTTTTCTATACAACTGATAAAGAAACAGGAACCCTGTCCTCCTTTCCATATGGTCACCCTATTCCAGGTGGAAGGGTTGGGCAATAGTTGGAAAATGGAGAAACCTGGCAAGGATGAACCCTCATGCCAAATGGGGAGAAGAGGTCATGCACAAACAACTTGGGCTGCCTTCAGGCGAGAGGTAAATTCTAACCATTGGGTTTTAAGTGTTCTTCCCCACTGGGCCCTCGATGAGTGAATGACAGCAGCTGCTGGTGGATCAACGGCAATTTCATCTGAGTGCAAGAGAAGTTTCTAGAAGTCAGCCACTTCCTTAGCAAACAGGAGGAAACTTTAACCAAGGCCCCTCTCTGTAAATCCATCGGTTTCTCCTTCCGAGGCAGCTGTTATACCCAGTAAGAGAGACTGAGCTAGACATCTGGATGTCCTTGGTTGGAATCTCCTTTGGCCAGGCAGTAGCCTCAGGCAAACCTTTCTCTCTCAGCCTCCACGACCTCTCCCCCCTCTGCGATATGGCTCAGAAAAGTCCGCTGATGCAAACTGTTGCTGCCTGACTGTGGTTGGGTGCCTGTTACAGGGATCATGTGACCACGCCAGGATCTACACTACTGCTTATAATGGTTTTGACAACTGTTCAGGCCCAGGACACATTACATATACCGTTTTCAAACCATTTTTTTAAAGTGTTGTATCCTGCTTGGTGCAGATCCATGTTGTTACTTGGTCTACTCAAGTGGGACTGCAATGAACTGGAGTGCTCCTGTTCAGTCTTCCAGCCAACCAATCAACCAGCCAATGCCAGCTCCTGATTTTTGGAGGCCCTTGAGAAGATGTCCTCAATGGTCCTACCTCCACCAGCAAGTCTACCTTCTCATTGCTATTGTCACCGCATTGTCTTGCTCCTTGTTCTGTTTTTCATCTTAGGGCATAGCTAGACCTACCTGGTCTAGCGTGACGGAGGTGGGAGGACCTCACAATATGGTTATCGCGAGATCTCCCTCTTTGTCTACATGCGGCGCACAATGTCCTAGGAGGAAGAGGACATCGTGCCCGGCATTTTGTGTTTTTTTCTTAAAGGAGATAGAGCGCATGAGTGCTCGATCACCAAATGTGAGTATTATTTTTTTTAAAAAAAAATCCCTGCTCCCCCCACCCTACCCCTGATGGGCATAGAGCCCCGTGCCTGGCTCCCGGCTCCTCATGGTTACTCGTGAGGAGCCGGGACAACCCGTGACGCCCACCCACATGTTCTGCGGTGTCGGGATCATCCCTCCCTGCTCCCAGGATCCCCTGTGCGACATGTGAATGCACAGGGATGATCCTGGGGCGATCCCCAGGATATCAGCAGATCTAGCCATGGCCACTTTTTCCACTTGCTTGTTTGACAGGCAGAGAGCTAGGGAGCAAGTAGGCCATGGCATCTGCTGCTTTTCCTTCCTTCTCACTACCACCACTATCTGGACCAGAGTGAGAGGCAGATGAACCAGCAGATTGCAATGGTGAAGAGGAGCAATTCCAATGGGGCTCTTATTGGTGGGCCCCTCCTGGGGTGCGGGCCCTTAGCAGGTGCCCTACCATGCCTACTCATGACCCCAGCTCTGGGGGTTAAAAAGGTGCATAAGGGCAGCCATGGGTTTTGTTCTGTACAATTTCCCTGTGAATGATGATGCACCATCATGTTCTCTTGTTCCCAGAAGGAATTGCAATCCTCTGTGCAATGTGCCCGGCAGATGTGTTGTGCTGTAACTCCATCATTCCCAATAAAACATCTGGAGAGACAAAAGGTGCCCACTCCGACTGAAGAGGAAGCAGATAGGGAGAGGTTTTTCTCCTTGTCTCATAATACCAGAACGTGGGGTCATCCAATGACGCTGTGCAGTTGAGCAGTGGCAGATTCAGGACAGATAAAAGGAAGTCCTTCTTCACACAGCGCATAGTTAAACTATGGAATTCACTATCACAAGATGTAGTATTGGCCACCAATTTGGATAGCTTTAAAAGGGGGGTGGGTGGATAAATTACTGGAGGAGAAGGCTAGACTAGATGTACCCTTGGTCTGATCCAACATGGCTCTTCTTGTGTTCCCATAGACATCTGGTTGGCCACTATGGGACCAGAGCGCTGGACTACATAGGCCTTTAGTCTGATCCAGCACGGCACATTTTTTTAAAAAAAGTATCTCAAGTTCTTTCTCTGCTGAATATGAAGAACTTTGCAAATTTGGGGAAATTCTTATCAAAAAACAATCTGAAACAATATTCTCACCCATCTGCACTAACCAAATTCAGCAGGTACATTTCCTAGCATAGAGAAGACCATGATGTACCTGGCTGGCACATAGCTGCTAAAGCAAAGGAGCCTTCTAGAAAAGAAGAAGTGGCAACTCAAATTGAGCAGTAATATGGTTGAATACACGGGGATTCAAACCCAGGTATTTAAGAGCGAAGCGCTCAAAGCCCTGGTCCTGCATGGATGAACTGGTCCGTTTCACTTTCTCCTACATTCAAAATGGTTTAATCTCAGGTTCTTTTTGTCCCAGTTATGGAGAACTCTTCACTTTTTGTCTTTTTTTTTTTTTTTACCCAAACTGAACTGAAACGAAATGCTCACCACTCTCTTGTTCTGTATTTCTGTGGGACCACCCAAAGGTTCTTAATTTTGGTGGTTAGGTAGCTGGAAGGAGCTGTGGGACTTTCTGAATGACTCCACCACACTTCAGCCCATGGCAGTGGTGCATTTTGTCAGTGCAGCAGAGGAATGACTCTGTGGTTGCTAAGCAGCCACATAATATATGCTCTCCTATGACTAGTTCTGGATGACTCAGACATTGTGGGGCACCTTGCTGTGACTAAGCAACCTGTAAGTTGCTCTCTCCGCACAGGGAGCCAGCCAAGGCTGAAGCTCACTGGCATAGCACAAGCTTTGCACACAAAAAGTTCCTGGTTTT
The DNA here is from genome assembly GCF_023053635.1 of Elgaria multicarinata webbii. NCBI lineage: Eukaryota > Metazoa > Chordata > Lepidosauria > Squamata > Anguidae > Elgaria > Elgaria multicarinata. The sequence continues at coordinate 10,786,520 of NC_086183.1, read as the reverse complement.
ATCCTTTGCATCTCCTGGAGGGGTGGGCTGGGGGGCTGGAAGAGCCACTTTCAGTCAGCTTAGACAGTAAAAGTCTACAACAGTGCGATGTGGCCGCAAAAAATCAAATGCTATTTTGGACTGCGTTAATAGAAGTATAGCTTCCAAATCACATGGAGTACTGGTTCCCCTCTATTCGGCCCTGGTTAGGCCTCATCTTGAGTGTTGTGTCCAGTTCTGGGCTCCACACTTCAAGAAGGACGCAGACAAGCTGGAGGGGGTCCAGAGGAGGGCAACGGGGATGATCAGGGGTCTGGAAACAAAGCCCTACGAAGAGAGACTGAAGGAACTAACTGGGCATGTTTAGCCTGGAGAAGAGAAGACAGAGGGGAGACATGTTAGCACTCTTCAAGTCCTTGAAAGGTTGTCACACAGAGGAGGGCCAGTGGGTGATGCATACGTGGCTCACTCTATAGCCTTGCTGGACATGCATGCGTGGCACGTCCTTAGTTAGGTAAAATAGTCAAGTACAGGTGATATGTTGCCATGAGAACTAATAGTTTGACCAGGGTCTCCAACCCTTTTTGGTCAGAGGCTCCTTTGGAATTCTGAGTGTGTGTCATGGGTGCTCTCACAAAGTGGCTGCCCATTCATCAAAAGGCTACCATAGCAGGCATGATCAGTCACACAACACACACACACACACACACCATTTCGCAGTAGGTAAAATGATGAGGCTAAAAGAAAAATATCTTGCCCAGTAGCCTATGTACAAAACAGAGGTGTGACCTGAGCCCCAAAATACAAAATTATTCTTTTGAACCTAAATAAAGATGGTTCTGGAATACAGTCTTTGACTGCAAGATTCCAGCCTCCCAGTTTTGTTTTGTTTTAAATCTTTAAGAAATAATACAAATCAGGAGGGCCTGGGAGCATGGTGGGCACCAGGAGAGGTGTCTGTGTAGCAACACTGATGCCCGTGGGCTCCATGTTGGAGACCCCCAAAGTTAGGCCTTTGGAGATTCTTCTGGTAGATGGAATCAGGGCTTCCTGAAGGAGATCAATGGCTACTGCTGCTGATGGCTATGTGCTACCTCCGGTATCAGAGGCAGTAACCCTATATACACCAGTTGCTGGGGATCATGGGTGGGAGGGTGCTGTTGCACCCATGTCCCGCTTGTGGGTTTCCCATCGACAGCTGGTTGGCCACTGTGTGAACAGAGTGCTGGACTAGATGGACCCTTGGTCTGATCCAGCAGGGCTCTTCTTGTGTTCTCTCCCTCCTCCAGAGTAAGGATTGTAATAACCAAGCTGCCCATGAAAGGGAAGAAAAGAGGACTGCTGGTTTGAAGCAGACTGAAGACAAAGTCAGAGAGCCGCGTTTGGGGCCTCTGAGTGTTGACTTTTGGGGTGCAGTCTCCCTCCCTAGAGACCTGGCATGGAGGCAGTGGACTGGAGCTATCTGTTGGAGCATTTTAAGCTGTGTGCCTCCATCTGCGTTCAACCTGTATATCTGTGAATCAGTGTAAATATTACAAAATGCCACTAAGGGTGCAATCCTATGCGTGAGGGCAAAAGAGGACATCAATTTGCATAACATGTGCTTGTGCTAATTTATAGATATATAATGTATAGGTGCAAATTTGGAAAGAATTACTTTAAATACAATACCAGACTGGGTAGGACTGTGATCACCTGACCCGTGGGCCTGCTGCTCAGTCTGCTGTCCAGGTGCTAAATGGCTGGGGCATGCTGGGAGTTGTAGGCCTTCTAAACATGTATAGGATTGCATCCTTAGTCTCTAATAATCTCCTTCTAAAAAGAAACAAATCTAAGTAATTGCTGCATCCCTGGGATTTCTCAGTGCTCACAGGCGTTGGGGATCCAGAGCATAAAGACCCATGGACAATTCACTCCCCCACATAAGAATCCCCCATTGTCTCTGGAGAATCGACTCTGCAATGTTAAACTCCAATATTAAACTTCTGTCTAAATATGCATAGGATTGCAATATTTTAAAATAGAATGTTTTGTCTGCAATACTTTGCCATCAGTAGTCATGGAAGGCCACTTCCATGACTACCATATTTCTTCGATTGTAAGACACCATCGATTGTAAGACGCACACTAATTTCAGTACCACCAACAGAAAAAAAAATCTTAACACACACACGCGATTCTAAGATGCACCCCATTTTTAGAGATGTTTATATGGGGAAAAAAGTGTGTCTTAGAATCGAAGAAATAGGGTATTTGGCAATTTGCCAGTCATGAAAGTGGTGCAGTGGAAACCTGAATCGATGTCCATTTTAAAAAAAATATTTATTGCATTTTTATACTACCCAATAGCTGAAGCTCTCTGGGCGGTTCACAAAAGTTAAAACCATCAGACACAAATCAAAGCATAAAACAAACAATAGTATAAAAACACAATAAAAATAATATATAAAAGCACAACCAGGGTAAAACCGAGCAGCAATGGAGAGATTTATACAGATTTAAAATACTTATTTATTTATTTATTACATTTATATATCACCCCACAGCCGAAGCTCTCTGGGCAGTTTACAACAGTTAAAAATAGTAAACATTAAAAAGTATACAAGATTTAAAAAACCATCAGAAACATAAAAACAGTATAAAAACAGTATCCATTTAAAAAACAACAATTCTGGGGTCCATTAAAAACAAACTTAACGTTGTTAAATGCTGTTAAAATGCTGTTAAAATGTTAAAATGCCTGGGAGAAGAGAAAAGTCTTGACCTGTCACTGAAAAGATAACAATGTTGGTGCCAGGTGAGCCTCATTGGGGAGATCATCCCATAATTGGGGGGCCACCACTGAGAAGGCCCTCTCCCTTGTTGCCATCCTACGAGCTTCCCTCGGACTAGGCACTCGGAGGAGGACCTTAGATGATGAGCGCAGTGTACAGGTAGGTTCATGTCGGGAGACGCGTTCTGTCAGGTATTGTGGTCCCAAGCCATGTAGGGCTTTATAGGTTAAAACCAGCAACTTGAACTGGGCTTGGAAACATAGTTTTAAAACAGCAAGGTTAAAAGACTATGATGATAAACTGTTAAAATACTGGGAGAATAAGAAGGTCTTCACCTGGCTTTGAAAAGAGTATAATGTAGGTGCCAGGCGAACCTCTCCAGGGAGCTCATTCCACAGCCGGGGTGCCACAGCAGAGAAGGCCCTTCTCCTGTGATTTCTATAAGGTTACAAAAGTTCATTTCATCTCCCCAGTGTTTTCCCTATATTTTGGAAAGTCAGGTGACCTTTATGTCTCTATCCCAATGGCATAGATTTTCTAAGGTTACTGAGAATACAGCCACATTTCTTGCTGCAGCCATTCAAACAAGTTCTCCGATGTTAATGGAAGGACAAGTCGTTCTGGGTCTGCATTGATTACATTTTAACTGAGTGTGTTTTCTTTTAATGCATCAGTGTTCTGAAAAACAGCGTCACATTCTATCATTTGTCTGAATATACGCACTTTTAGTTTTCCTTTGCTTATTTTGTTATAAGAACACAAGCAGAGCCCTGCAGTAACAAGCCGAGGGTCCATCTAGTCCAGCATTCTGTTCAAGCACTGGCCAACCAAGCTCTCACAGGTAGGACATGAAGGCAACACCATTCATCTACCCCAGTAACTGGTGTACATAGGCAGACTGCTTCTGATACTGGAGGTAGCATGCAGCCATCAGGACTAGTAACATTGATAGCCCTCTCCTGATGCCCTTTTAAAGCCATCCAAATGGGTGGCCATCGCTACATCTACATTAGGGTTGAGGAACTTCAGATCCAGGGGCCAGATTTGGCCTACTGGGATTCTCTAGGTAGCCATGCCCCTTCTCCTTCCTCTGACCTGACTAGGGCGACTATATGGCAAGGAGAGCAGGGCTCCCGCAGCTTTAACTTAGGGTAGGGTGACTATATGAAAAGGAAGACAGGGCTCCTGTATCTTTAACAGTTGCATAGAAAGGGGGATTTCAGCAAGTGTCATTTGTATATATGGAGAACCTGGTGAAACTCCTTCTTCATCACAACAGTTAAAGTGCAGGAGCTATGCTAGAGTGACCAGACTTAAAAGAGGGCAGGGCACCTGCAGCTTTAACTGTTGTGATGAAGAGGACATTTCACAGGTTCTCCATATATACAAATGACAGCTGCTGAAATTCCCTTTTCAATACAACTGTTAAAGATACAAGAGCCCTGCTGTCCTCCTTTTCATATGGTCACCCTAACTTATGGTGACCATATGAAAACAAGGACAGGGCTCCTGTCTCTTTAACAGTTGTATTGAAAGAGGAATTTCAGCAGGCGGCATTTGTGTGCATGCCTAGTAAAAATCCCTCTTCCTCAAAACAGTTAAAGCTGCAGGAGCCCTGCCCTCTTGACCAGAAAGAAAAGGGGGAGGGCTCCTGCAGCTTTAATTGTTGTGAGGAAGATGGAATTTCACCAGGTACTGCATGCCTACAATGACACCTGCTGAAATTCCCTTTTCTGTACAACTGTTAAAGATACAGGAGCCCTGTCCTCCTTTCCATATGGTCATGCTATTTAACTGTTATGATGAAGCTGCACTCTTCATCAAGTAACAGCACTGTTTGATTCAAACATGTCCATGTACCCACGTGCGCGGATCTAACTCGGAAGGCCCATCATACGCACCTTTCCCACCTGGCATATTTCAATCTTTATCGAAACATCTCCCCACAGTTTTCCTCTGCAAAATGAGAATATTATTTATAATGCACTGTGCACAGTAACCCGTGGTAAGTAAACATGTACAGGTGATGAAAAGAAACGATGTCCGGAGACAGCAATAAACATCTTAACCTGAAACCTTGACCTCAGCCAAAGCCAGACAGGGGATGGCGTTGAGGGGGGGAGGCAGTCACAACCATTTTAACCAGGGGATGTTGAGTTATGGCTTTAGAAGCTGATTAGTTATGGCACAGACTGGGTTCTTGGCACATAACCTTTTGTGTTAAGTCTCTGTCTGGGCCTTCCAGAGACTAGCAGAGATTGCAGCGGTTCTCAGCCAAGTCAGCAAAGACATGAATTAAGAAAGAGATTTATGTAGGTTCAAATAAACCATTTTACTGGCAAATAAATATATAATTTAGTTATGGCAGTACAGATACAAATACTTACAAACGGTCAGTCAATACAGCTCACATCAAGTTGGGTAAGGGACATGGAAGTTATACACATGCACATGAAAACACATTTACTTTTATAGACAACCTGTACAATGACGCAACTCCTTGCAACCCTTAATTGAAGACAATCAGTTAGACAATTATTCAATTATGACACTCAATGTCCAGGTGTAGAGTTGACCTTTAAGTAGGGTGACCATACGAAAAGGAGGACAGGGCTCCTGTATCTTTAACAGTAATGTAGAAAAGGGAATTGCAGCAGGTGTCAACTGAAGTGGGTGAAATTCCCTCTTCATCACAACAGTTAAAGCTGCAGAAGCCCTTCCCTCTTTTGTATAGCTACACTAGCTATAGTAGAGTGGCCAGATACAAAAGATGGCAGGGCTTCTGCAGCTTTAACTGTGTTGATGTAGAGAGAATTTCACCCTCTTCAATTGACACCTGCTGAAATTCCCTTTTCTCCATTACAGTTAAAGATACAAGAGCCCTGTCCTCCTTTTCATATGGTCACCCTACCTTTAAGTTTCTGCTGAGTCTTCTGTTCTTCCAGATCCTCAGCAATTAACAAAGCAATGGAAAACATAACCAGGATCCATTCCAGGATCCAACAGGGGAAGGACAGTGCAGGCTGGAGAGGAGGAGGAGGAGGCGGGGGAAGTCATATAGTGCAGCTCCCAACTCATTCACTGGGCAGATATGAAAGCACCCGATCAACACCTCTCCAAACAACAGCTGAGACTTTCCCAGGACGCAACAGATGTTAGTGTTGCTTAACTCTTCTGATTTTTTATTTTATTTTAAAGACTGCTATCAACTGATAGGGCCGTGCCAGGGGGTTTCTGCCGGACTCAGTGTTGCAGCTTGAGAAAATGTATCCACCCAGCCAGGCACATCCATGCCCCCCTCCCAAAGGTCACGAGGACCAAAGCACACAGGGACTGAGGCCGGAGTGAGTTACTGCAGCCTCGTTCCTGGAAGTTTCAAACAAACAAACAACAAGCAAACCTTTTCTGGCCTTAGAAATAACAGAGCCATCTGATCTGTGCACCCATGAGTTTTCTATTCTCAGTCTCTCCAGGGAGCCACGTGCACCCAGCCCAAGCCAGTGATGCACGTTTACTCAGCCATAACCCCATTGTGTTCAACAGGGCTTACTCCTAAGTAAGTGCGCACGCACAGGATGGCAGCCTTGGAAAGATTTCTCTCCAAAACCCAGCAGCATTAACATAGGGTGGAAAAGGAGGACAGGGCTCCTGTATCTTTAACAGTTGTATTGAAAAGGGAATTTCAGCAGGTGTCATTTGTATATATGCGGAACCTGGTGAAATTCCCTCTTCATCACAACAGTTAAAGCTGCAGGTGCCCTGCCCTCTTTTAAATCTGCTCACTCTAGTATAGCTCCTGCAGCTTTAACTGTTGTCATGATGAGGGAATTTCACCAGGTTCTCCATATATACAAATGACATCTGCTGAAATTTCCTTTTCTATGCAACAGTTAAAGATACAGGAGCCCTGTCCTCCTTTTCATAAGGTGACCCTAGATAACAATTTTTTTTTCTTGCAATAACAACCAGGAACTGGTAAGGGTCAAATCGGTACCCTGATTTAAAAGACCGGGTGTGCTTCCGGACAAGACTATTATTTAGGGTGACCATATGAAAAGGAGGACAGGGCTCCTGTATCTTTAACAGTTGTATAGGAAAAGGAATTTCAGCAGGTGCCATTTGTATGCATGCAACCCCTGGGCAGGATCTGCATTACTGCTTTAGAATGGTTTATAACAGTAGTGACAACTTTTGGGGCCCAGGACACACTCCACATACAGTTTTAAAACTGTTTTCAAAGTGTTAAATCCTGCTTGGTGTAGATCTGGCCCTGGTGAAATTCCCTCTTCATCACCGCAGTTAAAGCTGCAGGAGCTCTGCCTTCCTTTGCATCTGGTCAAGAGGGCAGGGCTCCTGCAGCCTTAACTGTGGTGATGAGGGAATTTCACCAGGTGTTGCATGCATACAAATGACACCTGGTGACATTCCCTTTTCTATACAACTGTTAAAGATACAGGAGCCCTCCTCTTTTCCATATGGTCACCCTACTTCAGAGAACTAGGACCCCTGGACAGCCAGAGTGGATAACCCTAGGCTTGAGGTCCTGTACCCGTGGCCTAGATACATAGATCAAGGGCCAGTTTTGTGATAAGGCAACTCCTCCTATCTAAGGTGACCATATGGAAAGGAGGACAGGGCGCTTGTATCTTTAATAGTTGTATCGAAAAGGGAATTTCAGCAGGTGTCGTTTGTAGGCATGCAGCACCTGGTGAAATTCCCTCTTCATCCCAACAGTTAAAGCTGCTGGAGCCCTGCCCTCTTGACCAGATACAACAGACGGCAGGGTTCCTGCAGCTTTAATTATTTCAATCAAGAGGGAATTTCACCAGGTGCTGCATGCCTACAAAGGACACCTGCTGGAATTCCTTTTTCTGTACAACTGTTAAAGATACAGGAGCCCTGTCCTCTTTTCCATACGGTCACCCTGCTCCTATCCTTCCTGACTGAATCATCTTTTCTAGATGGGGAGGGGGAATCCCAGCCAGCAGCAGGGAGAGCGGCAGCAAGGGGCTGAAATTGTTGCTAGACTCAGGTGGAGGGGGGAAGGGTTCACAGGGCCAGCTGCCCAGCCAGCCTGGCTATCTCGTTGCTTTCTTACATGACGCTGGAATGCCTCCCGTGAGAGTGCCAAGGCGATTAACACGCGGCCCTCTGGCATCAGATCTTTCTGAGTCACAGCGCTAAAATTGTGCTGCCTTCCCCCCACCCCTTTCCTTGTCCCACCAATATTTACAGGTCTCAGTGTGGATCTGGAATAATAACCTGTTTATCACTTGGGTTCCCAGATGCGACTGAACGTGAAACCTTGATCATATGATGAGCTAGCTGTTTTGGGCCTGAGCTAAGCTCACCTCTGTCCTCAAGACTTGGGGGAGACGTCCCTGCTGCCCCCATATTAACCCTCTTCCTGACCGAGCTAGGTCTGTGTGTGTCTGTGTATTTATATTTGTGTGCGCGTGCGTGCAGTTTATGAACTGCTTGAAAGATGGGACGCTTTTTATTTCCCCGCACATCATTGACACAGAAAAGATTCACCCCGGTCAATTTTTAACCTCAAGCAGAGGGGGTGATTTTCACTGGATTAATCATTCAGGTCAAGATGCTACGCCATAAGCCCCAGCCAAACAGCTGAGCTATGGCACATCTGGGGAATCCCCCTGCCAGTAGTGACGGCGCGCCAAAGCATGGCGGACATTTCGCCATCACGTGCTAGTGAGCAATCCCTGAAATTTCCAGGGGTTGGGGGTGCACAAGGCTGCTGTTCAGCAACTGCCTCAAGTTCCTCCAAGGCTGGCAGAATGGAGCTGAGGCAAAGCAGGGATGCAGCAATGCAAAAAGCTGCTTTAGACGAGGTCGGACTATGTTGTACTTGTAGCCTGGGATTATCGACAAATCAGAAGCAGAAGGGCTATTTATTTATTTTTACATCACCGGCTACCTGATCTTTTCCTAAACTGGGGAAGCCGGGCCTTGAACTAGGGGCCTTGAGCAAGCAAAGCCTGTGTTCTTCTACTGTTGAGCTGTGGTCATTCCCATGCGCTATGTGAGGATGTAAAGATAGTAGAGCAAAGGCCGCCTCTCCAGCGGATGAAGGGAAAGCGTTAAGCTGTGGCTAGGTCATTTTTTAGGGCTTCTTCCCACCAGCTCTGGCCAAAGGAAGCAAAGGCGAAGGTACATTTCCCATAGGAGATATCAGTTGTGGGATTTTCCTGGGGGCTGCCTATATGCAGGGAAAGCCATGTGGTTACTTCGGATCTGTGCTGCATTGGCGTTGCAGCCACCGTGGGGCTTTCCTGCAATGCTGCAGTTTGAAAATGTCAGGGATTTTCCTTGACTTTTTCAGTTGGATTGACATCAATCCTTTTCACCATCTAATGTTGCTCCAGGGTCGATCTGGGGGTGGTGCCCGGTGGATGGCGACTGATGATTGGTCGCCTTCCACCAGGAAGACGGCGGGGGTGGCTTCGGTACCTTGATGGCCACCCAGAAATTACCCAATGCATCCCTGGGAGAAGGAAAGCACAGGGTTTGAGAGGGAGGTGGCACCAATGAGGCACTGTGAAGATAGTCCCCTGTTGTCCTCTGGTTCTTCCTGCTTTCCTTCCTCTACCTCTTCTACCTGTGGGGGAATTAGGTTTAAGGCACAATGCTACGCGTGTTTAGGCAGGAAAATGTCCTACAGCATGGCTGGCTGGGGACGTGCATAGGTTTGCACCCTTCGGATGCCAACTCATAAGGTAGCCCTATGTCCTACTTTATAGAGGACAGTCCTTTTTTTGATGGGGTCTCAAAAGACAGTCCTCTATTTGAAGGCATTGTCTATTTGAATATCCACTCAGACTCCAGTCTAAAGGTTTTAAAAAGCACCTAAGAAGGGGGAGCAGCATGAGAACAAAAGCACATGAGAAGAGCCCTTCTGGATCATAGAATCATAGAATCATAGAATAGCAGAGTTGGAAACGGCCTACAAGGCCATCGAGCCCAACCCCCTGCTCAGTGCAGGAATCCACCCTAAAGCATCCCTGACAGATGGTTGTCCAGCTGCCTCTTGAAGGCCTCTAGTGTGGGAGAGCCCACAACCTCCCTAGGTAACTGATTCCACCGTCGCACCGCTCTAACAGTCAGGAAGTTTTTCCTGATGTCCAGCCGGAATCTGGCTTCCTTTAACTTGAGCCCGTTATTCCATGTCCTGCACTCTGGGAGGATCGAGAAGAGATCCTGGCCCTCCTCTGTGTGACAACCTTTTAAGTATTTGAAGAGTGCTCTCATGTCTCCCCTCAATCTTCTCTTCTCAAGGCTAAACATGCCCAGTTCTTTCAGTCTCTCTTCATAGGGCTTTGTTTCCAGACCCCTGATCATCCTGGTTGCCCTCTTCTGAACATGCTCCAGCTTGTCTGCATCAGATCAAGGGTCCATCTAGTCCAGAATTCTGTTCACACAGTGACCAACCACCTGTCCATGGGAAACCCAGAAATAGGACACAAGTGTGCCAACACCCTCCAGGGCAGGATCTACACTACTGCTTATAACAGTTTATAATGGTTTCGACAACTGTTCAGGCCCAGGACACATTACATATACCATTTTCAAACCGTTTTTAAAGTGTTGTATCCTGCTGGTGTAGATCTGGCCCAGATATTGCACTATGAAAGCAATATGAAAGTGGTAAATAAAAGACAGGAGCCACACCAAGCAGGATATTGCACTATGAACGCGGTCTATGGTATGTGTCAATGGGCCCCAACCGTTGTCAGTGCACTTCAATACTGCTATTTATTTATTTATTTATTTTATTTAAAACATTTATATCCCGCCCTATATCATTACGATCTCAGAGCGGCGTACAGATAAAAACATACAGTATAAAACAATAAATATGCACAGTTAAAAACAAATTAAACCATGATCCAAGTTAAAACAATATATAATTTAAAAGCAGTAAAAACAGTTAAAACAATGTGCCAGTGAGTTTAACCATCAAAGGCTTTGTTTAAAAGCCATGTTTTTACTTGGCAATGAAATGAAATCAACGTTGGTGCCAATTGGAAGTGTGGCTCCTGCCTCTGATCTGCCGCTTTCATACTGCTTTCATAGTGCAATATCCTGCTTGGTATAGATCTAGCCTGAGCGGCAGGCACATGGGGTCAGGTAGCCACTGTCTTACCCAGTATGACCTCGCTCCGTGGCCAATCCAGGGGGCGGGGGGTGTAGTACCAGTGCCCTGATGACCGTCGCAAGCCCCACCCTCCCTCCTTGGCATGGGGATAACCCAGCGCAATCCCGCAGGAGGGTAACTGCAGGGTTTAAGGGGATTGGGGCATCAAGGCTGCACCGTTAAGGCAGCCCCGAAGTTAAGTAGTGCATCAAATTCGAGGAAAAGATACCAAAAATACATGCGGCGACAGAGGGACTATGACTGAGGCTGTGGTGGTGAGCGAGGTGATGTAAGATAATCTCCTGCTCCGCTGTCCAGAGCCCCCTTAAACCTGAAGCCAGCCCTGCCACTCTAGGGCCATAGCTTAGGGTGGCCACATGAAAAGGAGGACAGGGCTCCTGTATCTTTAACAGTTGCATAGAAAGGGGAATTTCAGCAGGTGTCAGTTGGAGAACCTGGTGAAATTCCCTCTTCATCACCACAGTTAAAGCTGCAGGAGCTATACTAGAGTGACCAGATACAAAAGAGGGCAGGGCACCTGCAGCTTTAACTGGTGTGATGAAGAGGGAATTTCACCAGGTTCTCCATATATACAAATGACACCTGCTGAAATTCCAATTTTCAATTCAACTGTTAAAGATACAGGAGCCCTGTCCTCCTTTTCATATGGTCACCCTACCATAGCTAGATGGGGCGTTGTGCCAGGGCGATCCCCAGGATCGTCCCTGTGCTCTCACATGACGCACAGGGGATCCCAGGATCAGGGAGGGATGATCCCTCCCTTGCCCCAGGATATGGCCCTACACTTTAGGCCCGCCTTTTCTGCAGTCTCGGGATGATCCCGAGACTGTGGAAAGTGTGGCCCACTGTCACGGTTTGTCCCAGCTCCTCGCGGTTACTCACGAGGAGCTCGGAGCTCTGCACCCATCAGGGGTGGGGTGGGGTGAGCAGGAATTTTTTTAAAAAAAAAACACCAAAAAACTTACCTTTGTGCATGAGCGCTCATGCGCTCCTTCCTCTTTAAAAAAAAATGGTGGGTGCGATGTTCTTTCCCTCTGAGGTTGTTGCCGCCATGTGTAAATGGGGAGATCGCATGATAAAAATATCGCGAGATCTTCACCCCTCCGTCGTGCTAGACCGGTAGGTCAAGTGGAGGCCTAGGACACCATAAACATCGACATGCACAGATGAAAACCAGGACCTATTTGTAACATTCTTATTAAATTGCTGGATATATTTTGTTTGTTTGTTTATTACATTTCTATACTGCCCAATAGCCGAAGCTCTCTGGACAGTTCACAACAATGAAATCCACAAATTGCATCATAAAATTAATATAAAATGTTAACGCTAAAAACTTCAACGGAAAAGTACAAACCGAAATCAAACCCAGCAACAATTCAGAGATATAAAATACAATAACAGATTTAAAACGACAGAGCTAAAAGACCAAAAATGCTTTTTAAAAAAATAAAATCCTTTTTTAATGTGAATATTAACAAAACAAAACAAAAAAAGTAAATTGTGAAAAAGAAAAATAATGATAGACTGAGCCTCGTGTGGCGCAGAGCGGTAACGCAGCAGTTTCTGCAGCTGAAACTTTCCCCACGGCCTGAGTTCGATCCCAGCGGAAGCTGGTTTCATGCAGCCGGCTCTGGTCGACTCAGCCTTCCATCCTCCCGAGGTTGGTAAAATGAGTACCTAGTTAGCTGGGGGAAAGGTAATAACGGCTGGGGAAGGCAACGGCAAACCACCCCGCTATAAGGCCTGCTAAGAAAACGTCAGCGAAAGCAGGCGTCCCTCTAGGAGTCAGCAATGACTCAGTGCTTGCATGAGAGGTTCCTTTCCTTTCCCTTCCTTTGTACTGAAACAATCTTTAATATGGAACGATGTGCATGTCTCTTTAAACTACCTACCAGCTTCTTGGAAGTTAACACATGGTCAGCGCAAATAGATTCTCAGAGCCCTTACGACAGCTAAAAGACTTATATTATCACGTTGGGAGGAAAAATGCTCACCTCTCATAATGAAATGGATAGAGGACTTAACAATGTTATCAACATTTGAATGGGTGTTATATAGGCACGACTTGTGAGTGGATAAATACATGGGCCATACCGTCTGCTTTTCTTGGAACGTATACATAACTCTCTCTCCCCCCCTTTTTTTAATGAATGGTATACCTGATGGAAAAAGACAAAAATGCTTGGGAAAATAAGAAGGTCTTAACCTGGGGCCAAAAAATGCACAACGTAGGCTCCAGGTGAGCTTCTCTGGGAAGTTCATTCCACAACCAGGGTGCCACAGCAGAAAATGCCCTCTTCTTTGGTAGGGGCTACTGGAGAAGGACCCCTGAAGATGATCTTAAGATCTGGACAGGTTACATATGGGAGAAAACACTCCTTCAGATAACCTGACTCCAAGCAGTTTAGAACTTTGAATGTAAATACCAGTGCTTTGAATCGGGCCCAGAAAATAGACTGGCAGCCGGTGCAGATGGAAAAGCACTGGTATAATATGATCACGTTGGGCAGTCCCTGTTAACAGCCTTGCTGCCCTGTTTTGGACCAGCGGAAGTTTCAGGACCGTTTTCAAAGGCAGCCCCACGTATAACACAATAATCCAGTCTGTGCATGCGCACACACATACACACACGCAATCACACAGTGCAACGCTCGGATCTCAAGAGGACTGCAGATGCTGGTTGTCTTTGAGCTCTATTTTGGGCCACCTCCTCTCTAACCTCTTAAAGGCCCTCTCTCCATTCCTGACTCGCCACTGATGGGCTTTGCAGGGCGCAGAGCAGCAGCTGGGACAAAATTAGCAGCTTTACGTTTATCTGAACCTGCTGTCCGGCGCTAGGAGCCGTTACTAGGCGGAGTTTCTTTTATTAACACTTCTGCCCCGGAGACAGCTGGCCAAGCCAGCAGGGTCTGCTTCTAGAAAGAGAAAGAAAACAACTCTGCATCCCTGAGATACACTCCACATTTCATCCGTGTATCATTTTTTTCTTTTTTTAATGGAGGATGTAGCAATGCTGGTAGGTCAAGGCCATTTCTCCTCCTCCAAGTTGTTCCAAGTCTAGTTCTGTACTGGTGGTTGTTGTTGCTTTACAGGAAAAAAAAATCTAAATGTTTTTTGTGTACATTTTTCAAATGGACGTATAAATGGACACATGCCCCCATTGACTAAAGTGTGTCTGTGCACGTTTTATTTATTTATTACATTTTTACACTGCCCAATCGCCAAGGCTCTCTGGGCAGTGCACAATTAAAACTATAAAATACAATAAGTACACAATAACGTTAAAACGTTAAAAGTTTAGGAATGCAATATAAAATCCCATGAATTACAGTCCAGGGAAAGCCTGTGTGAACAGGTGTGTTTTTGGGAAGCGTTTAAAGGATGTTAAAGTTTCTGCCTCCCGAACCACACAAGGGAGGTTTTCCAGAGGGTGGGTGCCGCTACAGCAGCCTTCCTCAACCTGGGGCGCTCCAGATGTGTTGGACTACAACTCCCAGAATGCCCCAGCCAGCTCTGGCTGGGGCATTCTGGGAGTTGTAGTCCAACACATCTGGAGCGCCCCAGGTTGAGGAAGGCTGCGCTACAGAGAAGGCCTGATGTCGAGGTTCTTCATGATGACATTCTGTTTGTTTCAGAATGGCCAGCAGGACCTCCTCTGAAGATCGTAACTGTCGTCTGGGTGTATATTTTAGAAAAGTACACGGTGTTTTTAGCACATTTTTTTAAAAAATGTACATGCTCGGATGCCTTTCTCTTTCCTTCACGGAACCTATTAAGCCCTGAAATATACAGATTTCTGACAGCATATTACATCCATTTTAGCATTAATTTCTGAAAGGCACTAATTGGATAAATCCATAAAAATAAAAATCCTCTGTGGAGCTAATTTCTCAGCCATCCATACTTATAAATGCTGGGTGGATCTTTCAACATAAGCTGCAAAGCACCTTGAATATCTCCTTTAGAGTTCTGACTGGTTCTGAATGAAATCCAGAGGGGATTCACCACCCCACTGACATTGGAGCCACCAGCATCCACTCATTCAGGTCAAAGGTCCATCTAACTTAGCATCATGCCTTAGGGTGGATTCCTGCATTGAGCAGGGAGTTGGACTCGATGGCCTTATAGGCCCCTTCCAACTCTGCTATTCTATAATTCTATGTTTCCACCAGTGGCCAGCCAGATGCAGTACATGGAGGCAACAGCCCTCCGGTGATGTTTATTTACAAGATTTACATATGGCTCTATATTTAACAAAATTCTTGAATGGTAAAGAATAAAGAGAGAGAAAAAGCATCGAAAAACAGAATTAAAATATTTTAAATTTCCTCCTACAACCCAGTATAGTACACCTGAATTTGAAGGGTCCATTTAACTATCATTAGAACCTGAGGCTGGAAGAATCTCCAAGTGCAGAGGCAATATATCCCAGAGAGCATCTTTGAAATGGAATTTGGCCCTTGACAGAGCCGGTGCCAGACTATTTTGCACCCTAGGCAAGGTGAGCTACTTTCACACACACACCCCCCCCCAAAAATGCCAACTTTGATTTTTAAGAACATATGTTTCCTGGAAAAAATAAGAAGCACAAAACTTGAAACTGCTAAATTTATTTTAAAGTGCAAGAAATATGTCATGCCAATTATAGCAAACAAATTGGAAAGGAATGTCTATGGGTCTAAAATGCATTATTTAATAGGAATATCACGTCCAAATCATCCCCCCCAACTCACACGTGCACACACACACACTCAGCATCACTCACTCCAAACAAACACACGCATGAACACATGCATTCACTCAAAGACCCCATGCACCCCATTCACCCATACATTCTTTCTCTCTCTCTCTCTCTTCCGGGCACGTTCCGGAAGTCCGAACGTGGAACCGCCCCACCCCAGCGTCCTTGGCTTCACTTCGGCTGGGCAGGTGCGGGGCGCCATCTCGCCCGCCCAGGCCCAGCTGAGTCCTTGGGTCGGGCGGGCTCACAGCCAACGCGCTTGAGTGCTGCACTGTGCCCGGCGCCCCTCTTAGCTTGGCGCTCTAGGCGGCCGCCTGAGTGGCCTCTATTGTAGCACCGGCCCTGGCCCTTGAGCTGAAAGAGGTTTGACACTGCTGGTTTAGTGGATAGTTGAAAAGATCTCCCTTTGGCCACCGGTGACAAGCCAAAGCCTGATGCCCCCCTCCAGGTCCTGAACGCCTGGCGGTCGCCTGAGTTGCCTTCTCCTATCTCCAGCCCTGCCCAGGGCCTTTCCAACTGGTTCGCATGACCCTCAGTCTCTTCCTGTAATTTCATTGTCTTGACCGCAGTTCCATCGCATCTTTGATACTGTCATCAACAAAATCCATCACTGGATGCCCTCCCAAGTTGGGACAGATTTGTCAATGAAACAAAAAGTCTGCACCTTTGCTCTGACAGCCTCTGCAGATGCCTCGACTTCAGGGGGTCATTGATGTCAATGACCCAAAAATACAGTATCAGCAGTGGAGGTGGGGAGAGGACACCATTCTCCCAGCTGTTGTTTTGGCTGGACGTTTTCCCATCCCCTCTTTCAACAGGTCATCATCTGATTTGTCAGCTGAAATTCATGACTTCTTACCCGGGAGGGTGTCTCTGGATCATTCTGCAACAAGATGCAAGAGAGCGTTTGAGCAATAGGCGGCTTTGGGTGGCAGGGCGAGCAAATCAACATCCCTCACACTCCAGGCCTCATTGGAAGTGACGCGGGAGGCTCATGCAGCGTCTTCCGACAGAATCCGTTGCGATGTCAATGCAGACGTTTTTGAGGGGGGTGCTTCAAATGTGGGGGGCTGGAATTTCGTTCTTAGCTCTTTCCCCGTGGGCCCTTCTCCTGATCCTAAGAAGTTAATGTTTTTAATGTTCACTGTTTTTAACTTTTGTATACTGCCCAGAGAGCTTTGGCTATGGGGCGGTATATAAATGTAAATAATAATAATAATAATAATAATAATAATAATAATAATAATAATTAGAGAAGTGTTGCCCCCAACACAAAACCCATCTGTTCAAAAGTCAAATCTAATAGATTAGTAATTCCCAAATGTAGAACTCTGATACAGTGGATTTCAACATTTTCAGAATTCAAACCAAGATTGGTTACGAGCTCATTTATATTTCCTGCACCTGTCATGGTCTGTCAAACTATTCCATATCTGTGCATGCTCTGTTATTTGTTGCTGTGACCCAAGTTTCTCAACCTGGTGCCCTTGAGAAATCTTTTTTTCTCTATGTAATGTTATTTGTTTTGATCAGCCAAAAGCATTCCCCCCCCTCTCAAAATCTGACATCTCAGGACAAGAAAGAAAACCAGCTCAAAACCTCTCTAGTATCCCTATAGAATGGGCAGTATAGCAAATACATATTCTCCATCCACGCCCACCTGTAACAGACACAAAGATGGAACTTTAAGGAACCTTCTTTCCAAACAAGCTGTAGGCGTGGTTTAAGATAACAGCTGATCAGAGAAGGGTGTGAGGTGACACATGGAGTGGAAAAAGACATCACACAAAGTATGCTGCATTCCTAAGATAAACTTGGGTGATGTGCATGTGCAAAACATAGAAGATATCTTGAGATCTTGTAATAATGGAGAACCTCCATTCAAGTTTATACTGGGGTTCATCATTCAATGAGTACACGAGGAATCATGATGGGACTACTTAGTCCATCATCATTAATAAGAGGAGCCATGCTGGATCGGACCAAAGGCCGGTCTAGCCCAGCATTCTGCTCCCACAGCGGCTGACCAGATGCCTATGGGGATCCCACAAGCAGGACATGAGCACAAGAGCTTCCTCTTTCTTAAGTCTCCAGCAGCTGGTATTTAGAGGTATGCTGCCTCTGAAACTGAAGCCAGCATGAAGCCATCCTTTTTGCTTTTTATTGTGAATTGAACAAAACAGAAAACAAATGAAGAAGAAGAAGAAGAAGAAGAAGAAGAAGAAGAAGAAGAAGAAGAAGAAGAAGAAGAAGAAGAAGAAGAAACATTGCATGCATAGAAATGTCGGAGGGGGGAATTTAATCAGATACACCATTCCATATTAAAGACTGTTTCAATACAAAGTTTATCCTTATTATGACCTCCTCCCAAAAGCATGACAGACTCCTCCTCCTCCTCCTCCTCCTCCATCTCCATGAATTTGTCTTTCCCTTTGAATTCATTCCAAGCATCCCCCCTGCCATCTTGTTGCAGAAAATTCCATAAACGATTTCCATGATGTGCAAAGGCATGTGCCCATCTGTCCATCCTAAATCTCCCATCTATGAGTTTTATCGCTTTCTTCTAGTATTACGAGTGATGGAGAACATGCCTCTCCTTTATCCACTTTTCAGAATGATCCCTCTCCACCCCCACCCCCCTCTGTCCTTTGATGTGATACTTTTCCTGCTACTGGTGGAAAAACACCTGGGAGGGGCGGTTTTGATTGGGAAAACAGCTCACCGGTCTCCAGATGTTAAATCAGCCATCCCCCAACTGGGCACCCTCTAGATGTGTTGGACTACACATCCCATCATCCCCAGCCAATCTGCCCATGTCAGGCTGCCTGGGGATGATGGGAAATGCAGTATAACCCATTCTGAGGGTACCTGGTTGGGGAAGGGGAAGTTAAATTTTGGAGTGGAGGGCGCTTTTGTAAACCGCCCAGAGAGCTTTGGCTACAGGGTGGTATATAAATGTAATAAATAAATAAATCTATCTTGATTTTAGTGCACATGAATGTACATCTATGTGTGGTCTTATAACGGGCCTGTTTAGATGACACACTAAGCCATAGTTACGCTGCTAACCCTTTTGCAGTAAATGATTAGCGAGCATGTTTAAACCATGGTTATGTAGCCACCATGGTTAATGGTTCACATGACATGCTAACACATAACGTTTTGCTCAAAATGCTTAACCACCATGGCTTAGTCAGTGCAGTCTTCCATCCGGTGACCCATTTCTTCAGAAACTGAGTGGCTGCTGACCATGTTTAAGCTATTCTATATAAGAGTCACAAGATCTGTTATGAGATACGAAACATTTCCAAGAGTTCTCTCTCCCCACTTTGCAAAGTAAACTGTTCATCACTTGAGTAACACATCCTGGTTCAGAAGTTAGGGATCTACACTACTGCTTTAAAGCGCTTTATAACAGTTTTGAGAACTGTTTGGGCCCAGGACACACTGCATATACAGTTTTCAAAACGTTTTCAAAGTGCTTTTAAGCGCTTTAAAAGCAGTAGTGTAGATCCCCCTGGACAGAGAAAATTAACAGCAAATGGCGAAGAGCTTTCTTCATGTGTGCCTGTTGGAGGGTGCAAGCTCAGGCAGAGAGAGACCTTGATGAACTTGGAGGGGTTAGAGAAGTACACAAGAATAGTCACATTTTACTCTATGATACATTGGATGGGATGGCAACAGACTCAAGCTGCAATCCATTCAAAGCACACTTTCCAGGCTGGGAGCAGGCCCCACGGAACACCGTGGGAATTACTTCCCAGAAATTTATATATAATATATTGATTGCCCTGTAAAACAGTGATTCAATGAACATTGAACAAAGTGAAAAATGCATACGAGAGAAAGTAGGATGGCTGCTTGTGAATCACCCAAAAAGGGACACAAATTTGCATAACATTTGCCAATGCTTGGAGAGCTCCTTTCGAATTCTGACTGGTTCTGATCGAAACCCGGAGCGGATTCACCACTCCACTGACGTTGGAGCCTCCAGCCTCCACTGATGCAGCACAATATAATGGGATTGTACTGTAAGGCTGCAATTCTATGGGGAGTCACCTGGGAGTTAAGTCCCATTGAACACAGCATGGCATACAGCTGAATAAAAATGCAGAAGAAAGGGCTGCAAAGGAGATGATTTTTCCAGCCTGCATCAGTCCTAGACTTCCACTGGCATTACAGAGGCAATTTTATCACCCCCACCCCCCAACACACACAATCCCCACTGACACTGAGCCGGGAGTCTCCTGGCTATGTATTCAGTTTCTGCCCTATCAAAGAAATGGGCTCCTCCCACTTGGGGATTTGAGGCATGGCTTGGTTTGTTGGCATGGAACTGTAAACAGGGATGTTTTCATTCTAGATCTTTTTCTGGAAACTTGAAGGACGCAGCGTAACCTCTTCCACTTATTTTTCAAGGAAATCAGCTGCCCCTCTTTGAACTATTAGGGGGATGCTTCACCTCCCTTCTTCCTTATTGTGAGATTCTGCTGGGACTCACTGATCAACATCAGTAAATATGTACCAGCAGAAGTTGAGTAATATATGAAAAGGAGGACAGGGCTCCTGTATCTTTATTAACACTTGTATTGAAAGTGGAATTTCAGCAGGTGTCATTGGTATGCATGCAGCACCTGGTGAAATTCCCTCATCATCACAACAGTTAAAGCTGCAGGAGCTATATTAGAGCGATCAGATACAAAAGAGAGTATGACTCCTGTAGCTTTAACTGTTGTGATGAAAAGGGATTTCACCAGGTGCTGCCTGCATACAAAGGACACCTGGGGCTCATCTACACCAAGCAGGATATGCCACTATGAAAGTGGTATTATTATTATTATTATTATTATTATTATTATTATTATTATTATTTATTTATTTATTTATATAGCACAAAGTGGTATATAAAAGGCAGGAGCCACACTACTGCTTCATAGCGGTATTGAAGTGCACTGACAATTGTTGGGGCCCATTGACACATACCATAGACCACTTTCATAGTGTTGTGTCCTGCTTTGTGTAGATGTGTCAAGGGCCCCAACAGTTGTCAGTGCACTTCACTACCGCTATAAAGCAGTAGTGTAGATCCTGCAGTGCACTTCAATACCGCTATAAAGCAGTAGTGTGGCTCCTGCCTTTTATATACCGCTTTCATAGTGGAATATCCTGCTTGGTGTAGATGAGCCCCTGCTGAAATTCCCTTTTTCTATGCAACTGTTAAAGATACAGGAGCCCGGTCCTCCTTTCCGTAGGGTCACCCTAAGTAACAGGCACATCTGCTTTTTCTGAGGCTCTTTGCTATTACCTCAGTGCTCTTGCACCAGTTAAACACACTTTAGGGCTTGGCCTAAGCCATTTTGGTTCCTCAGGCAGGCTGTCGAAATGCTGACACACACCACATCAACCCACTGGGAAATTTCCCTGTACAAATGTTCTTGAATTGAATCTTTTGCAGCGCCAATATTTTGCATAACAGGTGCACTTCTGTTAATCATTCACCTCAGCTCATGATAGGGACCATTTGGGCCAGCTGGCTCTAATATGGGAATACATTTTCAGCCCTACTAAAATCTCCGCTGTGCAGGAATGGCCCATGACGTTTGGGGACTTGTGGTAGAAAAACAAAACAAAAATGAGCAAAATCCGCATGGTAGTTCTTGAGTAATGAGCCTTGGAGCTTTATCACACCAGCGTTACACTGTGCAATCACTGCGAATTGCATGCAAAGGACTCAGAAGTTTTCCAGCTTATAATCTGCTTGGATTGTGAAGTGCTCCCATGCATCCTGCCTTAATTGTGCAATAAAGCCAAAAGATTTGCCGTATTTAGCCCCTACTTTTTGAGCGTATCTTCCGAGCCGCCGCTGGGGCACAGGAGCAGGATTTTAAAGAAATGCTTGCATCTGTGTAAGCTTTTAAGATAAAGACACCAAAATTGGCACAGTAATAGATATTAGGGAGAGCTTTAAGCATACCAAATTTGAATTGAATTGGGTCATCTGTTGATTTTTTAAATGATTTTTTTTTACATTTCCCCCCTTAAACTCACTTCCTAGTATGCAAAGGATCGCTGTTGCCTAGTAGCAAAAAACAACAACAACCGTGAAAGCTTAGTGCTATGGGGATAATCCGAGGGAAGCAGGTACGTGGGATGAAGCTCTAAGAGTGACCCATTGGAAGAGGGCAGCAGCCAGGGGGAGCTGGACATAGCAAACAATTTTGTTGAGCGGTTCAGAGTTTAACCCCTGGTTTTGTGGGTGTAACAGCAGGGGGAAGGCAGGCTCATGTTGCTTGTTGAAGTGTGACCCGTTTGCACAACTGCAGCTCTGGTTTCTTTGTCCCAAAAGACACGGGTGGAGGTGTGGGTGGAGGAAAATAACATTCATCCCTGGAAGTCGACTTCCCAGCCTTCGAACACGTTGTCCCCTCGGCCTTGTTTACAGACCTCTCTGGAGGGACGAGTGCTCACCCTCCCCACACACCCCTTCATGTGACAGCATGTCAGGTTTTAGGAAACACGACCCTCCTCCCGGCCGATTCTGCCAGCCGAAGCACATGTGACTCTCAGAGATAAATTATAAATAGACAAGAGGCAGACAAAGCGCAGAAACCCAAAGGCTTCACTTCCAGAGCCGACACACATAAAGCACCGTTCTAGAAGGATCCAGACGGCCTGCCCCAGAAGAAGACCGTCCGACGTCTCCTGTGAAGTCCTCCGCTAAGGATTTAATTGGGAAGCGCCAAACCGAACCATGGATTACCAGTCGAGCATCATCAGGGACTCTAACCCGATGGAGAATCTGGAGAAGCAGTTGATCTGCCCCATATGCCTGGAGATGTTCGCCAAGCCCGTGGTGATCTTGCCCTGCCAGCATAACCTCTGCAGGAAATGTGCCAATGACATCTTCCAGGTCAGTAGGGGCCCTAACGTGGTCCAAGGTCGGTAACGGTGTGGGCATGATTTAGAAGGCTTTGTGCTTGATAAGAACCAAACTGCCCATGCTGAGGGTTGCTTACAGAAAAGCTGGAAGGTTATGTGGGTGGAACAGATAGAAGGGCACCAGGTTTACCCACCAGAGGAAAGATGTTCTCACAAAGGTCTAAATCAGCTTTCCCTTAAATCGGTCTGTAATGGAAATAGAAATGGGTTTGAGTCAATCGTATGCCTGAGTATCCAGAAGCAAGTCCCATTAAGTTCAATGGGACTCCCTCTCTAATAATAATAATAATAATAATAATAATAATAATAATAATAATAATAATAATATATTTATTACCCTGCCTCTCCCTCCGGATCGAGGCGGGGAACAACATCAAATACAAAACTACTATAAAATACATAAAACTGATTAAAAACATATAAAACGAATACATTATTAAAATAACAGCCAGACATTTTAAAATTCGACTGAGTAGGTGAAAGTGCGGATAGGACAGCGGTCTTTTGACTTATGCCCTTGTAAGCCTGCTTAGGCTCATAACAAAATATATATATATATATATATATATATATATATATATATATATATATATATCAGAGGCTTGGATAGTGAACAGCGTTCTCCATCACCCACCCCCTCCCAGAGATCAATTTATCAAATGCACTTTTGTCACTTTCTCGTTGAAACAAAGCTGCATTTCGACCCAACCTTAGTGCTAGAATCCTGGGATTTTCAGAGGCGGAGCTCTGTTCAATTATTGCAGCAAAACCAACCAAAAAAATTCTTGTGGCACCTTGAAGACTTCACACATTTGTTCTGCCCTTCAGCTGACTAAAAGAAGTGGAATCTAGTCCATGGAAGTTATGCTAGAATAAACCTGTAGATCTTTAAGGTGTCACAAGATTCTTGGAGGTTTCCAGGTATTTATGAAGTCCGGAATTCATCCCTGGCTACTTCCAACCATCTCAACTACAGTTCAGGGTTCTTCTTCATCACTGAAGAGACTTGGTATGTTCCGAAATAAGTTACCTTCTGACTGATCATGGAAATGAACCAGGGAGTATAGGAACCGAAAGACTATCACACTCAGAAAATGCATTGAGTGGCCACTTACGCACCACCAAAAATGGGGACGGAAGGAGGCACAGGTTTGCATAAAAGTTAATAGTATAGATGCAAATTTAGAAAGGCTTACTATAAGTTGAACAGAAATACAATACATCACATCTTAGTAGAGAAGACTGTGACCAGAAGAGCTGTGTGTCTTCTGCTCAGTCTGCAGACCATGTGCCAACTATTGATGAACAACTTCAAAGCACCTGCTGCTCTTGCTTCTTATTTATTTATTTGTTACATTTATATATTTGTTATATTTATATACCGCCCCATAGCTGAAGCTTTCTGGGTGGTTTACAAAAAGTTAAAAACAGTAAACATTAAAAGTATACAAATTTTAAAAACATAAAAACAACAGTATGAAAACAACAGTATCCATTTAAAAACAACAGTTCTGGGGGTCCGTTAAAAAACAAACTTAACGTTGTTAAATGGTGTTAAATGCCTGGGAGAAAAGTCTTGACCTGGCGCCTAAAAGATAACAGTGTTGGTGCCAGGCGAGCCCCATCGGGGCCATCATTCCACAGTTGGGGGGCCACCACCGAAAAGGCCCTCTCCCTTCCCTTAGGGTTATTTATCTCGAAACCAGGCTTGGAGCGGACAGAGCCCATCAAATAGAGGATACCTTCAAACTGGGGTCTGTTGTCTTTAAAATAAGAGATACGTGGCCACCCTAGAGAAGCAAGGGAAAATGAATGCACTACATTTGAAAAACTCATGAGCAGAGTTGTGGAAAAGTACAACAAGAGTGTAATTGTAACTGACTTAAGGTGGGGTCCTAAGCATGTTTAGACAGAAAAAAAGTCCTACAACTCCCAGCATGCTAGGAATTGAGGGACTTTTCAATCATAGGACTGCGCCTTTAATATTTAAGTCAAGTCTAATGAAATGGTCATGACTGTGAAACATTTTTCACTTTATATAAATTAATCAACATACAGTCTGAGTTCATATTTGTCAGGGTCTCTATCTTTGAACATTCAAACACATACTCCCCGCCCCCCCCCCCCCCGCCCAACACCAGATTTTGATTCCTGGGGAACGCACTTGAACCAGCTCGCAAGAGAATCAGTTGCCTTCTCCAAGAGGCACTTTGGCTAAGAACCAGCCGATAAAGGCACTGGTCTCTCAGGGCCTGTTCTACGTATGACGCAGTCTTCCCAAACAATGTTGACCGTTGTTGTGGGACCTCCAGGGCAACAAAATAAGGAGAGACAGGAAGGAAAGCCCAGGGGCAGAGAGATGAGAAACTAGATCCGGTTTGCTGGAAGAGAGATCAACGTTTTCCAAAGGTCTTCTCGTTTGGCAGGCAATTGTGCCGCAGGGGAAGGGTGTCAGGAGCAGAGAGGTGCTTGCTGAAACTGTAGCCAGACCTACCATTGATTGTTTATAACCCAGGGCTTCTTCTCCTCAAGGTGGCCACTTACACATGGTCAAAAAAATCACCCGAAAAGGAGGAGCCAGATTTCCCTAAACATTTACATGTGCTGATTTTGTGTGTATAAATACCCCTTTAGACGCAATTTGAATTGCATGGAATGATAAGTAGAGTGCAAAGCACACCGTGATACCGTGATGGAGAAGATCGTGACCACTGTGCCTGCTGCTCATTCTGATTATTCATGTGCCAAATGGTGACGGGGCAATAGAAGGAGCCCTAGCACAGTGGTAGAGCGTCTGCTTTACCTGCAGAAGGTCCCAGGTTCAATCCCCGGCTTCTCTAGGTAGGGTTGGGAAAATTCCTGCCTGAAACCCTGGAGAGCTGCTGCCAGTCAGTGTTGACAATACTGGGCTAGATGGACCAAAGGTCTGATCCAGTATAAGGCAGCTTCCTGTGTTTCTAACTTCAAAGTCCCTGCTCCTCTCCTGTCTTCTGGTTCTTTGTCTTTAACTTGGACTTGGGCAGGGGAACCCTTCAACTAAAGGATGCCTTGAGATAATGTTCTCTGATGGCCCTATGTGTCCCTGAGAAGTGACATACCCTACTTCTCGCAAGATGGCTTCCTCCAGACAGATATCCCTTCCATCTAGGGAAACCCAGCCACGTGACAAACTCCTTTAAACAAATGAACAAACACACATGAGGTTAATATCCTCGTGGAAGAGAAGACCCATTTTGTGTGGAGAGATTTCATGAGCTGATTCCAGAAATGGAATGCCACAGGAGGCTGATCCAAGTGACATATAGTTCACAATATCAATGGGGAAGAGCCTGTAGTCTATACAAGATGCACATCTCAGAAGCCAATGAGTATCTGGTTTGGACAGTTGACGCCAAGCCCTACCCACTGAGCCTTACAGTCTCCTCTGGCACCAGACCTGGGATTGGTTATTTGGTGGCAAATTGTCTGTTTCTTCCTAGGGACGATTTGTGAGAGGAGGCGAGTTTTGAAGCATCCTTTATCAACACGGAGCCCTCCTGATGTGTTGGACTACAATTCCCAGCACACACACCCCCAGCCAGCCATGCTGGGAGTTCTTAGTCCAACACATGTGGAGGACACCAGGTTGGGGAAAGCTGGTTTAAAGCTAGGTTGGACCAGCACAAATCCACTTTTCTGGTTCATTCCTGTAGCACAGGGGTGCAGAATCAAAGGTCTAGGGGCCAAGTGGCCCTTCGGGGGGGGGGGCTCTCTGGCTCTCCGAGGTCCCCAGAAGGCTACACCCTCATCCCCTGCCCCCAATTCCCCCAATAGTTTGGATTTTCCCTGGTGTTGTGCCATTTTTCTCATCTTCCTAAAGGCTGACTTGCCCACCCCCCTAAGGCTAAGCTAAACTATGCTGCCACTTGGGGTATTTTTAGCCCAGAGGCGGAAAGAGTGACAAACTCTGGTGCTAATAAAAAACAGCAACAGACAAATCTTTTCTTTAAGAAATTCTTCTTTAATTAGCTCGACGAGTTTCAGATAAAATCCTTCTTCAGGAGCTAAAAAACACACCATAAGTACTAATTAGAGGCAACATCCCTGCTCCTGTTGCAAAGACCTGACGGCCGGGCAGATAAGACTAGAGCAATTGTATGTATTTATTGCATTATGAATGCAAACTATCTGAAGGCAGACTCTCAAATCAGCTATTCTGCAATACTCTACACTGCTCGATGATGGACACATCCTTAGAAGAAAGAGATCTAAAGCACAACAATCCAGGGTGTGGGTGGGTTTTTTTTGCCCAACTGTTTAGCCCATTCTCCGACATTGGAATGTGTCCACCAAGAGCTTTAAAACCAGCTGAACCATTTGCAAGATGGAAACAAATGTAGTAGGACTTGTACTCATTCAAATGCAATAGGACCTGAACTCAGCCGACAGTGGCATCTGGCAGTCCGTTTCTAGGAAGGCTTTGCCGACACCCTTTGAAATCTGCACGGCATCTGCCTGACGACTGATCAAAGGTTCGAGCGAACACCTTCTCTCACCATCTCCTGAGGAAGCTGATTCGCAGGAGGCTGAAGATAAACAAAAGACAGTCCATCGTCACACAGCACATGGAGTCCACAGTGCCACAAACGGCTACTAGAAATATAAATAAGCATCTGCAGATTTTATGCAAATCTGCTCCCTCATTTTCCTCTCTTGGTGAGTCATCTCCCCGCATCACTTTTTTGGGGTGATGCTTAAGTCGACACCCTAATGCGATGATAAGTTAAAGTGGCACCTCCATCCATGTTCAGAGACAGTTTACCTTCCCATTCTTCTATATCTACTAGGGAACAAATCTCACCATGCCTCCTTCTGTTGTTCCAATAGAGTTTGTCCAACCACTGCTGGAAATAGAATCTTTCCAGAGCCAAGATGGACTTTGGTCTCATCCCACAAGCCTATTCTTACATTCTTATGTCCATAAATTAGGGATAAACAATCTTGTTAACATACATTACTTTAAAAAGATATATATATTTCTAGATCTCTCCTTCAGCTGCTCTCTCTTGGGCTCAGAGGCAATCAGATGCCCACGCTATCCAGATAAAAAGCAGACCAGATCATATGTGTCAAATGAAAAGTTTAGTTTTGCCCGCCTGTAGCAAGCCCCAAAAGAAAGGGGTTATAACATTTCCGAAAAGAGGCTCAGGTGGGAGCAATTCATTGATATTGCCCAGTTTTCCAGTGACGAGCTCTCTGAAACAAGCACAAAGCATGCTGGGGGATTTCCACTCCTATCAGAAAGGACAGCCATGAATCATTCTTAAGGAGGTGCTGCCTGATGGATGATTCGGATGATCCTTAAATAGCTGAACTCTCACATCACTGTTCCCAGACTGAGTGGGTTGGGCGCCGTGTGTGTGTGTGTGTGCCAAGATGACTGACTTTTGCTCTTATGTCGTTGATGGCATGTGTAGGCCGCTAACCCATACTGGCAAACGACCCGAGGAACCACCATATCAGGGGGCCGGTTCCGCTGTCCCTCCTGCCGCCATGAAGTCATCCTCGACCGTCACGGAGTCTACGGCCTCCAGAGGAATCTACTGGTGGAGAACATCATTGATATCTACAAGCAGGAATATTCCAGGTTTGTGTGCACCGCTGTTTTCCTCTCTTCCTCAGGGGAAGCATTCTTAGCCCCTACTTTAGAGCTAGAATGATCTGGTACAGTTTATTCTCTGAAAAGCGCTAGGAGGCACCAGTCTGTAACTAATGAATACATCTGGGTTCATCTCTTTTGTTCCTCCATGGAATTTGCCCAGTGTAAAGATGTGAGGCCACAGTGGGTTTGAATTGGGGACTTCTGTCATGGAGGGGTGGCTGTTTGGGAGGGAGGGATGAACCCATACTTTGGCCTAATCTACACCAAGCAGGATATTGCACAATGAAAGCAGTATGGGAGTGGTATATGGTCTGTGTCAATGGGCCCCGACAGTTGTCAGAGCACTTCAATACCACTACAAAGCAGTAGTGTGGCTCCTGCCTTTTATATATCACTTGCATAGTGCAATATCCTGCTTGGTGTATCCTTAGCAGCAGGGCTGGATGTACGCTACTGCTTTAAAGCGCTTTATAACAGTTATAAAGCGCTTTAACTGCTTTAAAGCGCTATAAAACTGTTATAAAGCGCTTTAAAGCAGTAGTGTAGATCCAGCCCAGCATGATTTGTAGACATCAGCAGGCGAAGCTTTATACAGCATGCAGAGAAATCCTTAGCACCTGCTAAACACTCTAGATCAAGATGCTGGGGGATAAATACTCAGCTCCAAACAGGGCTATTTGCAAAACTGAAACAAAAAATAAAAGCAAGAGTGCAAAAAGAGGAATTAGTTCACAGAAGTACAATGATGGGGTGTTGGGGGATGCCAGATACTGGGAACAAACGAGAAGGCAGTAAGCTGTGGTCTCCATGGTCTACTTGTGAGCTTTACATGGGTTATATATGGATGGGGGAGAAATTGGTTACATTTGCATCTTATTGCAAACTTACCTACTTTTGCAGTTTTGAAACAAAACACGGAAAGCCAGTAATCCTTTGAAATGTGCACTTTTCCGGATTTTGAAATGGAGTTCTCTCATAAACGAAATGGATACAAGCATATCTATATTAAGGAAAAATGTGCATAAAAAGAGCTCCGGCTATTGGGCGGTATAGAAATATAATAAATAAATAAATATCAGAAAAAAATAACATTCAAAAATGTTATTTAGGAAAATTGCTGGCAAAAGATGTGTATATTAGACAAAATCGCATACAAAAATGCATGGGTTGGGCAAAATGCACACCAAAAAATGTGCACAAGTTTTCATGCCAGTATTTTATTAAAAATATATAGATTCTCAAAGTTTAGGATGAAATGAATTCAAGATTGGGAAAATTCTCAGTTCTTGACAAACCAAACTTAAGACAGGAAAAACGTCAAACTGAGAGAAACAGAAACTGACCAATTCTCCCATCCGTAGGTAGATAGTGTTGGGAACAGTAGATTACGCTTTCCCAAATGTAGGTTCTCGGATGGTGTTGGACTACAAGTCCCATCAACCCCAGTCGTTAACCAGTGGGGATGATGGGATTGGCAGTTCCACATTTTTGGAGGACTATGGGCTGAGAAAGGCTACTGGAAACCAACACACATACTGTGAGAAATCCATTTGGGGACATGAATGGAATCCCTTTCCTTTCGGGGACATGGGGAGGGGAGGGGATGCTGATGATGCTTTGAGGGTGTCATCATAAGTCTTCTCCAGGAGGAAAAGAAAAAATAGCATTGGCCTCCCAAAATAAAATCAATGGCCTTGCATAGACCGAGCTTAGCTTTTCGGACCCATTGGCACGCACAGAAGCAAGGTCTATACATAACCCCAGAGAGGAGGTTAATATTACAGACGAGGTGGGAGTCCACCCAAACTGTACTGTACGATGAGACGGCTCTGGGCTCCATTACCTTCACGCCAAATCTGTCACACCTGTGACGACTCTGATGGGGTCGGGGCTGAGTTTATACCCATGGAATCATAAACTGACACGGCATCGTCGACGATGAGAAAGCGGGCCGGGGGTGATGGGACTTGCAATCCAACACAACTGGAGGGCTCCCGCTTGGGGGTGGGGGAAGGCTGCTCTCACCACTCTGCTCCGCTGTCTCCCTCAACGGCCCAATCTTGTGTTTCCTCCAGCCGGCCCCTGAAGAAGGGAAACCATCCAATGTGCAAAGAGCACGAAGACGAGAAGATCAATATCTACTGCATTACCTGTGAGGTGCCCACCTGCTCCATGTGCAAAGTGTTTGGCGCTCACAAAGATTGCGAAGTGGCACCACTGCAAAGCGTCTTTCAGGGACAAAAGGTAAAAGCAAGCCCAAAGCCGGCTGTTTTGCGATTCTCTATCCCACCCCTCACCTCCCGTGAACGCTTTCCCCACGTCCGCTGGTCTGCAGAGGAACGTCTAAGAATCTGACGTGGAAGCCCTGCATGTCGAAGAGCAGCCTTCCCCAACCGGCTGGACTACAGCTCCCATATTCCACAGTACGCCAGCTGTGGAAGAGGGGAGTGGTAGTCCCACACCCCACTGCATCGTGTGGAGGATGAGAGCTGTTGTTTCCCATCACCCACACTATGCTGGCTGTGGTGGATGGGGGTTGCAGTCCCACGCAGCTGGAGGGTGTCAGGCTAGGGAAAGCTGCTACATGGAGGTTTCTGCTGGGTCTGTCGGCCTTCCCTGACCCCAAGCAGAACAGGTGAATGCACCCCCCCCAAACACACCCAACTTCCCCTCTGGGGCTGCACAGCAGAGGGGGAAACGAGCCGCACGGCTGTACAGCCATTTTACTCGCAAGAAAGACCGCCCCTCCTTCCAAGAGCAATACCCCACCTTCTGTTTTTTTCAACGATTTTTGTAACTTGATTGCAGCAGTGTGGTCCTTTGGGCATTGCCCAAAGAGAGGAAATGCATCACCCCAAAAAGATGACAGAAGGGGACACTGATTTCCAGAAAATTTGCACCTGCCAATTCGTATGTATTGATGCACCTTTAGAAATAATTGCTAGGATTCAACTAGAAATACAGTACATCTCACCATAGTGGGGAAGAGTGAGGCCGGGTCACCTGCGTGCTTGGTGCTCAGTCTGCTTTTCCGATGCTACCTGCGGGTGGGCAACTTCAAGGCCCCCTCCTCTGCTCTCCTTTCTTATGGTTCTTTATCTTTAAACCGGATTTGGACTGGACAGCCCTTCAAATAGAGGACACTTTCCAATAGAAGACTGTCCTCTGTAAAGTAGGACACCTGGCCACCCTAACTTGTGGCCTCCAATCGGATGTTGCTTCAGTGCAGTTTTTACAATATCTTCCTTCCTTCCTCCTTCACACACGATCCCAGCCAACCACTGGGATCATGGCTAGAGGAGGATACAGCGCCATGTCATCAAGCAGATTTTGTTGTGCGACACTTTCGAGTGAGGGCATCTGAAGTCTGCTTACTTTGCCCTCACTCTGAATGGGCATGGGGGTGGGAGGGAATACATCCCCAATGCGAAGTCAATCAGGCCAACACTTCCGGTTGTTATTTTTACCAAGCGGTGATTTCAGCATGGGAGGGAGCACCGGACCAGGTGTCTCAGCAACAGTGACCCACGCTGCAAACATTCTGCAGCCTTTTAAAGCTTTTTTCCTGGTGCCCAAAATAAGTGTGAAAATCCATTCTAATCAGTTGCAGTGCCTAAACGGTATTCCGCAGTAGCTTTTCCGCCGTTTCTGATCTGCTCTGAGTAGTTTTGGAGTTTCCGGGAGCTCAGTTTGAAAAGCAAACCTCTGCATTAGAGCCAGAAACTCATCGCTGCCCACCAGATCAAGGGGTCCCACTCCTTGACCTCAGGAGGGTTCACACAGCTTGTCGCTCGGCACGCCAATGGGATCTCTGGGCAGCAGCGAGTATCTCCAGTTTGTGCCGGCAGGCGATTGGAGACGTTCGGATGTGCTGCGCTGTGTCTTTCAGGAATAGCCTCTGACCCCTAACACAGCTGGTATGAATACACAGCTGACTCCAGCTCCCAAACTGTCCCTGGCAGGTTATATTTAGAGTCACTGAAGAGCCACGGAGCAGCAGTGGAGCTCTGGGAAGGGCATTCATTCCCAAGGGAGCAGCTGCGAACGGGCCGGGGCAGGTGGGAGTCTTTCCCTGAACTTCTTGGACGGGCTTTTTCTACGAGCCCGGAGAGTCTTTGTGCCATCTCCGAAGAAGCCAAAAGCAGCAGAGGGGGGAGTCCTTAACACACAGCCGTGTGTCCTCTTTCACAGAGGGATGTCCTCTATTTGAAGGCGTCCTCTGTTTGAAGAGCTGTTCAGGCCAAGTCCAGTTTAAAGATCAAAGACTATAAGACGCATGGCCCATCCACAGTTAGCCCCTGCACACTGGACTGAGCAGGCAGGCACACAGGTCACAGGTGTCCTTATGGGTGAGATGGCTGGATTATATTTCTGTTTGAATGATCATTATTTCTAAATTTGCATCCCTATGTACAAATGAGGAGGTGCGAATCTTATGGAGGTAGGTGTCCTCTTTTGTTCTGCTTTTTGGAGATGCATTTCCTCTTTTTTGGTGATTCATGTGCGGCCACCCTAAATCAAGAGAGATGCACGTGTCCCATTAACCTGCATGCCAGTGGAGGCTGGTGGCTCCGACATCAGTGGGGCAGTGAATCTGCTCCAGGTTTCAGTTAGGACTGATCAAAAACTCTAAAGGAGCTTTCCATCTCACCACAGTGCATGGATGTCTGTGACCAGGTGAGCTGTGTACCTGCCTGTTCAGTCCTTGGATGGCCCCTTTAGAGTTCTGACTGGTTCTGACTGAATCCTGGAGCACATTCACCACCCCACTGACATTGGAGCCACCAGCCTCCACTGTGCCCCTGCTGGATCAGAACAAGGGTCCATCTAGACCAGCATTCTGCTCACACAGTGACCATCCAGCTGTTGACCAAGAACTCATAATCAGGACACAAGTGCAACACCACCCTTCCACCCGTGTTCCCCAGCAACTGGTGTACACAGGCATATTGTCTCGAATACTGGAAGTAGCAGAGAGCCATCAGGACTAGTAGCCATTGATAGCCTGAAGGAATTTATTCAACCCCCTTTTAGAGACATCCAAATTGGTGGCCATCACTACATTTTGTGGGAGTGAGTTCCATAGTTTAACTATGCGCCGTGTAAAGATGTCCTTCCTTTGATCTTTTCCGAAGCTCAAGTTCCCCCTAGAATTGTCGCATCCCCTTTTGTCTCCCCAAGTTGGATCTTCTGTTTCCACAGCCATCCTGCTCGACTCTCACTGTGCTCCAAAGACGGACCACTGTTTGCCCTCTGACTCAGAGGGAGAGGGCATGAATTCACACCTATTTTTATCCTCTCCCCTTGCAGACGGAGCTGACCAACTGCATCTCTATGCTGGTGGCAGGGAATGACAGAGTCCAGACCATCATCAACCAGCTGGAGGAGTCGTGCAAGACCACCGAGGTGAGGAATGCGAGAAACGGCTGAGTCCTCCGAAATCTGAGCGGCGGAAGGGAAACCCAAACCCTGGGCGATGGCTGATGGCACAGGAGTTAGGCGGGGAGGAGTTCTAAAGAGGGTCCGGGAGACGGCTATTTAATTTAGAACAGCCTTCTCCAACCTGGGGCCCTGCAGATGCATTGGACTACAAACCCCATCATCCCCAGCCAGTGGCCCAAAATGATGGGGTTGTAATCCAACGTATCTGGAGGGCGCCAGGTTGGGGAAACCTGATTTAAGTCTGTGCCGGGGTTGGAGGGAATTCAGTGTTCCAACTGAGGGACTGGAAAGCCAGTAGAGCGTAAAGCTTACGAGACTGAGCTATGGATCAGGAGGTCCCCTGTTCAAATCTCACCTCCCCCATGAACTCAGACGGTGGCCTTAGGCAAGCCACTCTTGCCAAGCCTCAGCGCTCCCCCACCCAACCTTTAATATGGGGAATAATAATACTGACTTCCCTTAAGAGGCTGTGGTAAGGGTTATAACTAGATAATGCATGTCGACAAAGGATAAAAAACAAATATTTTTTTTTAAAATAACAGTGGATAAACAACACTAGGCCTGTGCATGGACCCCGCAATTCACTTCAGACCCCGATTCGGACCTTCCGAATCGAGCCCGATTCGTTTTGGAACGATTCGGAACCAGTCCGCCTTGCCTCGAATCCGAATCGAGATTCGGATGTCTGAATAATTCCCAATCACTCGCTGATATAAAGTATAAAGGAGAAAGGGGAGCATTTTGCCCGTTGCTCAGGTCAAAGGTGCACCAAAACAGGAGCAACAAAATGAGCAGCAAAATCTTATTATTATTATTATTATTATTATTATTATTATTATTATTATTATTATTTTATTTATTTATATAGCACCATCAATGTACATGGTGCTGTACAGAGTAAAACAGTAAATAGCAAGGTCCTGCCGCATAGGCTTACAATCTCAATTGAAATCCTCGTGCTAGTGTTCCCTAGAAAGACAAAACAAAATGTACTTTTCCAACAAGCCGTTGCCTTGAGTTTCTGCGATGAACTTTGTCGCCATTATGACTTTGCTGCTGCATTTTAGTCTGTGCTGTCTCTGTTGCTTGCTCAGGGTGTTGGTGTTGTTTTTGCCAGTGATGTGATTGTATTAGCTGCCCTAGAAGTCCCATTTTGGGGGATAAAAGGACAGGAAAATCTTTTTAGGGCACAACCTTACACATGCATAGACGGGGAAAAAAACCCTGCAATTCCCAGCATGCCCCAGCCAGCTGGCTGAGGCATGCTGGGAATTGTAGGGCTTTCCACCACCACCCCGCTCAATATGCATAAGGATTGCGCCCTTAATTAATCAAAAATGTACAGGGAATCGCTTCATTTCTTCTCATTCCCTTGCAGGAAAATAGCCAAGTGGTCAAGCAGGCCTTGTGCGAGAAGTTCGAAGCCCTCATTGCCGTCTTGGAGGAGAAGAGGAGCAACCTGCTAGAGCGCATCTCCAAGGCGCAAGAAGAGAAGGTGGGGTTCATGCAGAGCCTGGTCCTCCAGTACAAGGATCAGCTGGAGCAGTCGAGCAAGTTGGTGGAGTCCGCCATCCAGTCCATGGAGGAGGAGGCAGGAGCTGCCTTCCTCATGGTGAGCCCCGTTGCGATATATATATATATATTACTAGGGAAAGGCAAGCCATGGCCAAGTGCTCTTCATCTTCCAGTTGGAGACTGGGGACAGATTGCCTTTCTCTTCCCTTTGGCAACCGCGGGGCGACTTAGCCCAGTCATCCACACTCATACCATACCATACCATACCACTTTATTGCGATCCATAGATACATGAGAAAACAAGAATCAAACATGAAATCATCATCCACACTCATCATGTCTGCAGGAAATGATGGGAATTGCACGCCCAACTCATCAGGAGGGTGTCTTAGAGAACACACCAGGGTGGCTTCCACACTTCTGGCTTTTAGCTCTGCCGAGGCCTTGCTTTTTCCATAGTCATGTCTTTAGAGATTAAAGGGATATTATTTATTTATTTATTTAAAATATGTATATCTCGCCCTATATCACTAAGATCTCAGGGCGGCGTACAGATAAAAACATACATTATAAAACAATAAATATACACAATTAAAAACAAATTAAACCATGATCCAAGTTAAAACAATATATAATTTAATATATTAAATATATTAGTAGTAGTAGTAGTAGTATCCCGCCTTTTGCCCAATACTGGGCCTCAAGGCGGCCTTACAAAGTTTAAAACATACGTTGTAAAACCAAGGAAAAGAAATGTAAAAATAAAAATAATAAATAAATAAAATAAAATAAAAACATACACATTTAAAATACACGACAAAATTATAAGTTATTAACATAGATGGAGGACCAGATTATTTTCCAAAGGCCTGTTGGAACAAACAAGTTTTAGCCTGCTTCCGAAAGCCCATCAAGGAGGGAGCCAGCCTAGCTTCCCCGGGAAGAGAGTTCAAATTGTCTTTGCTTACCCAGTGTTTTGCTTCCTGTTTCTCTTCCGCAATTGTAATGAGCTGAATTACATGGGAGGAGAGGGGCCACCACGTGGTCTGTAACTGAAGACTTCCCTGCTCATACACTTGGATGGGACTGCGCCTTCTCGTGGGTATTTTGTAGTGCAACTTCGGCTGCACAGGACAGGAAATCTCGAGATATTTCAGAACAATCGGGATATTCAAGGTTTTTTTTAAAAAACAGAATAACCAGGGGAAGGAGCAGGCGACATGCAGGAGGCTCATGACGTCGTCAAAACGACCCACAAACTTCCATGAGCAGCCAGTCACGGGTGTGCTATAAATCACTCATTTAAAGAAGCCCATGGAAGCAGAATGGGAAGGGTGGATTCAGATGGCCCTTAATATAGTAGTGTATTATCCAGCAATGGCCAATTGCATGGCCAAGATCCTTCTATAATATTTATTTACCAGGAAGCGCCATTTAACAAAGGTTGCCTGTAACATTAATTAGTAGCTTCCTCCTTGCTGCTTCATTCTGCGTTAATTGCTTCCTGTTTCCTGTGGTTGGAGGGTATTTGTCATGAATTAGTGTTCTCCATCTGGGTTTTTTAATTAATTAAGGGTGCAATCCTGTGCATATTTAGCCAGGAAAAGGGGCCTATAATTCCCAGCATGATGGGAATTGTAGGACATTTTCTGTCTAAACGTGCATAGGATTGTGCTCTTACTTAAAGATTCCTACGGACCCCATGCCAAGGTGAGATTTGAACTGGGGCCTTTATCAGCCACTATCTAAACGTAATTCTCCAGGCACAAAAATTCTCATGATGGCCCTGTAATGCTAAACCATGATGGTTAAGCGGTTTGAGCTAAACATTATGGCTTAGCGTGTCATGTGCACCCTGACTTAGTGTGTTGTGCGCACCACTCCTAACCATGGTGGCTACATAACCACAGTTTAAACACACTCACTATCCACTTGCTGCAAAAGGGTTAGCAGCCTAACCATGGTTTAGCGTGTTGTCTGAACAGGCCCTGTGTCAGTTGTTGCTCTCATTAGGACTGGGGAGACCCAAATTCAAATCCCTCTTCAGACAGGAGGCTCTCTGGCTGGTTGTTGTGTTGTGAGGATAAAAGGGGGTGGGACAAGCAGGTCTGCTGCTTTGTACTCCTTGGAGGAAGGGTAGGATACTAATGTAATCAGTCAACCCAAATAGAATTTGAGACAAACTGGCCCAATTTTAAACTGAATTGTCTTTATGCACTAATGATCCCCTTCTCTCTCTCTGTCTTTCTTCTTTTCTCATTCCAGACTGCCAAGCAGCTCATTAAAACGTAAGTCCTGGAATTTCTTTTTCTAAGTTGCAATTCCTTGTGCAAATGGTCTTATAGTTGTTCTCAGTGACAAACACAGGGCTCTGAACATGAAGGCCCCTCTGGCTGAAAACTTAAATACAAAATTTTAAATGGGCTGTACTATTTTGTTGGGTTCTTGAGCTGCAATAAGCCAGGGGCACATGAATCATCACGCAGCGTGCTGTAAGAACTCGCCCAAATTGGACCCCTTTCGCTGCGTGATTTTTCAGGCACTTTGAGACATCGTCTCTCTCTTAGTGCATGACAAATTCATTTATTTGTATTTATTACCTGGTTTTATAGACTGCAATTTAGGGCATAATTCTGCCTTCAAGGCACAGGTTCCAGATTTCAAAAAATACAATCATCATCATCATTGCCAATGATCAAGGATAATGGGAGTTGTAGTCCAGCAACACCTGGAGGGGCACAGGTTACCCAAGCCTGGTTTACAACAACATATAAAACAACACAGTGCAAGTTGTTGAAAAACAACAGAATAAAAGCCTTGGGTAAGACACTGAAACACACTAATAGCAGGAAGAAAACAAAATCATTTCCCATTCTGTTTTCTCCCTAGAATTGTGGAGGCATCAAAGGGAGCTCAATTGGGGAAGATTGAGCAAGGTTTTGAAAATATGGATTATTTCACCGTAGACCTGGAAAATGTCACGGAAGTCCTGAGAGGCATTGACTTTGAAGCAGGTATGGTAACTCAGTCGGCACCCTTTCAGTGTACGAAATTACCCTTTTGAACTTCTCATTGCTAGGTGAATTAGGACCCGCTAGCATCTGTTGAAAATAATATCAAGCTTCCTATCTTCAGACCTATCAAATCCACCCTTTTGATAAGGAAAACTATGGTCAGAAATGACAGTATGGATAGCAAGGACAGGGAGTCTGAGAGGTTTAGTTCATCCTGAAGGTCAAATTGCACAGACCAATGAACCATGTGCTAAAATATAATAAGAAACAATACAGTGTGAAAACCACTGTGATTTATATGTATCAGCCACCAATACTAGTACCATTTCATGTCAACTCTTAAATTTAATACCGTTGCATGCCAACTGTCATGCTTCATCTATCAAATGTTGCCATGAAATATACAGGTGATGTGGGGGGAGGTTGTCAAATGCAGTTTGTTCAATAAATATTTGAGCATGCAGATAATCGAGGGAGAGCATCATAATGGAGAATTTGGGGAAGCAAATTCATTTGAGCTCTAATTCGCCTCTGTACCTGCCCTGTGGTTAGGAATGTACAGTTTTAATTAAATCAGTTCCGTCTGCATTTTGTGGATTCTTAGGCATCTTTCATTCCGTCGTTGATCATTGATGGAATTTTATTTTTTGCACGAGAATTTCATTTGTCCGCAAATGTGCAAGGGCGCATTAATTAATGTACATTAGCTCATGCACACGTGCGCAAATGTGCATTTGCAAATGAATGAAATTATGCAAATACCCTCAAAAGTTTTTTTAAAAAAAGTGGTCCACAAATCCATAGAATTCACGGGACCCGGAAAAAGTCAGTCAACTGTGAAATCTGCAGGTTGAATTCATTGAAATCTAAACTCATTTAAATCCATTGTGGATTTCTCCAGCGACTAAAGTCCACTATTGTTATACTGTGGTTCCCATTGTGTGCATAAAAACATTTCTGTTATTAGACAGCATTGCTGAAGATTCTTAGATCTTAATAGCTTAAGAAGAAATAGAATTTCTTAACCATTTCTTGTTCTTAGACTTCTAGTTTTAACCCTTTAAAAAAAGAAGAGATCTCACTCTATGAATAGGCTATTCAGGTGAAAGGTTACCAGGCAGCTTCTAAGAAGCTCCTGCATTGTAAAATCAGCATGTACTTATACCCTTTTTATGGAGAAATTATCTCATAATACTATTAACTAGTCTCATGAATTGGGGCACACAGTTTTAATTATCTCATTGTTATTAAAACATTCCTAAAAATTGGATCCAGCAGGGCTTTTTTTCCTATACATATGAATCTTACACAAAGAACTTTCAAACTAGTAAGATTCATAGAATCATAGAATAGCAGAGTTGGAAGGGGCCTACAAGGCCATCGAGTCCAACCCCCTGCTCAATGCAGGAATCCACCCTAAAGCATCCCTGACAGATGGTAGTCCAGCTGCCTCTTTAATGCCTCTAGTGTGGGAGAGCCCACCACCTCCCTAGGTAACTGATTCCATTGTTGTACTGCTCTAACTGTCAGGAAGTTTTTCCTGATGTCCAGCTGGAATCTGGCTTCCTTTAACTTGAGCCCGTTATTCCGAGTCCTGCACTCTGGGAGGATCGAGAAGAGATCCTGGCCCTCCTCTGTGTGACAACCTTTTAAGTATTTGAAGAGTGCTATCATGTCTCCCCTCAATCTTCTCTTCTCCAGGCTAAACATGCCCAGTTCTTTCAGTCTCTCTTCATAGGGCTTTGTTTCCAGACCCCCGATCATCCTGGTTGCCCTCATCTGAACACGCTTTCAAAATTTTGAAATGCAATTTTTTTGGAATTTTTTATCTTTCAAATCACTCTTTATTCAAAATGTACTAATTAAACTTAAGTACATAAATTTATCATTTTTCTAGACATCTGTATATCAAGCTTTTTGATGTGCATACCTTACAGAATATTTTTTGCTCATTACGATAAGCGAAAACTTTTAAGTACGCTTTTGTCCTGAAGTAATACACCTGTTCATTACTCAAATAACTTTTTTTGGCCCAAGTGGTAGGGCTTTAAATCAGCATTTTCTCTTTGGATACCATCCAGGTCATCCTTGACAATTATTTTTATGCCAGTTACCCAGAATTCATTGCAAACCTGCTGGTGAACCTGTATCATCTTTTAATACAAATTACTTTATTATTTATTTACATCTCTGGACTTCCAATTACCTTCTGTGCAACATGCTTAATTGCTTGGGGCTTGCAGCTCCACGACACGACAGGTTTTGCTTGTTTGGGGGGTGGGAATAGTCATTTCAGCCACAGAGAGGACTTTTTGTGGCAGATCCAGGACACCGAGTGTACTAATGTTACAGCATATCCCTGGATACCGCCATTGAGCTATTTTTCTCCCATCCCCAGTAATAGCACATGAGCTGCATAGAGAAGGGTCCCTGGTTCAAACCCCCAGCATCTCCAGTCCAAAAAGTGTAAGAGTGGAGGAAATGGGGAAAGGAACCTGGGAAATTGCTGCCTGTCAGAGCAGAAAATACTGGCTTAGATGGACAAATGCTTTGAGCTGACAGTTAGAACAGGCGATACTGGACTAGATCGACCAATAGTCTGACCTTGTATAAACCCTTTCTTACTCAAGCTACTAGTCCTGATGGCTATGTGCTACCTCCAGTATCAGAGGCAGTAAGCCTGTATACATCAGTTGCTGGGGAACATGGATGGGAGGGTGTTGTTGCACTCATATTCTGCTTGTGGGTTTTCCATGGGCAGCTGGTTGGCCCCTGTGGGAACAGAGTGCTGGACTAGATGGACCCTTGGCCTGTTCTTAAGCCTCCCTCTCAGAAATGTCCTTAAGCAGGTGGGTTCTCAGTAGAAAATGTGGTTCTACCATTCCTGAATTGTTTCCTCCCTTCCTTTTTAAGATGAAGATGATGAAGAGCTGAACGAGGAAGAAGAAACAGAAGAGGAGGACCCTCAAGTCCGAAATGTGGATGGTAGGTACGGAAAAAAGAGCAAGCAAAAGGGGAAAAAGAGATGAAGGATATGCACTCTCATGAGGATAAACGTAGTTGGAGGCCAGAACCAGGGTGTGGGGAGAGGGAGGATGCCATTGGACATGGCATTTGAGCCCGTGTGTGTGTGTGTGTGTGTGTGTGTGTGTGTGTGTGTGTGTGTGTGAAATGATACCATGGGAACGGACTGTTGAGTTCTATACCACTCTACAAGCACTTGAAAGGTTGCCACAAAGAGGAGGGCCAGGATCTCTTCTTGATCCTCCCAGAGTGCAGGACACGGAAGAATGGGATCAAATTACAGGAAGCCAGATTCCGGCTGGACATCAGGAAAAACTTCCTGACAGTTAGAGCAGTACGACAATGGAACCAGTTACCTAGGGAGGTGGTGGGCTCTCCCACACTAGAGGCATTCAAGAGGCAGCTGGACAACCATCTGTCAGGGATGCTTTAGGGTAGATTCCTGCATTGAGCAGAGGGTTGGACTCAATGGCCTTGTAGGCCCCTTCCAACTCTGCTATTCTATGATCCTTCCCTAGCATGTTTCTTGTGACGTGACTTCCCCTTCTGCCACTTCCCACATCTTTGGCTGCTACTGATGGAGGTGGGGACACTCCCAATGGGATGGATCATGAGACCATGGCCATAGCTAGACCTAAGGTTTATCCCTGGATCATCCAGGGGTCAAACCTGTTCGTCTAGGTGACACACAGGGGATCCAGTGCTCAGGCAGGGGCGAACCCTGGATGATCCCAGGAAAAACCTTAGGTCTAGCTGTGGCCCAAATCAAGGGATACTGTTTTCAGCAGCATCCCCATGGCACATAACAGAGCAGCAGGGACTGGCTTTCTCTATTATTTACTTCTTGGGCATTTATTCTATAAAGCATCTAGGAGCTGACTACTGTCAGAGGCAGGAGACTGGGATATATGAAGCATTGCTCTAACCCCCTGAAGGTTGTTCTTCTGTTTTCAAACTGATGGGTTAACTCTTCTGGATAAACTAGCTTCTGCCCAGCCAATAAATATTTTCTTTTCCCCCCTACAAATACTTGTCATTAGCTATAGTTTCACCATTATAAAAGCCATCATGAAGAGCATCATGGCTGAGCTATTCTATTCAGAATATTGATACTACTAAAACTCTTTTCAATAAAGCCTACATACAAATGCCCTCAGCCAGTTCCCTATTTTTGTCTGTCTTGCTCCAGTGTGACCAAGGCTCTTAATAGCTTTTAAGAGTTAAAGAACGTTTGAGAGAGGCATCTGCATGAAATGCCCACTGTTGTCTCTGGTTACATAGATTTTGCAGGTTTTTGAACCAAGACAAAAACCTACTAGACCTGTAAACCAGAAAGAAAGTAGAAGTGTGTACACACACACAAAAGCAGCAATTTGTCTTTCATGACTAACCTAAGTCCCATTCATTTCGAGGGGCCAACTCTAAGAAAGACTAATATTGGATTCAACCTGAGACATATATTTTATCCTGGCACAAAAATCCATTCATAAGTCAATGACTTTGTCTTTTCCAGCAAAC
The DNA here is from genome assembly GCF_023053635.1 of Elgaria multicarinata webbii. Taxonomy (NCBI): domain Eukaryota; kingdom Metazoa; phylum Chordata; class Lepidosauria; order Squamata; family Anguidae; genus Elgaria; species Elgaria multicarinata. Next base: position 10,743,754 of record NC_086183.1, on the reverse strand, counting down.
CCCTGTGCATGTGGTCCTTATCTTGTCAGTATCCACAGATTGGCTTCCATCAAACATGACCTTTTGTCCTGAATTGGTTCCTTTCCCTAACCTACCTTTTCTATCTCCTTTTTTTTTTGTTTTTTGTTTTTGTTTCAGGTCCTCAGTAACAAAGCAGGAAAAAAGAACAAATTCCAAGGGGAAAGAAGAAACTCTACCTGTACAGATACTGGGAGGATTTGGGGAGGAGGAGAAAGGAGAGGAGGAGGGGTGGGGTGGGGGAAAATCCAAACTGAATGCCGGAAAAGCAACGGGAGGAGGAATGGGGCGAAGTCCAGCCACGGAAGAGCCATTTGGAATGTGGAGTTCTTGGCAATTCAGAAAGAAAAACTTGCACAAAGACACTTTTATACACGGGTGCAAAACGGAACCTTTCGTACATTTTATATGCTGTGTGTTTTTGTACATAATTGTCATGGCACTTGATTTTTCTTTTTTGTAAAGAACAAATAAGCTTTTTTCCATCTTTTTTTTTCCTGCTTCAGAGCAGCCTTTCACAGACTGAAGGACATTGATTGATTCTGGCATTTAGTTAAACCACTTCTTTGCACTGTGTAGCCACTAGAGAAGACAGGAAAGTTTAGCATTAGACCTTAGCAAACAAAAAAGAAGAAATAGCTTTGATTAACTTTTGGATCTAGGAGGAAGGATCGGAGAAAGTATATCTTCTGCCTCAATGCCTGTAGCTGAACTTTAAAGACGTCTGTTGACTTTCCTCCCACTTCTTTGTTGTATATAGTTACACAATAAAATGAATTCCAGTTTTATCTCGACGTCAAAAAAACCTTCTAGCAATGGTGGAGGTGGCGACAACCTATGGGACTCACTGCCACAAGATGTTGGAATGACCACTAAGCTTAGATGGCTTTTTAAAAGGGTTAGCTGAAAGCATGGAGGAATAGTGGAAGTCTGGTGGCTCTGTTGTCAGTGGGGCAGTGAATCTGCTCGGGGTCCCCGTCAGAATACTAAAGGAACTATCCCAGGTGCTGAAACCCAGAACAGATTCACCACACCACTGACATCACAACCAACAGCCTCCACCAACATCTGGAAGGCTGCACATCTGCCCAGCCCTGAATCTAATCCAATAACAGCCAGCCTGATAGCTCTGGGCATTCACAAGCGAGGCATGAAAGTACAGGGCATCCTCAACTGTTTACCCACTGCCCCAGACATCTTATCCAGATATATACTGCCCCTGAAAATGGAGGTTCTACTTTTCGCTAACAATAGGACTGTTTTCCATGAATCGGTCCACATCTTTATAAAATGTCACCTATTGCTAAGGGCCATCACCACAACTCCTCGGTGCACAGCAAACGTTATACGGTGGGCGTACCCCATTGGTGGATGTGTGTGTGTATTAAGGAGATAGTGGGATCTTTCTGGGAGCCAGCCAACTCACACCTTTAGTAAATACTATTACTAGAGAAGACACCTATGATTAACTCACGTGCGAGAGAGAGAGAAATGCAACCCCCCAAAAGAGGATGGCAATCTGCATAAAATTTGCATATGCTAAATTATAGGTGTATATGCTAATTAGAAAGAATGACGCCATTGAAAATAGAAAAACAGTACTTCTCACCAGAGTGTGACTAGCTAACTACCTGTATGGCTGCCTGCTCAGTTTGCTGCCCAGATGCTAACTGTGGATGGACAACCACTGGCCGCCTTGAGGCCCAGTATTGGGCAAAAGGCAGGATACAAATTAATATAATAGTAATAACCATTCTGATGGTTCTTGATTTTTAAACAAGGATTGGACTGGACAGATTTTGAAATCAAGGTCACTTTCAAATAGAGGATGGTCCTCTGGCAGATCTTCAAACAGAGGACTGTTCCTGGTAAAAAAAGGAAACATGGCCAATCTAGGATGCAACAGCAGGTAGGGCAAGTGATAAAGTTGCTAGCAGAGGGATGTCTCTCTCATCAAGAACTATCTTCTTATATAAGAATGCAGTAGTCTAGGGCTTATTACTTCAGATCTGTCAGAGTGATTTTGCTCAGTTTTTTAAAAAATATATAACGCTTGAGCGGCATAGATGTGCAGAAAATGTTGAAAAATTGAAAAAGTTCAAAGCTCGAGCTTTAATAGCCAAACAGTATGTTTCTGCACCCTGGCCAGGAACCTGAGGCGGTCAGGGAACTACAACTCCCATGTAGCCCGGCACCACACAGGCGTACAGGGAGAAAAACACAACGTTGAGGACAGACGGAGGGCCTTGGGCTTTGTGAGCCAAGCCTGCTCGCGAAGTGGCCATATTGGCAGCAGGGAAGACGGTGGAGAAGATGGCGGAGAAGATGGCAAACACTCTGGGGTGATGACAGAGAAGGAAAAGAAGCAATCCTAAGAAAAGCTGGGTTTAAAATGTGGGAGGAAGAGGGAAGGAGGTCGGCTTGAGGCCTGAGGATAAGAAGCAGATGTCATTCAGCAGCGACGGGTGTGAAGAAGCAAGGGCCAGAAGTCCTCAGTTGTGTTGAAGGAAAGTAACCTCCATACAGCTTCTGGAGGACTGACATAGAGGAAGTCAAGGAACTATAGCTGCATTCGGACAACACAAAAACCACCGATGTTTTGGCGAGTCAACTGTCAGTCGAACTGTCAACGGTTGCTATTTGTGTCATCTGTCGGGCAAGTTCCACCTCACGGACGACCTTTTCTTCAAAAAAACAACAACTGAAGAAACACAACTGGCTGCAGAGTTGACTTCTCGCACAACCTGTGGTTTTTGTGTCATCCGAACCAAGCCAGTAAGTTTTCCATCTGTTGAGTTGATATTTTCACCTGGCTACAGAGTTCCCAGGCAGCCAGCACAAGTTGCAGTGGCTTCTGGGATAGCACCTGGAGAACTGAGGGAGGAGGGAGGGTGGGGAAACGGGTGGGCAGTCTGTCTGTCAATCAAATGCCAGGTTGCATAGGAATCCACTCAACGGGAGCCTCAACCACTCCATGGGTGCGTGGAAACATGTTGTCTGGGGAGTAACCCCAAAATCCCAATTGTGAGTTGACTCATGAACCCTCCACTGACAAAAGTGTTGTCCGAATGCATCCAATATGTTTCGGCCTCAGGCTTCTAGCACCCATGGTGACATGGGCTTTAAACTAGTCTAACACAGATTAGTTTGGATCCATTAAGTAAAAGTCACTAAATAGTCCTCCGGCAGCCATTCCAAGAGAACACCGTCTTCTGTAAAAGAGGACACATGATGATCACCCTATGACCAAATGCTTAACGAACACCAACAACTTCTCCCATGGCCATTCAAAAGGAACCAATGTGTTCTAATCCATTCATGCCTGTTTGCCGCTGCCTTGCAAAACCAGTTGGACAAATTAGGAAGTAACCAGGAATGGAGAGGGATACTAGGGTGCCAGAAAACTGGTAGAAATTCCTGCCAGAACTGTCTCCGTTAGAGCCCTTTCTCTGCCACCACGCCAATTCCACACACATCATCTCTCCAAGCCTCACGCATCACACGCCCGAAGAGCACCGCCGGTCCTGCTGTGTTGACTGTACCTGACTACGAACCTCAGGAGGCAGCGTGGGCGAAGCCACTCACTTGCTCCGCATGGGAGCACAAACTACATTACCCAGCACGCCTTGCGCTAAGGATGAAACCGTATGTGCCACAACATTAGGGCTTTTTTTCCTTAAAGGGAAAAAAACAAGATATTCCCAGACAGAAAGCTACTACCCAAGAGTCTAGGGGCAGCCGAGCCAGAGGGCTGAGCTTGTGCTTCAAGGCAACCAAAAGGGACAGGCATCACAGTTAGGAAACTACTGGAGTTCCTACCCCTAAATAATCTGGATTCAAAGGATACAGCAGAGGTGGGCAGAAAGGAGAGCAGAAAGTACGGCTGTGTACAGTCCCCACTACCCGCTTCAGAGGCTGATTTGGAGCTTCCGAATCCCAGATCCTGGTTTTTCAAATGGTGACTCCCTTGAAGAGGCCCCAATGGCTGCAGGCACTCATGGCAGGTCCAGGTAAAGGGCAGGGGTGGGGCGCACCTGATCGGCAGGCATCTGGGAAATACTTGAAGCAGATCCAGGTAAGGGGTAGGGGGCTTGTGCCCCAGGGGGGCATGAGTGGGGGCAGCTGCTCCTTGGGTGCCAATCCGAGTAAGCCCTCTGCCCCTTACCAGAACCCGCCATGAGGGTCTGCAGCTTTCTGGGCCTCTTCAAGGGAGTTGCCATTTTAAACATTCAGATCTGGAATTTCGATCCGGAGCTGAAGCAGTTCACAGCCCTGCCAGAAAGTACGAGTACATCTCTGGAAGTTTTGCAGTATATTGGCAAAAGTTTCTGGCTGCCCAGGGATTTACAGCAGTGACAACAAGACGACTTTCCCCAAATTAGGTTGCTGGAACAAATGGAGCTTGGGGTAACCAGGAGTGGAGTTTTGAGTAAAAGGACCATGAGCAAAGTTCAGTTCTGGAATTCTAAATCAAAATTTCTGGGCTCAGCATGCGCTCAGGGGCAGCCTGTCCTTTAAGTATCTGTGTTTTGCTCCTGGCTCTGGTTTGGCGGCAGGCAGAAAGAGAGAGAGAGAGAGAGATAGAGAGAATGACCACAGGGCGGTAGAAAGAGGGAGCTAGAGAGGATGTCAGAGGGAGAGAGAGAGAGCAGGGGGTGGCAGGAAGAGAGATGGGGTAGAACTGTGCTCACGTTGGGTTCTGGCTTTTGGGTTCTGGCACAACCTTTGGCTGTGGCTCCTCCCATTTTTGCTCTGGCCCCACCTACTGGGAGCATGTGCTGATTGTCCCTGAGGGTCCCCAAACAAACAAAAAGTTCAGGACCCTCTGATGGAAATGGGTGTGAGCTGTTGTTTGTCAGTGTAAAATACACCAGGATCCACGAGGATTTGTGATTCTGTTCCATGATTTGGCATGCTGGGATCCTGAGTCCAAGAATATGCCGTCTGATTTGACAGATCAATATAGTACTTTTGTGCATTTTTTTAAAAAAAGAATAAACCAGGGTCCAGCAGATTCTAGGGTTCAGTCTCACATTCCTCCACCGCTGTGGCCCATGGGTTCTCGATCTTGCAAATATGGATGCAGACTGGGGATTTGAGGCGACTCCCTGTCAAATCCGCAAGAACCCACGTCTGTGACTTTAGCACCTGGGTCGTCCCATGATTTCAGCAATGCAGTCAGCAGACACAGATGAGCTGTGATTTGGTGGTGTCTTTGATGAGGAGGAACTCCCTGTAAAAAAAAACAACAACCCATAAAGCTCCATGCTCCAAAAGGCCCTTGCTGAGCCACGAAGCCACAGATGTGTGGTTTTTAACGGTGCAGGGTGGACAGCGTGCAGCTGAGCTGCAATCTGATCATAGACTTGGGAGGGGGGAGGCGGATCCCTGCTAAAAAAAAAAAAAATAGAACTCGGTGATCCATGCTGAATCTGAACCTCCAGTTTCGACTTCTCTCCCCATAAGCAGCTATCCCCCCCCTATATATATATATATATATATATATATATATATATATATATATATATATATATATATATACACACACACACACACACACACACACACACACCCCTCTTCTTGTACGGCTGGAGCCCCTTGCAAAAAGAAAAAGGGATGGAGGGAGTGGGGGGGGGAGACGTCTTGCCACATCCGCTCCCGCACGAGGCAAACAGGCGCTCGCAAACTTTGCAGCCGGTCCGGGCCCGCGGGGCCTGCTCCCTCCACCTCCCCCCGGGCCTTTGCGCACGAGTCCGCGGCGTTTTCACACGGGCTGCTGCTCGCCCTGCCGAGATAAGAGGCAGCTGCGAGCGGCGCTGGAGGAATCGCGGGGCGCAAATCAGGCGGCCGGAGAAAAGGGGGCGACGAGCCGGGCCGGATCTACAAGGGGGGGCTCGGCTGAGCGCGCGCACACACACACACCTGTTGCAGGCGCAGGATGGAGCCGCGCGCGGGCGGGGCAGAGAAAAGCCACCTCCTCAACGGGGTGGAAGGCAGGTGAGGAGAGCGGGGCCTCGAGCGCCCGCCGCCCCATTTCTCTTGCGGGTCTTCGCCCCGAAGGCAATACAGATCTCGGGCACTGTCTCCAAGCCCCCCCCCCGGTCCCCAATTCGTCATCGGGGTTGCTTCCAAGCGGCCAGTTCTTCCAAGCAGCTGTTCCTTGCCCGATCCTAAGGCTGTGCTTACTCGGGAGGAAGCCCCCACCAAACTCAATAGGAGGGGCGCGCAGGGAAATGCGTGTCGAATTGTAGCGGGGGGTGGGAGGGCGGCAGCAGCCCGATCCTCTCGCCGGGCGCGTCCTCGGGCGTGAGGTCTCCTGGGTTCCGGTTGGAGATTTTGCTTTAAAGCGCTTTATAACAGTTTTGACAACTGTTGGGGCCCAGGACACACTGCATATACAGTTTTCAAAACGTTTTCAAAGCGCTTTAAAAGCAATAGTGTAGATCCTGCTGGTCCAGACTTCTTTAAGCCGGCGCTGCCTCCGCCAGTACCACTCCCTCAACCCTTAGGGATCCATTTATTTCACAGTGATCCAGAACAGATGGATAGCTGGTAGACATTCCATAGGGGGACACTCTTGGGGGGTCTGAAACTGCTCCGAGGACCCAGGAAACTTTATCTGTTGAATTTCTACCTCACGGGTGCAAAACCGCAGAGCCAGTGGCTGGATCTGCCCCTCCGACAGTCCCTATATGGCTCCCCGCTGTTCCCCAGGTGGGCATACCCTTCCTCTGGCCTTTGCCCTTCCCTCCAAGCTCTGATGATTTGGTGGCTTCCTAGTTTTGGAGCAATTTCCCACCACTCTAAAAAGTCGAAATGCCTCTCCTAAGCCGTAGTTACGGACAATAAGAGTTTTAAGCTAAAATTTAAGCTGATATTTTGGAACCACCCTGTTGCTTTTAGCCCCGCCCACCCTTGGAATGCACCCCTCCCCCCCAACTTCACTGAAATGTAATCGACCCTCTGGCTGAAAGAGGTTCAGTGCCCTAGAGTAAAGCTATCCCTAAAGAAAGATGGCAGCTTCTGCCACAAGCCCTCTCAGGGCGCAGGCTCAAAACGCAGTTCTTTGCTATTAAGTAGTAACCTGGACATCCTTGAACGCTGCAATATCATGTGGGTATTTTAAAAAGTATGGTCAAGCCATGGATGCCTTGCACCCGTAGCAATGTGAAGGGTAGATGCAATCCTATGCATGTTTAGACAGGAAAAAGTCCTGCGATTCCCAGAATGCCCCAGCCATAGTTCACATGACACGCTAAACCATGGTTCACAGGACATGTTAACCCATGTTTCACTCACAATGCTTAACCTTCGTGGTTTAGCGTGTCGTCTGAACAGGGTCTGTGATGGTCTTTATATTAGCAAACTAGAGGTTAATTTTAGGTGGTGAATTCAAGAGTTAATAGTAGGGTAGTCTTGCCTAGTGGCCAGAGAGTGTTTAAACCTCCCCCACCAACACCTAGACACAGATGTTTACTGCTTATCTTTTGGGGGGCAAGCATCTTCTAATTGTGTTGTAACCCAGGGGAACTTGTGAAAGGCCATAGCTCCGTGGCGCCTGCTTTGCATGCAGAAGGCCTGGGTTTGATCCCTGGCAAGTACAGGCAGGGTTGGGATTGGAAAGAACCCTGCCAATCAGTGTAAGGCAAGCAGTGGGGAACGGTTCTGGCCCAGGGGCTGGATTGCCTTCTGGGAGGCTAGAGGATGTCAGGGCCTCTCCCTTCCCCAGCCTCACCCTCTGGCGTCATTGGACTCCTTTCTCCATGCAGAAAGAGGCACTGAGCTCCCACGGGAGGGGCCTTTTGGGGATATTTTTATCCACAGAAGAAAGAAAAGGACTTTATGGAGTTAAATGTGCTTGGCAGAATTGTCTCTGGAATGCCAGCAGGGGTCCAGACCGGAGCCTGGCAGTTTGGTCTACGTGCAAGACCTGGAATAGAGGCAATTGGTTAATTGAGCCAAGGGGAAAATGTATTTAAGATGTCAATGTTTAAAGACATCTTGTTGTCAGGTTATTGTCAGGTTGTTGTCGTTATTATCTTTGTTGGTGAAGTATGCTGTAAATCTCTATGACCATATGTAAAGGAAAGTATTTATTGTCAGTAAAGTTTTCTTACTGACCAAGTGAAGTGAGTATTTGATTCATTCCTCAAGTAAGACTCTAAGAGCTAGTAGGAGTTTTTTTCTGATTAAACATGCATAGGATTGGGCCTAAATGTGTCTTTGAATCTCATGCTTGGGATTGCCCATGGCTTTATTAAAATTCAACTCCTCCAAAACCAAATCAGACACAACTGCGGATAGTTCCTCTAGAGTTCTGACTGGTTCTGGCTGAAACACTGAGTAGATTCACCACCCCACTGACTTCGGAGCCACCAGCCTCCCCTGCTCAATGGCATGCTGTCTCTGAACATTGCTGTCCTATTTCTCTAATTAGGTTTTGATTCTGGCTCCTTAAACATTGTAGTACAGAATTTGAGACCGATACATTGATATATGTACTTTAAACAAATAACTACCATGATACCAGTTCCTAGGAATTTGGAAGAGTTCTTTCCACCCCAGGACACATGAGTGCACTCAAAGAGGAAATTGTAATATGTCAGCTTAATGGCCATTGCTTTTCATCCCATTCTCCAAGGCCGGTGTGTGGCCGCAATACTCAATTGATCCCCACATGCCCCTCTCAAAACATGGGGGGAAGGTTTGTGGAACTGCAGTTGATCGTGAGCTGAACTTAAGTCGGCAAAAATGGCTAACGTGATTTTAGGCTGCTTTAATTCAAACGTTGTTTTCAAGGCACAGAAAGTATTGTTTTATTCTGCACCTCATCTGGGGTATTGTGCCCAAGCTCTGAGCGTCACGCTTTTAAGAAGCATATGGGCAAACTGGGCTGGGTTCAAAGTAGGGCAACGAAGATAGTCAGACATATGGAAAGCAAGTCCTATGAGGAAAGATTGATGGAGCTAGGTATATGTCGCCTGGAGGAGGCCAAAGACTTGTCCTGCTGCCGCAGGGGACAGAGAAGTTCTAACGTGCTAGTTGCAAGGTGGTAGATTTCGGTGGAACATTAGGGGAAACGTCTCGAGGGTAATAGCAGGTTAGCAATGGAAACAATTACCTGGGGGTATGGTGGGCTTCCCTCCCTGGAGCACCAGATTTCCTGCTTCAAGAATGGGGAGGTGGCCTACAAGACCTTCCCCTGCCCCTGTCCAACTCTATGATCAGTGAAACCGACATAATCCAGCCAGGGTCCCACAGAGCCGTCCTAGCCATGTTGACTTAGTTCAGTGGGACTGACTTTCCAGCGAGTGTCTTCACTCAGGGTTGCAGCCCCACCTAAAGCCAGATGTGGGGGGGGGGGCAGCAAGGGGAGAGAGAACGTGATGACGCAGGCTCCTCGCAAGTCGCAACTTGCTTTTTCTGTTGAAAAACCTCACCTGGAAGCCCCCCAAAACCATTTCCAGAGTCAAACGTTTTGGGGGGCTTCTAGGTGAGGTTTTTCATCCAGCCACTGCTGTCCTCCGCTCATGACCCTGCCGTGCTTCTTCCGTCTTTTCTCTTACCGTGGAAAATCCATTAGGGGGGAGGAAGAAAAAAGGATGGAATAGGTGCACGAGGGCCTTCTCATTGTTAGCTCAAGGATCCCGCCATCTGGAATCACCCCAGGCATAAAGAAACCTTCCTCCCCACCCCACTTCATAAAGAGCCAGTGTGGTGTAGTGGCTAAAGTGTCGGACTGGGAGTCAGGAGATCCGGGTTCTAGTCCCACTCGGTCATGGAAACCCACTGGGTGATTTTGGGCCAGTCACAGACTCTCAGCCCAATCCACCTCACAGGGTTGTTGTTGTGAGGATAAAATGGGGAGGAGGGGGATTATATACTCTGCCTTGGGCTCCTTGGAGGAAAAAAGGCAGGATATAAATGCAATAAAAAATAAAAATAAGCGCCTCTATGCTGAAAGGAGAAATGCATCCCACATCTCACCCTGTGCAATTGCTCTTTCTGTCTGACTCTTAGCACTCTAGCAGGGGATGCTAGGAGTTGTACTCCAAATACACACATGGAGGGCACTGGGTCGGGGAAGGCTATGCCAGAGTTTTGGAGATGGCGCCAGCTGCCTTCCGCCCTCGCTGCCCTTGTCGTCTTTATATAGCTGCTCTCTCGTTGTGGCGCAGGTCGTACTTGGGCGTCTCGGGGGTGAAGCTCCATGGCTCAGTGGTTGGCTGCGTTCCGGATCTCGCCTCCATCGAACTGGGCCTGAAGGGCAGCCAGCACTGCCATTCCAGCTGGGCCTTGGGCAACGGCTACGATGCTGAGAAGGAGAGAGCTCGGCGGAAGCTCTACCTCGCCTCCGGCATCTGCTTGGTCTTCATGACGGGGGAGGTTGTGGGTAAGGCTCCTGGCGCCAGCCCCGGATTTAGTAGGGCTGGGTGGGTCTGTTGGTTTCGCTTTCTCCCACATTGGGATTTTTTAAAAAAACAACAACACTGAAGTTTTGACTCTCCCGAATATGAAGAATTCTTCATATGATCAATTCTTCTCCAATACGGAACTGAAACTACGTTCTCGCCCGTCTGCACCAAATTCAAGAGGTACAACTATACCTCTGGAGAGGGATACCGTGGGGAGGGCCATGTTGTACCTTTGGCTGCTGAAGAACCTGTTAGGTAGGGTGACCACATGGAAAGGAGGACAGGGCTCCTATATTATATTTAACAGTTGTACAGAAAAGGGAATTTCAGTGAGTGTCCTTTGTAGGCATACAGCATCTGGTGAAATTTCCTCTTCGTCATAACCATTAAAGCTGCAGGAGCTATATTAGAGTGACCAGATACAAAAGAGGGCAAGGCTCCTGCAGCTTTAACAGTTGTGATGAAGAGGGAATTTCACCAGGTGCTGCATGCCTACAAATGACACCTGCTGAAATTTCCTTTTATAGGCAACTATTAAAGATATAGGAGCCCTGTCCTCCTTTTCCTAGGGTCACCCTACTGTTAGAGGGTGGTGAGGAGAAGAAGTGGCAACCATAATTCAGCACTAACATCCAGATTTATTTATTTTTTTAAAAAGAAAGTTAGCACTCAAAGCCCAGGGCCTGGTTGGATCAATCTGTCAGCTTCAGTTTCTCCCACATACATTTTTTTAAAACAACAACAACAACACCTCATGTTCTTTCTAGCCTGAACGTGAAGAAATTTGCGAATTTTGGTCAATGCTTCCCCAAATCGAACTGAAACAAAATTCTCATCCATCCCTAGAATTCAGTACCCAATGTGGAAATAACATGTGGCACAGCCTCCTTGGGACTGTACCACTTGTGAATGCATTGCAGGGGTATCACATATGTGGCAGCTTCCTCATTGGGAGAGAGGGAGAAAACTCCAGGCACATACAGATCCAGCATGGCAGGTAGAAGGCTAGGCTAGAACCCTACTGGAACATACTAGCTCTCTTCAGGCTGAGATTCTTGACATAGGAAGGAGAGAAATCTGTTACTGGGTCCACACAGCATGCTACTCCACACTCAGTGGTTTGTGGGCTATTGTTGAACCATGATTTGTTTGTTGAAATGCGGGTTAGCATGTTGTCTGAACACAAGACATTTTCTGCAAGGTGTCTTGTTAACCCTGCAGTGTGGCTTATTTTTCCTCAAACAAGTCACCTTGAGGACCCATGGTTTGTTGTTGGGTTGTTCAGGGTGGTGAACAAGCCACACTGCATGGTTAAGAAGCAACTCTGGGAAATCTCCTGGGTTCAGACAACACGCTAATCCGTTGTTGAACAAACAACCCAAACTCAACCACTGAGGCTGGGTTCGAATGATTGCAGGGAGGGAAGCAAGCATTGTGGCTGCTCCACCCCCACCACCCCCGGTGCATGTCGCCGCCATTTGCATGATTTCCTGTGCTGCAGCATGGGTCCACGTGTCATCCAAACCCAGCGTGTGGCTGGAGGGGGGCATATGCACCTTGCAACCTACAATGCGCAATAGGAGTTGTAGGGTGGATACGCCCCCATTTTGCTGGTGCGCAAGGTGCAAGCAACACCCCAGCCTGCACTGCAGCACAGGGGATAATGCAAATGGCAGCCACGTGCATGGGGGGGCAGTGGAACAGCCATGATGGTTGCTTCCCTTGCTGCGGTTGTCCGAACCCGCCCTGCGTCTGGGTTAGCATGTTGTGCGCACGGCCTCAGGGCTGAAAGTCACCAGTCGCCTGTAATGCCTCTTCCCCAGGGGGATACTACGCCCACAGCCTGGCCATTATGACGGATGCCGCCCATCTACTGACCGACTTCGCCAGCATGATGATCAGTCTTTTCTCTCTCTGGATGTCGTCTCGGCCACCCACCAAGACCATGAATTTCGGCTGGCATCGAGCAGGTAACTGGATCCTTGTACGCCGCCCTGAGATCGTAGTGATATAGGGCGGGTGGGCTGCAAATGTTTTAAATAAATAAACGTACTTTGTAGCGTCTAAGCCCCACTGAACTCTACTTCTTCCGAGTAAACATGCGCGGGATGGCAGCTGGACAACCATCTGTCAGGGATGCTCTAGGGTGGATTCCTGCATTGAGCAGGGGGTTGGACTCAGTGGCCTTGTAGGCCCCTTCCAACTCTGCTATTCTATGATTCTATGACTGTCAGCTGAGAAGAGTTGGGTCAACAGTGGATTCCATGCTAATACCTGCAGATGGATCATAAAATTTGGGATATTTCTTGCAAAACACCACCACCACCCAACCTGGAACAGAACTCTCTCAGTGTCGATGCTATTAAAGCTCTTCCTTTTTCAAGCAGTAATAATATCTAACCCTTTATATAGCACCTTTCAGTTACACAAAACGCATCATGTACATCATCTCAGTGACACGTACAACGGCCCCACAAAGTAGGCCAAGTATTGCTATTAACCCAATATTGCAATCGGGGCTGCGTTTGGAGAGGTACATTTTGCTGCACCAACTTGCGTAGAACTGCCATACGTATGGATATCCTACATGAGCCCAAAAATTTCCATGGACTGCTCCATGGAAATATCCCCCCTCCCCAATCATTTTTTACCCTGCTTTTCTATTTTGAAAAACATTCAAAAGGCTACCAAGAATTTATTTAAAACACACCCACACACCCACCCACACCCCCCCCCAAGAAATTAGAAATGGTATTGCAGCCAAGTCATCCTTATCAAATTAATTAATTTAATCAACCCATGTCTATTCATTCAAAAAAGATGCAAATTGGCCTGTTTATACAAACGACCCAAAAAGTGAACAAAAATGCCACCGGAGCACCTCCCTTTGGGGTTTCCCAGATCCACCCACTGCAGCCAGATAAGCTCACGGTCAGGGGAACAGAGGGAGAGGGGTTAACCAAAACAGGTGTCAAATCTACACCACTGAGCCAGTGGAGGCTAATGGCTCCGATGTCAGTGGGGCGGTGAATCCACTCCGGGTTTCAGTTGGAACACTAACGGAGGTATCCAAGGTGCTTGGACAGCTTCTTTAGAGTTCCGACTGAAACCCGGAGTGGATTCACCACCCCACTGACATCAGAGCCATTAGCCTCCACTCCAGTGGTGAGCCCACCACTGGGCACATGGACTCTGATGGGTGCCTGTAGGTCTGATGCAATGTCTTTGTTGTGGCACCAAGATTATGCATGCTTTTTTCTCCCATTGACTAAAGCATATTTGTGTGCTTTTTTTCAAAAGCGTGCTTTTTTTTCATGTGCGTTTTCAAAAGTATGCATGCTGTTGAATGCAATTTTGGGGCTCCTTGGATATCATTGCAAACTCAGAAATGTATGGTCTTTCACCGCAGATTGCATCCGAGTCCATTTTTGGTCCAGAAGGTGCAAACTGGGGAAAATCCTGATCGGAACCAAATTGAAATTAATTTCTTCTACATGGTGCAGCTGCATCACCCAAGGTGGCCAGATTTGGGGTGGGTTTTTTTTTGCTGCAGCACAGGCTATTCTGTTAGTAGTATTGCTGACAATATATATACCAAAATGGGGCTGAATATCGCCCCCATATTCATCACTTCCACTTCCACAGGAACATTTATTCCGTATGAAAGTTAGGGAGGATATCCAGGGATGTTTGTGGGTGAAATCCTAAAGATTTTCTGGTGGTAGCCTTAGCTTTAAATACATCGGCTGCTTGGGTCATTCCGCCTACCTGCCCCCCTGGCTGTGGTAGCTCAAGGCTTTTCTTCCTTCACACATTGGCTTGGCTGCTCTAAGCAGCTTAGCTGGGTTCCTGGGACACAGTGCCCCCGGAACGAGCTAAGTCATAACATCGCGGCTTTCCAAGGGGCATTCGTGGAGGGGAGAAAGCTGCCCCCATCTTTTCCCCCAAGAATGTCCCTTAGCCAAGGAACACAGCTGAGCTGCTCAGAGTTTCCAGGCTGCATCAAACCTTTTTTTTATTATTATTATTTTATTTATCCCCACCAAAACATCTCTAGAATTCCACCCACACCATCTGAAGATTGATCCAATATTTAAGGCATATTTTTCACTCCACCGCCGCTCCCTGAAACGTGTACACACACACACACACACAAACCCCTCCTCTGGGCTGAATATCTTGGCTGAGCATTATGCTATTCCATTCGTTGTAGCAGAAATAACATTATGGGATGTAATTATAGACTCAGGTTCTGTCTTTTGCCGTGTGCACATGCATACAAGCATATACACACGCCTCTCTCTTCGTCTTTCTCCTGGCCCCTGCCTTTACGGAAGGGCCTTGCACCGACACTCGCCTTCCTTCCTGGCCTCTGCACGGGAAGGAAGGAAAGTGCGATTTTTGCAGCCCTGCACCTCTGGAAAAGTAAAAGAAAAAAAAAAGCCCAGGGGTGGGGAGAGGAAAGGAACCGGGCCGTTCCTTCCCGCCTTTTTAAAAATTTTATAATCTTGATCTGCAGATCTCCGCAGATACATATAATAAAAATAAAAACGGGGAGAGGAATGAGGCAGCAGAGGAGGATGCAAGAGGGACTGGGCGAACCACCCACGTCTCCTCCCTCTGGCTGCCCATTCCTCCCCACCCACCCCCATTTATTTTTATTATATGTATCTGCAGAGCTCCGCAGATAGAGATTATAAAATTAAATAAATAGGGAGGAGGAGGACCGTTCCCGTTCCTCTCCACCCCATTTTTATTTATTTTTACTTTTCTAGAGGTGCAGGGCTGCCTATGGCGACCAAAACGGTCAGGGTAAAAGCGCCTGACTTTTTTCCAGCAATTTCTGAGGTTTGCCCCCAGATGGCTTCGCAATGGCGGCTGCGTCATGTAGATGGTGTGCCACTACTATGAAGCCACCCAGGGGCAAATCCTTCATGTAGATGTGTCCCTGGTCAAAGTAGACATTACTTTAAATCTGGGTATAGCAGCTACATCTTTTGTTCATTTTTATTCTAGAGTAGGTGCAGGGGTCCTGATCCAGGATGTTAAAGCCCATTTCTACTACCCCGTTAGAGTACTGCTCCGAATTGGGTACCCTGTGCCTACTCTAAAGTAAAAATAAAAAGTTTACCTGCTGGACACAGATTTAAATTAATTTCTGTTTTGGTGTATACACCCACACCCCTTTCCCCCCCATCCTATCCTGCAAACCATCCCAAAACAGCAATTGCTACTTACAGCTGGCCAAAAGATTTTAACCCTTGAATGCAGCCAGCATCCAACCCAACCCCTGACCTTCCTCAGCCCCAAGTATGTTCGGTCTCATCCGAGTAGGTTGGACGGATCAAGTGAAGCCACAAACCACAGAGCTCTCAGTTCAATCTAGGGGTGTGCACGGATCAGCGCCGCTCCGCCCATACTCTGCTCCGAATCGGAGCTCCGCAGTGAAGGGGAGTGGCGCCAGGTAAGGCCGGGAGAGGAGGGCGGGAGGTTTATCGGGCCCTGCCGCCATGGCCGCCCGTGCGGCGACGGCGGCAGAGCCCGGTAAGGGACCAAGGGGGAGGGGGGCCTTACCTGCCTCCGTCCGCGGTCCGTCGACGTCTTCAATTGAGCCTGCGGTTCAACCAGCAAGCGGCCCAGACTTCCTGGTTGAACCGCGGGCTCAATTGAAGACGCCGACGGAGGCAGGTAAGGGAGAGGAGGGCGGGGGGGGGGGTTACCGGGCATGGGCGACAGCGGCAGGGCCCGGTAAACCCCACTTACCTTTCCGGCGGAGCTCCGGATTGAGGCGAAGGATCTGCCTTCACCTTGATCCTCTTCGCCACGCTCCGCCAGCCCCCCAATCCTCTTTGCCTCCACCTTAAGGGCAGGCGAAGCCCCCCGCTCCGCTTCTAATTCGCTGGTCCAATTAGAAGCGGAGCACATCCCTAGTTCAATCTGATAGTTGTCAGTTCGATCCTAAGCATGTTGACTTGGAAGAAAGTCTGCTGGGTATGTTTCTCACTGCAGCCAAGCTCTGTTTTTGCCACTCTCTGCTCCTCATTTATCTCTGATCTCCCTCGGGCAACTGTCCTCGGAGATTTCCTAGGAGTGTTTGGCATCCATAGTTCTTGTGATATAATCTTTGGGTTGAGGCCACCGGTATCAATAAAGTTGGGCTGGATTGGAACACTGGCATCTTTATGCAATTGCGGTATGAGTCTTTCTGCAGAAAGTAGTTTAATTGGGGAGCATTACCTGGCAGATTTAGTGAGCATTTCTGTGGCCCCTAGACATTGTCGAGGGGCTCTAGGATACTGGGGAACCCGTCCTATGAAGTCGGAGACAGCAATATGACTTGGAAAGAAGAGTTGGAGATCTGACCCCCCCTCCCTTTCCCCATTTCCTTGCAGCCAGCATGGAAAGAACTCCATCGGCTGCCCTACAAGTTCAGAGAAGCAAGCATGGAGAGGAGGAGGAGGAGGTGTTTTGATGGGTGGGAAGGGGAGGAGACCAGAGAGGCCAAGATACAAGCTATCCTGAGGCCTCTTCAGCCTCCTTCACTCTTCCTCTAGAACAAAAAAAGCCCGTCTTGCAAGAAATGCAGGGTGGTGGGACGAGGGTGAAGATTACCTTTGCCTCTCCTCCTACAATGCATTGGATGAACGGAAGCCTCGGAGATCAGGGGCTTCTAACCATCCAGGTTGCCCCCCAAACAGCTGCGCCCTCACTCAGTAACTGAACTTTGGATCAGTTTATCAGCCAGCACTTGCCTGGCTTTTCTTTGTTTTTTTGCCCCCAGCCTTGGACACCTAACTGAGCGTGACTGGCTTTCTTTGCAGAGATTTTGGGAGCCCTGCTGTCTGTGCTGTCCATCTGGGTGGTGACCGGCGTCTTGGTGTACCTGGCGGTGCAACGGCTGCTCTCGGGCGATTACGAGATAGAAGGGGATGCCATGCTCATCACCTCCGGCTGTGCGGTGGCAGTAAACATCATGTACGAAAGTTCGGAGTACTTTTCCAGTGATGGTCTGGGAAACGGCCATGAACTGGGGATTCTCTCCTGACAGGAGCTGCCTCTGGCAGAGGGTCAAGGAAGCCATGTGGGTGGGTTGTGAGATAGCTCAGCGGTGGAAGGTCTGCTTTGTATGCAGAAGGTTCTAGGTTCAGTCTCTGGCAGGTGCAGTTAAAAGGATCGGGAAGGAAGTGGTGGGACAAGGCCCTCCTGGAAAGCCAGGTTATCTGAAAGACCGGATTCTCCCTTATGAGCCTGCCCGTGCTTTGAGATCTTCTGGAGAAGCCTTTCTTTCAGTCCCGCCATCTTCACAGGCACACTTGGTGGGAACATGGGAGAGGGCCTTCTCGGTGGCTGCTCCAGTGCTCTGGAACTCTCTTCCTGGGGAAGCTAGACTGGCTCCCTCCTTGATGGGCTTTCGGAAGCAGGCAAAACCTTCTTTGTTCCAGCAGGCCTTTGGAGAATAATCTGGTCCTCCATCTATGTTAGGGACTTGTAAAGGTTGTTTTAATATTGTAAAAAAGATTTTGGGGGTATATTTCTTTTCCTAGGTTTAAAATGTATAAGTTTTAAATTTTGTAAGGCCGCCTTGAAGCCCAGTATTGGGCAAAAGGTGGGATAATAATAATAATAATAATAATAATAATAATAATAATAATAATAATAATAATAATATACTAGGCGACATGGCCAGGTAGGACTGGACTACATGTTACTACATGTGTAATTACGGCCTTGAGTAGAGGTGTTCTCCCCACCCCACCCCAAGGCCAGATGGGGACCATATTGTGGGGTGGGGGGACTTTAACCCTTTGAGCCCCCCGCTGTGATCCAGTTCCAAATTAGGGCAGCCCCCACACCTGCAATTTACCTTGATACTACTTTGACAACTTTGAGAAACAACTTTGCTTTTGTGTGTGTGTGTGTGTGTATTTACTTCCCAACAGGGCTGCATTTCCCTCCTTCTGTTTGTGCCGAGAGTGGCAAATATCACAAGGGAGGGATGGACTGTAGAGCAGGGATGCAAACCGCAAAGGAATGGAAGGGATCTCTGAGGTTTTGCCTCCCCACGCAGCTTGGCTCGCTTTCTTGAGTCGTCTTGAGCACCCTGCTCTGTACGCACGGCAGGGAATGGGCTTGCACTGCCCTCCATGCCCACGAGGACGCCAAGTGGCAAGAAGTGCCTTATCACACTGAGTACAGAATGCAAAAGGAGTTGAGAATCTTTGTGGCTTATATTTGGTTCCCTTTGGTTCCACCCTCCTTACACCAGTTGCTGGGGAACATGAGTGGGAGGGTGCTGTTGCACCGTGCCCTGCTTGCAGTGGTTGGCCACTGTGGGAACAGAGTGCCGACTAGATGGACCCTTGGTCTGATCCAGCAGGGCTCTTCTTGTGTTCTGACCCTTTCATCTTTCCCCATAGAATGGGAATCGCCCTTCACCAGTCAGGGCACGGTCACAGCCATGACAATGGGAGGCAGAACACCAGCGTCCGGGCTGCCTTCATCCATGTGGTTGGGGATCTTCTACAGAGCATTGGAGTCTTGGTGGCAGCCTACATAATCTATTTCAAGGTAAGGGGCAGAATTTGAGCTTGAGTATATGGTAGACCTTCAGTGGGAGGGATGGTAGCTCAGTGGCAGAGCCCCTGTTTTGTATGCAGAAGGTCCCAGGTTCAATCCCCGGCTTCTCCAGGTAGAGCCGGTGTGGTGTAGTAGCTCGAGTGTTGGACTGGGAGCCGGAAGTTCCGGGTTCTAGTCCCCGCTCGGCCATGGAAGCTCTCTGGGTGACTTTGGGCCAGTCGCAGACCCTCAGCCCAACCTACCTCACAGGGTTGTTGTTGTGAGGATAAAATGGAGAGGAGGATTATGTATGCCACCTTGGGCAAGGGGGCAGGGGAAGATGGGATAATCAATCAATCAATAAATGGATTTAAATGGATATTGTCTGTTTTTGTTTGTATTTTATGCTTTTTATGGTTTTAAATTTTGTATATTTCTTTTTAATGTTCACTGTTTTTAACTTTTGTAAACCACCCAGAGCGCTTTGGCTATGGGGCGATATATAAATGTAAATAATAATAATAATAATAATAATAATAATAATAATATCCTGCCTGAAACCCTGGAGAGCTGCTGCCAGTCAGTGTTGACAATACTGGGCTAGATGGACCAAGGGACTGACTCAGTATAAGGCAGCTTCCTAGATTACCCGACCCGATGGATGATTTGAGGCCATTGCTGTTAATTTACCCTAATCCAGACTCTTCCAGTGTGACACAAACACAAAACAAGAACCAGAAAAATGTGCAGAGCCAATGATTCAAGCCCATCATCCCATCCGTAGACCACACATCAAGTCACAAAATGTTTAACATGCAGAGAGAGCATGGTGTAGCGGTTAGGGTGCTGGACTGGAGCTCAGGAGATCTGGGTCCTCACTTGGTCATGAAGCTCACTGGATGACTTTGGGGCTGTTCACTGACTCTCTTCCCACCCTGCTCTACACATTCTTATCCTTCCAGCCGGAGTACAAATATGTGGATCCCATCTGTACCTTCCTGTTTTCCATCTTGGTCCTCGGAACAACACTGAGCATCCTCCGAGATGTTGTCCTTGTACTAATGGAAGGTAAATCCCTTTATGGGGGGAGGAGGAGGGGGGAAATGGGATTGAGATGGTTAGATTGGACTATGAATAAAGCAAGTCCAAATAGTTACGGATTTGGCAGGTGTGATGGGGTGGGTGTTAAAAGGGTACAGGGGTTAGGTGTTGTAAGTCAAACCAGCCCATGAAAAACATAAAATGCAAGTGGTCTTAAATTTTATTTATTTTTTATTCGAATTCTATCCTGCCCCAAAGTTTGGACTAGGTTGTAATAAGCCCAGGAGTTTTAAATTTTTAATCGGACTTGCATTTTTTCTAATTGGTTAATAGTTTTTATGCTTCTCTCAGTTTTATTGAAGTAATGTTATTTTATCCTATCCTCACTATCCTTGGGAAACAAAAGCTGGTTTGAATAAAAAAGTCAGAGAGAGGGAGAGAGAGAGGGAGGGAGAGAGAGGGAGGGAGAGGGAGAGGGGGAGAGAGAGAGAGTGAGAGAGTTGATAATTTAAAAGTTGAGGCAGCCACTGAAAGCATTTATTTATTAATGGTGTAATCCTATGCATGTTTAGATAAAAAAAAAAAAGTCCTACAACTCCCAGCTTTCATCAGAAAACATGGTGGGTGGGGGATACTGGGAGATGTAAGGTTTTTCCCTCCGTCTAAACATGCATAGGATTGCTCTCTAAATAATTTAAATATATATTTTAAAATTATTGAACACCCACTTAATCTCACAGCACATGTTGTATGACTGCTTTTCAGCTTCTAGATATCCTAATATATGCGTACGTAGGGTATTTTCAGGGCTGCCTCCATGTTTGAGGGACCCCTGGCCACAGTTCATAGGATCATAGAATCATAGAATAGTAGAGTTGGAAGGGGCCTAAAAGGCCATCGAGTCCAACCCCCCGCTCAGTGCAGGAATCCACCTTAAAGCATACCTGGCGGATGGCTGTCCAGTTGCCTCTTGAATGCCTTTAGTGTGGGAGAGCCCACCACCTCCCTAGGTAACTGGTTCCATTGTCGTACTGCTCTAACAGTCAGGAAGTTTTTCCTGATGTCCAGCCAGAATCCGGCTTCCTTTAACTTGAGCCCATTATTCCGTGTCCTGCACTCTGGGAGGATCGAGAAGAGATTCTGGCCCTCCTCTGTGTGACAATCTTTCAAGTATTTGAAGAGTGCTATCATGTCTCCCCTCAGTCTTCTCTTCTAAAGGCTAAACATGTCCAGTTCTTTCAGTCTCTCTTCATAGGGCTTTGTTTCCAGTTCTCTCTGGGCAGAGCTAGAAGCAGGACCAGGTGACTGAATCGTAGAGTCCGTTTAGGCAGCACTGAAAAAGAGGGCAGAGGAGGACGCCGGTTCGCATAAGATTTGCATATGCTCATTTATATGTATAGACTCAGCTTTGGAAATAATCACCAAAATTTAAAGAGAAATACAATACATCTCGCCTTAGTGTAGAAGACTGTGACCTTGTTCCTGCTGCTAACTCCACTGTCCTGGTATTCAGTGTTGCTGGTCTACTTCAAAGCCCTGGCTGCTCTTCCTACTTATGGGTCTATATCTTTCACCTGGACTTAGACTGGACAGCCCTTCAAAGGGAGGACTGCCCTCTGTCAGCCCTTCAGATTGTCTTCTGTGAAGTAGGATACATGACGACCCTACTCAGTCAAGCTTCCATTTTAATTTCCTACAGTGCTCCAGAATAATGCTATATAAACGGCATTGTGGGAAATTAATATGGCTGCTAGATCCAGCGCTGGTCAGGTTGCTTGGCAGAGTTAGTTTTTAATGGAGAGCCAGGGTAGGTGTCAACAGTGGGGGGCCCTGGGGCCCTGTCAGCTGCCCTGGGATGCCTTGATAGTTTTCTTCATATCTCTAGCTATTTATTTATTTATTTATTTATTACATTTTTATACCGCCTAATAGCCGAAGCTCTCTGGGCGGTTCACAAAAACTTTGTTATTGTTTTCAAGCATGGATGCAGAACCTCAGACCTAGGGGCCCACCTGGAGGACAAATCTAACTCCTGAGGGGGGAGGTGTTTCCAGATGGCCACACCCTTTCCCCCGGCCCCTCCCCTTTTCCTGACCACTGATCTTTTGTTGATTTCCCTGATCTTTTGTTGATTTTTGTATAGCCTTCTCCCCATTCTAAGAAGTTGAAATGCCTTTCCAAAGGAAAAGTTACTGTCAGTAAGAGATTTCAGCTAAAATATGCTGGTATTTTGGACCCACCCCTTTTTTCCTCTGGCTCCGCCCACCCCTGGAATGCGCCCCCCAAGAACTTCTCTGAAATGGAATTAGCTCTCAGACTGAAAGAGGTTCATCACCTCAGTTTTAATGAAAGCAGAACATTTAGAGAAGCGGCCTGAAATATTCCTGGGGAGGGTAGACATCTATTTTAGGGCCTAAATATGGAAAATAAATA
This sequence comes from Elgaria multicarinata webbii, assembly GCF_023053635.1. Classification (NCBI taxonomy): domain Eukaryota; kingdom Metazoa; phylum Chordata; class Lepidosauria; order Squamata; family Anguidae; genus Elgaria; species Elgaria multicarinata. Next base: position 10,721,291 of record NC_086183.1, on the reverse strand, counting down.
AATAAATAAATAAATAAATAAATAAATAAATAAATAAATAAGATGATGATACATATCATTGTGCCCCCAGGGCTAATAGCAGCTCCTGGGTGGGGGCACAATTTCTGTCAGGAAAATGGCAGTGGGGCGGGGAGTTAAACCTCTTCTCCCTCCGCGCCGCTACTCCGATCTATTGGCATTTCCCTTTTCCCTCAGCTGCTGCAAAGGAAGCACAATGGCGGTTTTAGCTCTGGTAGAAGCCATGTTTTCACTTTGCCACAATGAAAGGAAGCAAGAGGGATGAAAGGTCACCCATGTAAGGGGAAGTCCATCATCTGTTGCTAGCATCTTCCCCGACCCCCCATTTCTACAGGTACCCCAAAGGGTGTGGATTTCAACGCTGTGAAGACCATCCTCCTGTCTATAAATGGGGTGAAAGACCTTCACAGCCTCCATATATGGGCTCTAACAGTGTCTCATCCAGTGCTGTCTGTCCACATTGCAATCAGTAAGTTACATCTCTGAGGTGCGTACTTGGGGGGGCATGGACAGTGGGGAGAGAAAAATCTCAAGATGTGCAAAGAAGCTGGTTGTGTGAGGGAGTCCGGCAGTCGGACTGTGGCAAAATTTGGCTTGTGTTTTGCCTGACGGTGGTTCTTCTTTATAGTCCCATGACTTGCCATTGAGCAAAACCCCTGTATTGTGGGAAGGCCTGCCAGACCAAGCGATTTTGCTGCCTGAGGTAAACAGCAAGATGGTGGCCCCTCATATTCCATTTATTGAAGCCGACTGGAATGGCAGTTGAAGTTTTCTTCTACGCTGGCAATGGGACAGTCTCCTCCACCTCACCTGAGGGCATTAGGCCAGCGTAGGGGGCACAAGACAGGACAGGTGGCACACACAGCTCCCTCCCCCAATACCTTTCTGCCTCCTCCCAGCATCTGCCGCCTGAGGCTCCCGCCTCACTCTGCCTACTGGTAGAGCCAGCCGTGGATATTTGATGTCTGAGGTGAAAAGGTAAAGCAGGAAATGTGCATGCCATGAAGTAACATTGTGGGGAGGGGAGCAAATCCACCAGGACATTTTCTTGTGCCAGCCCCGCTGAAAGAAATGGGATTTGTGCAAGGGCCCTGCCGTGGGGCGCTACTTGTGGATTGGGTCCCATGAGGGGTCACCATCTGTCTGCCTCTCCCTCTGCTGCCTTAAGGGTGGCTAAAATGCACACCCCATTTTCCCTCACAGTAAGGCCACTTCTGACATGGGATAGATGGGGGTCCCTAGCTCCACCACCAAAACGCTCCCGCTCTTCGCTTTGGATTAACGGTGCTTCTCCTTCGGCCTGCTCTTGTCTTCTGTCCCAGATGAAGACGCAGATGCACAGGCTGTCTTGAAGGAAGCGAGTTCTCGGCTGCAAAGAGCCTTCAAGTTCCATACCACGACCATCCAGATAGAGAACTACTCCGAGGATATGAAAGATTGCCACGCGTGCCAGAGCCCCTTGGACTGACTGCTTGCTTGCTGAGGAGAGTCACTTAGCAACCTGTGAATTGTTGTTCGGCCCTGTCGAAGCTGCTACCTCAGAGGTCCTGCCGTTGCGACCTGACTTACGAAGCCCTCATGGCCCTGTAATCCTCTCTACTCGCCCAAGTGCCAATTCCTAGTTTGTTTAGGGAACAAAGCGAAGAACGGCTGTCTTTCCTTCCTCTTCCTCTCCTCTCTCTCTTTCTCTCTCTCTTCCACCTCCTTTTTGTTTGTTTGCTTGTCCTTTGGCCTAAATTCCAATAAGAAGTGTAGTTTTATATGAACCTAAAATAAAACAGCGGGATCTCTCTGCCTATTTATTGACTTGGCTGTGGTGTCTACTTCATGCAGGGGTCTCTTCTTCCTCCATGGGGACGTATTTGGATCCAGAGTTCAGAGCTGGTTTGAGGGGGCTGCTGGCAATGTGTCCCCTGCTGGATCCCTTCTACATCTTTGGGGCTCTTCCAACCATGGGCTTATCTAGCAACAGAAGGTCATCTAAATTTCCCACAATGCCCTGGAATGCCTAGCCCGGTGTAGTGTTACTTCCTAGGGGGGGGAGAGAAACACAACTGGGTGCATTCCAGATGTTTTGGAGTCCAACTCGCTCCAGCTATCATACTCAATGATCAGGAATTATGGGAGAAATTCCCAAGTAGTCTTGCTATTTGGGTATACAAGGCTCATTCTGTACTATTAGAGAAGGGAACCGCAGAATTAAATTTGGATTAGAAGCTAGTTTCTTCACATCGCAGCCTGATAGATAAATAGCATGTAGCAATGAGTAAACCTTGCTGCTGTTTGATTCTCTTCTGAAAGACTAGAGGGCGCCAGTTGCCTATCCCTGTTCCAGGGCATTATGGGAGATTTTAACTGTTAGCTGTGACATGTTGAGAGGCGGAAGACTTTCTTCTGTCTAAACCTGTAGATGGGCAACAGTTCTGGTGGTTCTTTATCTTTAAAGTGGAGTTGGATAAGACAGCACTTCAAATAGTCTGTTGGCAGCAAGTACAACAAAGAGTCTTGTGGCACCTTGAAGACTGCCACATTTATTACAGCATAAGCTTTTGTGATGAAGTGGGCTGTAGTCTACAAAAGCTTATGCCTTAACAAATTTGGTAGTCTTTAAGGGATCACAAGAGGTTGTGGGCTCTCCCACGCTAGAGGCATTCAAGAGGCAGCTGGACAGCCATCTGTCAGGGATGCTTTAGGGTGGATTCCTGCATTGAGCAGGGGGTTGGACTCGATGGCTTTATAGGCCCCTTCCAACTCTACTATTCTATGATTATATGACTTAGGTGGGTTGTTAAAAAAGAAAGAAGGAATGGCTTGGATCCAGTCATGCTTTGAGCAGACCGATTGAAATCCATGGGATTTAAACCAGACATGACTTACTTGTCCCGTGGAATTCAATGAGTCCACTCTAACCATGACTGAATCTTGATCCAATCCGATATCAGTTGTTGGGAGATTTGAGTTTAGTTTAAACTACTAGCCAACCACTAGAGGGCCTCAGAGGCTCACTTAACGTGTGTTGTGGGATCAGCATGAGCAAACTACACTTAATTTTTTTTCTTTTGCTGCTTGGGTAAACAAGACTCAGATGTTACTTTTAGGAAAGGGAGCTGCAGAATTCAATTTGCTTTAGGACCCAGGTTTTTTTCTCACCACGCCCTGATTATTATTATTATTATTTATTTATATAGCACCATCAATGGATAATAGTGCGTAGCAATGAGTCAACCTCCCAAATGGTTTTTTTTCTGTTCCACTATAGTTAGGTGAAGCACCATGATCTCTGCTTCTTGGGTGTCTTCTCAGCTAGGGCCCTAGCGGTAACAATGGAAAAACATTGTGCAGGTAGCTATTCCATCTTTTCCTCCCCAACAGTTTTTGTGTGTGTAAAAAAGGATGGAAAAAATGGTGGAAAAACAGGACAGTTACAAATTGACAGTGCCATAATGTGGAACCCACCACCGCCCCTGATCCTTATAAAAATCTATAAATGATGCAGGGCAATTGCACCATAAATGCTTCCTCTAGAAGCAATGTTGGTTCTGGCAGGTGAAAGAAGATTTGCTGCTTTAATTTCTGTCCTCTATTACTAATAATACGCCAAGCATTTCACACACATGATCTCGATAATACCTACCCCAGGGGTCCTGACCTTTTTGGACCAGTGGGCACATTTGGGAATTTGAGAAACTGCTATGGGCTGCACCACAAAATGCCTCATCAGTGGATCGCTGTTTTGGCATCTGCCTTTTGCATCTATGGATCTTAGGCTGCGTGTTGTTCAGCAAAAAGTTTTGTTTCCTGTCTTTTGGATGCCACAATGTGTCTTTAATAAGGGGTTGTTTAATTCAGCTAATTGCTAGAAGTGCAATGCAGCTAACGCTTCTTTTAAACATGTGTTTTGGCAATGCCCAGTAGTTGCTTCTCTTTGCGGGGAAGTTATTACACAGAAAAATGTTGCAACTGGAACGGTCTGTAATATTCATGGATGTAGGCCTTAGCTAGACCTAAGGTTTATCCCGGGATCGTCCCGGGGTCATCCCTGTTCATGTAAATGACACACAGGATATCCTGGGAGCAGGCAGGGACGACCCCAGGAGGATCCTGGGATAAACCTTAGGTCTAGCTAAGGCCGTACATACATACTGTTTTAAATTATTTCCCTTCTTCATGGAAATTAAGTAACGGTCATCGTAATCCCACAAAGAATCCGGAAATAAAAGCCTCTGTAAAACTGCAGGTTAAAAGCCTTGTGTAGAAAAGCCCACGATGTGGGCAATTTAAAATTGTGGGCCATTTTAAACGGTGCGGAGGTTCTGGGAGATCTTCTCTGTGCTGCGTTGCAGATGAAATGGTAGGACCTCTGGGTGAGCGATCCGATCCATGCTTGTCATAAGACTTCCTTGTTTACGTGAAAATCTCTCTCTTGCAGGGCTGCGCTCCTTTTTTGCGTGCTTTGTGCAAAGAAGTAGAGAAGTGCAGAGACTTCCCTCCTGGTGCTGGGATGACAGCTTGAGGTCCCAAAGAGGACAGGAAGCCAGAGATGCCCGAGGCTGCATCATATGGAATGCTTCTCCACAGCATCAGGGGTGAGGGGGGCGTTGTTTGTTTTTACAAGTGCTGGTTGTTGGCTCTGGAAGGATTCTGATTTGGGGACTGAGTGCAAAATGTTGGCACTGGATTTCAGAGATGGTGTGAGCAGCAGATGGTGACGCGTCCTGCAGCTCTGACGAACGGCAGCGCAGGAGAGGAGAGAAAGGTGAGGGAAGGGAATTGACGCTGCCGCTCAGGTCAAGGCCCTAATGCATTCCTGGTACGATCCAGCTTGGTTTGAGATAAAGCATGCCTCATTGGGTCTGCTTCAATTGTATTTTGGGCCCTGGAATTTAAATGGCTTATAATAGTAGGGAAATGGAAATGGGGGGGGGGGGGGAGAGAGACTTCAAAAGGCACGAAAACAACAAACCAAAGGGATTCCCCAGAGGGACAGTTCAGGACTTGATTTGGCCCACGGGCCTGAGGTTCCCCACCTCAGCTGTATTTCATCTCCCTCCCTGCCATCAGCCAGGAGTGGCTGTTTCCTAAAAGTTCGGCTCAAATCCCTGCTCAGCCATGAAGTTCTCTGGTTGACCTTAACACAACTCTTCGGTTAAAACTGCCCCCTTTTCTCAGGTATTTGACAGCACATAACAAGTCTTTTTGATCAGGGCCTGGATTGTCTCTGGCTGATGGTTTTTAAATTGTTTGAGATATATGTTATTGTGTGTGCTGTCAGTTTTATGTCCTTACGCGAATGGTTTTATACTTTATATAATATATGTTAATGTGTGTTTTTAATTTTCGTGAGCTGCCCAGAGAGCTTCAGCTATGAGGCGGTATAGAAATATAATAAAAGGAAATGAAAGACCAGTCACAATTGCTCATCATAGCCTGCTTCACAGGGTTGTCGTGAGGATAAAATGGAACGGTTCTTCCATGCATGCTGCCCAAAGCTGGTTGTATCCTAATTTGTGGGATACAAATTAGAGCAATGCTTTTTAACTGGGGATTGTCGATTGTGTATAGGTTATGCCAATGGTGTCCTTTATGGCATTGGATTGCATTATGGTTGTCGATGAAGTTGTCCTCTGTTTTTGGTGCTTGCCAAAGTAGAAAACAGGTTAGTTGGATGGTTGAGAAGGTCTAGCACCTAGAGAGGGCTAAGGACATGATTAATATAAACATGGAAAAGTAACCAAAACCCAAGTTACCAGCTGTTAAGTAGAAGTGGTTAAACCAAACAGCACTTCTGGGAAACCCAGAGAAATATGAACAACTTTGAAAAGTAGAGCTCCAGTGATCAACAATTAAGTTAGATTTTGATAAGGAAAATGAAATGTTGGCATTGCAGATCATAAAACACGGATTAATTACAAACGGCAAGAACTTGGGAGATTGCAATAATTTTGTTGTTGTTGTAAGCCCTTTTAAATGACGTGTAGAAATGTGCTCCGCATGTGTTGTGTAGTGTGTCAGTGTAGTAATTTCATATATAAATTAAATGGTAATTTTTAAAAAGATGAGGTAAGCAGGATTTTCATGAAGCAGGTGATTCTCTCCAAATGCCAGCCATTCTGAGATGCCACGGGGGCATCCAAGCCTCCATCCACCTATCTGAGCCAGTAAAGTGCTGGAGGGATGTTAATTCGATCCAGGGATGGTTAGATTGGGGGGGGGGGATTTACATCGTCCTCCATCCTGCTAAAGGGAGTTTTATGTTAGCCCGAGGCTGCTTGACATCCCTTTAAAAGACACCCGAAAACCAAGCAGGGTATATTTGATGCTTTACGGACAGCAGGGCTATAAAGTCGCCTTGCAGGAATGATCAATTTCATGGCACGGAAGGGGCAACTCGCAAATCAAAGCTCTTACTTACACCATGTTTGCCGGTGCTATATTTACAGTGCGGCGGCTGCCGGAGACTGTTTATGGAATGATTGCTGAGAAAGGGACTTGGGTTGGCGGAAGAACAGTTCCCAGATCCCTTGGACTCCTCTATGCAGAGTGTTTGGTTTGGTTTTGGATACAGTCTGCATGATGCCTAGATTGACTGGCAGGCAGGGCCACCCTCCCCAAGAAGCGAGCAGAGGCTGTCCCCTAAAGCAATACTTTTGCTGCAGTAGCAGCAGATGAAAAGGAACGCATTCCTTCCCAACTTGCCAGCAGAGGCTGGTGGCTCCGATGTCAGTGGGCGGTGAATCTGCTCCGGGTTTCACTCAGAACCAGTCAGACCTCTAAAGGAGCTATCCAAGGTGTTTCCACACCTTGGACAGCTCCATTAGAGGTCTGACTGAAACCTGGAGTGGATCCACCGCCCCACTGACGTCAGAGTCACCAGCTTCCGCTGTAACTTGACCTTGGGATGTGTGCTTCTCCTGCCTTGTCACAATCTTGCTCACTGGTGGTACTGCTCAGGCGCAAGGACAGGCTCACTTCAGTCTGGCAATATTGAGCTAAATGGACTGATGCTCAAGTTCAGTATAAGGCAGCTTGCTATGTGCCAAAGTCTCTTCGCTGGACCACCTAGGAGACAGTCTGGTGTAGTGGTTAGAATATCAAATTAGGAGTGAGATCTTAATTCAAAGCCCTACACAGTCAAGAAGCTCACTTGAGTTAGTCACTATCTCTCAGTCTAAGCCTACTTTACAGGGTTGTTGTGAAGACAAAATGTGGGGAGGAGAACCATGGATGCCTCTTTGAGCACTTTGGGAGTGAGCCTTTGAAGTCATTCTGATAGACATGCAAAGGCTTGCCAGTATGAACTTTTCTAGATGAGGCTGTTAACCACTCTTTCTAAGAGCAGAGTTCTAAATGGATTAATTTCCTTTCTGTACTTTCAGCTACATAACCTCTAGGTGGTGCTGTGGTACAGCAAAATAATGCAAATACCGGAGTTCTTTGTTTCATTTTCATAAATAGTTCTTTGTTTCACTTTCATAAATAATACTGGATTTTCCCTGCTCTAACCCCCACCGCTGCCTGCCCCATGAAACTGCTCAACCTCGGACTCCCAAACTGCAACATGGGACCCACTTTTACAACTTCACAACTGCCAAACATGGCAGCAACAGATTTACCATAACCCATCTGGACTGATCTTGCGATTTGGGTCGTGACCCACCAGTTGAAGACCACTGGTCTAAAGCACCCATAAGCTACCATAAGTGAGGAATGACGAGCGCACAATAAAAGCCTGTCCTAGAAAAGCTCTCTGTCTAACTTGTTAGGTTTCGTTATCAATCTAGAACCTCTCCCTAAACAACAGTTCCGTTTTTCAAAAACCAGATACAGCCCTCAGTGTCATCTCCCCTGACTTAATCTCCCGATTGTGCAAGATTGGCTTCTGCCAGTTAAAGATTCTGATGGGATCAAATGTTCGGATGTGGGAAATGCTCTGCAGTGCCTTCAAAACCTCTACCAGGAAATACTCGTGCCAAGGAATGATTCATGGCTCCCTTCTGTTCCTCCGGTTTCATTCCCATCTTGATAAGCAAGTCATTTTTATTTTTATTTTTCGCAGCCTATTGCCAGGAGAATATTAATCAAATCCTTCCCCCAAAGCCTCACTAGTCTTTTTAGCAGACATAGTAACAGCTTCATCTTAGCCCCTCCCTCCACATTCCTGTCTCATCTGATCTCCCTGTTGGAGAAGCCTGGACCAAATCAATGGCTTATAAAGGGCGGAAGAAGCACTTTCCTTTTAACTGTTGCTCTTCTCCCACCTTGAAATTTGTTTCCCATCATCTTATATAAGAATTCGGTAGTGTAAGGCTTATTACTCGAGATTTACCAGACCGATTTTGCTCATTTTTGTTTTAAACTGAACCTTGTGCGATGTAGACAAGCAGAAAAATTTGAAAGTTAGAAAAAGTTCAGAGTTTGAGCTTTAATAGCTAAATAGTATGTTTCCGCGCCCTGGCCAGGAGCCTGAGGCGGTCGGGGAACTACAGCTCCCACATATCTCTGTGCCACGCAGGCACATGGGGGAGAAAAAACACTTCGGCAGGGATGGAGGGACGGCCTTGGTCTTTGCGAATCGAGGCCACTCTCAGAGCGGCCATATTGGCAGCAAGGTTGGTGCTGGGAATGGCAGAGAGAGGATACTCTGAGATGGTGGCAGTGGAGGAAAAGAAGCAACCCTGGGGAAAAGCTGGGTTTTTAAATGTGAGGGAAGAGGCAAGGAGGTGGGGTGGAGGATTGAGGGAAGAAGAGAACGCCATTCTGCTGTGTAGGGTGTGAGGAAGCGAGGGCCAGCAGCAGCCCTGGGCGAACCTTTAAGCAATATAAGCACATGCTTAGGGGCACCAAGGAAAGGGGGCACCACAGAGTACCGATACCATAGCTGTAACCATCTAATTTTAAGGAATTCCAGATTCATAGAAAGGGCCTAGTGGCATATTCTAAGAATTTTTTTGCGTTTTCATTTCCCCCCCCCCCTTATAACAGTTTTATTTTTTTTAAAAAAATGCATAAAACAGTAATGAAAATTTTGGGGGGGGGTTCTGTTGCCCTAGTTATACGTAATTGGCTTATATTGCTTGCTGTTAGTGTTAAATATAATAAAAAACAGTTTATATTTAATACAGTTGTGTGTTCTGGCGTGGGGGGTGGCCTTGAAGAAAATGGAGTTTTTAATGTCTTATTTCACCTTCAGCACTTCTTGAATCTTAATGTCTTTCCGGCTAAGCAATGGAGGGGCCAGGAGGCCACCATTTTGGGGCTGTGCTTAGGGCATCAGCTGGCCTCAATCTGGCCCTGGCCAGAAGTCCTCAGTTGTGTTGAAGGAAAGTCACCTCCATGCAGCTTCCGGAGGCCTGACATAGCAGGAGTCAAGGAATAGTATGTTTCACTCTCAGGCTTCTAGCACCCATGGCAACATGGAGTACAAATCAGATTAGGTGGAATTTGATGGGCTGGGCTGAACCAGCTGGTTAAGGCATTTGGGTGCCTCAGGTGGAACATCTAAATGGTGGCTCCTCCTGCCGCTAACTAACACGGGCTGCTGGAAAAACCTCCTGCACACGCCCTGTCGAAATGAACAGTAGATTGTGCTGATAGCCTTGGTAGGCTAGTAGGGTTGCCAGCTGAGGCTGGGGTGGGGAGAACCACAGGCAGGCAGCCTGCCCTATTCGAGAGCTTTTAACAGAGGTTTGATAGGCAGAAACCAGCCAGTGAGTTCAACCAGTTCAGAGGACGTGCCTTCCCCAACCTAGTGCCATGTGGAGGGGTGCTGTACTACATCTCCCATGATCCCCATCCAAAATGGAGGACACTGGGTTCAGGAAGGCTGCAGTAGATCAATCTGATGTGAAAAGGGAAAGCTACTATGGTTAGTTCAAAAGCTAAGTTACCAGATTTGCCTCCCTCCAACTCTGCTGCCTGTAATGGCACCCAAAATCCCTCATCTGGGCCAGCCACTTCATCTTGACTCATGGAATGGATTCTGGCTTACATCCCCCCCCTTCCCCCACTCCCCAAAATGGATGTTTGTGAAGCTTTCCTCCTCCTGTCTACACTGCAGCAGCAACAGCAATCTTTTGCAAACAGCCAGCCTAAAATTAAAACTGTATCCCTACTAATCTGAAGGGACATAGATGGAAACAGGTTCTTATTGCAAAGTTAGAGTTATTAAAAATCCCTTTCTCCCTCCCCAAATCTCTTCTGTGTGATGAGCAGGAATTCAGCAGCTGGAACATCTCGTTCCATCTGCATGCTGGGGGAAGCTTCCCCTATCGAATTTCTGGCTGTTGTGATGCTGTTAATGGAGGCAAGAGCCCTGGTATGATTGCCTCTGAACATGTGTAACTTTTTATTGAGCAGGAGAGGGTGAAGTTTTGTTGGAAGGACAAAGTGCTTCTGATCATCTGCAGAGTAACTTTCTGATAGTAAACAGTTAAAAATGACAGTAATAGAATCATAGAATATAGCAGAGTTGGAAGGGGCCTGTAAGGCCATCCAGACCAACCCCCTGCTCAATGCAGGAATCCACCCTAAAGCATCCCTGACAGATGGTTGTCCAGCTACCTCTTGAAGGCCTCTAGTGTGGGAGAGCCCACAACCTCCCTAGGTAACTGGTTCCATTGCCATGCTGCTCTAACAGTCAGGAAGTTTTTCCTGATGTCCAGCCGGAATCTGGCTTCTTTGAACTTGAGCCCGTTATTCTGTGTCCTGCACTCTGGCCCTCACATAAGAGAGGGCCAGAGACGGCCTGATCCTCTTACTTTTCTCATGAACCCTTTAAGGGCACAATCCTATGCATGTTTAGACAGGAAAGAGTCCTACAACTACCAGCATTCCCCAGCTGGCTTTTTCCTGTCTAAACATGCATAGGATTGCACCATTATGCACTGTTTTTAGAAAGCTACAGGAGGGGCATGATTTGGCTAACATTGCAGGGTTCAGCAGGTAAAGTTGGGAGATTTCATTAAAAAGCCCTCCCTCACCTTTTCCTGAACAATTCAAACACCGGGAAAGAAACCAACATCAGGACACAGTGCTATGAGCATATGCAGAGAGCTTCCTCCTCCTCCAAAAGCTACAGCATTTTTTTTTAAAAAAAGAAGGTTCTTGAAAGTAGGAAAATAACAAAGAAATCGAAGACATAAGCCTTTTTCTGGCTTAATCGCCTCTTCTTCCAGCAACTGAGCAGGAGGATGAAATTATAGACCAGATCAATAGATTTCGAGCCAGGGTTGCAACTCAGCCACGTCAGGGCAAAAATGCTGCAACGTGCGAAGAGTGCAAAGAGTCCCATTGAAAGCGAGCAGAGAGAGACGGTCATTTCCTGCAAACCTTTATTTGTACTGGTAAAACCCAATAAAGACTGAAAATTCATCTGGCATCTGCACAGCTACCAGCAAGACGAGTTTCCACCTTTTGGTATCCAAAGCGAGGAGGAATCTGATGCAGCGGGTGTGAACCGCATCTCTGTGGTATCACCGACTACGCGGAGGGACCCTAGATTCGCAGCAAAGCTCTGCCGCCGTGCTGCAGGGCTCCCGGTGTCCAGTAGGGGGCAGGCTGCTTCTGGCGGCGGCCTCTTCTGCTCTGACAAAGTAGAGGTTCGCTGCCTTCCCGGGCTAGTCTCTCTCTAGATGCCGGTACTTTTTCCGCAGCACAGACACCTGGTCTTTGAAGAGCACGGGGTCCAGGCGGAACTGAGAATGCACCAGAGGCATGTACCCAAACCAGGCTGCGAACTGGTTGACGCACTCCTGGCGCTGAGAGAAGTGGAGGTTCCCGTTGGACGGGGGAGCGCTCTTCAGTAGCTGCAGAGAAACAGAGGGAGGCAGTCAACGCGGTGGAGAGAGGCAAAGGAAGCGGGCCAGGGCACAGTCCTATGCATGTTGAGGCAGAGAAAACCTCCTCCAGTTCCCAGCATGCCCCAGCCAGCCAGAAAAAAAACTACAATTCCCAGTATTCCCCAGCCAGCCAGGAAAACCTCCAGTTCCCAGCATGCCCCAGCCAGCCAGAAAAAAGCCCTATAATTCCCAGCATGCCCCAGCCAGGAAAACTTCCTCCAGTTCCCAGCATGCCCCAGCCAGCCAGAAAAAAACCTACAATTCCCAGCATGCCCCAGCCAGCCAGGAAAACCTCCTCCAGTTCCCAGTATGCCCCAGCCAGCCAGAAAAAAATCTACAATTCCCAGCATGCCCCAGCCAGCCAGGAAAACCTCCTCCAGTTCCCAGCATGCCCCAGCCAGCCAAAACAAGTCCTACAATTCCCAGCATGCCCCAGCCAGCCAGAAAAAGCCCTACAATTCCCAGCATGCCCCAGCCAGCCATGAAAACCTCCTCCAGTTCCCAGCATGCCCCAGCCAGCCAAAACAAGTCCTACAATTCCCAGCATGCCCCAGCCAGCCAAAACAAGTCCTACAATTCCCAGCATGCCCCCGCCAGCCAGAAAAAGCCCTACAATTCCCAGCATGCCCCAGCCAGCCAGAAACCCCCCTCCAATTCCCAGCTTGCTGGCTGGGGCATGCTGGGAGTTATAGGGCACTTTTGCATCTAAACACACATAGCATTGCACCCTTAATCACACTTTGTAGTATCTATAAGAGCTTCCGCTTCCCTTAAGAAGGAAGGCTTTTACCAAGCTACTCTTTCAGATTATGCCTTCTGCTTATTTGGAAAGAAGGTTCCTTAAAGTTCCATGGGAACCAACGCCTCTATGGGTTGGGAGAGATGGACGATATCTGGCAATACTGATTCTACGGCCCATTGTGACCTCAGGTGCCTTATTGAGATTTTTTTAGCCAGTTTCCTTTTATGCTTTGAGATGTCAGATTTTGAGAAACGGTGTACGCTTTTGACAGATCAGAACAAATAGGTTATGTATCAAGTTGCGTTATTTGCAACATCTGTTTTTATAATTAGATGGAATTACGCATAATCGTATTTATTAGTAACGGACATGGTCAGGTTTGACCTTTTATTGTGGGTGTGGTTCCCGCTCACCCACCCCGCCTGCTTCTCTCCTGTTTTGTGATGGCATTTGGTTTGAAGCAAATAAAGATTGATCGAGAGAGAAAGAGCTTCAGAGGCATTGTTGTGAATAAACGCCCCAATAAGTGTGTCGCTGAAGGATGAGGGGGCGTTCCCCCTGAATTTCACATAGGAAACTGCCCTGTTTTATTGATTTATTATTACATTTATATCCCCCCTTTTTTTTTCCTCTCACAAGGAACCCAAGGTGGCTTACCTAATCTTCCTCCTCCTTCCCTTTTTATCCTACCAACAACCCTGTGAGGTAGGTTAGGCTGAGAGTCAGTGGCCCAAAGTCACCCAGTGAGCTTTGATGGTCAAGTGTGGACTAGAACCTGGTCCCGATCCAGCACTCTAACCACTACACTACGCTGGCTCTCCCACTGCCCTATATCAGTTCAGACTGTTCTTTTCTTTAGCCCAGTATGGTGTTTACTGGCTGTGCCTCTCTCTAAGGATCAGAGAGATCTTTTCCCATCATCTATCTATCTTACAAAAAAAGAAAATGTTGATAGTACTCTAGGTATCCCATCAGGAAGGCCTCCTCGGGAAGGCTAATGCTCTACTATTTCATGCTAAATCATGCTCTGCTATTTCATGCTAAGTTTGTTTTTAATGGACCCCAGAATTGTTGTTTTTAAACGGATACTGTTGTTTTTATACTGTTTTTATGTTTTTTAAATTTTTGTATACTTTTAATGTTTACTATTTTTAATTGTTGTAAACCGCCCAGAGAGCTTCGGCTGTGGGGCGGTATAGAAATGTAATAAAATAAATAAATAAATAAATAAATAAATCTACAACAGCCAAGTACAAATATTAAATACTGAAATCCAGTGCTGGAATAGCTGGAGAATAATGATGACTGACTTGCCCTCAGTTGCATTCAGAAAGGGGACACTAACTACAAACTCAGGAGAGAGAGAAAAAAGATATAACTATTTTTCCTGAGAATTATAAATTAAATCCTAACATTGGTCGCACTATATTAAATTCACTTAAAATAACATCTATTTTTAGACTGTCCTGGACACTGGTAGCTTCTCACCCAGAGCAGACTTAAATTAATAATGATGTTATGCACATGTGAAATCTCATTCGTCATTTTGAGAGCGGCTGAAAAACGTCCATGGAAATCATGTTTGTCTTCCTTGTATGGTTTTAGAGTATTGGGAACAGGCAAATTGGTATTCCAAACCAGGTAATTACCAGTTCCATTGACATCTTTTACTGGAGAATAGTTAAGAACACAAGAAGAGCATGGGTCTATCTCAGCCTTCCTCAACCTGGGGCACTCCAGATGTGTTGGACTGCATCTCCCAGAATGCCCCAGCCTGGCTGGGGCATTCTGGGAGTTGTAGTCCAACACATCTGGAGCGCCCCAGGTTGAGGAAGGCTGGCTCTAGTCTAGTCTTCTGTTCGCACAATGGCCGACCAGTTGCCTGTGGGAAACCCCCAAGTAGGACTTGAGCACAATAGTACCCATCCATCCACTCATGTTTCCCAGCAACTGGTAAACAGAGGAATACTGCCTCTTATACTGGAGGTAACACAGAGCCAGCTTTAGTCTCCATGAATTATCTAAGCCCCTTTTAAGGCCATCCAAACTGGTGGCCCTCACTACAACTTGTGATAACGAATTCCATCGTTTAACAATGTGCTGTGCGAAGTAGTCCTACCTTTGGTCTGTCCACAATCTCCCACCATTCAGTTTTATTGGATAACCCCAGGTTCTATTATTTTGACGTCGCGTTAACAATCCCTCGTTTCGACAGTCCCCATGTTGGCTCCTCTCTAGCCTGTACCTGCTGTGGGGGGCTCTCCCTGAGCTGTTTCTTCTGGGTCACCTTGATGGGAGGTAGCTTGGTGACAGCGGAAACCAGGAAGTTCATCAATATGTCCTCACAGTTGGTGAACTGATCGATGAGGCTCCTTAGTGTAGCAGGCAAATAATTGGTGAAGAGGCTGTGATAATACCTGTGGATCAAAAAAAAAATGGGGGAGGGGGAAGAGGCAGAAAGAAGAAACAGACCCATCAAGGCCTCATGCAAGACTCTTCAGGGAGTCAGTGGTCAAGCTGAGTGGAAACTTTTGTGCTCCTAGCACTCAAATCAGGGCACAGAGCCATGGACCACAGTTCCAGAGGGCTGGCATCCCTCCTTTGGAGCATGAGTTAAATGCATTAAAGAGCCAGCATGGCATAATGGTTACAGTATTGGACTGGGAGTTGGGAGATCGGGGTTCTAATCACTAGCCCATAGAAACTCACTGGGTGACTTTGGGCGACTCACAGACTATTAGCCCAACCGACCTCGCAGGGTGGTCGTTGTGAGGATAAAACAGAGAGGAAGAGCATCAGGTAAACTGCCTTGGGCTCCTTGGAGGTAAAATGGTGGGATATAAATTAAATAAATAAATAAATAAATAAATAAAATGCTACAGTGAAGCCTCCATGTTAAAGAACAGTCACATAAAATGCCTTTAAATCTAGTCAAACAAAAGACTCAGCAGTCATTGTTTTTCCCACCTCTTTTCCTCCACTCCCTTTGTTCCTTGGCTTATGTTTCACAACTAAGGGGCCACCACAGAAAAGGCCCTCTCTCTGGTGACTGGCTGCCTAACCTCCGAAGATGGCAGTAAATCAGAGGAAACCATGCCATTTTTTTTCAGTTGATGGGGCAGGGATTACGTAGAATGACCATATGGAAACGAAGACAGGGCCCCTGTATCTTTCATAGTTGTATAGAAAAGGGAATTTCAGCAGGTGTCTTTTGTATGCATGCAGCACCTGGTGAGATTCCCTCTTCATCACAACAGTTAAAGCCGCAAGAGCCCTGACCTCTTGACCAGATACCAAAGAGGGCAGGGCTTCTGCAGCTTTAACTATTGTGATGAAGAGGGAATTTCACCAGGTGCTGCATGCATACAAAAGACACCTGCTGAAATTCCATTTTCTATACAACTGTTAAAGATACAGGAGCCCTGTCCTCCTTTCCATATGGTCACCCTACCTTACAATAATTGCTGCTTCACCCCCTTTCATGTGTGTGTGTGTGTGTGTGTGTGTGTGTGTGTGTGTAAACACACACACACTTTAACAGTGAACTCAGTTCTCTGAGTGTGAATGTTCTTGTGCAAGCATGCATAAGATGAAGGCTTCAGTAGGTTTAGGGAAACCCCAAGGTCTGCAGAAGTTTTTTTGAAAAAAACTTTAGAAAAAAATGTCCTGAGAGTGGAGAGAGGAACCCAAAACCAACCAGTGAAGACTGAGCCTGCTCAGTGCCCAAGAAATGCTGGCTGGCTCTTGGAGGAAGCGCAATGGAAAAGCGGGAGGGGGAGGGGCAACGGAATGGAGTATCTTGGAAGCGGACATGGCTGGCGGGCACCCTGAAAGAAGCACTGGGCACTGCAACATTTTGTAATTCCAAATAACGCTGACAGAGGGAGCGTGCCTGTGGTAGAATGCAGCTGCGGTGAGGATCATGGAGAACTCATTGGTCCACTTTGAGGTGTAGCTCCACTGGCTCTTGCCGGTATCCCAGAAATGGCTGCGCATGGGGAACCCTACAATCCGGTCGGGGAAATTTCTCCATACCACGAAGGCAAAGTCAACCTGGAAAAAGGAGGAAGAGATGCAGCCTCCATCAGAGGAAGGCAACTGCGCAAGAGGACGGTGGGACTTCCCATCCAGCATCCGTCTCTGGCCCTTTTGATTGTGGATTCTTAGTAGAATCCTTTAAAAAAAGGGGGGGAAAGGAAACCAACGGAGGTGAGCCAATTCAACCATGGGAGAGCCGGTGGGATCGAATCTAGAATCTTCAGAATGCTTTCTGCCAAAGAGCTATGCCTCCCGCCACCCACCCTCTTATTTCCAAGTGGTACAGTCCCTGGGGGACTATCCCAGTTTAATCTGATTGTGGGATCCATCCAGAGAAGAGAATACAAGATGCAGTGGCATACTCGCTGGGCGTCTGCGATGTGACCTCTTAGACATTTCGCCTCCCTTGCCTGTCCCCTGGGAAAAGCAGGGCACGCCTGTGAGGAAAACAAACCCTGAAACAAAGCCTTTCGCCCCACCCTGAGCCGCTTGCTCATCTGAGCCCTGCTTTGAGAGAAAGGGACTTTTCCTTTGCTCACCACTCCCTAAAACAATTAAATGCAAGAGCCTCAAATCACAAGCCCAAGGCCATTCTGGCTGGCACCAGGATCCCACCCGTTTTATGCTGGGAAGCAATGCCGGGCTGGGCCTGGGAGGATAAAAGTCGGGTGACGCAGCTAGAGAGGAGGCCATAAATTAGGAGGTGGCGCAGCGCCATCTGAGCTTCCCCAGAGGTCTCTACTCTCATGCACTTGCCTGGCCCGGTTGGATTTGGTGCCCAGATGGCAGGGCGTGACCCAAGCCAAGGCTCCAGAGCAGGAATTAGCCATTATTATTATTATTATTATTATTATTATTATTATTATTATTATTATTATTGCCTTTATTTGTATTCCACCTTTTGCCCAATGCTGGGCCTCAAGGCGGCTTTACAAAATCAAAACATATACAAGTAAAAGCTATAAGTAAAAATATACAAAGATTAAAATATATAATTAAATAAATTTCAATATTAAAACATTTCAACATTTAAAATACACTTTACATTTTAAAAGTCTAAAATATAGATGGTCCACCTTATTCCGTAAAAACCTGCCGAAATAAGAAAGTTTTCACCTGCCTCCGAAAACACATCAAAGAGGGAGCCAGTCTAGCTTCCCTGGGAAGGGACTTCCAGAGCACTGGAGTGGCCACCGAGAAGGCCCTGTCCCGGCATCCCGCGTTCCCACCAGGCATGCTTGGGATGGTGGTGGGACTGAGAGAAGGGCTTCTCCTGAAGATCTCAAAACATGGGCAGGCTCGTAAGGGAGAATACAGTCCTTCAGATAACCTGGACCCAAGCTGTATAGGGCTTTATAGGTCATAACCAGCACTTTGAATTGTGCCCGGAAACAGACTGAAAGCCAGTGGAACTGTTTTAACAGGGGAGTTGTATGCAAGAGTGTCTTGAGCAGGTCCAAAGTATCCCCACCCTCTCTCACCGGTTCAAACAACACTTTGGAATTTGTGGTTAATGTAACCACGGCCATGTGCATGTAGAATGAGGGCCCACCCCCTCATTCTACACGATGTGCCTGGAGGGAGAAGCACATCATGGCTGCCATTTTGAATGGATTTTGGGGGCTGGACGCACCGCAGGAACACTCCTCTGCCGAAGTGTATACTTTTTTAAAAACAAACAACCCCATTCCCTCCCCCCAGCCCAGATACCCCCCAATGGGCACGGAGCCCAAAGTACAGAGCAACCATGGCAATTTCAGCCACTCTATACTTCAGGCTCTATGATTTTGGCCAGTTAACCACATTCAAGTGTCAGATGACACTTTTAGCCATGGTTAGTGCCGCTAACCACATTACAGAACGTGGTTAGTGAGCCTAATCACAATGTGGTTAACGGACCAAATTTTAGCCACAATGTGTGTCAGACGACATGCTAAACCATGGCTAAGGATTCCCTTAACCACTTTGTGGTTAAGCAGGATGGTTTAGTGTGTCGTCTGAATCGGGCCAGTGTCTCTTTCATGTGTGTTCACCCAGAAGTCTCTTCCCGTTTTCACATTCATCTATCTATCATCTGTATGCGCAACCAAATTTTGCAAGCGCCTCCAGAAAACACCCTCAAGGCAAGTGTGATTTAACCGCTTCTTCATTGGGCAATCTCAAGCTTTGGGATTCAGGCCAACAGTCACTATATCCTCTTAATTTGCCCTGGCTCCAGCCCTGGGTTGGCTGCCCATCAGCATGTGCCACCATGGTTAGGAAAGGTTCACACGACGCGCTAAGCCATAATGTTTAGCTGAAAGTGTTTACCCATCGTGGCTTAGCGTGACGTCTGAAGTGGTCATTCTGTGTGAGTGTGCGATTAGAAGGTTAAAGGGCCCCAAAGAGTTGCCTCACCTCACTAGTCGAGAGGCTGGTGTGTTCATCCAAGCTCAGGACCGCGTCTGTCCCAATGGCTGAGTAAGGCAAAAACCGGTCGCTCACCTTCAGCAGAAGACAGGAGAGAAGAGGGAAGTGAGCAGAAAGGCCAGAAAGGAGCCTTCCCCCTTGAGAATTATAGAGCGCCAGCAGACACTGGCAGTTCCACTGTCAGCGGGGCAGTGAATCCGCTCCGGGTTTCAGTCCAAACCAGCCAGAACTCTAAAGGAGCTTTCCAAGTTACAAGCACCTTGGATAGCTTTTTTAGTGTTCTCTCTGGTTCAGACTGAAACCTGGAGCAGATTCACCACCCCACTGATATTGAAGCCATCAGCCTCCACTGCAGAGCGCATTTTGCTTTGATGGGCAGAGGCCTTACAGCAGGGCTGGGTTACCCTGTTTCAGCGAACTCCATTTCAGAGGAGCTCTCTAAGGGCTAGATTCCCGTGGTGGGCAGGGCCAAAAGCAAAACGTGTGTTGGATTTGTCGTTGCCCAGGGATTCTATGAGACGAGATGTCTGTATTTAGCCTGATCATGGATCAGCAGGTATCACATCCCGTCCCATTTCCTCGGAACAAAGTGCCACCAGCAGATTTTTACTGACACATGGAGAATTTTTAGAGAGGATTCCAAGATCTTATTGCCCCTGGAAAGTTTCAGGGTGGGGGTGGGCATAGGAGAGTTCGGATTCCTAGATCCGAGGTCGGACTAGATGGACCTTGGTCTGATCTGGCATGGCTCTTCTTAGAGTAAGAGTCAGGGAGTTCTAGCAGTGGGCAGCGGGCATCCTACTATGATGTGGGCATTGGGGGGTGCCCAGTTATGCTAAACCAAGGGTCCCCAACCCCTGGGCCACACAATGACAATAACCAAAACGAGATTACGGAGTAGACTGGACATAAGCAACACACTTCGGGTGTCACAGTCTCCCATCACCCCCAGATGGGACTGTCTAGTTACAGGAAAACAAGCTCAGGGCTCCCACTGATTCTGCATTATGGTGAGTTGTATAATTATTTCATTATATATTACAATGTAATAATAATAGAAATAAAGTGCACAATAAATGTAATGTGCTTGAATCATCCCAAAACCATCCCCTCAATGCCTCCCCCGCCCCCGGTCCATGGAAAAAATGTCTTCCACGAATCCGGTCCCTGGTGCCAAAAAGGTTGGGGACTGCTGTGCTAAACCACTAAGACCGGTCCTGCCTTCAAGAGATGTATGACTGGGTCTATTTCCCATGAGCACAAAAATGGAGAATAATCTCAGGATGCTATAAATGAATTTATTTGGGGGAAAGCGTGATGCGTTTTGGCTTCTTACTTTTTTATTAGGCCTTCTTCAAGGGGTTAAAACAATGTCTGCAGAAATTACAGTCCCTGGTGTTTATAGCAAGACAATCTGTTGTAAATAATTTCTGCAGATATCGGGTTGTTGTTGTTGTTATTAAATTCAATGATACAAATTACACACAATAAATAACTATAACGACAAAAGAAACAACACACACACACACACACACACACACACACACAAAACCAAAGACTTACACAAAATTCTTCTCACTATATGTTACAACAATAAGTAATAAACTGTGCCAGGAATCATCACCATTTAGACCAGCCTTCCTCAACCTAGGGCGCTCCAGATGTGTTGGACTGCAACTCCCAGAATGCCCCAGCTGGCTGGGGCATTCTGGGAGATGCAGTCCAACACATCTGGAGCGCCCCAGGTTGAGGAAGACTGATTTAGACTATCTAATAGAAGTATCAGGTCCTAAACTCGTGGTGCCCTGGTCGACAGCTGGTTGGCCACTGTGTGAACAGAGTGCTGGACTAGATGGACCTCTGGTCTGATCCAGCATCAAGGCTCTTCTTAAACTCCATTTATTTTGTATTTACTTTGATGTGAAATCCATCAATGTGTCTTTTCAATAGCTCAAATGATGTTCTGGAGGATTACACAAGGAATTTTCTATATTTACAACCGAAATTAAAGGGAACCACGTTTCTACAAAATAATCCATATGGCTTTCTCCTTCTGCATATTTTAATTTGTCAGTTTTTCTAATAAAGCTGTTGTCCAAACTGTATTTAACCAGATGCGCTTCGTAAGTCCATTTAAATTTTTCCACCATCGGACAATTTGGGATCTAGCCACAGCAAGAAGAAATCCAATCAAATCTTTAGATCTTAATTGGTCGTTTTGTCCAGGAAACATAGTCAATAATAGCAGCTCCCCCAGAAAATGTGTTGTTTGATTTGTCATATAAATCGTGGATATATTTTTACAGAAGCGTGAAAGTTGGACAGGGCATAAATGCCATCTCTGTGTAACTTTCAACACATTTTCTTTTGTCAGAGCTGAAATGCACCTATATGAAACTGAGGTCCGCGTCTTCTTCTATTTCTCCTGTTACAACCCCTTGAAGGCCTAATAAAATTCGTTTATAGCATCCTGTGACTGTGCTCCCTGTTGGTGTTCATCTCGGAGTTTCACCCGCCTTGCGCCCCTCTTTCCAAGGAGCAACATCCTCGCCCACAACCAGAGACAATTCAACACTCTGCTTACTCTGTTGCTGCCACGGATGACGGTCAAAGGAACTGACGTCTGAGGCCATTTGGTGCTCTGTGGCGGTGGCTTCTCACAGCTCCATAAAACCAAAATCTATATCGACAAAGAAGACGACCAGGGAAAACAAAGGAAATCCCAAGTTGTTAATAATAATAATAATAATAAATTTATTTATTGCCCGCCTCTCCATTTTGATTGAGGCAGGGAACAACAATAAATGATAAAATACATAATACTCAATTAAAACATAATAAACATTGTTAAAAACATCCTAAAAACATTTTAAAAACATCTTAAAATTCCACTGGATAGGGCTGCCGGAAGAGATCAGTTTTTTATAATAACAGTAAGACGGGAATTTAAGTCAGAACGACCATCTAGGAAAAAAAATCCCCCAAAGGGCCACTGTGTTTTTTTCTGAAAGCCAAACTTGCCTTGTTGTTGCTGCTGCTGTTTTTGGCTCTGAGCTGCATCCCACAGGAAGTGGGGTATGCAGAGGGCCCAAATGGCCCCAGACACCCCAAGGTTACCCACCTCTGCTTTAAAAAGTTCTGTGGTGGATTTGTAAAAAAGCTAAGGCATTCTGGACACAAATACATTCCTTAATTCCAAAAATATTAAAGGCTAATATACAAATGAAACCAGAAGCCTTTCTACTGGGACTAATGGACAATCAACTGAAAGAGAAGAGGGGAACTTAATTTTTATATATGGCAATGGCAGCGAGACTATTATACGCACAGAAGTGGAGAAATGAGGACATTGGAGTTGGCAGAGATGGCAAAACTTACAGCGATAATGAGAGATAAAACAACATCCACATTCACATCTGAATGGAAACCTCTGATAGAATTTTTGCAAGAAACAGAGAAAAATGATGTATTTGTCTATGGATTCAGTGTATGAGATATAGTTAACTTAGAAGAAAGAAAGGAATTTGATTATTGTCTTAAATGTAATTAAACAAAGAGAGAATATAATTCACATTTGGGATGTGTAGAGAGCCGAAAGTACAACTTAACCTAACCTTTGTGTGTGTTTTCTTTTTCTTTTTCCCCCTCTTCTTCTTTTTTCTCTTTTTCATTTTCCCTGGATGTAATGTTTCTATGTAATGCTTTTATGTCATGTATGTTTGCGAAACAAAAATTATTATTATTATTATTATTATTATTATTATTACTATTATTATTATTATTATTTAAAAAGTTCTGTGCATGTAGGTTTACCAACTCACCAGAGATCTGCTCTTGTGCATTTAAGAGGAGATCTAATGTGTACAAATCAGCAAGTGATTTGTGATACATCATGGCATTAAACCCTGAGCTCCTGGAAATCAAACGGCTCTTAAAACTTACCCTAAAGTTGGCAATCTGATCTGTGCGTTACCGCAGAGCCTGTGTTGGGCGTTTGGTGTGTTTGCACATGTGTACTTGTATAGGGAGGATGGTGTGTGTTTTCCTCGTGCGTGGAGGGTGCCTCCCTCACAAACACACAGCCAGGCACCAACCCTCCCTCTTATATCTGCAAAAAGTTCAAATAAGGTACCCGCCTCCACGTTAGCTTTAAACCATATAGGCTTGGGAGTCGCCAGGGGCCAAATCACTCACGCACCGCTGTTTTTGAGATCTACTTTTGTACTTAAACGGGTTCTAATTTGCACGCCAAGGAGCTTTTAATTAAAAAAAAGAAAAGAAAAAAGGATTCCAAGAATTCAAACTTCTAATCAGGACTTTTAAAGGGAGGATGTTCTGTTAACAATATATGTCTATGCAACTTGCCTTTCCTTGGCCTGTGGCTGGTTATAAAAATCTGGGGAAGGACTAACCTTTGGGACAGATGCTGATTAGTTTAGAATCATAGAAAAGTGGAGTTGGAAAGGACCTGTAAGGCCATCTAGTCCAATCCCTTGCTCAATGCAGGAATCCACCTGACAGCACACCTGTCCACCAGAAGTTTTTTCTGCTGTCCAGCTGGAAATTGGCTTCCTGCAACTTCAGCCCATAATTCCATGTCCTGCACTTTGGGAGGATCAAGAAGGGATTTGCCCTCCTCTGTGTGACAACCTTTCAAGTCCTTGAAGAGTGCTATCACGTCTCCCCTCAATCTTACCTTCTCCAGGCTAAACATGCCCAGTTCTTTCAGTCTCTCCTCATAGGGCTTTGTTTCCAGACCCCTGATCATCCTCGTTGCCCCCCTCTGACCTCCCTCCAGCTTGTCTGCATCCTTCTTGAAGTGTGGTGCCCAGAACTGGACGCAGTACTGGAGATGAGACCTAACCAGTGCCAAATAGAGGGGAACCAGAACTTCGCGTGCAGGAAAGCTTCCGACCAAGCCACAGATCAATCAACAAAGACTTATGCATGTTCAGCCGGAAATACTATGGAGCCCAATGGGACTTTCTCCCAAGCCAAGGGCAAGGAGTTCTGTTGCTTTAAACCACTGATCATCGAGTTAGCACTGTCTAAAGCTGTGGTCCCTAAGGTCGTGCCCTACGGCCATGCCCACAGTGCCCTCACACATCTCCCCTGGAGCCTGCTGATCACTCCTGATTTTCTTTTAAAAAAAATATTATCATCATCATCATCATCATCATCATCATCATCAAGGTTGGCTTGCTGGTCTCCAGTGCCATCTTTATTTCCTAGGATGCATCTGAGCCCCACATGATGCGTGCACTTTTAGCCTCACTAGTTTGTCTTTTGTGACTACCATCACAGCAGACATTTGTCAATGGGCAAGGCCCCCCCATGACATCCATTTTGTGAGACTGCCCACAACACTCCCCAAATTCCAAAAGCACTCACAGGGCCAAAAAAGTTCAGGAGTCCTGGGTTCAAACATAGAAATGGATGAATCTGTCAATTTTGGGTTCCCTTAAGTTTTGCATCCATCCAATTATCAGTTTGGTTCATCTTGAACTTTAAAAATGTCTGCAGTCCAAATGATGCACAGCTGATTCCCAGGGTCAACTGGGGACAACCCTTCGCTTTCCCTGGGATAAAATGGACGGCGCTTATCCTGGTTTTCCCCGCAGTCCCGGGATAACCCCAAGGACTGAGGGTGTTGTGGTGCAGGCTCCCGGGTCTCCCTCCTCCCCACTAGTAGTGGGGCTTTGCAAATGGGCGTGGAGCTGTAGGGGGGCTCTGTGCCCATGGGAGGTGGGGGACAACAGTTTTGCCACCCCCAGGATGGCTGCTGGCTCTTTTCAGCGCTGAGTTTTTTTTGGTGGGGGGGGTGTTGTTTTTTACTTGCATATTGTGCAGGATCGCACCGGTGCAGTTGCACAACTGGCTCCTGCTTTAAAAACACACACACGTGGTGCCAAAGCATCCCTCCTGACTTCCAGAACATCACGCTGGGGGAAGCAGGAAAGCCTGGGTTCCTCCCCCCACATTCCAGATAGCTGTTAGATGTAGATGAGCCCTTAATGAGCAATCCTATGGTCCCTCAGCAAGCATCTCAGGGACCATCGGATAGCTTAGGAAACCCCCTTCCGAGGGAGGAGATGGCACTCTGACCTCGGAAGGGAGAGTCGGATTCCTCCCCTTCGCAGTCGGTGCAGAGAGAACGCTAAGGCTCTTCCTCTCCAAGGCTGGAAAAAGAACCCTGGAGTGGTAGAAAAGGGCGTGTGCTGCTGGGCAGGGAAGGGAAGAGACTGGAGAGGCCAGGATACAAGATAACCTGAGCCTACTCCAGTCTCCTCCCCTCCCCTCCAATGTGCTCTTGCCAGACGAGTAAAAAGTCTGTCTAGCGAAAATCACGGAAGACGGAGAACGGGGAAGTGAAGATCACCTCCACCGCGCCTCCCAGCCTGCCAGCTTCAGCCCAGCAGGTCGTAGGATTGCGCCCTTAATGTATGCATTCTTGTAGGCAATTTCCCCTAACGTACACATGTTTGTATGCATCTGTTTGATGAGAGAACCACATTACAGCTTTTTGGAGAAGTGCATATACTACCGAAGCAATAGCATACTTGTGTTCGGGTTTCTGCACTAATCTGGAAGTGGATTAATCTGGAGTTCATATTAAAATGCCAAACTAATTTCTCCCTCGTCCCTAATTATGACTATTTTTTTCTGGGTTGGGGGCAAATGTCCTTGTATTCAAACAACTCATCATCCTGTCCCTCTTCCTATGCAAAAAAAAATAAGAATAGAATTTTATTTTATTTGTTTGTATTTCTAAGATTAAAAAGAAAGACTACATAATGTAAAAAATATAATTACTGGATCGAGAACCTAATAACATTATCAACTTTTGAACGAGTGTTATATAGACGTAACTTGCAAGAGGATAAATATACGGATATTTGGTCTGCTTTTCTCTCCCTTTTTTTAAAGTTTATATGATGGAAATGATGATAATTCTATATACACAATCTATGGTGTGTGTGTGTTTTCCCCGTTTTCACGATGTAGTTTCTGTTTTGTTTGTTGATATTCACAACGAAATTTGAAAAAATAAAAATAAATAAAAATATATAAATATATATAATTACAGTGTTAGAAGCAATTACAGTTCTGCCGCCCGGGTCTTGTACACGTTCTAATGGAATCACAATATCATGATTAAAACTACGTATCACTGCTAATAAAAGACTCTCAGGTGGAAGAGCAAGTGTTGCGATGGGGCTATTCCACTCAATATAGCAAGGAGGCTTTATATTTCTCCAGTGGTTTTCGTCTCCTATTTCCGCCTTCCGCACGAGCTAGAAACAGGGAGCCAGATGCCAAGAAATCATTCTGTCAAGCCACTTAGCAGCTTTAATTTGATGTATCAATTTTGACAGCCAATGGCCACAAAGGTGCCCCTGGGGATGGACCAACAGATGGAGGTCCGAAGCCTGTTAGACTAGGAGGACCCCCAAACAACCTCCTGAAAAGGGGTGCTAACCCACTGCTTAAAGGAAGCGCCACAGCTGCAGATCCCCCCAGAATGCACTACATTAAAGGAAACCCTGAGTATCAGTGAGCCAATCAGATGCTGACTTTGACAGGGGGGGGGGACACGGCTAATGAAGGCACCAAAGCCGTCACCGTTCTGGTACCTTCTTGGGTCACAAATATATATTCAAATACTGCTGGGCGCTTTTCTCCTAGTGACAGTTCTTGGCCCAGCTTGAGGTTCTAAATACGTGGGGATTCTTGATTCCAAAATGGCAGCCACTTCCTGCAACAAATATGAATTGTACAGCCAGGACACAGAAGAGCTTCCCTCAACCGGGTGGCCTCCAAATGTGTTGAAATGCAACTCCCATCATTCCCATGCTGGCTGGGGATGATGGGGATTGAGGTCCAACACATCTGGAGGCCACCAGGCTGGCTTAGAAATGTGCCTCACAAACTCCTTCTGACTGTTGCTTGGGGGTAAAGTGCTTGTCACGAGGAATGTTGGAGGAATCTGGTTTGGGGGGGGACTTGATGAGGTTTCATCAGCTCACACACACACACACCCCAGCAGACCCTGTTCCGCCATCTGCCGGCCTGTTCTGTGCTTGCTGGTGGAATTTTGGTAAATTAAAAAAAAAATTGCATGAAGGAGCATTTGCGCAAATTGTTACTAAAAATTATGCAAATTTGCATAATTTGCGCAAATTTGCACTATTTGCACAAATTGCAGTCGTAATTTGTGCAAATTGTGCAAATTTGTACCATTTACAGCCAATGCGCCGATGGCGACTCTCTTGGTGCAAATTACGGCTGAGACAACAAAATCCATTAAAAGTCTCAGGAACTTGGGGAGACCATGTGGCTCGGCTCGCAAAAGCAAGCCGAATCAGGCATGCTGTGGAAGTCTGGCGAGCCCCCAAATGGCCCGATTTCCAGCAATGGACATCCCTACTTGTCACTGTGAAAGGCCCCGGGCACGTGTAGTGCCCTATCCATCTGCTGGAGCACTAGGATCTCCATCACCTGACATTTTCGTGGTATCCCCACCATCAGAGGTAAGGTGGGTGGTGACAGAGCAAAGAGCCTTCTCGGTGGTGGCACCCTCTGCAGTGAACAGCTTTGATTTACCCAAACCTTTTAGCTTTTTTAGGGTGCAATCCTAGGCATATTTAGACAGAAAGAAGTCCGACCAGTCCCAGCATCCCCCAGCCAGCATGGTCGGCTAGCAGATGCCAGGAGTTGTAGGATTTTTTTTTCTGGGAGAAAAATCCTACAACTCCCAGCATCCCCTGTCTAAACATGCACCCTAAAATGCAATAAAAATGCAGTAAGGGAGCAATCCTATGCACGTTTAGCTAGAAAAAGTTCTACTGCTCCAGGCATCCTGAAGCCAGTCCAACACTCTAACCACTACACCACACTGACTCGCTGCTGGTGTGTTTGAGAGTCAAGTTTAAGCAGGGGGAAATGGAGCAGGCTTTTCAGAACTAAAAAGGTCCTGAGTTCCCAATAAAGGTGGTGCTGATCCGAAATGCAAGCGCATCATGCTGCCATTGGTTAATTGGCTGCTTTGCCCTTTAAAGCACCCAGGGTGGTCTGAAATGGGCAAAGCCCTGTTGGCAGAGTTCTTAAGCAAGACACCGTTGCTGACAGGCCTTGCCCTGTAATCAGAAGAAGAGGCAGGTGAGCACCTGCTGGCAGGTAAAACTGCACATCGCCCACCCAGATGTTTCCCTAG
The DNA here is from genome assembly GCF_023053635.1 of Elgaria multicarinata webbii. Classification (NCBI taxonomy): domain Eukaryota; kingdom Metazoa; phylum Chordata; class Lepidosauria; order Squamata; family Anguidae; genus Elgaria; species Elgaria multicarinata. The sequence continues at coordinate 10,693,033 of NC_086183.1, read as the reverse complement.
CCTGCCAAATGGTTAGCCATCATCCATACTTTGCCATCAACAGCTGCTAAACAGGGGTTGCGTAGAGGAATGACACATATCCCTGGAGAGAGGATTCTGACACCCATCTGCCTGAGCTAGCATGGTCAAATATGATGGGAATTGTAGTTCAAAACAACTGAAGGGTCCGAAGTTTGGGTAGGCTGGATTAAGGGGAAGCAGGTGTGTGAAAGGGCGGCCAGGGGAGGGGGTCATCCAAATCTTAAAATCTCTCGCCATCTCCCCCACACTTTAGGATCCCAATCCAGATTGGGCTTTTATCCCTACTCTAGAGTAAAAATTAACAACAACAACAACAAGTAGCTCCCAGACACCCATTGAATGAAGAGGGGGAAAGGTTGCAGAATCTCAAAGTGATGGAATGGGTTGTACCATTTCAGACTGCAGGTGGTGGTGGGGAATCACTGCTCCCCTATGTAAAACAAACGAACAAACAAACAACTTGCAAGTCAACACTAGAATGCAGAAAGAGGGCTAGGAAAAAATATTGTAGGTGTTCGTTTGTTTTGGTTTAATTCGAAAATGTGATTTTCAACCCATCCACCCCCAGCAGATCAGCATGGTACAGCCCACACCACCACCTCCGGATTCTATCACATCCTGATGCATGTGTAAGGCTGGGTCTGAGACAAAGAGCATAATAAAGGGAATTAAAGAGGCAAGTCAAATGTAGCGCATTCATATTGAAAAGCATCTGTACAAATTAAGCTAAGATGTTTGCACATCTGGGATGTGCAAATTTGCCCCCCATATCTCCCACGTCTGGGGTGTGCAAATAGAAGAGAGTGTGCAACGTGTTCACACCAAGGACCTGACCTCTCTGTGCCCCTTCTCTGGGTGGCCATGGAAATGGGCTAGTACTTTTTGCTCCGCCCCTTTCCCTTTCAGCCCCGCCCACCCCTGGAACGCGGCCCTTGAGCTTCTCTGAAATGGAATCCGGCCCTCGGGCTGAAAGAGGTACGAGACCCTTTGCCTTTATGCATCTTCAACTGACAGTGTAAATGAGCTACTCTGCTCCTAGCAAGCAGAGTGTCCAGCTGCAATGCAGGACCCGGCTCCAGTACGTTTTAACAGCTGTGCGCAGAAGGGTGAAGATTGCCAACTGCAACTTTTCCTCATCCCTGCCACGTGATGCCGGGACAAGCTAGGCCTCCTCTTTACCTGAGCGCAGTACTGAGACCTGGAGACAGCTTGGATGAGCTTCAGGATGGGCTGGGAGAGGGAGATGACCGGTGAGACAGCCCGGATGAACGCTGTAAACTTGCTGGAAGGGTTCGATCCTGTTTCAGGGAGAGACATGATGAGTCTGGATGCTAAAAAAAACCTGCTCAAAACCTACCTTTGCTATGTGCCCTCTGGCTTATCCTCCAAATCTTCACTCCCAAATTCATTATTATTTTATCATTTATCTAGCACCTTTGTTTGTTTGTTTATTACATATTTATACTGCCTAACAGCCAGGGCTCTCTCGGCAGTTCACAATTAAAACTGCTGTATACAAAAATCAAGATTAAAACTTTTAAAAATGTCATATAAAACCAGAATAAGTTACAGTCCACGGAAAGCTTGTCTAAAAAGATACGTTTTCAGGAGGTGTTTGAACGATATTATATTTTCCACCTCCCGAACCGCACGAGGGAGGATTTTCCAGAGGCTGGGTGCCACTACAGAGAAGGCCTTGCCGTCGAGGTTCTTCATGACGACATTCTGTTTGTCTTGGAATGATGATCGTAAATGTTGTCCGGGTTTATATAAGGGAAGGCAATCTGCTAAGTATCCTAGTCTCAAGATGTTTAGGGCTTTATAGGATAATAGCATAACCTTGTATGTGGCTCGGTAGCTAACAGGCTGCCAGTGCCGTTCTTTTAGCACAGGTTTTAAGTGGGCAGAGCTAGGTGTCCCAGTGAGCACCTTAGCTGCTGCGTTCTGCACAAGCTGCAGCTTCTGAACCACACATATGGGTAGCCCCACATAGAGTGTGTTACAGTAGTCTAATCGTGAGGTTACCAGTGCATGAAGGACCGTGGCTAGGCTATCCCTATCCAGGAATGGACGTAGCTGGCATACCAACCGAAGTTGACAGTGGGCGCTCAGGGCCACCGAGGTCACCTGGGTCTCCCATGACAAAGATGAATCCAGGAGCACCCCCAAACGACGGGCCTGCTCCTTCAGAAGGATGCAACCCCATCCAGAACAGGCAACCACCCCAATTCCCAGACCTGGGAACCACCAACCCACAGGCCCCTGTTTTATCGGGATTCAGCTTTAGCGTGCAGGAAGCTTTGCAAAGTCCAAGAAGACAACTAGTCCCTGCCCCAAGGACCTTACAAAAGGGGTCCTCAAGCTTTTTGAACCTGTGGGCATATTTGGGAATTTGACTGCTGTGAGCACCGCCACAAAATGGCTCCCACGGAGGATGTGGTCAGAGGGGCCAGATGGGATGGCCTGGTGGGGCAAATGCAGCCAATGGCTGAAAGCTCCGTCTCTCTGCAGTATTTATTTATTTATTTATTTATTACATTTTTATACCGCCCAATAGCTGAAGCTCTCTGGGCGGTTCACAAAAATTAAAACCATGATAAAACAACCAACAGGTTAAAAGCACAAATACAAAATACAGTATAAAAAGCACAACCAGGATAAAACCACGCAGCAAAATTGATATAAGATTAAAATACAGAGTTAAAACGGTAAAATTTAAATTTAAGTTAAAATTAAGTGTTAAAATACTGAGTGAATAAAAAGGTCTTCAGCTGGTGACGAAAGGAGTACAGTGTAGGCGCCAGGCGGACCTCTCTGGGGAGCTCATTCCACAACCGGGGTGCCACAGCGGAGAAAGCCCTCCTCCTAGTAGCCACCTGCCTCACTTCCTTTGGCAGGGGCTCATGGAGAAGGGCCCCTGTAGATGATCTTAAGGTCCGCATAGGTACATATGGGAGGAGGCGTTCCTTCATATAACCTGGCCCCAAACCGTTTAGGGTTTTAAATGTCAATACCAGCACTTTGAATCGGGCCCGGACCTGGACTGGCAGCCAATGAAGTTGTAAAAGGACTGGCGTAATGTGGTCTCGCCAGCCAGTCCCTGTTAGTAAACGGGCTGCCCTGTTTTGTACCAGCTGAAGCTTCCGGCCCGTTTTCAAAGGCAGCCCCACGTATAACGCATTGCAGTAATCCAAGCGAGAGGTTATCAGAGCATGGATAACTGTAGCTAGGCTATCTCTGTCCAGATAAGGGCGCAGTAGGGCATGGCTGGCAGCCAGGGAGCTCTTCTGTACACGAAACGGCATTTGTGCCCATTCTACCCTCGCTCCCTTTGCTTGGCCCTCCTTCCTTCCTTCTATTGTTTCTCCACTCTCTGATTGGAAGCTCCTTGGGAGCAGAGACCTGTCTGTGTTGCCCATGTAACTCTTTAAGGCTGTACACCGATGGGGGTGGTAATAAAAACCGCTCCCGTTCAAAGCGAACTCAGCCGGTGCGTGCCGACAGGACAGCAGCCAAAGCACAGCCACTGAGAAACGAGTGGGAGAGACGGCAGGGCGAGGGTTCACCCACCGTGCTGCAGGTAGTAGAAAGGGAAGTCATGGAGATGCGTGGAATATTCCGGCAGTGCCAACAGCCCCCCGGGAAGCACGTTCCAGAAGAACTTCGGCCGGGATTCCTGAAGAAATATCCGGTCCTTTATTATCTAACGAAGAGAAAGAAAATTGTCATTGCACAAGCACTCCGCCCTTGAAGTTGTCAGCAGCTGATGGAGGAATAGGCGTCATCCGGGCTCTGAGATCAACCCCAAAGACAGGCCTCACCTCAAGCTCAAGCAGGCATATTAGCTAAGGGTGTCAATCGTGAGCAAGGAAATCCCAGTTCAAAGTTTGCCTGTGCCAAGAGGCAAAACTTTGGTTCCCTTAGGCACGCCTATTATTCTCTGGGCCTCATCCGCAGACCCTGCACTTCCAATCTGGAGACAATAATATTGGCCTACCTCGCAGGGACGTTGTAAGCGTTATCAGAATAGAGTAGGCAAAGCCGTCTGAAAGCTCTAAAGAGTTTTTCTTTAAAAAAAAGCACTAGGTGTTATGAAGGCGTTGGCCCAGCTGTTCTCGGCTCAAAGAAAGCTTGTGCAAGGTGCAGTTTGTGAGGAGAGCGGGGGTGGAGAACGTTTTGAGTCCTCGGGCCACACTGAGCTCTCAGTGCATTCCTGCGATGTGCCCTACTTTGTAGTAGAGGCTGGTGGCTCCGATGCCCGTGGGGTAGTAAATCCGGTCCGGTTGTTAGTCACAGCCAGCCAGAATTCTAAAGGAGCTCTCCAAGGGCAAGGCCCCAGATCTCCTGTTGCCTTTTACATCTGGCCACCCCACCTGAGAAGCTGCATTGCTGACTCTTGCGGATCAAGCCCCTCTTAAAGAGACAGGAGCAAACCAGGACGGCTTTTCTTGTCTGGCGTTCAGACAAGCGGCTGGGCCAGCAGAGGAAACGGCTGCCCAGGCCTTCGTGGCTTACCTCCAGAGTGGTTTGCACAATCTTCTCCACGGAGGAGAAATATGCTTCCCACAGGAACTGGGTTTGCTGCTGGAAAGCCAGGATCTTGTCGCTGTGGAGACATCGGACCGTAGATGGAATCTGTGAGGAGGCGGAGGGGGCGCAAAGGAGAGAAAGTGATTTATGACCAAGGGAGCCATCCAAGCATCTAGGGCCTGAACCAAGGGACAAGAAGTCCTTGCGGATGAAAGATAACAATTTTGAGCCAAGCGAGCAAGGTGCAATGGAAGTATTGCTTAATAGCTGCATTCACATGGATTATATTAGATATTTACTTTGGGTGACCCTATGGAAAGGAGAACAGGGCTCCTGTATCTTTAACAGTTGTACAGAAAAGGGGATTTCAGCAGGTGTCATTTGTATGTATGCAGCACCTGGTGAAATTCCCTCTTCATCACCACAGTTAAAACTGCAGGAGCCCTGCCCTCTTTTGTATTTGGTCACTCGGGCAGGGCTCCTGCAGCTTTAACTGTGGTGAAGAAGAGGGGACTTCACCAGGTGCTGCATGCACACAAATGACACCTGCTGAAAGTCCCTTTTCTATACAGCTGTTAAAGATACAGGAGCCCTGTCTGCCTTTCCATAGGGTCACCCTATATTTACTTTAAAGCATTTTGCCCTGCTCTGCAAGGGGACTTTGAAACATGAATAATAAGGCAGCTGCAGGTTTGCAATCTAAAAGAAACTACTTGAAAGGAAAACGGATTGGGAAGGAGGAAGGGGGGGAAGGCAAACTCAGGCACAGCTACAAAGGTCTAGGTGTTCTTTCTGGCAAGGATATGTGAAGCAACCTCCCTGCAGGTGTTCCTTCTGCGGCTGATGGATACAGCCAGGTTGGTTTCCCCTTGCCAGGATATTCTTCCTGGGAGGTAGAGGGTGCAGCCCGCCAGTTATCTGTAGGAATTTTATTTGCTTATTTACGATCCTGATATACACTGCTGGCTTACCAAGGCCATCTGCCGCTGCCACCACAAAATAAATCTACCCCAGGGACCCCAGGGCAATTCCATATGCATTCATCACCAGATCTGCTTCTCCCCTTTGAATCAAATTTTTAGGTACCCCTAGCAGAAATAACAAAGGAGTGAAAGAAAAAGCCAAAGGCTGGTGTGGCGGCTGGCTAATAAGGACAGGGCCTTTTCAGCAGTGGCATCTCAGTTGCGGAATGGCCTCCCCAGGAAAACTCGCCGGGAACCTAAGTTGTGATCCTTTTGGCGCTAAGTGAAGACCCCCTTTATTCTCCCACGCTTTTTAGCCCTTCCGGGTTTTGTCTGTTCTTTTAAGCCGTGTTAGTGCTTTTTAGACCGTTGCATGGCTGTTGCTCCCCTCCAGCTGCTTTTCACTTTGGTTTTATTCTGCAGCTGTTTTGTTTTGAAGTTACATTTTAGATCTCCTTCTATTTTGTGGGTTTGAACCTCGATTCTGTGAACCGCCCAGAAAGCTTTGGCAATTGGTCGGTACAGAAATGTAAGAAATAGATACAGATTTGAAGGGTTTTTCAAAGCATTATTATTATGAAAACTTGTGCGTGCCACATGCCCTTGCTACGAGAGCCTGTTCATCCCAGCACGCCAGATGACTTCACGACTGTGCCTGTGATACAGTAACCCCACAGTGCTCTCTGGGAGAAGCAGAGCCTTGCTGCACAGAGGCCTAGTGATGAGGCGGCGCCATCTTGTACCAGGCTGGCTGGACTCTGTCCCACCCTCGTTCAGACAGTGCAGGCATTGTTACCTGCAGAAGCAGCCTCTCATCCCCGACGATGGCTGATTTGCTCCAATCGATCACCTCCGAAAACGGCAGCTCCCAGCCGTTGCTCAGCAACACGGGGATGCAAGCGGCCTGGAGAGCAAAGATCAAAGAGACCCGGGAAAGTGAGCCGTGCGCTGACAGGGGCAGCTTTAGGATCTCTGCACCTGATTGAAACATGAAGCAGATTTGCCGCCCCACTGACATCGGAGCCACCAGCCTCCACTGATCTCAGGCAGGCTTCCTCCTCAAAAACGTACATCAAACTGTGTTCGGTGGGGCTTACTCCCAGGTAAGTGCGCGCAGCGTTACCTCGCCCCGCGTCTCTAAATAGTGAGAAATTCTGGGGGTGTAAACACTTACCTAGGTTTGGTTGCCTTTGGAAGGAGGAGGGTGGGTATTTGTAAGATTTGCAAGAATTCACAACTATGTGGGTTTAGCATAAAGTGGAGGTCGCCAATTTCACGCTCCAACAGATAGTTGAAGATTCGCTGCCCTTTCTCTTCACAGGCAAGGGATTTTGCTGCCTGAGGCAAAGGACAAGATGGCAGCCTCTCTCGTTCCATGTCCGAAAGCGGACTGGACTGGCAGTTGGGTTCTTTCTTCACCAGTCACAATGGAACGGTAACCTCTACGGCGCTAGAAGGCAGCAGGCTAGCCGTGAGGCACACAGCTCTCCCCTCCAATGCTTTCCTGCCTCCACCCAGCACCTGCTGCCCGAGTCAATTGCCTCACTCTGCCTAATGGTAGGGCCGGCCCTGACATCCAGATCACGTCAGGTGGGAGGAGGAGAGGAATCCCCTTCCCTGGCATTTCCTAGCCATTGCGAAGGCCAACTGTTGATAGCAATCAGCCCAACTCCCTAACAGAGAAGGAGCTTGGCAACTTTGCCAGGGCTATTAGGGCAGTCTTCAGCTGTACCCCTCAATCCGTTAACCCTCTCTTGTACAGCCCACCCACCCCATCCTTCCCATCCTACAACATTAAGGTTGCAATCTTTGGAATCCCGTTGTTAGTAACTTCTGTGACCTTATTTTCAAGGCTGACCTATATAATAACAAGTGCTCAAAGTACTTCATGGGCATTATCTCAGTAGATGGTGGTGGTGGTGGCATCCTGATTTCTGCCACTTGATGGCCCTGAAGGTGGCTTACCCTCAATAAAATACACACACACACAGAGATAGAGAGTTCCCTAGCACCCCCTACTAACTGAGAATGAGGAGTGGGAATTGCTATCCATTTTATGCTTGTGATGATATAGCAAAGGCACTTCCCATTATACCTGCAATGCTTCTAAGAACCGGAAGGATCCCAAACGCCTCCCTCGGGGAATGATGCAGAAAGTGGAGTTGTGCAAAAGCTCCTGGTAATCAAACCTAGGAAACAAAAGACACAAAGATTATTTTTGGAGGTTGTTAACGGTGGCAACATTATTTTGCATAATGTTGAATAAAAAGCTGGGAATGACACCCCTTGAGAACTAGCGACTTAGTCAGCCAATACATCAGAGAGGGTGGGCAAGTTCTGAAGGCTGGGAGGTCACCTTGCCCACCCAGAAACCATCACTGAAATGGCTATTGCTGAATTTGCTGCAGCCCCTTGTTTCCCTACTAACTCGGCACAACTTTTGCTTCTGCCATGGCAACAAATATGATCTCTGATCATATTGATCTCTGAATTGTTGGATTCAGTAGAATCATAGAATCATAGAAGAGCAGAGTTGGAAGGGGCCTACAAGGCCATCGAGTCCAACCCCCTGCTCAATGCAGGAATCCACCCTAAAGCATCCCCGACAGGTGGTTGTCCAGCTGCCTCTTGAAGGCCTCTAGTGTAGATCTTTGTGGAATAAAGGAAATTCAATTCATCCGCTATTAAGGGGAGAGATCCAAGAGAACAGACATCTCTAACCTGGTGCCTTCCAGATGTGTAGGTACAACACCCATCGTTCCCAACCAGCACAGCCATTTTCTGCGGCGGCTTCGCTGCATTTTGAAGCCTTTTGCATGCCACTCCCCCTTCCTGGCTCTACAAGGCACACCACAACCCCCTTACAACCCATGATTCAACAGCACACATGGTTGAACTGGTGCGGAGGCATCCGTCCAGACCCCTGGATTTCAGCTCATTTCCCTGCAAGCTGGCCTGACTTGATCAGCATCAAATTGAGCCAGTTTGCGGATTTTCTGTGTGTGTCTTTTTTTTTTTTTAAAGAAATGGCGTAAAACAAACCACAACCAAACTTTGCATAAATTGCGCAAATTGCAGATATGTGTTTTTTTATGCATAAAAAAACAAAACAGAAAAGTTCCCAGGTTTCAGGAAAAGCTGCATTGCTTGGCCTGCAAATGAGATCCGAGCCAGGTGTTCAGCGGTAGTACGACGAGTCCAAAAAGGGTTGGATTTCACAGTGACGGATACAGAGGAGATTCCTTGTTTTATTTTTAGCAGGACCAGATCTGCCCCTTGGGCCAAATCATTACAATCCTATCATGGCAACAATATCTCCCTCTTGCATATTTATACCTGGTAGGACACACAATGGCATTTTGCATAATGTTGAATAAAAAGCTGGGAATGACACCCCTTGAGAACTAGCGACTTAGTCAGCAAATACATCAGAGGGTGGCTGGGACATCACCTTGCCCACCCAGAAACCACCACTGAAATGGCTGTTGCTGAATTTGCTGCAGCCCCTTGTTTCCTTGCTAACTCGGCACAATTTTGGCTACTGCTACGGCAACAAATATGACAACGGCAGGGGAATAAGGGGCGGCGGCTCAAAAGCAGCTAGACAGAAGCTTCATCTAGCCCAGTGGTTCCCAAAGTGGGCGGTATTGCCCCCTTGGGGGCGGTAGGATTGCATAGGGGGGGGCGTTAAGAGGCAAGGAAGCAGCAGGGGGGCGCTCAAGGTGGTCTTTTCTGAGAAGCGCCTCTCCAGAAGGTCTTAAAACCCAGGGATACTTTTATGGGAGAAGGTAGTTTGGTCCTAAGCCATGTAGGGGAAGAATCCACACATGTATTAATACTATTTAAGAAGAGTCCTTTTAACGGTGAATTGAAATATTTCAAAAGCACCAAAACACTAATGAAGAGACATACCCTGCTTGGTGTGCCCCGCCACGCCGGCTGCAAAACAGAGGCATTTGCTCTCTTTTCCCTCCCTCCCTCCCTCCCTCTGCAAGCCTGCAGCGGGTGCTTTGGAATAAATATTCCATTGTTACTGTTTCGAATTTTATTGTTATTATCTTCCTTAGTGGGTCGTTGAAAACCACTATTCTGAATAATGATTTTTATAGCGTAGGGTAGGGGGCGCTGGGCATGAGTTTGTGGAACCAAGGGGGCAGTTACCTGAAAAAGTTTGGGAACCACTGATCTAGCCCATGTGTTACCACCCCCTGAAATACACATTTCACAGCAATTTCCCACCAGCCTAAAGATTAAGATGCGCTCAAAGAACACTCTTACAAAATAATGCATTAGTGATTATTGTACACCACGTGCAGCAATGTCAAGTCAAAGTAACCCTCGCATTAAAAGCATACTGCTGGAAAACCTAGTCAACGTGTGTCGCGGGAGGAGAATCCCCAAAAGAGAAAGGGTGGGCGGAACAATGGGAGCTGAAATGGGAGCGAGTGTCATCAAGAACCGAGTGAGAATAAAAATCAGGCTATCTAAAAATGGCAGAAGTTAAAAGGATGCTGCTGAAGGCGATTCTGGTTCAAAATCCATCTCTAGCAGTAAAAATACAATACTAACAAACTGAACGGCTCACAATTTGCTGCCCTTTTAAATCCGCTGCCCGAGGCAGCTGCCTCACACTGTCTCATGCTAGGGCCAGCCCTGGCCTAGATGGACAAACTCTGGCAAACTCAAGGCAGCTTCCTGTGCTCCTGAGGGGCTTGTAAGGCAGCTGACTTAAAGGGTGAACAACTTGCCCACAGCGAAGGCCTCAAAACCAGTACGGAGTTCAAGCAGTCCCTTCTGTTTCCATCGTTCTAAGGAAGCACGCTGGATGTGCAGCCGCGTCAGGTCAGGTCTAAGGTGCCGCCATTACGTACATCGAGTTTAAGGCACCACGCAACAAAGAGCGCACTCACGGCCCAGCGAACCACCAACAGAGAGAGCCGTGTGTGCAGAATGTGACACCGCTCAGGGAGGGAGAGGGCAGAGGGAGCTGAAGAGAGACAGAAGTTTCCACGCAGCTCAGTTAACAGCACTGAGCTTCCCTTACTACACACATAAAAATATCCGAAGCAGTGATGGCGAGGGGACCACAGAGCAGCTTTGTCCGTTGAAGGATTTCCCACAGGATGCGTGCGCATAATCCTTCACGGTTTCTCTACCAAGTCGAGAGCTGTTTGGCTCCTGAACAAGAGTGCAAGGGTGTTACCACACATGGCTCAAAGTGGCTCCAGCTTCGGTCAGGTCTCTAAGGTGTGGATGTAAAGCCTACACCAGCCTTCCCCAACCTGGTGCTCTCCAGTTGTGTTGGACTACAATTCCCACTATCCCCAGCCAATGCTTCTCCTGGCTGGGGATGATGGGAGTTGTAGACCCGGCACATCTGTTGAGTACTAGGTTGGGAAAGGCTGACCTACACATGGGGCTGAATTTATTTATTTATTATTGCATTTTATATCCCGCCTTTTTTCCTCCAAGGAACCCAAGGGGGCATACAATCCTCCTCTCCATTCTATCCTCACAGCAACCCTGTGAGGTTGGTTGGGCTCAGAGTCTGTGACTGGCCCAAAGTCACCCAGTGGGTTTCCATGGCCGACTGGGGACTAGAACCCGGATTCCCAACTCCCAGTCCAACACTTTAGACACTACACCACACTGGCTCTCGTTCACCTTACAAATGCCTCTTAATATTTATTTATTGAAAACATTTCTCAGCTGCCTTTTGTGGCAGAAGCCCTCCCGGGGCGGTTTTACAATAAAATTCATATAATAATAAATCGATACAATAAACATCCATCAAACAACAAACGCCAATAATAAAACTTTACTAATAACCTACAACGTAACTGCAGCTAAGAGCAAAGCAGTCAGATAATGTAAGTCTTCAGGGCCTGCAATGATGAGGCCTCTGAGGGCAACCTATTCCAGAGATGTGGGGCCACTGAGGAAAAGGCCCTGTCTTGACTACTTGGCCACCTAACTACCCTCAAAGGTAGGCAAGTGAGAATGGCCTCTATTGCTCATCTTAAAATGCAGGCAGGCTGATATGGGTGAAGACAGTCCAATTTTTCTACTGCACTCAAACTTTCTGGGAACGCTTTCTGTCATAACACATTTCATTTTCTAGAAACCTATCCTGCCAGTTTATCTGTTTGCAGAGCCAGAAATCTATTTTAATATGCCTCATATATAAAATACTCATTGTGATTTCAATATGTTAGTAGATTCATTAATTGCACATAATGGATCTTGAATAAATGCAGTAATTGACGGAGGGGGAGAATATCTCCTTTGGTAATTTATTTATTTTTATTACATTTATATTAGGGTGACCAACTGTCAGGATTTCCCCAGATTTGTCCTGGTTTTTGTTCTTTCTATAGTGTCAGGGGGGATTTTCTATAATTTTCAATAATGTCCTGGAATGACACACCTTCCCCTTTAAGGTTGCCATTAGCATGGCAGGAGGGAATGACATGCTTTCTTGAGGCACATCATTCCCCCACCCCGAGCTCCAATTGAGGTCTTAAAGGGGAAAGTGGGTCATTCGTGGACATTATAGAAAAGGCCCCAATTGGAGTGGATGGTGGTGGTGCAGAATGAAATCCTTTCCCCTCCTCCACTCCAATCGGGTTCTTTCAGGTGGCGGGGGAATAACGTACTTTTTGCAGGACTCAGAAAGCTGCTTCCCCACACACACACTAGGTGTCCTCTTTTTTGGTTTCCCAAATATGGTCACCCTAATTTATATACCGCCCCACAGCCAAAGCTCTCTGGGCGGTTCACCAAAACCGGAGTCACAAGCCTCCGTTGGTTCTCTTCATCCTTAGTTTGTCCCTCAACAATGAAGTAGTTTGAGGGGGGTGTGTGTGTGTGTGTGATGCGATGCTCATTCTTCTGAGTGGGACCCTGGAGTTCTGCCCAGAGTGCTGTTCTGAGGGCACCACTGCCAGTAGCTCCCTGTGTTAACATTCGCTTTGGATGGCCTCATACAAAGACCAGCAGCTGAGCCTGGCCTCCAGTCCACTCTCCCAATCCGCTGAAAAACAAGAGGGATGTCTTGATGTCAGGCAAGGGCTCATTGAGAGATCGTAGGCCTGCTTTACATGCTGAGCTAGGGATGGGAGGCCCAGAGTTGCTCTAGCTCACTGACATTCTCCGGACTTCACCACAATTCAGAATTCGGAGTGTTGAAATGGTCGGGGCATTGCCAGGCACTTCAAAGATACAGGAACTTGGTCTGCTCCTCTTCTCGTTTTTCAAAGTGTGCATTTTCTAAAGTGTTCATTTTCAGAAGTGCACGTTTTCCAAACAGGAACACAAGTTCGGGAATTGGCAGGCATTTCCTGAGAATGTGCGCTCCCGTTTGGGTTGCAAACAGGGGCATTTTTGAGCGATTCACAAAATTGAAACAAAATTATCATACATCCTGATACACAAGGTCCCAGGTTTGATTCCTGGCATCTTCGGGGAGGGCTAGGAAAAGCTCCTGCTGAAACCCTGGAGAGCTGCTGCCAGTCAGTGTTGACAATACTGGGCGAGATGGACCAAGGGTCTGACTCATTATAAGGCAGCTTCTCACCTATGCCCCAATTGGAGTCCACCTGGAGAAGAGCCTACAGTGTGGTGGCCCCCTTTCTATGGAACGCCCTGCCTCTGGAGGTCAGGCAGGCACCAACGGTGTATTGTTTCCAGGGCCTCCTGAAAATGTCTTTATTCCAGGAAGCATTCCTTGACTGACCAGCCAGTTTTTACTGGTACTTTGTGTTCAAAATTAACTATTTTAATACGATGTTTTATTTCTTTTATCTTTGTATCAGTTAATCTTTTATTGTTCACTATTCCGGAATCTATTTAGAAGTGGAGTGGTATATAACGCTGTAAATAAATAAACAATGTTGCCATGTTCCTTATTGAATTTCCCCCAGTGCATAAGAACATAAGAAGAGACTGACTGCATCAGACCAAGGGACCATCTAGTCCAGGGCTCTTTCACACAGTGGCCCACCAGCTGTCGACTAGGAACCCACAGGCAGCACCCTCCCACCCATGTTCCCCAGCAACTAGTGTATATAGGCTTACTGCCTCTGATACTGGAGGTAGCACATAACCATCTGGTCTAGTAGCCATTTTCTCCTCCAGGAATTTATCCAACCCCCTTTTTAAAGCCATCCAAATTGGTGGCCATCACGACATCTTGTGGGAGTGAATTCCATAGTTGGAACTCTGCGTTGTGCACAAACAGCTCTGCTCCTGGTTCCTTCCATGTCCTGATTTTGAAACACCTGGGACTTGGCAGCCACTGCCATGCCTCCTCGCAGGAGATGAAAGACGCCTCTGTGAACGCTGCTCAAGGAGAGGTAAATTCACTGCAGCCTGCCTATAACCACAGTGGAAAATCCAATATTTACATTCATTTTGGACACACCGTCTTGTGTTTCTACCTCGTGCACCACCGATGAGTAGCAAAATGGGGCAAAGAGAACAAAGGAGCCAGTGTGGGGCACAGCGCAGTGTGGAACGGGACCCATGGATTTCAGGGAGGAGGGACGCTCCCGCCTGCACCAAACATCAAGGGGAGTGTATGGCTGAACGGATCGTTGAGTTACACCATTCCCTAACCACCATTCCACACCCAGATGCTATAAATTCAGAATCTAAATAGCTACCAGCCTGCAGTCTCATGGCACAGTAGAAAACCTAGTTTCTTGTGTACATATTTTGGGGGGTGGGTGGGGGTGTTGGGGGGGTGTAAATATATGCGTTTTAAATCACACTTGTTCTCTTAGTAGCAAATGTGCCAGATTCGTTGGGTGCCCTGGCTTGGACCATTGGCTTTTTCGGACCACGCTCCTGCTTCAGGGTTTGGAGGGCAACATCACACATTGATCTCTTCACCCCTCTAGGAGCTTGCTTTGCTCTGTTGCAAACCAGAAGCACATTCTTATGTGTGGATGCAGTTTGCCTCCTGCCCTTTATACCTGGTGGGGAAAGCAGAAATAAACCACATCCCAGCAAAAGAGGCCGTGGAGACCTCCTCCATCCGGAATTTGGGATATTCCAGTTCGGCCTGAATTAATCTCCCTCTGAGGACTGGGCCCCATTACCGGCAGCCCATGACTCAGGGTGCCCAGATCAGATTTTCTCCACCTGATGTTCCAGAACAAGCCCTATACAGGCATGGAGTAAGCTACTCATAGAATCATAGAATAGTATAGTTGGAAGGGGCCTCCTCCTCCTCCTCCTCCTCCTTCAGATTCTGAGTCTGATTGACTTCCTGAAATCTCATCCCCCCACACACACACTAGGGAGAACAGGCCTGATCCTGACGCGCCCACACATCCTAAACTGAGTTAACAAGGAATCAGAGACACTAATTGTCTCCCTTAATCTTTGAGAAACCCCACCTCAACCTGAGAATTGAAATGGCGAGGAGGCGCTATAAAAATGTTTTTAAATAAATAAATAAAAAGAAGGGCAAATACAGTTTGCAAACTGGGAACTAGCCTCAGGAATTTTGGCCCCGCCCCATTGCCTTTGACCACACCCCTTTTGCCTTCAGCTCCACCCACTAATGGAATGCTGCCCTCTGGAGCTTCTTCAAAACAGAGGTTCAATGCTCCTGGTTTACAAAAATTTGGGTAGAACAAGCCGGACTTGTTAATACATAAAGACCACTGCTGAGCTCATCCGGCCCCATTTCCTTCTCGGGGGATTTCGTGGATTTGCAACGTCTGGCAGATAATTCACAAGATTACTAGTAACAATAACAGTAGGAGCTGTTTTGAGGCTATCCTTGTACCTGCCACTTTACACAGAGTAGGAGGACAGCTTCATTGTCTTAGCCCAGAGATAGCCTAGTCAGCATTTCTATTTTCTGTCCTTCATCCATTTCAGCGTCTGGGCAGAGATCTTTGCCCTCAAGGAAGACAGGCCATCTTTGTCAATCAAACACAAACTAGGATCTTCTCTTCCATAGAGTTTTCTTCCTTTCCAGACCACAGCTCCTTTAGGGCTCTCTCCCTAGTCCACCTGAAGCTGCCTCCCAAGTAAGAGCAGAGCTATGATAAACAGCAGAACAACATCAACGATAGTAAACATTTCTATTGTGCTTTCAAAGCTCTTCATAGGCGTTATCTAGCCACAATCCTTACAACAACCTCACGAGGTAGGTCAGTATAATTATCCCCATCTTGCAGATAGGGGGAAGTGAGGCTCAGAGAGAGAGAGTGGTTCACCTAAGGCCAACCTGGCAAACTCATGGCAGAGGCGAGATTCGAACCAGGGCGTCCCTGCTTTGCAGCTCAGTCTCTTAGCCGCTACATCTAGGCTTCATTACTGTGGGCAGAGCGTCTAGGGCCTTCACAGAAAGATACAGCTAAGCACTCGAACATCCCCGGCCCAACTCCCAGCTTGGTAACATGGGAGGCAGCAAGGGGGAACCTGAGTGACACACCTGGAAGAATCACCAGTGTATCGCCAGAGGAACTTTCGGAGGGATGAGCCTACAATTGTAAAACCAGGAGGAAGAGTACAAAGATACAACCAGGATGCTCCTGCAAGCAGGCCTTCTGGCAGTGCCCACGCAGCCCTGGGTAGAAGCAGAGAGCAGTTTGTGGCTAAGAGACCCTTTGCATAGCCTTGCCCATCCTGGCGCCCTCAAGTTATGTTGGATTCCAACTCCCATCATCCACAGGCAGCATGGCCCAGACATGCCCACCTGCCGCCTTCAAGATACGTTGGACTAAAAAACCCATCATCCCCACCCGGCACGGCGTAGCCTTGCCCAACTTGGCACCCTCGAGATACGTCACCCTGCAAATCCCATCACCCACAATCAGCACGGCCAATGCTCGTGCTGGCTGGGGCTGATGGGGTTTGCAGTCCCACGCATCTGGCAGATGCCAGGTTGGGTGTATCTGCCCGAGCAGAACAAAACGTCCAGCAGCGCCTGAAGCCGCTGGCTCTGTGTCCCACATTCCACAGGGATCCCAGAGCGCTCGCAGTGAACTAGCTCTGCGGTTGGCAGGCCCGATGCTCTGTTTCTTTTGGAGCAGTTCCTTTGGATTTTTGGCTGGTGCTGCTCACGGGCTTCCAAGCCTGCTAAAGGGGTTGAGAAACCCGGGTCTTGCTCTACGCAGCGTCCTGTGTGGGCGAAAAGGACCCTCACCCTGGGCCTCCTGCAAGGAGCTGTGCTTCTCCCAAGAGTGCCAAAACTCCGGAAGGTTTCTCGGCGGCTTGGTTGAACCAGTTCCTGCAACTGTGTTCTTGTCCTGAGATGTGGGCCGGAGTAAGGTTGCCAATTGACTGGGAGGGCGCTGCGGTTGTGTCCTTAGCAGCAGCCTTATGAGCAACATTAGCTGCAACATTAGCCCCTTGTAACCTCCGCCTCTGCTGAAGGCAGCCCAGTACTCTGCTCTTAAAGGGACAGCTACAGGACGCAGTTCCAAAGCTGTCACACCTAGTGGTGAGCGGCGACTCCCTGGCAAACTCCTGGATGACAAACTCCATGATAAGTTACTATGTCGCTTAGTAAGCCCAGGCCACCTTTGCGGCGACAGAGGGAAGCAACGGAGAGGATTGCTTTGCCACGGAATCGAGGCTCACTAGTTTGGTGGCCGCCCACATCTCACATGTCAAAAGGGTTGTGCAAGTCATACATCTGTGTCAAGGGAGCCCCTGGCAAGGGCACATCCCCTTCCCCCTCCCAAATCCTTCATCTTCGACCCACAACCAACAGGAGCCACAAACAAGTAATTTGGCAATGTACTTTTAAAATATTACAGCACTGGGTAGCCTAAATACTGTCTCTAATCCCACAGGTAAAGATCAAGGTGAAAAGTCCCTCTTGTTGCGTAGATGCTTAGGAAGCATCTGACCCTTGTATACACATGAGTATTCCACATTAAAACCACTTCAGTGCATCACTGAAGGAGGAGGAGAAGGAAGAGAGGAAGAGGAAGAGAAGGCATTCGTTTCCTTGCCCTATAGGTAACCACAATAAACTTCTGCACATCTGGAAATCAGGGGATATAAATTTGGAGCCCACAAGAATACATGGGGGTGGGGGCAGTAGTTCCCTTTCTCCCCCAAAGCAAATATTTTGGACTGGATGTGTAACAAACTGCAGAGTTGCTAATGTTCTTTCCCCATGTTTAAGCGCAGCTCTCATCAGGAGGATTTTTACGGAGGAGTTCAAACTTCCCTTTTTTAAAAAAAAACACCAGTTAATGTTTTTCTGCACACTGGTGTGGTCTGCTGGGTATGCAAAAACTTTTCTGTGGGTGGCCCTGTTTCACTGCTCTGCCGGTCAGCATTATTATTAGTAGTAGTATTATTGGCTTCTTCTTCTTCTTCTTCTTCTTCTTCTTCTTCTTCTTCTTCTTCTTCTTCTCCTCCTCCTCCTCCCCCTCCCTCCCTCGGTGATCTCTGAGGCCTTTAACAGATATGTGAAGGGATGAAATTCAACTGGTGATGTTTTTTTCTTGCATATAGGCACATGTTTCACCTGTTGATTTTCTGCTTATCACACCACTGTTAAAAAGCCTGCACCAAAACAAGAAGAAGGTGAACCTCCATGCAACGAATCCTACAGTTTGAGTTTTGGCCCTCCTGTGTTCCTATAAATTAAACTGATAAGGCTATAGGTATGACCCAAGGGCCAAATTCACATTTTACATCCCGGCTCCTGAACAATGCTTCTATCTCATGGCCACAAGATACACAAACAGCTCACTACATGGGCGTCCGCCCACTTGCACTAAGCCTGGGTGGGACGGGACTGTTGTTGCACTATGTCCTGCTTGTGGGTTCCTGGTCGACAGCTGATTGGCCACTGTGTGAACAGAGTGCTGGACTGTCCCTTAGTCTGATCCAGCAGGGCTCTTATGTTCTTAGGCATGGCAGATCGCTACATCAGCACCAGCAGCCATCAGAAGAAGAACTGGGATCGTTTAGCTTGGAAAAAAGGAGGCTAAGGGGAGACATGATAGAGGTCTCCAAAGTAATGCATGGTGTGGAGAATGTGGACAGGAAGACATTTTTCTCCCTTTCTCAAAATACTAGAACCCGGGGTCATCCCATGAAACTGAATGGTGGGAGATCCAGGACAACTAAAAGGAAGGACTTCTTCACACAGTGCATAGTTAAATTATGGAACTCATAGAATCATAGAATAGTACAGTTGGAAGGGGCCTATAAGGCCATCGATTCCAACCCCCTGCTCAATGCAGGAATCCATCCTAAAGCATACCTGACAGATGGCTATCCAGCTGCCTCTTGAATGCCTCTAGTGTGGGAGAGCCCACGACCTCCCTAGGTAGTGATGGCCACCAATCTGGATGGCTTTAAAAGGGGGTTGAATAAATTCCTGGAGGCGAAGGCTATCAATGGCTACTAGCCCTGATGGTTGTGTGCAATCTCCAGTATTCAAGGCAATAACCCTGTGTGCACCAGTTGCTGGGGAACATGGGTGGGAGGGTGCTGTTGCACCATGTCCTGCTTGTTCATCTCTGGTCGATGGCTGGTTGGCCACTGTGCGAACAGAATGCTGGACTAGATGGACCCTTGGTCTGATCCAGCAGGGCACGTCTTATGTTCTTTGCCTCCACCCATTGCTGGCTTCAGCCCCACCCATCAGCAGCATCTGGCCCCTGACAGATTCCACCCGAGGGAATGTGACCCTCGACAGAAAAAAAAGGGTTTACCGCTCCTGGTTTAGAACAAGAGTAACACTCCTAGTTCCTTGAGCCCCAGGAGGAATTAGCAACCCGGTCACAAGTACTGTGTTTGCGTAATAGAATGCCTTTCCTCCCCTAAGCATAGACTATGACTCACACCAAGGGCACCCAGTATACATGAAGAAATAGCTCAACCGCTTTTGCCACACAGCTCTGCAAGGCCAGAACAGATTTGTGCAAGACCCCGGTGTCCAAGGGGAGTGTTTTCCCTGGTTTATCCTAGTCATTTGCGGCCCATTTCAGAGCCATGTCTAAGTTTTAGCAAAGGCATCCGTGGTAGCCGTAACAGGCCCCAGCAATGCCTTCCCATGCTTTTTTTTAACAGAAAGGAAAAAGCCCTGAAAAAACCCTTAAATTCTTTCCTGGCTGTTGCAGGCCCCAAGGAGACTACAACAAGGATGTAGGCCGTCGTTTGTTTGTCTAGCCCTAAAAAAAAAGAGGAGAAAAGAAACGGAAGATGCAAAATCTCCACTCGGGCTGCCTGAATAAGTGTCAAGGCAAAAGGGTGAGGTTTACCTCCGGGGCAGGCCAGACAAAGCAGAAATTCCCGAACTGTATGTGGGGCCGCAGTAGCGACAAAGACGTTTTTATTCAAGCCAGCCTTTGGCATGTAAGTCGGTCTGCAGGGTTGGGTGCTGTATTGATTCTTTTATCGTTGTAAGTGGTGGTGGTGGTGTTTTAAATTGTGTTTTTAATGTATTTGTTTTAGGATTGTTTAAATTTATGGGTTTTTTTTAAAAAAAAATGTTGGCATTTTATTGTTAGCCGCCTTGAGCGCCATTTCGTGCTACAAAGACGGGGTACAAAACACATGCATGTACATAGATAGGGTGCTTCAAGGAATTAGCGAAAAGTTCCTGACTAGAACTTGGGGTCACCCAATGAAACTGTAGTAAATTCAAGACAGGCAGAGGAAGCATTTCTTCACTCAGGACATATTCAACTTGTGAAATGCCAAGAGAGGGGACAAAAGAGGACACCGACTTGCTTTAAAACATGCATATGCTTATTGGAATCATTTTTAGAATTGAAATACAGCCTACCTCACCATAGTGGGGAAGACTGAGGCCAGGTGAACGGTTTGTCTGCCTGTCCAAAGCGCTGCCCAGATGCCACTGATGGGCAACTTCAAGCCCCAGCAATCCTAGCCGGGCTGGGAGTGCTGGAGGAATCAGGCGAGCCCCAAAAGGGATGGATTTCCCCGCAACCGACATCCCTAGCTGTAGCAGAGAAAGCTGAGAGGGGAAGCAATGCCTTCTCATCACCCCTGCTGAAAAACTCTCTTTTCTCCTTTCTCCTCCCCATTCCTTTTTCCTTGCATCTCGGGTCTTTGTAGATTGCAAAGCCTGCCAGTTCCGGTGATCATTGTGGATGGTCAACCATTCTTAGGGCTCTTTAACTTTAAACCAGAATTGGACTGAACGACCCTTCAAACAGAGGGTGGTCCTTCGGCCAACCTTCAAAAAGAGGGTTGCCATCTGTAAAAGAGGACACAGGGCCAGCCTAAGAGGGTGTCAGAACTGAGCTATAAATAGAGTTAGCCCAAGGATGCTCAGGCAGGCACATGTACAGACCTGTCCAGGGAGACAGGTCTGACCTGAGTTGGCAGGACCAATCAGGAGTTTGAGAATCCTTCCTTGCCACAAAGATGCCCCAAGCTTCAGTTCTGATAGCTGCATATGGAATGGAAGGTTCCCAATTCTAGCCCCAGCAGCTCCTGACTGCTGGAGGAGGAGGAGGCAGTGGGGTATTTGGGGGGCGGGGAAGAGGATTGTCTCTTGAATCAGGACTCCCAGCAAGCTCTGAGGCTGGGGCTTTCAGTCTTAGCAACTTGTTTCCTGCTAGACTAAGGGCCTGCTCTCTCGCCGCCCTCCTTCCTCCCAACCCCTTATTAGAAGGGAATGGAGTAAATCAGTCTTCTCCAAGCTGATGCCCTCCAGATTTGTTGGACTACAAGTCCCATTATCCCTGGGCAGTGTGATCTATGGTCGACTGGAGTTGCAGTCCAACACATCAGGGAGGCAGCAGGTTGGGGAAGGTTGGAGAAGAAAGACTAAGGAAATCAGCAAGAGAGCATTAAAGGTGTGGATTACAATTAGGTATTTGCAAAAAAATCCCAGTTAGATTCTCCTTTGTTGGATGTGTTTAAGCAGTGGCTGGGTGGGCAACTACCAGGGATGCCGTAGCTGTAGATTTCCTGCATTGGCAGGGGGTGGACTAGATGACCTTTGATGTCCCTTCCAACTATATGATTACAAGACCCACAGATTTGTGGGAGGAATTCCACTGATCCCTTGGATTCTATCTTCTCCCTTTTGCACGGCTGTGTGCATGTGCATTTCACTCACACTTGCCCTGCACAATAGGTGCCGTAGTCAACCACAGACTATGAAACCCATGACGCACAGGGTGACCATGAGTGAAGCACACATATCCCAAGAAAATGTGGGGCCTGTATAACATCGCAGTTAGGACCAGACGGCTGTGCCAGTTGAGAGCAAATGGAATTTGCCAAAGTAATACAGCTACTTAAGTGCTGCCCCCAACTTCAGAATGTGCTTTGACTTTAGCGGAATGGTACATTTCCCCCCTCCAAATTCTATTTCGGTTCATAGTGATAGATTTCCTACAAATGTTCTTTTTGCAGCTACAAAAGGGTTCTTTATTTGTACTTTGAGGGAACCTGTTTGTTAATGCAGTTCCCTGGGCAGGGGTGGTGGGTGGAATGGGGGTGGGGGTGGGGGTTTCAAGCTCCTCCACTCCGACAAAGGTTTCAGTGTTAGGCAAAGTTCATCCTGAAAAGTTGGATCAGGCTTCTGCCAAGCCATGACCGCCCTCTTCTAGTAGATGTCAGAGGCAAATCCCAACCCATTCGTGGAAACCCTTTGCCCGGGAAGCAGCCTCTCATCATACTGGAACACGAGGTCACCAGTTGTGAAACTGACTGGCAGTAGAACCATAAAATCAGCACTAGAAGGGACCTCAAAGTTCATGTAGTCCAGCCCCCTGCAAATGCAGGAACTCTGCTACTTACAGGTGCCATGGAATATGCTTTTCTGTTGTCAGTGTTGAAGAAACGCTCCACGTGGCATTTTTGCGTAGAATGGGAGAGGGTGCCATCTTGTTCTTCACCTTGGGCTGGTCCTGCCCAACCTGGTGCCCTCCAGCTGTGCTGGCTGGGAATTGGCCATGCTGCCTTGGAAGTATGGGAGTGGCAGTCCAACACAGCCGGAGGGCACCAGGTTGGGGAAGGCTGGTGTGTACTGTCAGCCTGTGTTCAAAGATACAGATCTTTACTAACAGTTGCTACAATGCTCAGATCTGTAAACTGGAGGGAAAAGCAAAAATCTCTACAACTGATGACTGGATTCTTAAATTATGAGAAATAATATACATACCAACATAGTAAGAGTCAGAGAGGGAAGACAACAGTTTAGGCTGCTATACCAACTGCGCCCTTATCTGGACAGAGATAGCCTAGCTACAGTTATCCATGCTCTGATAACCTCTCGTCTGGACTACTGCAATGCGTTATATGTGGGGCTGCCTTTGTAACTTCAGCTGGTACAAAACAGCACAGCAAGATTGTTAACACAGACTGGCCAAGGAAACTACATTACAC
This sequence comes from Elgaria multicarinata webbii, assembly GCF_023053635.1. Taxonomy (NCBI): domain Eukaryota; kingdom Metazoa; phylum Chordata; class Lepidosauria; order Squamata; family Anguidae; genus Elgaria; species Elgaria multicarinata. The sequence goes on along the minus strand of NC_086183.1, from coordinate 10,670,165 downwards.
TAGTACTTTTTCAGCTGCTAGTTTACCATTTTAGTCTGGGGAAAAGGCAGGATATAAATAAATATAATAATAATAATAATAATAATAATAATAATAATAATAATAATAATAATAATTTTAACTTTGCTGTTTTAAATCTGTATTTTAAAGCTGTATAAATCTCTGCATTGCTGCTCGGTTTTATCCTGGTTGTGCTTTTCTATTGTACTTCTATACTTTTATATTGCGATTTTTATGTTGTGGTTTGTTTTATCCCTTGAATTGTTCTTGATGGTTTTAATTTTTTGTGAACCGCCCAGACAGCTTCAGCTATTGGAGCGGTACAGAAATGCAGTAAATAAATAAATAAAATAAAATAACAGATTTATAGCAAAATGGTCCTTATTTGTAATGTATACTGTAGGTGTAACAAAAATCAACAGAACGTGCAACCTTTTTTGCTATTAGGAACCTTGTGATATTTGTAGGCTCTGTTACGTTCTCTATTGTTGTTAATATTTTGGTCCAATTATTCATTTGCATACTTCTGTAAGCATTGTAAATAATGAAATAAAATAAAATAAAAAAGTAAAAGACACCAGATCTTCAGCTCGTCCACCACCACCACCACCTCCCATGAATATACTTGGCTTAACCCTGCAAATCCTGGTCACTCACAGAAAAGCTAAGGCTGAGCAGGGTATCCGAGTGCAATCAGGGGTTTACAGCAGCTCTCACTGGGTCATGCCCTGCTGCTCATAGGCTGGCAGATGTCCGGCCTTTTAAGCCTGTGGGACATTTCCACCGTCTTAGGGCTTCATTCGTCACTGAAGGCAATAGAGACCTCATCCCAGGCCTAGGCTCTGCACTGCTCTTCTGTGGATATCGGAAGGATGAGTCAATGCATTTGGACACTGGTAGCCAATGTTAGGAACATCAGGAGGTGGGTATGAATGTAGTGGAGGCTGATGGTCCCCTGTCAGTAGGGTGATAAATCTGCTCCGGGTTTCAGTCAGAACCAGTCAGAACGCTAAAGGAGCTAGCATCTTGGATGGCTCCGTTAGAGTTCTGATTGGTTCTGACTAAAACCTGGAGCAGATCCATCAGCCTCCACGCGATGCATGAGAATTTCAGTTTTGCTCGCAAAGCATGCAAAGGTGCCCCGTTCGAAGCTCTGAACCCAAGCACATGCCTGCCAAAAACATTCACAACTTGTCGAACACGCGGTCGCGCTCGTCTCATTCCTGATCCTCAGTTCGATTTGCACAAGTGTCCGAATCTGCGCAAATTCCCTCTGTGGGCTGGAACAGCCCCACTTTAATCTATGGAAGAAAGTTGTGCCCATTAGGAAATTGGTGCTAGTTTGGGGAAATTTGCACAAATCTGCCGTTCGGTCACTGCTCGATTTGCGCAAGCTGACGCAGAGCAAGCTACAACCACGAACAAGAATAAGGCAGGAGTCGAGTGGCAGGATGATGCACGCAGTATCCTAGCAGTCACAAACGTCGCTTGCTTGCCCATCCTAGGAGCTGCCTTATACCACATTGGACTACTTGCCCATCCAACCAGTTTTCTCGATTCCAAATGGCTGTAGCTTTCTAGGCTCTTGGCCAGAGATCTTTCCCGACACCTGCTACCTGACCCTTCTAACTGCGAGAGGTTCTTCTTGGTGGTGGCCCCCTCAATCATGGAATGATTTCCTCGATGAAGCCCACCTGGCGCCAACATTGCTATCCTTTGCTGCCAGGTCAAGACTTTTCTCTCTTTTTTTAGGCATTTGGAAGCATGTGATGAGTTTTAATCAATCCCGGATTTGTTTTATGGTTTGACTGATTAATCAAAGTTGTTTCTAGATGTACATTGTCTCTGTGTATTCTATCTGTCGTGTGTTTTTTATATTTTAAAATTTTGCATATTGTTTTCAATGTTTTTAATCTTTGCAAACTGCTCAGAGTGCTTTGGCTATGGGGTGGTATAGAAATGTAACAAAATCCTCCTCCTCTTCCTCCTCCTCCACTCAACTAGCCACCCCTTCCCCATGCTTTTGGGCCATGCGCATGACAAGGCTGCCACAAATCAAGACCAAAGCACCAGAGACTGCAGCTAGCCTGCATCTTAAGTGTCGTATACCTTCTAGTTTTCTGCAGGAGCCGGCAATCACACAGCATGGGACTATACCACTTCAGAATGCAAATATGGGACTGCAAGTGCTCCCCTGTGTAATAAATAAAATAACTTGAACTTTCGCTGTATGTAGAAAACTAGCACATCAGAAGAGCCCTGCTGGATCAGAGCAAAGGCCAGCATTCTGCTCACACAGTGGCCCACCAGATGTCCATGGGAAACCCACATGTAAGATAACTGAGTGCAATAGCTCCCAGAAACTGGTATTCAGAGGCCAGTATCTGCACCCCATCAGGCTTCGGTTCCCCAGGGCCATCATTAAATGCTAATGGCTGTGCAAACGATCGTGCACCTCTAAAAAGAAATAAATAAACTGCCGATTGCTGAAGGGGAGAAAACGTAATACGAGGGAAATGGTGTTATTTATTATTTTGTCACAGAAGCAAAGTGGGAACATGGCATTTTGCTAACTCAGGTGGGATTTTCTGACCCGGCAAATTCTCTCATTAGACATGATGGATGGATCCTCGTCCGGGCTGCAACCTGATTATGCCAGGAGAAGAGTCTGTAGAAAGAGCCACATGTGCATTCACACATGGATCGGGGCGGGGACGACAACACAGAGACAACGGCAAAGAGAATTCCTAAATACTAAGAGGAAAACCTCAGATTTCTGAAAGTTTAAGCGTCATTCCCTTGCTATGAGAGGTAAAACTAAGGATCTCTCACTTGGCATGTTAAAGGAATCCGAAACGGATTAAAATGAGTTGAAATTCCCATGCATCCGCCCTATGGATTCCTCAGCAGAGGAGCCTTTTCTGAATCGCATAGATTATGCCAACCATTTTTCTTTTACTTTGGGGGAGGATTTTCCCTAATTCACAGTAGCATAGGTGCACATTAGCATGAGTGATGAGCACTACCACGCATGCACACTTGCATTAAAGCATATTAGTGTAGAGGCACAACCGCACTAATGTGCATTAACACTTGCACAAGCAGAACAGAATTCTCGTACAGTCCTAAAAAGATCCGATTCCGTCAGTGAGCGAAGGACGGAAGAAAAGACACCTGGCAATTCACAAAGCACAGATGGAATGGATGGAACAAAATCTGTACATCCCTGCCTCGGACCAAGGAGGTACAGTTCCCCTTCACTTCCTGGTATTAAATTAGAGTGGTGGCCATCTAGTTGCCAATGCCAAGCAAATAAGGCTTTCTCCAAAAGGTTAGGATGTGAGGGCAACGAGGGTAATCAGGGGTCTGGAAACAAAGCCTATAAGAACTAGGCATGTTTAGCCTTGAGAAGAGAAGGCTGAGGGGAGACATGATAGCACTCTTCAAGTTCTTGAAAGGTCTTCACACAGAGGAGAGCCAGAATCTCTTCTTGACAATCCCAGAGTGCAGGACACAGAATAATGGGCTCAACTTACAGGAAGCCAGATTCCGGCTGGACATCAGGAAAAACTTCCTGTTAGAGCAGTACAACAGTGGAACCAATGACCTAGGAAGGTTATGGGCTCTCCCACACTGGAGTCCTTCAAGAGGCAGCTGGACAGCCATCTGTCAGGGATGCTTTAAGGTGTATTCCTGTATTGACCAGGGGGTTGGACTCGATGGCTTTACAGGCCCCTTCCAACTCCACTGTTCTATGACAGAGCCCCACAGTGACTAATAGTTTTCAGAACTGTAGGCTGCCCCCCCTCAATCTCTACCTCATCTCTACGGTGGCTTCCATACTATTGTGGAATCAACATTCTTTGGTCTTTATGGGGGAGTGGGGGTTGCCCTTGACACTGTCAACCATTTGTAACCCTCCTATGTTTTTTCCAGTCCATCCTCCACCCCTTTTCTTACTTCAGAAGGCCCTCTGTTATTGAGAAGGACAGAAGGGCAGTTCAATCTCCACAGGTATAGATGCCCTTAATCCTACACTTCTATCTTTTTTAAGAGGTGTTGTTTTGACATGGACACTGACCTATCACACAGGGGAATCTATCATGGCCCAGTAGACATAACATTTGTACTGGATGCCATTTTTTAATAATGTATTAGTTTTATAGGTTTTTTGTATTTTTTATATTTTTGTTTTCTATGTTGCTCCCTGCCTCGATCCAGAGGGAGAGGCGCATAATAAATAAATAAAATAATAATAATAATTATCATCATCATCATCATCATCATCATCCCCATTTTTCTTTTTTAATCCATCTTGTAATTACCACTAAAACGTGATTTTCTGTTCCCAACTTTCATATGCTCCAAATCTCCCTATTTACCAGTGACAACCCCTGCTCCAGGGATGGTCACTTGTCAGGCTTGTGGGATCTACTGGTATGTGTCTTTGCTAGAACTCAGAAGCCTACCTATCAGAGTCAGGTGCAAAATAGTGATTCACCAGGGCAGATTTACAACTAGAATTAAGGAACCAGTGTTCCTCTGAGCACAGGCTCAGCAGAAGAATTTGTTTTCAGTATGAGAACTGAACTCACTGTCCTTGCCCCAGAAGAAAATGCACTCCTGGTCCCCCCCCCTGCCGTGCAAGCTTTCCTCCATCCCTGCAGCCTAATTTAGAAGTTAGGAAATAATTGGTCTGTACATCTCACATCCATGCGCACACACCAAACTATCTGGATACTGTTGTTCTCTAGCAGCCTTTAAGCTGCAAGAACCAGTTAAAACTCGATTAACCCAGTATGACTTCAAAGTGCTCAGGAAAGCGTGTCTGGTCTGGGTTGTTTATTTATTTATTTATTTTAGCATTGTTGTTGTTTTCCATAGGACAGAAATTTTTGCAATGCCACGCACATCTTGCTTGGGAAGGTCAGCATGCCATCCGTTTGGAGCTGGCGCACCAGGTCAAATCCCCGGCGCACCAGTCCAGATGTTTGGATATTTGCATTTTCCATGTGGCTCTCTTGTCGTGTGAAACATGATGGCAGAAAAGACACTGGGCCTCGTGGGTCAGGAGGCGTAGAGGACGCTGACATCCCTCACCGCAGGCCTCCCCCCTCCCCTGAACCCCAGCTCTTTCTAATTCAGAAGCAAGCAAACACAGCTGGATCTACATATGCTGCAGAATGCAATGGTAGTGTCCTGATGTGGCAGGTTGGACTGTACCACTTCAGGCAAATTGCAGGAGGGAGATTGCACTTTGGAATCTCCCTGTATGCAAACAGCCTCCCTCCTGCAAAAAAAATAATAAAACAATAAAAATGCAGCAGGAGAAGGTCTGAGCAAGAATCTTTTTTACCAGATGCAGGGAAGTGAGGCAGGTGGCTACTAGGAGGAGGGCCTTCTCTGCTGTGGCACCCCGGCTGTGGAATGAGCTCCCCAGAGAGGTTCACCTGGCGCCTACACTGTATTCCTTCTGTCGCCAGCTGAAGACCTTTTTATTTTCTCAGTATTTTAACACTTAATTTAACTTAAATTTAAACCTGCTGTTTTAATTCCATATTTTAATCTATATCAACTTCTGCTGTGTGGTTTTATCCTGGTTGTGCTTTTTATATTGTATTTTGTATTTGTGCTTTCAGACTGTTGGTTGTTTTATTGTGCTTTTCGTGGTTTTAACTTTTGTGAACCGCCCAGAGAGCTTTGGCTATTGAGCGGTATAAAAATGTAATAAATAAATAAATAAATAAATAAATGAGTTGTCTACTTGCAAGAACTTTGGCTTTTTTTCTTTTCTTTTTTTTACACGGGGGAGCGTTCAGAAAAATGGCATCTCCAACCCTGCCATTTAAAGTGGTATAGGCCAGTCTACCAATTAAGGACTCTGCCATCTCACTCTGCTGCCTGTAGAGTTCTGTCGTCAACCACCAACTTACTAGGTGGTCTTAGAACAGACAAACTATTTCTCTTTCACTGTCAGCCGCTTCAAATGTAATGTCAGGATAATAACACTGAATTGAGGCAACAAGGAATCAAGCAGCTTTAAAAAGCGCATAAGAGAAGTTTAAAAACAGCTGGGTAGAAAGACTGTATCCTTTATTCCTGACACATTTCACATTTTGCTTATTGCTTTCTTTCAACGAATGCAAACTTTGCCATTAAACTTCAGAATTAAACAGCTCATCTGTAAACATGAACTTGGTGCTGATGGCTGAAATAATCCAAGACTATAACAACTAAAGACCTTGTGTAAATCACAACAGTATCCTATTATCCAACACTCTGCTCAAGAAAATAGAGGCATTCGTAACACCATTATTCTTACACCAAGATCTAATGCTAGCATATCTCTCTCTCTCTCTCTCTCTCTCTCTTATATGCACACACGCACATGCTATTACATGCAGCAACTAGCTTCTGAAGCACTGTGAATTAGCAAACTGACTGTAACCGTTTCCTTGTATAAACATTTCAGAACATTTAAGGTGCAATCCTATGTCTGTAGCACTTTTTTTCTGTCTGAAAATGCAAAGGATTGCGCCCTGAACCTCACAACAGCTCTGGTTCGTTCTTATTATAGAACAAATGGAACCTGCAACAAAATGTTGCAGTGCAAAGTGCTCTTCTGTTGAAGGCGCCAGCCAGCCAGACCCTTTCCATACACCATTCCATTAACTCACATTCACACACATTTTTCTATCTCTTATACACACACATAAGAACATAAGAAATACAAAGTGTCCATATAGTCCAGCACTCTGTTCACACAGTGGCCAACCAGCTGTCGACCAAGGACCAATAAAAACTTCCTGGCTGTTAGAGCAGTACAACAATGGAATCAGTTGCCTGGTGGGGTTGTGGGCTCTCCCACACTAGAGGCCTTCAAGAGGCAGCTGGACAACCATCTGTCAGGGATGCTTTAAGGTGGATTCCTGTGTTGAGCAGGGGGTTGGACTCGATGGCCTTGTAGGACCCTTCCAACTCTGCTATTCTACGATTCTATGAAAGCAGGACATGGTGCAACAGCACCTTCCCACCCATGTTCCCCAGCAACTGGTGCACACAAGCTTACTGCCTCGAATACTGGGGATAGCACACAACCATCAGGGCTAGTAGCTATTGATAGCCTTCGCCTCCAGAGATTTATCCAACCCCCTTTTAAGGCCGTCCAAATTGGTGGCCAAACACACACACTGCCACTCCAACGCTAAGGGCTCATTCTATGCATGGCTGGCTGGGGCATGCTGCGAGTTGCAGGGCTTTTTCCGGTCTAAACATGCATAGGATTGTGCATTAAGCCAGCATTCGATAACCACTGAGCATGTTCAGTTCTCATTGCACTCTGTGGAGTTCCCACCTACCCCCCACCCCATGGTACCGTATTTCTTCGATTGTAAGATGCCATCGATTGTAAGACGCACACTAATTTCAGTACCACCAACAGAAAAAAAAAACCCTAAGACACACCCTATTTTTAGAAATGTTTATATGGGGAAAAAAGTGCGTCTTAGAATCGAAGAAATAGGGTAATTTCCTGTTTTTTAATATATTTCAGCAAAGAGTGGGGTTCTCCCAGGTCCGCTGTGAAGCTCGGGGTTCTCCCAAATCCACCCAGTCTGCTCGGCATTCAGAGAACGAATTTGCTATTAGCTTGCAGAACATTTGCAACTGAAACACACACAGCAGCGTTTTACTAGCTGCATACATTGAGGCGTGCTCATAACGTTTGAAGCCAGCCTGCCATCAGGGTTAGCTATGCTGGCTGGGGACGATGGGAGTTGTAGTGCAACAGATTGGAAGAGCACTGGGTTGGGGGCTGCTCTAATGCAGACATTGGACATGGCTGGGGATGGTGGGAATTGTAGTTCAACACAATGGGAGAGCATTGTGTCGGGGCCCTGTTCTAAGGCAAATCTTTGGACACTTGATGTGTATCTCATATATGTATTAATATTTGATGCAGGAGTCATTAGGGTATCTAGGGCATACATTCTTCAAACATAATTTTGTGCTATGCAGAGGAAGAGTCCATATGGATTTCACAGAGCAGCAGAAAGCGTTCCATCTCTCCCCACACACACACACACACACACACACACTCCATCCCACCCACCCCTACATCTTTCCACTGGGAGGCTCAGATACATTAAGACGCAGACAGGGAATCAAGAAACCCTCATCTCAAAAATATCTTGTTCTGGGCCAACAGGTCAGTCCCTTTTAATCAGAATTCGCTTCCCCCCACCCCTGACCTGGAGATTAGTGGCTCTTGATCTCATGCCGCCTGCCTGCTTCCTTACAGGGCCCACAGCGTATATCCCGAAGCAAATCTACTGGAAGTGATGTTTTCATTAAAAAGCCATATGGCAGCTCTTAACTACTCTCCCGATTCCTGCAGGTGGCTGGACAGAAGGTGGGCAAATCTGGCTGGTTTCTCCTTTCTGAGGGACCAGCTGCCACGGAAGCGATACCCACGGCTGCATCTGCGAGTGAAGCGCAATTAGCAGGAAGAGGACTCGCTGGGGGACTATTCAGAAATAAGTCACCCCTCCTCGTCCCCCTCACGGATCATTCCAGAAGACCCGCTCCCCCGACTCCCTTTCCCAGTCAACTGAGCCAGCCATAACATCTTGTCAGCCTTTTAGAGCAGGTCTGCCTCAGCCCTGGGGGCACCACCGTCCGGCCCTTTGAGACCCCCAGCGGGGGCTGGGGGCTCCAATGTCAGTGGGGCGGTGAATCCGCTGGGGTTTAGTCGGAACCAGTTGGACCTCTAAAGGAGCTCTCCAAGGTGCTAAGCACTTGGCAACGCACTGTGGAGAGTTCCTTTAGAGTTCTGACTGAAACCCAGAGCAGATTCACCATGGCACCCTCTTCTACCACACTCCACTCAGATGTATAAAGGATGAGGAAGAGATGCCATTAGTAAAGCCTCAATATCAGCCTCTCCCATCAGCAGTGCAAGGAGAGTGGGATTTGCCATCTGGAACCCAAAAGGATAGGGTGGTCATGTGTCCTACTTTATCAAGGACAGATCTCTATTTGAAGGGCGATCAGAGGACAGTCCTTTGTTGGAAGCCATACTCTGTTTCAGGGGTAGGCAACCTTTTTGGGCCACAGGCAATTTGAGAAAGTCTCCTGGGCACCTCCACAAAATGGCTGCTCTGGGAGCCGTGGCAAAGGATGCATCACCTGCCCCAAAGCCTGAGTACAATGCAGAGGTTGGGCCTGAGCCCCGATATGCTAAACAGATACTTTGAACCCACAGTTCTCAGCACCAACAGAATCCTATTTCACAGCAATCTCAGCTCCTGTTAAGAAAAATGCATTGATTTTTTTTAAAAAAAAAATACATAGGAAGGATAGGGCACCTTGACAGGCACATGGGCTGCTACAGCCAATGATGTCACAATTAAGGATAGACAAATATGTCAGTTTCCATTTCTAATTTTACATTCTTTCCATCCCATTACCGCATCAAGTTTGCAATGTTTAAAAGAAGTCCACGCAAAAATGTGTACACATTTCTGTCCATAATTCTCCTAATACACACTTTTGAGTTCACAATTTTGAGCAATATGCGCTTTCTTTTGCAAGGGATCTTCCTAATATATTGCATTTTTGTCAGTTATTTCCACTAATATGTGCATTTTTATACTCCAATTTTTGCAACCGGAGAACTGCGTCACTGAAAGTTTGAACGCTGCATTTCAGTCGCACACGGGTTCAGGGAGTACAAATTAGGTAGATTCACATGGAAATGGGAAACGAACACATTTCTCAAAACAAAAACAAAAAAAAACCATCTGTAGTCAAAAAGCTTTGCTTGGCATAGTCATATCATGGATGCCCAAATGGAAAATCACGTAAGCTTGCCACTGCGAAGCAGATTACGATTTAGAAGCAAATATCCAATTAAAGAGCATTTGGTGCAAGCGTAGAACAAACACACCAGCTCATGTATATGCATACAAGCGGGCTGTCTACATGCGGAGAAATCCACGCAGTGGCTGTGGATCTGTGCTGCATCGGTTAGACAATGCAAGCGCAGCTGCACAGCCAGCTCAGGGCTGCCCTGCAATGATGTGATTTCAAAAAGTTGGGGATTTACCCCGACTTTTTCAATCAGAGTGACATCAATATGCTCCTTCCGTCTTCTGAGGTCGCTTCGGGGAGAATCTGGGTTCAACCTGGGGGTGGTGCCTGTGCTCCCTCTTCAGAGTTCGGATTACCTGATGCCACCCCAGGAGAGGGAAAGCATGGGGTCAGAGAGGGAGGCAGCGCCAACCCAGCGCCGTGAAGGTACCCCCAAGGTGTGGCCTGCGATCAATGGACAGTTAGAAAGAGAGAATTAGCAGGCATCCAGTACTTGAAAAGCTGCACAAGCGACAAAAAGGCCATTGCTCATTTTGATGCTCTTGATTTGGCAGCTGTTTGGTGACATATGTGGCGCATTCACAAATGGCATCTCTGCTCATATTGCAGCATCACCAAGTGTCTGTCTCGGCTCTTGGCAACATGATCACTCATCTCCTCTTTGCAATGATGAGTCTTAGCCTCCTCTTGGGCCTTTCATGCAAAGATAAACAGATATGAAAAATGCACCGCCAGGCGTGCTCGGGCCTAATGTACTGCGATATGAATCGGGATGCAGATGTTTTTATTAATGAGTTCATCTATTTTCTCAGCATTCCTACAGCACCGCTGCAGACACATTGTCACCCTGCTATCAATCTGTGTATCTCTCCCGTCGTAACCAGGATCCAAAGGGGGAAATACATGAATCAAAACAAGGCAAAATGTAAAGCTAGGTCTTAGTTAGGACTAAAGGGTGTTTTGAGGGTGAAACAGAGAAAGGACTCCATGTTGCATTGGGGGTTTCAGTAGCCATGTTAGCACGTCACACTAAAGATTCGTGACTAAGGGTACAATCCTATCGGGATGCCTGCCAGCCTCCAAACTCAGACGCTGATGGGAATCCTATGTAGTGCGCTCTACATTTTTGCCCAATGTGTGTTTTCGGCCATCTAGCTGGAGCTCTGTGGAGCAGGAGGGAAGGAAGCTGGGGAGGCCGTAGGATTCTTCAGAAGCCGGCTTCCACCCGTCCCCTCCCGTCCCTTCTCATAAAACTGTCCCCTTTCTCTCCTCCCCAAAGTTGCTTTTGAAATCTTGGAGAGGCAGTCAGCGCAGTTCTCTCCATGCCGGTTGCGAGGGAAAGGGGGTGGGGAGCATGGACTTTTGGTTCTGAGGTCCCCAACCTCGGAACCAGGAATCCAAAATGTCCTATGCCCACCCCCACAGATGCTGTCTAAGGGTCATAGGATTGCTCTCTAAACCATGGTTTAGATCAGTGGTTCCCAAAGTGGGCGGTACCGCCCCCTTGGGGGTGGTAGGATTACATAGGGGGCATTAAGAGGCAAGGGGGCAGCAGGGGGGCGCTAAGAGGCAAAGGGGCGGCAGGGGGGCACTCAAGGTGGTCTTTTCCGAGAAGCGCCTCTCCAGAAGGTCTTAAAACCCAGGGACATTTTTATGGGAGAAGGTAGTTTGGTCCCAAGCCATATAGGGGAAGAATCCACACATGTATTAATACCGTTTAAGAAGAGTCCTTTTAACAGTGAATTGAAATGTTTCAAAAGCACCAAAACGCTAATGAAGAGACATACCCTGCTTGGTTTGGTCTGCCACGCCGGCTGCAAAACAGAGGCGTTCGCTCTCTTTTCCCTCCCCCCCTCGGCAAGCCTGGTGCTTCGGATTTTGAATAAATATTCAATTAATTGTTACTGTTTTGAATTTTATCGTTATTATCTTCCTTCGTGGGTCGTTGAAAATGGCTATTCTGAATAATGATTTTTATAGTGTAGGTTAGGGGGCGCTGGGCATGAGTTTGTGGAACCAAGGGGGCAGTGACCTGAAAAAGTTTGGGAACCACTGGTTTAGGTCAACTCGCATGAGCAGGAATGAGCCACGACAAGCTTGGGTTTGCACACTCCCCCCACCGCCGCTCTCCTCCTTTGGTTAACTGCACCCCTGTTCAGACGACACACTAAGCCATGGTGATTAAGCATTTGGAGCTAAACATTATGGCTTAGCTCATTGTGTGAACCATGACTTAGCGTGTCGTGTGAACCATTCCTAACCTTGGGGGCTACATAACCATGGTTTAAACATGATCACTAACCACTTGCTGCAAAAGGGTTAGTGGCCTAACCATGACTTAGCGTGTTGTCTGAACAGGCCCAGTAGCTTGCTCTGTCCTTCAGACTCAGAACTGTGGTTAACCTGAACTATGGTTAGCTTAAACAAGCCAGGTTCAGAAAACATAGTTTGAAGTTGCCTTGTTTTAAAGTTTAAACCAGGGTTGTACAAGCTCAGGCCTGGGGGGTCAAATCCTCCCCTCCAAGGTTCTCTGGGTTGCCACGCCCCTTTCCTCTGGCCCCACCCCCTTCCCCAAACCATGGATCGTTTGATGGTTTCCTGGATTTTGTGCAGCGCTTCCCCACCCCCATTCTAAAACGTTGAAATGCCTCTAAGGGTTAGTTACGGACAGTAAGAGCTTTCAGGCAAAATATGCTGGTATTCTTGGCCCAGTTACCTTTGCCTTTAGCCCAACACTGGAATGCGAGCCATGGAAGATTTTCCAAAATGGAGTTCAGCCCTCCAGCTGAAAGTGGTTCTACACAGTGTAGTAGTTGCTAATAACGCAAACTCTGGCATCAGATAAACCAGTAAACACATGTTAATACCTGCAAACCCAGAGAGAGCACCGCACCTGGCATGAACTAGCTGTACACTGTGTTCATCATCGAAGGCCTTACTCCAGGTACCTTCTCCAAGCAAGGCTAGGAAGATGGCAAGAAGGGAGAGGACCTTCTCAGTGGTGTCCCCCCAAGCACAATTCTGAAATGATCTCTCCAACGAGGGCCGTCTCGCACCAACATTGTTATCTTTTTCACGCCAGGTTAAGACCTTCTGCCAAGCATTAGGCAGCATACGATGAGCTTTTAATCAGCTTCCTGGATTTTTCTTATTGTTGAATGTTTTAAAATGTTTAGATATATGGGTGTCTTGTGTGCACAGTCTGTTTATATGCTCATAGGTAAATAGTTTTTTTGTAGTATGTGTATTTTAAAGGTTTTTAGTCTTTGTAAACCACCCAGAGAGCTTCAGCTATTGGGCTGTATAGAAATGTAAAAAATTAAATAGATATACCATAGTGTGATAAAAAAAAAGCCTTTATCCTGATTCATGCCTCTGGCGATAGAATTAAACCTTGAATGAATGAAACAGCAGCGGCCTCTCTACCATACATAATGCATCTGTTAAGGTGCCACGAGACCCTTTATTGTTTTTCCTTCACATTAAGCCCGGCTTTCTCAACCGGGTACCTCCAGGACTACAACTCCCATCATTCCACATCCACTAGGTTGGAGAAGGCTCTTGATACCATGCACACACTCAGCTGTCCCTCACACATCAACTCGTCTTCATTCGCACAAACATGTACACACGCCTCCCTCCGGCTACACAGACTGAGGGAAATCGCTTTCTTGGCTTTGTTTGTTAAAGAACACACCATTTATATTTAATTCTCAGAACGACAATTACCGAGCGAGCGGCTTGGTAGATACGACAGGGCAAGGACCCGTTTCATAATACATGAGGCGGCAAGCTGTCTCTGCGCTGCTTCTCCCAGTGCCTCCGTCACGCGAAGGGAATAAAAAACCCTTCACTCCAGCCTTGCCTTTAATTAATTCCTGGGAGTACGAGGGAGCCCAAAATAGGTACAGGGAGATGTGGTTAGCATCCTCTGGGGAACAGGCACAGCCTGCCAGAGGGCAGGGGGGAGGTTAAGACAACCCCCACCGCCTCTCTCCCCCCTCAGGGGCATCCGCTTGGGGGGATAGGGCAGGGCTGGGGGGTGAGAGCATTTTGTATCTCTTCCCCGGGGCTTCTGACAGGATCGTCGGGGCCTGGAATTCAATTTGTATTCAAAATGACAGCGTCTTCGGTCACATGACAGGCCTGAGGCCTAGCCCCAGAAGCCTGGCTCCAGCCCTAAGAGATTCGTCTGATACATTATTTTTATTATATGGTTGTTTTTTAGGGTTTCAAGTTCTGTGAAGCGCCCAGAGGTTGTTGGGCAGTATAGATATGGAATAATTAAATAATAATAATCCTCCCCCCATGAGATGAAGCTCCCAAGACCTTTTGCTGCTTGAGGCAAAAGACAAGATGGCGCTCCCTCCCAATCCATGTACAAAAGCCAACTGGACTGGCAAGTGGATCTGCCCTCAACACTGATAATGGGACAATATCCTCCACTGTGCCTGAAGGCTGCAGACTAACTTAGGGGGCTCAGAGCAGGCCCCATGACCCACAGTTTTCTCCTCCAACCCCTTGCTGCTGCCTCCCAGCATTTGTTGCTTGAGGTGACTGCTTCACTCTGGCTAATGGTAGAGCCAGCCCCGAGTTCTAGTTTACTGAGAGAAATTCCTCTCTGTCAACTTTATCTACACCAGCCTTCCCCAATCTGGTGTCCCTCAGAGGTGTTTGGACTACAACTCCTAGCCAGCATGCCATGGGAGCTGTAGTTTAATATGTCTGAGGGATACCAGGTTGGGGAAGGCTGATCTACACCATGTAGAATTTTGTAAACCCCTCAGCTACATTTTTCCTAAACTAAAACAAACAAACAAAATAATACCCAGATGTCTGAGCTTTCCTTTTTAGAGATGATGCTTCAGCCTTCACTTGTCTGTACGGCCCAGTTCAGATGGTTATTTAACCCATGTGGGGAAGAAGGGAATTGTGCCCCTCCAGGTGTTGTTGGGATCCAACTAAAAAGAATCAGCTCTGGCCAGCACGGCCAATGGTCAGGGTTGATGGGGACTGAAGCCAGCACGGCCTAGGACACACCTGTGGTTTAGATGATTGGGAATAAGCTACACTGAAGTTCAGGCTAGCTACTCCCTTCTTCCCTTGTCCTCCTTCACACATGAGAGAACGAGAGTGAAAGCATCATGTTCCAGTTTAGAAGAGCCTTCCCCCAACTTGATGCCCTCCAGATGTTTTGAAGTTCAACTCCCATCAGCCCCAGCCATTATAGCCAATGGTCCGAAATGCTGGGAGTTGTACATCCCCAACACATCTGTGGGGCGGCAGGTTGAGAAAGACTGCTGTAGAACAATTCACAGTTCCACATTATACATGAAATCAGGGACTTATGGTTTGTTCTAACAAACTAGGAAGTCAAAGTTAGTTAACAAACCAAGATATCAAACCACTGTTTGGTTTCGGTTTGTTTTAACTAAGCTGCTGCTAAAGGGCACAGGCCATTTCTTCTGCCCAGCTGGCAAAATATAAAACATCTTCCATTTGACAAAACGCTGGAAGGTGTACTTTGTTTTCATCTAGTCCTCCTCACACACAATGCCGCCTGGTTGCAGCCTTCTCGTGACACAGCGGACCATATTCCCAGGCCGGTTGGATCCTCCCAGCTACAAGGTGCTGCCACAAAAGGTCCTTGCTTTTGGTTGCTAAGAAGCCACGGAACCTTGCAAATGCTCTCCAGCCTGCTGCTCAGTCGTGACGTTGCACTGCAGCCCCAGACACCAGAAACAACAAGCAAATGGGATCTTTCACACACACACACACACACACACACACACACACACACACACAGAGAGAGCACAAGATGAATCGGCCTCTCTCTGCTGTTCTGACAGATACATTATCTCATCTGACTGGTTTCACAGTTCACAGAAGACCCGGGAAGTAAAGCTTGCTTTGCAATTAACTGATTGCAGCCTCTCTGAGAGGAAAACCAGCAAGCACGGATGGGTGAAGAAGCAGAGGGCAAAGCGTCTGGAGAACACTCTTAGAAGACAGGGCTAAACAGATGCTTCCCAAACACAAAGGATGGGCAGAGTAACCTCCACTGATTGTGGTCCATGGGGTTTACTCCCAGGTAGGAACAGGGGAGAAACTGGTTCAGTTCACATTTTAATGCAAACTCACCTAATGTCTCATTTTCAAACCGAAACTCAATTACCCTTTGAAATGTGCTCAACTCCGAATTTTGCAATAGAATACTCTAAAATGAAATGTGTAGAAAATTGCACATATTAGGAAAATAACATTAAAAATGCATTATATTAGGAAAATTGCTCCTAACAAAAAGCAAATATTAGGCAAAATGCATGTATTAGGAGAAATGTACACAAAAATGCTCATGCGTTTTCATGCAAAGCTTCTTTATCTCAAGCTCGGGATGGACTGAACTGAAGACTGATAAAATTCTCAAAGTCCAAGTCGAACAACACTTAAGACTGGAAATTTTTGAAAGAAACTGCAATGGACACGTTTCGTCCATCTCTACTACCACTACTAGGTACAGGTTTGTAGACTCAGAGTTCAGGCACATTTAATCAGCCCCCGCATCCTCCTTAAGAAACACATGCAAAAAGGTTAAAGTCTTTCTAGGAACCTAATAGCATGTGATAAATTCCCAGGGCCATCCCAAATCCTATTTCTACCTGAGGCGAAGGACAAGATGGTATCCTCCCCTCTCATTCCATGTAAAGAAAAATCTTATTTTGAGGCCGAAATGCTCTGCTGTACATGAGTGGCTTACTTACTTAAGTACAAACACATGCAACCCTGTATGTAAGCCAATCATGCATAGATCTGCTGTAGCTCTATGCACTGCTATACATGATTAGCTGAACGTGAGTTTGGCCCTCACATTGGTGAGGGGACAGCGTTCTTTGTGGGCAGCAGGCTAGCTTAGGAGACGCAGGGCTTGCTGCCACTTCTCACCTGAGGCAGCCAACTTTGCCTAATGGTAGAGCTGGCCCTTTAAAATTCCAGACAGGAAGCCATAGCAGGCTGCTGCAGCAAACACAAGAAAGAGTGTTGTGACACCTGAAAGACATGGGCCTTAGCTAGACCTAAGGTTTATCCTGGGATTGTCTCGGGGTCATCCCTGTTCATGTAAATGACACACAGGATATCCCGAGAGCAGGCAGGGACGACCCCGGGATAAACCTTAGGTCTAGTTAAGGCCTAAGGGTGCAAAACTTTTTTTCAGTCTAAACTTGTATAGGATTTTGTCCTAAGAGTTTACAGCATGACAGGGCCCATTTTCTCAGCTGTAGACCACATTCATGCATCTGAAAAAGTGGGTTCCAGTCCACAAACGCTTTCACTGCAATAACCTGACACAAAACTCAGTGTTGCACATAGTGTGCAATGTACCATTCTTCTTTCAGAGAACTCTCTTGAGACCACCCACCTACCCACCACATTTTAATAATCTCCTTTGCCTGATTATTCATGCAATCCTCTTTTCTCCTCACACTCCATTATTTAATCTTCCAGTACCTCCCAATAATACTAAGTGCTGCCAACTGGCTCTAATGCTGCTTGTCCTTCCTCACTAACGGTAGGGCTGGCCCTGTCTTGTGTTCCCCGCAACCCCGTCGTTGCTTCCAGAACTCGGTGAACTTTCTGGCTTGGCTCGTACATTCCGGTGCTCCCCTCCCTTTGAGTGGGAAGGGGATATAAATCGGGCAATTGTGCATAAAGGCTTCTGTGTACACTGTACAGCACCCACTTTACACACGACTTAGCCCCCATCTTGACGGTGGTGCTTTGGCGCCTTACCGGCATCTGCACAGGAAGGAACGCAAGGGCGAACTTTCCCCACAGCGCTGAGGGGAAAAGGAATGAGGCAACCAGGAGAGGGCCGCTGGCCGGCCAAACCACCTCTCCTCCCTCTGATCTTTCTCTGGCTACCCGTTCCTTCCCCCCTTTTTTATTTTTATTACCTGCATCTGCGCAGTTACACAGATACAGATAGTAACAATTTTAAAAGGGGGGGAAGGAACGGGCCCTGTTCCTCTCCTCCACACACACCCATTTTTTATTTTTAAAGAAGCATGGGGCCTGTTCCTCTCCTCCTCCCCCCCCCATTTTTTTTATTTATCGTTTTCCATGGGCACAGGGCTCTCCTGAGCTCCGCCCCCTTCCCTGTCCAGCCCATGGCCACCAATCAGGGGGCGCCATGGGTTGTGACAAGTCTCCACTGCCCAAAAAGTCAGGGTAAGTGCCCGACTTTTTTCCAGCAGTTTCTGGGGGTTTTGCCCCCGGATGGCTTCACAATGGCGGCTGCGTCATGTAGATGATGTGCCACTACTATGAAGCCATCCAGGGGCAAATCCTTCGTGTAGATGTGCCCTTGATGTGTGCGGTGGACTGGGAAGAAGGCAATCCTGTTTTACCACCAATGGGCAGTGCTTCCTAGTGAGTATATAGGCTGAAACTCTGACTTGATGCCAATGCTTTTGCCTTTGGTTACTCAGAAGGCCTCAGGCCTCATAGCGTAGCGATACCTGGCTCTGTTGCTCTGTTGTGACATTGTAAATTGTGCTCCGGGTTCTTCTGACACAGGCCAAAGTGACACATTTCTCTGATGGCCTGACACACATTTCTCATCCTGCTGGGTTCACAGTAAACTCTGGGCAAGGGCCAACATTCATCTGGTGGTGTGAAGTTTAAAGCATGCAAATATTTGGAAATGCAAAGGGCGGAAAGGCCGGGACAAAAAAATCAGGACTACATCGTAACATTGGATATCGAATGCACAGGTTAGGTTGGCTTTCCCATAGAATCCACGGAGGCGAGTTTTCTTGCAAAATCCAGGGAGCTGGTCACAGCGTTAGGCTTAAAACATCTGGGAAGTAGACTCAATATTGTCAGAGGGGACATTCTGCTCTGCTGTGCCAAGTAAAAAGGTGACCCTCTGTCATAAGTTCTTGTAAAGCGGGCGTGCCTGGGGTTCCAGTCCAGCGCTCTGGGGTTCCCCACTTAGCCATTCATCTTTTTTCTCACTCCACCCCGATTCTCCCAGCCAATAGAGGCTGGTGGTTCCGATGTCAGTGGGGCGGCGATTCCGCTCTGGGTTTCAGACAGACCTCTAAAGGAGCTCTCCAAAATACTTTTCCACCTTGGACAGCTCCTTTAGAGTTCTGACTGGTCCTGGCTGAAACACGGAACGGATTCACCACACCAGTGACACCTGAGACACCAGCCTCCACCGCCCCCCAACCAAGAATTATTTGGTTATTTCCTGACATTTTTTCCTCATTCTAAACAATTGAAATTCCCCCTCTCCTAAGTTACTGGCAGTAAGAGCTTTAAGCTAAAATATAACTATATTTTTAATACTTTGGCCATGCCCCTCTTGCTTTGACCCCCACACACCACTGGAATACCCTACCCCCTACCCCCGCAAGAGCTTATTAGGCTAAAAGAGGTCCACTACCTCTGCCTCAATTCTAATAACTGGCCCATCATTTTAGTCTTTACAGAACTCATGTACCTAATAAAGCTACTGGACTTTGCGGCAGAAAATGATTTTTTAGGGCTGCTACCTCAGGCTGCAATCCCGTACATACATTCTATTTAGATTATAACCATAGTTTCAAAACCTACACCTATACCTATAAATTAGCATCCACAAATTTTACGCAAATCTGTGTCCCCTTGTTTGGCGATGCACAACTGGTCACCCTACCCAAGCCTTTGAGGAGAGTGCCTTCTCAGTGGTGGCACCGCAGTTGAGGAATGTTCTCTCCAAGGAAGCTTGCTTGCCCAGTGCCTATTTTGTTATGGTGTTGATGCTGAGTTTTACTGTCTTATTAGTTGTTTATTATTTCTTTGAGTTAAAAATGTATTTATGTCTACTGAAATTTACTGTAAACCACCCTGGGAATTTTATTTAAACACAGGAAATAAATCCCTTAAAAGGGGTGGGTGGGTGCGGTTCCAAGCTTTTTGGGCTGATAGGCACATTTGGAATTGAGAGGGTTGTGGGCACTCTCGCAAAATGGTTGCTGTGGTCATGGATTGCCCATTCACAAAATGATTGTGGCCAGTCACAAAACACACATTTCCCAAAAGAAAGAAAAAACAATGAGATTAAAAGAAAAGTAACTTGCCCATGATGAACCCAAGTACAAGGCAGAGTACAAAGATACCTGCACTAGCCTGCCCTGTGCTGGCTGCTGAAATGGAGCATTACAAGGAAAAAGCAGGGTTGTACTTTTCTTGTACTTCTAATAAGTGGGCAACAGGGGATAGCAATGGGGCAATCAATGGAGGAATGGGGGACTTAACCCTTCCTTGTCTACCAATTTTCTTCTGCAAATACTACTCCCAGGATATTCTTGGGTTGTTTTCTGCAGCAGAACCCAAAACAAGAAGTAAGCACAACTAAGGGGGGAAATGCCAGGTACTGGGGGGGGGGGGTGTTGGTTGATTGGTTGCAGAGGACACTGAGAGTGTGAAAAGGTTAAGCACCCTTTCCTCCCTCCCACTAATTATCTCCTGTAAGTGACCACCCTGCATTTGCACTCAGCAAGCTAAGATCTAGCTCCACCTTTAGTAAACGGACTATAACAGTTTGCGAAGGACGTGTCATAGGACGTGCACACTAGATCTGATTGCACTGATCAGGGACAACTCAGAAACATGCTCAGCAGCATTTATTACCTGAGTAGGTGCTCATAGCAAGGGTGGTGGTAGAAAAGAAGCAGTGTGGATTTCGTGTCCAGGCTTGCACATTTATATACTGATACACGGTAAGATTAAGTCTCTCTCTCCCTGTTCTGACATTTAATGCTGCAGGAGAGGGCTAAATACTGAAGAATTTCTCTCTCGCTCTCTCTTTCTCTGGCCCTGTTCACATGTTCACAACAAGGCCATGGTGGTTTGTTGTGAGCCATGGTGCAATTTTCATACGGCTTGTCTTGACGAAGGGTCTGCCCCGGGGTGGATTCGGAGTGGCGGCAGGTCATCTAGCAAGGGGGACAGGTGCAGGTGGAGGAAACATCAGGGCCTGCTCCAACTGGACTCCCCTTTTTCAGGAGCAGGACAATCCCATCAGCCCTGTTGAATTTCGTGAAACAGAACATTTTCTATAAGCATGCAAAGTTGCAAAACATGAACATTTCAAAAAGTGTCCACAATTTTGGCCACCGCTGTACATCTGGAACAGGCCATTATCTCTTCAAACACAAATATAGATGACATCACAGCATTACTGAATCCAGAAGCTGCAACTAGCGCCAAAGGGCACCTGAAATCCCCAAGCCTCTGCTTTTCAAATCTATGTCACCTGCCCCGCTTCATAAAATTCTATGTTGAACTGTTATACTACTCATAGAAAACAACCTTAAAACTACATACACCAACATTCCCAGAGGCACTGGTGGACAAAAGTGGGTTAACCATGCATCCAGATTTCAAACACTACCTAAAGTTACACTGCTGGGTTTGAAATACAAATGGCCAGTTCACACACACACACACACACACACACACACACACACACACACACACACCTGTGCTTGATTTGAAGGTGTGAATGAGCTGCCAGAGATCGAGCACCACAGACAGAAGTTTCATATCCCTTGTGTATCAGCAGGAGGCTGTTCACACATCTGGCTAAGAGTCACCGAGTGTTGAGCAATGACAGAGGTGTACATGCATGTGTGAACCAGCCCCGAAGGGTTGACTTCAGCTCAAGCTTGAATCTCATCAGCTGTTGACCACTGAACAACCACAATGAAAGCATGATTCATCCCAGCTGGAATTCTGGTGAAAAACGAATTTCATCCCAGAAAAACAGAAGCAGGTTAAGCTAGATTATTAATGACAAGCTGCTTGGGAATGCCTGAATTCCTAGGCGCTTTTTCCATCAAGAAAACTGCGTAGTGATGTGAAAGAGGAAAGGGCGATCAAAGAAATTATTACCCATCTGTTATGTTCTCCGAAACCAGAAATCGTGTTCTATAACAGCACAAGCCTGCTGCTTTGAACGGACTTAAAAGGTCAGAAAACAACAAAAAACAATCCAGATCATTCATCCCAACTTTGGGCATTCAAACTCCTTTTTTTTCTGGATCATCATATATCCTGTGGCGAGATTTTGTTCTGCGTAATGATATTTTTATGCTTCACTTGCTCCAAGTCTTACAGATTTGGGGAGGGCGGGGGGACAAACCTTAATAAAGAAATATTCTTCCCCTGTTTAGCCCTGCTTCCATTTCCCCTTCCTCTTTGGTCTCCCGTAGGCTAAGAAATTATTTTAAAAAATAATAAATATATTGTTTTCTAAATTGGAAGCCCTTTGAGGCAGGGACCTTTCCTCTACTTCTTTGTAAAGCTCCATACACATGCTCGGATCATCCTCATCACCTATTATTATTATTATTATTATTATTTATTTATATAGCACCATCAATGTACATGGTGCTGTACAGAGTAAAACAGTAAATAGCAAGACCCTGCCGCATAGGCTTACAATCTAATAAAATCATAGTAAAACAATAAGGAGGGGAAGAGAATGCCAACAGGCACAGGGTAGGGTAAGCAGGCACAGGGTAGGGAAAAACTAACAGTAGAAAGTAACAGTAGAAGTCTGCACAACATCAAGTTTTAAAAGCTTTAGGAAAAAGAAAAGTTTTTAGTTGAGCTTTAAAAGCTGTGGTTGAACTTGTAGTTCTCAAATGTTCTGGAAGAGTGTTCCAGGCGTAAGGGGCAAGGGGCATCTATTCCTCACTCACCTTACCAAGCAGTTAACGGGCAGAATTTTAATAAGTTTGAATGGAAACGTATTCTCGTCTCCTGATGCTCAATGGAACAGGGGAAACTGCACATATAGGACCCCATTTACACATGTGGTCTCCATCCAGGTGGGATGTACAGATAATGTACTTGCTTCAGCATGCATAGAGCTCCTGAAGTCAGGGCATGTTTAGTAAGTAGGTAAGCACCTGTCTCCACTGAAGTACAGCTCTGCTTTCTAGCTACTATGTCATTACAACACACACACACACACACACACACACTTATGTTTATTGCATATTGAAGGCCAGAACATCATAAAATAGCAGAAGAAGAAAGACAAAAAGGATTGATACATAATAACGCATATGTCTTCCAGTTTCCAAATGCTTCCTTGTCTGGTCACAGGGATTCAATTCCTACTTGCCACAGGCAAGCAGCTACTGACAAGATTGCCTTATCTTAGGGTGACCATATGAAAAGGAGGACAGGGCTCCTGTATCTTTAACAGTTGAATTGAAAAGGACGTTCCAGCAGGTGTCACTTGTATATATGGGGAACCTGGGGAAATTTCATCTTCATCACAACAGTTAAAGCTGCAGGTGTCCTGCCTTTTTTTGTATCTGGTGACTCTAGTATAGCTCCTGCAGCTTTCACTGTTGTGATAAAGAGGGAATTTCACCAGGTTCTCCATATATACAAATGACACCAGCTGAAATTCCTTTTTCAATACAACTGTTAAAGATACAGGAGCCCTGTCCTCCTTTTCATATGGTCACCCTACCTTATCTTATCTAACATGGAATATCCAACAACAAACCATAGTCAATTGTTAGGTTTACTTGGGGTTGTTTAACACACACACACCAAAACAACAACAACTAGGTTTCCTGGGTTCGGACATCACGATAATAACCCAGGTTTGTTGTTCCTGGGTTGTCGATCAAAAGTGAAAGCAATGAGCGGGGGGAGGCAGGGAGCTTGCTCTCTCTCACTTGGCCATGGCCAATTCCATGTAAAACAACCCAGGAATTGCTGTTATGTGCGAATCCAGTCGCACTAAGAAGAACAGTGACACTGTATTTAAGGGTATCCATGGCAAAAGGTTATAAAATATTATTAGAAAAACCAGACCATTTAAAGCACCCTTCCCCAATCTGGGCCCCTCGTAATGGTTTGGACTACATTAGCCATGCTAGCTGGAGCTGATGGGAGTTGGAGTCCAATGCATAAGACTACAGTCTTATATGCAAAGGAACTTATATGGTCATGTACTTCAAGTGGCAGGTAGAAATTCAAAGATGCCAATTGAGTATCTGGTCAAGAGGGCAAGGTTCCTGCAGCTTTAACTGTTGTGATGAAGAAGGAATTCCACCAGGTGCTGCATGCATACA
Source organism: Elgaria multicarinata webbii (assembly GCF_023053635.1). NCBI lineage: Eukaryota > Metazoa > Chordata > Lepidosauria > Squamata > Anguidae > Elgaria > Elgaria multicarinata. Next base: position 10,646,148 of record NC_086183.1, on the reverse strand, counting down.
AATGGCACCTGCTGAAATTCCCTTTCCTAAACAACTGTTAAAGATACAGGAGCCCTGTCCTCCTTTTCATATGGTCACTTTATGTGTAGAGGGGGGATCAGAAGTGCCTTGCAGAGCCCAACAAAACCTCCACCCACACGGTATGCACAGAGTAGGGTGACCATATGAAAAAGAGGACAGGGCTCCGGTATCTTTAACAGTTGTATTGAAAAAGACATTTCAGCAGGTGTCATTTGTATATATGGGGAATCTGGTGAAATTTCCTCTTCATCACACCAATTAAAGCTGCAGGTGCCTTGCCCTCTTTTAAATCTGGTCACTCTAGTATAGCTCCTGCAGCTTTAACTGTGGTGATGAAGAGGGAATTTCACCAGGTTCTCCATATATACAAATGACACCTGCTGAAATTCCCTTTTCTATGCAACTGTTAAAGATACAGGAGCCCTGTCCTCCTTTTCATATGGTCACCCTAGCACAGAGGCCCTGACAATGCACAGGGTCTGATCAACACAGAGAAGTTAGTGGTAGGGGCAGAAGGTGTGACTCTAATCCCCGCTCCATACATGGATTGCACCCACTTTAAGATAGCCTACATAGGGTTGCATTCTGTCTGTTTCATTATAAATAAATAACCCATTCTCTCAGTAGACTAATTATTTTGATATACTTTTTATGGGATTTACCATATTGTACTTCTAATTTATAGAAAGTTTTTTTTCATTTTGTCTTCTTTTTTGGTCTGAGACCCTATTTGAAAATTTATCTTGTTACACTAGAACCCTTGTAAATAAGCAAAGAGTTTTTTCTAGTCATGTTCTAAACAACAGCAGTTAACATCAGAGATGGGCCATGAATACAGGTTAGTTACAAGACTTTTTTTTTTAAGTAGTTATGGTCTTGCAGACCTCCTTATGATTAGGCATGTAGTAAATTATCTATTAACCCAGCCCAAATATTATTAAAACAAATGACCTGGACCAGGGATGCAACAACCCAGCCAAAGGTGCATCCTGATCCTATGTATGTTTACTCAGAAGTAATTCTTACCAAGTTTAATGAGTTTTGCTCTCTAAGTATTGCATTACAGATTTAGGCTGGAGACCTAAAAAGTAACACTAGGAGTAACCTCATTGAACGCAATGGGACTT